>NC_090446.1:201264344-202464344 GCF_031143425.1 Pleurodeles waltl | reverse complement strand
ACCTCTGACCTGTTTTTGGTCTAGAGCTCGCCCCCCACGTCCGCAGCACCACCTTGCTGTCTCGTGCCCCTGACCCCCGCCCACGCTGCTGCTAGCGTGTTCGAGGCCCTCCTTCACCCGCAGGCATCCTCCTGCGCCTCATCCCTGGTGTCTAGTGGGCTCTGGTAAGCTTCGCTAGACCCATGTGCACTCTGCCGCTTTCGCTGTATCTGTAAGTGTTTTTAACTTTTCAGCGACTTGCCTCCTTGCGCTCTTGCCCCCATTTGTGCCCCTTCTGATTGCTGTATTCCGCTTGTATTTTGTTCCATTTACCGTATTTGGGACTGTTTTTGACTTGTGCTTTATTGTCACTTTTGTTCCTTTTTTACCTGGTTTTCGCCCCTTAGGCGCTCCCCCTTGCCGCTTCCCCTGCCGCTGCCTCCGTGCGGCCCCGCCCTCCTCGCGCCCCCATTCGCCGCTCCCTCCCAGCTGCTCCTCCCTCCCCCCTCCCTTCTTAATGGCTGGCGCTGCGCGTCAAGGGTGAGCGACCTCTGACCTGTTTTTGGTCTATAGCTCGCCCCCCACGTCCGCAGCACCAGCTTGCTGTCTCGTGCCCCTGACTCCTGCCCATGCTGCTGCTAGCGTGTTCGAGGCCCTCCTCCACCCGTAGGCATCCTCCTGCGCCTCATCCCTGGTGTGTAGTGGGCTCTGGTAAGCTTCGCTAGACCCGTGTGCACTCTGCCGCTTTCGCCGTACCTGTAAGTGTTTTTAACTTTTCAGCGCCTTGCCTCCTTGCGCTCTTGCCCTCATTTGTGCCCCTTCTGATTGCTGTATTCCGCTTGTATTTTGTGCCATTTACCATATTTGGGACTGTTTTTGACTTGTGCTTTATTGTCACTTTAGTGCCTTTTTTACCTGGTTTTTGCCCCTTAGGCGCTCCCCCTTGCCGCTTCCCCTGCCGCTGCCTTCCTGCGGCCCGCCCCCCGCGCGCCGCCATTCGCCGCTCCCTCCCAGCTGCTCCTCCCTCCTCCCTCCCCCCTTCCTTCTTAATGGCTGGCGCTGCGCGTCGAGGGTGAGCGACCTCTGACCTGTTTTTGGTCTAGAGCTCGCCCCCCACATCCCCAGCACCACCTTGCTGTCTCATGCCCCTGACCCCCGCCCACGCTGCTGCTAGCGTGTTCGAGGCCCTCCTCCACCCGCAGGCATCCTCCTGCGCCTCATCCCTGGTGTCTAGTGGGCTCTGGTAAGCTTCGCTAGACCCGTGTGCACTCTGTCGCTTTCGCTGTATCTGTAAGTGTTTTTAACTTTTCAGCGCCTTGCCGCCTTGCGCTCTTGCCCCCATTTGTGCCCCTTCTGATTGCTGTATTCCGCTTGTATTTTGTGCCATTTACCGTATTTGTGACTGTTTTTGACTTGTGCTTTATTGTCACTTTTGTTCCTTTTTTACCTGGTTTTCGCCCCTTAGGCGCTCCCCCTTGTCGCTTCCCCTGCCGCTGCCTCCCTGCGGCCCCGCCCCCCTCACACCCCTATTCGCCGCTCCCTCCCGCCTCCCAGCTGCTCCTCCCTCCCCCCTCCCTTCTTAATGGCTGGAGCTGCGCGTCAAGGGTGAGCGACCTCTGGCCTGTTTTTGGTCTAGAGTTCGCCCCCCACGTCCGCAGCACAACCTTGCTGTCTCGTGCCCCTGACCCCGCCCATGCTGCTGCTAGCGTGTTTGAGGCCCTCCTCCACCCGCAGGCATCCTCCTGCTCCTCATCCCTGGTGTCTAGTGGGCTCTGGTAAGCTTCGCTAGACCCGTGTGCAGTCTGCCGCTTTCGCCGTATCTAAGTGTTTTTAACTTTTCAGCGCCTTACCTCCTTGCTCGACACCACCGCCCCAGACGTAGCCTTCCTGACCGAAACCTGGTGGAACGACTCCTCAGCCCCAGACATCGCCATCGCCATCGCCATCCCTGATGGCTACAAGATCACCAGAAGAGGTCGTACCAACGGAATCGGTGGAGGAATAGCCATCGTCCACAAATCCACCCTCAAGATCCACACCCACACGGACGACACCCTCAAGACAGCTGAACACCTTCACTTCTGGATCCACACGGACCCCAACACTACCCTCAGAGGAAGTCTCATATACCGACCTCCAGGACTAAGAGCACCCTTCAGTGACACCATTTCCGACCTCGCAAGCTCCCACGTCCTCGCCTCGACGGACTACATCCTCCTTGGAGACCTCAACTTCCACCTGGAGAACAACAACAACGCCAACACCGCATCACTGGCCACCAACCTCTCCAACCTCAGACTCAGACAACTTGTCAACACACCCACCCACATCGCCGGCCACACGCTAGACCCACTCTTCACTGCAACCAACCACATCTCCTTCAGCCACACCACCGAACTCCACTGGACCGACCACCACTGCGTCCATTTCACATTCAAGAAACACACCGAACACCACCGCACCACACTACCGCCGCACCGCCGCTGGGGCAAAGTCACCGAAGACCAACTAACCAGCACCCTCGCCAAAAACCCGCCGACCGACCCTACCGACCCGGACTCCGCCGCCATCAACCTCCAACAGTGGATCCTCAACTGCGCCAACACCCTCGCACCACTCAAGAGGCCCACCATCAACCACGAAAAGAAAAAATCAGCCTGGTTCACGGACGAACTCATCACCTCCAAACGCACCTGCCGGAAACTTAAGAAACAATGGCTTCTCGAACGCGCACCCGACAGCCTGGCAACCCACAAGAAAGCCACCCGCAAGCACCACCAACTTATCCGACTTTCCAAACGCTCCCATTTCACAGAACGCCTAAACAACAACGCACACGACAGCAAGGAGCTCTTCTGCATCGTGAAGGAGCTCTCCAACCCCAGCGCCAACGTCAACGACGTCCCACCATCCCAGAAACTCTGCGACACACTCTCCACCTTCTTTTACCAGAAGATCGCCGCCATCCACGACAGCCTCAACACCACATCTCCGCCAGACCCCACCCCCGACAACTCCTCCTACGCCGTCCGCCTTACCACCTGGACCCACGTAGATGACGCCGAAACTCGAAAGACCATGAACTCCATCCACTCAGGATCCCCCTCAGACCCCTGCCCACACCACGTCTACAACAAAGCCGACTCCACCATCGCCCCCCAACTCCGAAAGATCATCAACCTATCCTTCGATACCGCGACTTTCCCGGACAGCTGGAAGCACGCCGATATCCAAGACCTCCTCAAGAAACCCAAGGCTGACCTTAACGACCTCAAAAACTTCCTCCCGATCTCCCTCCTCCCCTTCCCAACGAAGGTCATCGAGAAGATCGTCAACGCCCAGCTCACTCACTACCTCGAGGACAACTCCATCCTGGACCCCTCCCAATCCGGTTTCAGACGCAATCACAGCACCGAGACTGCGCTCCTCGCCGCCACAGATGACATCAGACAGCAAATGGACAACGGCGAAACTTCAGCCCTCTTCCTCCAGAACCTCTCCGCTGCCTTCGATACGGTCTGCCACTGCACTCTACTAACACGCCTCCACGAAGCCGGAATACAAGACAAAGCCCTCAACTGGATCTCTTCATTCCTCTCCGGCAGAACCCAGAGAGTCCGACTCTCACCCTTCCGCTCCGAAGCCACCAACCTCATCTGCGGCATCCCCCAAGGCTCCTCGCTAAGCCCAACGCTGTTCAACGTCTACATGGCACCCCTCGCACAACTGGCCCGGCAGCACAACCTCAGCATTCTCTCCTACGCCGACAACACCCAGCTAATCCTCTCCCTCACCAATGACCCACTCACCGCCAAAGCCAACCTCCATGAGGGATTAAAATCCATCGCCGAGTGGATGAGAAACAGCCGCCTGAAATTAAACTCCGACAAGACGGAGGTCCTCATCCTCGGATGCACCCCCTCGGCCTGGGACGACTCCTGGTGGGACCCCCCCACCCCAACCAACCACGCACGCAACCTCGGCTTCATCCTCGACTCCGCCCTCACCATGTCCAAACAGGTCAACGCAGTCTCCTCCTCCTGCTTCAACACCCTCCGCATGCTCCCTAGAATCTACAAGTGGATCCCGACAGAAACCAGAAAAACGGTGACCCAGGCCCTCGTCAGTAGCAGACTTGACTACGGCAACGCACTCTACACAGGCATCCCAGCAAAAGACATCCAACGGCTCCAACGCATCCAGAACGCGTCCGCCCGCTTGATCCTCGACGTTACCCGCCGATGCCACATCTCCCACCACCTGAAGGACCTCCACTGGCTCCCTGTGGACAAGAGGATCACCTTTAAACTCCTCACCCAGGCGCACAAAGCACTCCACAACGCCGGACCCGCCTACCTGAACAACAGGCTCAACTTCTACGTCCCATCCCGCCAACTCTGCTCTGCCAACCTCTCCCTCGTTCCCCTATTCCAACGCAAGACCTCTGGCGGCAGATCCTTCTCCCACCTCGCCGCCAAGACCTGGAACTCCCTCCCGACCCCCCTGCGCCAGACCCAGGATCTCCTCACCTTCAGGAGACTCCTCAAGACCTGGCTCTGCGACCAATAGCAGCTAGCCCCCCACTTCCCCCAGCGCCTTGAAACCCTAACGGGTACGTAGCACGCTTTAGAAATTTACTGATTCATTGATTGATTGATTGGCTAATAGGTGAGGCTAAGGTCCCAATACAGTTTACATAGGTGTCTGGGTATGGAATTTTAACTAAGGGTTAGTGTGTGTCTAACAGTTGTCCCTCGACATTTGCAGGTGACTCTGGTTACCCCAACCTGTCATGCCTACTGATCCCAGTGAGGAATCCCAGGACAAGGGCAGAGGAATGCTACAATGAGGCACATGGGCGAACTAGGAGGATAATCGAGCGCACCTTCGGCCTCCTGAAGGCCAGATTCCGGTGCCTCCATTTGACAGGTGGTTCCCTATACTACTCACCGAAGATAGTGTGCCAGATAATCGTGGCCTGCTGAATGCTGCACAACCTGGCTTTGCGACACCAGGTGCCTTTTCTGCAGTAGGATGGGCCAGATGGTGGTCTTGTGGCAGCTGTGCAGCCTGTGAACAGTGAAGAAGAGGAGGCAGAAGAAGAGGATATCGATAACCGAAACAACATCATCATGCAATACTTCCACTGAGACACAGGTAAGAAGATGTAACTGCTTCCCACATCTCATACTATTGTTGGAGCTAGCATAAGTCTGTCATTTTCACTCAGTGTATGGACACTGACTTCACACTCTGACTTTCCATTTCACAGATCTGGGTCCCACTTTGTGCCCTCTGCTCTGTTTACTCTTGGCCTACAGCTGTGTTACATTGGTATGCAAACAAGTATATTGACATTGCTATATTCCATAGATATTGCAATTACACATTTGTGAAAGCACAGACTGACTCCAGATTGTTTTGTAATTGAAGTGTGTTTATTCCTGTGCAAATAAGTGGAGGGGGTTGTAAAATGGGCTGGGGTGATGGTGGAGGTATGTCCATGGCAGAGTCCAGTCTATTTGTTTCACAGGTGCATTGTCCAAAGGGGCATAGGAAGTGGAGCAATGGCAGTTTAAGGATGGACAGTGTGACATAGTGGGACAGAAGGGTGACATTCAGGGGGTTCTTATTTCTTGGTGGGGGTCTTGGCAATGTTCTCTGTCTTGTTCTTGGATCTCAGGGACCGTTTTGTGGGGTGGTTCACCATCTGCAGGGGGTGGAGTGCTGGTGTCCTGTTGTTCCTGTGGTGGTGCCTCCTGTCCACTAGCGCCGGAGGAGATGGAGGGCAGTTCATCATCCAGGCTAGTGTCGGGCCCGTTGGTGTGCCACTGTGTCCCTCCTGGTGTTTGCAAGGTCTGCCAGCACCCCTGCAATGGTGACCAGGGTGGCGTTGATGGACTTCAAGTCCTCCCTGATCCCCAGGTAGTGTACCTCCTGCAGCCATTGAGTCTCCTGAAACTTGGCCAGTACCGTGCCCATGGTCTCCTGGGAATGATGGTATGCTCCCATGATGTTGGAGAGTGCCTCGTGGAGAGTGGGTTCCCTGGGCCTGTCCTCCCCCTGTTGCACAGCAGTCCTCCCAGCTTCCCGGTTATCCTGTGCCTCTGTCCCCTGAAGAGTGTGCCTACTGCCACTTCCCCCAGATCCCTGATCGTCCTGTGTTAGTGGGGTTGCCTGGGTTCCCTGTAGTGGTGGACACACTACTGATTGACGTGTCCTGGGGACAGAGGGATAGGCCCGCTGGATGGGTGCTGTGCTGTGCTAGTGTTTCCTGAGGGGGGAGGCTCTGTGGTGGTTTGTGACTGTGTCAGGGGAACCGACTGTCCTGAGGTCCCTGATGGGCCGGGCTGGTCATCTTGTTCCAGGCGTGCAGAGCTGCTGTCATCACTGTGGGTCTCTTCTGTGGGGGACTAGCTATGTCTGGCACCTCCTGTCTGGTGACGTTGGGTATGGGTCCTGATGGGGTGTAAATGCATAGTTATTGTATCTGTGTGTGCCATCTTTTGCAGTGGGTGAGTGACCCTTTACTCCTGTGCTAGCATTATTGGCTTGGTCCTTGTGTGATTGGTGATTTTGGGGCATAAGTGAGTCTGTACTGGACATGCTTTGGTGATGGGTGTCCATGCATTGGTGTTACATGCAGGGCTTGATTTTGGGATGTGTGGGTTGTGTTAGTGGGGTATCTGTGGGTTGTTGGGGTGATGGGTGTGAGGGTAAGGATGGCAGTATGTGATGGCATGCAGGTGGGGTGTCGGGGAGTAAGTAGTAAAGATATGTCTTACCAGAGTCCAGTCCTCCTGCTACTCCTGCGAGGCCCTCAAGATGCATGATTGCCAAGACTTGCTCCTCCCATGTTGTTAGTTGTGGGGGAAGAGGTAGGGGTCCACCGCCGGTACTCTGTACAGCAATCTGGTGTCTGGATACCGCAGAACGTACCTTCCCCCATAGGTCGTTTCACCTCTTCCTGATGTCATCCCGTGTTCTTGGATGCTGTCCCACTGCGTTGACCCTGTCAACAATTCTGTGCCATAGCTCCATCTTCCGTGCAATGGATGTCTGCTGCACCCGTGATCCGAATAGCTGTGGCTCTACCCGGACAATTTCCTCCACCATGACCCTGAGCTCCTCCTCAGAGAACCTGGGGTGTCTTTGAGGTGCCATGATGTGGTGAGGGTGATGTGTGAGATGGTGTCTGTCGTGATGTGTGAGGGGATGTGTTGGTGTGTGTTGTTTGAGGTGCGTGGATGTTGTTTAAGTGATGGTGTTGTGTGTCTGTGGATGCTGGTGCTGTTTTAGGTAGTCTCTCTCTCTGGCCTTCTTTCAAAATGTTGGTAGTAAGGGTTTGTGGGTGATGTGGGTGTGTGCTTTATATTGGATTGGGTGTGTGGGTGTGGTGTGTGTATGTGTATGAGGTGTGTGTATTTCGAATTGTCCAATGTGGTTTGTTTTGTAAATGTGTGTGTATTTTGAGCGTGGCGGTGTGTACCGCCAATGGAATACTGCGGTTGAAAGAACAGCGCGTTGATTCGTGGGTCGTGATAGTGTGGGCGTATTCCTGTTGGCGTTACGGTGTTGGTTTTGGTATCGCCAGTTTATCACTGATCTTTGGTGTGGTGGACTTGTGTGGGTTTCTGTATTGTGTTGGATTCCGAGCTGTGGGTCGTAATACCTGTAGCGTAATTCCGTGGCCACAGCGGTATGTTGTCGGTCTTCTGCACGGCGGAAAGCGGGATTTACCACCAGGGTTGTAATGAGAGCCTTAGTTGTTAGTATTTGTCTGGAGAAATACGGGCCGGGCCTCAGCTTGACATGGACCCCGTGTCAGTGTGAAGCAATACACGCATGTTAAGCAGGGCTCAGGCGATGTTCCAGGTGGCCAGCTTATGACAAAGTTTTTTGCAGTTGACGTGGACAAAGGCTGCTTTATAATCAGTGAAGCAGAGGTCCAGAGGCATCCTGGACACTTTTGATGCATCAATCAAGAGAGATAGGGCAAAAATGTTTGTTGTGGTGCCTATCCCTTGTGGAAGCCAGTTTGGTTGAGCGGGATTATGTCTTTGGCCGAAGCCCAGGTAGATAGATCTTCAAGCAAGGTCGGGGTAAAAGTATTTTGCTTTGTTGTCAATGAAGGCCACTAAATAGTATTTTTTTGCCAGCGTTTTGTCCCTGCTCGTGTGCATGTGCAAGATTATGGAGCATCTCCATGAGACTGGTAGTTTGCCCTCTAGCCTGATTTGAGAGGAGGGCATTCAAGTTCCTCTGTCCAGTATTCTGCTCTGCATTTGAAGAGTGCAAGGGTATCCCATTTGGGCCAGAAGCACCTTCTCTTCTTCCCTTTGCTATTTGGTATCTGATTAGTTTAGAATGTAGCTGTTTTGACACAAAATATTGAAATGCGATAGATTAGGACAGGGCTGTTTCTGCAGCCGGCAGTCATTGGAGTAATGTCGCTGAGGGTTTCTACCAGAAGTACAACTATTGCCTGGCTCAAAGCTCTGCTGGCCAGCTGCTAATTGAAGTGCTTATCAAGAAAGTTTGCCCAGGTTTCCTCGGATATATGAGAGGTGACCCCTCCATGGGCTTGTCACAATAGATTGTTGGCAGTCACCCAGATCTGTGTAAATATGCCTCATGTCTGTGAGCAGTTTGGCCCAGTGCTGGTCTTCCACTGGCTTCTTTATTGCCCATTTTAGTTTCCTGAGCACGTTTTTATGTTATCACAGTACAGTTTGTAGACTGGTGTCCTCCGGCCTGCAGCATAGGGTTCTCAATATGTTATTTACTGCCCTTTTAAGTTGCTTGAATTGTGTAAATGGGCCAGAGGTGCTCTGCCCTCTTTCCTAGTTTGCATGTTTTGAGGCCTTATTTTGTTTCGGCTGCCAATCTTTTTAGTGAAGCACTCCCACAGGTTCACCGTGTTGGCGGAGACAGCCTTTGTTTGTTGTAACAAATCTTTGCTGTTTCAGATAGAGCATTTATGGTAAATTGTGAATATTTGATTATTTTATAATTGACAGTAAGCATAGACCTAGGCATCTCTGCTGTACCGCTAAATGCGGACGAAGTCCCGAAAAGGGTTACCTCCTGTGGAAGATGGTCATTATGAGATTTGTCCTCTATGCGATATGTGTGGACCCGGTGGAACAGGGGTAGAGTGGCAAAGGTGTAGTTTAATGTCAACTGCTTTTGGTGAAGTAAAATAAGTCTGCTGGTGGATTGTCCCTGTAAAACCTGGCGTTAAGGGATCTGAAACTTAGGTGTTCCAAGTCATCCAGTAATTGTCTTCCAGTTTTGTCGAATTTCCCATAGCCAGCTCTGCCTTTAGGAGGCTGGTCCAAGAGTGAGGAATGGGTTGACACAATGTCATCTGCAGAGGAGCCTAAGTGATGCAAGTTGAAATCACGTGAAAGAACAACATTTGAGGTTTCCTCCTCCATGTGCCATAGCAGCTCCTTCAACAGCAGTCTTGAGGCCTTTGGTATGCCTTCAGGATGAATGTAAGTGTTTATGATTACAATCTTGGTTACAACATTGTGATCCTGAGTTATGATCTTTATTGCATCAATTTCTGGTGAGTTGAAATGCATTGCCATTGCTGATACAACGTTTGCTATGGAGACATAGGCTGCCAGGCTACCTAGTTGGTGTCCGTAAGTGGCCTCTTTACCAGCTGGGGTAAAGAAAATCATGAAGCACTGCTAGTAAAATAGTTCAGCAAGCCACGTATCCTGGAAAAGGATGATGTTGAAAGATTGTCCTACTGAAGAAGGTCAGAATCGGATATTTTACTGGCAAGGCCACTGACAATCCAGGAGCAAAGCTAAAAAGCGCCTTGACTGTCCTTAAAGGATGCACTGTCGTCCAGGGTTTGCCATGGGCTTCAAGGTGAGCATTTATTGTTCTTACATTACATCTTGTGTCAAAGTCCAGTGCTCCAGGTCCGTTAGGATTCCGTCCGCTATTGTCACTTAATGCTGATGGAATCATTTGTGAGTTCCCCAGAGCCCCCCTGAGCAGTGAATATGTGGTCTTATGTGGATGTTCTGTGGCTCTTGTTCTGTCCAAATGGAGTAAAGGTAAAGGATAGCCAGGTTCATAGTGGGGAGCTAGATTAATTCCCTCTTCATTGAAAGCCAACCATTCACTCAGCACTTTCTGGGTCATTGCAGTCGAACTCAAAGTGCCCTTGGTGACTTCACTTTCTGAGGAGATGTCTGCATGTGCAAACTCAGTCAACAAGAGTTCAGCTGACCTTACATCCACCAGACTTAGGATGAATGATAATAGCTGCAGGATAATGCCTCTGTTTAGGATGTTGCAGTTGCCTTTGGATTTGTAGTGTGGTGTGAATTTTTTTTATTTTGGTGTCTTCTGGCATTTTTGTGGTGCCTGTGAGGCATGTGTGTCCATCCTACAGTGCTGAATAGGTGGAGGAGGGACCTCTGTCCAAATATACCCATTTTCTGCACCGTCAGTGGGGTCAACTAGTGAGGCCAGTTGGACTTGTTCTCACATATCTTTGTTCCGTGCCAAAACCCCCTTCCCCCCTGCATGGAAAACTTTGTTGCCATGGCTGAGTTGCCACCTATAGAGCCTGGCTGTGCACTGCTTGGAGAGGCATTTGGCTAAGTTGTTTCTGCAGGTATAAGAAAACAAGCACTTCTCAAGTGTTTCTGTGCTGAACCTGAGGGACGAGTGCTAGCTTGATCTGACTTCAGTGTCAGACTGACCTGCAATCAGTTGTTTCTGATTCCACCAGGATTGACCAAGGTTGCCTCATCTGAGTTATGATAGTAAGAAGACCTTCCCCAGCATTGTTGGAAGGAGGGCCGTCTCCTGCTGGTGTTTCTTGAAGCTGAGGAGTTGGGGCCAGATGTAGCAAAACAAAAATTTGCGACTCGCATTTTGCGAGTTGATGCGACTCGCAAAATGCGAGTCGCAAATTGGAATGCAGGGAAAAAAAACGTGCCGAAATAGCAACTCGCACCCGGACTCGCAACGCAGTGTGCGAGTCCGCAGATTGCGAGGTCGCTTTTTGCGAGTGTGCAAAAAACGAACTCGCAATTAGCGAGTAGATGTCGCAAATTGCGATTACCTGGAAAATTGATTACAGGTGCAGCAGAACACTCCAGAAACCACTCCAGAACACTCTGGAAACACTTCCTGGCACATGATGATGACATCACAGCCAGGAAGTTTACTAATACACCTGGGAGGAGGCAGGACCACACCCTTTTATAACTGCCGAATTTCACACAGGACAAACAGCAGCTGCCATGGAGGGAACACCAAGGAAGAGGAAGTTGAAATTCTCTGAGAGGGAGCTGGAGGTGCTGACAGAGGAATGCTGTCAGCACTATGATGACTTGTTTGGGAGATCAGCCCTCAATGTTCCTGAAGCCACCAAGAAACAGCTGTGGCAGGACATCCAGGACAAGATTAATTCCCTGGGGGTGAGCCATAGGACCATAGACGACATAAAGAAAAGGTGGTATGACCTCCGCTCCCGGACCAAGGAGAGGGTGGCTGAAAGGCTCCGGGAGATGAGAGGCACAGGAGGGGGACCATCGTCTGTGCCACCACCCACACCCCTGAAAGAAAGGGTGGAGGAAACCTTGGAGCAGGAGGCAGTGCCTGGATTTGGGGACCTGGACACCTCAGAGCCCAGCACATTAACCGGTGAGTACCATGTGATATGCCTGTACCCCTATCAATGCCATACCCCCACCCACCATGTACACAGGGGCATGCACAACCAAGATAGCTCCATTTCAGGGTAGCAAATGCCAGAATGATGCATTATGGGAAATGTAGTCAAGTAGGCAGTTCATAGGCAAATGTTTATTATGAAGTGTGCAATAGATAGTAGACACTGACAGTCTGTTCCCCATGTCCCACAGGTCTCCAACAAGACACCACCAACACTCCAAGCAGCCAGGCCCATGAGGACACCTCAGGACCCGCCAGCACCCCCACCTGCACGGTCAGCAGCATCCCTGCAGTAGCCACACCTGCTGCAACAATTCCACAAGAGGCTGCCCCAGCAACAGGCAGGGATGAGACAGGTGGAAGCACAGGGCAGCCACCGCTGCGCAGGCGTCGCAGGTCCATACCATCAGGGCTGCAGTCTGCATCCGGGCTACTTCCTCCTAGCACCAGTGAGGCACATCTGCTTCGTGGTCAGCGCCTACAAAATAGAATTTTGGGGAGGATTAGTGGTGTACTGCACCGCTTCGTGCGCAATAACCATGCCAGCATGCAGCACCTCAACACAAGGATGGACATGATTTGCAATAACACTGGGGACCTTGCCCTTGCCATGAGGGAACTGGCGGGAGGACTACTGGCCCAGGCCGAGGGTGGGCGGCGCAGAGATCGTCAGCTCATGCACAGACTGGACAGGATGGCCACATCCATCGGCAGGCTCGCCATGAACACCACAGGCCTGTTGAGGAGGACAGTTGGGCTGCAAGTGGAGATGGGCCATTTCGCTGATGATGTGGCTAGGGGCCTGGGACGTCTGACCCACATTATAGAAATGATGGAGACATGGGAAATGTCGAGGGGCACAGGGGAAACACCCCAGGACAGTGAGGAGGGCTCGACAGTGAGCAGTGTCTCTGTCACTGACAGCAGGGGGCTCAGGAGTGGCAGGCAGAGCACCACGGAAGCACCAGGGACCAGCCAGGCTGGCAGGAGGGGCAGAAGGTCTTAGAGATCACCCTGGACCATAAAATGTGGCACATGACGTGAATGTGCCACATGCCTGGTTAGCATTTTTATGCCCATGGACAATCAGTACTTGTGAATAGTTTCATTAATGCACTAATAAAAGTTATTTTTGTTCCACTTAACAAATTGAGTTTTTGGTCAATAGGAGAGTATGGTGGGAGTTGACACGTACCGTCCAAAATATTGTGTTGCAATGTGTTCCCGTCTCAGTCTGCCTTGATTAGCTATACTCCTATCCCCATGATGGCGATGTGGTTGTTCTTGCTCTTCATCATCAGGATCTGGGTCTGCAGGGGTGAGAGGTAGCCCACGTCGGGTGGCTATGTTGTGGAGGATGGCGCATGCGACCACAATTTTGAATGCGGTAATGGGGGTGTATTGGAGGGCACCTCCACTGCGGTGGAGGCATCTGAATCTTGCCTTCAGGAGTCCGAAGGTGCGCTCGATGAGGTTCCTGGTCCTCTTATGTGCACTGTTGTATTGCCTCTCTGAATCATTTCTGGGTGTTAAAAACGGAGTCATGATCCAAGGCCTAAGAGCATATGCACTGTCACCTGTTGGGCACAAAAAGTATATTGTTAGGAAGTCCAGATTGTCGTGCACAGTGACCTGTGTGTATGTCTGCAAGTGTCTGTGGCTCTACCTAGGAGGTAACCGTCTCCGAATTCCCCACGTTCCAGGCGTTGATGTATCCCACTATGCCTAAACATGTATGAGTCATGGGTACTGCCTGGAAACTTAGCTACAATGTCCGTGATGACATAATGGGCATCACAAACAACCTGAATATTGAGTGAGTGGGTACACTTTCTGTTGCGGAAAAGGTGTTCTAGATTAGCAGGGGGGCATATTTGAATGTGTGTCCCATCTACACACCCTATGACATGGGGAAAGTGGGCAATGCGGTAAAAGTCCAGCTTGGTGCTGTTCATTTCTGCCTCATTCCTTGGTAAGTATATGAAGTGGGACATGTGCGTGACTAAGGCATCTAGGAAGGCCCTGAGGAACCTTGACACTGCACTTTGGGATACCCCACCTGCCACAGCAATGACCCCCTGATAGCTCCCTGAGGCCAAGAGGTGCAGTGAGCATAGCACTTGCACATGCGTAGGGATGGCGCAGCCACGCAGAGTCTGGTGTTCTAGCTGTGGTTTGAGTAAATCTATTAATTCTAGTATGGCTGCGCTGCTAAGGCGGTATTTGTCATAGATCTCTTCCTCAGTTTGCTGAAAAAGAGTCTGCCTTGTTCTATATATCTTCTCCTGTCTGTGGCCCCTCCTCCTCCTCTGCTGGGCTGTGTGGACTCTCCTTCTCACTGCTATCAGGTATATCTCCGCCATCTCGTGTAACCCAGATGCCTTCTGGGTCTCCTTTTATACTTAGGTAATGGTTACCACCTGCTCTGAGTTAGTGGTAAATGGGACATGCAAACTGGGCTTTTTGCGACTAGTCGCAATTTGCGAGTTGCAATTGCATAAGGTTTGCGACTCGCAAATTGCGACTTGGTATTTGCGGGTCGCAAAATGGGGTCGCAACGGATGCGAGTCGCAAACGGGTCCCATCGCTTTTTGCAAGTCGGAAATGGGCTTTTTGCATCCCATTTCCGATTTTGCACTGTCGCAAATAGCGATTCGGCCCGTTTGCGACTCGCAAAACTTAGCTACATCTGGCCCTTGGTTCCCAATAGTCCGTCTCCATTTGTCTATGCAGTAGCCTTAATAGGGGGTTAGCACCCAGTGTTTCTTTTATTCGGACCTTTCCTTCTTTGTTTCTGTTTACAGTGCCCGTTATTGTTGGGTTTCGGCACATTCTTCGAACAGAGATCCCAGTTCCCTGTAGCTGCCAATTTTTCTGCCGAAGGAGTTGCCGGTACTCTCCCCGGTGGGCTACTTGTGTTTTGGCTTGAACTGCACTCCTGCAAAGATGCTGGCGGAAAGGGTTGGAGTTGGCCTTGTGCTTCAGGATTGTGATGGAGGTCTGGAGTGGCACACCATGTGCAGTCTAGCAAGGTTGTTTGAAATCATAGAGTAAGTCATTACATTTATCAAGTGTGAATATTGAGCACTTTTCTTTCACTCTCTGCACATTCAAACGAGCAGCCTTGATGACTTTAGAATTGTTTGCTATGAACATATGAGATGTTTCATTGGTTTCTAGTGTGTTAATTTTTCTTTATTCTTGTGTGATATTAATAAGGGGCATTATGAATGTCTAAAAGTCTTATTGTATGGAATCACTCTTTTTGTTGCATTATAGAATGTAACATATTCCATTGAGACCACGTTGTTGGATGCCACTACATCTATGAGCATCTGCTCTATAGGTAATCCTTTAAATTCAACATCTTCCATTTATCAAATGGTGTTTAGTGATGCCTTGCTTTTGTTTTGAATACAACCGTGAAGCAGCAGTAATCACTGGGGAGTTAACTGGCTGCCTTCTATTGGAACTATATGTTTCACTAAGCCTCACAGGCATTATTACACACATGAATGTTGGAGATATTTGTGAATCTATAGAAAATGTGTCCTCATTTTAGCTTTTAGAGTACTAAACATAATGTTAATGAGAAAATCAGAAGACAGTTTTTGAAAAAGAAGACTGGGTTCTGGTTAAGCAGAAACAGAGACAGAAAACAGACCTCATTTTTCCTCTGATATGTTACAGGTTGTGTTGTGCAAAGGACATATGGTGGCAGCACATTGTCCTGAGCAAACTATCACTCTGGACATCTTACATTTTAACACCTACTGTGACATTTGTTGAGTTCCGAAACCATATAGGAAGCGACCCCTCCAGCAGGTCCAGTTTAAGCACTAGAACCTTTGTTGCCATTGCTTGATCAGGGTAGACCTCAATCATCTTGTATCACCCGTGCTGGCAGACACGTGTAATCGCTCCACCAAATAATTGAGATGTGGCATATTGATGTTATGCACACTAGAATCTTCGTGGTTCAAGGTGGACTCTGAACAGGAAGTATGTAATGGGTGCGGTGGTGTTGAGGTGTAGTTAATGGTACCCCCTGACACCCACCCCATTTATTTCTACTATCTACTTCTTGCTCCTTTTTCCTCCAAGCTTTCTTGCTGTCTCTCGCCTGATTTTCCCCTCACCTCTCCTGCTCTTCTCCTGCCCACACCTCAATACTGCTCTCGGGTAATCCAACAGGTTATTAACTGTACTGCGATATAGAAACAGAAGAGACTATGGCCCTCATTACGACTGCGGCGGTCTTTTGCGAAGACAGCCGCGGTGGCTGGAAAACTGTCAGTGCTGCTGGTCTTCAGACCACCATATTACGAATACAGCCAGATATATGCACCGCTGGCGGTCAGATATCCGTCGGCATTTGCGACGGCAGTCAGCGGCGCTTAGGCAGTTCCACGCCCGGCACTGCCATGCCAGAAATAGACTGCCCACAGAATTACGACCCGCAATTCTGTGTGGCAGCCTACTGGTGGTGGGGCGCTGCTAGCTGTGGGATCACTGGGTCCTTTCCCCTCACGGAGGAGCACCTCGTCAGACGAGGTAAGTGTCGTCTGCAAGGTGAGGGAGGTAGGGAGTGTGAATGGGTCAATGAGTAAGGGGGAAGGAGAGGTTTGAGTTCCTGCGTGCAGGTGCGTGTATGTTTGTATGCGTATATGATGTTTGTGTGTGCGTGAGGTACGATTGCGGGGTGAAGGTTGTGTTGTGTGAAGATGAGTAGGGTGAGGGTTGTGTATGTATGTAGTTGAAGGGAGTGGGTGGGGGATGTAGAGTGTATGCGTGTGTGATGTGTATGTATGCGTGTCTATGGGGTGAATGTTGTGAGTGTGTGTGAGTTGGGGGTGTGTGTGTGTGTGATTGTGTGTGTGTGAGGGTGCATGCGTGCATATGTGCGGAGAGGTTTGAGGGTAGCCCAGTGACAGGAACCCCCGTTCCTGTCGTCGGGATACGTTTTCACCATCATTTGTGTGGCAGTTAGACCGCCAGAAAAATGCTGGCAGGGACCCGAGTCCAAATCAGTCTGCACAAAGTTTTAGTCTAATTCAGCCTGTGCAAATAGTCAGTTTAAATCAGCTCATACCAAATGTTACCCTGAATCAACAGGTCAAAGGTTCAGTTCTACCTTGTCTGGCCAAAGCGTGGGAATGACAATTCTCCAGAACCAGACAAATTATATTGGTCCAGATGCATTAACAGTTCATATAACCATAGGTCCAGTTGTTCCTTTGTACACTCCAGGTATGTCTGGGAGCAACGCACACTCATTAAATGTCCTGACTGTTCCCAATACTCTAGTTACATCCCAAGGGATGTCACTAAACGGTGTGCAGAGATCGGTATGTTCAAATGATTCCCAGATGGAGAGACCAGGTTCTCGTTTAAACCACTAACCTCTACACTGATTTCAGATCAGCTTCAATGACAAGTCAGACAGGGTTTACTCCTGAAGAGAGGTTTCCTCAGAAATCCTCGCCATATTTTGTGCCCAGAGCAGATGCCAAATGTTAATTGCAGTACCTCACAAGGAAGAATGCTTTTTACTCCACTAGAAAACATGTCCAAATTGAACAACCTGAATCAAGTAAATGTAGTTCTGTCAACAGCAGAAATGATGCGGAATAATCCTATGAGTTTGTGAGGTTTTACTGCAAAGCAGTTAAATGATTGGCTAAATAATTTGAGTCCTGAAGGTGCAACCGGTGTAACAAATTGCAGTGCAAGAACAAAGGAGATCCCAGAGAGAGAAATCAATGAATGTATCCAGATTGAAATTGTAATTGAATGATATCATACTGCTAACCTTAGACAGTACACAATTAGACACTAACACGAACTGTGGTTTGTGTGCAAGGAAACTATCCAAAGTGCAAGACAGGCTTATGAAAGATTAACCGAAGAGGCTGAAAGTAGGATGTGGATTTGAAGAAATCAAAGCCCCTAAAGAAAAATTATAGATTGGAGTGTAGTAATACAGATATATTAAACATGAGACCTCCTGGAATGAAATTGCAGATTAGGGAATTAATCACATACATCCATGAATGGGGTGCAATCGATAAGTGGGAAGATAGATGGACAAAGAAAAGAGATCAGAAGAAGGCCAAAAAGAGATGTGACTTACACAAGAGCAAATCAAGCTGAGGCAAATGTGAAAATGCTTCCCATGAGAGAGATACCAGGCGGAGGGCATGTTCACGTTCTCTTAAAGTGAATGGTAATCAGGTTCAAAATGGAAATGTGATGCATGCACAGATTCAAATTCAGAGTTCAAAGACCCTGAGTGCTGAATGTAAAGGTGTCCCAAGGACAGCAGATGCAGATACCACAAGCTCCAATGGCTCAGCAGCTTCCCAACAGAATCTAGGTTGCAAATGTAGATTCAAATTTGTTGATAATATGGTACCCCTTTATTTATTTGAGTAATGAAGAGGATCTTTTAGGAATCATTCATTTGGATTGCTCAGATGACGAATAATTCATGCTAGGTGCTTCCTTAGAAGTAGATCAGCGTGTTCCATATGTGGATGCTGATGTAATGGGTCACCATGTGTCATTCCTGATTGACCTTGGGGCTACATGCTCCACTGTCACAAAGCTGAAGTATCAAATTTATCTCTTTCAGGAAGAAGAATTCAGGTAGTAATAGTTGCAAATAAACAATTGTCCAACCCAGTCACAGAATCTGTCCCATGAATATAAGTTCATTTGAAGATGAGCACCAATTTGTGGTGTGCGATTCAAGTCTTGCAAGCTTGTTCAGTCATGACCGGTTGTGTAAGCTAAACTATTCCATTAGCTGCACACCCTGGGGAAATGATATACAGATGAATGATGAGGAGATAGCACCTAAAATTGTGAATCAGTACCCAAGTGTCACATTGTACTCAACGCTGACATGCAATGATTTGTCCGAGGATCTGATAGCCACTGTGTCACCTGAAGTTTGCGATTTTTCACGAAAGGTAATAGGACTCATTAAAGGGGTTGAACCTGTAAAATATTACAGTAAAGCCAAATGCTGTGTATCCGAAAATTCCCCCAAATAACATGTCACCCAAGATAAGTGCAGGAACTACTTCCCTGATAAACTGTCTAATTGAACAGGGAGTTCTAAAGGAGATAATGGGAACTCCATGTAACACTCCCATTTGAGGACTTTAAAAGCCCAATGGAAAATACTTTATAGTCCAGAAACTTAGAAATATCAACAACATTTTCATCCCATGTTGTCATGTGGAACAGAATCCAGCAGTGATTTTATTCCAAATTCCATGTGAAGCAGAATGGTTCTCCATAACTGACCTGTGCCAAGTGTTTTTCTCCATACCGTTGCATGAGGAGAGGCAGTTTCTCTTTGTGTTTCAGTTTGGCAGTTGTGTTTTGGTATGGTGCTGAGTTCCACATTGGTATACTGATAGCCCCTTAATTTTCAGCCAGATCTTGAAAATGAATCTGGAATCCCCTAAAATGCCCTATTATTAAGTCTTGGTCCAGTATATGAATGATCTACTTTTAGCATTAAGCATTAAAGAAGCCTGTAGGAGGGATACTATCACTCTCTTGAATCATTTAGGAGAAAATGGGCATAAAGTTTTCCTGACAAAATTGCAGTATCGTAAGAGAGAAGTTTTGTGATTAGGTCATTAAGAAAGCTGCAAAGAAGGTGTTGCAAGAAAGAATTTCAGCAATTTTTAAAACGAATCCCCCTACCACACAAAAAGAAGTCAAAATGTTTCTGGGAATGGCTGCTACTGTTGTCAGTGGATTTCAAACTTTTCCCTTTTGGCCAAGCCTTTACAGAGGCTGACACTTAAGGATGTCTCTGATCCGGTACAATTGGACGACAACTGTAAACCTGCCTAGAGAGAGCTGAGAGAAAACCTCTGTTGTCCCTCTGCTCTGGGAATGCTTGATCATAACAACTGTTTTTCCTTGTATTGTTGTGAGAGGGAGGGATACGCTCTCTCAGTTTTGAGTCAGTTGCACAGAGGTGCAAACAAGCCTGAGACTCATTTTTCAGCCACTCTTGACCCTGTGGCTTCAGCTTTGCCTGGTTGTTTAAAGGCAGTTGCAGCCTTTAGCATCAGCATTGAACAGTAAGAAGGCATCGTAATGGGCCACCCTCTGAATGCTTTTGTGCTCCAGTCTGTGGAAAATTTGTTAACCTGAACCAGGACCCAACACCTCACCAGTGCATGTTGACTTGTTAGGAGCAGGTTATCCTCGATGCCCCCAATGTTACATTGAAGAGATTGACTGTGCTGAATCTTGCAAACTTACTGCCTGCCTCTGTTGAAAATGTTAGTGATTGTATTGATGAGGTTGAGCATGACTGTCTCGATGTTACTGAACTATGTACCAAGCTGAGACCTAAATCCAAGATATTCCCTTAACTGAAAATGACTGTCATGTATGTTGATGGCTCCTGTTTAAGAGATAAAGATGGTACTTTGAAAGCTGATTATGCAGTTTTCACATTCTCAGGTGTGATTGAGGCTTCATGGCTTCAAGGAGTCTATTTGGCCCAAGTAGCCAAATTAGTTGGCTCCCTGGGCACATGCTGTGTTTCTGAGCAGCTGAGTGTGACAATGTGTACTGATAGTCAGTATGACTTTAGTGTCGTTCATGATTTTGTACAGTTATGGTCCAGCCGAGGCTCTGGATCACCTATTAGAAATTAGGACAAAGTCTATAATTTGTTAAAAGCATTACAATTGCTTGCAAAAACTGCTGTTGTGAAATATGCTGCACACGGAAAGTCTACTGATTATGTAACACTGGGAAATACATATGCAGTCGAAGTGGTGAGATATTACGCTCAAAGCCGCACTTCCTTTAATAGAGAGTGGAACAGTGAAACAAATGATAAGACAAGTCAAAATTTCATGTTAACTGCTATTGACACATGGGAAGAAGTTAAGAGATTGCAGGAAGAAGGGACAGAAGAGGAACAGCAGAGTTAGGTAGAGTGGAGTGTGTCAAAACGGATGATGATGATGTTTGGGTTTCAGTGATGGAACAGCTGTGTTGATAAATATTTTGTTACCACCCATGGCTAGACAATAGGATGGACTGGCTATTATTGGCCATGACGCATTGATCAGACCCTTTAGGCAAACATGGTTTAACCCGAGATTAAGATTGATAGCAGGAGCTGTGTCACAGATGTGTCACTTGCTAGCCGATGAATGTAGGAAAGTTCACAGTAGTTACCTTGAGTCACATCGGCAGATCAGGAGGACCATTCAACAGAATACAGTTAGTCTTTATTGAACTGCCTGTATGCAATGGACTGAGATACATCTTGGTTGTTGTCTGCATTTCCTCTCATTGGGTTGAAGCTTACCCAACCAGGTGAAATTATAGTCTCACGGTAGGGAAGCTGTTACTTAGGGAATTGATATCTAAGTTTGGTTTCCTGACTTCTCTAGAGTGAGACCAAGAGACTCACTTTAACAGTGAGGTCCTAAAATTATAACGTGTGGCATTGAAAGTTGAGCAAAGATTGCGTTGCAGTTACAGACCTGAGGCTTCTGGACTGGTGGAGCAAGTCAACTGTACTCTGAAGTCTAGACTGGTGAAAGTATGTGCATCCATCACTTTGAAATGGCCAGGACAATGGCCTTTGCGTCTTGTTCTCATGAGTTATCGAAGTCCACCCAACAGAAAGACTGGCTTGTCGTCTCATGAGATTATCATGGGGATCTGTGCCTGCGAATGCAGGTGTGAACATTCCAGATGCCTTGGTACTGGATTATTGCAAAGGCCAAGCTGACTGTCAAGGATTATGGTTCCTCTGGAACAGTGCCCTCAGTATGCCCACCTTCCAACAGCACCCATTCTGCAAGTTTAACAAAGCAGAAGCTCAGAGTGGCCAAACAAAGGAAAGGGAAGGATTGTAAGGAGGGTACTACTGGGAGGGCGACCTATGAAGTAAGAATACAAGTTTCTAGACAGTCCGAGCAGTGCCAACCTTCAGGTTGTTAGCAAGGTCAAAGTCTCTTGTTTCACACTGAGGATAGCTAGAGTACCTTATGACAGGTGTGATTATGACAATGTTAGCTTGCGCAACGCACACTCTTTCTTACTCTGATATTGTGTGATCGTGGCAATGGCAGCTTGCACACTTCACTGTCTTTCATACCCTGACAAGTTTAGAGTGTGGTAATGTTAGCTTTCACAGATCATAATTGTACCAACTCTCACAACTAATGAAGGAATACTAAGATTTGCATCTTTCACTGATGTTGAAATCTGAATCATATGACTGCTTGCCATTGGACATTTCCCTTTTTGCATCATATGGAGTGAAGGATGGACAAATCATAATGCCCTAAGAACTTAAACATACTGTTCCCCAATTGGACTTGCAGCAGACTTTCCCCATTTCTCACCACTTGATGGACCCCTTGGATTGTGATGGTCTAGCCTCCTCTACACTCTGCCCCTTTGAATTTCCTTTCTGAGACTCTTGACCGATCTTCTGCAATCCGGACGTCTTCCCCTTTTACCTACTTTTGTCAACCTCAGTTGGTTTCCTGATTCCCTATATTTCCTTTTTTCAAATTCTTTTTGTCCTTTAAGTGCTTTTTGCCTTTTTGGCCACATGTTTGTCCCAAGGCATGCTAAATGGATTTACTAATTCGTAGGGTTTCCCATAGTCTCAGTTATTTAGGATTGCAAATTTAGAACAGCTAAATGATTAACAGGATTTGCTAGCACATGTTTCAGATTTTGTTATTGCTCTTGTGCATTGCTGTTATTGAATGCCTAGTACTGTTGATGTTAGTCCGTCTAAACTTCTTTATGAGGTTTGGGCAACCTATTATGAGTCTGTATCTTTACAGTCTTGTTTTGAGAATTGTTAGACATGGCCCTTTTTGCAGGGTCATCCCCAAACCTTTTGCCTCCTTCCTCCTATTTTTCTTGACCTGTTTTTGTTGGCTTTAGGACTCTGGGCATTTTACCACTGCAAACCAGTGCTAAAGTGCACTTTTATTGGCATATTTGATTTACTATTAAGTCCCTAGTAAAATGCACTAGAGGTGCCCATGGCCTGTAAATCAAATGCTACTAGTGGGCCTGCAGTACTTGTTGTGCCACCCACATGAGTAGCCCTCTAATCATGTCTCAGACCTGCCACTGCAGAGTCTGTGTGTGCAGTTTTATACTTTAAATTCAACTTGGCAAGTGTACCCACTTGCCAGGCCTAACGCTTTCCTTTCCTACATGTAAGACACCCCTAAGTTAAGCCCTAGGTAGCCCCATGGGCAGGGTGCACTGTATGGTTTAGGTAGTACATATACTAATGTGTTTTATATGTCCTGACATTGAAATACTGCCAAATTCGTTTTTCACTGTTGCAAGGCCTATCTCTCTCATAGGTTAACCTGGAGGCCGCCTTTAAACATGATTAAAGCGTAGATTCCTTTGGGAGCAGATAGGCGTGTGGAGTTTGGGATCTCTGGACTCACAATTTAAAAATACATCTTTTAGTAAAGTTAATTTTAAGATTGTGTGTTTGAAAATACCACTTTTAGAAAGTGGGCATTTTCTTGCTTACACCATTCTGTGACTCTGCCTGTTTTTAGATTCCCTGTATGGGTTAGTTTGACAGTTGGGCAGTTTGCACCTCTCCTTAGACAGTGACACATAGGGTGCAGGGGTGTAGCCTGCATATCCCGATGAGCCATCTGTGCTAGGAGGGAGGGGAGGAGTGGTCACTCACACCTGAAAGGGCTGTTCCTGCCCTCACACAATGCGGTCTCCAACCCCCTGGTGTGTGTCTGAGGTCTGACCTGGCCAAGGCAGGATTTCACAAACAATGAGATTGAGGGGGCTGAAGAGGAGAGAGACTTAGCCCGGGAAAAAGAAAGGATTGCAGCTCAAGAGCTGAAGCTGGAAGCCATGAGTGCTGGGTCCAGTTCAGATGGTGACAGCAACAATCTGGTATCCATTACTGCCCAGAGATGTGGTGCCCTACTTGAAGGAGGGAGTTAACACACACTAGGAGATTCAGGAGTATGAGGTAGCTCTTGTGTTGCACAGGGTCCCTGAGGTGGATTGGGGAACTGGCATAGGGAGCCATATTCCTACTGAGGGGAGGGACACTCTACTGACTCTAGGTGAGAGTGACAGGGAGAGGGGTTCCCCCCCAGGTAGAAGTCCTGGTTATGAAGTGTTGAGACATCCCAGAAGAGTGTGGGTTGAGTGTCAGGGACTGTCAGGTACTGTCTCACCAGTCTCAGGAGGGTGATGTGGGGTACTTTTTCAAGGCTGAGTCACTGGATGGTTGGGTGAAGGGTAGTTTGGTTAATTCATGTGAGGGGCTGAGTGATTTAATTGCTGGAGAGCATATGTCTAGTCCTTATTTTCTAGAGCTACGCCAAGACCAGATGGAGTGTGAGTTCTCTGACCCCAGGGAGCTTACACTGGAGGCAGACATCTGGGTGAGTACCAGAGAGTCTGAAGAGGCATTTGGGGGTGCTCCTGAAGGGAGTGGTCTAGGTATTTCCCAATCATGTGAGGTGGGAAAGGATTGCAGTGTCCCAGGTAGGTCCCACTGTAGTGGGATGTGTGAGGGACCCCATGTCCAGTCTCAGAGGAGAGGGAATGGGGATGGGCTGAGGCCCAGGGTGACCGAGATCCAGTCCCAGGTCCTGGAAGGTTCCATGAGGGAACACCAGGAGGGGAGCCTAGCCTGTACTGTAGGGCCATCTGTTGAAGGAGACCCCACAGTGTCAGGAGAACCTGGGGGGCAGTTGTAGGCAGCGTCCCACCAGTTCTGGTGTCTAGCAATACCACTCCTAGTGAGGGGGTGCAGAAGTCCAGACAGAGGGTTGAGAGGGGGTTGCAGACCCCAGTGGAGAACCTGGAGGGTCAGGGGTCAGCTCTGAGAGCAGAGCCCCCTAGGAATCACCTTGGGGAGACCATTTCTGGGTTGGGGGGAATACAGACTCTGCCAGATGGGCAGGGGTCAGGAGAACTGTGCCACCCCGACTCTTGTGTGGTCCTTAGGGAAGCTGTGTCCCATGTGAGGGGTAAGTGTGCCCCCGAGGAAGTCCTGGTGTGCCAGGCAATGGTTCAACCGCAGGGTGGTGACTCTGGGTTGAATTATCAGGGTCAGAGGGTAAACTCTGACCTGATGGTTGGTAAGTGTGCTCCCCATGAAGTCCTGGTGCACCAGGCAATGGTTCAACCTCAGGGTGGTGACTCTGAGTTAGATGACCAGGTTCAGCGGTTAATCTCTGACCTGGTGGGTAGGTGTGCACCCCAGGAACTCCTGGGTTGGCAGGCAGTGGTCCATTCTGAGGGTACAGACCCTGGACTGGAGGTTCGGGTGCAGAGGGTAAACCCTGACCTGAAAGGAGGGCTGTTTGCTCAATCACCTCCCTGGTGTGATTTCTAGGGGTACTCTCCCTGAGGGGGGCAGAACCCTGGGAGTAGGGGCAGGGGAGGGAGGGACTCACCCCTGACCCTAGTTCAATCTAAGGGTACAGACCCCGGATTGGAAGGCCAGGTTCAAGGTGTCCATGTAGAACTGGAACATGCCCCTGCTGTTGTGAGCCTGGGTCCTTGTTCTATCACCTCAATCAGGGAAGGACATCAGGGTATTGATTGTTCACCCCTGGCTTTAGGCTGGTGTGGGGTCAAGAGTACCCACTTGCCAGGGCTGACTCTTCCCATTTACTACATGTAAGACACCCCTCAGGTAGGCCTTAGGTAGCCCCATGGGCGTGGTGCAGTGTGTGGTTATGTTAGGACATATACTAATGTCTTTTGTATGTCCTGACAGTGAAATACTGCCAAATTCGGTTTTCACTCTTGCAGGGCCTATCTCTCTCATAGGGCTGCCTTTAAACATGATTAAAGCGTAGAGTCCTTTTGGGAGCAGGTAGACATGTGGCGTTTGGTATCTCTGAACTCACAATTTAAAAATACATCTTTTAGTAAAGTTGGTTTGAAGATTGTGTGTTTGAAAATACCACTTTTAGAAAGTGGGCATTTTCTTGCTTACACCATTCTGTGACTCTGCCTGTTTGTGGATTCCCTGTCTGGGTTAGTTTGACAGATGGGATGTTTGCACCTCTCCCTAGACAGTGACACAAAGGGGGCTGGGGTGTAGCCTGCATATCCTGATGAGCCGTCTGTGCTAGGAGGCAGGGGAGGAGTGGTCACTCACACCTGAAAGGGCTGTGCCTGCCCTCACACAATGCAGTCTCCAACCCCCTGGTGTGTGTCTGAGGTCTTGCCTGGGTAAGGCAGGATTTCACAACCAAGTGAGATTTTTCTTTGAAATGTGTATAAGAAGATCACCCAAAACTTCAGACTTTAGACACTTCTTGGGGTAGACACTCTACCTCACAGACACTTCTGGACAAGAAACCTGCTGGTGAAGAATCCCTGAACCAGACCTGCCAAGAGGAATTGCCTGGCTCCCCAAAGGACTCACCTGGACTGCTTTTCTGAAAGAGACTGCTGCCTTGCTCTTTCCCTGCTGCCTTGCTGCTCTCTGGCTGTGCTGAGAAGTTCTTGGATAGAGGTTGCCTCCTGTTCCCTGAAGTCTCAGGACCAAAAAGACTTCACTCCTGCAACTGGACTCCTTGTGTGGTGAAAATTAGATGCACAGCCTGCTAAAAACTACGCACAGCCTGCATCGCGATGAAAAATTCACTGCAAGCCGAAAAGGATCCAAGTCTGTTCACCAGAAATCGACGCAAAGTCTTCCCCTGCGTGAAAAATAATGAGGCAAGTCTGTGTGCAAAGGGGCAAAACTAACGCACACCTCCTTGTTTTCCATGCATCGTCTCCTCTGTGGGCCGTTGCAGAGATTTTGAATGCAAACCAGGTGCTTTGTGCTTGCAAGAGACATTTATTGTTTTTAAAGAGACTAAAGGCACTTTTCATCACTTTTACAGTGATATCTCAACAGATGCTTATTGCCTTTTGATTGTTTAGACCTGCAGCTTATCAGATCAATATTATATATTTTTCTAAACACTTTGTGGTGTATTTTTGTGGTCCTATGCTGTGTTATTGCATGATTTATTGCACAAATACTTTGCACATTGCCTTCGAAGTTAAGCCTGACTGCTCAGTGCCATGCTACCAGAGGGTGGGCACAGGATAATTTGGATTGTGTGTGACTTACCCTGACTAGAGTGAGGGTCCTTGCTTGGACAGGGGGTAACCTGACTGCCAACCAAAGACCCCATTTCAAACAAGAATTATCTATGTCACTCTGAGCATTAGTCTGTAATAAAGACCTTTGAACCTTATTTCAGTTTGGATTATCATTCTTGTAGTTCAAGAGTCATAGTGTAAATTTAATTGATTGTTGAAATTTTGATGCCTAGTGTCTTCACATCCTTCCATGCTGGGTGAAAAGATTCATCAACCCTGTCCTAGCATAAATCCTGCACAAGAAATATGCTACACCACTTCCAACCTGCAGTGTTCGTCTGCTGCTGTCCTGATCCATCATGACAGTAGCCTGATCCACTGGTTTTGCCTCTTCCTGACCCTCTCATCATGAAAGAAATCCTGACCTATGGCTAATCATTATGAGCTTTCCTCCTCAACCTTCTAATTCAGTTTGTGACCTTGACATCTTAAACAATTCAGGTTTACCCCTGCAAACCCAGGTGGCTAGAGGCAGTGGAAGCTGTTTTTTGGAAATAAATTGCTTCCCCTGCCTCCATTCACCCTCAAGTATGATACTTCCTTTCATATGAGTGCTCTGGAGAAACAGGATGTAATGAGTGTAAAATGCAGATGTCCGGCTACTCACTGGACTTTGTCGTCTAGACCATATCAGTCCTATTCTTCAATCAATTCACTGGCTTGAAATGTGAAATAGTGTGATTTTTAAAGTCATTGTCATTGCACATAGAACAGTTTATCAGTCAACCACATATTTCATGACAGAAAGATTTAGCTGACACAAACCATAATGTAAGCTACATTTCACTTACCGAGCCGTTTGATGTCTGCAAAACTATAATGTCAACTTTTGGAGGCAGGGCCTTCTATATGTGGCTGCGGTCAAGGTTTAGAACATTCTACATTTTCATGCACACTATGAAAACATGTATTTTTAATCAGTAAAGTCCCTTTGACTGCAAACCATTATTTTTTGTTATGTTCCTGCTTCTTTTAGACCTTCTTTTAATTGGTCTTGTTGGTCAGGCATAAGGCAGAAAGCAGGGACAGTCAAGACTGAGATAAAGGGGCAGCAGTGTCTGGTAATGTATTAAAGATGCCTGAGATGAATTCAACACTATGCAGCATTGGTATTCGTTAAGCTAATTTTTAATGACACCGCCGAAACAGAGCTTTGGGAAGCGGCATTCATTTGTTTACAAATTAAGCACTAGCTGTGTGCATGCATTGTCGCACATTTCCATGGAAAAGCCATCTGGCTCTACTGTATTGGCCCTTTCAGCTATATACTTCCCCGTACCTTTTGTTTCTCTCTCCCTGAAGTCCAATAATGAGCTTGACAATGGGATGCAGTGTAGAAAGCATTAAGTAGCACACTCGGGTAACTCAGAGGTCAAGAGAATCAAGATACTTCCATAAAATCTGTGGATCACTTTCTGTAGTAGTTCCATGCGGCATCTTAAAATGAAAAGTCTCTGAAATGGTGAGGTCTAGGTGTGCATGTTTCGGTAGAGGTTACACAAAAAATGAAATATAGTTTATTTTACCCTGGAGGAATCGGGGACTCCCTGTGTTTCTTAAGAAATTCTGCTCTCCATGCAGAGGAGTAGCTCGGGTCATTTGAAGGCTGACAGATCTAGGGACATTCCAAAAGGATTATATGGGTGGTCTCCATGAGCTGTAACTTAATCCTCACAGAACCCGCCACCTCACAGAAAGTAACCTATCAGGACCAGTGAAATTCTTGCAGTGATACGGATGGCTAACTTGCATCAGTGATTGAAGCCTGAGTATGGGGGCAGTGCTCTGGACATGCATTGGGACTTCCTAGTATATCTCACCATCCATCTAACATTTATAATATTTTTATGTATTTTAAATAAACCCCTTAGTTGTGATTCTGTTAATAATTACCAATGTCTGGTGGCTGTTGCAACTCCTCCAACTTTGTGGCATGCCTATCAGTGTAATATACGCTGGGTGGGTATACTTGCATTCAGTGCCTGGTATTTGGTAGGTTGTTACTTCTCCAGTCAATGCCATTGAAGATACTATATCAGAACGTTGTTGTCATAATATTGCCTGTAACACACACTTTGTCCCTATATTGTTTATAGAACATTGCCTATTGCAGTTAATAATAGAAAATGTAGAGGTAATTAAACAATATTTTTGCAATCAATATTTATGGTAAGGATTAGTTTGGAATTAATGATTTTATGATTATTTTGAAATCTGCATTTAAGTCAAATGATATTTCTGACAATGATTTGCTGATATACAGTCAGTGGTGAACACAAGCCATTGCATGACACACCACATGCACAATGCACACTAGGTGAGGATCATAAATGCTGCTGACAAACATTTAGGAATTTCCATGTAGGATGTGTAATAGAGTCAAGATGGGATCTTAGCACACACCAAGTGTGGTGCATTCCAAGCAGTGTATCAATATCAGTGTTTGTATGGTCTGTTTGGAGTGCACCATATAAAATGTAAATTACATTGTGCTGCTATTGGACTTTTCTGAACTTGAAGAGGGTTCTCCACTCCTTGCAACATTAAATAGTTTGCTTCTGCATTTCAGTCTCATTTTACCTCATAATTATCTATATGCAGCTTATTTCTTATTCTTGGTGGGGCTTGCCATCAAAGGCAGCCTGAATTACACCATATCAACCAATGGTTGATGTGCACAGGGACAAGGCAGGAGCTGGCAGGTCGTATAGTGTCCTGTGTACCTTGTTGCCAGTGGAGGACTCCTCCTGCCTTCTTACTACTGATGAGGAAGACTTTGGGATTACATTCTCTAACCATGCATTTGACTAGCAGGGTGGAATCCTGACAGTCACTTGTGTCCAGGAAAGGGTAACATAATGAATATTTCTCCACAACAGAAAAACAGAAGTGGTGTTCCACCTCTGAGGGCTACCCAACTACTATTTAGGCATGTAATGCAGTGTAAGCTCATGCATCAGTGGAAGTACTCCCACCAGTCTTGTTACTGCATCTGCCTGGAAGCTGAGGCAGAGAATGGGTGGGAGTGTTGTTCCCACCAGGCTCTCTACATAAGGACCTAAGCATTTAAAGGACCAGTTGTACAAAGGCATTTTGAGTTTGCAAAAGGTCTGGTTCACAAAATGTGGCCATGTGCGACCAAAAAAGGCCTTTTGATATGTAACAAACCTGAATTGTGATTCTGTACCATGTTAGTGATTTGCAATTTGAGTTTGTGATTAAATAACATATCAGTATTTGGAATGTGAATGTTTCGGGCTTCACTTCCAAATACGGATTCATATGCAAGATATTATTTTGCGACCAAAATCCTGTTGTAAAACATTAATATTTTACCTACTACTCAAATGTAGGTGTAACCGATTCACAAACAGGAAGGGGTCCCCAACAAATACATTTTTGAAGATTAGGAAGTGTTCCCATGGACTTAAAATAATGTTACTTAAACTTTTAATTTTTTTAATGCATTAAGTTTTCCTTTAAGGAAAACTGGCAGCGTTAGAAAAAAAATATTGCTTTATTAAAAAACAATAACAGAGATGGTGGTTTGGCAACCCCTAAAAGTCCAACAACGCTGTCGTAGAGGGTCACAATTTGGGATTGTTTTGCTTCACTAATGACTGAGCTGAAACACTCATGCACTGCCAAAATCTCTGGAATGAGCTTTTTAGTCCAAAGAAGACATTTATTATTTCACTACGCAAGGTTCTTAAAAGGAGATTGGCATGCTGAAAGCACACGTTTAAAAATGGTCACAGCAATGAAATGAAACATGTACAAATGATTCTCCACTGCAACATACACAGCAAATATGTATATCTATATTATAATGCAAAGCAAATAATAAATTAAAAAATATGCATCACCATGAGGCAAGGCATAACTGCTTCATCTCCCTCCTAGTTGGCATCAGATCGCCAGATCCCAGAATCGATCGAGGAGAGAGAGATCAATTATCCTCACAGGAAGGATGACACACTCCAGCATCCTGGATATGTCTGAGATCTGCAAACACTCTCAGCCCCCCGGTCCATCTGGTCTCGGCCTCTTATACTTTGAACAAACAAGAGAGGAGAAATTTAGAACTTCCCTCTCATTGCAGAAGTTTGTTTATTCAAAAAATGCTGATTGCTTTAGGCCAGCTTTAAAAATAACATGTTGGGACTTAACCACAATCCTAAGGTGCCAATTCAAAACAAGACCGTTCCCTGCTGTCTTAGTACATTCTTATCAGCCTAAGCCCTTCATGGGAAAGAACACGAAAAATAAAAACATGTGCACATTGTACAATGTGGAAAACTACTTGCAGCTTTTAACGTGGCAGTAGATAATGCTAAAATAAAGTCAATAGGCAAAATGAAGGTGGTGGTCAGTAATGTGACAGTGTGCTGCTTGGCTAAGTGCAACATGGAGTCAGTGGTCAAAACTCACATTTCATTACAGGGATCACAAGGTAGGTAAAATTGCAATCCACTATGATTCAGTATTTTGGGAACCGATTTATTAGTACATAGGTCGGCTTGCAAAATACCACACTGGTCACAAAAATTATAGAGGAGTTTGCAACCAGTGCTTTGTACATCTGGCCCCTAGGCCCCGATTTAGAAATTGGTGGACAGAGTCTGCCATCAAAAATGTGGCAGATATCTCCTTCCCCCATATCACGAGTGCTTTTTAATCAATGGCGCTCTAAATATGGTGGCCAGGCTACCTGACATGTTTTGACGGCATACCCAGTCTGCCAAACTTTAAATAAGCTTTTAGTATAGGGTGTGACATGCACACTATGAGACAAATATGCAAGTTGAGGAACCAGGATTTCTACTGTGCTGTAATGATATGGTCGCCACAAAATATTTTTCTGGTTATTTCTATCTGTTTTAGTGCATACTTTTCATGGGCTTTCATTTGCAGTTTGCCCCTTCTATCAAGGAATATCTGCCACATCATTGGGGTAGGGAAATGCACAAATACATTAACTCTACCATATCCCATCCATACAGCATGAGAAACAAGCCTCAGTTGTGAGGGAACTGTTTTCTAAGCTAAACAATTCCTGGTGGACTCTGGCAGGTCTACAGTTACTGTATATGCTCCATAGGCGACTGGTGTTCATGGGCACGAGGGGCCTTGCCCTGCCACCCTTGGGGGAGAGGCAAGAACAGGGAAAAGACACAGAGGAGATGAAAATAAATTACTGCTCAGAGGAAGTGTGCTCAATCTCCTCAGTGAACGCTAGAGAACTTTGCAGATGTCCTACTATTCAAGCACCAGCCAGGTGAGGTTTTCTTCAACCTGCAGGCACAAGCTACAGCAGTGACACCATCAGAGAGGGAATGCTGAATTAGAAAGCCACTGATCTCGATGCTATTTAGGCACATAAACCTTGGCCCTATGAGAAGGTAGCAAAAATCCATTCACTTCAATGACTCGGGTGGGGCACGCAGATGAGGACAAGGAGGGATTGGGTGGCAACATTTTTATGATTATCACAGAGGGACAGGCTATGGGAGGGGTATAGATGGCTGCTCTCCTTGTAGTAACATGTTTAGTACTGCATTTGCTTTCACTTTGGAAAAAACTTTATAGGGCTGAGCACACAGATTGCTTCTTAGCTCCACTCTCTAGAGGCTGAAGAGAAGGAAGGAACAAGCCGTGGACAACATTTGCACTGGTTGGCTGAGGTAAGTGTACAGTTAAGATTCTGCATCAGGGGCATCATCAACCCTCCACCACCTTTTCATCATCTACAGTGGGGTGAGGTTCTTGATGGGCCTCTTCTATCTGCAGCTGGGCAGACAAAGGCTCATAATGAACTTGGGAGAGTGAGGGAGTGGTAGGAAGGATGTATGGATTGCTGAATGAGTGAAGGGACGGATGTAAGAATGGAAGAGTAAAAGGGAGAGAGGTTGTATGAGTGAAAAGGAGGGTGTGTAGATAGATGGATGGATGGATGGATGGATAGATAGATGCAAGACCAAATGGATGGGGGAGTGAAAGGATGGACAAATGGATGATGGGAGAAAGGGTGGAAGGATGCAAGAATGACTGGATTGATGGAGGAAAAAGTAGACGTGTAAAAGGATGGATGAGTGGATGAATGGATGGAGTGAAAATATGGATGGATGAGTGAAAGGATGGATGAGTGAAAGTATGTATGTAAAGTTGGATGAGTAAAACAAATTATTGAAATGCAGGGTATATGGATGTATCGATGAGTGAAATGGTAAATTGATAGATGGATGAATAGATAGATGGATAAGTGAGTGAAAGGATGGTGGCTGAGTGTAAGGATAAATGGAGGGATGTATGAGTGGATGTATGTATGATGGATGGATAGATGAATGGATGGATAGGACAAAGGGTGAATGGATGGGTGTAAGGATAGATGACTGGGTAAAAGGGTGAATAGACTGATGAGCTAAAGGGAGGATGATAATAGATGGAGTGAAATGATGGCTAGATGGAGGGAAAGGGTGGATGGATGTGCGAAAGGATGGATGGATGGATGATTGAAATGATGGATAAGTGAAAGGATAGATGACTGAGTGGATGGATTGGTTTGATGAATGGATGTCCGTAGACCAGAGGTCGCTCTCCTTTATGGGCTACACAGCTACTCTACACCCTCCTTGTTTTGTTGTCCACTTGTATTGTATCAAGAGTGAATAATTATTCACTCTTGGTATAACAAAAATAAAATGTAGGCTTGCTTTGTGTCCAGCTACAAACAGTGGCATCTAGTGACATTGTTTGATAGCTGACACAAGTGCATATTGCTGCCTGCACCAGCTATCAGATATATTGTTCAGAGCTGGTGAAATGCCAGCACTGTGAGCATGTCTGTGCAACTGTGTGTGTGAGTTAAAGTGAGAGAGTATCAGTGAAGTTATGAGAGAGTGTGAGTGAGAATGAGTGAGAGTAAGGCCGGGTATTTATGAGAATGTATGTGAGTGAGGGAGGGATAATGACAGTAAGTGTAACTGAGTGTTACTGTGTGTGAGACACATTAAGACTGAGTAATTCACAATGGGAGAATGTGTGGGACTTAGTGAGACAGAGTGGGTCCGACTAGAATAAGTGAGACTGCATGAATTAGTGATACAGATTGAGTCAAAGTGAGCATCACTTTTTTGGATGCTGTGGTAGTACAGGCTTCTCAATCATATCTATGAAGCAATGCAAAGCCACCCTGCGGGGCTTTGCATGGCCCCATAGATATGGAGTAAGGCATGCCTTACTCTGTGTCAAGGATACATTCCATGGGAATTGCAGTGGGTGTTCCCAATCATCACTCATGGAGTTTGACACTGCCCCACATTTAAAAATTAACGTAAACTTAGGACAGCACCAAAACCTTACACCGCCCCAGAGTAGGTGTAACAAGGAGAATTGCTTTCATTTCTCCTTGTTTTTTCCTCTTCCCGTGTGAGCTGCATTCTGCAGCACACATAAAATGAGAATAACACCTCCATGGATTGTTTTTGTGCAGAAAAACGTCCCTTCCTGCACAAAAACAATACTGCCAACAATGCAGAACCAGGGTGCCTGCATTAGCGATAAGCACCAAGTTGTATGCCAGCACTGGCTGAAAGGGGAGGAATGCACCGTATCTTGTCGATACAGTGTATTCCTCCTCTTTCAATTTGGCACAGGGCAGCACAGCCAAAAGCCTTGCAGTGCTGCCATCCACCAAATCTTAGTAAATGAGGCGCTCATTGCAAGAAACCCACCACTTTTCAAAGGTCACCAGGCACCACAGACATGCTCCATAAATCACAATGAGAAATTCTTATGCCTTATGAGGCCTGATATACGACTGTTTTGGTAATCTGTTTCAAGTTTACGCTTTTCAAATCAAAGAGTTAACCAGGTACTTTCGGGTGCTAACCCACATAATCTGCTGTGAATTTTCAAGACATTAGGCATCCGTTAACTGATATGAAACAGTCACATGCAGTTTGAGAAAAGCCAAAGGTGAGAGATCATTTAAAGCAGAAGTACAATGTTTTTTTACAGGTTGGCATTCAGGTGCTACTACCTGACAGGAGTTAAAACAATACTACAGCTGCTGCATCAATAACAGATGGTGAGGTGACACCAAGTGGTTAAAAAAATGAGGCACAACTGGAGCAGGACAAAAACAACAATAATATATGGCCTTTTAAACATTGGACATCATCTGTCAGTGAAGCTTTTTGGCCACTAACAAATTCCAACGTGTACCGATGCATACACCAAGCACTTTAATTTGTTCTTGGTTTGAAATGGTGACGAAACGTCTTCTTTGAGTATAGAAGAATTTAATAAAACTCAACTCATGGAAAGAGTGTTCCCTCATACAATTCTAGGTGCACCTGTAGAGGCATGCCTAAGATAAGATAAGGCTGGATCTGGCCAACTCGAAGAGATCTACATTGCTTTTTGCTGTTCAGTACAATACAAATAATGTGCATAACAATTTATTTCATTTTGCGCCTCCTGTTTTTAGCTTCAGTTTTTATCATTTAATAGGGTGTCTTCTCGATTTTTGAACTCATGGTTGAGGTGTTTAAGAGTTTCCAAGGAGTACCCCCCACAGCTGGGAAAATTAGTGGTGGGTGGGAGAGATTACATTTTATTACTATACCAGTGGCCTAAAAGTTAGCATATGGTGACTAAGTACCCCTCATTTAAAAAGCCTAGAAAGAAATTAACACAAAATGTAAAATGTGCACGTTTGATGTATGGTGTGCAATGTGGCCTCCATTTGTATATGACATTGTATTTTAACATGAAAAATATTGTTCATTTATGTAGCGAACAACTGCTATGAACTAATATGAAAGCATTAATTTTAGAGAAACAGTTGAAATTAAATATATTATGAGTATTAAATGGACATGAATTAATCATACTTATATTGATTTATATGAAATGTATCAAAGTGAGCTTACATGTGTGCAGAAAAATAAATGCATATTTAAACTGTTTTTAACGTGTTGTAATTAATGTGTGCAATTAAAAAATTTGCTTTGCATAATTGATTACAATTGTAAGGTGCACAATAGGTTTTATATGTATTAAATTGCATTTTAATTTATTTATTTATTTAGGTTTTCTTAGATTGACTAGGCCTGAAGATTCACTTTTACAGCAGTAGAGGAAATTGGTTGTTTATTCTGTTTCCCTCTGACCTGAACTTTTTCCTAGGTTGCTGATGTGATGTTAATGCCCTATTGTAATAAAGACTGAGAACATGTTTTGAGACTGACAAAGTAACAATATTTTTTCTAGCTGTCAAACAAGACAGGGGCGGTCATTCTGACCGCGGCGGGCGGCGGTCGCCGCCCGCCATGCGGTCACGGGCCGAATGACCGCCCCGCGGTCAAAAGACTGCGGCGGCCATTCCAAATTTCCCGCTGGGCCGGTGGGCGACCGGCAAAAGGCAGCCCGCTGGCCCAGCGGGAAAGCCCCTGCAACGAGGAAGCTGGCTCCGAATGGAGCCGGCGGAGTTGCAGGGGTGCGACGGGTGCAGTGCATCTTTGTGGGGCCCTGTTAGGGGGCCCCTGCACTGCCCATGCCAGTGGCATGGGCAGTGCAGGGGCCCCACGACACCCGTTCCCGCCATCCTGGTTCTGGCGGTGAAAACCGCCAGAAACAGGGTGACGGGAAGGGGGTCGGAATCCCCATGGAGGATTCCCTGGGCCAGGGGAAAACCGGCGGGAAACCGCTGGTTCCCCTTTTCTGACCGCAGCTTTACCGCTGCGGTCAGAATAGTCCTGGAAGCACCGCCAGCCTGTTGGCGGTGCTTCCGCGGTCCCCGGCCCTGGCGGTCATGGACCGCCAGGGTCGGAATGACCCCCAGGGTGTCTTAATAATTTTGTGTCAGAATTGTTCAACTCGGCTTGTGTACCGTGAGAAAGGATCCTGAAGTTACAACAAATGAGAAAATGTAATATTTTGGCAGAACTGTGTGAATTTATCGAGATGATCATGTAATTTCTCTGAGAAAATTAAAAATAGTTGCAAACTTGATGATGTCAGCATCTACAACTGGATGCTAGTTCTTGTGCATACGATGAGCCCACCTGGAGGACCAATCAAAAACGTCTGGACATTTTTAGTTAGGGAAAGACTTTTGAAAGTTTTAGTTAGTCTGTGAGAGTCAGTTAGTCTGCTGCTGTTTGCCGAAGTCTGAGAGTTTTTCTTGGATATTCATGCTGTTCCCTCCTGTCCCTCTTTGAGTCTTCTGCCATATTTGATCTTAATGTTGTGGGTTTCCTTAATTCTAATGATCCGACTTGCTTATGCTTTTCAGTACTAATATGTCCAATCAATTCTGAACTGTCGACCTGTCTTATGTGCAGCCCGTGTTCTGCACTTTCCTGATACTGCTGTCCAATGATGCTGATCAGAAGTAAACAATCTTTTTGATTAAACTTTCCTGTATGCTGTCTCATGAGGAGAGGTATAATCCAAATGTGTTTCTTGTTTCCTTTTCAGCTTTGATAATTACACCAGAGTATTTTTATAGTGAGCTAATCCAGTTAGATGATTTTTCCGATTTGTTTTTTGTCTTTTCCTCTGTTTTGCTTGCGTGTGTTAGTCCTTTCCCACACATGCATGTCTAATTTTGCATTAGAGTTAAGGATGGCCCAGCCCTGAAGCTAAAGGGTATTAACTGAACTTCGATGATTTACTAATGTCACTATGATTTGCTATGAAATTTGACTTTCATATGCAATTACAGTCTTGTTAATCTGTATAATATATTTAGAGTGTATAACAGTTTTAATGTTTGGTAGACTTAGGCCCATATTTAAGAGGGCTTAGCTCCTTCTTGCACAACATTACCATATTTTTATGCAAATGTGGCCCAACAAGGCCAAATTTACAAAATGGTGCAATGCATGCATTACCCCATTTTGTAACTCCTTGCGCCACATTATGCCTGGCCCAGGCATAATGTATGCAGGGGGGTTGTTCCCCCCTGTTAAGCGGATGAAAAATAGGTGTAAACAAATCTAAAAAAAATTCTTTGCACCATTTTTAACACTTGCACAGAGCAGGCATTAAAAGGAGGCACACCATTATTTATAATGGGCCTCTATGTGCTTTTCAGGGCGAGCGTCAACATTTTTTCCGCTAATCCTGCAAAGCACTAAACTAGCTGCAAAGATTTTGATGCTAGTTCCCTAACTACCGCCATGGTGTGCTGTATCTTAAATATGGCGCACACATGGTGGCATTAGGGAGGAGCTAAGGGGCACAAGAAAAGTTGTGTTGCATTGGATGCAGTGCCACTTTTCTTAAATCAGGCCCTTAATCTCTTAAGACGTTTTGGTCAGCCTATGATTTTCATGTATGTTTATAACTTTGCACCTTAAATCAGTTTGGAATTTATTTTATGGTTAAATTGGTCATGGTGTTGAAGTGTAATGTTATCTATGTTATTTATTTGGGATAAATGAATCCAATTACCACACTCCTCGCCTTGGCCCAAGATCCAGTCGACTTTTAGAGGTGGGATAAGATAGGTTCTCTCACCAGAGTGCTTGCGATTTATGAACCCAAGGTGGGAAGAAGACCTCCACGGGTGCTCCAGCATGGGAATCAACCAAATTGTAGGAGAGAAAAGCCAGTGCAACCGAGGGGTCTGGCTTGACCCTAGGACCCAAAGCATGAGCCAAGCGATTGAAAGCTTGGAACCTTGGAACCTGGGAAATTTCACAGTAGATAATGTAATAAAAAACAGCAAGTTCATTGGGAGAACAAATGAACACATTTTTTGTTATATTCATAATCTCTTGCTGTAGTGCTCCTTCAATGTGTAGGATTCTGCTTATTTATATTTCTATAACATAGATGTCTAAAGCAGTCAGAGAAAAGGCAATGGTCTAACACTTCTGTGCTCACCCTTAAGATGGGGTCTAGACCTGGGCTAATTCCAGAGCTAGGCTTAAGCAGCATTCTTCTTTGTGCATCGACAAATACAGTAACAAAGGTGGTTGTATTTTCAGTTTTTGCCTCAATGCCTCCACCTAGCGGTGCCTTGAGCCAAAATGATTGTTATTGTTTATCCAAAGGGGATTTTCACACCTCATCAAGGATAAAACTAAGGGCATATTTACAAGCCTGTAACTCCACCGGAGCGTTACTCTATGGCGAAGTGTACTGCTCTGTATACATAAGGGTCATTAAGCCACTTTTTGTGGTTTAATGGCACTTTGTAAATACGGCCCTTTCACACGCAACACGTTGCATGGAAGGGGTGTCCAATGGGTGTTGCTGTGGGCATTCCACAGCAACACCTATTGCATTTTGAAGCTGCCCCAGATTTACAAGAAATCATAAATCGGTGGCAGTGCTAACATTTAACAACACCCAAGTGGTGGTGTTAGCATGCGCAGTGAGAAGGAATACTTTCATTTATCATCGTTTTTTGTTCCTTCTATGTGTGCTGCATTCTGCAACACACATAGAAAGAGCAAATGGCCATTAAAGATTGTTTTTGTGCAGAAAGGTGCTCCTTCCTGCTCAAAAACAATCTCCCCCACAAAGCAGCCATCCTTGCACCATGGCACAAGGGTGGCTGCACTGGATGCCTGGCAGCTAATTTAGCGCCAGCACAGAAGGAACTCAGGGATGTGCCGTGCTTTTGTAAATACAGCGCATCCCTGCATTTCAGAACTGACTCAGCCAACTTTGGCACAGCGTCGCACTGCGCCTGTTTGTTGTATATGTGCCCCTAAGTACCTTCTTGCTATGCATATGAAAAAACCTTGACAAAAGAAAGAGTTCTTTCTGCTGGCTGGTAAGGGTAAATAAGAATCTGAAAAGGAATCCCCTGCCACAGGTGGAAGCTCTTCCAAAGCTCCTCACACTAGTGGGACAAATGAGAGCCCATTACACAATCTGAATTAGTCCATGATTGCACAGTGGCCCCATTCCAAGTCTGCCCAAACCACCAGAGCCCACATTATGTAAATGGTGCACTGCATTCATGCAACTGGATGTGGCAGGCGCAGATCAGATTGGTAGACCCTATTGCAGTTAATGTGCTGCCCCCTGTGCAGCTACTAATTCACACCTTCCATGGTGGTGGCGCTGTAGTGAAAGTCAGACCTGGTGTTTGAAGCAGGAGGTCCATCTTTTGATTTGAAGATGGCAACAAAGCCTGCTTTTAAAAGGAGGGCAGAATTCTCTCTGCAGGCGAGTGGAATGAGTGACTACATCTGCCTTGTGGGAATTATAGGGGTCCCTGGGACATCATTTTCCACACATTCAAGAGGCACATTCACGGGGTGCACTAACAGTGTACCTGTTGACAGCTCTTTAACCTCTGCATCTGAATCTATAATATGGCAGTGGCAATGAGACAAAGGGCCTCATTTACCCTGCGCCACCTGGAAATAGCAGAAATGCACTGTATCTACAAGACACTCAATCAATCAATCAGGGATTTGTAAAGCGCACTACTCACCCAAAGGGTCTCAAGGCGCTGAGGAGGGGAGGGGAAGAAGGTGGGAGAGGGAAGGGCTGCTACTGCTCGAACAGCCAGGCCTTGAGAAGTTTCCTGATGGTAAGGAGGTCTTTGGTCTGGCGCAGGTGGGTGGGAGGAGAGTTCCACGTTTTGGCAGCGGGGTGTGAAAATGATCTACCGCCGGTTGTAGTTCTGCGGACGCATGTGACGGTTGCGAGGGCGAGGTCAGCGGAGCAGAGATGCCAGGTCAGGGTGTATAAGGAGAGTCGTTTGTTGAGGTATACTGGTCCGGTGTTGTGCAGTGCTTTGTGAGCGTGGGTGAGGAATTTGAAGGTGATTCTCTTGTTGACCCGGAGCCAGTGCAGGTTTTTCATGTGGTCTGTGATGTGGCAGTGGCAGGGATGTCCAGGATGAGGCGTGCAGAGGTGTTCTGGATGTGTTGCAGCCTCTTCTGGAATTTGGACATGGTTCCTGCGTAGAGGGCATTGCCGTAGTCCAGTTTGCTGCTTACTGGGCATTTTTTTCCTCTCCCCCTGCACTGACACACAAATTGCTGCCTGTCGCCAATGAAGGCAGCCTTCCACCATGGTGCAAGGGTGCCTGAGCTGTGGTGATGATTGTTTTTGTGCTGGAAGGGATGGATACCTTCATGCACAAAAACAATCACAAGAGGCGTTTTCCTCTTTCCATGTTTGCTGAGGGAAAAACAGGGAGAAATAAAGATATTTTTCAGCGTTGCATCATTCTCATGCCACCCCTAAGGTGGCGTAAGAATCTGATGCATTCTCAGACCTGTAAATCTGGGAAGGCATCAGATTCCTTTGTGTTCCATGGGGAACACCCTAAACAACACCCATGGAACGCCCATTTCATGCAGTGTTATGCGTGAAAGGGCTCCATATTTACAAGCCCAGGAAAAGCCAGACAAGTTGGCTTTGCATGGCCTTGTAAATATGGGCTGGCACCCTGCGCCACCGGAGTGTAAAAAAAGTGATTCACCAGTGGCACAGTGTGCTGCAAAGGCCTCATAAATGAGCCTCTTAATTTAATAAATGAAACAAGACGAAAGCAACAAAAATCCAGTAAGTAGAACTTGAGTTAAGAATTGTTAATAAATAAACTGTAGAAAAGGATGTAGAAACAAAAGTGCCAACCAAGGATATCTGGTCGCACTGGACTGGGACAAAGTCAAGAGTCCAGATATAGGGACCCACTTAGGCCCGCTGAACAAACGTAACTTGTTCCTGGTTTCGTAAATGTCAAGGAAGATGCAAGGATCAGCCACGGCGATAAGCTGGTTCTGATGCCACAACAGAAGGATGCATCGGTTTTCTCCATACAAACTCAGAGATGCATCATTTCGCGGGTGATGCTGTCACGTAGGCTCTAATTATTCTAATGAGACTGCTAGATTTGAGCAGCAGAATTGCCTGCGGTGTGGGGGACTGAGTCTAACCCACTATAGGTGACACCTGTCGGCCTAATCTGGGTTTTGCTCCGGCTAGCTAGCAGTGCCTCATCTCCACCCAGGAGCAGGGATGATTGGGCAACCGAGCGCATGACACAATTGACTCCTTAGAGAAATTGTGGTCACTCAGATTGCATCCATTTCTCTCAGTTACATTAGTTTCAAATATACAAGGACGATCAGAGGCAGTATATGTTTCAATAAGATTTTACTGAAGCAACTGCATCTTAGATAATAAAGCATGTACTTCAATAACCAGGACGATAAGAATTGTGACAAGGAAAGTTAAGCATAAAAATAATGCTACCATGATGTCACTAGAGTCATAATTCCTACCTAGGCTATGTTAGAGAACAGCATGTTAAGCTCTAGTTCTCACCTTCAGGTTCCCGTGGGAAGACATCATCCCTCATACCTGAGCAAGAGGCCTTAAGTCTGCATAAGCAGCTGTAGTGAAGCGTTCAGCAATCAGCATACATTGTTGTCATCTGGCTGGAATCTCCCTCTAACGTGTATGGGACAAAAAAGTGTTTTTATAATAAAACAACTGGTGTTCTGAGAAAATGTCCCTATGTAAGGATGTGTATGTTTCTATGAACACAAAATGTTCCCACATTTACCGGCAGCCTATCTTAGTTCAGCCTTGAGAAAAGCACAGAGTGAAATAAATGTCTTGTTCAAGAATGCAGTGCTGACCTAGGCAAAGACCCTCTAGACAGTGAGAAATAAAACAAGACCACAAATGTGGCTATTGTTAAAATAATAAACAAAGCTGAATAAAATATATCTAGGGTAAAGAGCACAGTGCAGGCCTGGTTTGCTAAAATAATGTACATGGAGCTATAACTTAAATGGCTACACAATACCCTCCCCTTGCCGGTTCAAAGGTGGTTCAAAGCCTAATAATATATCAAAGCTTCTAAGAATCTAACCTAAAATATATATAGAAATGTCAATAATGACAAGTTAAAAAGACACTTGAGCATAAATTAAAGGGCAATTCAAAAATGTTAACTTGCAGCGTAAAAAAGGCAGAATTTCAAAAGTCAGAGTAATTTTGGAAGTTGCCAATCGAATCCGGGATAATTGAAGAAAGGAAATCTTCCACTTTGGAAGGTGGTAAAGTAGGAAACCCATCGCCAAGATGTACCAAGGAGCATTCGTGTTGCAAAGCCGGAGCTTCAGCCAAGGCAGCAGCATTCCGTGGTGTGCCCAACAATGAGTTTAGAGCTGCCTCCTCCAGGAAGGGCAACTCATAAGCAGATTCCCTTAGCAAATGCACCCTCAACGCGCATGTCTGGTAATGACCCCTCAGCAAGAACATATACAGATCAGTGTCTAATGAAAGCAAGCGCTGTGTAGAAAGACAAACTTTCAGTGCATGTTCGAACGAGCACCAGAAGCACCGAAACACAGGCTGCACACAATGCAAAACCGGTCTGAATGACAGAGACTAGTCACGCTCCAATTGCTCCAGGAGTGTTGCTCCGAAGTACTGCATCATGCGTTCACAACACAGCTGAGATGGTGGGATCACTTTCAGTCTGCCTTGTTTCCACGGGAAAGCCATTGCACAGAAAAAATAACAATAGCAAAATGCCACCTATTATAGTCAGAGTTATTGGAAATCCCACAAAAATACTAGAGAATATTGAGTTGATGGCTGATGGCATTAAACCGAATACAGAGGAGAAGGTGTGAAGGAAACCAGAACCAACAGCCTTAATAAATTTGAGATTCCAGTAGTACTGGACGCATTAAATATTTGTCCCACAAGCTCACCAAAGTGTCTCAGAAAGTTAATACTTAAAAGGGACTGTATCTCTGCTGATGACCTTGCCATCTGAATTGTGTAGGTCTTGAGTGCAGATGTGAGTGCCACATGTTTGTGAAACAATAAGGCCTTGAGTCTGCTCAACATGTCAAAATTCACATTAGAAGTAGCGATATGGGGCCAAATCTCAGCTACTTCCTTCTATCTTGTAGGAGGAAAAAGAACGTTCATGCAGCATGTAACAATCTTAGAAACCGAAACAACATAAACTAATCTGGCTCGCATCCCACAACAGTTTTCACTATTGAGGAGAACGTGGTTGCCATTTGAGAACACCTGGAATGCAGGTGTAATCAAGGGGCCTGGAACTCCCTTCAGATAACAAGCCAAATTTGCTGCCGAAGCGTACACACCCGTGCAAGGACAGCTGTTTTCAAAGCATTGAATAGCTGACAGAAGTCTTGCATTCACTACCGCTAAGAAAGACCTTTTTCATGCCACTGAGACATTTGTATAAGAAGGGTAGCTCCCACACCTCATGGATGTAACTATCTCCTAGCCTTTCATATCTGCCTACTGGAATGTGTTTCAAGCAGGACGTGAATTGGAGTGTTGAAATAGGCAGATTAATAACCCCGTATATTAACCACTCAGCAGATGGTATTTCAGCCACAGTAAAAGGCAACTTTTCAATATTTAACATGATATAAGTCGCTTCTTTCTTAGCCATTAGTTGTTGTTGTCGCGTTGAATTAAATGTGGAAAATATGTCCCTTGTGCTAACATGTTGCCAGGGAACGTGAACCCCCTTCACTGTTTAAAGTGTCCAACCCAACTGCATACTGTACCTTAGTTGACCCTCTCCATGGTGTAAAGAAGACATATCACTTTGTATTATGTCTATTGCAGAATAAACAATGTTTTTAAGGTGTTTATCCGGTCAGACAGGGTATTATTCCCATTATCTGCAACAGCTAATGCCCTCTGTAAGTTTTCCTGATCTATTTGCCTTTACCGTGCAGCAGCTTCTTGTTGGGAAAGCTTTAAAATTTCATTATGGACTGCATATAAGAATCGCTTTCTGAGTTGTTTTCTGGGGCCTAACAGGAAGTCCTGTAAATCAGTGTTATTAGGCAGGAGACTTAGGTGTTCTCTAACAGCATATAGTGAGGAACTCTTCAACCTTTGCTGGCAGAGTTTCCTTACACTGTATGTTGCTACTATACCTGCATGTTCAGATGACACATAGCGAGGGTCCGGCCTACTTGTTCTAAAACCCCCTGTGGAGTTTATGACACATATTGGTATCTATTGGGCACAATAACCACCCACCAGGATGTGCTTAAGCAACTTGTCTGTTGTACAGTTTCATTTAAAAGTATAATTTGAACAGGTATCATGCTTGCTCTAAATAAAGCTTACTTCACCCTTATTTGACAATTTCTTGTTCCCCATATACTTTTTAAGTCAATCGACTTCAGCCAATATTCATAGCCTTCTTTAGACAACCGGGAAACAAAGGAATCAGAATAGTGAATGTCGTATCTGTCAGTAAAATATTTACATTTTCCATTGATGGTAATTTAAAATAATATGACTCAGCATTTTTAGTATTGTGCCTGGAAACATATGCAAAGTTTTCAGAATATGTTTTAGAACGCCCTTGTGGTGGAGTTGGACAATGTTCTCATTGTGTGTAATAAAAAATAGTCTTTGGGGTAGTTGCTCTGTGAATGAAATGGTGCCCATAATCATTATAGCAAAACATATCATCATAAGTCTCTTTAGATTGATAAACATCTTCACTTTCAAATACTGTGAAATACTGTAATTCAGTCATCATAGAATCAACTGTTTTCACATCCCAGTCATCACAAACAACTCCAGGTATTATTGCATTGTTCATTGAAAGTTTAAACAGATATGGTATTTGAATGATCTCTGTCGGGCCGTATATATCAAATGTGACTTTATCCCAAACAATCCCGTCAGGAATTGGTATGGTGGAAATGTTCACAAAAGGCAAGTCTCTGCCGTCCTTGTGAGAATAAAAATGGTGTTTTAGGATCTCATCCACTAGTTTAACTATTGATCTTTCAGGAAGAAAATTACCATGTATTAATAGAAAGAATGTTATGACAAAGCCAATCCAAAGGAGGAAAGCTAGTACAGTCAACGAGAGCCACAGATAGTTCCATGCGAAAATAAAGTAATTTGTTTTAAGCCAGTTTATCAGCTTACGTGTTTTTGGCAGTTCAGATGTAGAAGAGGCAAATGAGTCTGAAAAAGTATTGTTGATGTCGACAAAGTATCCAGAAGCAGTTCTTTCAACAAGTGGAGCCGTGTTTGTAGGTGGAGAACTGGTAGGGGTCTCCCGCGGGGGTTCATAGTAAATAACACCATCCGGTTGTGTTGAAGTTGTGTCAAATCGATCAGTAATTTCTCTATTGTTTGTTGTAGCAGATGTCAGTGGAACTAATACAAGATCATTTTCCACCCTCCCCAAGCTTGGAGAGGTGTCAGCGTTGCTGCTCAAAACTTGTAAAGGGACGTCTTGACCAGTAGTGAGAGGGATTCAGGTACTACTGGCTGCTCCTCTTGGTCTGCTGTGCAGGATCGGCCACATGGTGTAACTTGACACTGTTGATGGATACAAAGCGATTTTCTGTAGCACCAGCCAATGGTGGTAGAATGACAGTTCTGGTACTGTGTATTCCCAAGACTGGGACCGGTGCACGATAAGAAGGACAAAACTCCCTTTTCACAGCAACATTTTCACGTACTAGAACCCCAACTTTGGAATCCAGCCGGTAGGTGTTATTGGTACATCCTTAATTCCTGCGGAGGCAGAATTGGCAAAAGCGTTGTCATCATGGAACTGTTGTAATTCCTGCAAGACAGTGACACATTCATTTATGTCAAAAGGTGTTTCTGCCACCTCCTCGCCAGGACCATCAAGATCTGGAACATACATTTGAGTTCCAAACAGACACTCATATGAAGTACGACCACCCAGGGACCTTCTAGACAGATTGTTAAGTGCTCCCTGGACTCCATACAGCTGATTAAGCCACCTATGATCCATACCTAAGACTCTGGCTGTTAAGGACTGCTTTAAATCACGGTTTTGTCGCTCCACAACATTATTTCCCTTGGGATGAAATGGAGATGAGTAATGTAGTTGGACCCCTAATGAAGCCATGGCGTCCCTGAATGCCCTTGAGGCAAAAGCAGGGCCCTGGTCCGAGTGGAAAGGCGCAACTGCATATGTGCCGATAGAGACTTTCAAATCTTTAATAGCAGTCCGAGCGTCAGCCAAGCATTGTGCCCACACCCATAGAAATCTGGAGCAAGGTTCAACAGCGACTAAAATGAATTTGTATGCACTGTCCAGTGTTAGGGGACCACAGTGGTCCAAGTACACACATTATAAAGGTTTGTTGGAAATTAGGAGGGATGTCTGCGGTGGGCGTTTGTCAGTGGAACCCTTAATTTGTTGGCAAATATCACAACAAAGGACATACTGCTTGGCCTGTTTGTATAGACCTGGCCACCAATAACATGCTTGCAATAATGCTATTGTAGCTGCCACACCAGCTTGGGCAGATGCTACCCCCTCATGCGCTGCTTTAATCAACTATGAACTTGTACCTTTGTTGGTAATTACTCTAACCCTCACACCTGGTAGTTTTACTTTGGCTTCAAGGAAGCCTCCCATTCGGTAGGAATATTTAGCAGGAAAGGCTTCTGGATAGGGCGTGCCTTCAGACGTTGCTTTCAGGGCAGCCCATTTGTCATTGTCTGGTTTCGTTCCAGAACGGGTTACTGCAGCGACAGCAGTTGTAGCTACTGCTGATTTGGCAGCTTCATCAGCCAGTGTATTTCCAGCAACGTGTATTCCAAGTCGCTGGTGTCCAAGTTATATGTACAACATGGATGTTTAGTAGCATTTCCTTTAGATCCGCTACTTTCCCCCACAGAAGTCTGTGTTTAATGGTGTTGCCTTTAGAATCTCTGAGCGCATTCTGATGCCAGTAATGTAGGTATTCATTGAAGGACTGGACACAATAATACGAATCACAAACAATCAGTGTTAACTGTGCAGGATCTGTATGTTCCAGTGCCATTACCAGAGCCTTTAGCTGTTCTAATTGTGCTGTGCAATCCCCTAGGGTTTGCGTGAATATATGTTGGGGACAAAATTTACTATCCTCCATGTAGCAACTTACGACTGCGCAAGCAGTGGAGTATTGATGTTTTGTGCCTATTGAAGGTTGTGCTGAGCCATCGGTGTACATGACTATTTGATATTGATCACTAGGCAATGTATTTGCTGGAACTCGGTATTCTAGTTCATATTGCAAAAATTCTTGAGTTTGTAATTTTGGGTTGAACATGTAGTCAACATCAGTGGTTGTCAAAGACATTGCCCATTGTATCCAATGTGGATGTAATGCTTTGGCATTTGGAATGCTGGCTTTTATAACAGCCTCAAGGGCTGGAATTGGAGACAATAATGCGTTTCCCCTCAGCTAGTGGTCTTTCTCTAATGACAGCCATCTGAACAGCAGTGAGAATTTTCTCAGTGGGAGCAAAGCGTTGTTCTGCTGCTGAATACAAATGTGATTTGTATGCAATCGAGACTGTCTCACTCTCATTGAACGCTACATTGGTGAAACCAATGGCACCAGCAATTACTCTGATGACCAGAAGTTTTTTGTTGTCCCTTTTGTGTAGGTATTATACTGCAAGCATGACTGTTTTGCAAAGCTCTGAGAATTCGTGTGTGTTTGACTGTCCAAAATTTACTGGAAAAGTCTGGACGTAGTAAGTCATATAAAGGTTTTATGCGTGTTGCGTAATTGGTAATGTAAGTTCTGCCAAAATTTAGGAAACCAAATAGGGATTGGAGTTTTTTTATTGTATATGGAGATTATAACTGTGCGCATTTTTCTAAGAATTGTGGCGCTAGGCTCTTTCCTTCACTTGATAGCTTGAATCCCAGCAACAGGACGCTAAGGAAGGCTATTTTTGTTTTTTTTAAATTGATTTGTAGCTGAACTTACCAAATCCCAGAGCAATGCCCGATACCCATCTTAAATGTTGCAGTAGTTGATTATCCGTGAGATAAATATCATCTACATAGGACAATTATTGAAGCCACATGAGCCATGAACAGTCCTGGACTGTTCTTGTACCCCTGGGGTAAACAATAGACTTTTTTCTGGGAGCCTAGTGCGCTGAAACTTGTTAAGTCTCTACTTTCAGGTGCTATGTTTTGGCAGAAGAAACCATTGGAAATGTCCAGTGTTGTTTTGTATTTTTTGCACACTACACTGTTCATGAGTGCTGTGCGATGTGAGTTTTGTATAGCATATGTGCGTAAATGACTGTTTACATGTCTGTAGTCTAAGACTATTCTGTACGAATGGTCTGGTTTAGCTACTGGGAATAAGGGATTATTCATTGGTAAGACACTTGGTTCAATTACGCCCTGGTACTCCAGTTTTTTGAGGATTTCCCCCAAGGGTGCTTTAGCATCATGTTTTATTGGATATTGGGCTATGGTTGAGGTTGATTTTTAATAGGAATTACATGATAGGGGGAATCTTTATCCCATCCTACATGGTTGCGATATAACGCAGGTGCCTGCGCCAATGCCCAATCAATGGCGTAGGATTCTGCGAGCTCCTCTGGAACAAGAGGCGAGAAGGAAGGTTTAATAACATCTTCCCCATATGGGCAGGTACAGACAAATTCAGGTGGCCAATCCCTTTCGGCCAGTAGAATATCATATATGTTTACGACGCGGTCCCAAAAGATTGCGTTGATTGTGCGCTCAATGTTTCCTTCTAACTTTAACATTACTTTGTACACCCTATCAGGCGTGGAGACACGCATGTCCACAGTTTCTTCTTGTAGGAAGTCATCAGTTGCTTTCAACTTCAGATGCTCTAGAAGATTCCGATGAACTATTGTGACCTCTGCAGCGCTGTCTAACAGCGTTCATGCCCACGTCTTGTTCTTCTATAGAGCCCTCTTCTTAAGCGGCATGTCGAACTGCAACCGCTGCCACTTTTTTCTTTTTTAATTGGTATTGTTGTTGGGGAAGGTCTATTCTTTTTTAACAGAAACTTCTTTTGAGCATTGTGATTCCTGTCTCGGTTTCACATACTCAGTTCTTCACTCTGACCGCCCACCTCCCTCACTGCGTTTTTTCGGTGTGTAGTGAAAGGAACAAGATTGGCGTGTATCAGTATATTGATATCTGTCAGGTGTTTTTATATTATCTCTATTTCTGAGATTATATCTATTCTGTGGGGTCTCCTTATGCGGAGATTCTCCCTTTTCTTTTTTAGGTGTTTGTTGTTTTTTATCCCAGCGTGTCTTAGTACCCTAAAGAGCTTGTTTAGTAGAATCTTTATCAGATTTACCCTGTAATTGTGGTTTTGTAGGTCTGACACCCAGACTATCTCGACCAATGCTAGAGTAGGTCTCCACGATAATCTTTGGCAGCTCACGTTCTTGATCCTATGGAGGACCGTCCCGGAGCCACATGCGCACTGCTAGTGCAACTGCTTCCCCTTTAAGGTTACTTAATATAATTGAGGATACTGTGGCAAAATTGCACATTAGTTGCATCCCCAAGTCTAGAGCCGGGAAAGCCCTGTATTCGTCTTAAATTTGTTTCAACACTTCCGGTAAATTGGCAAGTGTCGGTGTACCGTGTGCGGTAGTATAGAGCGTAGCAAATAGTATGCCCCAAGTATTGCAGTTATCGATAGTGGGAACCATCCCAAATGGCAAGCACATAGTTAATATCCTATGCTCATCCTGAGGCCCCATGTGAGGAAATACTGCTTCCAGTGCATTTCTTTTTTGAGCTAACCGAAATGGAATTTCTTCTCGTTTGGTGGGTAACATACCCCTGATTGAATGTACAGTCGCAGGGTTATTGCCTGGCGTTACTACATGTGGTTGTGCCGGAGCAGCACGTGCTGGGTTTGTATTCAATGTTTGCATTACAAACTGTACTAATCGTCTGTATATTTCTGTCAGCTCAGCATATAAGCGGCGGACTTCAGCTACCGTCAAGGTTGCCGCATCAGGATGAGGTGTATAAGTGGCCATTAAATGCCAGGTAGGACCATCAGTACTTAGAGGACCTAACCTAACGTGTAAAATTGTGTGGGGTAGTGCGCCATCATACCAATTATTATGTTCTTGATGAGATAAAGGCATCTCTAGATATGTATATGCTCTGTATTGTGCAGGTATATTTGCAGGTGTATAGTGATGAAATGTATTTGTGTTCCCATCAGCTGCTGGAAATGTGACCCAAGAATACAAACTTTCTGTTCTATAGGCTGGATGAGCCTCAACAACAAATGTAACTGGACCCCCCTGGGCCGTTAGCCCATGTGCCAATAAATGTGCAGTAAGAGGTGGTCACAAATTAACTGCAATTCCTACCCGTGGTGGGTTCCCCATAATGAATGGTAAATGTTTTCAAAAATAAGCACACCAAATGGGGATTATCCTTTTAAGAGTTCAAGCTTGATCAACCTACAGCGTTAGTTAGGTACTCTCTACTTAGCTATGAGGAGAATCCTCAATACCACGGATGTCTCTGTATATAGTACTGAGGTGTCTTTTTTATGTAGTGAGACAGAGATACTCAGGAGGACTGAAAATTAGAGCCTGACCAAACGTTGGCAGCGCCATGTCGCGCAGGGTCTCATTATTCTAATGAGACTACTGGATTTGAGCAGCAGAATCACCTGCGGTGTGGGGGACTGGGTCTAACCCACTACAGGTGACACCTGCCATCCTAATCTGGGTTTTGCGCCGGCTAACTAGTTGTGCCTCATCTCCACCCAAGAGCAGGGATGATTGGGCAGCTGAGCGCATGGCACCATTGACTCCTCAGGGAAATCGTGGTCACTCAGATCGCATCCATTTCTCTCAGTTACATTGGTCTCACATACAAGGACGATTAGAGGCAGTATATGTTTCAATAAGATTTTAATGAAGCAACTGCATCTTAGATAATAAAGCATGTACTGCAATAATCAGGACGATAAACCATGACAGGATTAGAATTGTGACAAGGAAAGTAAAGCAGAAAAATAACGCTACCATGATATCACTAGAGTCATTCAAATAATTCCTACCTAGGCTATGTTAGAGCACAGCATGTTAAGCTCTAGTTCTGCCCTTCAGGTTCCCTTGAGAAGACATCATCCCTCATACCTTAGCAAGAGGCCTGAAGTCTGCATAAGCAGCTGTAGTGAAGCGTTCAACAATCAGCATATAGTCGTGGTCATCTGGCTGGAATCTCTATCTAACCTGTATGGACAAAGAAGTGTTTCTATGATAAAACAACTGGTGTACTGAGAAAAAAGTCCCTACGTAAGGATGTGTATGTTTCTTTGAACACTAGAGACAAAGTGTTACCATGTTTACCTTGCAACCTATCTTACTGCAGCCTTGAGAAAAGCACAGAGTGAAAGAAATGTCTTGTTTAAGGACGCAGTGCTGACCGAGGCAAAGAAGAGCTAGAAATAAAACAAGACCACAAATATGGCTATTGTTGAGATATTAAACAAAGCTGAATAATATATTCTAGGGTAAAGTGCACAGTGCAGGCCTGGTTTGCTAAATTAACGTGCATGGAGCTATAATTAAAATGGCTACACAACAATGCGTTGGTCTTAAAGTGTCACCTCGTTTTCATGGGCCATGCACCCATTTAAATGAGGGAATGCCTCCTAAGTATCTTGCCAGTGTTGCATGTGTGCCAGCACAATTTTGCCAAGCATCTGCTGCCCTTTTTGTAATACCAAAGTACACCTGAGGTGGAGAAAGCAAGTGCACAAGCTAATTGCACCTCATCAGGAGCACTTTGCGTAATTTGACCCCAGATTGCTTCTACTTCTCATTTAACCCCTGGATATGGCACTCCCATTTGCAACCCTCCAAAGCCACCAAGGCCTACTGTCTGTCTTCCCAGCATATTAGTTTGGCCTGGCTCACACTCCTACCCTCCTAGGCAGTCCTGCTTTCCCCCTTACCCATTGCCCTCAGGCACTCCAGCTTGCTCCCTTCCCTTCTAAACCCCACTCAGCTTTTCTGCTATTGGCACCAACAATGCTCTCATATGTTGCTCACTCTTGGAGAGGGCCCTTGTGGAACAGAAGCAGCGATCGGGTTAGCATGTTGATGCCTGTGTGTTTGTGCATGTGTGTTTGTGCATGTGCTTCTGTGCAAGCATGTGTGCGTGTGAGAGAGAGTGTTGGGCCCAGTGCAATGCCTGTTGAAATAGAACACTAACAATCACGCAGTGTCAGGACTTTTTGGCAACAGGTGGGCATCATTGAGATGATGCCCTTTCCTGAAATTGATAAAATAGTGGCCCTCACACACTGGTGGTAATTCATGGAAACTTGTTGACTTCACTTGCATGATGATTATCTATCGTAAAGTACTGGATCTTACACTTTGATAAGAACTATTGTAGTGAATCCTATCTTGTTTTAATGGGAAGCAGGAGTAAGCTTAGACCTTTAGCTTGTAGACTCTTGCCCCCGTCACCCAGTGATTTTTACCCTACTTAGTTGCTCTGTTTTAGGGCAATTATTTTTTATATTTTAAAAGATGGCTGCATGTTTTAGTTAGGTCAGTGTTTTAGTTTCCTGCTATCGATGCCACTCTGCTAAGGCATCACTATCAGCACCAGAGATAGATAAGATGTAGGTATTCACATTAGGTACTTTCCCACTTTGTGCTTTTGAGGGAATTGTTTATGTAAATGCTGCCCCAAGCATGTATTGTTATCTATTGTTTGGGAACAGACCTACGTCAGGGGTCCGAGCAGATCTGTACAAATGCACCTCACATAGACAGATAGTCAGAGGGATTCCGACCAGATGCCATTGCTGCTATCAATGCTGCACGTTGCCTTGACGCTGACCCAGTCTTTGTGTCCCTACGGAGTCTGAACTAGAGACCTCATTCCAAGGTAACGAGGTTTGGGGAGCTCTTCTCATGGACATAGCATTGGCAGATTAGGTTTAACGCATCTAGCTCTCTTTCTGGTTAGAGATTAAGTTCATTATGCTAGGGTATAAGGACATATTTCATTTCTCATGTCAATTTATGTTATTGCAAGATGTGGGGGTCTTTGTATTAATGACTCTCGTCTTCACAATTCTGTTTTATGCACTATTTATTGTTATCCTTATCATTGCAAACCATGCAACTTATCATAAATTTCAGTTTAGTTAATAAAAACTTTTGAAAACTTTACTGCATCTCCGTCATAATGATGTCCAAATGTGTCACAGTGTTGATCCGGGCACAATGGTGGTTATTCTTGGAACATTGTGGACATATGTGTTACAGTTAAGGTTCTGACATTGTGGTGTTAGTTCTTGCCATATTGTCGGCATCCGTTGTACAGTGGTGGCAATGTTTGACAAACTGTGAGCACCTATGGCGGCAACCCAGCTATAAAGCTTGACCTGCATCATGGTTGTAAATCAACAATATCATGGGAATGCACACAGTAGCATAATGCTCACTCTGGCTTTAAGGTGATAATTATTGGTGTATTGTGGTCACTCAATAGAAGCCCATGCCATGTACAAACATTAAAACAATAATAAGACATATAAAATCAAAAGGCCTCGAAAAGGAGAGGAACCAGCACAAATGAATTAATATAACATACATGTTAGTGTGCAGGGTTATTCAAACCCTCACTCTTAAACCTTGAATAGATAAATATTTTCCAGTGCCTGAGCTCTGAAGAGAGGGCTGGATAAGATGAAACATTGCATTTGTAAGTGCTTGTTATAAAGTGATATATGTTCCTTGCTTGTGTTGTGCATAGCCATTGTGCAAATGTTTTGGTGCAAACCGGAGATGATCACTCCTCTAATGGTAAAAGTAATGATTTACCCAGATCAGAAGGAATTATTGGAAAATCTTGCTGCTTTTTGAAACGTGCTAGATATTTATAGTCCCTTTACTTCCCTTCCCCCACTTGAATAGTAGATTGCATCGAAAATGTAATGTTACTCCGTTACATTACCTGAGTTGTTCACTTATCACATTTTTTATTTATTTATGGTTTAATGTAGCATGGCAAGACCCAGTGGAAGACAGAACACTTTACAGAGCCCATGCAATAAAATAATGTAATAAAGACTGTTGCACTTTTTCTGATCTCGTTTTTGCTTGCTTTAGAACTCTGTGCACTTTATCACAGCTAACAAGTACTATAGTGCTTGTGAGCTCTCCTTAAAACATGGTAACATTGGCTTATACCCAACTGGCATAGTTCATTTACTTATACTGTACGTCCCTCGTAAAGTGCTCTACATATGCCCAGGGCCTGTAAATTAAATGCTTCTTATGGATCTGCAACACTAATTGTGTCAACAACTTAAAGTAGCCCTCTAACCATATCTGTATGTGCAGTTTACACTGCCTGGCAAGATAATCCTATTGCCAGTCCCAAACCTTAGTTTTTTTTGTACATATAAGTAATACCTAAGGTAGGTCCTAGATAACCCAGAGGACACCAGACAACGTATTTAAAAAGCAGGACATCCTGGTAGAGAAAATCTCCCTAAGTCATTTTTCACTACAGCAAAGCCTATGTCACCCCATAGAATAACGTGGGGAATACCTTATAACATCTCATAAGTGTAATTCAAAATCTGGAAGAGTTATGGTTTTTGACTTTGGTGTCTCTGGAATCACAATTTAAAATAACAACTTACGGTGAAGTCAGATTTTAGATTGTAATTCTGAAAATGCCACCTTTAGAAAGTTGGCATTTTCTTATATTAGGCATTTGGGACCAGATGTAGGTAGGCTTTTGCGCCTCGCAAACGGCGAAAAACGGCATTTGCGAGGCACAAAAGCCCTCACGCGATGCAGAAACACATTTTGCGAGTCGGAACCGACTCGCAAAATGTGTTTCCGAGTCGCAAATAGGAAGGGGTGTTCCCTTCCTAATTGCGACTCGCACCGCGATGTAAGTTGATTTGTGACCGCGAAAGCGGTCGCAAATCAACTCGCAGTTACCATCCACTTGGAGTGGATGGTAACTCATTCGCAAACGGGAAGGGGTCCCCATGGGACCCCTTCCCCTTTGTGAATGCTCACAAAATAATTTTTTCAGAGCTATTTGCAGCTCATTTTCCTTTAAGGAAAACGAAAACGGGCTGCAAAGAGAAAAAAAAAAACTGCTTTATTTAAAAGCAGTCACGCACATGGTGGTCTGCTGTCTCCAGCAGGCCACAATCCCCGTGAGTGCCTAGACTCGCTATGGGGTCGCAAACTACGACCCACCTCATAAATATTTATGAGGTGGGTCTTTGCGACCCCAGAGCGAGTCGCAGAAGGTGTCTGAGACACCTTTCTGCATCGCAAATTGCGAGTTGCAATTTGCGAGTTGCTTTGACTCGCAAATTGCAAGTCGCAATTTGTGTTTTACCTACATCTGGCCCTTGGTGCCTGCTGCCTGTCTCTGAGCACATGTCTCCAGGGCAGGAAGGAAGGACCCTTTGTGCACTTCAAAGACCTTTCTTTGAAGTTTAGCCCACTTCAAAGGCGCAAATGTGCAGAAGCCCTAAAACTCTGACACCACCACTTCAGCACACTTCTAGACCTGTGGATATTTTGCCAGGAAGAAGGACTTCTGTGCTGCTGGCAGGACGGCCACTCTGCTGGACTGCTACTCTGATGGACTCCTGCTTTACTGTGTAAATCTGCTGCTTGCTGCCCACTTCCCTGGGAGTGAGGAGGACTGGACCTGGATCTCTCCAATCCAGATCCCAGAGTGTCTCCAAGGGCCAGCTCACTGGTTCCTACTTTCTGAAGTCTCAGGGCCATAAGACTTCCAACTTACCTGTATCTGTACCTGGACACTGCCATTTGAGAGTCTGCCCTGTCAGGTGTTGCCACCCCAATCGGGGCCCTTTGGAAGTGAGGCCTAAAGTGCTTCTTCAGTCAACCCACACATCTTCATAGGGACCCGTGCATCTTCACTGTTACACGGATCAGAACTGGTGCATCTTCACCTTTGCATGGTTTGGAACCAGCGCATCCTTGTCGCTGTTAAAAAGGATCCAGCGCTTCACCTTCAGACCCAGTGCATTGCCCTCAGAATTGGTGCATCCTCTGCTATAGGAGCAGGACCGATTTATCGCAGTTAGGATCAGCCCATCGCCCCCAGAATGAAGCATCGCCAAGTTTGCTTGCAGAAAACCGATCCAGTCCTCTGTTGCCCCATTGGAACCAGCTTATCGTCTCGGCTGCACACCACATGTTCCTTGACTTCAAAGCAACCAGGAAAAAGGTACTTTTGTTCAGTGGGCCTAAGTGGGTCCCTATATCTGGTCCGCGATCCATCGTAGGTGACCTAAACTTTTGACTTTGTCCCAGTCCTGTCCGATCAGATAACCCAGTTGGCGCTTTTGCTTCTAAACGCTTTTCTACAGTTCATTCTTTAAAAATTCATAACTCAAGTTCTACTTATTGGATTTTTGTTGAGTGAGTCTTGTTTTATTTATTAGATCAAGGGCCTCATTTATGAAGCCCTACCAGCACACTGTGGCACCGGAGCGTCATTTTTTTGGATGCTCCGGTGGCGCAGAGTGCCAGCCCACATTTACAAGGCTACGTGAAGCCACCTTGTGTGGCTTTTGATGGCTTTCTAAATATGGACCCATTTCACACAGAACACTGAGTGAAAGGGGTGTTCCACAGGTGTTGCTTTGAGTGTTCCGATACAGCACCCATGGACCCAACGGAATCTGATGCACTCCCAGATTTACAAGTCTGGAAATGCATCAGATTCCTACCCCACCTCAGGGGTGGTGTAAGAGTGACGCAATGGGGAAAAATATCGCCCCGTTTTTTTCTGCTGTCTATGTGTGCTGCATTCTGCAGCACATATAGAAAGAGGAAAAAACCTCCTGTGATTGTTTTTGTGCAGGAAGGTGTCCCGTCCTGCATAAAAACAATCATCCCCACAACGCAGGCACTCTTGCACTGTGGTGCAGGGCTGCCTGCATTGGTGCTAGGCAGAAATATGTGCACTAGCACATGGGAGAGGACAGAAATGTGCTGTATCCTGTAGATACAGTGCCTTTCTGACCTTTCTCGGTGGTGCAGGGCAGCGCAACGAGAGACTTTTTGCTCTGCCCTGAGCCACGCGGCTCCTAAATGAGGCCCTAAGTTATATTTTTCTAACCAGGTATGGTATCTTTTTGTGTGGTGTTTTCACTGTTTTACTGTTTGAAGTGTTGCACAAATACTTTAAACATTGCCTATTAAGTGAAGCCAGACTGCTATGTGGCAAGATACCAGAGGGTGAGCACAGGTTAATTTAGGGTGTGTTTGTGACTTACCCTGGCTAGGATGATGGTTTAGGCTTGATCAGGGTGCATACCTCTGTCAACCAGAAACCCAATTGTCAAGCAAAAACAGATTGAATCCCACTTCAAGTTCTGGAAGTATAGAAATTCAAAATATAAAACATATCGTAAACTATTTGCACAGATCACTGTAGCTATAGCATACAAGTCAAGTGCCATTCCATTAATCTATGATGCATTAAAGGTTCTGAATGAAAATGAATTTGTTTGTAGCTGCTTTGCTTTTAATGTATTAAACACACTCCTGCATCTGCAACAACAAGCATATTTCAAGAGCTTATTTGAAGTAACGCTTTTAAAATGCATTAGTTCTACTTTGATTCACTGATGAGCGGTTGTGGCTGCAATGTCGGCAGAGCTGTAGGGTATAAATACAGCGCATTGCAAAGTTCTTTTTAGGGAGATGTTTCACCTGGAGAGTTATGATTACTGATGATGTAGATGTTTTAATCACATTTCCTTCTATACTCTGCAAGTGATTATGGTACCAAGGCCATGGAATTGTAGAAAGAAACGCTAGACCAGGATGCAATTGAAGTTCAGTTATGGGTTAATGACTTTTGTAGCCAAGGATACACTGGGATATATTTATATTTCTGATTATTGCGGCGCATGTGTACTTTGTAACACAAAATAGGAGATATATGGGATTTTTTTGTAGCAACAGCTCGTTCACAAAGTTGGGATAACTTGGCAGTAAAATATAAACGTAAGTAAAGCCCCGTAAGAGGACCCATGCAGTCCAAGCCAATAAATATATGTAATATGTACAAGACTCTAGGGCCTCTCATCACATTCTGCGACGGGAGAGGGCATCATTTTTCGTTAAGGCACTGTTAACAACCTTGAATTGCTTCACATAAGGCGATTTAAGCCAAGTGGAAATGGTTCCAGAGGCCTTTTTTGCTGCTGCTCAGGAAAGATCAATGTGCTTCTTCTTCTCTGTACAGATGTGTGTTTGATCGTCACACGCTTTAATCTCAACAAAGCTGACTTCATCCTTCTGAAGTCGGCATTTATCATGTTTGGGTAATACCTAGTTCACATAAAAATGTTCTAAGTAAAGATTTTTGGTGAAGACACTATAAAATATAAATTCTAACTATTGCCTCAAAGTACTCATTAGTATTTTGATCACATTGGTTCTCATTACAACTTCGGCGGTCTTTTCAAAAGACTGCCGAAGCTGCGGGCGCCACTATACTGCCAGTGCTGGCCCAGCAGAAAAGTCACATCAACATTGCAGCGGCTCATAATAGAGCAGGCGACAATGTTGATGTGCAGCGGGTGCAGCTGCACCCATCGCGCATTTCACTGCCCGAAATTTGGGCAGTGAACTGCGCGATGGAGCTGTGGCTGGAGGCCCCTGCACTGCCCATGCTAAGTGCATGGGCAGTGCAGGGGCCTCAAGGGGCACCCCGAGTCAGCCTTACCGCCAGCCTTTCCATGGCGGTTGGAGGACTCATAATCCCCAGGGCAGAGGTGCTTGCACTGCTGCCCTAGGGCCTTGCGGTATGTTGGAGGGGCCGGCGGTATAGCGGTGGCTAATGCGCCACGGTCATAATACGCTGGCGGTACACAGCTAGCCTGCTGGCAGTGTTACCGTCAGCTTACTGCCGGCAGCCAGGGTCGTAATGAGGCCAATTATGTTTTAACTGACATCGCCTTGCTGGTGCTTTAGTTAGTTAGTTTTTAAAATCTAAAGCCCTCTGCTACTCTGGTCAGCCCTGAGGTACCACAGGGGGAGGAGCCTATGCACAATGACCTTGCCTTAGATGCACGTGGGCGGTGTCAAAGCCTATTGTGTGAAGCAAAACAAACTCTGGGCCAGACTTATCATACTTTCAAGCAACGCAATGCAGCAAGACACCTTGCTGTGCTACGTGAAAGGAAGAGGGAAGAAATTTACCATATTTAACCTTATATGGCCCATCTCTGTCCTCTCTTTGCACTGGCACACAATCTGCTGTCTTGCGCCAATGTAGACACCCTTGTGCTGTGGTGCAAGGGTGCCTGCGATATAGGTAGACTTGTTTTGGTGCAGGAATGCGCACCTTCCTGCACAAAAACAATCCTCAGATGGATTTTTCTCTTTCTAAATGTGCTGCAGAAAGAAAAAACATTGCGTCTGCCCTGGGAAGGCACATCATTTTGACACATTCTCTGGTTAACCTGCAAGGGTAAATCTGAGAATATGCCAAAATCCTTGGGTGGAGGCAGGGGAACACCCACTCACCATCCATGGGATGCCTTTCTAGGGAACAGTAAGGCAGCAACTTGCGCTGTTTTGCTTTATACCAGATTTAGCAAGCTACGCATGGCAAAGCAAGGGGGCCTTGCATTGCTTGGTAAATCTCATTCTAGGTTCAATGTCACACTGCATTGCCTTGCACGGAGTAAGGGCGGCTCAAAACCTAGATAAATTTGGCCCTCAGAGTGGGGGACCCTGATGGCAGGAAGTTGTCTCGTGACATCATTATGCTCACTGTCCATTACAGCAGTAAGATTGATTCCTTACAGACTCCCCCTGATATTGCAACATAAAATAGGATCAGTTTCTGCACAAATATGGACTTTTTGCTAGAATTTAAGTTTTTTTGCTGCATTTTTGAAGCATATTATTTTACTCATATTCATTTATTTTTTTTAGTTTTGTCTGCAAAAAGTCAGCTGTAGTAAAGTATTTCAAAATCCCTCATAATTCATGTGTTTCTGTGATGTTGCAAAATGAAGTAGTCCACTGCCACTTAATTTCTTGCAAGCAAGAAACTTCACCACAGATTAAAGGTTTAAGGTGTGAACATGCTTATTCAAAAGGGAAACATTACCAAAACCATGACTGCCTTAACATCCCTTTTCATGGATGTTCAGTAGTTACAGAACCTTTTGTCATATTTGGTGCTGAAGGGCATGCACTTCACTGCAGTGGTACTTAACAGGGCTACAAGAGGAACCCTATGTTTAAACATTACTGCAGAGTTTCTTCACAGAGGGAATGCTCCTTTTTGTTGCCCTGATTAAAATAAATACAGCGCTGGTTTAATTCCACTGGCAGAATGGGAGAATTAATTAGTAATTCCACATTATTAGTGAGTAATGCAGAATTACTAAAGTACTCCATTTCCACCGGTGGAACTATAAATTCCTCCCATCCCTAGTTATGAGGCAATAAATCAACCACAGGGGAACTTTGAAAATGTGTTGCTCTAGGGACTGAATAGCAGCAGTAAAATGGCTGACACACTGTTAGAACTTGAGTCTTTAGTTGGTAGAGGTATGCGCCTTGGCCAAGTAGGGACCACAGTCCTAGTCAGGGTAAGTCACAACACAACCTAAATTATCCTGTGCTCACCCACCGGTAGCTTGGCACAGAGCAGGCAGGCTTAACTTAGAAGGCAATGTGTAAGGTATTTATGCAATAACTCATTCAGTAACACAGTGAAAACACCACAAAAAGTACTCCACACCAGTTTAGAAAAATAGATAATATTTGTCTGAATAAAACAAGACCAAATGGCAAAAATCCAATATGCACAAGTCAAGATATCACTTTTTAAAGGATTAAATGAGTCTCAATCTTTGAGAATGAGTGGTTGTATCCTTTTTAACACACAGTACCTGGGATCGGTCAAAAATGACAATGCAGAGGGGTCGCAGAGGAGGAGATACCTCAAAAAGTAAAGTGATGTGTCGATGTTTCTGGCGCGTCAAAGGTGATACGTCATTACTTTCTATGCTGCACGGCGATGCGTCCATTTCCAGGAGCTCAGCCTTGGTCCCTCACTGTGATAAAGGGTTATTTTGATGCCCAGGTATGATGCGTGGAAACCCCAGAACAAGTTGAGCAGAGGCAAGAGGTGCTGCGTCGATCCGGCAGGCGACGCAGTGATTCTTCAGCTATGAAGCAGGCACTGTGTCGATCCGGTTGGCGTTGCATCAAATTTTGCATGCATCGCATTGATTTTCAGATGCGCTGGATTTTCTTCTCTTTGGTGAAGCCCTTGATTGCCCTGAGATCTAAGAACAGGAGGCAATCTCAATACAAGCCCTTGGAGAGCACTTGAGGAGGAAGGTAGAGTCCTTCCAGCAGAGTCAGGGGTCAGTAGGTGGCAGGGCAACAAGCAAACCAGCAGTCCTTCCAGCAAAGCAGTCCAGATGAGTCCTTTGGACACCCAGGCACTCCCTCTGTCAGACTCCATTTGTGGGTCCAGAAGTGTCTGATTTGGTGGGGACACAGATTCAGGATATATACCCAAAAGTGCCTTTGAAGTGGAGGAAACTTTAAGAGGTGGTTTTGAAGTGCACAAGACCCCTTTAAACCCAGCACAGACTCCCAGGCGCCCTGTATGGGGGGTGGGGTGGGGGTTTATCAGTCCTTTGTGTGAGGGCAGGCCACTGGCCTTTAAAGTATAAAAGAGAGCCCCTCCACCCTTCCTGCCCAGCAAAACCCATCTGTATGCAGATGAATGCAGATGAGTGGAATGCACATGGGGAGCTGTCAAACAGCACTGACCAGACGTGGATTGGAGGCAGGCTGTAAGGCACAGATGGCAGTAATGGCACTAATGCATTGTTTCTAAATGTGGCATTTCTGAAGTGGTAAGATAGAATCCAACTTCACCAGTAAGTAGGATTTCTCTCTACCATTCCAACCACACCAAATATCACAAGCCTATTCCTCTCAGATCAGATATCAGAAATTAACACTTAAAAGCATATAAGGGAATATCTAATGCTGGCCTATGAGAGGAGCAGGCTTCACAGTAGTAAAAATCGACTTTGGGAGTTTTTCACCACCAGGGCATGTGAAACTTATAAGTTCATGTCCTGCCTTTTACTTACATAGCACACTGCCCTGTGGGTTACCAGTTACGCTATCCCACAGCGTTTGTGTTTTGCTTTGCTGTGGGTTACCTAGGGCCTACCTTAGGGGTAACTTGGCAAGTAGTTTTAATTGCCAAGTCGAAGTGGCAGTAAACTGCATACACAGGCCTAGCTATGGCAGACCTGAGACATGCTTAAGGGGCTACTTATGTGGGTGGCACAATCGGTGCTGCGGACCCACTAGTGGCATTTCATTTATAGGCTCTGGGCACAGCTAGTGCATTTTACTAGGGAATTACAGGTAAACTAAATATGCCAAATGGGTATGAGCCAATGTTACTATGTTTAGGGGAGAAAACACAAGCATTTTAGCACTGAGTCTCAGTGGTAAAGTGCGCAGAGTCCTAAAACCAGTAAAGAGGAGATCAGAAAAATGGAGGGAGGCAGGCAAAAGGTTGGGGGAAGACCACCCTAAGGATGTCAGGTCTAACACGTGCCCCCCCCCCCCAGCTACAAGTAGGGAGAGCTACCCAATACCTTGGAAGCTCTCTTCACTAAGGCAGAATAATCTGTAGAGACCATCACCATTGGAGTGGTCAGTCACCCAGCGATGCTCCACCGTAAAGTCCATTCCCTGTAGGGAGATGGACCACTTCAAGAGTTTAGGATTTTCACCCTTCATCTGCATGAGCCATCTTAGGGATCTGTGGTCTGTCTGAACCCAGAGGTGAACCCCAAACAGGTATGGTCTCGGCTTCTTCAATGCCTAGACCACAACAAATGATTTTCTTTCAATTGCACTCCACTTCTGTTCCTGTGGGAGTAATCTCGTGCCAATGAAGGCTACTGGTTGGCCTAGGACTTCCTGATTCAGCTGTGCTAAGACTGCCCCTATGCCATGCTCTAAAGCATCCGTCTGCACAATTAATTATTTGGAGAAATCTGGGCCCTAAACACAGGTGCTATGCATATTTGTTGGAAAGTGGGTTATTAGTAAAGGCAGGCAGGTACCTACACCTAGCAATAGGCCACAAACCCCCACTAGGTCCAGTCAAGGTCTCAGTAAATTAATCCTTGCCCACCACTTGGTAGCTTGGCCCACGAGCAGTTAGGCTTAACTCAGGAGACAGGTGTGTCAAGCATTTAATATCAACAAAACAGTAAATAAGTAAAGCACACGACACCCTAAAAATCCAACACCAATTTATAACAATAGAAAATAGTTTTATCTTTTAAATGACACCAAAAAGACAAAAATCCAAAGTAGGTAACCAGAGATGTGAATTTTTAAGAGATTAAAAGTCAAACTAGCGCTTAGAAGCAAATAGCGCTCAAAGCAGTAAAAAAGATTGCCCTGGACAAGGACAAAGGCCAGAGTTCAGTTCACCTATGATGTAACACTGTTAGACTTACTTTCAGATGTTTTTCTTGATTCAGGAAAGTGGTTTACACCACCAGCCAAGGGTGCAGAGGCTCTGGTTTGCCTCTTGGTATCTGGGACTACAACTCCCACAGTGGACTTCTTCAACTTCTGGAGCTTTTTAAAACAGTTGCTCCAAACTTCTGGATCTTCTTCCAGAGGACCTTTCTCGGTCCAAGGTTCAAGAAGCTCTGAGTTGCTCCTTGGGAGTTGGGGCTACAATTCCCAGTATGCACCTGGTCAGAATCCTGAAATGGACACTGGATGCAAGTCAGCTAGGCTCTTCTTACAGGACATGATGCAGGGGACTCTGGTCATCTTCTTTGTACCTGTAGCTTTGAGGGAGTACAATCCTGGAGTTGCAGAAGTAAGGCAAAGTAATTTTCTTGGTGAAGTCCAAAGTGTGCAGCTGGTGCAGTCCTTGTGATTGCAATTCTTCCGGTGCAAACCAGGGGTCTAACAGGGCAGTCATTCTTCTCCAGTATCTTCTTCCAGCAGGGATTTGCATTGTGAGGCAGATCTGCCATATTTATCCTTGCTCCTGGGTGGGGAAGCAGAGGGTGCTCCTTTTGAATGGGGTGCAGGCCACCGACCTCTGGGGGGACCACTTCCGGTGAAGTGTGGCAAAAATCAATCCCAGAAAGCAACATTCACAAAAAATCGATAGAAAAATCGTTAGATGAGGCCGTCCACTAGTGTGGCTATGTCTCCCTTAACACACCCCTTTCAGCCCCTCTCCAAATATATTCAGTGGGACTCCCACCTCTCTGAGGGAGCAGGAAATTGGGGAGGTTCGGTATCTGTCCCTAGTGGATTTCTGTCTTTTGAAGGGCAGTTTGACTACTCTTGCCCTATCCTGCCGTGCCATCTTCTGCAGCAGTTCTCCACCCACCAGAGGCCTCCTTTGTCTCAGCCCAGGCCACTTCTCACCTCATTAAGGTAGCCTGGCTCAGAATGCCAGAGGCTGACCAATCAGGAGAGGGCTCTACAGGGCTGAATATGGTAACTTTCAGAAAGAGTTCTAAAACTCTTTCCGTAGGCTAGTTAGATTAAATTCAACATTGGCAAGTTGTTGGGTACATTATAACATTTAGAGACATATTTATACTTTTTGGTGCAAAACTGCACTAACGCCATTTTGCATCTAAAAGTTTTGCACGGGCTTGCACCATTCTTGAGTGCCAGCCGGTCACCATATTTATGGAATGGTGCAAGCCGCGCAACGGGTAGGCTAGCTTTTAAAAAAATGACGTTAGACCGGTGGGGGTATCGGTATGGAAGAAGGGGGTTTTGAGCTAAAAAATTACATTAGGTAGGTTTGAGTAAAAAAAAGTATGCAAAACTATCCATATCACATGACTCCTGTCTTAGAAAAGACACAGGAGTCATGCCCACCACTGCAATGGCCAGCACAGGGGACCAGGGTCCCCCGGGCATGGCCACTGCACCTACTGCAATATAGGGGAGCCCATTTCAGGGCCCTGAGTGGCATTTAAAAATACAAAATATAAAAAACGTACCTGTACTTACCTATACTTATCCAGGATGGGGTTCCACATCCTCCGCTGTCCCTCTGGTGTGGGTGGGGGTGTCCCTGGGGCCTGGGGAGGGCATCTGTGGGCTTATTTCATGGTGTTCCACTATGGAAATAGGCCCACGGGCCTTCTAATGCCTGCCCTGACCCAGGTGTTAAATAATGGTGCAAAGCAAGTATTGCACCATTATTTGACTCCTCCTTCCCCCGTGCGTGATTTTAGCATTAGGGGATGAAGATGGCGCTAAGTCCATAAAGTCATTTTTGCACTGGAATGCCTACCTTGCATCTCGTTGTCACAAGGTAGGTTTCCACATCCAGAAAATGACTTTAACTCCATAACTTTGCCAAAGTATAAATATGGAGTTAGTTTTGCACTGAATTTGCGTACAAAAAGACACAAATTTGGTGCAAAACAAGTATAAATATACTCTTTAATTTGGTACCAAACCTGCTTTATTTAGCTCATTTCTATTGGAAATAGGACGTTATTATTTTAAATAAAGACTCCCAATGTTAACCTATGGAGCCCATTGACTACAATGGTGAAAAAAAGAATTTGGCTGCTTTTCCCTCACCAGGGCTTATAAAATATCTGCTTATATTTACACTGCACCCAGCACTGGGGGCATCTAGGGCAGAGCTTAGGGGTGACCTATATGCAAAAGAAAGGTAGTTTGAGACTTTGGAAGTACTTTTAATTACAAAGTGGAATTTGGGGTTAATTTTAATTTAAAGCAGCTAGCAAGGCACGCCTGTCTTTACAATGACACTGGGTGCCACAGCAGTGCGCCTATGGGTGTATTAACTATACTGGGTGACCTAAACCTACATGCCCTACCATGTACCAGGAACTTATAGGTAGGTTGGCAGAGCCAATTAGAATTAGGCCTAATTTGCATATAGCATTTTAAACAGAGTACTAGCCCTAGGACTGGATAGTAGTGCCCAGGGCATACTAAGAGTCAGAAAATGACAGTATCAGCTAAAAACGGGGGCAAAATGTGCGGCGGCTTCTGCAGTTAACCCAATTTCCCCAGAACATAGCTTTCCTTGAAAGAATCAAAGGATTACTAACAAGCTCTGTCCAGATCACCAACGGCTGATTCTTAGAAGTCAGGAAGGCTTTTTCTTCCGTTTGGGTTTTAAGTGGTTGCCGGGCCATGATGGTTTAAATCTTGGCATGGAGGAGCTGCACCTAGCCTGTCAATGAGCTCATCAGCACTGTGAATGGGGTGTGCGTCAATCTTGGTGATGGGATTGAGGCCTCTGTTGTCTATGCAGAACCAAAGTTCTAGTATGGCACCCAGTGGTGCAGCATTTGATACAAACACCACAGTGCTGGACCAGGGGCTGCTACAGGGTTCAATCACTCCTAAAGCTAACATCCTTGAGAACTCCTTCTGAATGCTGGATCTCACCCTGTCTGACAACCTGTAAATTCTGTTCTTTACAGGGGGGCTGTCTCCCATGTCAATATCATGGACGCATAGGTGTGTGAGTCCAGGGCTGAGAAAGAACAGTGAGCAACTGGTAACAGTCACCTTGCTGCTCTGGGTCCAGGGTGGCAGAGAGGTTGACATCCTCTCCTGACCCATCATGTTCCTGTGCAGAAAGGAGGTCAGGGAGAGGCTTGCTCTACTCCGCCACACCCTCATCTCTCACAAGAAGCATGCTTACTTCGGACCTCTCAAAGAGAGGCTTCAGTTGGTTGATATAGAACACCATTAGGTGGTTTCCATGGGTATGGGGGATCCACTAAGTAAGTAGCCTCCCCCTTAAGCTCCTTGATTTTGTATGGGCCAGTCCAGGGGTCCTGGGGATCTCTGTGCAGTACTGGCTCCATACTTTATCGCCAGGTTGAAAGTCCAACAGAGTGGAATTCTGGCCATACCAGCTTTTCATTACTTCTTGGATTGCCTCGAGATTGCTCTTGGCCTTTTCCAAGAAGTGGTGCATCTGGTTCCAGAGGGCCAACATGCAGCTGACCACATCCTGAAGAGGTTTCCTGGGAGCTTTCTGCCACCCCTCCTTGACAAAGCTTGGAGGTCCCCTAATAGGGTAGCCATAGAGATGTTCGAAGGAACTGAACCCTATTCGTTTCTGTGGCACCTCCCTTTAGGGGACGAGACGGTATGTCAAGAGGTCTTCCCACTTATGCAACATGGCCTCAGGTAGGCCAGCAATCGTGCCCTTCAACCTCCACCTTGGGAAGTTCAGGGACTGATTTCCTGAGCCCCTTGCCCCTCTCTTTGGCAGCTGTCTGGGCCATTGTTCCAGGCTCCACACGCCCTGACTCCCTTCCCGGGTAGCCATGGACCATGTGGTCATACAAACCCACTCAGGCAATCCTATAATCTCCAAGTGAGACCTGTGCTCTACCTCCCTCCAGATAGTGTGCTCCAGGTCATTGCCTAACAGACACTCTACAGACACGGTAGGGCTCACAGCTACTTTCAGAGTGCCAGAGACCCCTCCAACTCAAAGGGAACCAGAGCCACCGGTAGATGGCTCTCATGATTGTTGGTGACTAGGACTTGGTAGAATATGTTCCACCTGCTCAGTTGACCCCAGCTGACACTTGACAGTAGTCAGGCTGGCTCCTGTGTCACGCAGAGCCTCCACCCGTTGCCCATTAATGGTGACCCACTGCCTTTACTTGGAAGTATTGGCAGGCATGTGGTCGTTCGACACCATATCTGCATCCCCCAGGGACATTGAGGTTATCTCTGTTTGTTCCCCAAAACTATCTGGGTCTATCTCCTTCCTGAGCGCTACACTAGCCAACGTAGGTGTCTGCCCAACAGTGCGGGCTGTGCCCTCTTGGGACATTTGGAGTTGCCCTTAGAGCGACCAAAATTGGAGCACTTTGCACATTGGGGTACAAACCTTCCTGTCTCATGATCAAATAACCCTTTCTTCTTAGTATCAGAGTGGGACTGGTTACCACTACTCACTTGGGAATTATTTTGGGGGCCTTTAGAGAACTCCTTATTTTTACGTTTTTCTCCCCTCCTCTCTCTTCTGTTGGGAACCCTGACTACCTTTATGGGTGCCCCCCCGATACCTTTTTGGACACGCTGGGGCTAGCCCAGAGGTCCGCCTCCTCAGCAGGCTTTCTGGGATCAGCCAGCTTACTGTCAACTTGGTGCTGGCGCAACTCTGTAAAACAAATACTTAGTATGTGCTCTCTCAGGATTAAATTGTACAACCCAACATAATCATTGAATTTTCTGCCCTCCACCCATCCATTCAGTTCCTTACTGGAGTAATTAATGAAATCTACCCAGGATTGTTTGGGGAACTTTCCTGAATCTTTGGGGATACTTTTCGGGGGTCTGTCCAAATTTGGCATTCAAGATGGCTTTCATGGAAGTGTACTTGGTCGGGTCCCCATCCTCGAATGTCAGAAATGTGTCCCTCCCATGTGTTGGCGTGTGTTTCTGCATGCCCACCCCCAGTGCTCTGCAGGAACCCCATTTTACCTCAGTGCAACTTCATGAGCACAAAACCACTTATCAACATCATGTCCCACCACATAAGTGGGCACCAAATCCTTGGGTTTATGAACCTTCTTCTCTCCATCAGGTACTGTATGTAGGCTCCCACCATCACTGTCGTACTCGGACTGCCTAGCTTTGAATTCCACCCCTTTAAGACTCATTTAATTAACCAGAAGTATGTTCCTTTCTGTAAAGGCTTTTCAGATTTCCTCTCCTTTGCCTCTATTTTTAATTTTACCAGCTGCAGCTGCAACTCTCTCTCTCTGCTTGTTGCAGGTGGTATGTTTAAAAGGTAATGAAGTTAATAAGATGAGGGCAAACAAACTAGGAATACAAATTGAAATGCAGTGAGCAGCCCCCCCCCCACAACCACCACAGGGGGTGTGGGTGCTGAGTGAGCAGAATATTCTGTATCATAGGGATGCAATGCAATTTTATTGAACATTCTGGTGCATTCTGGGAGTTGGAGTTTGTATCCACATCAAATTAATCAATCAGACAAATTACAGAATTACAAATTCATTTATAAAGCGGAATTCAGATCTGGTGGTGTGTACTGATACAGTAGTATCTGCTAACCTTACCGTTAAAATCACAAAAATAAGTTAAACTTAGTGAGTGAATAATGTAAAACGTAAAGAAAAGCAATAATGTTCAGTAGAAAACATGCACTTCTCCAAACAAGTTACAAACAACAAGGTTTCAGAAAGCAACACATGATGCATCCCACACATACAAATTAGTGGTGGTGTCTGAGGGATGAACTTTCTTGGATAAAAATCCATAGAACAGGTCAAATCAATTAATTTTAAAGTATTAGCCACTTGGTATGCAAAGCCATTAGCCATAATATGCAACCAAAACTAAGCTTTTGCAACTACAAAAATGTGGCCTGGCTTAAAGATTGATGGATAGAATTCTGCGCAGGCAAGAGTCTCTCAAAATGTTGGTGGTGCTGATGTAGAATCACGTGTATTTCTTGAATGATGACCCTTCTCTCCTACAGTTCCATCAGTTTTCATCACCACTGTTGAAGCAGATATTTTAATTAAGAAAATTATTAATGATCTATATATAATTACTAATGAGAAATTAATTATAGAGAAATAATGTGCACGTTTGAAAATGTGCCCTCGGGGTGTGATCGCCATGTATACTAAAATGACTGAAATGGTATGAAATAATGAAAATATATGAGAAAAATGTAATAATATGTCATAATGAGTTGTATAACCTATGTATTGTAATAATTTGTAGTGTTAAGTTAGCTGGACTAAAGGCCTAGTTTCCCTGGGCCTCGCATACTAGAAAACATAAAATAATGAACGCTTTGCAAAGGACCTGAAGCCACTATAGCCTTGACCCGCTCAAAGTTCAAGTTACTTAGTTAGAATTTTCTGCAATGTGGACCGGTGGACAGGAGATGATGAAGACAATTTGATACAATTATGTGTAGAGCAGGCTAAATGTACTTTCCCAGGACTTGACCAATAGAAGCACTGACTGAAGAGGAATATACAACAATTTTCATACCTGATGAGCCGAATGATGAGGGCATCGCATGAAGAACCAATCCACATCTTGTGAACGAATAAATAAGAAAGTTAGTAGTTTTGGTAAACAAAAACTATAGGTTAAAGTTATATCTGCCGACTGACTGACCAATTAGCAATTAGGCGGATGGACTGGGAGACCCTAATAAAAAGTTATGACAAGGGGCAAGAAGTCAGAGTTGCGCGAGAAGAGTTGATTACGTCATTAGACGCTCTCCGAGATGCTGATATTGGGCTCATGGTCTGTGATCCTGATCTGTAGCTGACTAATTGATGACCTGAAGACGAAGGCTGGCTTGTTGCTGACCCATCCTGAATAGGTAGCTATGAAAATGTGACTGACAAATTTATGCCTTTTCTTCTAGGTACCAACTTTGCTGATTATAGACATTCTTACTCAGGTAGACTTTTTCCAAATTGATGTTTTCTCTAAATTGTTTTTCACATGAAGAACTATATACTGATGCTAATCTTGGTGAGGTAGGCTGTTAAGGGTGACGTTGACAGTGACAATGACTGATGAACTTAATTGCTGAATTTCACTATTAACCCTGGTATTCTTAGTTTATGGAATTGCATTGTTGCATATGTTTCCTTCAAGAAATGATGTCTTCTATTAATGAATTCATAAACTGATTAGTTTGAATAAAGATTGAACTAACGGATGATTTAGAATTGTAATCAATGAGGGAAATAACAATTTTAACTCATTCCAGAGTTGTGGTTATTCATGAGTAGATGGGTTTAAATTGTTTTTCATAGAATGTTTCTTGGTTATTAATGTTAGTTGTTGATTCAGTAGTCACTGCATGACTAGGATACTCCATGCGATTCAAAAGAATCATCGACCTATACGCGTCCCCATGTAAGTTTACTTACTAAGGATCAGGCGTGCTAGCACCACTGACCTCTCAAAAACTGTTCACATTAGAGAGGTGGGCAAACCAATGGAAGCTCAAGCCAGATGTCTGGCTCTGGCTCAGCTTGAGTTCCTCTTCGAACCTCAAATCCAAAGAGAGCTTTTAAGCTGACTAGTGGCCTGGGGGTTACATCTTCCAAGCATATGCCATCAAGGAACCGGGTTCTCACTGTCTCAAAATAAAATTTAAAACATGTAACATAGTCTGTGTCTCTTATGAAGTGCTAGTACGTCTTCGGCCAAAATTTTACATTTGTAAAGCTGCAAAAAAATATGGTGATTCTGCCTGTTGACCATGCTCTAAACTCATCATCGACGAATTAAAATAAAAGCATTAATCATTGAAATCAGAAAGTGACACCCATGATCTACTGTGTGAAACTGGAATAATTGGGTTAATTGCCGGCTTTCCTGCTTTCCCAAATTGTGTGATCCTAAACAAATACTTGTTTTCACCCCACCTCTATTTTTGTTTATTTTCAGTTATGTACCTATCTTGAAATAAATATGTGAGTTCCTTATGAGCGGGGTACAGAAACATTGTCTGCTTGATTTAACAGCCTGTAATGTTTCTCCATTCATTAGAAATATAAGCCACATAACGATGCAAATGGTAACTGACTTGCCTCGTAGTTCATTGATTGCATTGGCTTCAGAGTTCAGGCTCGCACGTTTCTCAGTTAATGCTTAAAATTCATTCATTCAGATATATGTCTGCTGCATGATATACATGCCAAATATTTTCAGGGCTTTGCTAGTGCACCAGCTCTTATAGTCAGAGCTGCCTCTTTGCTTGCCTCTGCTCTTCCTATTTACCAATAGGCCAGCACATCTCTCAACCATATCGGTATGAACAAGAAGTGTGCACACACACACTCAATGATGCCAAGGGCCATCAGGCAGGCAGGCAGGCTGCTCTACTCTTCCCCAGAGAAGCATCCTTCGGGAACCTATGCTGTCCATGCTCATCCCATGCGTATTAGCCCTGTTTAAAATAGATTAGTATGGAGCAGTGAGGCGAAGAACACAGAGGGAGTAATGGCAGGGAACATATCTCTTACTTGTCTTTTTACTCCTCAGGCAGGGGATTGCTACATGAGCATAGGTAAAGGAGAACCAGGCATGCTGTACGGCTTGCATGAAATCTTCTCTAGAAGTACGCAGAGGCATGTTATGAAGTGCTGAATGCACAGCCAATGACAAGGCAGCATTTTCTCTAAACACAGAAGCAATGGCACACAATAACAAATGTATTGGGGACAACATGAAGGAGTATAGCAGGACTTCAGATATTTTGTGAAAATGTTGCAAATCGCTAAATCACAAGATGCTTTAGGGTCTGTCTTACTCAGTCAAATGACTGCTGGAAGAAGGATGACCACCAGGGGCATAACCTAGTCAGTGAGATTCAGTGGGTGTGAATCCCAAATTTCCAAACTGAAAAGCAATAGGGTGGAGGGCTGAGAAGGCCAAGTTTCAGGATTAACTGTTTCCATGAGGAATTTAGGTGGCCTCTGTCTATTGTGACATGGTGGGTAATAAATGATGAGTTGGAATGCTACCCCAAGCAATTCCCAGCATTCATTCCATCACTAATTGGGTGTTTGATTTCCTGTAGTATGCCTGGAAAGTTGAGAGTGGCACAGCCTGCAAAGCCTTCTACTGCCAAGGTTTGTGAATTCCAAAAAGTATTTAATTTGTACCCATTCAAGGAGTACTTCTACAGGGACAGTTTTACTACTTCTATGGTGAATGTGTCACTATATATAAGATCTGAATCCAAAAAATAAACAAGTTAAACCCTCTTAGAGAAAAAAGAACAATTCCAACAACTGACAGAGACATAGCAGACCTGACTTAGACCTGACCTGGCTCAGTAAGCTATAACTGGTGAATATCAGTGTTCTTTTTGGTTTAACATTTTTCGCTTTAACTGAAATGTTCACCCAACTATAACATCACTTTAGCAATTTTTTTGTCAGTGAATATATATTCACACAAATAGGTACCCACGGTTCAATTACTTTGCTTCAATGAAGAGCATTCGAAGATGGCTGTCCATATATGAACATGCATGCGCATACATAGGCAGCCTTCCTTTAATGTGTTTTACTTTACTAAAACAATTCAGATGTGTCCACCAAATGCTCACGAAGATCGCCCATAGGCAGGAACAGGTGGTCATTTAAAAATGTTATATATAACTTTCTTACAAAAATCATTTTCAGATGACTAATTATATGTGCTCATGGGTAAGCATGCACTTTTTGCCATTTCAAGTGTTTGTGATAAAGTTTTATAAAACCATGTAAACAACAAAAAAGCTTTGTAAAGCCAAAGTTCTGGGCCAATTGGCCTTGCCAAGCTTGTTGATATTGTGGTTAAATGTACAGCTTAGTAAACTTGCCGGTGTTCTGATGTTTGCTCCATATCGAAAAATCCCAAGTGGAGTTATGAGGAGATTTTTAAGGAAGGGCAATATAGCTGTAAAATTTCAAGTCTTGTGCTATTTCTGAATATCAAAACAACATACAAGCTGATTCATCGACAAAGCAGTTGCTTATAATCTCTTGCCAATGAAAAGACACAAGGGTAATGGAACATGTGCTCCAGAGATCCTGGCCTTTTTCCTTTTCAATGTAGGCATGTATTGTTACACAGACTTTTTTCTCAGTAACCAGCACTGGGTAAAGTTCACTGGACCAACCCAGAACTACTCTACAGTAAGACCCCTTGCATCTGGGCTATTTCTCTACACTAATTTGTAGTACCCCACTATCTTAGTGCAGGAGGAGATACTGATTCTTGCCAGCTAAAAAAGCATGAGAGGGGGCATGTACAAGCTTACAAGCCTCCACTACCTGGTCTTCTTCCCACTCCAACATCCGCTGCTCCTTTTTTGCTGACTGAAAATAAGAGAATGTGTACTACTAGGGCAAGTTTTCTAAAATTCCAGTTCCTTTGTCCATAGTGCCAAAATACTGAAGAAACTCTTTACAGCTTGGCAGATGGTCTGTCAAGCAGCAAGGTCATCGGAGGCCATCACCTCCTTCTCTGACTTCCTGGTGCCACACTTAGAGATCCCATCCATGTAGACAGGGATCTCTCTGCCTTCAGCGTAGCTGCTCCTACATTAAAGGAAATTAATCTTTGCTGAGTGAGCACTGTGTTTGATGCACTTGCTCTGAAGAGATTTCTTGCGTTTCAAAACTAAAATCCTGAAGCAGGGGTATATTCTCAAGAAAACCAAGGGGGTAATTTAGAATATTCTGAATGGTCTGCAGTTTGACTAGGCCAGTGAAGACCATCACCTCTGCCTTCCTGAAAGAACACTACTTGCCATACTTAGAGATCCCTGCCAAAAGTGTTGCCACTGTTGTGGTGGAAACCATCTTGTCAAAAGTGAAATGCCAGCTGTCCACCCGTATTTGCTATATTTTTTGGAAACAAACCCTCAAAACAAGGGTTTATCTCTGCTAAACTAAGAATCAATCGACAAAGCATGTGGAGTTTTCTCCTAGCAAATGCAGTTCATTTCTACTGTTTCCTCCTCGTGTGGAGCCTAATTTAGACCTCAGCAGAGGGGAATACCCTGTCACAAAAGTGACAAATATCCTGTCTGTCACATTATGATCACATTATATTCTATGGGGATTGTAATATGGCAGGCGGGATAACCGTAATGTTTGTAACAGAGTGTTCCTTCCGCCACTATCTAAATCAGGCGCTAGGTTCTAAATGACAGTCCCAAACAGGAAAATGTATGTCCAAAGGAAGGATCACCTTAAGTTCGGTGGGCCTTCTGACATATTGTAACTTAAAGTCCAAGGCAAATTTGTGAAATAAATTAGCTTTATTCCAAGCCCTGGAAGTGTTTTTAAAAAATATTGCAAATTATTGCAATGACATGCAGAAGTAACATGTGGGCCTTAGATGAAAAAAATAATGACTTTAAATTCCAGCAAATATAGTGGGATGCCACATTTACATGTATTAGGCTTGAATAGCTGAAGTAACTTTTTCTGGAAAACTGACCTAGGTTAAGAATGTGAAATGTTTAATTTCTGACAAGCTGACATGTTGTGAAAGTGATGATTTAATGTAAAAGGAGTTAGTTTTGACCTTCCTATAAGCATATTTTTCGTGGGAAACACTGATGTAAAAAAATGTTTTAGTTCAACTCTGCGAAATGTTTCTAATCATACAAAGACTTAGTAAAGAGAATAAATAAGTAGTTTGTGTTTCGTAAAATGATGTAGAAGATTAAAATGAAACAGCAATTTTCTTACAGAAAGTAAATAATGGGAACACTTGTGGAGTCATACAAAGTAGTTGAAGAAAATTATTCACTTAAACATTGCTGTCTGTGGACTATTGTTTTCCCCTGAGAAAACACCTAAATGTTCCTGTTCCAATGAAGACACTGAACGTAGGGGTGGGTGGTGAGCTCCTTTCTGCTGGAGCATGGAGTTCGACCAAAAACTTTGCTAGCCCCCCCAAGGGAGCGAAGCTCACACCGTGCGCACTGCAGCCCAGTTATGGGACACACAGCGCAAGCACAGACAGTCTGACTGCGCCTGTGCTTTTTGGCCATCAACTGGGCTGCAGGCTTGGCCAAACGGTGATGGAGCTGCTGCCAGCAGCTCTGGATCCAGGATGCCAGACCTCCCTCCGTCAGCAGCCTGGGCTGGGCCGGGGAACAGGGGACAGAGGGAGGCAGAGCACAAGGCTGCTGGCAACAAGGACTCATTGGGAGGACCCAGGTGAGTCCTCGTTTTTTTCTTTTTTGTTGGTGCACACTTGTGCACAAGAGGCCTGAAATGGCAGCTTTTGCTGCCTGCCTGCGGCCATGGCCTGAAGTCAGGCCAGAGCTGTTTCAGGCCTCTTGTGCACCGGCCTGCCCTGTGTGCAGTGAAGCTTTCTCTGCCTATGACCCTGTCCTGAATGTGCCAAATCTAGGGAGCGCTAAGTAGGGTCAGGCCTGGTTAACCAGAGTTCCAAGGGTCACATTATTTGGTCTTACTGGACTGGGACAAAGTCACAAGTTCAGTCCGACTGTGAAGGACCATGGGCCAGCTACAGGGACCCACGTGGGCCCCCCGAACACAGTGTACAATTTGTTTGGCTTTGATTGTGAGTCTTTGCGTCATCCGGCGTCAGTTATGAGAAGGTGTGCAGTGGGGCTTTGCAGGGTTTGACATTGCTTTGTGTTGATCCTGGGGAACTATGCAGTGAGGCTTTGGGGGGAATGGTGTTGCTTTGTGTCTATCCAGGGGAGTTGTGTGGCGAGGCTTTGCAGAGTTTGGCATCACTGTGCATGGGTTCTGATCGGCTGGCAGATGCACAGTGAGGCTTTGTGGGGCTTTGCATCACCTGGCATCAATTCTGGTGAAGCTGTCAGATGCGCAGGAAGGGTTTCCAGGGCTTCTCATTGCTTTGCACCGTTTCCGACGAAAACCACAGAAGGCAAAGCACCTTAGGCCCACTTCCATAGGTCCAGGACTTGTGTGGGTCCACTTAGCAGGTTAGTCTTACAGATGGCAGAGTCCAACTGCTGTAGCAGGTGAGTTGCAGGCAGTCCCTGATGTCCCTGAGATGGCAGGGGAACAAGAGGCAAGCCAACAAGCCCTTGGAGAATCTTGGGTTGAAGTATGTAGAAAACAGGTCCAGTCCTTCTCACTCCCAGACAAGAAGCAGCAGACAGGAGGCCAACACAGTAATGTAAGTATGAAAGTGCCACTCACTCCTGCACCCCAGCACACAACAAGCAGTATGCCAACACAGCAATGCAGTTAGCAGAGTGGCAGTCTCTCCTGGCAGCACAGTACACCTTCTTCCTGCCAGAATATCCATGGTTTCAGTTGAATTCTGATTTGGTGATGTTTGGGGTCCAGTACTTATACCCAAATGTGCCTTTGAATTGGGGAAGACTTCCAAGGGCCCATGTAAAGTTCACAAGGTCCCTGCCCTTCCTTCCCTGGCTCCAGACACTCTACAAGGCATTATGCCGCTCTTTGTGTGGGGAGAGGCAAAGCCATTTTTAGGTGTAAGGGAGGCAGTGCTAATCTCCGCTCGCCATCAAGCCAGTTAATGGCCCATCAGCCTGGTGATGGGCCATCAGAGCGCAAATGTCGCACCCCAGTTCACTTTGTGAGTGACTGTCTAGGTGGAATACACAAAGCCCAACAGTCATCCACCATAGAAGTGTATTCAGAGACAGGCAGAAGCACTGAATGATTAAAGTAAGAAAATGCCAACTTTCTAAAGGTGGCATTTTCAGACTTATAATTTAAAATCCAACTTCACACTAAGTTGTGCATTTAAGTAGTAAGTCCAGAGATACCAAACTCCATAGTTCTGTCTTTTACCTATTGAAAGTTACACTTAAAGGATGCTTCAAGGTAATCCCAATGTTTACCTGTAGGATGGATAGGCCTTGCAGCAGTGAAAAACAAATTTAGTGGTTTTTCACTACTGGGACTTGTTGAACTTAAAGTACATGTCCAACGTTTTGAATTCACTGCACCCTGCCCTTGGAGTTAACTAGGGCCTATCTCATCGGTGACGTATACTGAATAAAAAGTAAGGTTTGAGCCTGGCAAGGGATTGCACATACTAGGTCGAAATGGTACTTTGAAACTACACACAATGGCAAGCCTGCATCATGTTTAAAAAGCTACTGTAGTGGGTATCACAATTTGTGCTGCAGGCCCACTAGTAGCATTTGAATTACAGGCCCTGGGCACAAATAGTGCACTCTGCTAGGGACTTACCAGTAAATCAAATATGCCAAACATGGAGATACCAATGTTATCATGTTTTAGACATAGAGCACGTGCACTTTAGCACTGGATAGCAGTGGTAAAGTACCCAGATTCCCAAAGCCAACACAAACAGGGTTGGAAAAAGAGGAAAAGGAAGGCAAAATGTCTGGGGATGACACTGAAGAAAGGGCCATTTCCTACACAACATCCCCTCCAGCCTAAAGCGAGGGTAGACTAATCAATACCATGATGGGCTTCCCTGCTTAGAACAATACATCATGGACAATGGCCCACCACTGCAGGGCCACTTGTCAGTTCTGTGCCTCTTTGAAGCTAGTTGGATCCCTCTGTCTATATTCTTGGGGACACTGAACTGACCCATTGGGAACACTTCTCCTGATCTAAGGACACCCATCTGTGCAACATCCTAACCTTAATTTGATCACATATTCAGCCTTGTAGGCAGACAGTATCACCATGGCCAGCAAAGTGATGTGGCTCATTCCACCCCATGGGTCTGACTTCTATCCCCAACCCAAGGAAAAATCTGTCCACAAAGACAGCAAACAACAGCGACTGCTGGCAGTCATCAGTGTCAAGAGCCAGGCCACAGACCATCCAGGGCTCTCTGACCTCTGATGCTTCTCAGAGTGGGGTGGGGTAGTAGTCCCAGATGCCTTGCATCCTTTTCCCATCAGTTCAGGTGTGTTATCTTTAAACTGACCATCCAGCCGAGGATAGGCTGGAGCCAGGGGTGGGCCCTACCCCACTCTGCTCCAACCTCTGGTGCCTTGTACCCTTTGCTTAGGAGTGGTACACCCCAAGAAACTGAACTGTTAGGGTGCTTGTGGCAACCATCCCATCCAGCTCTTCTGACACCAGGGGCAACTCATTCCCCAGAAAACAGTCTATGGCCATCTGGGGGCTACCTATGACCCTCCTCTGGGTCACTTTCCCACCCCAATCAAGGAATATCAGGGCTATAGGATGGAAGAAGTCCTGCCGATGGGCTTGTGTCACCCTACACACCTGGCCGGTATACTGCTCTAGGGAACTAGTCTTTCCACCATCATGGTATGGCTAGTCCCGGTGTCCTTCAGAGGAGCCACTGGAACCCCTCTCATTGTTACTTGGTGGAAGTGATGACTCCCACCCTCAGCATTCACCAACTCACTCTTTGAGTCCACCTCCCAACTAAGGGTCTATGACCTGCCCCTGTTGGCTACTTACCCCTAGGACCACATTGGCCACTTCAGTAGTTTCAACCAGTGGGTGGTTTCTTTGGAGAGACAGGGAACCCCTGCTTGTGTCCTAGCTGAGAACAATCAAAGCAGCAGGGTTTGAAAGAGAGTGCCCTGAAGGGACATTGGAATCCTTTCCTTCCCCCGTATACTGGGCCTCACCTGAGTCTTCCTTATTCTCCCCCTCACTCTGCTAGGGGAACCTGAACCACCCTTCTTGGGGTCACTCCCGGGTACCTTCTTATAGACCCTGGTGCTGATTCAGCGGTCTGCCTCCTTAGCAAGCTTTCTGGGGCAAGTGAACTTACTGTCAACTAGAAGCTGGTGCAGGTCTGGAAAACAAAAATCGAACAGGCACTCTGTTGCAAATTGAATAACCCCTGGTAATCTTTACATCACTGCCCTTCACCCATCCATCCAGTGCCTTGCAAAAAGAATCCGCACAGTCCACCCAGGCTTGTTGGTAATTCTTCTGACTATCCCTGAATTTCTGTCTATATTTCTCTTGAGGTCAAACCAAACTTTCTGATTAGGGCCTCCTTTATGGGGGGATACCTCATCCTGTCACTCCCTTCTACGACCAGACACTCTACAGGGGCTTATGCAGCTCTTTGTGTGGGAAGAGGCACAGAACTATTCAGGTGTAAGTGAGGCAGTTCTGAAGTACGCCCGACTATCAAAGCCAGTTAATGTCCCATCAGCCTGGTGATGGGCCTTCAGGGTGCAAATGTCACACCCCAGTTCACTTTGTGTGTGACGGCCTAGAGGGAATGCACAAAGCTCAGCAGTCATCTACTCCAGACGTGTATTCAGAGACAGGCAGAGACACAGAATGGGTAAAGTAAGAAAAGGTCAGCTTTCTAAATTTGGCATTTTCAGACTCACAATTTAAAATTCAACTCACCATACATTGTGAATTTAAATTGTAAGTCCAGAGACACCAAACTCCACATTTCTGTCTTTTCCCTATTGAAAGGTACTCATAAAGGTTGCTTCAAGGTAACTTCAGTGTTAACTTATGGGAGGAATAGGTCTTGCAGTAGTGAAAAACAAATTTAGCAGTTTTTCACTACCAGGACATGTGAAGCTCAAAAGTGGATATCCAACTTTTCAAATGCAATGCACCCTACCCTTGGGGCTAAGTAGGGTCTACCTCATGGGTAACTTATATGTAATCACAAGCATTTTCAATGCAATAGGTCTTAAATATGAGCTATAGGCATTGTAAATTTATAACTGGATTTCTTGAGCCACATTAATTGGTCAACCCTGCCACATATTTTAGTCCTGACTGCCTCATGATTGCAGTATTCTTGCATATAACTAAAGGGCTAATAGGCCTACTGGAATATTTTCAAATAAAAAACAAACTACTTCCAGGTGCAAAACTAAAGTTCCAGCCATAAGAGAGCTTACAAATACACTGAATGATGGGTTAGGTTATTATTTTGGGGTCCCCACAGACCTAGTGTGGGAACCCAGAGATGATCTAGACAGAAAGAGCACGTTGTGGTGAACACTTTCTAAATGTGGTCCCATTGTCGTAGGACCGCCATAGGCAGAGTTATGAGAAAAAAATGTTTTGGAAAAGGAATGCACTGCAAAGCATTATGGGGTGAGTTTCTGAATGCTGCGAATATTGTAGTATGTTGACTCTAATGCTCAGATCAGCCCCTAAAGAACACCACAGTAAGAATAGCATTTCTAAGAGACATGCTCATGTAACCATATAGTTATTCCCTAGAGGACAGAACCACATGAAAAAAAGAATAGCAAAAAGAAATGCAGTGTAAACATATATTTAGTCCCTAGCGTACATAATGCCTTACACATTTTCAGGGCTGGCATGTCTACTGCAACAATAGTACAAACAAGGCCCTTAAAACACAAACTACTCCCAACTGCAAAACAAAAGTTCCACCCATGAGACAGATATTGAATTGTGGAAGGAGTTCTTGTTTTGGGGTCCCCACTAACCTAAAGTGTGGGCCCAGAGATAATGTAAACAGAAAGAATGTGTTGTGCTGAATGTTTTGGTGGTGGTCCCATTGTCCTAGGACCACCAGGGGCTGAGGTATGGGCACAAATGTTTTGTAAAGGGATGCTTGCAAATCATTATAGGGTGAGTTTCCCAAGTGCAGTGAATATTGTAGTATCGGCTTATCCACTATGTCGGGAAAGCCGCTTTAAGGATTTCTGTTTTTTTTTTACATAAGGCATTTATCAATTACAAGTGTTTTTGTGAAAGCTATAGAGCGTGAAGGGGAGAGCCAAAATAAATTACTCGGATTATGTAACAGTGTGAACAATGTGACCTGCACTTCAATACAGCCGGTGGAATTTGCACAGCTGTTCTGCGCAGTTCACTTTGTGAGCACCATGGCTGCCATGGAGCATGAAGGGGAGAGACAAAAGAAAAAAATTGTTTGCCCATTCTGAAGTATATCGCAATCGTGCAATAATTAATGTAACAGGGTCAGTCTGCAAGGCGGTAACAAAATAGCCCAAAGACGGGACAAACGTAAAGCATTTACCAATGACATCAAGGGATTTTGGAAAGGCAAGCCCATGAATGATTGAAAGTGATGGGCGTGCAATGTGCCTGGTTAAAAGCCTACAGAATACTTACAACAGGGCAAAAAGCACTTGCGCGTCTGACCTAAAAAGGAAGGTTTGGGCCTGGCAAGTGGGTGCTCCAGGTTGAAATGGCAGTTTAAGACTGCACATACAGGTCCTCAGGTGGAGGGGCTGAGACATGTTTGAAAGGCTACTGTAGTAGGTGGCACAATCAGTGATGCAGGCCCACTAGTAGCATTTAATTGACAGGCGTTGGACATATCTAGTGCACTTGACTAGGGACTTACAAATAAATTAAATATGCCAATTTTGGAAAAGCCAATGTTAAAATATTTTAAGGATAGAACACAAGCACTCTAGCACTGTTTATTAGTGCTAAAGTGCTCAGAGTCCTATACCCAACAAAAACAGGGTCAGAAAACGAAAAGGAGGAAGGCAAAAAGTCGAGGGATTACCGTGCAAACAGTGACTATAACAATTGTTGTAAATGTACTAATGTTGATTAATGTTAGTGGAACCTAATACACAAAGGTGACACTGAATTGATTAGGGTGATTTCCTGCTGGTCAACATTACATTTGCGTATGTGAAAATCTGTTTGAGTGAGTAAACTCGGAGGGTGTAAAAACCTAACATTTCCAATTGTTGAATTGTTCTTTTTGTTTTCTTTAGACGAGCAGACAAGGACTGTTATTTTGTGTTGCATGGAGTTGTAGAACTGTAGCACTGTGTGTGTACGAAGAAACTGTGAAGGAGAATGAACCACTGCAAGTAGCAAGTTGTTGCATCATACTGTACACCCCTACAATTGGTCTGTTAGAGTGAAATGTCACACAGTGGTTGATTGATTGGTGTGAGGAATTGTACTGAGATTGGGAGATGGGCTTATTGAGAAATTGACAAACATAGAATAGAATTAAATCATTGAAGATTTGATTTACATTGTTTGCCATTAGTTATTTTAATTCAAAAATACGAACATTTTATTAGAGTAGATGTGACAATTTCAGTACAGGAAGGTGAAGAGGCACGGCCTGAGGATACACCTACCTGTCATATGATGAAGAAAGAAGGAGTGCATGAACAGCTATGGCTTTGTCAAAGGTGCAAGATCACTGAAAAAGAGGGTTGCTTGAGCTTACCCAGATAGGGTACATTTGAGTTGAAAATTATTGACAGACTATGGAACAAAATACCTGACTTGAAGATACCTCCTAGACCTACACTAAGTGCATGGGAGAAAATGGCTTGCTCTAGAGAAAGTGAAGAATTTCAGAAACAAACTAAGAGAGCTGTGAAAAATTATGCAGATTCAATATGGAATGAGCAACAACAGAAATGGAGGAAAGCTATAGTGAAGGGAAATAGACTATATCTCACAAGTACTAATGAGAAATCTGAGAAACCAAAATGATCAAAAGTTAAGAGAGAAAAAGTTGGAAAAGATTAAAAGAAATCAAACTCTGATAGTGATTCAGAAGATCGATTGGATGAATTATTTGCCTGTCGATCACACCATGCGGCTCCTCTGCCAAATACTGAAGGCATGACAACCACTAATGTGACAGTGGCCACAGCCCCTGTTGACACGAGTGCAGTTCAAATAGAGAGACCATTAACAGATGACATAGCCTGTTATGACACAGCCTGTTGTACAACCTGCTATAATTAATAATGTGCCTGCCAAATTGAGACTGCACCAGCAGCGATGCGGCCAGGAGTTACTGCTTCTGTTGTGACTGTACCAGCACCTGTTGCTATAGTTATAACAGCACAGCCAGTAGATTTGCACAGGAACTGCTCTGTTTAATATTGTCTCAAATACTAATGCTCAATGAGCTGTTGGGAGAGCACCTACGATGGGGTTCCTCCCGACTTCAAAGAATTTATGGATTGTTGGATAGACACCACAGCAGACTATTCAATCACTGAGGTAAGGGAGAAAGCTTGTCTGTACAGCAATGCAAGGGGTTGGTTTTCAAGGTGGAATTCAAGGACGTATGGTTGGTCCACAGGATAGAGGTCGAGGAGTTCTGATGGATCTAAATTGTGGTGCAGATGTTGCAAAGTTGAAGAAAATGAAAAGATTGAGGAGCATTGGAAGATGGTTTATTGTCTGAATCCAAATTGAATGAGTGGTAATAACCAAATGCAAGGATGAAATCAGATGCATAATGTACCCACTCAGCAAATGCAAGTGCCAATGCAGAGATGGGTTCCAATGGTGCAGGTCCCACAAGCCCTGATAGCCTTACAAAACACTGGTAACCCCAGATTTACCATGATCATATGCCTCAAGTATAACAAAACCCATTCCAGAATAATAATCAGAACCCATTAGAACAGATCCCTAAGTTGGACTGTGAGAACTTTGACTCTGACAATTCACAATGACGGTGCAGGAGGGGGAGGAAGATTGCATACTTGAAACATTCGAAGAGGTAGACTAGAGTGGACCATTTGTAGAAGGTGAGGTAAATGGCCACCAAGTGTAATTTCTTATTGACACTGGAGCTATCCTTTCCACTGTTAGAAGAGTGGAAGTCCCAGACACACCCCATTTGAGAAAGAAGATCCAAGTTGTAGGAGTTATAAATAAACAAATTACAAATCCAGTTTCGGAAGAGGTTCCTTTAAAAATAGGTTCATTTGAAGAAAAGCACCAGTTTGTTGTTGTTGTTATTCGACTACTTTAAAGCTGGGAAGAGATTAGCTATGCAAGTTAAACTGTCCAATATATTGTACACCAAATTGTGTTGAATTCCAAATGTATGATGAGGAAATAGAATTTCAGTTGATCCAACAACAAGCTGAAGTGTTGTATCCAATTTAAACAGTAGAGTAGTTGACCCATGATTTGAGAGAGACTGTGAACCCAGGAGTATGGGACTTTACAGGAAAAGACATTGGAATAATCAGATGTATAGAACCAATTCATAACACAGTGAAGCCCAAATGCGTTTTTTCCAAGAACACCACCATACAATTTGATTGCAGAGACAATGGCAGGAATAACACCAGTAACTGAAGATATGTTGAGAAAAGAAATTCTGAAGGAGATTGTTGGGAGCCCTTGTAAATAACCTATTATGGGCTTGCAGAAACCCAGGGCTAAGTACATAATTGTACAAGATTTCTGAAAAAAGAATGAAATTGTTACACCATGTTGTTGCATGTTACCGAATTCAGCCACCATCCTTTTCCAAATTGTGTGTACTGCAGAATGATTTACCATTGTGGAGTTTTGCCAAGTCTTTTCTCCATCCCATTGCATTAAGGCAGTCAATTATTGTTAGTTTTGTGTTTCGAGAGAGAGCTTTGGCATGATGTCTAGTTCTACAAAAGTATGCTAAATGTTCTTCTATTTTCAATCAATTTTGAAGAATAATCTTGAGTCTCTGGAGGTGGCTTGTGATTCAGTTCTTGTGCAATATATCTATGACCTACTTGTGGCATAGAGCACTAGAGAAGTTTGCAAACAGGATACCTGTCTGTTCAATCACCAAGCTGACAATGGACATAAAGGGGCATATATATAAGAGCCTTGCGCCACAGTTGAGTCATTATTTTTGATGCGACTGAGGCGCAGGCAGTCTCATTAAAAATAATGACGAGCTTACAAGTCGACAGATGTGGCACAGTGTGTCAGCTTTTGTAGGCCTGCATCAAAAAATACCTGTGCCAGAACCAGCTATGCCACACAGAGATTAAAATATGCAGGGTAGGTGTTCCCTCAGAAATTTTATCCTGAACTGATGCTGTGATATATCTGATTTTCTGAATATGTGACGCATTATCGGCAAGTAGCGCGCAGAGCCTGAAATGCACCCAAATTTGTGCGCATTAGCAACCCAGGCATAAGAAATTATGCAGTTGCTCTGGCATAAAGCAGTTTGGAAAGCCCAACTACACCATGGAGGTGCTAATTTTTCAGCGGGACGTTTTGATGAGACAACCACTACCACCACTTTGTAGACAGCACAAGAGAAGGGAATGTGTCTTCTGCCAGTGGAGTTTCCTCATTGACCTCAGGGAGGATGAGGTCATCACATATTACAGACTCAGGAGGAAGTCCACCATTCAACTGCTCAACAAGATTGTGCCAAGGCTACAGCCACCAACTGCCAGGCCAACCAACTCACCTCCACAGGTCAAGCTGATGGCAGTCCTCCACATGCTGGCATCTGGTTCATTCCAGAGCACAATAGCCAGACCAGCAATAATATTGCAGCCATCTTTTTCTGAATCCTACTCTCCATCCTGGATGCGTTCATCAGCCTCACACTCCAGTACCTCCTTTTCCCAAAGACACAACAACTGCACATGGACACGTATAAGACTTCTATGCCATTGCAGGGATTCCACATGTCTTTGGGGCTATGGACTGCACACATGTGCAACTTGTTCCTTCTGCAGCAACATCACACCTGTTTCTAATGGAAAGCACACCTACACCATCAAAGTCCCTACAGTTATGGACCATCTGGGGATGCTTACGAATGCGCTGGCCAAGTACCCTGGGAGTGCTTGTGATGCCTCCATCTTCAGGCACACCATTATCAATGAGTGCTTCCAGATTGGCTAATCTGGGAATTACCTACTTGCTGGTGAGTACATCTGAAGTACATAATAGATCCACTAAAAGTAAATAATGTATAAAAAATTAGCCATCATGGAGTCTTCCGACTGAGGGAGGGCTATAGGCAAGAGGATTGTGCATCATACTTGCGCCATGTACCATGGCACATATACAATGCAAACCCCAAAGTTACACATGTTAAGACAGGCAAAGCCACTGTTTGTGCCCTTAAATGGTGTAAACATCTAGAGCAATGCAATGCAATGCAAAATACAGTGTTGCATCACTCTGTGCAAGGGAGGAATTCTATGGCTGTTGTGTGTGTGTCCACATGTGTTGGAAAATGGGTTATTGGTAAGGGCAGGTAAGTACCAATAGCAATAGGCCACTAAACTCCACTTAGGTCCAGTTAGGTCTCAGTAAATTAAACCCAGCTCAACCCTTGGTAGCTTTGCAACGAGCGACAAGGTTTAACTTAGGAGACAGAGTGTAAAGCATTCAAATATCACAAAACAGTAATTAAATAAAACACAGGAAACAGTTTAAAAATCCAAAATCAATTTATAAAAATAGGAAATATTTTTAGCTTTAAAATGAAACAAAAACAAATAAAATCAGATAAGGTGAACCGGAGATATGATTTTTTTAAAATTATTCCTTTCTAGCACATAGAAACAAAAAGAGCCAATCTGGTCATCTGGTCGCACCTCGACCAGGGCAAAGTCAAAGTTTAAGGCCGACCGCGATGGAGCCCGGCTCGGGAGGCCTCGGTCAAAAGGTTACCTTAGGACTTAATCATTTTTCTGAAGATTTTCTTCAGTGGGACAAACCTGCCAGTCCAATCCAACCTCCTGTAACTCTTCTTCGGATACACATCGCGGGAGCTCTCGGTGGAGATTTTTACCTTTGGACTTAGTTGTTTTTTTCGAGGTGAAAATCCTTCGACTGGGGCAAACCTGGATCTTGATCTGACGTCCTTGGAGCCCTACTCGGATACGCTGGCTGGGAGGTCCCGGTCAACTTCCTACGTTCGGACTTAGGGGCATATTTATACTCTGTTTGCGCCGGAATTGTGTCGTTTTTTTTTACGCAATTCCGACGCAAAATGAACTCCATATTTATACTTTGGCGTTAGACCCGTCTAGCGCCAAAGATCTTGGAGTTTGCGTCATTTTTTAGCGTGGACACCTACCTTGCGTTAATGATATGCAAGGTAGGCGTTCCCGTCTAAAAAATGACTCCGAGGCATGTGCGCCCTATTTACACTCCCGGGCAAAAATGACGCCCGGGAGTGGGCGGGTCAAAAAAAATGACGTCCAGCCATTTTAGCGTCATTTTTTAACGCCTGGTCAGGGCAGGCGTTACGGGACCTGTGGGCTCGGAAGGAGCCCAGAGGTGCCCTCCCATGCCCCCAGGGACACCCCCTGCCACCCTTGCCCACCCCAGGAGGACACCCAAGGATGGAGGGACCCATCCCAGGGAACTTAAGGTAAGTTCAGGTAAGTATTATTATTATTTTTTTTTTGTGGCATAGGGGGGCCTGATTTGTGCCCCCCTACATGCCACTATGCCCAATGGCCATGCCCAGGGGACATAAGTCCCCTGGGCATGGCCATTGGGCAAGGGGGCATGACTCCTGTCTTTGCTAAGACAGGAGTCATTTCAATGGGGGTTGGGAGTAAAAAAAAATGGCGCTAATCGGGTTGAGGCGAAAAGTTTGCCTCAGCCTGACTTGCCCCATTTTTTGGCGCCCAAGCTCCATTTTCCCCTACGCCGGCGCTGCCTGGTGTAAGTCATTTTTTTTTACGCACACCAGGCAGCTCCGCCGGCTAACGTCATTCCATAAATAAGGTGCCCGCATGGCGCTTTGGAATGGCGTTAGCCGGCGTTAAATTTTTTGACGCACAACTGCGTTGGCGCAGTTGTGCGCCAAAAAGTATAAATACGGGCGTTAGTCTCTTTTTTCGAGATTTTCTTCTCCGGGACGAACCTGCAAGTCAGGCCGGGTCATGGTTGAGCAAGTGGCGGGTCATTTTTTCCAAAATTTCTCCAAAGTTCTCCAAACTTCTGGGTCTTCTTGCAGATGTTCTTTTACGGTTCTTTTGGGGTCCACAGCTCACCCCAAGGTTCCAGAAGCTCTGAGATGCTCCTTGGGGGTGTGGACTACAACTCCCAGAATACACCTGGAGCAAACTCCTTTTTGGCCACAGGACAGTGGTCAGCTGGTTGGTTTCTTCAGGAGTTGGTGCGGGGGACTCTGGTTAGCACGTTTTCACCTGTAGCAAACAGAGAGTCCCTCCTTGAACCAGTTGAAGCTAGGCAAAGTCCTTCTTGTGGTGAAGCCCATGTGTGCAGCTGGTGCAGTCCTTCAGAGTGCAGGGTACAGGTGCAGGCCAGGGGTTCAGCAGGGCAGTCCTTCTTCTCCTGTAGTTCTTCCTTGTTGGAACCTGATAGGGATCTGAGGTGTGGGTGCAGGTCTGCCAGTTTTATCCTTGCTCCTGGGTGAAAACCAGGGGGGTCCTGGTTTTCCAATCAGGGGCAGGGTCCTTCCCCCTGTGATGACCACTTCCGGGGAAGTGTGGCAAAAATCAATCCCAGGGAGAAACATTCCTCAAAAATCTATCATGGCTGAAAGTGATTTTTCGAGGTTACATCTGGCTGAGCCCACCCACTGGTGTGGCTAAAAATCCTAAACACACCCCTCTCCTGCCCTCTCCTACTCTAATCAAGGGGGCACCTAATTGTCTGGGTTTGCAGGACGTGGGGGTGTTCCTGGGTTGCTCCAAATGTCCTTCTCTGCCTTTGAAGACCAGTTTGGCAGCCCTCCCCCTTCCTGCTTCACCATCTGCTGAGGGGAGATCTCCTCCCACAGGCACATCTCTTTTTGTGGAGCCAGGCCAATTCACACCTCACCCAGACTGCCAGAGGCTGGCCAATCAGAGCGCAGCAGCAAAAACACTGCAGGGCTGAAGATGGCAACTTTTCAGGTAAAGTTTAAAACTCTTTACCTGAACAAGTTATATTAAATCCCACAACTGGAAGTTGTGGGATTTATTATAACAATTAATTTGATACCAAACTAATTTAAAATGAAAATAAAGTCTCCCCATTCTAGCCTATGGAGGTCATTCACTACAATGAGGGGAAAACAAATTTGTCTGTTTTACCTCACAAGCGCTTATAAAACTATCTTATAAGGTCCCTGCTTATAGTTACATGACACCCAGACCTATGGGCACATAGGGCACACCTTAGGGGTGACATATATGTAAAAATAAGGCAGTTTAAACCTTTGGAACTATTTTTAATTCCAAAGTCCAATTTGCATGTAACTTTAATTTAAAAGCAGCCAGCAAGGCAGGCCTGCCTTTAAAATTACACTTGGCACCTCAGCAGTGCACCTATGTGTGCACTACCTGTGCTGGGGTCCCTAAACCTACATGCCCTACCATGTACTAGGGACTTATAGGTAGGTTGACTTAGCCAATTATAATTAGCCTAATTTAGATACTGATTTTACACAGAGCCAGGCCCTGGGACTAGTTAGCAATACCCAGGGCACCATCAGAGTCAGGAAAACACCAGCAAAAAGTGGAAAATAGGGGCAAAAAGTTAGGGGGCCTCTGCAATCCACCCTGTTCTCTAACAACATGCAACTCGCGGTGGTCATGAGGCATGTCATGTATCCCACACCAGGTAAACTGTGAAATGTGGCAAATCAATTGTTCTTCCCGGGTCATGTGTACCAAGAAAAAATAACTTAAGTCACCCACTCTTACAACCTATGTGTGGTGCATTCCATGGCACACACACATAGACAATCAGGCTTCCAAGGGTTCATGCTGTGCAGGAAGGTGGCCCCTCCTCCCCAAAGTCAATCCAGCATGAAATGCAGGCACACACAACCATGTTGCAAGTGTGCCTGTCTCTGTGCTACAAAGCCCTATATGTGTCAGTGCTGCTTGAAAAGTCAAGACTATGCCGTATGTCCTAAAACCTATCCAACACTGCCCTTACTCAGTGATGCAGGGCAGTGCTGGTAGGTGACTTGCTGCACTGTATAGTGCCACATTTCCAAATATTTGGGCCCATGTGTCATGTCCACATAGTGGGCCCCATGCACTGAAATGTGTAGACAATGATGCCCACATTGACATGCACTCACTAATTTGGCAATGGCACTAGTTACAGAACATCAGTGAGCATTATTGTGTCATTTCACTCAGTGTGAATGAATGGAACCACATCATCTGCACTGGGTAACAAATCACAATTAGAACATGTGGTAGGACAGAAAAACCAATATGAGTACCAAGCCAACTCAATAGAGACATGTGAGAATGGTGTACCTACTCTCCATATCAGTCATGGACTATAGTTTTGAGGGGAGTAAGAACAATTGTGTTGTAATTGACTAATGTGTCACACATGCTAGTGTAATGGTATGTTTATTTCAGTGTCAGGAGCAACACAGGGAGAAGACATAACAGACCTAGTACAATAGACCCCAGACATGGGTAAATGTCAATACTGGATAACAATGCAGCATTCACATAACAAAACACAAATATGTCTCAGCCGTACTAAGCGTCCACATACAGACATACACTTAGGTTTACATCCATATTAACAGTTGCAACCAATGTGTTGGCTCACCTCTCCTGTGAGGTAAGTTGCCCAAATGAAAAGCATATCAAGTTAGCAATGTGAAAGTCACAAAGACTACCACAATGCTGCCAAATATGGCATACATCAGTCATTGACATAGAATTTATTGCAACCTGGACAAGGCACCACAGTGTACTCAGGAATCAAATGTCAACATTCATGTGCCACCGCAATGATGATAGAATCATTCCATGCAGGTACACAATCCTCTGCAAGTTACAGGCAAACACATATGTGTGAAGACCAATCTATTGTGTCCAGGTTTGTGGCAGACAGATATTTGTTACAATATCAGTGTGCCCTACATAGAGATGCCCCACATAGCAATACATATGTGTCACTCCTAGTGCATCATGACAAACTGTCTGAACAGAAGCAGCTGAAGGCAATCACTTGCTGAAATAAGTGAACAAATCAAAGGCTCTGTCATTGTCAGGTAGAGCAACAACAACATCAATGGTTCCACAGGGACAGATGAATGTGTGAGGTGAAACAGGTTGGCACTAGGACAGTCAACCTAGGGATGACCAAAGGGGCAAAGTTAAAATCCACACACTGTCACTTGCAGTGAGTGCACATAACCTACAGTGGCAATTGACCTCTCAAAATCCCTATCACAGGAAGCTACAGCCCAAAAGTTATTGACCGATTGTGGAAGTGTCAAAAGTATCCGGTCAGATACATCTTTTGATATGACACAGAGAACTGGAAGAGACATACGAAATACAATGAGTAAAAGTATGTGTAACCAATATTGTCAAATTCTGGTAGAAATGTGAATGAGTCATTCAGTACATATAACAGACATGTACAGGAATGTGGTATCAATCGCCATGATCATTGACTGAAATTTATTTTTTTCTATTCTCAGCTGACCAAGGATATGTGCTGCAACCATGGGTCATGACCACATTTTGACATTCACTGACGAAGCCTAAACACCAGTACATCCAGGCATTGGGCAAGACCAGGTGTATCATCCGGAGAATTTTTGGTGTGCTCAAGTCTCGCTTTTGCTGCTTGGATGTGTCAGGTTGGAAACTGCTCTACTCCCCCTATGGTGTGCAAAATAATACTGGTATGTTGCATACTACATGACATATGTGTAAGGACAAATTGCCCATGGGATGTGCCCCAAGAGGAGCAGGAAGCAATGAAGGAGGATGAGGGTGAGGATAAGCAAAGAGGAGAAATCGTACAAACAATTGTGGGTAGACAGCGACACAACCACTTTGTCCAGATTGTTTTTTCATAAATGTTCTCTTTTATGGAGGACTCAATCTAAATTTTGAACTGATTTCTGCAAAATGTAATTAAAAGTTAGTTTATATTCTACCTTTGTGATTGCAATTTCATGTCACAGTCACTGTAAACATCAAAACTCGCACATCTTAACTTAATTTAGGCCTTTCCCAATGGTCTGTAACTGGGTGATACACTCACCCTAGTACAACATCATGTAGAACAAAATATGTGTACATATCAACACCATGTGTGCCTGACCAAAACATACACATCTGAAATCTATCAATGTGGAACAGAATGCCCATTCTCAGAATGTGCGTGCTTCAAGCATGTGTTTTCTTTTTGACACTCAAACATAGATCCAAGTGAGCATAGGTCCAAACATTTTGAGCTGACTGAGTGTGAGTGCTTCACATTATGATGGTGGCTTATGTTAGACACGTGTGCATCATAGTTGAGTACCACCAACATCCTGTGATAGTAAACAGAGGGGCATAGAATGTGAATCGCCACACAGTGCAGAACTCATATACTCCCTAATGCATGGCTGTTGTGTATGGACATTGTAAGTAAAGTGATATCCATAATTTCATACAAAACAATCATGCTGTATCCCCTGTCCCACTGCTACTTTTGGGGCTGGGGCCTATGCAGGCACACTTGCACCATGGAGCAGGGGTGGAAATATCACATGCAGGAATGTATATGTGCATGAAGGGGCATCCTCTTGATAATAGTAATATACTTTCAGCATCATTCCACCATCTATGTGTGAGGCAGAAACCAGGTCACATAGAGAGCTGAAATGGCTTGGAGATTTGTTGGTACAAGACCTTGGCCCTCATTATGAACTTGGCGGCAATCACTGCAGACCGCTGTGGTGACGGTGAACAGAAGACCACCAGTGATGGAAGACTGGACACCGCCAAAAACGTAAACCTCCAAAAATGTGCAACCTCCACCCACCGCCAGGGCCTACGAAGCACAAATCAGCGAGGCAGATAGTGGATGCCGACCGACCGTTGGTGGTACGGACCGCCACTGACAGCAATGGGACCCACCAACAACAAATGCACACATTAGCAACTCTGAAACCCACACACCTGACAAACATCAACAACACTATAAAACACACACATGCACACCCCACAATCCTTTGCATCGCCAATAGCGCAACTGAGATTGGCAATACAACACGCATACACTGAAAACAACATCACACAAGTCACGCGCACAAAAACACCACCAAAACACATAGAAACCCCAAAAACCTGTACAACCCACACACATAACCATACAAAAGCACCCTCACCAATACACCCACAAAACACCACCCACAACACACAGGGTGGCACCCCCTCAGCACCCTCGCTTCACAGTTAGGGAGCTAAGGACCATGGTGGACGAAATAACCAGGGTCGAGCCACAACTATTCGGGGCACAGGTGCAGAAGACACCCATAGCCAGGAAGATGGAGCTATGATAGACGATTGTCAACAAGGTCAATGCAGTGGGAAACCATCCACTCACATGGGATGACATCCAGGAGAGATGGAATGACCTGTGTGGGAAGGTTCCGTCAATGGCATCCATGCACAACATCGCAGTACAAAAGACTGGCGGAGGAACCCCACCTACACCCCCCGATTACACTGAGTGGGAGGAGAAGGTCCTGGCTATTGTGCACTCGGAGGGCCTCACAGGACTCACTGGAGGATTGGACTTTGGTAAGTCAACTACAAAACCTTAACAGTCTCTCCACCTATAATGCATGCATCACCCCACCCCTCTCACTACCACCAGGACCCCAATCCCCAACCAGTCCACAACACCAACATCCAACTACCCTGCATGCCCAACAGACCTCCATCATGCCCCATGTGCACAGCCACCTACCTTTGCATGGATTCCCAGTGGCACTACAGCACCCACAATGCACCTCCCCCCCACAGAAAATGCAAATATATGTACGCGAGGGGACCTTGCATGCCACGACAGGGGAATATAAGCACAAATTAGGGCAGAGCTGTGCATCAATTGCCGAAAGGGTACCTGACACCCACATGTCCATTCCCCCCCCACAGGCACCACCACCCATGCCACCCGGACAGAAACGCCTAGGAGTGCCAGCGCCCCACATGGAGACAGAGGCCCCACTCAGGAGAGTGCAGAGGGATGTATGGAAAGTGAGGTATACCCTGGCCCATCATACAGTCCTGGACTGTCACCCTCCAGCAGCCCCAACCAGGATACCACTGACAGCCCTACCACCCAGCCACCATCATCAGCTCTGGCCGAATGACCCCAAACCAGTGCCACCCGGCCACAGACTAGCAGCCCACATTCACAGAGGCCATAGTCTTCACCCACCAACAGGCAGGATGAGGAAGGGCCCAATGCAAGTGGGACTGCCAGACCTGTGCAGGGGACACAGGCACAGGGGTTGAGGGCCAGTGGGAGGACATCAGTGGCCCAGGGGGTGATGTCTGAGGTCCTGGGAGCATACCACCATACCTGGATGGGTCAGTTCCTGGCCACCTTGGAGCAGAATCAGAGGCCGCAGACAGCATACCACCAGGAGGCCATGGATCAATGGAAACAGCTCAATGCCACCACGGCCACCTTTGCAGGGGTGCTGCAGGACCAATACCACAGCCAATCGGAGACCTCCACCCACCTGCAAACTCCTACAACTAGCCAGGACACTGCCCTGCCTTCTACATCAGCAGCAACCACTGGACTCGTGGCACTGCCAGAGGACACCCAGGAAACCAGCACCCGCAACCCTGCAGACCAGCTTCGCAAACATGCCTTCAGAACCAGTCACGCCACTGAAACACCAGCAAAGACCAAGCACAGTGCTAGGAAGTGACTCTGCCCTGAACTGTCTCCCTTGTGGGCCACTATGCTCCCTTGTTGACTTGCCACTTCCATCACCCCATCTACCAATGGCCACATGGAACAAAACCCAGTGCTACCAACAGCTGAGTATGTGTACCTGAGTATGGATATGCCTCATGTGCCCACTTCCTATCACTGTTCTGCGAAATATGCATATTTTGTCACTTAATAAAAACACCTATGCACTTAAATTGTATGTCCCTCATCAATATGAGATATCAATTGTGAGTGTGTATACATTAGCCAGTTTATTTCATCATCATACCTTTATTGCAGGAGAGGATCCGACACACTGTACTGTTTGAAGTATGTCACACTGTACCTACTATTCCCTGCAACATGCCACTTAAGTCATCAGTTAACAGTATCAATGACTATAGACACCACATTACCAATTAAATGAGTCAGACTGAAACTGTGCAGTGAAACATCAGTGCAAAGTCCCTCAAAGTCACTGGAAGTATAGGTGGATCAGCTGGTTTCTGGAGTTAAGATCCTCCCCCTCTTCTTCCTCACCATCACTCTCATCCCGTCTCTGAGATTGCAGGGCTAGTTGGACAGCACCCTCCTCTTCCAGAAGGGGGATAGCTTTCCTCACAGCCAAGTTGTGCAGCATGCAGCAGGCCACCACTATCTTACCCACCTTGTCAGGGACATAGCACAGGGATCCCCCAGAGAGATGGTGGCAATGAAATCTAACCTTAAGGAGACCTATTGTGCACTCAATCACCCTCCTAGTATGTCCATGGGCCTCATTATAATCCCTCTCAGCATCTGTCCTGGGATTCGTCACTGGTGTCAGGAGCCATTGCAAGTTGGGGTAGCCAGAATCACCTGCAAAAGTGGGTGAAACAGGACCTTAAGAAACTGACTTCACATGCATGTTGTCTGGCGGTCAGCTATGTACAGATTCAGCGTCATATCACATTCACATCTGAGCCATCCTCTGTCCCCTTGTAGTTGTCCCATCAAGTGTGGTACACTGCTGTTTCTTAGGACAAAGGAATCACCGACTGAGCCTGGGAACCTGGCATTGACATGTGAAATGTACTGGTCAGAAGTACACACCAATTGTATATTGATGGAGTGATAGTTCTTTTGATTCCTGTACACCTGTTCATTCACTCTTGGGGGTATGAGAGCTATGTGGGTTCCATCAATGGCACCAATCACATGTGGGATGCGGGCAAAGGCATAAAATCCAGATTTGATGGCAGGAAGTTCAGCCCTTTGGGGAAACTGGACATATGTTTGCAGGTGTTGGACGAATGCATCCAGGAATTTTGACAGGATGAGGCTGAACATTGGCTGTGAGACCCCTGCACCCATGCCCACTGTCACCTGAAATGAGCCCCTAGCCAAAAAATGGAGTACAGATAGCACTTGCACAGTTGTTGGGATGGCATGCTGATTCCAGTTTGCCGGTTTCAGAACAGGATCCATTAATGCACTGAGGTCATGGATAGGGTCCATGTGTGGATCCTAGACTCATGTCAGCAAGCGACTAAGGTCAGAGATTTGGAGGCCCTGGATGGGGCCCCTTGCCAAGCTATGGTGACGTGGTAGTAGCAGAATGGCAGCCTTCTGACACCCAGGTATGAGGGAGTGGAAGTGATTTAATTCCGCTGGCGTTATTCGTCATGGCGGAAGGCGGTGTTCACCGCCGTGCACCCGATCATTGGTTTACATAGTTGTCAATGGGTAACCTGGGCCAATCATGATGCCACCGGCGGTGACGGAGCACACCGCCACTGTCCCTATGCCATTTCGTCAGACCCTTCACACTTGACTCCTGATTCCTGTGCAGGCTGGTACTGCACTGCGTGTGCTGCTGTGTCCTGACTCTGGTCCCTAAGATGGCACGGGTCACAGGGGACGGGCCCCAGCCTCCACCCCAGAGGAGCTGGAGAGGCTGGTGGACGGGGTCCTACCCCTCTGTGCCAAGTTGTATTGGGCGACCAGAGGAGCCGGTGAGTTGGTGTCCATCATCCTCAGATGTGTATGATTGTGGTGGATGCCTGTATGCATGTATGTTCGATGTGTGACTGCCCAAGCTGTAGACTGTCTGGCATGTACTGTATATGAGTTGAAAATATGCCTTTAAACAGTGGCAGTTCCTTAGGGAACGACATGTCATCTGTATTCGGTGCACACATAGCGACATCTGTTTATTTGCTCTGTGTGCCCCATGCAGGTCAGCACCCATCAAAAGAAAGGCCTGTGGCAAGCCATCGCCAAGGAAGTGCGGACCCTGGGGTCTACAACCGGCAGAGCACCCACTGCAGGAAGCGGTGGGAGGCACTGGGCCAGGAAGACTGGAGAGGCCCAGCTGGGGCAGGCCTCCCAACGAGGAAGGGGTGCCGTCGGACCCTGACCCCCGTAATGGCCCACGTTCTGGTGGTGGCCTATCCGGATTTGGATGGGCGCTTGAAGGCAGCACACCAGCCACAAGAGGGTGAGTACCAACACTGTTGTGATACTGCTTTGATGGATGTTTGTTGGTGCTGTGGTATGTATGCATTCTAGTGGCAAGCACTTGGACTGGTGGGTTCCTGCAGTACTGCCACCTCAAAGTCCATGGGATGGTGTGAGGGCTAGTTTGGGCAGATTCCATAGGCCCATGGGGGGGTCCCCTTTCTGTCATCTGTTATGTTTTGTGGCCTCATGGACTTGTAAATGCATTGGCTGGGCATTGTCTCTCGTGGGTATACTCCACACAGTGTATCAGATCCATGTTTTCTGTGGGTAATGTGGTGGATACTGGGGTACTGGCCACTAGTCAGGGGCACAATCGTGACGTATGTTGTATGTGCTGTGTGTAAGTATGTGACCTGGATGGGAGTGTGTGTGAGCAAGAGATGTACATATATTAAATTTCTGACAAAGTTCTCCCTTGTTTTGTCTGTCCACACCTGTGCTCTTGTGTGCTTTACCCCTGTGCTCTTGTGTCCTTTGTGTACATCAGCATCAACTGGTGAGGGAGCAGCAGCACCGGAAAGTGGGGATGCAGCAACCCACAGTTCCAAGGAGGCAGAGTCAAGTGGCGCCAAGGGGATCAGTGGGTTGTAGGGCGAGGTGAATACCATGGGGGAGGCAACTACCACTGAAGGTAGTGACTCTGCTACCTCCTCCGATGGGAACTCCAGTGGTGGTGGACCCGACTGGGCACACCCATTCCATGCTATCTTCTGCCAACCCCATGCCATCACCGCCCTCCCAGTTGCTCCCCACCCAGTTGCCCCGCCCGCTCACACAGGAGGGTGGGTGTCTCCTTCACCCAAAGCACTTCATCCCCTGCCCCAGTCAGCCCTGCTGCCCTCACAGAGGAGGCTATTGACCTCCTGAGGACCATCTCTGTAGGACAGAGAACCATCATGAATGCCATCCAGGGATTAGCATCCCAGATGCAACAATGCAATACCTACATGGAAGGCATTCTCTGTGCCATGTCTAGTCTACAGAGATCTTTTCAGGCTCTAGCCTCCTCTTTGATGGTAGCCAGTGTCCCTGGTCGTTTCATCCTCCCTCCCTCTCACCACCTCTATCCCTTCCAGCACCCCACTCCCTTTACCCATCCCAAGCAAATGTACAGACAGCCATGCACACACATCAATACACAAGAAGCACGCAGACAAACAAAAGCACCACACTTCCCACCACAGGCAGGCACACACACAACATACCACAGCACACACAACATCCACTTCCCCCAGCGTGTCATCCTCCCCCGCCACCCTGTCTATCACATCACCATGCACACCCACAAGTACTGCACCCTCAGTCACTGCTGCTGCCCCCATTCATGCAGTCACCACAACATCTGACATCCAGACATGCACCCCAGACACCACACCTGCACTCACCACAACTACATTGACAGACACTTTCAGCACACTCACCAGACCCACAGACACCCAGACAACATCCATATACCCTGGTAGCCTGTCTTGTCCCACTGTGTCCACCCCCCCCTCGCAAAACACTCAAACATTCGCAGACATCCACACCATACACCAGCATACTTTACAGGCACCTGCATCCATGTCCGGCATACCTACACCTGATACAAACACTACCTCTACCTTCACTCCCAGACCTGCCTCCAAATCCCCTGCAACTGCCCCTAAGAAGCTTTTCCTCTCCCGTATTGACCTGTTCAAACCCACTGGCCCACCCGTCTCATCCCTAAACGTGCCCATCTCATTGCCCTGTCCACTCCTTCCACATCGAAGTCCACCCTCAGTCTGCCCTTCCCATTCGTGTGCCCCTTCCCCGGGGAGGAAGAAGCCCTGTGTTGCCCCAGGTCCCTCTGCCACCCCCCGGTCCAAGCCCGCTCCCCCTCCTTCCAAGGGCAAGCCCAAACCCCCATCACCTCCCAAACCTAAGTCCAACCCCCGTTCCAGCGCAAGTCCCCACCTCCGCCACCCACTGCCCCTGTTCCCTGAGGTGCCTGGCTGCCCCATTGATGCCCCTTTCAAGTGGAGTACCCTTTGCACATGTGGGAGTCAAGTTCGGCCTATTTTTGCCCTGCAGGGTATTTGCAATGGACTGGCCGATGGCCTTATTCAGACAATACTTTTTTCAATTCAATTAAATTTGAGTGCCCAGTGGTGCTGTTGGCACAATATAGTGACGTTGTTCAGCGTTTCACTGTGGGGGTGTGGTGCGCACAGTTGTGTACATTGGTGCAGGTCTTTGTTGCCTTGTGTCTGGTAAGTACATCTTGTTTTGGTATGTATAGCTTGGGATGGTGGGAGGGGTTGGGAGTGCGTTGTTGGGTGGGTGGGTTGTGTGTGCAAATGTGCCCTTTCTTCCCAACTGTACTTGGTTGTGGTACTTACCATCGCCGTCTTCTTCGGCAGTCACGGGTTTGGAGGTATATGGCAAGGAGCAGCACATGCATGATTTTCCAACTCTCTCTCCATGTCTGTGTCGGCGTGTTGTGTGTGCCTCCTGTGAGTGTTTCCTTTTATATTGTTTGTTTCCGCCACGCTTTACCTGGAGGTGGTTCCTGCCACTGAACTGCTGGTGGTCTTGTTTTTCATTATTTGGTGGGCGGTAGGATCTTTTCACCGGCCTGTGGGCTGCCTCCTCCATCCTTGTCAGGACCACGAAGGCAGTGTGTGGATGGACCGCTACTTGTTTCCCATTAGCTTTATTATTTGACGGTCCGGCCCGCCAGCCTGTTGGCGGTAGTTACCACCACCGCCGGCGGGCGGTGTTTCCCGCCATGTTCATAATGACTACCCTTGTAATTTCACACCTGGAAATGTATTACCTACTAGCACATTTCCCTCTGTTATGTTTCAGAATGCATATGTTACCATTGTGTAAACATGGGTACCCCCAAGCAGCAATCAAGGAGTCTATATCTGGTACAGCAAGAGCCAATGCATTAATTGGTTAAATATTGTGTCACTCACTATTATTGACAATTTTTATGCCTGCACCAGCTGACCCAGCATTTATCCCCACCTGGACACTTAACTTTGTCAGACAGACCTGGCCAGTGCTGCTAACCGTCCACAGATGTACCAAGTACCAAACACACTGGATTTAGTTATGTATAAATTACATTACTGAGGCCTCACCACAGCCACGAAAGTACTCCCAAGCCACTTTCACAATCCTAAATAAATATGATTTACTCATTGCCTCAATACATTACAAAAATTCATTTGTTACGGGCTCAATAAATTGTCACTCTAAATGGTGCAGGGGTGCTTATATTGGCGCTAATCTGCAGAAACGGCGCCAGCTCGTAGGAAAAAAAATGGAATGTGCCATTTGCTATCTAAATGGTACATTCCTGCACTTTCACTTTGAGGGAGGCCAGTGCAGCTATGTGTCATGGTACAATGTAGCCGGACATGATGCTGCCTAGCATAACTAAATGCATCACATGCCTGAGCCACACTTCAGCAATGTGATGATGGATACATCTGACCTACATCCTCCAGCGAGTTCAGGGCTGCATTCTGACTAGCTGTGTGCAATGATTTTGCCATAATCAAATATTTGTCACTAAGCTCTTATGTAAATATGAAAATCTGGGTTAGTGTAGTTTATAATTTGTAGTTGTAAGCAAATGTTAAAGCACTGTTCTCAGTACTATGTTCAAAATGATGTTTTCCAGGGGGACAGAGACCATTGACCTGAGAAGAGGTGGACTCATTCCATGACCCCAGTGCTACTGGTAAGTGTCATGACTATATGTATGTTGAATAATTAGGCCTGTGTATGATCTTAGTTACATGTAACACTGTGATGTGTTTTGGGAAGTAATGATCAACTACTATCAATATGCTGTCAGTGTGTGAAACACAATGGAACCTGGCCATATATTAATCGTGGATGAACAAGGAAGCTTCCCATTGTGAATGTAGGGTTTAGATAAGCAGGAGCAAGGCACACATTATGTAAGCATGTTAACATTTTATCTATAATCATGTGGATTTGGGCACACTAACCATAACCTGTTGCAGAATTGGCATGTGTTCAACATAAACAGATTACCTGGTGCCAAAAATAGCACTTAGCTATTCAATTAAGTTTCAGTGCATGTAGTAGCACAGTGACGTGTGTCACTAAGCATATGTAGCTAATGGTCAGCTGCTTATGTAAAATATTTAATTGGACAATGGAACAGTAAATGTGCAATATGTTCACACAAACATTGCTAGTATGCATGTACAGGTAGCTATGATGGAATCTGAGGCACACAGTGTGTTAATATGGCAAACGTGTTTCATTAACATGCAGCCAATAAGCCCAGAAAGTGTACATATTATAGATCTCTCAAACTAAATATATATCTGTTTGACTGACCAGAAGGGCTTGACATATTCAAAATGTAAATGGTCCATGACAAGCAACAGATGACATGGGTACATGTGTGACTGTTCATGTGTTTGATTATCATCATGTGGATACCTAGAACTTCTATTTATTGACCTACTGTGAGGTATGGCTGTTGTAAAGCAGCCTCAGGGGTACTTGAACATCATTCAGAGTCATGGTGCTAGGGTGTCTGCATTATATGTAACAAAGTTCTGGCTCAGATGTGTGCTCCGGCACGCAAATACATGTTACTGAAAAGCATTGTTCAAACCATGATGTGTGCAGCAAAATGCAGGCATGGGGTGATGTGAGCATTGATATATGTTTTTGGCTACATGTGTCAGCCAGAGGCCACGTCACGTTCCCCTACAGCTGCTTGAGGGTACGTAAAGTAAAGCCATCACCGTCATGCTTTACAGGAACTAACAGACATACAAACATCCTTGTATGAGCTATCTGACTGACTAAGTGAAGTCAGCAATGTGTGGTGACTCCAACGGAGTCTCAAACTAAACATATATCTGTTTGACTGACCATAAGGTTGTGAAAATATACCAGCTGTGCTATGCCTTATTTTACTGTCAACAACATACCTGTCCCTGTAGCAGTATGCCAGACAAAATACATATTATTTAAAGAATTAATGCGTGTCATCACAGTAGTCATCATAAACTAGCCTATTTTCTTATGGATATTTGCAACATTATCATGTGAGATGGTAATGTTAATTATTCAAAATGTAACTGGTCCGTGACAAACAACAGATGACATGGGAACATGTGTGACTGTTCATGTGTTTTATCATCATCATGTGGATACCTAGAACTTCTATTTATTGACCTACTATAAGGTATGGCTGTTGTAAAGCAGCCTCAGAGGTACTTGAACCTCACTCAGAGTCATGGTGCTAGTGTGCCTGCATTATATGTAACAAAGTTCTGGCTTAGATGTGTGCTCTGACATGCATCTACACGTTACTGAGAAGCATTGTCTAAATCATGATGTGTGCAGCGAAATGCAGGCTTGGGGTGATGTGAGAATTGATACATGTTTTTCTACAGGTGTCAGCCAGAGGCCAGATATCACATTTCCCTACAGCCGCTTGAAGGTACATAAATTAAAGCTATCACAGTCATGTTTTACAGGAAATTACTGACATACAAACATCCTTGTATGGGCTACCTGACTCTGACTAAGTTAAGTCAGCAATGAGTGGTGACTCCAATGGGGTATGCACAATAGAGGCACGCTAGCAGGATTGTATCACCTTAACCACTTTCACATATATGTATGTGAAACTCTTTGCCCACTTGCATGATGCAATACATCAACCATATTTACTGACTCAGGGCTGACTCAGTACCATGTATCCTATCTGAAATATATACATCATCATGAGTGAGAATCAATGTTAAGTATGATATAGTGTAATCTCATTGTGAGCATATTTACATACAGTATACCTACACAGATGGCAGCAGATGCTATTTTCCTTGATCAAGTAGGGGATGGCCATGCAGTGAAAGAATCTTGTGCATTTATCATCTCAATTCAGTGAGTTGGTCTGGCCATGCACATATGAAAAGGTCGTAATGTAAACTATTGTAACAAACATTCTGTACATGTACAGCTTTTGCTATCAAGATTTTACCATTACCACCTTAGATAACTTGTCTACTGAAGATCGCAAGACATCAGACATGCAGAGGGACCGGTACCGCCACATCAGAAAGGTTGCAAAGGGGTACCAGAAAATGGAAAAGCTGTATACATGTGCCAAGGAAGCAGGGGCATGGAATGTCCCTCATTCTCCACAACCATTATCAGGCAGACTCACCTCATCATCTGAACTTACAGCTGGTGCAAGCCAACACTGACCCCACCAGCCCAGATTTCAGTAGCCATATCGACAGCAACACCACCACCAACCACACATGCTAGGAGGCCCAGTCAGAGGAGTGGTTCAGTACTTTATTTTAAGAGATCATAACATCATCTCAAGGGGGCGATGGGGTTAATGTCTAACCCCTTTTGGGCTAAATATATAGGATAAATTTAGTTAAGTTTAGGTAGTGTTAAGGTAGTAAATATAGAATTAGTATTTTAAGGTAGACCAGGCATGGATTAGATATCGTACGTAAGTGTAGGATAGGCAGAGTAAGATAGTTTAGGTTTAGATTAGATAGAGTACATTAGTATAGGATAGTTCTGTTTATTTTATAAGTATAACATTTGAATTCATAAATATTTTTAGTACTTTCACAACTTTTCAAGAATTTAGGGCCACGTGTATCAATTGTTTTTGCATTGGCAAACGGTGCGAATCACAAAATTTGGCCGTTTGTGAATGCAAAAATGCCTTTCACAATGTATGAAAGGCATTCGTAGTGCAATTTTAAGGAATCGCTAAAATAGCGATTCCTTAAAATTTCAACCCCATTGAGAGAATCGCAAATTGCGATTCTCTAAATAGGAAATCACGAATAGAGAATTCCTATTTGAGATTTCCAAAGCACATGTATCAACCATGTCCTAAATGCGAATTGGGCATTTAGGAATTGCAATTACCACCAAATAAAATTTGGTGGTAAGCATGTGCAAATTTTAAAAATGCATTATAAATGCATTTTTAAAATTGACATGTAGCGCACACATGCCCGTAAGGCATGTGTGTGCTTCACATGTCTGCAAATATTTTTGTGGGGTGCATCAGAGGGGGACTTTAGGCCCCCAGCACTCTGGGGTTTGCATTTCCTAATTTGAGAATTCCTAACTGGAATTCGCAAACTGAGAAATGCAAAACCATTTGCACCTGCCCAAAGGGTTGAATGGAGTCGCATTCTCTAAGTGCGATTCGGTAATTGCGTTTGCGAATTTTAAGAAATCGCTATTACCGAATCGCTAAATTCATACATACCATTTTGCATTTCTTAAATAGCGATTTCTTAAAATTCGCTATTTAAGAAATGCAAATCTGATTTTTGATACATCTGGCCCTTAATGCTGAAGATCTGTTATCCATGCTTAGAATTAGTATAGTACTTAGGCCCTCATTACAACCCTGGCGATCGGTGTTAAAGTGGCGGTAACACCACCAACAGGCCGGCGGTAAAAAAAAATGGGATCACGACCACGGTGGAAACCGCCAACACAGACAGCCACTTTAACACTCTGACCGCCACGTCGGTAGCAACAAACACCGTGGCGGTCACCGCCAACAGACAGGTGGAAGACAATGTACCGCCCACCACATCACAACCCGCCAATCCGGCAGCTTTTCCGGTGCGGTGCCAAAGCCATCAAAAGCATGGCGGAAACAGGAATTGGAAGGGAAACCACTCACCTCTCGACACTTAATGAAGAACCAGGACACCATGGAGCCCGAGTTACAGGTCCTGCTGATGCTGGTCTACCTCCTCATCTACCAGGAACTTCAAAGACGGCGGCGATGATGACATTGAGTACTGCACCTAGTACACATGGGAGGGGGGAGGAAAAAGAGAGTGACACACACACACAACACGCAACACCCTCATCCCCACCCACAACACTATTCACACAAACACATGCAACAACATTATATATACACCCCGTAACCCACTGGAAGAACACAAGGACAAAAGGAATTGAGTCAAATTAGTGATATATTAGAAACAGGCAGATATACTATAGAGTTTGAAAAACAGTATTAACACAAATATACAATATGTACAGAAGGCCGTACATTGTCCATTCACAAATGTCCATGGGCCACTGGGCCAAAAATCATGTGCCAAGCCCACACTTAACTCCTGCCTCAATACGGAGAGAACACTGCAGGGGCATCAGGTCGTAAACACACAGGCACCTCAGGGGGATGGGGAAGTGGGGGGCACCTCAGCCAGAAGATGGGACAACGCCACTGCTCCTGGAGGGGACTACATGCCCACAGCGATGTCCTGGGGAGTGCAAAGCCACAGTCTCTCAAGTCTCTCAAGTGGGTGTTTTACCCACTGCTTGGTCCTGGGGAGTGCAAAGCCACAGTCTCTCAAGTGGGTGGTTTGCCCACTGCTTGGACCTGGGGAGTGCAAAGCCACAGACTTTCAAGTGGGTGGTTTGCCCACTGCTTGGTCCTGGGGAGTGCAAAGCCACAGTCTCTCAAGTGGGTGGTTTGCCCACTGCTTGGTCCTGGGGAGTGCAAGGCCACAGTCTCTCAAGTGGGTGGCTTCTTCACTAGTTCTGGAGGGGGCTTGGTGCCCAGAGTGTTTCATCCTGCCAAGGACTGGGTGAGTGGATGGCTTCTTCCACTGGTTCTGGAGGGGGCTTTGTGCCCAGTCTGCTTCATCCTGCCAAGGATTGTGTGAGTGGATGCCTTTCTACACTGGTTCTGGAGGGGGCTTTGTGCCCAGTCTGCTTCATCCTGCCAAGGATTGGGTGAGTGGATGCCTTTCTCCACTGGTTCTGGAGGGGGCTTTGTGCCCAGTCTGCTTCATCCTGCCAAGGATAGGAGGAGTGGATGGCTTCTTCCACTGGTCCTGGAGGGGGCATTGTGCCCTGTAATGCAGATCTTGGGGAGTGCAAGGTCACAGTCTCTTTCCTGGGTGTCACACCCACATCCTTTGCAGGAGCCAGGACGCACAACAGCCCATGGAGGCAGGACTACACACTGTCCGCCGGCGGTGACGGCTGCTCAGTGGTGGCAGTGCTGGTGTCGGTGCTGGCAGTGGTGGGGGGAGGCTCCAGCCCATCCCCTGCAGCCTCTGTCGGCCGCCCACTGGGGCTGCTGCTGGTAGTGGTGCTACTATCAGCGGTGCAGGTGGCGGTGCTTGCGACGGGGCTGCTGGCGGTGCTGGCCGTGCTGGCCGTGGTGCAGGTGCTGGTGCTGTCAGTGGTGGAGGGAGGCTCCAGCCCTTCTCCTTCAGCCTCGGACGGCTGCCCACTCGGGATGCTGCTGCTGACAGTAGTGGTGGCAGCAGTGGTGCAGGTGGCGGGGCTGGTGGTTCTGCTGGTGGGCACCAGGGCTTCACCTGCATCCTCCGTCGGCTGAAGGCTATGCCTTCGGTTTTCTGCCCCTTCCTCACCTTGGCTGATGCTGTTTTCCCTTGGATCTGTCAGCTGGAGGTTTGGAGGAGGCCTTGCTGGGTGGGTCGTCATCCGTGCCCCTGCTGCATGTTGGTCCCTTCTTCACCTTGGCAGGTGGCGGTATGGTTTGGTCCTTTGCAGGGGTTGGTGGTACAATGGCTTTCCTGACCGGTGCCCCCTTTGAGCCTCTGGGAGCTGCAGGGTCCACATTGGACGGCGACTCGGTGGCTGAGGTGCTGGGCTGGGTTCTGGACACCCTGGCCCGAGGGGAATGACGGGTGGGGGAGGGGGAGGGAACAGGTAGGAACAGGTCAGTGTTAGCTAGGAAAAGTTTTTTAGACACACTGGGGTGGGACGAGGGAGAGGGTTTGGGAGTAGAGGAAGAGGAAGTGGTTGTAGGAGGTGTCTGTCTGCTGAGTTTGGGTGAAGGTGCTTGTGCTGGATGCTGTTGTGAGGTGAATGGCTGTTGGGTGGATGTGTGCATGCATTTGTGTACTTTGGGAGGAGGGGTTACAGACACAGTGGGAGAGGACACAGGGGACGTGGGTATGGTTGTGGGGGTGGTGACTGCTAGTGAGGGGTGTGTTGTGATGGGCGTGCTGGTGATGGAGGTAGTGGATGAGGATGTAGTGCATGCAGGTGTGAGTGGAGATGATACTGGGAAGGAGGTGGACGAGGAGGAGGAGAGGGACACAGTGCAGGCAGTGGATGGTGGTGTGTCTGCATGGGGATGGTGCTTGTGTGAGTGCCTGTGGGATGATGTGTGGTGCTTGCGTTTGTTTGAACCACTCCTGTGTGTTGTCTTGTGTGCATGCTGGTCTGAAGATGTGCTTAGGATAGGCTGGGGTTGAGGGGATTGGGACTGGCTAGGAAGTTGGAGGGAGGAGGCTAGACACAGGGACAATGGCTGCCATCAGTGCTGAGGCCAGAGTTTGAAATGCTCTCTGTTGGGCTGCCCAACAGTTTGTTTGTTGCAAATGCCTCTCGACACCCTGGATGGCATTCAGAATGGTTGACTGCCCAGCAGTGAGGGATCTCAGGAGGTCAGTAGCCTCCTCACTGAGGGCAGCAGGGCTGACTGGGGCAGGGCCTGAGGTGCCTTGGACGAAGGAGTTGCCCACCCTCCTGGGTGACCGGGTGAGGGAAACACGCTGAGGGGCTGCTGGGAGGGCGGTGCTGGTAGAGGGTGTGGCAGCTGTACCTTTTGTTGGGGTGGGCACAGAGGTGTCTGCCACCGCCAGGGAGCTTCCATCGGAGGAGGAGTCGCTGTCTGTGGTGTCCCCTCCTGTCCCCGTCATGGTGCTCCCCTCGCCCTCTGTCCCACTGGTGCCCTCACCCTCAGTGGATTCGGCCTCCAGGCCCATGTGGGATGCAGCTCCCTCCATCTCCGGTGCCTCTGCTCCTTCCCCAGATGATGCTAATACACATAAGGACAGGGTGACAAAACAAAAATGTGGGGGGAGACAGAGGATACACTCGGTCAATGCCAGTAACATCACTACCGTTGGTGGACACAGCACACAGGGAGCAGCCCTATGCACTAGGCCATGTCCAACCAGTTCCTAAGATAGCCAGCAGCCCATGGGATACAATGCCTAACACCATCAGCTGCACCACAGAAACCAACAGGACCCTGCCCAGTAATAGACACCCACTAACACTATTGGTGTAGGTGTGCCTCAGAGCCTGCCCAACAAGGGACCTACCCTGCCATGTTCGCCCTTGCCTAGGGGCACCCATGGCCTCACACCCCACCCAGGTAACTCTTAACGCACGCACAGCAGGCGTCAGATTCAGTACTCACCCCCTTGTAGCTGCTATGATGCCTTCAAGCGCCCATTCAACTCCGGATAGGCCACTGACAGGATGCAGAACATCATGGGGGTCATGGTGTGATGGGCACCCCTTCCTCGTTGGGAGGCCAGCTCCAGCTGGGCCTCCGCCGTCTTCTTTGCCTAGCGGTGCAGGTCCTCCCACCTCTTGCGGCAGTGGGTGTCAAAGACCCCCAGGGTCTGCACCTCCTTGGCGATGGCACGCCAAATACCTTTTTTCTGGTGGGCGCTGACCTGCAGGGAAAAGACAGCAGAAAAGTGAATTAGTCACCCGTCCGGACCATCACACTCATTGCCCAGAAGATCCCACCCATCCCCTGATGCACATACATTGACCACCTTACATGCTGCACTCTTGCCAGGACCCCTCAGCCCCCCCCCCCCCACATGTGGCTTACACACACAGCACTCCAGACATTCATGGCTCACGCATCATGCTCACAGTGTACTCACCTGTTTGTCTGGAGGACCGTAGAGTAACGTGTACTGGGGTAGGATCCATCCACCAGTTTCTCCAACTCCTCCGCAGTGAAGGCAGGGGTCCTTTCCCCAGACATTCAAGTCATTGTCGCTTCCAGACACAGGTCACAGCAGCACTTGTAGTGTAGTAGGTCCTCTCCTGTTGATGGCCAGTTAGCAAGTGAATGGATAGATAGAAAATGGCGGTGATGTCCACAGCCGTGCGTACCGTCACCGCCGGGGTACATCGCCATTGGCTCCTGAAACCCATAGGGCCCAATGATAACCAATGCGAAGTTGCGTGGCGGTCATCGACCGCCTACCGCGACAGCGCACAACGCAAGCGCAATTACCTCATTTCCACTTGTCCCTCCTCACAGGTCAGGCATCTGCCATTTCAGGGGGCCTCAGGGCATGGCACATAACTGCGTCACAGCAGACATTGGCATGGAAAATGATTTTAGGATTTACATTTTGTTTCTGTAAAGTTAAAAAAAACTGCATTAGTGCAATAGATGTGGGAATGTGACTCTCTGCTCACCGTTCTCTGCCATAGGCTACAACCGCTGAGGCTGCATTTGAGGTGGCGACATCCTCCGGTGCACAGATCCCTGGTGGACCTTGCAACAATGGAGGACAGACACATTATCATTACCTACAGACTTGATAGTGCCAAAATCCAGGACCTGTGTGCCCAATTGGAGCCAGACCTGAAGTCAGCTATCCGGCAGCCCACTGGCATCCCCCTCTAGAACAGGTCCTGTCAGTGCTCCGTTTCCTGCCAAGTGGTTCCTTCTAAACAACAGTGGCCATGGCATCAGGGATGTCTCAGCCAATGTTCTCTAACGTGTTGACCAGAATGTTGTCAGCCCTGCTGAAACACATGCGCAGCTACATTGTGTTCCCCCAGGTGGAGGATTTGGCCCTAGTGAAAGCTGACGTTTATGCCCTGGGACACATCCCCAACCTCATAGGTGCAATTGATGGTACACATGTGGCATTTGTCCCCCCTCCCCCCTCCCCCGGAGAAATGAGCAAGTTTTCAGGAATAGAAAAAGCTATCACTCTATGAATGTGCAGATGGTGTGTTTGGCGGACCAGTACATCTCCCATGTGAATGCCAAATATCCTGTCTCTCTGCATGATGCCTTTATCTTGAGGATTAGCAGCATCCCATATGTGATGGGCCAACTCCAGAGGCACCGGGTGTGGCTAATAGGTGAGCCCCAAGGTTCCCACACAGTATGAGTAGGTGTCTGGGGATGGGGTTGTCCCTAAGGGTTAGTGTGTGTCTAACAGGTTTCTCTCAATATTTGCAGGTGACTCTGGTTACCCCAACCTCTCATGGCTACTGACCCCAGTGAGGAATGCCAGGGCACATGGGTGTACAAGGAGGATTATAGAATGGACCTTCGGCCTCCTGAAGGTCAGATTCCAGTACCTCCATCTGACTGGTGGATCCCTGTACTACTCACAATCATCCTTGCTTGTTGCATTTTGCACAACCTGGCCTTGAGACGCCAGCTGTCTTTTCTGCAGGAGGATGAGCCTGGAGATGGTGGTGTGGCAGCGGGGGAGCCTATGGACAGTGAGGAGGCAGAGGAAGAAGATGTTGATAACAGGAGCAACATTATTCTGCAATACTTCCAGTGACACACAGGTAAGACATTGTACATTCATATTACATTTCACTTAACTGTTGGACATTGTACAAGACAGCCTCTTACCCTTTGTCTCTGGCCACTGACTTTACCCTTTGTCATCTTGTTGTCAGATCCCTGTGCCCCACTCCGCTATGTGTACTGCTGCCCACTACAGGTCATACCAATGTATATATAACTGGACATATCGATTGAAATGTTTACAGCTTGTTCACCTAATACATCTTGCAATCAATTGACAGACTCCGTACTTATATTTTGATCCAAGGGTGTTTATTTCAGTGCTCATAAGTAGAGGGGGAGGTGCAATGGGCAGGGGTGATGGTGGAGGAAGGTCCAGTTACAGTCCAGTCTCTTGGTATCACAGTTCCATTGTCCAAGGGGGCATAGGAAGGGGAGTAATGGCAGTTCAAGGTGGACAGGGTGACATAGTGGGACAGAAGGGTGACAATCAGAAGAGTCTTATTTACTGGCGGGGTCTTGGCAGTGTTCTCTATCTTCTGCCTGGATCACAGGGACCGTTTGCGGGGTGGTTCTAATTCTGCAGGGGGTGAGATGCTGGTGGCCTGTTGGTCCTGTGGCGGTGCCTCCTGTCCACTAGCGCCAGTGGAGGTTGAGGGCTGTTCATCTGTGTGGCTAGTGTCAGGGGCCTGTTGTTGTGCCACTGCCTCCCTCATGGTCTTGGCCATGTCACCCAGCACCCCTGCAATGGTGACCAGGATGGTGGAGATGTTTGTTAGGTCATCCCTGATCCCTAGGTACTGTCCCTCCTGCAGCTGCTGGGTCTCCTGCAGCTTGGCCAGCATCTGGCCCATGGTCTCCTGGGAATGGTGGCATGCTCCCAGGATGATGGAGAGAGCCTTGTGGAGAGTGGGTTCCCTGGGCCTGTCCTTCCCCTGTCACACAGCAGTCCTCCCAGCTTCCCTGTTGTCCTGTGCCTCTGTCCCCTGAACCGTGTACCCTTTGCCACTGACCCCAGGTCCCTGATCGTCCTGTGTTTGTGGGGTTGCCTGGCGTCCCTGTAGTGGTGGACACACTGCTGATTGACGTGCCCTGGGGACAGTGGCATGGGCCTCCTGGGTGGGTGCTGTGCTGGTGTTTCCTGAGGGGGGAGGCTCTGTGGTGGGTTGGGACTGTGGCATGGGAACCGACTGTCCTTAGGTCCCTGATGGGCCAGGTTGGTCATCGTGATCCAGGCGTGCAGAGCTGCTGTCATCACTGTGGGCCTCTTCAGGGGGTGGACTGGTTGTAGCTGGCACCTCCTCTCCGGTGACGTTGAGTAGGGGTCCTGTAGGGATGCAAATGCAGTGTTAATGTATCTGCGTGTGCCATCTTGTGCATGGGTGTGTTTCCCTGTATGATTGTGATTTCCCTGTCAGCTTGACCTTGTGTTCGTGGTGGTTTTGTGGGCTGGGTGAATCTCTGTGATGGACATGCTGTGGTGATGGGTGTCCATGCAGGTCTGTGATGGGTGTCCATGCATTGGTGTTGCATGCAGGACTTGGTATTGGGATGGGTGGGTTGTCATGGTGGGGTATATGTGAGGTGGTAGAATGATGGGAGTGAAGGTAGAGGTAGGAGTTTGTGATGGCATGCTGGTAGGGTGGGGGATTTAGTAGTAAAGGTTTGACTTACCAGAGTCCAGTCCTCCTGCTACTCCTGCAAGGCCCTCAGGATGCATTATTGCCAACACTTGCTCCTCCCATGTTGTTAGTTGTGGGGGAGGAGGTGGGGGTCCACCGACAGCCCTCTGTACTGCTACCTGGTGTCCTGCAACCACGGAACGCACCATCCCCGTAGGCTGTTTCACCTCTTCCTGATGCTGACCCTGTCCACGATTCTCCACCATAGCTCCATCTTCCTTGCAATGGACGTCTGCTGCACCTGTTATCCTAATAGATGTGGCTCTACCCGGATGATTTCCTCCACCATGACCCTTAGCTCCTCCTCAGAAAACATGGGGTATCTTTGGGGTGCCATGGATGTGGTGTGAGTGGTAGGTCTGAAGATATGTGGGGTGATGTGTGGGGTGATGTGTTGTGGTGTGTGGTGTGAGGTGTTTGGATGGTGTATAGGTGATGGTGTTCTGTGTCTCTGATTGAGTGGGTGCTCCTGCCTTGTCTCTCTCTCAGTTGTCAAATCCTTTGGGTTGTAAGGGGTTGTGGGTAATGTGGGTGTGTGTTTTATATTGGTGTGGGTGTGGTGGTGTATGTGTGTCACCAATGTGGTGGGGTTTTGTAAGTGTGTGTGTATTTTGAGCACGGCGTGTGTACCCCCAATGGTTTACTGTGGTTGAAAGACCGCCGGGGTTATTCGTGGGTCCTGAAACTGTGGGCGTGTTCCTGTGGGCGTAACGATGTGGGTTTTGGTACCGCCAGTTTATCACTGACCTTTGGTGTGGCGGACTTGTGTGGGTGTCTGTATAGTGGTGGATTTCTCTGTGTGGGTCATAATGACCATAGCAGATTACTGCTGCGGTCACGGTATGTTGGTGGCCGCCACCAGGGATGTAATGAGGGCCTTAATGTGCAGATTGCCTCCATTGTTTGTAGATATGTGTAACTTTGTGTGAGACCTATGGACAAGAGTCAGTATACCTCACACTTGAGTCACTTAAGTTCTCTTTACCAATCTTCAGGCATCGTGACTTCTCCTCATCATGTGAAATTATGCACAATACAACAAAGATAGGCACCCACTGTCCTACTGTGTGTGTACTAGATGTTGCATGTATAGTATGGATTGGTCTCTCTCTCAAGATTACTCATTCCTGGATGTGCTGGGATACACATTAGTGACAGCCATTTATGCACTCACCCTTGCACCATTGTGGTAGCTTTTTGTAAATCATGGCTGTAGTCCCCACCTGCTTGGATAACCTCAATCATCCTTGCCATTGATTACTTGTTAAGTTGGGAATGTCCTGCATGTGACTTTGTGCAACTACTTGTTAGTAAACCATAGGCCTCCCCATTGCTCTTACCTTAGGGATGAGTAGCTTGATTAATGGGTGTCTGACCTCGCTCCTAATTTTGTGTGTATATTGTACTATTGATATCATGTGTGGTTACACTCACACCATGCATCTCAGGGTTCTCAGGGGCAGATGAACACATTGACCCTTTGTATCCCAGTGTGTATTATTAGTTGACACAGGACCAATATTACTTAGTTTTTGTAGTTAATGCTTACTGAAATGCAAAGTGTAACACTAAGCTTCAACATCCTTCAGTGGGATAGCTATGATGCAAGATCTTAAGGAGTCTGGCCATTAGTAGCTGCATGTTGTCAGTGCAAGCATTATTATGGTAATTATGAGATCTCTTCAATGTAAGCTCTGAGGCTGACATATGTGTGCAATCACGCTGTCTTGAACAATGAGCAAGATATCTGTCCTTGTGTGTAACTGTGTTAGTGGCTCACATGCCTCACAGGAGAAGTTACTGATTAGTTGGGCCGTTTTACTGTGTACATGTAAAGCTACCAATGGTTATTTTCTCACCATGACATTTACTAGTTAAACGTAACTTTCAACATAATGCCCTGGCAGTGGATGTACATAATGCTTGCCCATGTCCACCCAGAGCATGTGATAAGGACAGTGGCACAACTACCTTAGGATGCAAAGTAGTAGCTTTTGTATAGACGCATCCACCATGGTCTAGTTAGTCCTATCTGCCACTTACAGACAACAGCCTAGTTCATGTTAGTGCATTTATTCACAGATGTGCACAATGTCAATTCAAAAGTATCTGTTCTTGGGGCAACAACCGCAAAACTATTGAAGTCCAAAAGATGTTCAGAGAGGGTCCTTAGGGGCCACATGCTGTGTGACATGTCGAGGAGAGAAGTATTCCAGTGACGATGTGCTCCAAATAGCCATTATGGAGAGTAGGCCACATCAACAGTCCACAAATGGATTCAATTAACAGGTGGACATACAAAAGGGGGACAGTAGCAGGGCCAAGGGAGGTGGCATGATGATTCACACAGGTCCAATCGAAGAATGGCTGAGAGGCACAGGGAAATGTTACTGGGCAGTTTTACACCAGAAAGGGGTGGAGTCCACATTTTCATTCTCTGGTGTGTGTTGAACCTCCACTGAAGCTCCTGGTATTTGTACAGGAGACATCCGAGGCACACACACATTTGGGCAGAAGATTTAGCTCCCCTGCCCCTGGCTGCATTTGTCAGTGCCAGCAAGGAAGGTAACACAGCATTGACAAGGGCCTGATGCCATGCCAACAAGCCAACAAGGTCACTGTGGACGGCATCCATTGTTGCAATACAGGAGTCCTGCTTGCGCTCCATAGGTTGGAAGATGCTGCGGACGGACCCAGCTATGTGGCAACCTCACTGGTGTCACATTGGCAGGGATGTTGTTGTAGCCTCTGCGTTATGACACCAGCATTGTCGGCCAGGGACTGTTTGATTCCATGGAGCGAAGGGTAGGTGACTTTGATGCCTCAGAGGTGTCTTTATTGGGACTGAGGCACCTCCAACTTGCTCTAGGGTGCCCACTATAATCTCCATCCCTGCCCGTACCCAATCTACCAGCTGCTGCTGGACTTCTACCTCTTGCTTTTGGAAGTCAACTGAGGTTTTAGGAGTCCAGAACTAGGCTTGGGATGGCAGATGGGGATGTCCTAGTGTAGACGGATCCTCTGGAGACTCAGCAACACTGTCATCCCCTGCAGTTACCAATTAAAGGTAATCCAATGGAGTGTAGGAGTTTCTGGAATGATCCTTCATCCAAGGAGGGCATGATGTCCTCCCCAACAGGGCAGACATCCAGGACAGCCTGTTAGTCAGGAGTTGTTGTTTCTCTTCTGCAATGTAATAGCAATATGTTATTGGTGACCTATGCTAGATGTTGACATGAGTAATGTTGCTGACATCCGGAATTTATTCTCATTCACTTTCATTTCAGTATTGATGTGAGAGACATATGTTACTTATAGGAAATAAGGCAAAGTTGCACTGTAGGTGCCTTTCAGATGGCAATATATTTCCATTGTTTACACAACCAATGTGTGAGACGGGTGACATTCTGTGTCATAACACACTTATCAATATGATTATACAGCTTGCTTGCCTACCCGGCCTCTGTGGTTGAGTTGATGTATAGCACACACCTGCCTTGTTGATTATCATCTTTTTTTCACATGAAGGCTATTCTCATTACTGTTTCACTTCTTAACACCACTAATGTGCAAATTGCAAAACGTCAGCAGGGTTCCTGCATCCCCTATAGCAACTAATCAGCTGACATCTCTGGGGACAGTGTTTTTGTTTTGTTCTTGTATTATATTTCACCCTGTAGTCTGTCTTATACACTGTACACCACACCAGTGTGCTATGTTGGCCTGTCTTGCACTGCCATTGTACATTCATGTGGGCAAAAGCTCATATTTGACAGACATCCACACAACTCTACCCAGCTAGCAGCCTGGCTATAGTAGAGGAATGTTTAAGGGTATGTATGTTCAGTCGATTTACCTATTTGTATGAAAACATGAAAAATAATTACACACATGGTTGACACCATTGCTCAACAGAGCAGACACTGTGCCACAACTCTGAGGGATATGTCCAGTTGTTTCAAACATTGACATTCACCCCGATTTCTCACTGCAAGAGTTGGTTATCTGCAGAATATCACACTTCTCTTAATTGAGTCCCTCTCATTTGTACCTGTACATAAGTCCTCTGGCAGCTTCATTTAGACGCAGGAACTCAACTTACTGTCACACTGATGCCACCCAGATCATACATGGACTCTCATTTGAACACCTCACCAACAATAAAAGTTACTGTGTACAAGAATAAAAGATGTTTCACTTATTCCTGCTTTGACATACTTGTCATAGTCATAGTCAGCCGTTTCTTTGTCGTTTTCCAGCTCCCACAAATGATACATCTTCACCCAGGTCCACATTCCATGAAGGATGTAGGATACCCATGCCCTCTTCTAAGCCCTCTTCTATAGCATACCTTCTAAGCTGCTACAACAAGTGTGACACTTAATGACACAGCAGTGTGTAAGTGTGGCTCAGGCTACCTTGCAGTACACATGTCACAACATCACAACTCACCTCCTTGCAATGCAATGTCTCCTTATTCAGCACTTAAGGGGGAGAAGGGAGAACATGGCTGTCAGTTAGCAACTGATCGCGCGCTCCTCGGGCAAACGGAAACTTTTTACTAATGAAGAGCGGACACGGCGTGTGAAGGGTGCTGGAGTGGCACTACAGTGTACGAACGGAAGAGAGAGTAAAGGGAGAGAATTTTCCTCTTACCGGATCCTCCACTGATGAGCGGTACGCTGGAGGGAGGAGCACTTGACAACAGAGTTTGCTGGAGCAGGGCTGCCCTGGAAGGTGCGTAGACTCACTTCCAGGAGGGTTACACTGAGAGGGACGAGTGGGGCAGCGGCCACAGAGACAGCAACAGCAAGGTGATACAGGCATCTCCTCACAAACAACTGGTTTTTGAACTGTCGGCGGCAACGTCACCCCCGGAAAGGAGGCAATGGACCTCAGCCCCCCAGAAGAGCAAAAAGAAGACTCTGGAAGACACTGGCCAAAACGGAGGAAGAGAAGTGGTACGGTATCTCAGGAGGAAGGGAGAGGCTGGTCTCCAGAAAGCAAAGGCTGGGAGACCTGACAAATACTCATTGAGGGCATCAGTTAGGGCAGAGGGGCCCCTAGATAAGGCCTGGCAGAAAGTTTGCCAGGGTGACCAGCTAGGGGGAATCCCTAGAAAGTCAGAGTCAGCCCTAGCCAAAAATGGCTCCAAGATCAGACAGCAGCACAAGGAAAGAAAAAGGTAGCCTCGGCACTCGATAAGAAACAATTGAAAATTGCTTCCTCTCTTCGCACTTTTTTAAAGCTCAGAGGGGACTACCTGAGAACCCAGCAATATCCCCACCCCTCTTACGTCCTGGGGAGGGATCAGCCAAGATCATGGAGGGTAATAACTGTGGGATGGAGAGTGGTCAAATGCCTGTGTCCCTAAATCCATACCAATGGAAATGGGAGGGGCAGATTGTGGTGAAACTGGTGTAAATCAAATCACGACAAGTATAGCGGCGGTCCAGGAGCTGTTAGAATGAAATGGACACCTGAAACCTCTGAAACCTCAGGCCACAGTCTTGGAAGATGACAGCATTCAGGGATCACAGGCCAGCTCCCTGATGTCTCTAGCGAAGGAGATCAGAAATGGCTTCACCATATTCCAGGCTAACCAGAAATAGATACAGGGAGTGTTTGAAGGGCCATCAGAAAAGTTAGATGCACTAACTTAAGGAACTTGAGTCTTGGAGGTCTTGTTAGAAGAACTAAAAGAAATCACTACCAGGGAGAGGCGGGAAGTAGACAAATTGAAGGCAAAATACAAGGAACGGCTTGATAAGCTTGAATCCCTGGAAAATAATGCGAGAAGGAATAATATCAGACTGATGAATGTCCTGGAAGGGCAAGAAGGAGAGGATATTAAGGCACTAGTAGTCGAGTTACTTATACATAGCGGTGCCTGGGAGGGCTCGGAGGACATGCTGGCCAAAGACATTCAGAGAGTGCATCAAGACCTATTTCAGAGGTTTGCAAATAAAAGCAAGCCCAGAAGGATCTTAGTCAACTTTCTTGCATATTCCATTAAAGTGAAGATACTAAGTAAGGCGCTAAAGCTGGGAACACTGAGTGGGCAGGACTGTTCCTTTGAAGTTACGTCGCACATTCAGATGTTGTGTTTATGCAAGAAGCCAAGGTTAGACATAAAAGATGAAACACTGATTGATCCTGACTATTTAATCTTTGTGGATGGCTGATGTCCAAAAACCGATGAAGGTGCCCTGAGAGTGACCTACACTGCCTGTTCAATCAAAGAAGTTGTAGAAGCTTCATGGCTTTGAGGTGTTACCTCAGAATTAGTTGCAGTACTGATTGCCTGCACCAGAGGTTGCAATCTAACTGCTCAAATGAGAATGTTTATATATACAGATAGTCAGTATGGCTTTGGGGTGGTCCATTTTTGTGGACAATTGCGATCACAAAGGAGTTTCATGACTTAGGCCCTCATTACAACTCAGGCAGTTGGTGTTAAAGTGGTTTTAATACCACCAACGGGCTGGCGGTAATTACCATCAAATTATGACCATGGCGGAAATATCTCAGATAGACAGCTAATGTACCACACCGACCACCAGGGAGGAAACAACAGGCACCACGGCAGTAGCCTCCTACAGCCAGGCGGAAGCCAATGCTCCCCCCACCATATTAGGACAAGACCATCCACCACCTTTTCCGGGGCAGTATCAACGACATTAAAAGCCTGGTGGAAACAGACCTCAGAAGGGATAGGACTCACCATTGGAGACACAGAGAACAACCACGCTGCCATGGAGCCTGAGCTGCATGTCTTCCCCATGATTTTCTACGTGCTGCTCTACCACGAACACCAGCGCCGGCAAAGATGACGACGGTGAGTACAGCTGCCTAGCACACAAGGGAAGGAGGGCGGAAAACAGGAGTGACACACACACATGCATCATCCCCCCCACACCATACACACAATTGGCTACATTACTAAAACATTTTTACACCGTACCTCGGATGAATAATGCAAGGACAAAACGATTTTGAAAAAGTGAATGTAATACGAGCAACACATCAAGATAAATAAGTGAGGCAAGATAATAGATATATACATATGTACACAAAAAGGGACACAGCCCAGTCCACAATGTACGTACTCCACATGGCCACAGGCCAAAGTCCAAGGCAACACATGGCACCTGCCTCAGCACGGAGAGAACACTGCAGGGGCATCAGTTGGGAAATAAGCAGGCACCTCAGGGGGACGGGGGGACACCTCAGCCAGCAGATGTAACAAGACCACTGGTTCTGGAGGGAGCAACATGGCCTGTGCTTGGTCCTGGGGAGTGCAAGGCCACAGTATCTTGAGTGGGTGACTTGCTCTTGAGGGGGCAACATGCCCTGTGCTTGGTCCTGGGGAGTACAAGGCCACAGTCTCTTGAGTGGGTGACTTGCTCACTTGCTTTGGAGGGGGCAACATGCCCTGTGCTCTTGATCCTGGGTAGTCTGGGGTAGGTGGGTGTCTTACCCACTGGTTCTGGAGGGGGCATTGTGCCCTGTGTACTTGATCCTGGGGAGTCTGGGGTAGGTGGGTGTCTGGAGGGGGCATCGCGCCCTGTGTTCTTGATGCTGGGGAGTCTGGGGTATGTGGGTGTCTTACCCACTGGTTCTGGAGGGGGCATTGTGCATTGTGCTCTTGATCTTGGGGAGTCTGGGGTAGGTGGGTGACTTACTCACTGGTTCTTGAGGGGGTATCGTGCCCTGTGCTCTTGATCCTGGGGAGTCTGGGGTAGGTGGGTGTCTTACCCACTGGTTCTGGAGGGGGCAGGCCGCACAGCAGCCCATGGAGGCAGGATTGCATACCGTCTGCTGGTGGTGACGGATACTCACTGGAGGTGGTGGTGCTGCTGCAGGTGGGGGGAGGCTCCTGCCCATCCCCTGCAACCTTGGATGCCTGCTCACTGGAGGTGGTGGTGCTGCTGCTGGTAAGGGGAGGCTCCTGCCTGTCCCCTGCAACCTCTGACGGCTGCACAACCATGGTTGGTGGTGTGGGCTCCGTCACAGCTCCTGCCCCAGGCCCCTTGCTCTTCCTGCCTGCTAGTGCTGGCTCCTTAGTCTTCCTGGCAGCTGGGGCAGGCTCCTTTGTCTTCCTGGCAGCTGAGGCAGGCTGTTTTCCCTTCTTAGCAGCAGCTGGGGCAGGCTCCTTTGTCTTCCCAGCAGCAGCAGGGGCAGTCTCCTTTGTCTTCCTGGAAGCAGCTTGGGCAGGCTCCTTTCCCTTGAGGCTGTCTGGTGCAGGCTCCTTCACCCTCCACTGCTGTGCATACCATCACCGCCGGCGTAGATCACGTTTGGCCATTGTACCCCATAGGGCCCAATGTTAACTAATGAGGAGTTGCACTGTGGTTCCCAACCGCCTCTCGCAATGGCGCACATCATCAATGGAATTACTTCACTTCCACCTGTCCCTCTACCCAGGATAGGCAGACGCCATTTCAGGGGGTGGAGGGAAGGCCCTGGATATTTGTTGCATCACTGGTGAAATTTGGACATACTGGACAATTCACACTTACCCAAGTTAACAGCATGCAAAGTTCTGTTGTAGCCCCATTGTTCAGTTTGTGACTGGCTCCTCACTCTTTTGCCCCATAGATTGCTACTGTTGTGGATGAATAAGAGATGGAGACATACCCCGTGTACAGACCCCTGGTGGACTAGGCAACACTGGAGGACAGGCACATCATCCTCACCTATAGACTTGACAGGGCCACAATCACAGAGCTGTGTGCCCAATTGGAGCCTAATCGGATATCTGCTATCTGTCACCCCACTGTCATCTCCCCTCTTGTGCAAGTTCTATCAGTGCTCCATTTCCTGGCAACTGGTTATTTACAAGTGACAGTGGGCTTGGCAGCAGGAATGTCACAGCAAATGTTATCACTAGGGCTGACCAGAGTGTTGTCTGCCCTGATTAAACACATGTGCAGTTACATTGTATTTCCCCAGGTTGAAGATTTGGCCACAGTGAAGGCCGAGTTCTATGCAATGGGACATATCCCCAACATATTTGGGGCGATTGATGGAACACATATTGCATTTGTCCCCCGTCAAAATGAAGAGGTGTTCCCAAATCATAGGAGTTTCCACTCTATGAATGTACAGATGGTGTGCTTGGCGGACCAGTACCTCTCCCACGCCATTGCTATGTATCCAGGGTCGGTGCATGGTGCCTTTGTCCTGAGGAATAGCAGCATCCCAAATGTGATGGCCCAACTACAGAGGCACAGGGTGTGGCTAATAGGTGAGCCCTGGTCCCTACCCAGTATATGTTGGTGTATGGGCATGGTGTGGGCCATATGGGATAGTGTGTGGCTAAATGATGTCCCTCAATATTGCAGGTGACTCTGGTTACCCCAACCTATCGTGGCTGCTGACCCCTGTGAGGAATGCCAGGGCAAGGGCACAAGAACATTATAATGAGCCACGTGGATGAACCAGAAGGATAATAGAAAGGACCTTTGGCCTCCTGAAGGCCAGGTTCAGGTGGATCCCTGTGCTACTCACCGAAGAAGGTCTGTCAGATAAAAGTGGCATGCTGCATGTTGCACAACCTTGCCCTGAGACGCCATGTGCCTTTTCTGCAGGAGGAGGAGTCTGGAGATGCCCGAGTGGCAGCACTGGACCCTGTGGACAGTGAGGATGAGGAGGCAGAGAATGAGGATGATGACAACAGAACATCAGTCATCAGACAGTACTTCCAATGACACAGAAGTAAGACAGTATTACTTCACATTTCAATTACATTTTTTTAATTTCTGTGGCACTGGCATACTGTTATTTCCTACTTCTATGCCCACTTACTGTACTCTTTGGCAATTCATTTTACAGATGTTGGTGACCACACATATGCTCCTGGTGTGATCACTGCAGCCAGCTACAGGTCATTTTCTGTACAGTTGCATTGCAATGTTTGTACCTGTTTAAATGAATACATACTTGAAAAATGTGACATACTCAATACTTCTTTGTTTCCAAGGGTTTTTATTGAAGTGCTAAAATATTGAGGGACAGGTGCAATGGGATGGGGTGATGATGGAGGAAAGTCCAGGGTATTGTTTCAGTCTGATTGTAGCACAGATGCATTGTCCAAGGGGACATAGGAAGGGGAGCAATTGCAGTTCAAGGTGGACAGGGTGACAGGGTGGGATACAAGGGTGACAATCATGAGACTCTCATTTCCTGGTAGGGGTCTTGGCAAGTGTCTCTGGCTTCTCTCTGGATCGCAGGGAACTTTTGCGGGGTGGTTTACCTTCTGCAGGGGGAGGGGTGCTGGTGGCCTCTGGGACCTGTGACGGAGCCTCCTGGCCACTAGCGGTAGTGGAGATGGAAGGCTGTTCAGATGTCTGACTAGTGGCAGGGGCCCGCTGTTGTGTGACTGCCTCCGTCATAATATTGCCCATGTCTGCCAGCATCCCTGCTATGGAGACAAGGGTGGTGTAAATGGCTGCAAGTCCTCATTGATCCCCTGGTACTGTCCCTCCTGCAGCTGCCTGTTCTCCTGCACATTGTCCAGGATCTGGCCCATTGTGTCCTGGGAATGTTGATATGCTCCCAGGATCTCTGCAAATGCCTCCTGGAGAGTCGGTTCCCTGGGCCTGTCCTCCCCCTGGCACACAGCAGTTTTCCCAGTGTCCCTGGTGGCATGGGCCTCTCTCCCCTGAACCGTGTGCCCACTTCCACTGACCCCTGGTCCCTGATTGTCTTGGGTATGAGGTGTGGCCTGGGGTCCCTGTAGAGGTGGACACACTGCTGATTGATGTGTCCTGGGGACAGAGGTATGGGTATGCTGGGTGGGTGCTGTGGTGGTGTTTCCTGATGGGGGTGGCTCTGTGGTGGTGTGTGACTGGGCCTGGGCAACCAGCTGTCCAGAGGTCCCTGATGGGCCAGGTTGGTCATCCAGATCCTGAAGACCAGAGTTGCTGTCATCACTGTGGGCCTCTTCTGTCGGGGACTGGAGAGTGCTGGCACCTCCTCTCCGCTGACATTGGCTGGAATACCTGTGGGGATGTAACTGATGTGTTATTGTTTCTGTGTCTGATATATTGTGCATCAGTGGCTTGCTCTCTTTGGTTGTATTTGCCCTGGCAGCTTTCACTTGTTTAAGTTGGTATATTGTGGGATAGCTGATTCTCTCTAGTGTGCATGCTTTAGTGATAGGTGTCTATGCAGGGCCATGAGTGGTGCCCATGCATTGGTATGGCATGCAGGGCTTGGTATTGGGATGAGTGAGATGTGATGGTGTGGTGTGTGGGACGTGGTGGAATAATGGGAGTGAGGGAGAGGGGGATGCAGGTAGGGGGGTAGTAGTAGTAGAAAGTTGACTTACCAGAGTTCAGTCTTCCTCCTACTCTGGCCATGCCCTCAGGATGCATGATTGCAAAGAGTTGCTCCTCCCATGCTGTTAGTTGTGGGGGAGGAGGTGGGGGTCCACTGCCAGTCCTCTGTACAGCAAGTTGCTGTCTTGCTCTAATGGAACATACCTTCCCCTGTAGGTCGTTCCACCTCTTCCAGATGTCATCCCTAGTTCTTGGGTGTTGTCCCACGTCATTGACCCTGTCCACAATTCTCCGCCATGGCTCCATCTTCCTAGCTATTGATATCTGCTGCACCTGTGCTCCAAATAGCTGTGGCTCTACTTGATGATTTCCTCCACCATGACCCTTAGCCCCTCCTCTGTGAATCAGGGATGTCTTTGTGGTGCCATGGGGTGTTGTGTGAGGTGTGTCGGTGAGGGTGTGTTGGGTAAGGTGTTGGGGTGTGTGATGTGGGGTGCGTGGGTGGTATATAGGTGTAAGTGGTGTGTGGCTCTGGTTTTGTCTGTGGGCTTGGTGTCTGCCTCGTGACAATGGTTTGTAGTCTTAAAGGGTTGTGGGTAATTTGGGTGTGGGTTTTATAGTGGTGTGATTGTGTGGGTGTGGTGTGTGTATGTGTGTCAGGTGTGTGTTATGTAAATTGACTAATGTAATGTTGTTTGTCTTTCTCAAATACAGGGACACATATTTATACTTTTTGACGCAAAACTGCGCCAACGCAGTTTTGCGTCAAAAAAATTAGCGCCGGCTAACGCCATTCTGAAGCGCCATGCGGGCGCCGTATTTATTGAATGACGTTAGCCGGCGTTAGCCGCCGGCGCCGTCTGGTGTGCGTTAAAAAAAACGACGTACACCAGGCAGCGCCGGCGTAGGGGGATATGGGGCTTGGGCGTCAAGAAATGGGGCAAGTCAGGTTGAGGCAATTTTTTCGCCTCAACCCGATTTGCGCCATTTTTTTTCACTCCCAACCCCCATAGAAATGACTCCTGTCTTAGCAAAGACAGGAGTCATGCCCCCTTGCCCAATGGCCATGCCCAGGGGACTTCTGTCCCCTGGGCATGGTCATTGGGCATAGTGGCATGTAGGGGGGCACAAATCAGGCCCCCCTATGCCACAAAAAAAAAAAAAAAAAAACACTTACCTGAACTTACCTTAATGTCCCTGGGATGGGTCCCTCCAGCCTTGGGTGTCCTCCTGGGGTGGGCATGGGTGACAGGGGGTGTCCCTGGGGGCATGGGAGGGCACCTCTGGGCTCCTTCAGAGCCCACAGGTCCCTTAACGCCTGCCTTTTGCAGGCGCTAAAAAACGGCGCAAAAGCGGCCGTACGTCATTTTTTTTTACCCGCCCACTCCCGGGCGTGATTTTTGCCCGGGAGTATAAATCCCACGCACATGCCTCGGAGTCGATTTTTTAGACGGGAACGCCTACCTTGCATATAATTAACGCAAAGTAGGTGTCCACGCTAAAAAATGACGCTAACTCCATGGACTTTGGCGCTAGACACGTCTAACGCCAAAGTATAAATATGGAGTTAGTTTTGCGTCGAAATTGCGTAAAAAAAAAAGACGCAATTTCGGCGCAAACGGAGTATAAATATGCCCCAGAGTACTTTTCTTTAGCCAGGGTCAAGACATGTGAGCCAGATGCCCTGGTGACGTCATTCTCATCCCTGCTCTTCTGCAAAAGGACACCACCTAGATCATTATTACTGCCATTTGTTGTCTCATTGCTCAACTACTCAGAATCAAAACTATTCAACGTTAGAGCATTAGCTGCAGCATTTTATGTCATTAAAATAGTTTTGGAATTCCTTACTCAAAACTAATTTAGATTTGTTCTTTAATGGTTGTCTGATATTAGCAATGCTATGTCCACAATTTCTTATGCACGTGGCGTAATATTCAGAGAACCCCAAAAAAGATCCTGAACCATCCTTGTCTCCAATCTTTTAACATAAGTTCCGAGGCAAAAGTGTTAAATAAACCAGCTTTTTTCAAACACTGAAACACCAACCAGCAAGAGCACTGCCAGATGCTCAGGATCCTCCAGTCAACTGCCACAAATGATTCCAAACTAAAGAAATGCAATTCTAAATTCTAAGGACACAGTGGTATCACACATTATGGGGGTTATTACAACTTTGGAGGAGGTGTTAATCCGTCCCAAAAGTGACGGTAAAGTGACGGATATACCACCAGCCGTATTACGAGTTCCATAGGATATAATGGACTCGTAATACGGCTGGTGGTATATCCGTCACTTTACCGTCACTTTTGGGACGGATTAACACCTCCTCCAAAGTTGTAATAACCCCCTATGTATATTAGGTTAAAACATAAATGGTATGATGACTACAAGAACCATGGCAGTTGGGCTGTCAGTCAGACTCATTTTTGTCCTGGTTTTCCAGCAGCCGGGGGGCAGTTTCTACACTGTCCATTAATTCACCCCGGTATTGCCGTTCCACTGTTAATTGCAAGGGTTACTAAACTATGCACATTTGGCTCAAGTATGTTTACTAACGTAGCCGCTAAGCAAATGTTCTGGGAAGGACAAGAGAGGACCCATACTACTAGAGATGTACTCCTTGAGACGTGACAGTAATGAGCTGTCTTATGCAGTAAAGCAATCAGAATGTTACTGACATGTTTCTTTTAAGGCCACAATCTATTTCTCGTAACCTTATCCAAACATGGCTCCTAAAAGCTCAATGTGTTAGGGACTTAATTTATCAAAGACTGAAAAAATGACACATTTTTCAAACTGAAAGGTTATTGTATCATGGTGGGCTTAGCACAGTCCCCCACAGACAAATGGAAATGCATTCGCACACTTCTATGTATCCATATAGGATCTCAGCCGTTATTTTGGAAAGTGTTGTAGGATCAGGATGCATTTATACATAACATAAATTCAAGCTCATTGTCCATGACGCATCCATCATATTGTAAATAGTCAAAATATTGGCTTGTTTGGAGTACAGCTCATAATGCAGATGTAAATGAAGAATAGGGCTATTGCAATTGCAGGTCAAGAAAATGTATTCCCAAAAGATGTATGAAGCTATAAAGGGTCATGGTAATGAATGTAAAGGGTAAATGTTGGAAATGGGGTCTTTCGTTGGCAGTCAGGTTACCACCTGTCGAAGCAAGGACCCTCCCTCTAGTTAGGGTAAGTCACACACAATCCAAACTATCCTGTTCCCACCCTCTGGTAGCTTGGCACTGAGCAGTTAGGCTTAACTTAGAAGGCAATGTGTGAAGTATTTGTGCAATAACTCATACAATACCACTATATAGCACCACAAAAATACACCACACAGTGTTTAGAAAAATATATAATATTTATCTGGATAAATGCAGGTCAAAATGATCAAAGATGCAATAAGTAAATATAGCGATGTCACTGAAAAGTGATATAAAGGTGGTCATTACAACCCTGGTGGACGGTGTTAAAGCGGCGGTAAAAACGGCAACAGGCCGGCGGTAAAAAAATAGCAATTACGACCGTGGCGGAAACCGCCAACAAAGACAGCCACTTAAACACTCCGACTGCCACGGCAGTACAAACAAACAGCGCAGCGGTCACCGCCAACAGACAGGCGGGAGACAATGTACCACCCACACTATTATGACAGGCCAATCCGCCACCTTTTCCGGGGCGGATATACCAAGGATGAAAACACGGCGGAAACAGGAATTTCGAAGGGAAAACGCTCACCTCTACACACTCCAAGAAGAACGAGGATACCATGGAACCGGAACTCCAAATCCTACCTGTGATAGTCTTCCTGCTCCTCTACCAGGAGCACGAACGCCGGTGGCGAAGACCACGGTGAGTACTGCACCTACGACACAGGGGAGGGGGGAGGCAAAAAACAGGGACATACACACGCAACACCCCCACTCTCACCCCTACCCTCACCCACTACAACACACACACTAATGCATATCAATACATCACAGTTACACCCCCCAAGCCCCCCCGGAAGAATGCAAAGACCAAAGAAAATGAGTGTAACCATCAGTATATATTACAAACAAGTAGGCAGAAATATATATATATACACCATGTACAAAATATATACCAGGCATAGAAGTCCAGGTACTGCACAAAGAAAGTCCGTGGAACACTGGGACCACACGGTATGGGCGAGGCTCACACAAGATCCCCGACCATGACGGAGAGAACACTGCAGGGGCATCAGATACCAAGAAAACAGGCACCTCAGGGGGAGGGAAAGGGGGGGCACCTCAGCCGCTTGAGGGCACAACGCCAAATCCACGAGGGGGGCCACATGCCCACTGTTCCATCCTGGGGAGTGCAAAGCCACAGTCTCTCAAGTCTCTACAGTGGCTGGGTTGCCCACTGTTCAATCCTGGGGAGTGCAAAGCCACAGTCTCACAAGTCTCTACAGTGGGTGGCTTGCCCACTGTTCAATCCTGGGGAGTGCAAAGCCACAGTCTCTCAAGTCTCTACAGTGGGTGGGTTGCCCACTGTAACATCCTGGGGAGTGCAAAGCCACAGTCTCTCAAGTCTCTACAGTGGGTGATCTGCCCACTGTTCAATCCTGAGGAGTGCAAAGCCACAGTCTCTCAAGTCTCTACAGTGGGTGGGTTGCCCACTGTAACATCTTGGGGAGTGCAAAGCCACAGTCTCTCAAGTCTCTACAGTGGGTGGGTTGCCCACTGTAACATCCTGGGGAGTGCAAAGCCACAGTCTCACAAGTGGATAACAGTCTCCACTGGTTCTGGAGGGGGACTGGTGCCCAGAGTGCTTCATCCTGTGAAGGACAGAGGTAGTGGATGGATGTCTCCACTGGTTCTGGAGGGGGACTGGTGCCCAGAGTGCTTCATCCTGTGAAGGACAGAAGTAGTGGATGGATGTCTCCACTGGTTCTGGAGGGGGATTTGGCGGTGCCCTGTTCAGCGGTGCTTGAGTTGGCGGTGCCCTGTTCAGCGGTGCTTGATTTGGCGGTGCCCTGTTCAGCGGTGCTTGAGTTGGCGGTGCCCTGTTCACCAGTGCTTGAGTTGGCGGTGCCCTGTTCACCAGTGCTTGAGTTGGCGGTGCCCTGTTCAGCGGTGCTCGAGTAGGTTGTGCCCTGTTCAGCAGTGCTTGAGTTGGCGGTGCCCTGTTCAGTGGTGCTTGATTTGGCGGTGCCCTGTTCAGCGGTGCTTGATTTGGCGGTGCCCTGTTCAGCGGTGCTTGAGTAGGCGGTGCCCTGTTCAGCGGTGCTTGAGTTGGGGGTCCTCATGGACTAGAGCTGTGTGACATAGGTATGTTGACATTACTATTTTAAAAAACATTTTGTCACTGTAATTGCTAATACACTATTTCGAAATCAGAGACAGACTCAAGATTATTTTGTGCTTTAGGGGTGTTTAGTTAAATGCTCAAAATTGGAGGGGGTAGTGAAATGGTGAGGGGTGATGGTGGAGGAATGTTCATGGCAGAGTCCAGTCTATTAGTCTCACAGGTGCATTGCACAAATGAGCATAGGAAGTGGAGCTGGGGCAGTTTGAGGATGGACAGGGTGACAAAGTGGGACAAAAGGATGACAATCAGGGTGGTCTCATTTCTTTGTGGGGGTCTTGGCATCGTTCTCTGTCTTTGTCCTGGATCTCAGGGACCGTTTGTAGGGTGGTTCTCCCTCTGCAGGGGGTGGGGTGCTGGTGTGGTGGTCCTGTGGTGGGGCGTCCTGTCCACTAGCGCCGGCGGTGGGCAGTTCATCGTCCAGGCTAGTGTCAGGGGCCCTTTGTTGTGCCACAGTGTCCCTCCTGGTGTTGAGTACTTCCTTCAGCACCCCTACAATGGTGCCCAGGGTGAAGCTGATGGTTCTGAGTTCCTCCCTAAAGCCCCTATACTGTTCCTCCTGCATGCGCTGGGTCTCCTGAAACTTGGACAGTACCGTTCACATCGTCCCCTGGGAGTGGTGGTAGGCTCCCATGATGGAGGAGAGGGCCTCGTGGAGAGTTGGTTTCCTTGGCCTGTCCACCCCCTGTTGCACGACAGCCCTCCCAGTTCCCCTGTGTTCCAGTGCCTACGTCCCCTGGACCGTATGCCCACTACCACTGCCCTCAGGTCCCTGGTGTTGTTGGGGTGGTGGGTTATCCTGGGTTCCCTGTAGTGGTGGACACACAGCTGATTGACGTGTCCTGGGGACGGAGGTATGGGCCCGCTGTGTGGGTGCTGTGCTGGTGTTTCCAGAGGGGGGAAGGTCTGTGGTGGCCTGTGCCTGGGTGAGGGGAACCGGCTGTCCTGAGGTCCCCGATGGTTCGAGCTGGTCATCTAGATCCAGTTGGACAGAGGTGCTGTCATAACTGTGGGCCTCTTCTGTTGGTGGTGTGGACATGTGTGGACCCTCCTGTCCGGTGACGTTGGGTAGGGGTCCTGCAAGGGTATAAAAGGATGTTATTACATTGGTGTGTGTAATGGTGTGCAATGGGTGGGTGACCGTGTACCCCAGTGCTAGCATTCCTGTGTGGGAGCTTGTGTGATGATGGTTTAGGGGGGTGTATGGGTATGTGCAGTGGGCATGCTTTGGTAATGTGGTCCATGCTTTGTTGTTGCATGCAGGGCTTGGTGTTGGGATGTGTGGTTTGTGATGTTGGGACATTTGTGAGGAGTAGGGGTGCTGGGGGTGAGGGTGAGGTTGGGGGTATGTGATAGCATGCAGGTAGGGTGGGGGATGTAATAGTAAAGCTTTGACTTACCAGAGTCCATTCCTCCAGCTACTCCTGCGAGGCCCTCAGGATACAGAATCGCCAAGACCTGCTCCTCCCATGTTGTTAGTTGTGGGGGAGGAGGTGGGGGTCTGCCGCCAGTCCGCTGAACCGCCTGGTGGTGTCTTGAGACCACGGAATGCACCTTCCCCCGTAGGTCATTACACCTCTTCCTGATGTCCTCCCGATTTCTTGGGTGTTGTCCCACTGCGTTGACCCTGTCCACTATTCTTTGCCATAGCTCCATCTTCCTTGCAATGGAGGTGTGCTGCACCTGTGATCCGAATAGCTGTGGCTCTACCGGGATGATTTCCTCCACTATGACCCTGAGCTCCTGCTCCGAGAATCTGGGGTGTCTTTGCCGTGCCATGGGGTGGTGTGGGTGATGTGTGGGGTGGAGTGTGTGGTGATAAGTGTGGTGATATGTAGTGGTGTGTTGTGTGAGATGCGTGGAAGTTCTGGGGGTGATGGTGTTGTGTGCCTGTGGATGCTGTTGTTCTTGCTGGTGGTGTTTCTCTTTGGCCTTCTCTCAGTAAATTTGTCGTAGGGGTTTGTGGGTGATGTGGGTGGGTGTTTTATATTGTAATGAGTGTGTGGGAGTGGTGTGTGTATGTGTATCAGGTGTGTGTATTTTGAATTGTCCAATGTGGCTGTGTTTTGTAAGAGTGTGTGTATTTTTAGCGCGGCGGTGTGTACCGCCAATGGAATACTGTGGTTGAAAGACCACTGCGTGGATTCGTGTGTCGTGATAGCATGGGCGGATTTCTTTTGGCGTGATGGTGGAGGTTTTGTTTTCACCAGTTTATCACTGACCTTTGGTGTGGCGGACTTGTGTGGGTGTCTGTATTTTGGCAGATTCCGATATATGGGTCATAATAGCTGTGGCGGAATTCCACGGCCGCGGCGGTGTGTTGGCAGCCTTCTGCACGGTGGTAAGCGGCTTTTACCGCCAATGTTGTAATGAGGGCCAAAGTGTCTTAAGTCTTTTCAAAGCAAACAAAGCCTCTTTCAAGCACAAAATACCTGGTTCACGCGGAAAACAAAATCCCCAAGAGCCGCAGAGGAGGATAAGTGTGGAAACATAGGGATGTGCGTCGATTTCTCTGGCCATACATGTCAATGTATCGTTTATTTTCCACGCAGGGATGGCTGTGTGTCGATTTCTGGTACTCGGGTGTGGATCCTCTTTGGGTTGTGGGGTTTTCAGATGCCCCGGAGACGGTGCGCTGTCAAGACGAAGTCACAGCAGCTGCGTCAATCCCGTGGGCGTTGTGTCGAATTTCTACTGCACAACAGGCACTGCGTCGATTCCTCTCTGGAAGTCAGACTGCATCGCTCCCGCTGGGTTGTGTGTCAATCCAGTGGGCCATGCGTCGAATTTCCGGTCTTAACCCTGGCACTCCATCGATCTTCTTGTTGCGAAGTGGGGCTGCGTCGTTTCGGTTCAGCGTGTGGTGACATTTTTACCACAGTGCAGGCTGTGCGGCATTTCTGGCAGGCTGTGCGGCGAATTTCCCCACACAAGGAGTCCTTCTTGAAGAGATGAAGTCTTTTTGATCCTTAGACTTCAAGGAACAGGAGACAAGCTCTATCCAAGCCCTTGGAGAGCACTTCTTCACCTCAGCCAGAGAGCAGCAAGGCAGCAATGCAACAGCAAGGCAGCAGTCCTTCACAGAAAGCAGTCAGGTGAGTCCTTTGGGCAGCCAGGCAGTTCTTCTTGGCAGGATGCAGGTTTTAATTACAAGTTTGTTTTCCAGGAGCTTTCTGTGAGGGCGAGTGTCTACCCCAAGAAGTGTCTAAAGTCTGTGGTTTTGGGTACTCTTCTTATACCCATTTTGGTCTTTGAAGTAGGCCTACTTCAAAGGAAAGTCTCACTTGTTAGTAAAATCATGCCTTGCCCAGGCAAGGCCTCAGATACACACCAGGGGGTTGGAGTCTGCATTGTGTGGGGGCAGGCACAGCCCTTTCAGTTGCGAGTGACCACTCCTGCCCTCCCTCCTAGCACAGATGGCTCATCAGAATATGCAGGCTACACCCCAGCCCCCTTTGTGCCACTGTCTGGAGAGAGGTGCAGACAGCACAACTGTCAAACTAACCCAGACAGGGAATCCACAAACAGGAAGAGTCACAAAAATGGTTCAAGCAAGAAAATGCCCACTTTCTACCAGAGGCGTTTTCAAACACACAATCTCAAAACCAACTTTACTAAAAGATGTATTTTTAAATTGTGAGTTCAGAGGTCCCCAACTCCACATGTCGATCTGCTCCCAAAGGGAATCTGCTCTTTAATCATGTTTAAAGGCAGCCCTCAGGTTAACCTATGAGAGAGATACTCCTCGCAACAGTGAAAACCGAATTTGCCAGTCTTTCACTGTCAGGACATATAAAACACAATAGTATATGTCCTACCTTAACCATACACTGCACCCTGCCCATGGGGCTACCGAGGGCCTACCTTAGGGGTGTGTTATATGTAGGAAAAGGGAAGGGTTAGGCCTGGGAAGTGTGGAAAAACTTGCTGAGTCGAATTTACATTTTAAAACTGCACACACACACACACTGCAGTGGAAGGTCTGAGACATGATTACATGGCTACTTATGTGGGTGGCACAATCAGTGCTGCAGGCCCACTAGTAACATTTGATTTACAGGCCTTGGACACCTCTAGTGCAATTTACTAGGATCTTACTAGTAAATCAAATATGCCAATCATGGATAAACCAATAAACAGTACAATTTACACAGAGAGCATCTGGACATTAGCACTGGTTAGCAGTTGTAAAGTACTCAGAGTTTAAAAGCCAACAAAGACAGGTCAGGAAAAAGAAAAGAGGAGGAAGGAGGCAAAAAGATTGGGGATAACCCTGCAAAAAGGGCCAGGTCCAACAGTAAAGGTATAATATATATAAGGTCACACTCACTTTTATCCTAGGACTTTGAAACATGCCAGCTTATTTAATGAAACAGAAATTAAATGATGGTAACTAATAACTTTTTATATGTTTTCCCAAAAGATCACTGCTAAATTGTAAAATATTTTTCAACTCATATGCCAGTCACAATGACACTGAAATCCGGACAACCATGAAAAAAGACAATTTTCTAGTTAATAAATGCGATACTTATGATTTAGTCAAGCATGGGTATGTCTTAAGGCATTAATTATTTGAAGGATAATTAAAATGAGGTAAGGCGAGATAAATAAGGTGAGAAGAAAGTAAGAAGTAAGATGAGATGAGATGAAATATGAGACTTGGGGTCCCCATCTCATAAACATATTTGTGGCAGGGGCATTTGATGTGTTTGAAATATTGGTCGCATCACATATACAAATCTCCTTTGAATTTGTTGGGAGTAAAACCTGACCGCAGTATTTTACTTTGGCAGCAGTAAATTGTGCAGAGCTTTAAATCGGTAGTGTAAGGCACTAATAATACTAAAAATTCTAATAGGGCCAGAGGTATTTTAATAAATAATTCGAACAACAAAAATAGACTAACGTCTCAGGTTCTTCTTTGACAAATTAATATACCATCCTCACGAATCGGTTTACTTGACTTGGCCAATAGTGTCGAAAAATAAAAATACTGCTGGTTCAGCGCTATTTACATGATGCAGTACTTGGCAAAAAAAAACATAGAGGGAACACACATCGTAAACGTTTGGAAAACAAAGGGGATAGGTAAAAAATGGATACTGATAAATAGCAACTCTAAACAAGTAACAGTTCCTCAAGATACATTTTCAGTTGAGCACGCACCCCACTTACCCATATTCTTCATTTGCACGCATTTTATGTTCCAGCTTTCAATATAAGCCTGTAGTTACTTCTTTGCTAATGAATGAAATTAAATTCAGAAGGTAAATATTTTCTGATTCAAATTTCACATCAGTTGCGTTGTTTTCCTCGATTGTATCCTTATGAAATAGTTGACGACCTTCCCCACTCCATGTCCTTATACCCGATGCATTTCCATTGAAATGTATGAGTTTAAACTTTCCAGTACTGAGAAACATGAACATAGGGAAACCTAGACTACTGAAAGGATGAATGTCAGCTTGCATTATCAGGACCACCGCAAGTGAGAAGCAAAGGTAGGGTTATTCCTCAGGCTCCAGCTGTCCAGAATTCTTTCCTTCTGTAACATTTATTTTTAGATTTAATATTGAAAGCAGGCCTACTGTCTTCATTAATTACGAGGAAGCTTGTGAAGCTAGACCATTAGATGGCACCAGACACCATGCTTTCTCTTTCCCTGAATTGCATTTTTAATATCGTGTGCTGCTTAAAGGACCTGGTAAAATGGATGAAACATCCTTATGGCTTAGTAACTTCTGATACTTGGGCCCATATTTATAATTTTTGACGCAAAACTGCACCGACACAGTTTTGCGTCAAAAATATTACCGTCGGCTAATGCCATTTCTGTGCGCTGTGCGGGCGTCAAATCTATACTTTGACGCACAGCGGCGCAAACCACAGGTGTGAGTCATTTTATTTGACCCACACCACAGCGTCACGTCGTAAAGGAAAACGACATTAACGCAGCGGAAATGACTGTGAGACAATTTACGACAACGCAAACCAGATATGCAGCGTTTTTTGACGCAATAGCGTCAAAACTCGCCGCAAACACAGCCATTTCATTAGAGGAGCGAAAATGGACCCCAGATGCCTGTCCAGACCCCAGGAAGATGACAACAGACCAGGAACTAGGCAGGAAGACCCACACAAGAACCAGGACAGCGATAAGAAGAAAAGAAAGTGTCGCTTCAATGTGGAGGAGCAGGAAATCCTGGTAAAAGAGGTGACGGAACACCAGCAACCACTGTTTGTCACCTCAAAGTTGCCAATCAGTAGGAGAGAAGCAATGTGGCAACAAATTGTTGACAAGATTAACAGTGTGGCAGAAGTACGCAGAACAGTCATTGAGTGCAAGAAACGCGGGCATGACTGCAAGCGCAGGACCAAGGAAAAGATGGCCAGGAACAGGAAGGGAGCACTGCAGACTGCAGGTGGGAGTCCAGCACACCAGGAGGCCCTAGACCATATGGAGAAGATGGTGGCAGCCATCATCCCTGAGGAGATTGTCACAGGGATTCAAGGACAGGACAGTGCATACTACCAGGAGACAACGCACATGCAGGGTAAGTCGCATGGGGAATTAAAATGCACTAATTTCATCTACAACCCGGGGGGGGATACCGACTAAAGAATGCATGGAAGTCATCATATACATTGAGAGGCATGGGTAAAGGGGTACGGCACGGGGGCATGTCCTGTACAGAGAAAAGCTGGGGCACACCATAACACAACACCAACAACAGTTCCATGGGGGTATGCTGCTATGCCAACGATGTAGCAAAGGTAAAGCCACGCCAGGAGGGAAGAGCACAACGTCAAACTGACATCCTGTCACACGTCAGCCACTATACCCCCTACATTAACTAGGGCCCAATTAACAACCTCTAGCCATACCGACAACTGGAATGTAACAGTGACAACATTTGCCGCTACCACCTCCACTGTGTGTGCAGCTCAAGCAGCCAATGGCAGTAACGTCCCCTTGGATCATACACACCTAAATTAGAGGGTTGAAGATGACAACTTTAACAAACCCCTGAAACAAGACAAATGTTCCAATCCTGTCAATTGTGAATGCCCATAGTTGCCGCAAACATCAGCCAATGTCATCAACATTAGGAGCTACACAGCACTAAGGTCACACCCATGCTGCATATGTCAGTGTCCATCCTGTGCCTGGGTCACAATGCAACATCCCAAATGTCATACTGCTCAGACAACAGCATTGAGAGGGAGGACACACGTGACTGGTCACTGAAATACACCTGCACAGTCAGAGGAGGAAATATGACACTGCTACGACTATCAGGGCAATCCAACGTACCAAACATTCCCCAACATCAGCTGTACACATTACCAATGCTGACATCCATATCGTGCCATAACAATTATATGCATAGTATACACTACATTTCAACTACATATAAGTGGATGTGACAGATCAGAGACTGGGGCTGGTCCAGCTTGTTAAGTGTGCTGCTAGTGTCATCAGAGCACCCACAGCCAGTGAAAGGCCTCACCATGAGAATGGAAGTAGCGGGAGGGTTGAGTAGGACAAGATGGTGGCAATCCACTATTTGGCCAGAACCAACACCTAGAGGAGATGATGCTGGCAAGTCCACAAACTGACCACAATACATGTGACATGCAGGTGGGGCGCAAGCCTGGGAGAATGCCCATTTGATAGACTGAAGCAAAGAACAGGAACCAAGATCACAATGTGAAAAACATCACAAATGCCACAACACAGACACACTAATTGTACCATATTTAATTGCAGAGGACGATAGATCTCCTGCGGATATGCCTGTCCAGGACTACCCTGATGACATGGATGATGAGCAGACAAACATCAGCCAACAGACCCTCTGAGAGGTCCTTGGAACCTCCAGACCCCACCTTCAGTCACAAGGAGGAGCACATATACAGCAGCCATCGCAGAGGATCCACCCACCACCCCAATTGTACGACCTGCCAGCTCCAATACAGCGGAGGACTCTGACGGCACGGGGCACCAGCTTTGAGAGAACTGTAGTCGGAGTACAGCGGAAGCTTGCCAAGGAGGTGAGGGTACTATGGCAGCCAGCGTAGAGGGGGTGCGTTCGTACATGATGTCAACTGAAGAACAGGCAGCAGCTATGCAAGGGCGAACAACTATCTTGCTGGAAGTAGAAAAAAGGCTGAAGGAAATCAGCACAGCTGTAATACAGTTGACCCAACACCTACAACAGCAATCCTGTCAACGCGTGCACAAATGGAACATTGAACACCTTAGGGCTGACCTGGCTGCCTACCATCGTGATGTGGCTGCTATTCTTAAGTTCTTAAGAACCAGCAGATCCTCCTTGCAGCAGTACTGCCCTTAAGACCCCCACAGGAAGCAGCTTTCAGGATGTCTGACTCCACGTCTACACACACTAAGGTGTGTGTTGCCCATTCACAAGCACCAAGGGCAGAGGAGGCAACACACACATCAGAAGATGAAGACCAGGAACAGATCACCTTCACACGTAAAAGTACCCGGAAGCACTAGTCCCTGCCACATGGCCACCTGTTACCAAGGTTCTGTGCTTTGTAACATGGCAGTCTTGCAACAACTGTACTCAAGCAGTGTTCTGCAAGCCACTGTCTATCTTGTCAGCCTGCCCAGTGATTGTCTCTCACTAACTCATTGGCAAGTCCTGTCCCTCTGAACTGTCTGACACTTCACCCCAGCATGTCCAATGACATGTCATTTTGCACTTGTGTAGGATCACAATGGAAGATGTCACTATAATGGACTCACAATCATGGACATTGTACATATAGCACTACAGCACTTTTAAAGAAATAGCACCTACACAACCACTTGGTCTCTGTGTAATGTGACACATCAACCGTGCAGTAGATCACTGAATTTTGCCTCCTGTCAAATATCATAGATTGTCAATACAACTGTCCGGAAATAATGTGGGCTGATAACTATGCACAGTGGCCTGGATTCTATCACACTCTGCCCTTCCTGAGGGTAATTTCTGAGGAAAAGAGAAACTATACACCATAATGCTGTGTTGGACAGAATAACGCTTCCTCAAGGGATATCTAAACCATAAAATAGTGCCTTCAAAATGTTGCTTCAATGCAAAACTAACATAGGTAACATTGCCCACAAATATAAACAAACACTCACCAAACTGCATGAATGGAGGTGTATGAGTTTACATCCAAATAAGTAATCATGCTGAACAGTGTAACAAATGATCTATGTGAGTTATGTACACTATTCTACAAGAGAGCTTACTACCACTCACGTTATAAGGGTTTCCTTGGACATGAGACTGCAGTAAGACATAACACAGTGTCCCCAATCCTAAATCTGGAAGCACAGTATGTGACATTGAAAACAAACATTATGAAAAAACATACTTTGGGATCCATAGTAACTGTGATTGGTGGTTGCAATGAATGGCCGAATCTTTGCTAAGTAGCTTTGGGGTATCTGACAATGTTAAAGCTTGGTTGTGATTTGTTAGCAGCATAGGACACAAAGGGGGTGATTCTGACCGCGGCGGACGGCGGTCGCCGCCCGCCAAGCGGTTCCCGCCGAAAGACCGCTCCGCGGTCAAAAGACCGCCGCGGTCATTCTGGCTTTCCCACTGGGCTGGCGGGCGACCGCCGAAAGTCCGCCCGCCAGCCCAGCGGGAAACACCCTTCCCACGAGGACGCCGGCTCAGAATGGAGCCGGCGGAGTGGGAAGGTGCGACGGGTGCAGTTGCACCCGTCGCGAATTTCAGTGTCTGCAAAGCAGACACTGAAATTCTTCGTGGGGCCCTCTTACGGGGGCCCCTGCAGTGCCCATGCCATTGGCATGGGCACTGCAGGGGCCCCCAGGGTCCCCGCGGCACCCCCTACCGCCATCCTGTTCGTGGCGGGAGAACCGCCAGGAACCGGATGGCGGTAGGGGGTGTCAGAATCCCCACGGCGGCGGAGCGCGCTCCGCCGCCATGGAGGATTCTCAAGGGCAGCGGGAAGTCGGCGGTACACCGCCGAATTTCCGCTTCTGGCCGCGGCTGAACCGCCGCGGTCAGAATGCCCAGCGGTGCACCGCCAGCCTCCGGTAATTAGCACCAGGGTCAGAATGACCCCCAAAATGTAATACAAAAGAAACACTGTATACTCATGCCAAGGCCCTGATCTACAAGCATGTGGCACATACTGAAAAGGGTTACCTACATATTTATTTAACAGTAAAAACAGAAGTGAAAACTGGGGAAATAGCCTTACCTACCCTAATCTACTCTAACTACTCATTACCCACAACTGTCCCTAACTAACCTAAGCTTAACTTACTTATCACATTTAACGAAACGTTCTAAACATCAACCCCCACCCCCTTTATGAGACGGGACACATGGAGGACAACAGATAATAATCTAAACACATACTATCCTATACTAAACAAATATATATTATTTTGTAAATTTTTGTTTTAATTTTTAAATGTTTTTGTTATTTATTTATTTGTAAATACACAAGAACCCCAACATTGCCCCCCATCCACACACTTAAAAATAAACAGTAGAAATATTCAGGACCCCCCACACCCCACCCACTAACACTAGCTAAACTAACATCCTATACTAACCTAACACTAAGCCCCCTAAACCCACAAAGTATAAGAACCAGGAAAGAACAGGGAGAGGGAATCATGTCCGTCTAATTATCTACAGGTTGGCCCTCCGGAGGGTCCTCTTGATCGAATGCACCCGCCGGTTGACCTGTCGCACCTCCTGCCGCAGTCGGCTCATCTTCCTGAGGACACGGTCCAATTTTCGCTGCATTTGTCCAAAAGCAACAGGGTCAATGGCTGCAGCTGGGATGGTCTGGGTGCCAGCCAAGGAAGTATGGGGCCATGTAGTGTCCATGGCTGTGGGCTGCCCTGCAGGTGGTGCTGTGCTTGGGCCTGGAGCAGTTGCTGTGGATGTTCCTGCAATGGTCACAGCTGCTGGTGGGGCCACCTGGGTGGTAGTGGTGGTGGTACTGGTGGTGGTTGTGGTAAGCAAAGAAGATCTGCCTTGTGGAAATGCCCTCCAGGCTCCGAGGCTCGTTCATGGTGATATCTGCGGGCCCTTTTTCGGTACCCAGACTTGACTTGAAGTATGTGTTGGTACCTCATTGCCCGCCGTAGAAACTCCCTGACCTGGATGGGTGTCATATTTGCAGCTCTTAAGACAAATAGAAAATCTAACATTAGGTACTGCATTGTGTGAAGTGGCACAAGAAGTAAATCAGACAATACATCTATTGTACTTGTAACAGCTCATATCATCATACAGATCATTGATTGTCCCTGAGGAAGTACATGGCAAGCCAGCCTACAAAGGTCCTATCACTGATTTACATGTCTGTGTACCAAACTTGTATTATCAGTCCTAGGTACACTATTCACAAACCTATGCCTGTGTTTGGGGGGGAGCTAACAACTAATAATTTCTACCAACAAGGACACCCAGGCAGCGTAGGAAAGCTGGACATGTGTTTGGCTCAGCACACACACCACAGGTAAGGAGGATCTCCAAATAGGAGACAGCAAACCCTTGACCAATCCCATCACCACTCATGTTTGGAAATGCAGACCTTTGTCCATTTACTACCAGTAAGCCATGACTTACAACAAACACAGAGATGCAAGAACACCCCTGGCCATGAGTTGTATGCACACCTAGGCCATTACACTCAAGCGCCACATACTCGTAGCACTACATGTGGAGCTACATGCTGCTAGGAAGTTTAACCTACAGTTTAATAAGTACATTAGTAAATTGGGAAGCAGAGGTCTGTGGGTAAGCATTTGGCAGCCCCATTCTGGGAGTGCGACTCTTTCTGATTCAAGTTTTATCCACATGACTCATCCCTATTCACATTGCCGAGTCTACACGACTGACCTAAAATACCTAAATAAGACAATCGGATAAGGATTGGCCAACTCAAAGATGGTGATAAAATGATATTCCACTCATGGAACAAAACAAATGATTGGCCAGCGCATCACACCTTGCTATGTGTCCAACACACAGGAGTCCATCAAACATCACCGGCAAACACAACATATAACACACACATCAACACTTACTGGAGTTGTCTGGGTCCTCGAATCGAGCCACCTCGCCAAAACAGTGTAGGGTGCCGGTCCACCTGTAAGGCATGGAAGGGAAAAATGTGCTCAGTGTCTGTGCACTGTACAACAATTCCAAAGACAAATACTATGTGTAAGATTACATCAGAAAGTAAAGCCTCTCAGACATGATGATACTGCATCCTACATAGCATGGCTAACATGTACATACCATGGGTCTCCAATGAGTGATACACACATATCTGCACACATGCAGTGGCCCTAACTATCATGTGTTGGCAAACATGCTCCTTCATTAGTGAGCAGACATAATAATGGAGTGTATTCGTCTCTTCATGTGTATCCATGAGAGACATCCAAAGTCACTTTCTGTGAGGACTGCATTACCAGTCAACCAGCCATTGTGACCATGACAAATTTATGACACACAGGTACAATGTACAGAGGGGCAGGGACTGTTGTTAGCCCTCATGTTGTTACAGTTTCTTCATTTGATGTGGCATAGCTATGATGAGTAGCACCAACCATAGAGATATGAACCCATGTGCTTACCTCTGGCCCGCCATCCCTAATCGAAATGTGGCACTACAAACTCCAAATACCAGTCTAAGACATTAACTGAGCACTGCTAGAACTTTTTCCCTATGTGTCCAATTCCAGATCAGACATGTATCTGAAATGAAGGAGGGACACAATAATCCCTAAGATTTTTGGATTTTCCATGATCGGTTTCCTTACACACTCACCAGACACACATGAGACATATGTTCGAGCCACATTGCTATCCTCAATTGACATGAAGCCTGCACTCATTTTCAGCCTCATGTTGTGTTTCAAAAGTCCATCTAGCTGTTGCGTCAACAAATGATGGTAATGATTTGGAAATTTCTATACCTCACAGGCAACTGTGGCCTATATCTATACATAATTGGCTCCTGATTTGTGTTGCTGTTTGACACAAAGGCGGCACTAACTTACATAATACAAATGTATTCAATAAGTTTGCGGAGCTCTTGCTTCCTAACAGCTAGCAATTGTGGTCCTTAACAAAGTAGATATATGACCCTGTATGTTTCAGAAGCATTCCGCACACTCAACAACATTGCTGGCAGATATTGTAAAAATCAGCTGATGTCACTACAGAGCATTTAAACGTGCACATTAACATGATTTGTACTCACCAACAGGGCCACCAATCACAATCCCCAGGTGGTCCAGCAGATCTTGCTCCCTGGAGACAAGGTCAGCCCAGCAGTGCTTCAGCTGGTGGTCGATTCTTCGTGTCTGATATATCTGTTGCAGATGATGCAACACCTTTGCCCACCTGAGCCTCCGTGCCTCAGTGTGATACCCCTGTATCACCCGCCCATCTGCCTAAATCATTAGGGGTAGAAAATGGCACACCAGCCATATGAATCCACCCAGCTCCTCCTCTCCCATCTTGCCAAGATGAGGCCTACATCTTTGTAGCAAAAGAGAAATAGGGGATAAAGGGTAAAAAAGAAGAATATGGGGAAAGTAGAACAGGAAAAATTCAAATAAACAACTAACACAGCCCAACTGTACCCAAACTAAAACTACCCACAACAGACTCCCAACAAAACAAAGACAATACTTTACAACACAAATTAGAACAAAAAACACTCGGAGAGGATACTACAACAAGTTTTTCTTCACAAAAAGACAATAAAAAGCCACACAGTCAGGAAATATCACAAACTGAAAAGTGAAAGTACACCCACTGTACATAATATGTAAACAGGATATCCTATTACAAGACTTCCTGCCTAAAATGGCGGGCGTTTTTATCGTCATGCTTCAAAATATTTTGACACATACAGTCTGTGTGTCATTTTTTTCGATGAACAGGAGTCGATTTGAGCCTGCATCCATATGTTTGGAAATAGTTTCAAACTTAACCAATTTTCTGAGGTACAGTGTGGAAGATACAACTCAGGTGCAATGGTTATTTCAGGGCATTATGAATTGTTTTTTGGCCATAAGCGTCATTTTTTGATGCATGTGCGGCAACATTTCTGGCATTAACTGGGTTTGGGTCATTTTACCATTTTAATGCAATATTACAGTTGTGACAATGCTGAGATAGGCTGATTGCACCCACTTTGGTCATGACGGTGTATGGGCACATGTTACACATCATACTACTAAGGACCATGATCCGCTACTTCATGTACATGATTTTCACTCTTGTCTGATGCAATAGACGGTCAAACGTGTGGCCTACATATTTGTATTGCACAAACTGGGAATGTTTGGTGTCAGGAGAGGATAGCAAGGTGACACACATAAGTACAATACCTCAATGTCTATGGCTCAATGTGTGTGCATTCGCTACTAATATTTTTGTTGACCCACTGTGTGAGCGTAACAAGATGCATTTTTGCAAATATGCTTGTATGAATGTGGAGTTAATGTGTCCAACCCTCAGATGCAAGTCAGTGTGGAAATGAGAGAGGACATGTGTTAATCATACATGTAGCAACATCTGCTGTGTGCACTTTCTAGTTTTTGGGTAACGTAAACACCACAAATGACAAAGCATGCACTGGATAGCAGACGCTTGTTCATGTCAATGGTCCAAAACTTGCCCATCACATGTCCTGGAATTTTGGATACTGCTTCCTAGGCACTTGTTGGTGAACCCACCATGAGTCAGGCACATGTACTGACTAAGTGGGTACCGTGTTATTGACACGGAAAGCCAAAGGTGAACCACAATTGTAATATCACGCCACAATTGTGGTCATATGACAGAGCCACAACTCCTGTGGCAGTGGCGGACCAGCAGACCAAGCAGCAGATGGGCCACATATTTCCAGTGATCAATAGCACAGAGGTGTTTGGTTCATGTGTGTGGGCCAATGTTGATCCTGTTTATTTTTAGGGGTCTATGTTGTCACAGTTACGTCCAGGTCTAGTCATGAGTCAGTGGCGGCTATTCCTGTATCTACTGAGTATCTTTCAGAGATCAATGGAAGTAAAGCCAATGAGGATATAAGAACACACATGGGGATGGTACACCCTGTCACTGCAGACGTGTTATGAGACTGTCAACAGGGCAACCTTGGTGTGCTGACTGAGATCATATTTTAGGAGTCTTGTACTGGCAGGTGTCATCACAACATTTGTACACAGGTTGGCCTGTAAAGTTCCCACTGCATCTGGGAACATCATAGCCTCTGTGTTGATTAATGTCACAGCTATTCACCACGCACAGTCCATCAATATGTTGTGAGCAATGTGAATCAGCATGTGAACTGTCAGGGTCCTAACATGTGTGGACTTTTCATGCACATTATCAGAGGTTGCTGGTTCTGCTGGAGGCACCATGCCCAATCCCTGCATATGCCATGGTACACTGTCACACTTTGTCGCTCATGCATACATGAGACCCAGACTAGGGATAGGCCATGATTTGGGTATTTGGAGACAAGTTCCCAATTATGGTACGATAAATAAGCAGATTATGCTAAATAATTTATTTGAGTATGTATTGAAGAACCACCTGACAAAATACCCCCGGAGGAATGTGAGGGATGGGAAAGCAAGTATGATACATATGTAGCCACAAGGAACCTTTAGGGTAACGCACAGACAGGTGCCAGTCAGGCTGACAGGATGCAGGGTCAATAAGGATCCAGCAATTTCTCAAGGTACATACTCAGTGGTCTTACTAAGACTGGTCGGAGGAAGAACAAGACAGTTGACATGGAAAACTGTGTTTGTCCTGTGTTTTGGAAGGTGACACATAAACCCAAGGGCTGTGTTACACAGATTATTTTTCTAGCAATGCATAACAGTGTAATCGAAAAAATGGCAGCTTCTATGCTGTTCCAAGCATCTGCAAAGGCAGTACATGTTCAAATGGCTGGTCTGCATGGAGGTGCTCACAGGTGTGTGCTGCATCAGTTTCTCACAAGTCCTGTAGGTGAGATTTGAGTTCAAATGGCCAACAGTACCTTTCACATGGGAAGCAAACTACAGGTGAGAACAGGGCTTAGAGACTACTAGCCAGTGCATTATTTAACCTGACATACATGCAGACAGATGTACAATGACTATGGCATAGCATACTGAAGGGTGAAGCACACTGGATTAATATTGTTAGTCTGTGTGTAGAGGAGGGAATATCTGGGTACACATATTACCATTCCAGGGACCTCTTAAGACGGGTGGGGTGAGACCAGGAACATGGGTGTGTCAGGACTTAGGACATGGGCTGATATGTACATGGAATGTCATGTGCACAATGCTCATCATAGTTGTGGCGCTTGTGCTCTCTATGTCCTGCTTATATGGAATTCTAGTCACACATGGTCCTTGCAAAGATAGGTGGTGTAACAGTTACTGCTGTCAAGGGTGTGGCCATACATTAATGTTACTGTTGAAATTGCACATTCCCTGTCTCATGTATGATGCATTTTGTTCCATCATTGACTGATGGTGTCTTAGTTGTGTGCCATATGCTGCAATGAATCATGTTGCCAACTTGTATGTGTGAAATAGGTGTGGTCCTCTGCTATTGCCCTTCAAAGGTGAAATGTACAGGATATATGTCATTTACAGTGTGTCTGAATGTGACTGTTGAATAATACGCATCACAATTGCTTTGGACATTTCTGTGCCCTGATCGGTATATCAGCAATGCTCCATGAGGCTACACTCTTGTTCTGATAGTTAGAGATAAAGGTGAGCAAAAATGATTACCCAGACCATGATATGGTGATTATTATAGGTGTTTATTTACATATGTTGATACAGTGGTGATAGTGAGTTGATTCAAAAGAAATTGTTGACAATATGTTGGCGCCTAAGCAATCCTGCAGCTGTGTTTGGTTGGTCCCCCTCATGTTGCTGGCCAGCATCTTCCTCTTCCTCCTCTTCAGGCATTTGTGGCTCTGGTTCTAATAGGGGAATGTTCGTTCGTACACAAATGTTGTGCAGGATGGCACATGTTAAAATGATCTTGCAGACCTTTTCTGGTGAGTATAGGATGCTGCCACCAGTGATGTCGAGGCACCTGAATCTCGACTTCCGGATGCCAAAGTTCCTCTCGACTATGGTACGTGTCCTCCTATGTGCCTCATTGAAGGCACGCTCTGCTGCAGTGCTTGGGTTGCCAAATGGTGTCATAATCCATGGCTGGATCCCATACCCCTGATCAGCTGAAAGAGAAAATGATTGAGATCATGTTGATGTAGCTTGCCCCATTAATATCACCTAGCATGGCAGTAGTTGTCTTGTGTTGGCTGTGATTCTTTTGTGTTATTGTGTTGATTCCTAGGCTTCTAGGATGTACCATCAGCATTGAGTTGTTTCCTTGTCTGAATAAGTGTTTGCCTGCTGACCGGTTTCAGTAGTATATTTTGGGAGTTGCAGTACAGTGGGTACTCCCTAGCATTGTGATTTGTGTTACAGGTGTCCCTGTGTCTTCATTGAGGTGAGATGATAGTTCCATACACAGATTCAAATTGACAGTGGTGGTAACACGTTGGCATCTATGTACCCTGGACATCCCATACCTTTAGACATATGCAATGGATTAACTTAAACATCAGTGAGATGCTTACATTTTGCAAGGTGACAATTAGCCAAACTTCTCCATACTTTGTGATCATTGACATCTTAGCATTTGACTGTACACTAATTTCACATGTGTCACAAGTTCACTGCAGACCTGTCAAACATGCCTAGAGGTGTCACAACTTCAGTGTGTTCCTGTTCACATGTCGCTGTTGTGGTGTATGTGTTGTTTGTCCTAGAGGGTTGCTGTGCAGTGTGTATATAAGTAGGTTTCTGTACTTACCAACAAGTAGTCCATTGCCATATCGTCCATCCTGGAAGTGTTGATTGATGGTACAGTGACGGAAGATGAATGAATCATGTACACTCCGAGGATACTTTGCCACAATGTTGGTAATCAGTCCCTGGTGATCCACAATGGCCTGCACATTGATAGAGTGTGTGCGCTTCCTGTTGCGGAATAGATGTTCAGTTGCAGCAGGTGGCACAAGGCGTATATGTGTGCAGTCAATGGCACCAAGGACGTGTGGAAATCCATTAATGAGGTAAAACCCCTGTTTGGTCTCCTGCTGCTTCTGCTGTGTGTTTGGGAAGCAGATGTGGCGGGGTGTGAGTGTGATGATGGCATCCAGTACCTTGGGCAGGAAGGCGGAGAATGATGGCTGTGAGATCCCAGCAACCAGGGTGCCAGTGGTTTGAAAGGAGCCACTTGCCAACATGTGTAGTACAGCTAGCTGCTTGGTTTCTGGTGGGATGGTGCGGGGTGTCTGCAAGCTGGGTGCCAACTGTGGCTCAATGTTGCGCAGCAGCTGCTGAATGGCTTGTCAGTTCAACCTGTACCTCTGGATGATGTCATGTTCCCTGAGGCCATGAAGGGTTGTCCTGGTGTGGAATATCCTCTCCTGCCTTCTGCATTGCCTTTGGGGTCCCTGCTGGTGTTGTGGCAGCTGCTGTTGTGCTCTGCGTCTGCATGAACGCTGGATGAGAAGCACCTCCCTGTCTTCATTTTGCTGCTCTGCTGTTGCTTCTGTGTGGTTTCATTAAATACAGGTGTGTTTGTCCCATTTTAATGCCTGCCCTGACCCAGGCATTAATTTTTATTGCAAATCGGGCTGTGCATCATTTTCCGACTCCGCCTCCTGGCCGTACGAGATTTTTGCGCGGTAGCATAATTACGACGCACATAATTACGACGGTGTGTCATTTTTTTGGACGGGAACGCCTACCTTGCATATCATGAACGCAATGCGGTTTCCGGCATCCAGAAAATGACGCACATGGCGGGATTTTGACATCCGCTGGCTCGCGCGTCAAAGTTTAAATATGGGGCAAGGGTTGCGCCGAATGTGCGTCAAAATGTTTGACGCGCATTCAGCGCAGACGGAGTATAAATATGCCCCCTGGAATCACAATAACCTCTAACAAGCCTGGCACAATTTAACTACTGGGCCCAGTGTACTTACCATACTTACCATAACACAGTGCTTAATTTGTAAATAAAAAGGTGCTGGTGCCCAAAGCTCTCCTCAAACACTCGGCTGCTGCAAAGAAATGTGTGAACATGGAATACTCAGGCAGCATAATCCTGAAACCATCTTGGGCCTCTTCAATCCATATAAAGCCACTCCATGCCCCTTCAGCTCACTCTTGCAGCTTTCTACTTTCTCTCTTTGTGACGCCTTTGATGCATTAAATCATTCTTGGTTGCATTAACCTAAGTTAGGCACTGATGATGGTATTGTTGGTATGAATATATTTGATTTGCTGGCTGAAATGCATACCTTTGACCATTGTGTTCTCCAAATGAAAAGAAAAGAGGGCAAAATTAGAAAAAGCTTTGTTACATTTTAAGTAGGCAAAAATCAAAGTCTTTTTTTTTTTTTAAGATGTTTTTGATTGAGTCAAATACAAGAACCTTAACTTACCATTGACAGGACAGAGATATGCAGTTGTGAATATATATGCATAAAGCATATTGTACTTATAAATGCAGATTAAACATGTTAAAGAATTAGGCATATACAGCAATTTAGTATCAAAGACTCCAAGTTTGAATAAAGAAAGAAGAGCTATAGGGATAGAAAAGGGAATCAAGTGATAGCCATGTGGAGAGAGAGAGGCAATAGACATTAGTTACAGCAAATCTAAGATGAAATAAGTATATATAAGAAGAAAAACAGGAAATATATTAACATTTTTAAAAAAGGAGGAGAAAAATCCATTTCCTTCCAGTGTGTGAGAGATAGTTACTTAATAGCAACCATAGCTGATGACGTTTGAAGAAAGTTCCTGTTGAATCAAGCTTGTAGCTGTCAAGTCTATGATGATAACATACAGAACTCCACCACTGTCTGACAGTAATGGTCTCCGAAGATGTCCAGTTAGAATTAATAATAGAGATTGCAATGGAAAGCAAAAGGTCCACCAATTTTCCAAGAGGCCTGAATGAACTCCAGATGTTGTGTATGCCACCCAAAAACAGTAATTCATATGACATTGATAAGGAGATCTTAGCTATTGCTGAAATGTGAGACCATATTGAGGACCAAAAAGTAGATAGGGATGGACAAGAAAAAAACATGTGAAAGTCGGTACCCTGCTGAGTGTGGCAGCGCCAACAATTGTCATTTTTTGCAAGTTTGAGTTTGTAAAGGCGTACAGGAGTGTAGAAAAATAATATAGGGTTTGCGTGAGGCTTGCAGTGCGTGCAGTGGGGATGTATCTTATACCATATTCTATCCCATAAAAAAGTTGGCCTAACAACACCAAGATCTGATTTCCCACAATGTCTCAATAGGTGATTTGAGTCTAGGTGAAACAGACGTTCTTAAAATGTATTAATTCCAGCTGCCCTAGGATAATTAGAAGTTACGATCGGGTGTGGAGATGATGCAAGAGAAGAATGATTATGATGTATAAGTTTATTGAGGGCCTCTTGGACCAGAGTAGAAATAATGATATATTGGGATTTCATGTGAATAGGGAGATTATAAATTGCTTAGAGAGTAGTAAAAGGGATGAGAGAGTCTTTATGATATAATTAGGAAATGAGAAGAATACCTTTAGTCATCCAAGCCTTCCAACACAAGGTTTTACCTTGTTTCCTAAGAGAACTATTGTGGCAAATAGAACTGTTAAAGAATTGATTAATGGGGGTAAGATGCGAAATAAAAAAAAGATTTCAGTAAGTTGACTAAATGGGAGATAGTGCTGGGCAACCAGAATTTTGGGGGGTTAGACATAAATATAATGTGTTTATGGGAAAAGGGAGAAATAAATGTTTCTTCCAAAGAGAACCATAGCTTTTGAGGGGCATCATTGAGTGTAGATAAATAGGGATATATTTGCTGAATGCCAAAAGATTTGTGATAAGTTAAAAAGTCAGGAAAATTAACTCTACCTTGTACTTTAGGAAGTTTTAATTTCGAGAGAGAGATTCGGGATTGTTTGCCGTTCCACAGGAACTTGGATAGAATTTTATCAATCGAACTAAAAAATGATTTAGGTATCTTAATAGGAAGCATCATAAGGAAGAAGTTCATTATAGGGAGAAGTATCATCTTTATGGTGTCCAAGCAGCCCCACCACGTGAGATATAACGGAGACCATTTCTGTGTGAGATCTACAAGCTTTGCAGATTGGATTTCTAAATTAGTCTTTAATGTATTGTATTGTATTGTATTGTAATCGTATTTATATAGCGCTTACTACCCCTGACGAGGCGTCAAAGCACTTTTCGATGAGTAGCACGCTACTCTGGAACCCAACAAGAATTAGTGATGAATTAGTATAGTTAAATAATGAGCACAGTTTTAGTATTATTATGAGTTAATTTGAGCTGCGGATATGAGAGTTTGTTAGTTAGATTGACTGGAGTAATGGAGGGGTGGAGGAGGAAAGAAATCCAGAAATGTTAATTGGGAGTATATCCTTCATTTACTCAACCCAAAGGTTTGGGATGAGTAAAGGGGGGCAGAGGGGGAAGAGTATGTGGAAGGGTTAGGGAGAGCATAGTAGCAGGGTGAGATAAATGCAGGAGAATTTAGTAGGGTTGTGTGGGAGGTCACAGTAGTAGAGTGAGGTTTGGTGAGTTAAATGTAGAAGCGGAGGGAAGAGCTTAGGCAGAGATATTTAGGAGATGAAAGTGGTAGAAGGGATTTGGGATGAGTCAGAGTGAGAATGGAGGATAGTTTGATAGAGACATGACATAAGAGTGATGAGTAGATAAGTGTGATAAAATGAGAGCAGGAATTCATAGATATCTAGTATAACCACCCACCCAGGAGCCATGCAATGATCTACGAACATGCCAAGCACAGAAACAACATATACACGTACACACACACACACACACATATATATATATATATATATACACACACACACACACACATACACATGAATACACACATATGCACATACAATACATAATTAGAACCATGGGTAAAAAATACTTAGTCAAACAGGTTTAAAGAGTGTGTGTGTATTTTATTGTTATGACTTAGTAGTAATACATATTTTCTAAAGAAACTATAAATAAATAGAAATATACATATAATCTGAAAAAAAGATTTATCAACATAGGCATATGCAGTTCATAGTTGTTTGAATGAGGTGGTTATGAAGGAAAGAGCCAACTCTTGAGTAGTTTTCTGAAGACAAGAAAGTTATCTGTGGCTCTTATAGTTGGGGGTAATGAATTCCATAGTTTGGCTGCTTGGATGGAGAAAGATGTACCACCTATAGTCTTTTTCTTGTATGGTGGTGTTCTAAGGCGGGGTGCCAATCTTGAGCGGAGGGTTCTTTGTTGGATGTATTTGGTAATTTTCTTTCTGATAAAAAGTGGTCCTGTTCCATGTATAGCTTTGTGGGTGATACAAAGCAGCTTGAAAGTGCATCTTCTGGCAACGGGTAACCAGTGTAGTGCTCTCAAGGCAGGGGAGATGTGGGCTTGCAGCTTTACATGTAACAGTAGCCTGGCTGCAGAATTCTGGATACGTTGTAGTTTTTTCATAACAGATAGAGATGATCCATGGTAGAGGCTATTGGCATAATCCAGTTTGGAAAGTACAAACGAGATAGTAGCTTGCACCTTGTGTGGAAATCCGAGGTGGGGGAAGATGCGTCGTAAAGTCTTTAAGGTGATGAAGCTTGTGCGTGCTAATTTGTCTACTTGGGCATTCATAGTTAACTTGGAATCCATGGTGATTCCTAGGTTTTTAACTTCCTTGGATAATTGAGGAGGTGGTCCGAGATCGTCAGGCCAGACGCACAGAGGGTCATAATGTTTCCAGTCACCACATATGAGTATTTCTGTTTTGGAGGTATTTAGTTTGAGATGGCTCCAAGTCATCCACTGATCAACAGCTCTGAGGCAACTGAAGATTTGTGAGTTTTCAATGTTTTTCGGGCATTCTAATTTTAGTAGTATTTGTGTGTCATCTGCATAGTTGTAGCATGTGAGATGGAAATCATTGATCAGTTCTGGTAAAGATATCATGTAGATGTTGAAAAGCAAAGGTGAGATGATTGACCCTTGGGGGACCCCTGCTTTTGTGAGGTAGGGTTCAGACGAGAAGGGGGGCGAGTGGATGATATTCGATCTTTTTTGAAGATAGGAAGTAATCCAGTTGAGAGCAATCCCTTGTATGCCGGCTTTGTGGAGTCTTTGAGTTAGGGTGTCATGGTCAACCGTATCAAAGGCAGCTGATAGGTCCAAGAGAAGTAGTGCAGCAACTCCATTTTGGTCGACTGTGTTTTTTAGATCGTCGCAGATTGCCATCAGTGCCGTTTCAGTGCTTCTTCCTGGGCGGAATCCAGTTTGGAAGTCTGAAAGGATAGAATTGTCTTCAATGAATTGTGACATCTGGGCAAATGCTGCTCTTTCTATTAATTTGCCCAGGAAAGGTCCATTTGTGATTGGTCTGTAGTTGTTGGGGTCTTGCGGGTCTAGGTTTGTTTTCTTTAATAAAGGTCGTATGTATGCCTTTTTCAGGTCTGCAGGAAAAGTCCCTGAAGTTAAAGAGTTGTTGATGATTCTTCTTACAGGTGTGGCAGCAGAAGTAGATAGAAGGATGTTCTTGAAGATTTGTGGTGGGCAAGGGTCAGAGGGGCAACCAGAAGGTCTGCTTGCTTTGACCAAATCCATAAATTCATCCTGGGATATTTGTTTGAAGGACTGTAGAGGTTGGGATGGTTTATTCTTAAAGGGTATTTTAGGAAAGGGGTTGGTGCTGATGGTTTTCTTCTGTTTTAAATAGGAGTCCAATGTGTCTGCCTTGGTTGTGTAGTGAGTTGCCAATTTGTTTGTGAAATCTTGAGTAGTGGGATGACTTCCTTCCATGCATGTAGGTTTTCGAAATTCATTGAGAATTTTATAAAATTCCTTGGTTGTAGATTGAGCATTTTGAATTCTGTCTGAATAGTATTTTTTTTAGCTTTTTTGATTGATGATTTGTATATCCTGTTAAGTTTGTGTAGCTGCAGTTTGTCTTGACTGTTGTTTGTTTTGAGCCAGGTCCGCTGCAACTTTCTGATTTGTTGCTTTTTCTTTTTAAGTTCTGTGTTTCTCCAAGATGTTGGTTTTCTTTTGTTGTGTTTAGTTTTTCTGAGTGGTATTAGGACATCAAAAGCTTCCTGTAGCCGCTCATAAAGGTTTGGTACAGAATTAATTGTATCTAGATCTGTGTTTGCTGTTAGTTGTGTTTCTAAGTGATCCAAATTGAGTTTGCTCCATGGTCGATAGGTGTATGTATGTAAGTAGTTGTGGGGTGTGTGGATTTGTGGAGTTGTATGTCGGAAAGTTATCATATGGTGGTCTGACCAGGTGATTGGCGTGATGCTATGAATAGTAACTAGTTCAGGCTTAGCAAAAATGACATCTAGGATGTGACCAGCGATGTGTGTGGGATTGTGTATAATCTGATGTAGGTTCAATGCGAGTAGGCCAGTGGTGATAGCTTTTGGATGGGGCATATTGGGTTTGTCAAACCAAATGTTTAGATCCCCAAGAATGCATGGATTGGAGTATAGTGTAATAAGGTTTGAGACTGTGTCTAGAAAAACATCTGGGAAAGTGGATTTGTTAGGTGGAGATCTGTAAAGGAGGAGAAAGCTACAGGAGGAAGTTGGAGTAGGGTGGCATCTGGTAAGGAGGGCTTCACAACCTTGTATGGAGATGTTGTCTGTTTTACTGAGGTTCATTGCCTGTTTGAATATAATAGCTAGTCCACCTCCTCTCTTGCCTATACGGTTTTGAGTGATGGTTTGATAGTCCGGAAGAACGGCTTCGTGCAACACTGGTGCCATGTCATCTCCCAACCAGGATTCAGTAATGAATAGTAAGTCAGGTTGTGTGTCTGTGAGCAGGTCGTAGATGTGGTGCTTGTTTTTTGAGAGTGATCGAGCATTTATGAGCTGGAAGTTTAGAAAAGGCGTGTTAGTGGTAGTGTTGTTTTGTTTAGTAGAAGGGTAAGTAGTGTAATGTGAGCTTGAAGCAGGAGTGTTGCTAGCTGTGATAACTGTTTGAGGGTCACAATAGTCTTGCTTTTCAACATAGTGTTCCTCTTCCAGCAGGTTAAGGAAGCATTTTGTTGGGCCTGTGTGTATGGGTGGTCGACTTGGTGGCTGAGAGAGCCATGAGGAGTGTACTGTTTTTTGTAGGGTAGTTTTATTATGTAACAGACAAGGGGATGCGAGGTTGCTATGAGTGGCATGTTTTTTATTTTGTTTGCGTTTGTTTAGTGTGGATGGAGTATGGGTTAGGGGTGGTGGAGGAGCATGTGGATCATGATGTAAGGCTCTAAATTGCGCAATGGAGGAGAGGCGAGTGAATGAAAGTTGCTGGGTTGGGGTGCTTGTGGTAGGTGTTTGTGAAGAGTGGGGGGGTAGGGGTGGGGATAGGATGGAATTTGTATTCTTTGTGTAGTCCTGGGGGTGGGAGCGGGTATGATGATGAGTGTAATGTAAGTTTGTGTTGCTTTGATGTGCTGATGTTTGTGGTTGATATTGTTTTTGTAGAATAATGAGAGGGGATTTTGGTGTAGTTGTTTTGGGTGAGGGATTTGTATGTGAGTTAGTGCTGCTAAGTGGAATATGAGTGTTAGATGGGGTGTTGATGTATTTAGGAGATGAATGTATGAGGTGTGTAAGAGGTGATGGGTGTGTGTCAGGGGAGTTAGTATTAGTTGCAATGCCTGGAAGAGGTAATATGTGTGGTGGAGTGAAATGTTGGGATTGTATGGTTGTGTGTAATTGGTGAAGAGAGGGGAAGAGTGTTTGTAGATGATGTGTTTGAAGGCAGGGTTTGGGCATTGTTTTGACGACAGGTGGTCTGTGTGGAGCAAACAGCGGATAGTGTTGTTGGTTAGTATGAGCAGTGAGTGTGTATCTGGGAGACTGAAACTGAGAGAAATGTATGTTGTAGTTTTGTATTGTGTGGGTGATGGCAGGTTGTGTTAGTGGGAGTGGACAGAGTAGTGTTTGCTGTGAGAATGAAGGAGTTTGTCTGTAGTAGTTGTGGGGGATATGTGTATAGGTGTTGTATGTAGGGTATTGTGTTGGGTGATGGGGCAATGCAATCTGTCTGTGGTCAGTTTGTGATGCACGAGTTGAATGTGTGTTTGTATGTTGATGGATGTGTAGGGGCTGAAACCATTCATGGTCATATGTGAATTGGGCAGCATTTCTGACCCTAGTCGCTAGTCCCTAGTCCCTAGTCCCTACCTGTCCTGAACAGGACAGGACCAAACAGACAACTGCCCTTATCCTCGATGCCGAGGCTGAGACGCCCTGAATCCTAGCCTTTTATAGCCCTGCTGGCCTATAAGAAGCCAGTCCTAACCCTAGCCAATCCAATTTCAAACCCTGATTCAGCCAACTAATGGGAGACCCAGCCCTAATCACCAGTCATAGCCCTATTCCTGACCACCAATCACAGGCCCAGTCCTAAAACCAGCAACCAATCAGAATCTCAGCCCTATCCACCAATCACAGCCCTAGAACAAACAGCCAATCAGAATCTCAGCCCTATCCACCAATCACAGCCCTAGAACCAACAGCCAATCAGAATCTCAGCCCTATCCATCAATCACATCCCTAGAACCAACAGCCAATCAGAATCTCAGCCCTATCCACCAATCACATCCCTAGATCCAACAGCCAATCAGAATATCAGCCCTGTCCACCAATCATAACTGCATCCCTGGAGCTGGCAACCAATGAAACACCGTCTCCCAACAACCTATCACAACAGCATATGCAACAACGAAAAGGAACTTATATAAGGAGCAAGTTAACTGAACTCCAGTCCCTGTGGGCAGGGGGAAAGGCAACTGCTTCTCTATTCAGAATCTCCTTGGATACAGACAGGCTGAATCCACACTTCCAAGCTAGCAGAGCCTACTTTCCAGGTAAGGGGGAGATTGTTTAAGAGACAAACACTGCAATAGTGCTGGGCGCACACACTAAAATCAGGCTTTTTTTAAAGGCAAAAATACATGGGGGCAGACAGTTTTTTAGCACAATTTTAATCACACAAACCGATTAAAACAGTCTCCTAAAACCACACTCTGCAAGATGAATGTAGCCTTTTTACTTACAAGAGGGGAAAAGAGGGGAGGTGGAGGAGGGGTGCCACAAACTAGCAAGGGAATTTACACAGTCACGGCAAAAAGGATTTTTTTTAAAACACCACTTTAAAAAAGGCCAGGCTGCCTGAAACACAGAGAGTCCACAGTAAAACAAACACTTTTGAACAAATAATACTATTTACCGAGAAAAATCTTTGGGCTCCTTACCTAGGTCTTTTTGCAATCCTTGAACACTGGGCTGTATCAGGACACAGGGGAGATGCACAGAGGAACACAAAATGGATATGGCTGTCTTGGCCTTCCCTCCACAAACTTAAGGAGCCAGAGCAGGTGGGGGGGCAGGTCTCAGGTGCAGCAGAGACTCAGGGTGCCAATCAGCTAAGTCCAGTCCCTGTGGGCAGGGGGAAAGGCAACTGCTGCTCTATTCAGAATCTCCTTGGAAACAGACAGGCTGAATCCACACTTCCAAGCTAGCAGAGTCTACTTTCCAGGTAAGGGGGAGATTGTTTAAGAGACAAACACTGCAATAGTGCTGGGCGCACACTCTAAAATCGGTCTTTTTTTAAAGGCAAAAATACAGGGGGGCAGACAGTTTTTTAGCACAATTTAAATCAAACAAACAGATTTAAACAGTCTCCTAAAACCACACTCTGCAAGATGTATGCAGCCTTTTTACTTGGAAGAGGGGGAAAAAAAGGGGAGGTGGAGGGGGGGAGGGTGCCTTAAACTAGCAAGGGAATTCACACAGTCACGGCAAAAATTTTAAAAAAACCACCACATTAAAAAAGGCCAGGCTGCCTGAAACACAGAGAGTCCACAGTAAAACAAACACTTTTGAACAAATAATACTATTTACTCTATAAAATCTTTGGGCTCTTTAGCTAGGTCTTTTTGCAATCCTTGAACACTGGGCTGTATCAGGACACAGGGGAGATGCACAGAGGAATACAAAATGGAGGTGGCTGTCTTGGCCTTCCCTCCACAAACTTAAGGAGCCAGAGCAGGTGAGGGGCGGTTCTCAGGTGCAGCAGAGACTCAGGGAGCCAATCAGCTAAGTCCAGTCCGTGTGGGCAGGGGGAAAGGCAACTGCTGCTCTATTCAGAATCTCCTTGGACACAGACAGGCTGAATCCACACTTCCAAGCTAGCAGAGTCTACTTTCCAGGTAATGGGGAGATTGTTTAAGAGACAAACACTGCAATAGTGCTGGGCGCACACTCTAAAATCGGGCTTTTTTTAAAGGCAAAAATACAGGGGGGCAGACAGTTTTTTAGCACAATTTAAATCACACAAACAGATTAAAACAGTCTCCTAAAACCACACTCTGCAAGATGTATGTAGCCTTTTTACTTAGAAGAGGGGGAAAAAAGGGGGGGTACAGGGGGAGAGGGTGCCACAAACTAGCAAGGGAATTCAGTCACGGCAAAAACGATTTTTTTAAAAACACCACTTTAAAAAAGGCCAGGCTGCCTGAAACACAGAGAGTCCACAGTAAAACAAACACTTTTGAACAAATAATACTATTTACCCAGAAAAATCTTTGGGCTCCTTACCTAGGTCTTTTTGCAATCCTTGAACACTGGACTGTATCAGGACTCAGGAGAGATGCACAGAGGAACACAAAATGGAGGTGGCTGTCTTGGCCTTCCCTCCACAAACCTAAGGAGCCAGAGCAGGTGGGGGGGCGGGTCTCAGGTGCAGCAGAGACTCAGGGAGCCAATCAGCTAAGTCCAGTCCCTGTGGGCAGGGGGAAAGGCAACTGCTGCTCTATTCAGAATCTCCTTGGATACAGACAGGCTGAATCCACACTTTCAAGGTAGCAGAGTCTACTTTCCAGGTAAGGGGGAGATTGTTTAAGAGACAAACACTGCAATAGTGCTGGGTGCACACTCTAAAATCTGGCTTTTTTTAAAGGCAAAAATACAGGGGGGCAGACAGAATTTTAACACAATTTAAGTCACACAAACCGATTAAAACAGTCTCCTAAAACCACACTCTGTAAGATGTATGTAACCTTTTTACTTAGAAGAGGGGAAAAAAAGGGGGGGGCAGAGGGGGGTGCCACAAACTAGCAAGGGAAATCACACAGTCACGACAAAAATGATTTTTTTAAAAACACCACTTTAAAAAAGTCCAGGCTGCCTAAAACACAGAGTCCACTGTAAAACAAACACTTTTGAACAAATAATACTATTTACCCAGAAAAATCTTTGGGCTCCTTACCTAGGTCTTTTTGCAATCCTTGAACACTGGGCTGTATCAGGACTCAGGGGAGATGCACAGAGGAACACAAAATGGAGGTGGCTGTCTTGGCCTTCCCTCCACAAACTTAAGGAGCCAGAGCAGGTGGGGGGGCGGGTCTCAGGTGCAGTAGAGACTCAGGGAGCCAATCAGCTAAGTCCAGTCCCTGTGGGCAGGGGGAAAGGCAACTGCTGCTCTATTCAGAATATCCTTGGATACAGACAGGCTGAATCCACACTTCCAAGCTAGCAGAGTCTACTTTCCAGGTAAGGGGGAGATTGTTTAAGAGACAAACACTGCAGTAGTGCTGGGCGCACACTCTAAAATCGGGCTTTTTTTAAAGGCAAAAATACAGGGGGGCAGACAGTTTTTTAGCACAATTTAAATCACACAAACAGATTAAAACAGTCTCCTAAAACCGCACTCTGCAAGATGTATGTAGCCTTTTTACTTAGAAGAGAGGGGAAAAAAGGGGTGGCAGAGGGGGAGGGTGCCACAAACTAGCAAGGGAATTCACACAGTCACGGCAAAAACGATTTTTAAAAAAACACCCCTTTAAAAAAGGCCAGGCTGCCTGAAATACAGAGAGTCCACAGTCAAACAAACACTTTTGAACAAATATTACTATTTACCCAGAAAAATCTTTGGGCTCCTTACCTAGGTCATTTTGCAATCCTTGAACACTGGGCTGTTTCAGGACACAGGGGAGATGCACAGAGGAACACAAAATGGACGTGGCTGTCTTGGCCTTCTGTAAGAGGGGCGGCAGAGAGGTAGTCACGTACAACACCAAAAGTTAAATGAAGTGGTGATGATTTATTTAGGTTATACGCCGAACGATTAGCCCTACACCAACCAGCGTCCTCTTCTCTCCCCTTCAACTGTCGCTCTCACATTCCACAAGCCGCATCTCGAGCAAACACAACATTCTCACCTTCATCTCGTGCCGGACACGCACGCACCCAGATTCCTAGGATACCACACCACCTTCCCCGTATCAGAATAACAAAACTAAAATACAAACTACCCATGGCCCTTGAACAATTAATATTGCTTACAAACTAAGACAAATTGAACGAACATTGCATCACAAAGTCCATAAAGATGTCACAGAACACAGTTCATTTCACAGTTCATTTTACATAGTCCCTGAACCATGATGGTTTTGAAACATTCCTTTTCGGTCGAGTTTCAGCTGGGCCTCGTATTCTAGTAACACCTGGAGCGATACAGATATCTTGAGCAGGAACATCCAGTGAGATACGTTGAGAGTCATGAACTTCTACATCGGGTCCCGAACACTTAGCCACCCTATTCAGATTCCATATCCTATGATCTTCTGTTTTCACTGCATTCCTAAACAGTCTTATGACTTTAAATGGACCCTTGAACTTAGATGGTTTTCCCTCCTTCCTTGGAGATCTTATCTTAACAAAATCCCCTTCATGTAATACAGTTCTTTTAACAGCTTTTCGCTCATCATACCTCAACTTTCTTCTCTCTTTCACCTCTCTCTCTCTCTCTCTCTCCAACCTTCAATGCTATCAACCTGATCACTGACCTCTTTTCTTTTCTCATTAACCCATCTGGGTTCAATCTCACTGTAAGGAACTCTACCTTTGAATAACTGAAAAGGAGTCACCCCTGTAGTGGAATGTGGTGTCAAACGATACTCCTGAACCTTTTTTTTTACTTCACCCTCCCACTCAATATTATTAATAAGTGCTAATTGCATGCATTGTTTCAGCACTTTTATAAAGCGCTCAACAACACCATTAGACTCTGGGTGATAAAGAGCGGTTCTTTTGTGAACCACATTCCTTTCTCTTAAAAAGGACTCTGTTGCATCAGAAACAAACTGCACTCCATTGTCGGTCAGTAAAGTAGAGGGAAAGCCCTCTCTTTCGAACAGGTCATCAAGAAAATTAATTATGTCTCTTGATTCAACCGAATTCACAAATCTGACTTCTGGCCAACGGGAGAACATGTCAATGCAGACTAAAATATACCGGTCAACAGACTTCAGTTTAATTGGGCCTAAAATGTCCAAGGGTATGTCAACCCAGGGACCGGAAGATTCCTCACGTATGACCATGGGCTGAACCCTACACTTTAATACCTTATCTGAACAAGCGCACTCATAGCAGTTCCTCACTTCCCTTTCCACCATGATGTCCATGGCAGGCCACCAGTAGGTGTTCCTTAATCTCTCCTTTGTTTTGGAGATGCCCAAGTGGCTTGAGTGAGCAAAATTAATAAGATTCTTTCTCAAGCTAGTTGGTGGAACCAACTTGCTGCCTCTCATCAAAAACCCACCAACTACGGACAATTCATTCCTGACCTGCCAGTAACCTGTTAATTCTTCACACAGTTTCTCTTTGACACCCCAACCATTTGTAATTTTACTCACTACATCCTGCAAGATGACGTCTTTCGACAATTCATCCAACCACATTGGTTCTGAGATTGTTCCCTCAGTGACAACGCAGACCTTTATCTCCTCGTCAGCTACAATGTCCGCAAAACACCCTCTTTCAATGATCTCATCATCTTTTCCCGTGTCTGGACACAACCTCGACAGACAATCAGCCTGAACATTTAATGTCCCCGGCATATAAGAGATTACAAATACAAATTCTTGCAATGCCACTACCCACTTCCTGATTCTATGTGAGATCAACTCTATTCCTTTTTTTGTAAATACCTCTACCAGAGGTTTGTGGTCAGTCACAATCTGAAATCTATGTCCCCACAAAAATTTCCTCAGTTTTCTTACTGCCCAAAAGACACTAAGCGCCTCTTTTTCAACAACCGAATAATTGAATTCAGCTCCCTTCAAACATCTGGATGCAAAAAGAATAGTCCTCATTTGACCATGTTTTTTCTGTAACAAAACCGCCCCAAGACCCTTAGAACTGGCATCAGTCATCACAATAATCTCATCGTGTGCATCAAAGCTCCCTAAATCTGCTGCCTTATCCAAGCTCACCTTGATGTCCCGATACTCCTTTTCACATACCTGATCCCACTTAAATTCTGCTTTTTTCTTTAACAATTGTCTCATGTAATAAGTTCTTTCAGCAAAGCGTGGGACAAACTTATTATAAAACTCCGCCATGCCTAGGAATTTTACAAGTTCTTCTTTAGTTTGTGGACTGGGTAATTTTTTTATAGTATTGACTAAACTTTCCTTGGGGCGAATTCCTTTCACCGAAATCTCATGACCTAAGTACTCAATGTTGGGAATATTTATCTTACACTTCTCAGCTTTGAGAGCCAGGCCATTGTCTCGTAGCTTCTCTAAAACCATCCTCAGTCTCTTGTTGTGTTCTGCTAGATTAGTCCCTGTGATTAAAAGGTCATCTTGATATACTTTCACCCCTTCCATGCCTCTCAAAATCCTTTCCATGGCCCTCTGAAAAACAGTTGCTGCAGAAATCAACCCAAACAGCATTCTTAAGAACTTGAATGTGCCAAAAGGTGTTATAAAAGTGGTAAATTCCTGGGAAGAATTATGCAAATTAATTTGATGGTAAGCAGAGGTCAAATCTAGGGTTGAGAAGTGACTTGCCCCACACAGCGAACACAACAACTCTGTAATATTTGGAAGAGGATAGTGGTCTATGATGACTGACTTGTTTAGATCTCTCAAATCAACACAGAGCCTAGCTTCGCCATTGGACTTCCTTGCCATAACAACTGGTGCCACCCATTCTGAAGCCTCAACCTCTTGAATAATCCCATTCATGATGAGCTTATCGATCTCAGCTTTCATCTTATCCCTCACCAACAGAGGTACATTTCTCACTTTCGCTGCCTTCGGCTGTGCACCAGGCTTTAGCCTAATTTTGTGTACATAGTTTTTCAGACAGCCTAATTTCTTGCTAAACATATCTGGAAACTCCTTCACCCAAACCCCCACATCTTCCGAAACAGACTGAACTGTGTGGTTATCCTTCAGCCTAACAGGTGGGTCTTCATTTGGATCAAGCAAAACTCTGAGATCACGTTGAAGAAACCAACTAATTAAAGAGTCCCCTTTTACAGAGATGTACACTTTTGCTGGAATGACACGCTCCCTAAACTCTACCGTTCCCCAAAAGTAACCCAACAACTTGATTGGCTCGCCACCATAACCCTTAGGTAACACATCAGGTTTTAACAAGTCGACTGTCCCCTTTAAATACTGATCATAAAATATTTTAGGTATCAAAGTAAGTTTTGCCCCAGAATCAAATAAAATTTTGAGGGATTTACCATTAACCAAGATTGACTTTACAGGACCATCAAAAGACCCAACACTAGTTTGTAGAACATGAACGACATTCACTGCTTCACCACCATCTGTGTCACTATCACACCACACCTCTCTTATTTTCTTTGTGTTATTCTTCACCCTGCAACATCTAGCAAGATGACCAACTCTACCACAGTTCCTACAGAGTATTTTCCAGGCAGGACATTCCTTGTTATTGGCCATGTGACCAACATTCCCACACCTAAAACACTTCCCAGCAAATGTTTTCTTTGACTTTACTGATTCTCCACCAACTTTACTGTCAGTGTTATTGCAATGTATTACTTTCACCAACGCTCCTTCATCTCTTGTTGTGTCAAATACAGTAGAGTCTTTTCGAAGTACCTCAACACATTTCTTGGAGTGTTCACAGGTTCTAGCCAACACTAGAACCTCATCTAGAGATGGGTTGTCCTTTTGCCACATGCTCTCCTTTGCTTTTTCCAAGGAGCAGCCAAGCATGAATTGATCCCTCAAACGTTCTTCATAAGAATTTCCAAAAGCACAGGTAGAAGCAAGCCTTCTCAGCTCAGTAATATATTGTTCCATTGTTTCACCTTGGCGTTGCATCCTTTTTCCAAATTGGTATCTTTCAAGAACTGTACTTACTTTTGGTAAGTAATGCAGGTCCAGTTTCTGTAGACAAATATCAAATTCGTTGAGGCCAGTAGAGTCTGTATCTGAAAGATCAGGAAGGTTCTCAAAGACTTCTTGGCCCTCAGTGCCTAAACAGTGCATTAAAAGTGAAGTCTTCCTTTCAGCACTTAATGAAGTTCCACACACCCTAGCATAGTTGTTAAAAACCTTTTTCCACTTTTGCCATGATATGGGTGGGTCACCAGGAGAGGTTAAAAAAAAACGGTGCAGCAGGAACATTCTGCATGATGACCAGTGAAAGACAACTCCACAAACGGCAGGTTTATAGAAAGTAACTTTAAATAGTTTAAAAGGGCAAGCAATTAATTAAAGCTGTTTAAACCTGAATTAAGAAGTGGCACTGAAATCAATGATGAACCCTCTATTGCAGAAACGTGACTACCTATATTGCAGAGAAATAAACAGGAACAGGAACAGATGAAGGCTGTCTGAGCAGACTGGCCTCAGTAGATGACACAAAATGTCAATGAGCGTCAAAAGTTGCTGTTGTCGGGGTGCGCGTGAGTTCCTGGCGAGGTATAAACCTCTAGCACGAGACGCGTTATTTCTATGGCTGCTGTTGCTAGGGTTGCGCGTATAAACCTCTAGCACGAGACGCGTTATTTCTATGGCTGCTGTTGCTAGGGTTGCACGTTTGGCTCTTGCGCGCCGAAACTCGAAGGGTAACTGAAGCCGATTAAAATAAAATAAACACGCCAGCACGAAATGAAATACCTGGGCGTGAACAAGTTGACAGAGAAGATCCACGAAGATCCACAGACGTGTTGTCAGGGCTCTTGGCGCTAGTACAATAGAGATTAATCCAGAGCTGCCTACCGTTCCCCTTCCGCAGACTCCACTTTCAGAATCAGTTCCACTTTCACCTCGTCGCCAATGTAAGAGGGGCGGCAGAGAGGTAGTCACGAACAACACCAAAAGTTAAATGAAGTGGTGATGATTTATTTAGGTTATACGCCAAACGATTAGCCCTACACCAACCAGCGTCCTCTTCTCTCCCCTTCAACTGTCGCTCTCACATTCCACAAGCCGCATCTCGAGCAAACACAACATTCTCACCTTCATCTCGTGCCGGACACGCACGCACCCAGATTCCTAGGATACCACACCTTCCCTCCACAAACTTAAGGAGCCAGAGCAGGTGGGTGGGGCGGGTCTCAGGTGCAGTAGAGACTCAGGGTGCCAATCAGCTAAGTCCAGTCACTGTGGGCAGGGGGAAAGGCAACTGCTGCTCTATTCAGAATCTCCTTGGAAACAGACAGGCTGAATCCACACTTCCAAGCTAGCAGAGTCTACTTTCCAGGTAAGGGGGAGATTGTTTAAGAGACAAACACTGCAATAGTGCTGGGCGCACACTCTAAAATCGGGCTTTTTTTAAAGGCAAAAATACAGGGGGGCAGACAGTTTTTTAGCACAATTTAAATCACACAAACAGATTAAAACAGTCTCCTAAAACCACACTCTGCAAGATGCATGTAGCCTTTTTACTTAGAAGAGGGGGGAAAAAAAGGGGGTGGGGGGAGGAGGGAGCCACAAACTAGCAAGGGAATTCACACAGTCACGGCAAAAACTATTTTAAAAAAAAACACCACTTTAAAAAAGGCCAGTCTGCCTGAAACACAGAGAGTCCACTGTAAAACAAACACTTTTGAACAAATAATACTATTTACCCAGAAAAATCTTTGGGCTCCTTACCTAGGTCTTTTTGCAATCCTTGAACACTGGGCTGTATCAGGACACAGGGGAGATGCACAGAGGAACACAAAATGGAGGTGGCTGTCTTGGCTTTCCCTCCACAAACTTAAGGAGCCAGAGCAGGTGGGGGGGCGGGTCTCAGGTGCAGTAGAGACTCAGGGAGCCAATCAGCTAAGTCCAGTCCCTGTGGGCAGGGGGAAAGGCAACTACTGCTCTATTCAGAATCTCCTTGGATACAGACAGGCTGAATCCACACTTCCAAGCTAGCAGAGTCTACTTTCCAGGTAAGGGGGAGATTGTTTAAGAGACAAACACTGCAGTAGTGCTGGGCGCCCACTCTAAAATCGGGCTTTTTTTAAAGGCAAAAATACAGGGGGGCAGACAGTTTTTTAGCACAATTTAAATCACACAAACAGATTAAAACAGTCTCCTAAAACCACACTCTGCAAGATGTATGTAGCCTTTTTAATTGGAAGAGGGGGGAAAAAAAGGGGGCGCAGAAGGGGAGGGTGCCACAAACTAGCAAGGGAATTCACACAGTCACGGCAAAAACGATTTAAAAAAAAACACCCCTTTAAAAAATGCCAGGCTGCCTGAAATACAGAGAGTCCACAGTAAAACAAACACTTTTGAACAAATATTACTATTTACCCATAAAACTCTTTGGGCTCCTTACCTAGGTCTTTTTGCAATCCTTGAACACTGGGCTGTATCAGGACACAGAGGAGATGCACAGAGGAACACAAAATGGACGTGGCTGTCTTGGCCTTCCCCCCACAAACTGAAGGAGCCAGAGCAGGTGGGTGGGGCGGGTCTCAGGTGCAGCAGAGACTCAGGGTGCCAATCAGCTAAGTCCAGTCACTGTGGGCAGGGGGAAAGGCAACTGCTGCTCTATTCAGAATCTCCTTGGAAACAGACAGGCTGAATCCACACTTTCAAGCTAGCAGAGTCTACTTTCCAGGTAAGGGGGAGATTTTTTAAGAGAGAAACACTGCAATAGTGCTGGGCGCACACTCTAAAATCGGGCTTTTTTTAAAGGCAAAAATAGAGGGGGGCAGACAGTTTTTTAGCACAATTTAAATCACACAAACAGATTAAAACAGTCTTCTAAAACCACACTCTGCAAGATGTATGTAGCCTTTTTACTTAGAAGAGTGGAAAAAAAGAGAGGGGGCAGAGGGGGGGGGGGGGTGCCACAAACTAGCAAGGGAATTCACACAGTCACAACAAAAACATTTTTTTTTAAAACACCACTTTAAAAAAGGCCAGGCTGCCTGAAAAACAGAGAGTCCACAGTAAAACAAACACTTTTGAACAAATAATACTATTTACCCAGAAAAATCTTTGGGCTCCATACCTAGGTCTTTTTGCAATCCTTGAACACTGGGCTGTATCAGGACACAGGGGAGATGCACAGAGGAACACAAAATGGACGTGGCTGTCTTGGCCTTCCCTCCACAAACTGAAGGAGCCAGAGCAGGTGGGTGGGGCGGGTCTCAGGTGCAGCAGAGACTCAGGGTGCCAATCAGCTAAGTCCAGTCACTGTGGGCAGGGGGAAAGGCAACTGCTGCTCTATTCAGAATCTCCTTGGATACAGACAGGCTGAATCCACACTTCCAAGCCAGCAGAGTCTACTTTCCGGGTAAGGGGGAGATTGTTTAAGAGACAAACACTGCAATAGTGCTGGGCGCACAGTCTAAAATCGGGCTTTTTTTAAAGGCAAAAATACAGGGGGGCAGACAGTTTTTTAGCACAATTTAAATCACACAAACAGATTAAAACAGTCTCCTAAAACCACACTCTGCAAGATGTATGTAGCCTTTTTACTTAGAAGAGGGGGAAAAAGGTGGGGTGGATGGGGGGGAAGGGTGCCACAAATTAGCAAGGGAATTCAGTCACGGCAAAAACGATTTTTTTAAAAACACCACTTTAAAAAAGGCCAGGCTGCCTGAAACACAGAGAGTCCACAGTAAAACAAACACTTTTGAACAAATAATACTATTTACCCAGAAAAATCTTTGGGCACCTTACCTAGGTCTTTTTGCAATCCTTGAACACTGGGCTGTATCAGGACTCAGGGGAGATGCACAGAGGAACACAAAATGGAGGTGGCTGTCTTGGCCTTCCCTCCACAAACTTAAGGAGCCAGAGTAGGTGGGGGGGCGGGTCTCAGGTGCAGCAGAGACTCAGGGAGCCAATCAGCTTAGTCCAGTCCCTGTGGGCAGGGGGAAAGGCAACTGCTGCTCTATTCAGAATCTCCTTGTATACAGACAGGCTGAATCCACACTTTCAAGGTAGCAGAGTCTACTTTCCAGGTAAGGGGGAGATTGTTTAAGAGACAAACACTGCAATAGTGCAGGGTGCACACTCTAAAATCTGGCTTTTTTTAAAGGCAAAAATACAGGGGGGCAGACAGAATTTTAACACAATTTAAGTCACACATACCGATTAAAACAGTCTCCTAAAACCACACTCTGCAAGATGTATGTAACCTTTTTACTTAGAAGAGGGGAAAAAAAGGGGGGGCATAGGGGGGTGCCACAAACTAGCAAGGGAAATCACACAGTCAAGGCAAAAACGATTTTTAAAAAAACACCACTTTAAAAAAGGCCAGGCTGCCTGAAACACAGAGAGTCCACAGTAAAGCAAACACTTTTGAACAAATAGTACTATTTACCCAGAAAAATCTTTGGGCTCCTTACCTAGGTCTTTTTGCAATCCTTGAACACTGGGCTGTATCAGGACACAAGGGAGATGCACAGAGGAACACAAAATGGAGGTGGTTGTCTTGGCCTTCCCTCCACAAACTTAAGGAGCCCAAGCAGGTGGGTGGGGCGGGTCTCAGGTGCAGCAGAGACTCAGGGAGCCAATCAGCTTAGTCCAGTCCCTGTGGGCAGGGGGAAAGGCAACTGCTGCTCTATTCAGAATCTCCTTGGATACAGACAGGATGAATCCACACTTTCAAGGTAGCAGAGTCTACTTTCCAGGTAAGGGGGAGATTGTTTAAGAGACAAATACTGCAATAGTGCTGGGCGCACACTCTAAAATCGGGCTTTTTTTAAAGGCAAAAATAGAGGGGGGTAGACAGTTTTTTAGCACAATTTAAATCACACAAACAGATTAAAACAGTCTCCTAAAACCACACTCTGCAAGATGTATGTAGCCTTTTTACTTAGAAGAGGGGGGGAAAAAAGGGGGTGGAGGGGGGGGGAGGGAGCCACAAACTAGCAAGGGAATTCACACAGTCACGGCAAAAACTATTTTTAAAAAAACACCATTTTAAAAAAGGCCAGTCTGCCTGAAACACAGAGAGTCCACAGTAAAACAAACACTTTTGAACAAATAATACTATTTACCCAGAAAAATCTTTGGGCTCCTTACCTAGGTCTTTTTGCAATCCTTGAACACTGGGCTGTATCAGGACGCAGGGGAGATGCACAGAGGAACACAAAATGGATATGGCTGTCTTGGCCTTCCCTCCACAAACTTAAGGAGCCAGAGCAGGTGGGGAAAGCAGGTGGGGAAGGCAAGTCTCAGGTGCAGCAGAGACTCAGGGAGCCAATCAGCTAAGTCCAGTCCCTGTGGGCAGGGGGAAAGGCAACTGCTGCTCCATTCAGAATCTCCTTGGATACAGACAGGCTGAATCCACACTTCCAAGCTAGCAGAGTCTACTTTCTAGGTAATGGGGAGTCTACTTTCTAGGTAATGGGGAGATTGTTTAAGAGACAAACATTGCAATAGTGCTGGGCGCACACTCTAAAATCGGGCTTTTTTTAAAGGCAAAAATACAGGGGGGCAGACAGTTTTTTAGCACAATTTTAATCACATAAACAGATTAAAACAGTCTCCTAAAACCACACTCTGCAAGACGTATGTAGCCTTTTTACTTAGAAGAGGGGGGGAAGAAAGGGGGGTGGAGGGGAGGAAGGTGCTACAAACTAGCAAGGGAATTCACACAGTCACGGCAAAAACGATTTTTAAAAAAACACCACTTTAAAAAAGGCCAGGCTGCCTGAAACACAGAGAGTCCACAATAAAACAAACACTGTTGAACAAATAATACTATTTAACGAGAAAAATCTTTGGGCTCGTTACCTAGGTCTTTTTGCAATCCTTGAACACTGGGCTGTATTAGGACACATGGGAGATGCACAGAGGAACACAAAATGGACGTGTCTGTCTTGGCCTTCCTTCCACAAACTTAAGGAGCCAGAGCAGGTGGGTGGGGCGGGTCTCAGGTGCAGCAGAGACTCAGGCTGCCAATCAGCTAAGTCCAGTCCCTGTGGGCAGGGGGAAAGGTAACTGCTGCTCTATTCAGAATCTCCTTGGAAACAGACAGGCTGAATCCACACTTCCAAGCTAGCAGAGTCTACTTTCCAGGTAAGGGGGAGATTGTTTAAGAGACAAACACTGCAATAGTGCTGGACGCACACTCTAAAATCAGGCTTTTTTTAGAGGCAATAATACAGGGGGGCAGACAGTTTTTTAGCACAATTTAAATCACACAAACAGATTAAAACAGTCTCCTAAAACCACACTCTGCAAGATGTATGTAGCCTTTTTACTTAGAAGAGGGGGGGAAGAAAGGGGGGTGGAGGGGAGGAAGGTGCTACAAACTAGCAAGGGAATTCACACAGTCACGGCAAAAACGATTTTTAAAAAAACACCACTTTAAAAAAGGCCAGGCTGCCTGAAACACAGAGAGTCCTCAATAAAACAAACACTGTTGAACAAATAATACTATTTAACGAGAAAAATCTTTGGGCTCGTTACCTAGGTCTTTTTGCAATCCTTGAACACTGGGCTGTATTAGGACACATGGGAGATGCACAGAGGAACACAAAATGGATGTGGCTGTCTTGGCCTTCCCTCCACAAACTTAAGTAGCCAGACCAGGTGGGGGGGGGTGGGTCTCAGGTGCAGCAGAGACTCAGGGAGCCAATCAGCTAAGTCCAGTCCCTTTGGGCAGGGGGAAAGGCAACTGCTGCTCTATTCAGAATCTCCTTGGATACAGACAGGCTGAATCCACACTTCCAAGCTAGCAGAGTCTACTTTCCAGGTAAGGGGGAGATTGTTTAAGAGACAAACACTGCAATAGTGCTGGGCGCACACTCTTAAAATCGGGCTTTTTTTAAAGGCAAAAATACAGGGGGGCAGACAGTTTTTAAGCACAATTTAAATCAGACAAACAGATTAAAACTGTCTCCTAAAACCACACTCTGCAAGATGTATGTAGCCTTCTTACTTAGAAGAGAGGGAAAAAAGGGGGGGGGGCTTATGGGGGAGGGGGAGTGCCACAAACTAGCAAGGGAATTCACACAGTCACGGCAAAAACGATTAAAAAATAACACCACTTTAAAAAAGGCCAGGCTGCCTGAAACACAGAGAGTCCACAGTAAAACAAACACTTTTGAACAAATAATACTATTTCCCCAGAAAAATCTTTGGGCTCCTTACCTAGGTCTTTTTGCAATCCTTGAACACTGGGCTGTATCAGGACACAGGGGAGATGCACCGAGGAACACAAAATGGAGGTGGCTGTCTTGGCCTTCCCTCCACAATCTTAAGGAGCCAGAGCAAGTGGGAGGCCGTTCTCAGGTGCAGCAGAGACTCAGGGAGCCAATCAGCTAAGCCAAGCTCCAGGGGGAAAGGCAACTGCTGCTCTATTCAGAATCTCCTTGGATACAGACAGGCTGAATCCACACTTCCAAGCTAGCAGAGTCTACTTTCCAGGTAAGGGGGAGATTGTTTAAGAGACAAACATTGCAATAGTGCTGGGCGCACACTCTAAAATCGTGCTTTTTTTAAAGGCTAAAATACAGGGGGGCAGACAGTTTTTTAGCAAAATTTAAATCACACAAACATATTAAAACAGTCTCCTAATACCACACTCTGCAAGATGTATGTAGCCTTTTTACTTAGAAGAGGGGGGAAAAAAAGGGAAGGTAGGGGGGGGAGGGAGCCACAAATTAGTAAGGGAATTCACACAGTCACGGCAAAAACGATTTAAAAAAAAAACACCACTTTAAAAAAGGCCAGGCTGTCTGAAACACAGAGAGTCCACAGTAAAACAAACACTTTTGAACAAATAATACTATTTACCCAGAAAAATCTTTGGGCTCCTTACCTAGGTCTTTTTGCAGTCCTTGAACACTGGGCTGTATCAGGACACAGGGGAGATGCACCGAGGTACACAAAATGGAAGTGGCTGTCTTGGCCTTCCCTCCACAAACTTAAGGAGCCAGAGCAGGTGGGTGGGGAGGGTCTCAGGTGCAGCAGAGACTCAGGGTGCCAATCAGCTAAGTCCAGTCCCTGTGGGAAGGGGGAAAGGTAACTGCTGCTCTATTCAGAATCTCCTTGGAAACAGACAGGCTGAATCCACACTTCCAAGCTAGCAGAGTCTACTTTCCAGGTAAGGGGGAGATTGTTTAAGAGACAAACACTGCATTAGTGCTGGACGCACACTCTAAAATCGGGCTTTTTTTAGAGGCAAAAATACAGGGGGGCAGACAGTTTTTTAGCACAATTTAAATCACACAAACAGATTAAAACAGTCTCCTAAAACCACACTCTGCAAGATGTATGTAGCCTTTTTACTTAGAAGAGAGGGGAAAAATAGGGGGGGTGGAGGGGAGGAAGGTGCCACAAACTAGCTAGGAATTCACACAGTCACGGCAAAAACAATTTAAAAAAAAACACCACTTTAAAAAAGGCCAGGCTGCCTGAAACACAGAGAGTCCACAATAAAACAAACACTTTTGAACAAATAATACTATTTACCGAGAAAAATCTTTGGGCTCGTTACCTAGGTCTTTTTGCAATCCTTGAACACTGGGCTGTATTAGGACACAGGGGAGATGCACAGAGGAACACAAAATGGATGTGGCTGTCTTGGCCTTCCCTCCACAAACTTAAGGAGCCAGAGCAGGTGGGGGGGGGGGTGGGTCTCAGGTGCAGCAGAGACTCAGGGAGCCAATCAGCTAAGTCCAGTCCCTGTGGGCAGGGGGAAAGACAACTGCTGCTCTATTCAGAATCTCCTTGGATACAGACAGGCTGAATCCACACTTCCAAGCTAGCAGAGTCTACTTTCCAGGTAAGGGGGAGATTGTTTAAGAGACAAACACTGCAATAGTGCTGGGCGCACACTCTTAAAATCGGGCTTTTTTTAAAGGCAAAAATACAGGGGGGCAGACAGGTTTTTAGCACAATTTAAATCACACAAACAGATTAAAACAGTCTCCTAAAACCACACTCTGCAAGATGTATGTAGCCTTTTTACTTAGAAGAGGGGAAGAAAAGGGGGGGTGGAGGGGGGGTGCCACAAACTAGCAAGGGAATTCACAGAGTCACGGCAAAAACTATTAAAAAAAAAACACCACTTTAAAAAAGGCCAGGCTGCCTGAAACACAGAGAGTCCACAGTAAAACAAACACTTTTGAGCAAATAATACTATTTACGCAGAAAAATCTTTGGGCTCCTTACCTAGGTCTTTTTGCAATCCTTGAACACTGGGCTGTATCAGGACACAGGGGAGATGCACAGAGGAACACAAAATGGAGGTGGCTGTCTTGGCCTTCCCTCCACAAACTTAAGGAGCCAGAGCAGGTGGGGGGGCGGGTCTCAGGTGCAGCAGAGACTCAGGGAGCCAATCAGCTAAGTCCAGTCCCTGTGGGCAGGGGGAAAGGCAACTGCTGCTCTATTCAGAATCTCCTTGGATACAGACAGGCTGAATCCACACTTCCAAGCTAGCAGAGTCTACTTTCCAGGTAAGGGGGGATTGTTTAAGAGACAAACACTGCAATAGTGCTGGGCGCACACTCTAAAATCGGGCTTTTTTTAAAGGCAAAAATACAGGGGGGCAGACAGTTTTTTAGCACAATTTAAATCAGACAAACAGATTAAAACAGTCTCCTAAAACCATACTCTGCAAGATGTATGTAGCCTTTTTACTTTGAAGAGGGGGAAAAAAAAGGGGGGGCAGAGGGGGGAGAGGGGGGGGTGCCACAAACTAGCAAGGGAATTCACACAGTCACGGCAAAAACGATTTTTTTAAAAACACCACTTTAAAAAAGGCCAGGCTTCCTGAAACACAGAGAGTCCACAGTAAAACAAACACTTTTGAACAAATAATACTATTTACCCAGAAAAATCTTTGGGCTCCTTACCTAGGTCTTTTTGCAATCCTTGAACACTGGGCTGTATCAGGACACAGGGGAGATGCACAGAGGAACACAAAATGGAGGTGGCTGTCTTGGCCTTCCCTCCACAAACTTAAGGAGCCAGAGCAGGTGGGGGGCGGTTCTCAGGTGCAGCAGAGACTCAGGGAGCCAATCAGCTAAGTCCAGTCCCTGTGGGCAGGGGGAAAGGCACTGCTGCTCTATTCAGAATCTCCTTGGATACAGACAGGCTGAATCCACACTTCCAAGCTTGCAGAGTCTACTTTCCAGGTAAGGGGGAGATTGTTTAAGAGACAAACACTGCAATAGTGCTGGGCGCACACTCTAAAATCGGGCTTTTTTTAAAGGCAAAAATACAGGGGGGCAGACAGTTTTTTAGCACAATTTAAATCACACAAACAGATTAAAACAGTCTCCTAAAACCACACTCTGCAAGATGTATGTAGCCTTTTTACTTAGAAGAGGGGGGAAAAAAGGGGGGGCAGAGGGGGGTAGGGTGACACAAACTAGGAAGGGAATTCACACAGTCACGGTAAAAACGATTTTTTTTAAAACACCACTTTAAGAAAGGCCAGGCTGCCTGAAACACAGAGTCCACAGTAAAACAAACACTTTTGAACAAATAATACTATTTACCCAGAAAAATCTTTGGGCTCCTTACCTAGGTCTTTTTGCAATCCTTGAACACTGGGCTGTATCAGGACACAGGGGAGATGCACAGAGGAACACAAAATGGAGGTGGCTGTCTTGGCCTTCCCTCCACAAATGTATCCTTGAGAGTAGTGCAGTACCATACCCCCAGGCATTTAATCTTAGAAGAATTCCAAGATAATCCTTCATCAAGGAATGCAGAGCCAGTGCAATGAGCATGAAGTGGTAAGACCACTGTTTTGTCTATATTAAGTTTATAGCCAGATACATCAGAATATAAGTTGAGCTCATGCAGGAATGCAGGAATAGAAGTGTCAGGGTGAGACATGAACAAAAGAATATCAGCAGCATATGCCATAAATTTGATGTGTGCATTATTAATTTGAAACCCCGTAAATTGTTCAGATGTTTTTAATTGGTATAGAAACAGTTTGGAGAGCCAAAATAAATAGTAAAGAAGATAATGGGCATCCCTGACGAGTACCCCTTTTAAGAGGGAAAAAAGAGATCGGATACCATTTGTTATAACCGAGGAACATGGTGAGGATTAAAGAATGGATATAAAATGTCGGAAGTTAGTGCCTAGTCCATGCCATTCCAATGCCTTCGACAAGAAACCCCAGTAGACCCTATCAAAGGCCTTTTTTGCATCCAATGATAAACTGCCAGAGGAATCTTAAGTTTAGATGCCTTGTTAATAATATTTTAAAAAGTACGGGAATTATCTGCTACATTTCTATTAGGGATAAAACCAGATTGATGAGAATCAATAAGGTCAGGTATATATGGGAGTAAACGAAGAGCTAAAACTTTGGCATAGAGTTTACAATCAGTATTAATTAAAGATATGGGTCTATCATTTTTACAGTCAGTCGCATCCTGTTCTTTTTTGGGAATAAGACAAATCATGGCCTCCATAAAAGAGCCAGATGTAGAACCTGACATTATAAAGTGATTAAGTAATTGAAAGAGTTGGGGAAGAGAGACTTAGCAAACTGAATAAAGAATTCTACTGTGAAGCCATCTGGGCCTGGAGCCTTACCCTTGGGGAAGCTGTATATAGTTTGGTAAGTTGTAGGTGTTGGTCTAAAGATGAGAGGTCAATCTGCAATGGGTCTCTTGGTTTGAGATTAGAGAAATATTGGTTGAGAGATTCAACTGTTGGTGTGTGTTCTGGAGTGTACAGGCCCTCATAGTAAGAAGCGAAACACAATGCTATATCTTTATCTCTAAAGTGTTTAACACCATTGTTATCTGTGATAGATTTAATAGTTTTTTTTTCTTTTCTTTGTTTCAAATATCAAGCTAGAAGAGAACCAGCTTTATTGTTACCACCATAATATCTGGTATTTATTTTCACGAGAGTGCCACATGCTTGTTCAGTGGTATATTGGTGATTTACTAGTTTTGTGAGTATAGTATTCATGCTCTAGGGACTTTATATTTTCAAGGATGGAAGTCGATTTTTGTTGAGCAGACTTTTTTTTTGAGTGAGCGTAACTTATGATGAAACCCCTAGAGGCTGCTTTGAATGCACCCCACACAAAATGAAATGATAGTTGATCACTATCGTTGATGTGGAAGTATTCTGCTATAAACTTACTGTAGGAAGCGATAAAAGTAGCATCTGAAAGTAGAGTTATTAAACCTCCATGAAGATGTTTTAGAACCATTAAGAAAAAGATCAAGGTCAGTAATCACAGGTGCTTGATCTGAGATCAAAATAGCACCGATTTCAGAGTTGACCATATGTTGCAATAAACCTTTACTCAAAAAGATATAATCAAGCCTAGAATGGGAATGGTGGGTAGGAGAATAAAAAAGAGTATTCCAAGAGGTCAGGATTGCATATTCTACAGGAATCAGAGAGAGAGTGCTGTAAAATAAAGTTTTTAAAAGCTTTGTGGGAGGCATGTGGAATTAAACATGACGTGGAACGCCTGTCCAAAAATGGATCAAGAATTTGGTTGCAGTCACCACCTATTAGTAAATTGTTTGAGGAATGTTCAGGGACAATATGTGAAAGATTCTTCCAAAAATGTTGATCTGGATGTGTGGGGCCGTTCATATTTAGGATAATAAGAGAAATATTGTCAATTGTAAATGTAACAAGTACCCAGCGACCTTCTGTATCTTGATGCTGTGAAATTATGGTAGGTTTGAGAGATTTATGACAGAGTATAATTACCCCATTTTTGTTTGTGGTGGAAGGGGAGTAGGAAATGTCCCCTACCCATTGTTTTTTAAGCTGAATTGCCTCAGAGTCGTTGAGGTGAGTCTCTTGCAACAAAGCAATGTGGCATTTCAAACGAGCTAGGTGAGATAAGACATGCTGACATTTAATGGGGTGTTTCAGCCCCTTAACATTCCAAGTAACAGTTCTAAGTTGCATAACAAGAAGTATTAATAAACAAATGCTGTAACAAAGAAAAAACTAGGCATATCAATTTTGGAAAAGCAAAGAAATGGGAAAGAAACAAGATAGTAAAGAAAAAGAAAAGGAGGAAGATGACCTCCAGAAGTTGTATATACATGGATGTGGCAATACAGGGACTAAAGTCCACGAAAGCTAAAGAAGACAAGATAGAAAGTGAATACCCCAAAAGGTAAAGGGACAGCAGAGAACCTAAAAAGACAGGCAAGAGTGGCTTCAGCACAAGAAAAGTGATATTATATATTAAAACATATGAAGTCGAGTTTCATGGAAGAAAAAAAAAACCATACAAACGAAAAATGTACTATTCAGGAGACCAAATACCGTAATAACTACAGTAAAGGAGTGTGACATGAAGAACAATAAAAATCAAACCTTACCAGTGGAACATGTAGGAGAACAATTTGGATGGTGAGAAAGGATACGGTTGGGAAAGGAACATGATATCTAAAAAAAAAAAAAAAAAAGAAAATAAGAAGTTGCAGAGAAGGAAAACCACAGATATAATAAACAAAACCATTACTATTAAACTGTCCAGAAAAAAAAAAGAAAGGACATTAAAGACAAATTAAATTATATCTTCAAGTAATTGCAGATGCTCCTAGTTCCATTGCTTCTGTTTTGTGTTGGTTAATAAAAGTTTGTAGTACCGAAGGTTCCTCGAACGAGTAAGATTTGTCCTTGAATTTCATTTTGAAAAAGCATCGGTGAAGAAGACCATATCGAATATTCAAGGATTTGAGTTGTGGACGTAAGTCCAAAAACTGTTTGCGACATGCAGCTGTAGCAGGAGGAAGTCTTGTGTGAAAAGCACTTTATGACCTGACCATAGTAAAGAGCCCATCTTTTTGGCTTCCGAGAGTATTTGCATCAAGTCAGTAAATTGGAGAAAGAGAATAATGCCTCTAGGATGTGCACGAGGGCCAGTTGAAGTCTGTGGACCCAGACGATGTGCCCGTTGGGTAGAGAGGGGAAAGGTAGAAGGCAAGGGAAGAATTGAAGGTCTTGCTGTTTGAAGGAATGCACTCATGTTAGATCCTTCTGAACCTTCTGGAATCCTAAAAAGGAAAAGATTATTTCTCCTATTTCTATTTTCTAAGTTTTCAGTAAGACTTTTAAGTTGAGCTATGTCCTTGGAGATCTGGGGATTGACAGTGTCACAATCTTCAAGGTTACTGACTCTCTGTTCCAGAGTACAAATTTGTTGTCCGTGTTGGGACCATTGCTCCTCAATATGTTGCAAAGAGGCATTAGTGTCCATCATAAAGGGCTTTAATGCACGCAATTCCTCCATGACATCATCTAGAGAAAGACGCGTAGGTGATTGTTTAGGGAGAATCAAGGTCTTTTTTTGGGCGCTTGACGGAGGGGGTATTTGATGGTTTTTTCACAATTGTGCCAGCAGCATGAGATGAAGAGGCGCTATCCTTTAAAAAGTCTGTAGCACTATCCATTGTTAAAGCTAATGGTAGAGAAGATTTAGTTATATGTGTGTGCACCACTCGAAGAGGAATTATTAGACTTGGAGGAAGAGGATGACTGGCTGCTCTGAGAATTATGTGGTCTCCCCATAAAAGCCAGCAGCAATTTGGTAATAGGAAGCCATCAATGTGAGGAGATGATGAAATTATATTAGGACGAGAAGCTGCTGTGAGAAGTTGCCAAAAACAGACCAAAATATGATAAAAAATATATAAATAGAGAATCCTAAATTATTCTCTGAGAACAGGCATGACAGAATACTACAAGAGCAAAGCACTTTACTGCACACAGTCAAACAATTGGTGACTAGTTTTAAGGGAACCTTCTGAAAAGGAAAAATCCCCTCCGTCAAAGGAAAGCATCTCCCATGTTATGAAGAGCAATTTGAAAGAGCTCCTTGACAACAAGAGCGGCCAGTGAATACTGAAAGTTGAAAACCTCAGCTAAATGTGTTTGAAGAGAGAGTCAAAAGTTCAGCTGGGTGTCAGAAGGTAATAAATATTCCATTGCAGAGGAAATTAGATTTGTAGAATGACATCCAGGCAAGCAGTTAAAAGTCAAATAGAAACATCTCTGTGAAAGTTTAGGTTTGTGCAGAGGCTTATGGAGTGAAACCCAAATAACACAGATAAATAATTACCTCAGGCCCTCACATGAAGTCTCTGAAATGACTTCAAAACTCGATATCTCTGTAAGATAAAGGCATATTTATGCAGTGGCAGAGCTCCAGTGCTAAAAATGCTGGAGAAATTAATCATTTTGATGTGAAAACATCTCCTTCCTTCCAGGAAGTGCTGAAGCCTCACAGAGCTCTAAAGAGCAGCGGCCATCTTGCGTGACCTCCAGCCACGCCCCCCGAAAATCAAGGTCTTGACTACCATAACAGAAAGAGAAAGGAAGAATCAGGGTGTACTTAATTAGTTTTTATTTTTTTCCATTAATTATTCAATTCTTAGCACTAACTTTTACCTGGTTATTTTCGAAGAGCAGCAGGTTAGTGAGGAAGAACTGGGTGAGCGACTGTGAAACTAGTGTGTTAAAAATGCATAGAAAATAAAGAACATTATAAACACAATATCTCAGAGATTCAATTTTGTTGAACCGAAGCCGTGGTTACATGGGTATAAATGCAGTACTTAACCTTAACTGACCGTGTTTACTTCTCCATTCCAGTCTTTTCTTCCACAGCGTTTCCACTATACTAACATTAGAATGATTGTTACAACAGAATTGTGTTGAACTTTTATAGTTCTCAGTACGGTGTGCAAAATGTGCTTATGTTTCTTTTGTGTTAATGCATGAAATTTCCGAAAAATGGTGAGGAAGCACACGAAATTGGGTGAAATGAAAAGCTGGCACTCAGCACTATGGTGGTCATTATGACCTTGGCGGGCAGGTGACCGCCACACCAGCGATGGCAGTAGTACCGTTGCCAGGCCGGCAGTAAAGACTTGCAAAAAATGACCATGGTGGTGATCCCTCCCATAGACAACCAATGTACCACACCAACCGCCAGCGTGGTATGACCACTGAACACAGTGGTAGTCACCTACAGGCAGGCGAAAGACAAGGATTCACCCACCATATTATGACATAGCACACTGTGAGGATTTTCGAGGCGGTAGCAACACCACCAAAAGCCTGGAGGAAACACATCATCTAAAAGGAGACACTCACCTCCAGGGACACAGAGGAGTCTGCAGCCACCATAGAACCTGAACTGCAAGTCTTCCCGATGCTGTACCATGTCATGGCCATCCTGGAGCACCAATGCCGACAAAGACAATGACGGTGAGTACAGCCGTCTAGCACACAAAGGAGGGAGGGAGGGGCGAGTGATACACACACACACACACACACAGCACACACCATACACACCATACACACACACACCACACACCCAGAACCAGCTGCAGACTAAATCGATGATAACAGTACCCAGGAGCAAAGAAAGCCAGGACACTCACCTCAGTTCCAACCACTGTAATCAAGTTGGATAAAAATCCCAAATCCAAAAACATACACAACTGGATATTTACATGCAGACCCAAAGGCCAGTTCAAAGTCTCTAATGCCACAGTGCAAAGTCCAAGTCCCAACTTGACTCCGGACAACATCGGGACTCCACTGTTCAGGGGCATCATGTTGGAAATGGGCAGGCACCTCATGGAGCAGTGGTGGGGTGGATGGGAGGAGCTTCTCATTGGGAGGGGGCTCCTTGCCCACTGGTTCTGGAGGGGGCACCTTGCACTCTGCTTCTGGAAGGGGCTCCTTGTCCACTGGTTCTGGAGTGGGCTCCTTGTCCACTGGTTCTGGAGGGGGGTCTTGCCCACTGGTTATTGAGGGGGCTTCTTGCTCACTGGTTCTGGAGGGGGGTCCTTGCCCAATGGTTATTGACGGGGCCCCTTGCCCACTGGTTCTGAAGTGGGGTCCTTGCCCTCCGGTGATCGAGGGGACTCCTTGGCCACTGGTTCTGTAGGGGGCTCCTTGGCCACTGGTTCTGGAGGGGGTTCCTTGCCCACTGGTTCTGGAGGGTGCTCCTTGGCCTTAGTTTTGTGACCGGCCTCCATGGCCTTAGTTTTGGGAGGGGCCTCCTTGGCCTTTGTCTTGGAGGGGTCTCCTTGGCCTTTGCCTTGGGAAGGGTCTCCTTGATGTTTGTCTTGGAAGGGGTCCCCTTGGCCTTTGTTTTGGGAGGGGTCTCCTTGGCCCTAGGTTTTGGAGGTGGCTCCATGGTCTTGGTTGCCTGTTTGGGGGGCAGCACTTTAGCCCTCCATTTTGCAGGTGGAGGAGTGTCCTTGGGGTGGGGGGCCGGCATCACACTCATTTGCCCCTTAGTGACAATTGGAGACTTTGGGGGTGGAACAGTGTCAGACTGGGTGCTTGAGGTACTGGGCTGGGGGGGGGGTGGGACCTTCCTCTTACTGGCAGGATGGGGGGAGGGGGAAGGAAGAGGTCAAGGCAGAAAAGGAAAAGCTTCTTAGGAAAATGGGGTGGGAGGAGGGATGGGAGTGGAGGTAGAGGGAGTGGTTGTAGAAGGAGGAGGTGTGCTGGACTTGGGTGCAGGTGCATGGACAGTGTGCGTATGTGAAGTGGATGGCTGTTCGGGGTCTGAGTGCAAGTGTTTGTGTGTCTTTTGAGGGTGGCAGACAGGGTGGGGGAGGTCAAACAGGACGTGTGGATGCATGTTGTGGTGGTGTCTGCAAGTGAGGTGGGTGTGCTGCATGAGGTGGTGATGGTGGTCGTGGTAACTGTGCATGTGGAGTGTGGGGTGCATGTCTGTGGGTCTGATGTTGTAGTGACTGTGGGCGAGGCTGTGCAGGTGGCAGGTTTAGGGACTGTTGATGCAGTGCATGCAGGTATGAGTGGGGATGTGACTGTGAGGGAGGAGGAGGAGGGGAGACGGTGGAGGCAGTGGATGATGTTGTGTGTGCACTAGTGTGTTGGCTGTGTGAGTGCTTTTGGACTGAAGTGTGCTGCCTGTGTTTGTCTGTGCGAGTCTTGTGTGATGTTTTGTGTTCATGCTTGTCTGAATGTGTGCATGGGATGGGTTGGAGGTGAGGAGACTGGGGCTGGAAAGTGGTAGTTGAAGGGGAGACAGAAGAAACAGGAACACTGGCTGCCATCAGTAAAGAGGCCAGAGCCTGAAACAATCTCTGTAAGGTCACCATATCACTGTGAATGCCCTCCAGGAAGGCATTGCTGCATCTGGGATGCCAGCCCCTGGATGGCATTCACTATGGTTGACTGCCCTACAGAGATGGATCTCATAAGGTCAATAGCCTCCTCACTGAGGGCAGCACATCAATGTATCTTTGTAGTGATTCCACCTCCCACCATTTAGACAATTCTTTTCCATGCAATTTTTCCATTTTGTCATATAAAGTTTGCAGTTTCACTTCCACCTTCATATTGCCACGACCGGGCTGAGCACCCTCATCCATCTAGGCAAAAAATAGATTGTCCGATTTCTCGTTTCGTCGTGCTTCCCATCCGGAAGCCATAATTGCTGAGATAAGTTGAATAATTACCTCCAAACGAACAAACACCAGTGTCTCTAATAATATTATGGATGTGGGCAATACAGCGTCAAATCTGATGTATTTACCACTCTGTTCCTGCACCCTACTACAATCAGGAAATGAATCACATCTAAGCAATTTCAAAAACTCCAATCATTTGTAGGTCGGTCGAGCGTGGGCAAATCAAAACTTAGTAAGAGAGGATATAAATTCTCCGTTCAACAAATACCTTCATTAGCTGAGCCAATGCCCCCTTCATTCAATTCTTTCCTCCTCTGGAGACTCAATTAGCTCATCCAGATCACAAAAACGGTAGAAGCGCTTCTCAATTGCCCGGTCCTCCATGTGAGTTGGTATATTAATATATTCGCGGCCGGGATCCGTTGATCGTTATCTAGCATAAACAAAATGACGCGCTGTAATTATACCCTCAAAATGCTCGTACAAGACAGACGCCCTCACTCGTGAGGTTTTACTATTAACACAGCAGGTCGCCAGCAGAAAGCCGTTGCTCCGCAACTGCTCTCAGAGTATACGAAACAATTGTCGTCCAGCTCCAGACACACTGTACTCCTCAAAAGTATGTGTGCTTTTTAAGTTCTTCCGGGGACGGACACACTCACTTGTGCACTGCCACCCCGTATTCTGCAGTTTAAACGTAGCGCACGACCACACCACAGGTTCCCGGATTCAATATTAGAGAAACCAAACCTTACTCGTGGGGCTTCTCCTGGGACCAGTGTCCGAGCAATACAGCTTTCCAATATTCTCGCTTGCCATGTCGTCCTGCGTATCCTCTTAATGACGTCTCATTTGGAGCATATAAGTTTCAAATTCCCCACGTCTTCCGTGTTTACATGGCATCGCGTGTGCGACCATTCCTCCGTTGTAGATCCGATACAAGGGCTCCTGCATTTGCAAATATATACTTCGTACACAAGTATAGATCATGATTTGGGAGTAAAAGCCATTAGACACTTCCTTAGAGCAAGGTCACTGTCTTTCTTTTTTCACTCAGAAATGCTATGCACTATGATTGAGTTCTGTCTCAAGAATAATCTGTTCATCTTTGACAATCATTTGTACAAGCAGTTGCAAGGGACAGCTATGGGCACCTGTTTTGCCCCCAGCTATGCAAATTTGTTTATGGGCTGGTGGGAGGAACAGGTGTCAGAAGAGATCACTCAATTCGATACTAATGTGGTCCTATGGTGTTGTTTTATTGACGACATTTTTGTAATTTGGAGGGGTGATGAAAAAGCAGCTAGGCAATTTGTGCGGGATCTGAACAACAATTAATGCAATTTGAGATTTACCGAACATTTGGATTAAAGTCGCATTGAGTTCCTTGATGTAGAAATTTCTGTCAGGGACAGCAGATTGGTGTCCAAATTGTTTAGGAAAGCGACGGCCGGCAATAGCCTGCTCTGCGCCCATAGTGCACATCCGGGGACTCTGATACGCAGCATTCCATTTGGAGAGCTGTTGAGAGCCCGGAGAAACTGCAGTGAAGCAGCTGACTTTCAACAGGAGTGTGAAGTAATGTGTGAGAGGTTCAGAAGCAGAGGATATGGGATTAGAGTTATTGATCAAGCCAGACGGAAAGTGGAGACTTTAGAAAGAGATGACGTCTTATATGGGACGAATAAGAGTCAGAGGGAGGACAATGACTCGATCAGATTCATTACAACTTACAGTAATCAGTCTTACAAAATACGTTCCATTCTCAGCAAGAGTTGGCATATTTTACAGACCGACCCTATTCTGAACAATTGGATTGGGGACAATCCCCAAATAACCTTTAGGAGGAACAGATCCCTTAAGGACAATTTATGTCGTAACGATGTAACATTGAAGGGACAGATGAAAAGTACCAGAGTGGTGGGTTTTGCCTGCTGTATGAAATGCAAAGCTTGCAGAACCAGTAACAATTGTAGGACAGTGATTGTTCCAGGAAGGACAGATAGTTTTTTAATTAGAGGCAATTACGATTGTAACACAACTTATTGTGTTTACTGTCTGATATGCCCATGTGACAAACTATACGTGGGGAGCACGATACACAGTGCAAAGAAAAGAGTTCTGGAACACAGACGAGCTATTAAGAACTATGATAAGAACTACCCGGTAGCTAGACATTTCTTTACTCAACATTTTGGTTATGAGAATTTGTTGAAGTTTGTAGTTAGGATCAACAAAAGGGGCGGCAACAGAGAAATGTTGCTGCCTATCTTAGGAGTCTAAATATATAATTGAGTTTGAGTCATTGGAACCAGTAGGACTGAACTCGAGTGAAGAGTTGAGTATCCATCTAGGATAATTGACACATTTTGAAGTACATTGGGGGAATGTGGTGGCCTTTTAATTTAACACGTTTTAGTATTGGTGATATTTGGATGTTTATTTATTAAAGGAATTAGGGGTTGGGCTCTTAGTAGTTTTTTATAGTAACAGAGTTTGTATGTCTACCCACTTGGGTAAAGAAGTCTCAGTATACAAGTAGGATAAAGCGAGTTGTGAATAACTTCTGAAATGATATGATTTCCTCCAGAGAAGCCATTTGCAAGTATGTACGCCCTTTGGGCGTTATAAAATTTAATGGTAGCAATTCAGACATGGGTATAATTATCAAATGTTTATATGAAGTATATTGGATTTTAACTTAAAAATATATACAGATATTTTACCCTAATGTCATAATGAATAATTTATAATTTAATAACTTTATAAATGTTGTAGTTTTTTAATAAGCTTTTATCTGTTGGATAGTAACACCATAATGAATCTTTTTGATTAACTTTTGATATAAAAAACTTTATGTGAGATTTTGAACGAACTTTGGGACCAACATGTTACTAACCACTGTGTATTGGGACTGAATGTGCACTTTAAAGATGGCCGCTGCAATATGTGCCTTTGGTGAATGAATTCGTTTTTTGTCCGTTTTTTATGTTTATGATTAACTTGGCTTATTTATGTGGAGCACTTTAGCAATGTTGTATCCATGAGTAAGGCTGTCGCCGAAACGAGTTGGATTTCTGTGCTGAAATAAATAGAATTTTCATATTGGAGGTGTCCTGGTTCTCCTGATATCAAAGGGAGTGTTGAATGTTTTATATATATATATATATATATATATATATATATATATATATATATATATATATATATATACACACACACACACACACACACACACACACACACACACACATATATATATATATATATACAAACACACACACATATATATATATATATATATATATATATATACACACACACATATATACATATATACACACACACATATATATATATATATATATATATATATAATAAACAAAAAAAATCAGGTCGAGCATTGCAGCGCGCATGCGCTGCTTTTCTGACGTGTTGGTGTGAATCTGGGCTTTTAACAACGCCCAACTCACGCCCATTACTACCACTCGTTCGTGGGCTTGCCCTTCAAAAATCCTTTGAGTACATTGGTAAATGGTTTACCTTTGTCCCTTCTTGGGGAGGTTTTGTTACCGCCTTGGCCATCGCCCCTGGTACATGGCTAATTGCACTTTTGCCGTTAAGTTTAACTGCGAGCGAACTTCTTTTCCTTTTGTGTATCTTTTCACCTGATGCTCATGGTGGCCGTGGCGCTGTGAATCGGCTCCATTATGTGAAAGTGTTTAACTTTCAATTTTCAATTTATGTGGCAAGAAAAGTCGGGTTAGGAGTTTATAATGCTAATAGCTCTAACTCGAGCAGATGCGAGACCCATTGCATTGTAAATGCTTGTTTTTCTTTTGTGTGTTGTTTTCTGAGAGCCACAATTGCCCCCCCCCAGGGAAAACACACATATACATAAAAGTTTTATATAAAATAATGCCGAACAATTTCACCGCACTCCACGAGGATCGTGATCAAGACTCCTTGGTGAGTCGAAATGCGCTGGTGGTTATTGACTGCAATAAAATACACGTTTAGTTGTACCTTCTGGAGTGCGGTGAAATTTTTCGGCATTACATAATTTCGAGATTGGTCTTCTCTGTCACTGGGCACCGGCAGTGGAGTGCGCCGCCCAGCAACCCTTCGACCACTTTGTTTCTAAACATATATATATATATATATATATATATATATATATATATATATATATATATATATATGCAACACAAATTGGTGCAAAAGATTGTTGCGCAGCGCACTCCACTGCCGGTGCTCAGTAATGGAGGAGAGCAACCTCAAATATTTTGTGAACAAGAATCTCACCGCACTCCACGAGGTTCAAATTGACATGTTTCATTGCAAGTATAAAAAATGAAAGAAAAGAGGGACTAATTTACCGTGATCAAGACTCCTTGAGTCGAAATGCGTAGGTGGCTGTTGCTTGCAATAAAACATGCCAATTTGAACCTCGTGGAGTGCGGTGAGATTCTTGTTCACAAAATATATATATATGCATGCATGTATGTCTTTTCTGTAGTGGCAGTTGCCATAAAGTAGTGCAGATGGTTTATTGTCCTGCTGCAAAGGATATACATTTATATGTATTTAGCTGAGTGGATAAGTAAAGGCAAGCATTACCTGCGCTTTAAAACAAATGTTATGCCGGGGGACTATGGAGATATGAGTGGCACTTTTGCTGGGTGGTACTGAGGGAATTAGAAGAGGAGGTAATGGGATGCAGAGCACCAAAAATGTCTGTCGCACTGGATGCCACCAGCGCTGAAGGCTGTGATGATGGGTATGTGGTAAGGTGAAGTAATACATTTGTTTTTGTTTTTTTCAGTGTTTTCAGAGAATCTGCAGAATTGGAGAAGAAGCGAAGGTAAGGTGACGACATTTCCTATTGTACACAACAAACATACCCACGAGCAATTTTGTGACTCTCTGCCTTCTACGTAGGCTAGTAATTTAGAGGGACAGTTTAGCCAGTAGCAGAGATGGCGTCTCGTTGGATGACTGCTGATCAAGCCCTATCTCGGGTTTTGGAGGACAGTTCTGATGTAGGCTCAGAGACTGAGACAGCAGATACTGAGAGGGCATCTGAGGGAGAGGACAATGGGGCAGAATCTGGGAGTGATTATTCAGTCGGCGGAGTCCCATCCGACGACACCTCCTACAGTGAGTCTGAAGGAGACAATGACAACAGCCGTGCTGTCCCTTTGCAAGCACATTCTGTGCAGCGGGACCACATTGGGTTAGCCGAACCCAGAGAGCACATGCTTGCGTCCGCAAGCACAGAGAGTGCTCTCTTGGCAGCCCCCCTGTTTAGTTCAGCCCCAAATTCCACCTTTTACTGGTGACGCTGGATGTAAAGTCGATACAGCTTACTTTTTGCCAGTCGACTACATCCATCTATTTTTGGATGTTGACTTCCTTCAGAAAATTGTGCAGCAAACAAATTTGAGTGCAGACCAATTTCTGAGGGAGCGTGGAGGCACTCTAGGGCCCCGTTCTAGGGCACGCCAGTGGACTCCCACTTCGCTGGCGGAGTTGAAGATATTTTTGGGCCTTACGCTCAAAATGGGGTTAGTGCAGAAACCCACCTTGCAGTCCTACTGGACGACTTGCACGGTTTGGGTAACTCCCATCTTCGCACCATACATGAGCAGAGATCATTTTTTGCTACTGCAGCACGTGCTACATTTCAATAACAGTTCTGCTGCATTGCCCCGGTGCCATCCAGACCATGACAGGTTGTTCAAAATTCAGCCTGTCGTGGAACATTTGTCTGCCAGGTTTCCAGAGATCTATACTCCTGGAAAGAATATAGAAGTAGATGAGTCCTTGATCCTGTACAAAGGATGGCTGTTTTTCAGACAGTACATTGTGAGCAAAAGAGCTCGCTATGGCATAAAGCTGTACATGCTGTGTGAGAGCTCTTTTGGCTATGTGTACAGCTTGAGAGTGTATACAGGGAAGGATTCTACCCTAAACCCTGTAGGTTGCCCTCCTGCGTTAGGGGTCACAGGTAAGATTGTATGGGAACTTGTCCAGCCACTTCTTTACAAAGGTTATAACCTTTATGTGGACAACTTCTGTACAGGAGGAGAGCTGTTCAGTGAGCTCTACAAAGCTGGCACTGTGGTCTGCGGTACAGTTCGTTGTAACCGCAAAGGATTCCAGCAGGAGCTTGTTTGCAAGAAGCTCCAGAAATCAGAGAGTACTGCATTATGTTCTAACGAACTGCTCGCAGTCAAGTTCTTAGATAGGCGTGATGTATATGTGCTCACTAGAATTCATGATGAGAGCACTTCTCCCATCACGGTTTGGGGTCAGATGGCCGAAGTCCACAAGCCCTTCTGTATACTTGATTACAATAAGTACATGGGCAGAGTGGACAAGAACGACCAGGTTCTTCAACCATACAGTGCATGTCGTAAAACTCGCACTTGGTACAAGAAACTGTTTACCCACCTGATTCAGATGTCAACATATAATGCGTATGTTGTTTACCATCAGACAACCACAGGAAGACTCATGACTTTCCTTGACTTCCAGTTGTCAGTAATTTAAAGCCTCACTGCTGTTACAGAAGCAGCAGCAGCCTTCACCTCATATGTTCTGGAGGATGTGGCAAGGCTGCAGGAGTGACACTTTGCTGATTGCATTCCTAAAACACCCAAAAAGGATCGTCCATGTTGTCACTGTAAAGTGTGCTCGAAGCATGGAAAGCGGCAGGAGAGTCGGTATTACTGTCCCCAGTGTCCATCACAACCAGGCCTCTGTATCCCTACTTGCTTTATGTAGTATCATACTAAAGCAAAGTACTGGGAAATCGACTGAGGTTGAGCTGCCGTTGGGTAATCCTTTCAGTGGCAGTGCATGGATACCGAACGTCCATGGGCCACTGCTTCGTTAGGCAAGGAGCCACAGAATTTTACTTCATCTACTTCATCATGGACTTCCTTTTGGACTGCTTGAGAGCTAAATCCACCGTCAGAACGTGGTCGGTGTTCTGTTCAATTAACATGCATTATATTCCCCCTACTGCATGTACTAGTGGACAGAACATATGCCACATTGTCACGGAGTACCCTCTCTTCACCAGCATGTCTACCTTACTTTCAACAGTAGATATGCTCTCTCAGTTCGAGGAATCACTTTGTATGGCATACTTGGAAACCCCCAACTTGAATCCACAAACTAGTATAGGTTCACTTGGCAATTATACAGGATTAGCCAGGACTCTGATGAGAACAGAGACATGAATGGGTAAGGAAAGCTTATTGTAGGTGTGCCTTCACAGGGTTATTGCACAGGTAGAAGCCAGATAGTAAAGGTAGTACAGATTTACATCATCTACACCTATGGATTCAAACCCATTGGTGCCATCCCAGAACTGAAGGAGAATGACTTGTATAGGTCAGTGTTTGACCTGCTTTTCATTTTCATCCTCCATTAGAACTTAGTAGATGTTCAGTTTGCTGTATAAGTGCATTACATTCACGTCACTGCACATAATGTTGGCTGGACATATGCTACGTTCTCATGGACTCCCCTATGTACCAAACACTACCCTTTTTCATAGCCTATGACCTTCTCTTTAGGGAACATCATGAGAAATCCCCAGCATGTCTCCCTTAGTTTCAAAGGTAGATATGCTTACTCAGTTCGAGGAATCGCTTTGTACGGCATACTCGGACACCCCCAACTTGCATCCACAAACTGGAAGGAGTTGTATTTAGCACAGAGAGTGCGTTAAAGGCGCATGAAAAACATGTCTTCCTGAGCCTCAGGTGGCTGTCACAGGACTCATTAGTAAAGGTTTGTTACGCATGCATTTGGTAATGTTAAGGAAGAAGGAGGCAGTTAGTCTATGACCTTCTCTTTAGGTAACATCATGAGAAATCCCCAGCATGTCTCCCTTAGTTTCAAAGGTAGATATGCTCACTCAGTTCGAGGAATCATTTTGTATGGCATACTCGGACACCCCCAACTTGCATCCACAAACTGGAAGGAGTTGGATTTAGCACAGAGAGTGTGTTAAAGGCGCATGAAAAACATGTCTTCCTGAGCGTCAGGTGGCTGTCACAGGAGTCATTAGTAAAGGTTTGTTATGCATGCATTTGGTAATGATAAGGAAGAAGGAGGCAGTTACTTGAGAGGTGGTAAAATGTAGTCAAACTTATCCCGTTCTGTGGCGTGTGAATGTGATGGGCCCTTGTCTGGTAGCGGTAAGTTAATGTGAGTGCAGTGATTGGTTAGATTGGGCCCGTGGCTGGCGATATGAAAGGGTTGTTTGTTGTGCGTGAATGGCGTGTTAATGGACCATAAAGAGGTTGGTGTCTGGACGCAGCTTTATGGCCCACCTTCAGAAGGCTTGGTTTCAGTATTCAGATACTTTGATAAGTATTCATGCTTTGAAACCATAATTTCTGGAGGTGCTGAAACCAACCAGTGTGAGTGGTGGGTTAACTTTAACAAACTAGTACCAGGGGAGTCCAAGGGAGCAGGACTTGCGTGGCTCTCACCAGTTGTCCTTCACCCAGAATCCCCTTGAAATCACAAAATGTGCTTAAAAAACACATTTGCCTTGTATTCCAATGAGCAGAAGTCCAGATATCTGCAGGGAGCCCCAAGTTCCACTAAGTCTTCAGCGAAAAACTGCCTCTCTTTAGTGAGTGGGCAAGTGACCACAACAGGGAAGTACCCAAAACGGATTGTGGAGACATTAAAATTACCTACCACAAAACAGCCTCGTTTTTTAAGACAGTCACCTAAGTATTTGGTCCTGGGCTCGGCATCCATATAGGGAAACCTACCAAATGCAGACATTACTGAAAACTAGACACCCAAGGCAGCCCACGTAAATGTGGTGTGTTTAGATTTAACAAAGTTTTCTTACCTAGAATACCGTGCAAAAGTGAAACGTTGATTAAAACCACTATTTTTCCTTTCTTTTTTATCACAGAAACTACAGGAATGTGCAGGGATCCTCAAAATTCCTACCACCCAGTGTTTCCCCACTTGTCCTGATAAAAACACAACCCAGCTTGTGTGCCTGCGCCTAGTGCCTGCTTCAGGAATGGATCACTCCAGGGTTAACAGTAGCCCTCATGCAAGGACTACCATTGACCCTTGTGTGATCCATTCCTGTCGCGGGCACTAGGCCTACCCACACAAGTGAGGTACCATTTTTATCGGGACACTTGGGGGAATGCTTGCTGGAAGGAAATTTGTGGCTCCTCTCAGATTCCAGAACTTTCTGTCACTGAAATGTGAGGAAAACGTGTTTTTTTAGCCAAATTTTGAGGTTTGCAAAGGATTCTGGGTAACAGAACCTGGTCAGAGCCCCACAAGTCACTGCATCTTGGATTCCCCTAGGTCTCTAGTTTAAAAAAATGCACAGGTTTGGTAGGATTCCCTAGGTGCCGGTTGAGCTAGAGGCCAAAATCTACAGGTAGGCACTTTGCAAAAAACACCTCTGTTTTCTGTCAAAAAATGGGATGTGTCCACTTTGTGTTTTGGGGTATTTCCTGTTGCGGGCGCTAGGCCTACCCACACAAGTGATGTATCATTTTTATCGGGAGGCTTGGGGGAATGCTGGGTGGAAGGAAATTTGTGGCTCCTCTCAGATTCCAGAACTTTCTGTCACCGAAATGTGAAAAAAACTTGTTTTTGTAGCCGAATTTTGAGGATTGCAAAGGATTCTGGGAAACAGAACCTAGTCAGAGCCCCACAGTCACCTCATCTTGGATTCCCCTAGGTCTCTAGTTTTAAAAAATGCACAGGTTTGGTAGGTTTCCCTAGGTGCCGGCTGAGCTAGAGGCCAAAATCTACAGGTAGGCACTTTGCAAAAAACACCTGTTTTCTTTGGGAAAATGTGATGTGTCCACGTTGTGTTTTGGGGCATTTCCTGTCGTAGGCGCTAGGCCTACCTACACAAGTGAGGTACCATTTTTATCGGGAGACTTGGGGGAACATAGAATAGCAAAACAAGTGTTATTGCCCCTTGACTTTCTCTACATTTTTTCCTTCCAAATATAGGAGAGTGTGTAAAAAAGACGTCTATTTGAGAAATGCCCTGCAATTCACATGCTAGAATGGGCACCCCGGAATTCAGAGATGTGCAAATAACCACTACTCTTCAACACCTTATCTTGAGCCCATTTTGGAAATACAAAGGTTTTCTTGATACCTACTTTTCACTCTTCATATTTCAGCAAATGAATTGCTGCATACCCAGTATAGAATGAAAAACAACTGGAGGGTGCAGCTCATTTATTGGCTCTGGGCACCTTGGGTTCTTGATGAACCTACAAGCCCTATATATCCCAGCAACCAGAAGAGTCCAGCAGACATAACGGTATATTGCTTTAAACATCTGACATCACAGGAAAAAGTTACAGAGTAAAACATAAAGAAAAATGGCTGTTGTTTTCAGCTCAATTTCAATATTTTTTTATTTCAGCTGCTATTTTCTGTAGGAAAACCTTGTAGGATCTACACAAATGAACCTTTGCTGAATTCAGAATTTTGTTTATTTTTCAAAACATAGGTAGATTTCCGGGTTCCAGCATTGGTTTTACACCCATTCCTGTCACTAACTGAAAGGAAGTTGAAAGCACAAAAAATTGTAAAAATGGGGTATGTCTCAGAAAAATGCCAAAATTGGGTTGAAAAATGTGGTTTTCTGATTCAAGTCTACCTTTTCCTGAAAGCTGGAAGCTGGTGATTTTAGCACCACAGACCCTTTGTTGATTCCATTTTCAGAGGAAAAACCACTAGCCTTCTTCGGCAGCCCTTTTTTCAAATTTTTTGGAAAAAAACTAACTTTTTGTTCTGTTTTGGCTAATTTCTTGGTCTCCTGCAGGGAAAACCACAAACTCTGGGTACCTTTAGAATCCCTAGGATGTTGGGGAAAAAAAGGACGCAAATTTGGCATGGATAGCTTACGTGGACAAAAATTTATGAAGGCCTAAGCGCAAACTACCTCAAATAGCCAAAAAATGGTTCAGCACTGGGGGGGGGGAAACGGCCCAGCAACTCAGAGGTTAAGGTCCACAGCATGTATAAAGTGCAAGTGCCAATGAGTTTAATGGCCTTGTAAACATAACATACACACCCTATATTAAAAAGGTGTAGTGTGTTTTTTACACAATTTTTGATACAATGTAGGAACATCAGTATTCCATCTAAAATATCCATCTTTTAATCCAAGGGCTTCAAGGTTCAGGATTTAAAAAAAAATACCATCACATTAAACATATACAGTTAGCAGGAAGCGTGGAAACATACAGATCAGAACAGCCTGGGGCCTCCCAAATTCGGATAATATCAGGAACATCTAACCTGACCTCCAGCTTATCTGAATCCCTTACCTACTCAGATGGAAACAGTCTTTACCACAAAGTTTTTACATCGGACTACAATTACAACACATTTTTTTCCACTCAAGATTTTACCACCTATATGCCTTGCCATGCATGCCTTTGCCATGCATGTATATGTGTATATGTGTATATATATATATATATATATATATATCTATATATATATATATATGTATGTATATACATATATATATATATATATAGATATATATATATATATATATAGCTAACAGAACCATAGACACTCAGCAGTTATAGTTATTTCAAGTAACTATATTACGCTCCCTAAGGTAATTAAAACTCGCCACCCACCATGCACAATTTATTTTTCAACAATTTGACTGCTAACGTTTCATTGATATTTTTAATGACATTATAAAAGTTGTCATGATTTCTGTAATATCTGGGGTAATTAGCAGTGCACGGTTAGAGCGTGAGTTATAGTTACCTTAAAGCGCGAGTTATAGTTACTTAAAATACCTCTAACCATAACTGCTGAATTTTTGTGGTTGGAGGATTGGCCGCAGGCCCTGTCTGTCTGGGTGTGAGAATAGGTGTGAGAGGGTTTGTCTGATTGGGAGAATAGGTGTGAGAGTGTATGTCTGGTTATAAAAGTGGGTGTGAGATTTTCTATGTGGGTGTGAGAGTGTCTGTAGGGGTGTGAGGGTGGGTGCGAGAAGGTGTCTCTGAGTGTGAGAGTGGGTGTGAGAGTGTTTCTGTGAGTGGGTGTGTGAGTGTCTGTGTGGGTCTGTGAGTGGGTGTGTGGGTCTGTGGGTGGGTGGGTGAGATTCTGAGTTGGTTTGCAAGTGGGTGCATTAGTGTCTGAGTGGGTCTAGGAGTGGGTGCATGAGTCACTGGGTCTGTGAGTGGGTGTGTGAGAGTCTGAGTGGGTCTGTGAGTGGATGTGAGTGTCTGAGTAGGTCTTTGAGTGGGTATGTGTGTGTCTGAGTGTGTCTTTGAGTGGAAGGGTGAGTGTCTTAGTAGATTTGTGAGTGGATGTGTCAGTGTCTGATTGGGTTTGTGAGTGGGTGCACGAGTGTCTGGTCTGTGTGTAGCTGCATAAATGTCTGAGTGGATCTGTGAGGGGCTGCATGAGTGTATGAGTGGGCCTGTGAGTGTGTGCATTAGAGTGTGAAGTGTGGAGCGTTAGATCCCCCCAAAACTTCCCAGTCAGCAGCTGAAGGGAGCACCAAATTGTTTTAGAAAAATTTGTGAAGATTCATCAACCAGCACCAAAGATATAGGCAAGTCAAAAAACGTTTTCCCTATAGACTAGGTCCTAACTATAACTACCTAGTGGTGACTTCCCTGCCACCAGGTAATATATATATTTATAACTGAATACCTCTGTCTCTGACTCTATGTGAGAGTGAATATATGTGTAAGTGGGTGTATCTTAAAGTGATTGAGTGTGTCAGTTTTGTATAATGGAGAATACATTGATGTGTTATTACTTGTATTGGTGAATGAGTGGGTGTGTTAGTGGTTACATTGGTGACTGACTGGGTATATCAGTGCCTTTGCATGTCAGTCAGTGGTGTGTGAATGGTTTTATAATTAAGTGATTATGGGTGTTAGTGATTGAATTGAGGACTGAGTGGGTATGATAGTGACTGAATGGGTGAGTGTATGGATGTGTTAGTGGTTGTGCAGTTGATTCACTGAATGCGTCGAAAGATAAGTGATGTAATAATAGTTTTTTCTGTTCCTTTTTATCTGTGTATCGGAGGGTGTGTCAATGGCTGTATAGGTGTATGAGCAGATGTGTAACTAGCTGTATGATTCTCTTAATGTGTGAGTTTGTACTGTATAAATGACTAAGACTTCTGTCAGTGACTTATTAAGTGAATGAATGTCTGTATATCACTAGTTTTATCTATGTGTGAAGAAATATGTGAGTAGTTGTGTGTGCGTGGGCATACAAGTGTATCTATGTGTGAATGAGTGGGTGTGTCAGTGCATGGATGATGTCATCAGTGATGTCATTTGAGATTGTTGTCAGTGATGTCACTGACCATGTCATGAGTTATATAATCTGTGAGGTCTTAAGCAGTGCATTAGGGGGGGCACAAGTTATAGTTAGCTAAGCCAAGAACCACTACGCAAACGGTACCAGAGATCCAGGACAAAGACAGAGAACGATGCCAATACCCCGCCAAGAAATGAGACCACCCTGAATGTCATCCTTCTGTCCCACTTTGTCACCCTGTCCATCCTCAAACTGCCCCAGCTCCACTTCCTATGCCCATTTGGGCAATGCACCTGTGAGACTAATAGACTGGACTCTGCCATGGACATTCCCCCACCATCACCCCTCACCATTTTACAACCCCCTCCAATATTGAGCACATAAATAAACACCCTTGAAGCACAAAACAATCTGGAATCAGCCTGTGATTTTGAAATAGTGTATTAGCAATTACAGTGTCAAAATGCTCTTTCAAATGTAATGTCAACATACCTATGTCACACAGCTCCAGTCCATGAGGAGACACAGCAGATGTCACACAGTGGGACCCACATCTGTGAAATCGAAAGGGAAAGTGACAACTCAGTGACCATACACTGGGTGAAAACGACACAGTAGAGAGGTAGTAGTGTTAAAGTACATGTAGTAGGCAGGTTTGTATTCTTACCTGTGTCTCACTGGAAATATTGCAGGATCACCGAGTTCTTGTTGTCGATGTCCTCTTCTTCTGCTTCCTCGTCTTCACTGTCCACAGGCTCCACAGCTGCAACAACACCGCCATCTGGACCATCCTCCTGCAGAAAAGGCACCTGTCGTTGCAAAGCTAAGATGTGAATCATACAGCAGGCCAAGATGATGTGGCACACCTTCTTTGGTGAGAAGAATAGGAAACCACCTGTCATATGTAGGCACCTGAACCTGGCCTTCAGGAGGCCGAAGGTTCGCTCTATTATCCGCCGAGTTCGCCCATGGGCCTCATTGTAGCGTTCCTCTGCCCTTGTCCTGGGATTCCTCACTGGGGTCAGTAGCCATGACAGGTTGGGGTAACCAGAGTCACCTGCAAATGACGAAGGACAACTGTTAGACACATATTAACCTGTAGGGATATTCCCAGACCCAGTAAACCATTCCCACTGACTTGCTTCCAGGTGCTCACCCAATAGCCACACACAGTGCCTCTGGAGTTGACCCATCACATAAGGGATGCTGCTATTCCACAGGATGTAAGCGTCATGCACTGAGCCAGGGAATTTGGCATTCACATGGGAGCTGTACTGGTCTGCCAAACACACCATCTGCACATTCATGGAATGATAACTCTTCCGGTTTCTGTACACCTGTTCACTCCTACGGGGGGCACCAAAGTCACATGTGTCCCATCAATGGCGCCTATGATGTTGGGGATATGTCCCAGGGTATAGAAGTCACCTTTCACTGTAGGCAAATCCTCCACCTGAGGGAAAACGATGTAGCTCTGCATGTGTCTCAGCAGGGCAGACAACACTCTGGACAACACGTTGGAAAACATAGGCTGGGACATCCCTGATGCTATAGCCACTGTTGTTTGAAATGACCCACTTGCAAGGAAATGGAGTACTGACAGCACCTGCACTTGAGGGGGGATTCCTGTGGGATGGCGGATAGCTGACATCAGGTCTGGCTCCAACTGGGCACACAGTTCCTGGATTGTAGCACGATCAAGCCTGTAGGTGATGATTACATGTCTTTCCTCCATTGTCGACAGGTCCACCAGCGGTCTGTACACCGGAGGATGCCGCCATCTCCTCACATGTCCCAGCGGACGGTACCTATGAAGGACAACAGCGAGCACAGAGGTACGTACCCACAGCTTACACAGAACACGAATCATAATCCAAATTTTGCCCTGTATGAGTGTTGAGGCAAGGCCCAGGTATGTGTGACGCAGTTAAAAATGAAGCCATGTGGGCCCCCGAAATGGCGGCTGCCTGACCTGTAAAGTGGGACAATGGGATGTGAGGTAACTGCGCTGGCGTTGTACACCGTCATGGTAGGCGGTCGAAGACCGCGGCGCAATTCTGCATTGGTCAACATTGGACCCTATGGGTCCCAGGAGCCAATGATGATGTACGCCGGTGGTGATGGTACGCACCGCCGCGGACGTGACTGCCATTTTCTATCTGTTCAATCACTCGATACCTGATCTTCGACAGGCGAGGACCTACACTGCAAGTGCTGCTGTGACCTCGGTCTGGAAGAGACAATTGCTCATGAGACTGGGGAAAGGGCCCCTGCCTTCACATCGGAGCAGTTGGAGAAACTCGTGGATGGGGTCCTCCCCCAGTACACGCTCCTCTAAGGTCCTCCAGACAAACAAGTAAGTACACTGGGAGCATGCTGTATGGGCTATGCCTGTGTGGAGTGGTGTGGATGAAAGATGGGGGGAGATTGAGGCGTGCATGAAACGACGGTGAGTGCATGTGCCACATGGCAAGGGTAGGGATGGGGGCCAATGACTGTGAGGGTGCATTTGGTAATAACTTTTCTTTTCCCCCTGTACAATTCATGTAGGTCAGAGCCCACCAGAAAAAGGATATTTGGCGTGCCATCGCCAAGGACGTCCGGACCCTGGGTGTCTACCACGGACGGAGCACCCACTGCCGTAAGAGATGGGAGGACATTCGCCGCTGGAGCAAGAAGATGGCGGAGGCCCAGCTGTCGATGGCCTCCCAACGTGGGAGGGGTGACTGTCGCACCATGACCCCCCTGATGTTCAGGATCCTGGCGGTGGCAACCCGGAGTTGGATGGGCACTTGAGGACATCACAGCAGCCTCAAGGGGGTGAGTACACTCTCACTCTGCTGATTTTGCGCGCAGTGGCGGTGTCTGGGTTGGGGAGGTGGGCTGTATATATATATTTGCGTACTGGAGTTTAATATATTACAATGGTTTCACTCATTTCCTTTTGTCTTTGCATTCTTCCGGGGGAGGGGTTGGGGGGTGTAACTGTAATGTATCATGCTGTATTGGTGTGTGTGTTGTCGTGGGTGAGGGTGGGGTGTGGGGATGTTTGGTGTTGTGTGTGTGTCCCTGTTTTTTCCCTCCCCCTCCTTGTGCCGTAGGTGCAGTATTCACCGTGGTCTTCGCCACCAGCGTTCGTGCTCCTGGTAGAGGAGCAAGAAGATTAGGGCTGGCAGGATGTGGAGTTCAGGTTCCATGGCGTCCGGATTCCTCGTGGGGTGTGTAGAGGTGAGCGTTTTCCCTTTGAAGTCATGTTTCTGCCGTGTTTTTGTCCGCGGTGAATCCGCCACGGAAAAGGTGGTGGATTGATAGGTTGTGATACTGTGGGCGGTACATTGGCTGTTTGTTTGTACCGCCGTGGCGTCGGAGTGTTAAAGTGGCTGTCTATGTTGGTGGTTTCCGCCACGGTCATAATTCCCTTTTTTTTTACCGCCGGCCTGTTGGCGGCCTTACCGCCGCTTTAACACTGACCGCCAGGGTTTTAATTACTACCTAAGTTTTTCAGTCCAGAATGTAGGTAGTCTAGAGCAAGTAAATATCATATGAAGCCTGACCCCACCCTTCGATCCACATCTGAAACATTGTGGTTGGGTCCCACAATACATTATTTTGATTTTATCTGGTGTATAATATATCATCCATTTACAATATAAAGACATCTTCTTGTAATTGGTCGCACAACCAGCTTTTCAATTGATCGGGTTATTGTACATCCAGTTGAGGTGATAATTCTACCTAACAGCCTGTCCCTGTGATAATTCTACCAATATGGTTGGAAAGTAACTTCAGACCAAAATTTTGGAGCAAGATTCGATACCAATTCGAAATTCTTGTTAATCAACAAATAAAATAGAAACAACCAATTTTTTCTGTTATTTTGTTTATATTCACAGGTTACCCAAAGCAAAAGTGTTGTATTTGAGAATAGCTAAAGAAAAGTAGCACTGACTGATGGCTTTTCTTGCCATTGGCTCAGTGATAAAAATCCTTAAATTTGCTGAAAGCCCAGTGTTTCCCAGTGATTGAGTGTTGACGGGGGAGACTCAAGCCAAGCCCAGAACTGGAAGCGAGATTAATATGTGGATGGAACCTGGGGATTTGTATTCTTGCCAAATAACAATAAAGCACTCAACCACAATCCAGGGGACCTTATAACGCTTTCTCTTCTGCAGCCTGGGAACTTGTACAAACAAAACAAGATCAATGCTGGCTCCTTTTAACATAATGATCAAATAGTAATTATCATCACAATAAATCTTTTTATACACCGACATTAGCCAATTTCATAAAGCCACCTGATACTAAGATTTAAAACTAGAGAGCACCAAACCACCTTCCTCCTGAGATAATTGAGATAATAGAAGAATTGGCAATTGTACACGCTGTTTCCTTTGCCAGATGAAAGCATGCAGCTCCATGCCTATAGCTTCAAAAATTTAAGTGGGTAATTTAATTGGTACATTTGAAAAGATGAACAAAAATAACAGAAGTATGTTTGTTTTTATGAGCAAAATACGGTCTATAATCGTAAGTGGAGGTTTTTCCCATTGTTGAGCTACTTTGTGGACCATTGCTAACAGTACACTACTCTGCCTCCCGTGGCTCCACCTGGTAAGTAGAGCCCCTTATCCCTGGCTCCTCTGAACTCCTGACCCCTGTCAGGAGTTCGAGGCCCTCCTCCACCCGCAGGCTTCTGCCTGTGCCTCATCCCTGGTGTCTAGTGGGAGAGCTCTGCTTTCCTACTAGGCTGCCCTCTGCCTCTCTCCTCCTATTTTCTGCTTTTCCCTCCATTCTGCTTTTACTTCTGTGTCTGTCACTTGTTGTGCTCCTTTTGCTTCATGTTCACTCCTCCCCGTTTTTCTCTCACTCTGCTCTGTCTCTCTCACTTCGCTCTCCTCCTCTCTCCCCAGCCGTTGCTGCCCCCTCCTCTCTGTCTCGCACTGCACTCCCACTGCTGCTGCCCCCAAAGCCCCACCCTCTTTTTCACACCATTTTCACGCTGCTCCCACTTCCCAGCTGCCCTCTCCTCCTCCCCACCTCCCTGCTTAATGGCGGCCGTGCCGCTGGCATGCCAAGGCAAGCCTGTCTGCGCCCGTCTGTGCCTGGACCGCGCCTAGCGCCAGACCCCCTGGCTCTCGTCCCCTCGACAAACACCACGTACATCTTCACTATGACGACGCCACACTCCACCCCCTCAACACCGGCCGCTCTCCCACCCGCCTTCAAGCATCCCCACAGACCACCGCAGACCCTTCTCCTGCCAGAACTGCACCTTCACCAGCCTCCACGCCAATGACATATCCATCAAGGCAAGACACAACCATCTCAGAAGTATCCTCCTCAACACCCGCTCCATCCACAAGCAAGCAGTAGAGCTATGGAATCTACTCGACTCAGCCTTCCCTTACGTCGCCTTCCTGACCGAGACCTGGATGAATCCCTCCTCAGCACCTGACATCGCCAAAGTCATCCCGCACAGCTACAAGATCACCCACAGGGACCGCTCCAACAAACTAGGAGGAGGCATCAGCATCAACCACAAGAACAGCCTCAGGATCATGATCAGCACCGAAAAGACCCTAAGCACCGCTGAACACCTGCCACTTCCAGATCCACACCGACTCAAACACCATCCTCCGACTTACCTCTATTCCATTCCATTGTGGCCCAGCCACAATACATCCAAATACGGTGGGCTGAACACTCTCGACTTGAAGGTGTTTTCGGGTCCGCCGCCGCAGCGGATTAACTGTAATACCACTAAAATCTAAATCAGGCACTAAATCTTGTTTAAAGTCATGTTAAGATTTAGTGCGGGAGATATGTTCCTCTTTTCTGCTGTGGAATAAACATAATGTATTTATTATAGGAATAAAGCATTGGACACATGCATAATTTGTAAAAATAATGAAATATGACAGTACACAATGTTGTATTTCCATAGTAGATACACATATTCATAATGCAGTAGGAAAGGGGTACAGAATTCCCTACCTTAATCTTGCTTAAAGTAATTAAAACTATCATTGCTGAAGCACACACTTCCAGTGAGGCTCCACATCTATTGGTACTGCTTTCCTCAACCAAGGAAACTAGCGGTTGCCTTATGACATCAGAGAGGCAGCAATCATACTTTTTCTGAAGTCCAGCAGACAAATGTGACTCTTACAACCAATTTCTTTGTTCATTGTGAAAGCCAAAACACTGGCAAACATCCTAGAGAACTCTCTGATATTGCTAGTAGATAAGTTTATCCACTGAAACCAAAGTAACTTTATGGTCCACAAGGCACAATGTACGTGGATTTTTCAATGCCCCTGCAGTAGCCCTAAAACATGAAGCACCTGCAGCCATCCTTGAATTAAAGTTTAGAAAACCTGTTCATTTCCTAGATTGGGACTACTCTTTCAGACAACTTGAATATTTGGAATTAGGCTCTATGTTTATAGCCTTATCCCATCTTTGATGTACCTACCCAGTGTGTGTGTACATACCCATGTACATTATCACAGTCTATCCCCATTGAATGTGGGATCCGCCTGCATTGTCCCCTGTTGCTGCTGCTATTTGCAGTGGCTTTCAAAACCCTACGTCGCCCTCATTAAAGCAGCAATCAGCTCAAAACCTTTGACTAGGCCAACGGTGTGGTGGACAATGTTTCGCTAAAAGCTGAGGGCATTCGTATGCATTTGCGAGAAACCCAAAACTCACAGTCACATGTAATGGAAATCTTAAATGATTTTGGACCTTATACATGCCTCTGAGTTAACTGGAATAAATCCATCCTAATATATCAGGGAGAGTGCTATAGCTTGAGCTGGGCTGCTCGTAGTCCACATAGAGTCATAGAGGGGATTACATTCACTAGGTATTTAGCTTTCTGTAGATCACCAATGGGTGTGGGAATGAAACATAATTCAACAGATGGAAAAAACATATAAAGAACATAGAGCATTTGATTTCACCGTCCATTTTGCTAGTGGGTAGGGTGGCACTAATTGAGATAATATTGCTCCCGGTAATACCTTACAAAATATCTCCTTTATAATCCCCAGGCAGTTTTTACAATTTAGCACCATAACTAAATCCTTCTTTCAGTGCAATATATCCCCAACATCGATTATGGCAAACAGCTGTAAGTCACCCTGTGACTGTGGTCTAGGCTTGGCAGGCTTTGTTGCTGTGAGAAAACAGGGCTAATTGCAGAGGCCCCCTGACATTTTGCCCCCATGTTTCACTTTTTACTGGTGTTTTCCTGACTCTGATGGTGCCCTGGGTACTGCTAACCAGTTCCAAGGCCTGTGCTCTGAATAAAATGAGTATGCAAATTAGGCTAATTATAATTGGCTAAGTCAACCTACCTATAAGTCCTTAGTATATGGTAGGGCATGTAGGTTTAGGGACCCCAGCATAGGTGGTGGCACCATAGATGCACTGCCGAGGTGCCCAGTGTCATTTTAAAAGTAGGCCTGCCTTGCTGGCTGCTTTTAAATTAGTTACATGCAAATTTGAATTTGGAATTAAAAGTAGTTCCAAAGTCTTAAACGACCTTATTTTTACTTATAAGTCACACATAAAGTGTGCCCTATGTGCCCCTAAGGCTGGGTGCCATATCACTTTTAGCAAGGACCTTATAAATATAGTTTTATAAGCCCTGGTGAGGTAAAACAGGCAAATTAATATTTCCCTCATTGTAGTGAATGGCCTCCATTGGCTAGAATGGGGAGACTTTATTTTAATTTATAAAACCCCCTTAAGTGACAGATACAACACGTTTGGTATCAAATTAATTGTTATAATAACTCCCACAAGTTACTTGTTCAGGTAAAGAGTTTTAAATATTTACCTGAAAAGTTGCCAACTTCAGCCCTGCAGTGTTTTGCTGCTTTGCTCTGATTAGCCAGCCTCTTGCAGCCTGGCCAGGCGCCTTGATGAGGTGTGAAGTGGCCTGGCTCAACATAAAGAGATGTGCCTGGGGGAGGAGATCTTCTCTCATCAGATGGGGAAGCAGGAAGGCTGCCAAACTGATCTTCAAAGGCAGGGAAGGACATATGGAACACCCCAGCACCTCCCTCACATCCTGCAAACCCAGACAATTAGGTACCCCCCTGATTAGATTAGGAGAGGGCAGGGAAAGGGTGTGTTTATGATTTTTAGCCACACCAGTGGGTGGGCTCAGCCAGATATGACCTCACTTTCAGCCATGATGGATTTTTGAGGAATGTTGCTCCCTGGGATTGATTTTTGCCACACTTCCCAGGAAGTGGTCATCACAGGGAGAAGGACTCTGCACCTGATAAGAGAACCAGGACCCCCCTGTATTTCACCCAGGAGCAAGGATAAAACTGGCAGACCGAGGAAGAACTACAGAAGAAGGACTGCCCTGCTGTACCCCTGACCTGCACCTGGACACTGCACTCTGGAGGACTACACCAGCTGCACACTTGGGCTCCACCACAAGAAGGACTTTGCCTTGCTTAAACTGGTTCAAGGAGGGACTCCCTGTTTGCTACAGGTTAAAATCGCTAACCAGAGACCCCTTCACCAACTCCTGAATAAACTGACCAGCTGACTACTGTCCAGTGGCCGTTTTGGAGTTTGCGCCAGGTGCGTCTCTGGGAGTTGTAGTCTGCACCCTCAGGGAGCATCTCAGAGCTTCTGGAACCTTGGGGTAGGAAGTTGACTGGGACCTCCCAGACTGTTTATCCGAAGAGGGCTCCAGGGACATCGGATCAACATTCAGGTTTGCCTCGGTCGAAGGATTTTCACCCCCAAGAAATGACTAAGTCCGAAGGTAAAAATCTCCACCGAGGGCTCCCGCGACATGAGTAAGAGTTCAAGGAGGTCAGATTGGATTGGCGATTTTGTCTCCCTGTTGAAAATCTCCAGAAAAAACAACTAAGTCCGAAGGTATACGTTTCAAGGTGCGACCAGATGACTAGATTGGCGCTATTTGTTTCTAAACGCTAAAAAGCATTCATTCTTTAAAAATTCATATCTCTGGTTCCCTCAATCCTATTTTATTCGTTTTGATGTCATTTTAAAGCTAAAAATATAATCTATTGTTATAAATTGGTGTTGGATTTTTATTGTGTTTTGCATTTCACTTATTTACTATTTTGTGATTTTTAAATGCTTTACCCTTTGTCTCCTAAGTTAAGCCTTGTCACTTGTTGCCAAGGTACCACGTGTTGAGCTGGGTTTAATTTATTGAGACCTAACAGGTCCTAAGTGGAGGTTAGTGGCCTATTGCTATGTGTAGGTACTTAACTGCCCTTAACAATAACCTATTTTCCAACAGTTGCGAACTGCCAAGCAGTAGATTTGGTAGTGGCCAATAGATGGTTGTTCAATAGCAGATCTGACCATGCAAACACTAGAAAACGAAAAGGTCTGGGCAGTGTAGATCTAATGCACTTTCTGCAAGAGGCCACTTGCGCCATAAAACCTCCCCCTATCCCCCACAGACATTAGGATTGTTTTCACACTGTGGAGAGATGCCTGTTGTGGAATGGGTATGAAAATGATGGAACAGACTTCATTGTGAGTTAGCACCTTCCTCGCCAGGATAACAGCACTAGAAGGTTTTGCAAGCTGGGATAACTGGATATGTATACATTGGGAAATGTACCCAGTAATACAGTCATGAAACCATTTGCCACATTGCATGAGGAATTTGGCCAACTTAAATCATAATACTTCTGCTGCTCTCAGCTCAGGATTATCCCTATTTAATACCTTAGAGTTGTTGAAAACACTCCAGAATTCACCCCACTCAAAACAAAAAGCCCCCCTTCCCAACAAGAAAAGATCCAACAACATTCTTAATTCATACTCTCAACACATTTTTGCATCTAAGACATGAATAGGAGAAGGATTTAGGTACTCTGGAAGATTAAGGGTGGCAGGAGAGGCTTTTGGCTCCATAAGAAAAAGCAGTAGTAGCAAGGTTTAGATTGATAAAATTTAAATTCCGGCATTGCATACAGTCCACTAGGAAATTACTATGTTGAATAGCAAAGGAATCATTACCCACATGTCTGATATTTAGCACAGACTGTAGAGATCACAGAGGAATTACAAGCCAACAGAGACACAAAATTAATGGATTAGGCCTTGTAGTTGCTAAGTGGGACATAGCACAAATGAAGAGAGCAGTAAACACACTTGGGCCCTAATTTATATTTTTTGATGCTAAACTGCGCTAACGCAGTTTAGCATCAAAAAGTATACCGCCGGCTAGCGCCATTCCAAGACGCCTGCTTAGCGTCCTATTTATGGAAGGGTGCAATCCGGCACAAAGGGTGGGCTAACATCATGGAGAATGACGTTAGCCAGGTGGGAGTGGCCTTATTAGCGTTAAAAAATGATGTTAGGCTGGTTAGGGTAAAAAAAGATGACTCTAACCAGCCTAGCATCAATTATTGATGCTAAACCTACCATAGCAAATGACTCCTGTCTTATAAAAGACAGCAGTCATGTCCACCACCCCAATAGCCAACACAGGGTACAAGGGTCCCCTGGGCATGGCCAGTGCACCCAGTGCTACGTATGCGGCCCCTATTCTGGGTCTCCTATGACACTTTAAGAAAAAAAGGTAAATAGTTACCTTTACTTACCTGTACTTACCTAGGATGGTGTCCCCCATCCTCCGCTGTCCCTTTGGTGTGGGTGTGGATGTCCCTGGGGCCTAGGGAGGGCAACTGTGGGCTTAATCCATGGTGTTCCACCATGGAAATGGGCCCACAGGTCCCCTTCGCCTGCCCTGACCCAGGCGTTATAAAATGGCACTAAGCAAGCTTAGCACCATTATTCAGGCCCGCCTCCCTCCTGTGCACCAGACATGTCTAGCGCCAAAACATAAATATGGAGTTCCGCTTGCACTGAAATAGCGTAAAAGAATACGCTAATTCAGCGCAAACAGAGTATAAATATGCCCCTTAGGGCCTGATTTAGACTTTGGTGGATGAGATACTCCGTCACGATATCCCAATAGTGGTATTACAAATACATTATATTATATGGCACTTGTAATACGGCGGACAGGATATCCCATCTGCCAGTCTAAATCAGGCCCTTAGTGTTGTTAAGTGAAAGACTGGCCTTGAATGATGCATAAATACCAGAGTGACAGATTTTAGAGTATTGTGGTTGCTCAATAGAGTATGAAAGGGTCTGAGCTGACTGTCAAGACAAATTATAATGAAAATGAGAAGATACCCCTGGTAACAAATACTTAATGATAAATGCACTAACTATGCATTCAATTTATAGTTTCTTTTTTTTAGAAGCTGAAAAATAGCAGGTAATTTTAAGCAATTCTCAAATCTGCTCTGTTGTATTTTTATTACTTTTGAATCATTGTTAGACCTGGCATCCTTAGTGCATTTCTCCGCTAACTTTTTGCCTTCACCCCTCCAGTTTTTTTTACTTCGTTTTTGCTGGCTTTACGACTCTGTGCACTTTCCCTCTTCTAACCAGTTCTAGGGTGCTTGTGCTTGTGCCTTAAAACATGGTAGACTTGGCTTATACCCAATTGACCTATTTAATTTACTTGTAAGTCCCTACTAAAGTGGTACTATCTGTACCCAGGGCCTGTAAATTAAATGCTGTTAGTGGGTCTACAGCACTTGCTGTACCAGCAACTTAGGTAACCCTTTTAAGCATGTCTCAGGCCTGTCATTGCAGCCTGTGTGCACAGTTGTAAACTGCCATATCACCTGCCAAAATAAACCTGCCAGGCACAAACATTCCTTTTTAATACATATAAGGCACTTCTCTGGTAGGCCCTGAACAGTCCAGAGGGCAGGGTGCAAAGGCCCGTATTTATACTTTTTGACGCTAAACTGCGCTAACGCAGTTTAGCGTCAAAAAGTTTTGCGCCGGCTAACGCCATTCTGAAGCGCCATGCGGGCGCCGTATTTATTGAATGGCGTTAGCCGACGCTAGCAGACCGGCGCTGCCTGGTGTGCGTGGAAAAAAACCACGTACACCAGGCAGCGCCGTCGTAGGGAAAAATGGCGTTAGGGCGTCTTAAAATGGTGCAAGTCAGGTTGACGCAAAAAAATCGCCTCCACCCGATTTGCGCCATTTTTAACGACGCCCAGACGCCATTTACATGACTCCTGTCTTAGTAAAGACAGGAGTCATGCCCCCTTGCCCAATGGCCATGCCCAGGGGACTTATGTCCCCTGGGCATGGTCATTGGGCATTGAGGCATGTAGGGGGGCACAAATCAGGCCCCCCTATGCCAAACAAAAAATATAAAAAAAAAATTTTTTATACTTACCTGAATGTCCCTGGGGTGGGTCCCTCCATCCTTGGGTGTCCTCCTGGGGTGGGCAAGGGTGGCAGGGGGGGGTCCCTGGGGGCATGGGAGGGCAGCTGTGGGCTCATTTTGAGCCCACAGGTCCCTTAACGCCTGCCCTGACCCAGGCGTTAAAAAGAGGCGCAAATGCTGGTTTTTTTTAATACGACGCATTTGCGTCGCAGTCATTTTTTTGGACGGGAACGCCTACCTTGCATCTCATTAACGCAAGGAAGGCGTTCACGCAAAAAAATGACGCTCTTTCCTCATACTTTGGCGCTAGACGCGTCTAACGCCAAAGTATAAATATGGCGTTAGTTTTGCGCCGAATTTGCGTCGGAAAAAACGACGCAAATTTGGCGCAAACGGAGTATAAATATGCCCCAAATTATTTAAAGAAGACCTCCCACTCCCACAGAATACCATTGGCGTTACCTTATAGCAGCCTGATCCTGGGTCTCATGACTAGGTGTAGCTTGTAGTTGGGCTTTGTGTATTACTCCCGGACAGTGAGAAAAAAGGATGATCGGTGTAGGCAGAATGGACCACTCTGAGTCAACGAAGGGGAGTGACCAAACCTACAGCATCCAAAGGGTTTCATACTAGTCTTTTGTGCCCCCTGACAAGATGGGCCAGAGCAGGAAATTATAGACACTTCTGCAAGGGGAGGACTCTAGAACCTTCTTCCACTTCAAAGTGGGCACCAGGAATAAATAGTGGATCCTCAGACCCAACACTTCACTACCCTTCTGGGCCTGTGCACTCTGCCAGGAAGAAGGTCTGCTGTGCTGCCGAAAGGACTGCCACTTTAAAAGACTGCTGCTCTAAAGGACACTACCCTACTGTGCTGTCCTGCTGCCCTGGTGCCGTCCTGCCTGGGTGAGAAGTGTTGGTCCTGTATCATTGAAAGCAGGACCTCAGAGTGACTCCAAGGGCTAGATGGCTGGTATCCAGATCAGAAGGCTCAGGGACATAACAGACTTCCAACAACCTTGAACCTAGCACTTTGTTTCTGCCGTCTGTGAGGCCTCCCCCTCATGTAGTGCCATCTCAGTCCTGAACCCTTTGACATGGGCTTGAAGGTCTCTGCCAGCCCATCTGTGGATCCAGCAGAACTAGTGTGTCTCCTCTGCGGTGCAAAGTATCTCCCGCAGAACCAGCGCATTGCCTCTGCTGCTCGATGCATCTCTCCCAGAACCAACGCATCACTGCTGCTGCGCAGACTTACCCGATGCAAGGACTTTGCATCAACCATTGCAGCCAATCGGAGCTGATTCAGCCCCATGCAAGGACATTGTTTTACAATTCGCAGCATCCCATAACCGCCTCTCCGCGCTCGGACCTCTCATTGCCTCTGCTGCCTGATGTATCTTCGACACGAGAGCCCGCATCCCTTTGCAAACAGGATTAGGATACTGTTTTCAGCAGAGCTAAGTGGGTCCGTGTAGCCAGCAAGGGCTTCATTGCAGTCGGCCTGACCTTATGACTTTGGTCTGGTCAGGCGCGCCCAGATAACCATAGTTGGCGCATTGTGCTTTCTGGTGCTATTTTCACTGAAATCTTGAGAATTGCAAATCTGCTGTCATACTGATTGGATTTTTGTCACTTTGGTCTTGATTTATTTATTAAAAATGTCTCTATTATAAATTGGTGTGGGCTTTGTCTAATGTTGTGTTTTCACTTTACTACTGTTTGGGGTGCTACATAAATACTTTATACATTGCCTCTAAGTTAAGTCTGACTGCTCTGTGCCAAGCTACCAAAGGTTTGAGCACAGGTCAATTTGGGTTTTTTGCTTGTGGCTTCACCCTGACAAGATTTGTGGTTGCTGCTTCAGTAGGGTTTCATCCCCCTCAACCAGTAACTCAATTTCTTACAGTCATGTTAAGGTAGGAAGGCAAATAAGGATCAGTGTAAAAAAGCTTTACAAACTATTGTTATTTGTATTTATTTGTTTGGTATATCTGAAGCTAAAAAATAAATATTGCCCACTGAGGACCTGCAGATCCACATCATCTGCATGTGTGTTTCACAAATTACATCTCTGAACAGGTATAAGTGATGGTGTGTGTACAGTAGAAAACTAAACATTGAGGCAATTGACAGTTATTTGCTTGTTAGATTTAAAATGGTGATGGGCTATTCTGTAAACCAGGGCAATTAAGGAAACCGGAGGCACAAATTAATGTAAAATAGCGTTAGATGAGACTAGTAATGAAGAAATGACCCGTTTGTAGACATGCTGAATGATAGCCACTGTACTTTATCACAAAGTGACATAACAGAATTAATGAAAATTATAATAACTAAAAAGAAAAATAACGAAATATGACATATCAAATAAACATACATAGTTTAAAAAATGTAAAATAAATGTAATTATTTTGTTAAAATACCCATAAAACTGAAAAATGAGGGGGCGTGGTCTGGCCGCGATCCATGATGGCCGCCTAAGAGCCGAGCTCCGCACGGCGGCGGGCCACGCGGCGGTGGCGGCGGCGCTGGGGGCGCTCCACGGGACCCCCGAACGCAGCGGGGGCCGACAGGAGTTGGAGACGGTGAACGACCGATGTCCGTGACACGGGGGGAGCGCCCTCCCCGGAGGCACCGGACGGAGCGAGGGGAGCAGGCCTGAGGACTACGGCAGGCCTCTGAGCCGCAGCCTCGAGTGAGGAATCACCCCGACACGGAGAGACGCGTCCCTCGCTGAAGCCTGAAGTGGGAGAGAGCGCGCCCTTCGTCCCTACCCGCGCCTTGACAGCGGCTCATCTGCAGCTCCCGGAGCCGGCAACAGGCCGGGACGCCGCCTGACCCCTCCCTCTCTCCTGATCGATAGCTGCCGAAGGGGGAGAACGGAGCCGACCAACATCACGGCCCGGAACAACAACAGGAGGTGGCCCGATGCTGACGACGCGCCTCCCAGTGCCTCTCCACCCTTCCCCTTTCTGCCTGGGGTGACGGGATCGGCGACAAGAGGCCTCACCACCAGCGGAGCGCAACGGACGGCTACCCCCAGCCTTACCTGCTCCAGAGAAGACCCCCTGAGAAACGACAGAGGCCCCGAAGAGGATGGAGAGGTGAGAGCCGAGCCGGTGAGTCAGAGAGGATGAGAGACGTACGGAGATGAGGGTGGTGGATGAGTGAGAGAGGGGCCGGGAGTGAGGAGAGAGAGAGAGGAATATAACAACGAGCGGAGAGAGGAGGAAGACGACAGGAAGAGGAGAAGGCAAAGAGTAAAGGAGCAAATACTACCTAATAAAAAGAGGGGCAAGCACAAGAGGGGACAAAGAGTAAGAAAACAAAAAAACTAAAAAAAGAGGAGAAAAAGAAAAAAAAGAGAAAGGAAAACGATCAACACAAACATAACAACAAAAGAAGCAATACCACACTAACAGGAAAAGTGAAAAGCCACTGTAGCCTCCAACAAAGCTAGAACTAACGAGGCATGGAGAGCAAGGAGGGCCAGGAATAACATCGGACCTCGGCTCCAAAACAACCCCTCTCTCCACGGAACAGCCCTGCGGGACGCTGAACGCTATAGAGCCAATACCGTGATCCTTCCCCTCGTACATATACACCAACGACAGGACCAGGAGGCCACTTAGAGAGGTACCCCTCTGAACTCTGAACCCCACCCGCCACCCTCTCTCCTCTGCCGCCCACGCTGATCGCCTTCATTGAGACACGGACAGGCACCCCCTTAGATCCCCACCTGCAGGGAGAAACCCGCAATGCCCAGAGGCAAGACGGCGGGTAAAGCACCGTGTAAACCCGCTCGCCAACTACTCTTCTCTGAAGCCCTGCGTCAACAGAAACATCCTGCTCCCGCAGACTCTCCACCCCCCTCACACGACACCATGTCAGACAATACTCAAGGAGCATCAATGGATCGTATACTGCAGGAGATATCGGCAGTAGGCCGCAAACTGGAAGGTATGGACACTGCCATGTCAGCATTAACAGCGGAAACGAGATCCATGCGCTTGGAAATAGCGGGCTTCCAGTCACAAATCTCCGGACTGGACCATCGAGTAGCGGCCGTGGAAAGTCAAGTGGTCTTACAGACTGACAGAGATCAGGAACTCTTGTACCTTCGCAGCAAGTTAACCGACCTTGAGGACCGAAGCCGCAGAAACAACATCCGCTTCCTTGGATTTCCGGAAGGCATTGAGGGTACAGATATCCTCTCTTACCTGCGAGACACGCTTCCCAAACTAGCCGACATAACATTTGACCCCCCTCTGGAATTTCAAAGAGCGCATAGACTGTCCTGCTATTTGATGGAGTTTTGTTTTGACCAATGACTTTGTGTTTCACCACTGCGCATATTAGTTGCTCAATGTTCACCAGTAGCACATGGTATGTTTTGTTCAGTTGAGCCGCCTATTGGCTTTGACATGCTGTATTCAGCTCAGCTGCCTATTGGCTTTGACATGATATCATATATTACATCCAGCTCCGCTGCCTATTGACTTTGACATGATATCATATATTACATTTTGTATTCAGCTCCGCTGCCTATTGGCTTTGACATGATATCATATATTACACTTTGTATTCAGCTTAACTGCCTATTGGCTTTGACATGATATTCAGCTCCGCTGCCTATTGGCTTTGACATGATATTATACATTACACTTTGTATTCAGCTCCGCTGCCTATTGGCTTTGACATGATATTATACATTGCATTTTGTATTCAGCTCAGCTGCCTATGGGCTTTGACATGATATAAGACATTGTATTTTGTATTCAGCTTAGATGCCTATTGGCTTTGACATGACACTAGACATTGCATTTGATATTTAGGTTAGCTGCCTATTGCCTTTAACATGACATTGCATTTGATATTTAGGTTAGCTGCCCATTGCCTTTAACGTGGAGTTCTGTATTTTTCCAAGCTGTGTTTTTGCACCAGAGAACCAAGATGTTTTGCTCTCACAGTAGACTAGACCTGATAAGAGAGAGTACATGGGCGTCGTTTCTCTTCCCTTGAGCTTGGGAACAGGAGTAGTCTTGGAGACCTGGCCAGTCTCCAAAAGGCTTGCTCAGTTTCCCAGGTCTGAGAGGAGGGGGCACACCTTTGTAACGAATGTAACAGGCTGCAGAGAGTCAGATTCGAATCTGCCGGACCTCGTGCTGGAGCTTGGCGCCAGTTGCCAGCATCCCGTGTGGGTAGATGACACTCTTTCTCGCGGCTGACAGGGGTCCCCAGCTTGCAGACCTTAGAAAGATGTAGCTGTAAATAGTTCCTACACGGTGAAGTATTTGTTTTGCTTTGCATTCAATATCTTATAAATATAACCTGCTGTGTATATTGCAAACTGATATATTTTGTTTGATTAACGCGGACTTGAAAGCTACTAATTCGTCATTCATTCATAAACATTGTGGTTGGGGAAGAATAAAATAACAATAAAAGTCTTCTTTGACCTCAGAAGTGCATTTCTGTTGTGTTATGTTAGTGCTTAGAAACTAAATAAGAGGAAAGCACTACAATTGGTACCTGGAGTCGTGGGGTCGGTCATTAAGAGGTGATTAAGAAGGGGTTTGACGAGTTAGTAGATTTCTAAGTGCACACTTTAAAAGTGTAATTGTTTTTTGTTGTTTGGAGAATTACAGAAATTGTTTTCTGTTTGGAGAATCACAGTAGCACGGCAGACCATGTCTGAGAATACATGTGTTGATGAACTGCCTGATGGTGCTAAGAAAAACTGTGAATTGTTTTCTGTTTGGGGAATTACAGAAGAAAATGCATGTGTAGCTAAAAGGCCTGATAATGTTTTGAGAAATAATTCCTGTTGTATATATGTAGAAAACGTGTGTTTTGGAAGTAATGATGACAGAAAGGTCTGGATACCTTTATCTGCTTACAGAGAAATGCAGGAGAAATGTAGGAAGTTGGAACATGAAAATAGGAATTTACGTGAGCAAATTAGCCAGGATACAATAATTCAAAATAAGACGGAAAGTTATAAAAGGGCTGTTTTTGAAGAATCTTTCTTGTCCCATTCCAGTAATGAGGGGGTTAAGACAGCTCCGAGCTGCATTGAGTTTCCGTGTGAGCCAGGGTTTTTGGCAGCCAAAGTGCATTCCTTAACTGATAACAGGGACGAGAGACCAGAATGTGATTTACGAGTTACGTTGCAAAATGCACAAGTAAAACGAAGGATTTTAGAGCAAGACACCCCGAGTTTCATTAGCTTGTTTGATTTTTGGAAAAAGAATAGCCCTCATTTGAGAGAAATCCTAACACTTTTGTACATGGTCACTGTGAAAAATAATATGCAGCTGCGCGCTTGTGATTTGGCAAATGAAATAATGCAGACTTTAGGTTTCTGTGCAGTGCAAGAAGGAAATACTTATGTATATTTAAATCATGAACAAGGAAAGAAAATAGTGCCCCTAGCTAGAATCATACAATGGATCTGGTACTTGCAAGACAGGGCTAGAGTACCACAGATAAAAGAATTACCAATGAAGTTGTGTGCACCATTTGAATTCGTGTCCACTGAAGATAAAAAGCATGTTTGTTTTACTAATGATTCATTGACTGAAATGTTGCTTTCTGGCACAGTAGAAGGAACAGAGTTGTATAATGTGTGTCAGATTTTAAAGCAAGAGCTACGTGAGATGTGTCATTTTTACGCTGATTTTTGGTTCTTTGATAATGTTTTAGCCACATGGCTTGTACCTAACTGGTTCAATTACCTTGCAGATGTTAATGAGAAAAATGCAGAGAGAGAAGTGTACACCCAGAATTCTGCCTTAGTGGGGATAGCTATGTGGGTGCCCCAGAAATGTGAAAAGGCCACTTACAGGTGGGCAGAGATGAGAGAGATGCCCATTCCCCTAGATTTGATAAAAACTGTGCAGCACGCACAAAAGCAATCTGTCATGCAAGCAGTCACAGAGCAGTTGGGGAGAGGAAAGTTACCAGAACAGAAATGGCAAATTGATCAGGTTTTAGGGAAAGTGATTGCTGCAAATTACCAAGGAAAAATCAAAATTATGCTGATACCTAGAAAAGAATCTGATTCATTCATACAAATTGGAGACAGAATGGCCCAAATTGACAAAAGTGCAGTGAATGGAGGTTTGGTAAAGAATGAGTCTGCCCCAGCCCTTCTGACAGTGCAAGAAAAAGGAAGCTGTGGCGCAGCAGATAAAAACCTCAGTACTGATGTGTGGGCTGAAGCCCCAAGTGACCCTCCAGAACCTGCAGAAAATATAACAAAGGGCCCCAAAAACGTCCTGCTGATTATAAAACAGGGAAAGAAAGAGGAAGGGTGCAGTTTAAATGAAAAATGTTATTTGCAAGAAAAGTCATACTTGTTTCTTTTGCAGATCCGACCACGTTTCGCCACTGTCCCTGAGTGTGCTGTGTGGTCCCCCTTCCGGTGTGTGCGTGTGGGGTCGGGGAAGGGACCGAATCCCCAACCTGAACCTGGCTGAGTAAAGTGCCAGCACCATGGATCCATTTTGCGCAAACTGCGCCTTCAGTTCAAGTTCAACTTGTTTGCTGTGTTTTTTTTTTTTTTTTTTTTCCCCTCTCGTATGGAACTCTGACTTTTGCTTACCTTCCAGAAAACCTTTCAGGTGGACCGTGCACCTTTACATGAGCAGAACTCATGCCACATCAAATTGCTAACACGGTTGAATTAGAGACTCATTCAGAAAAAAAAAAAAAAAAAAAAATTGCCCAGTCTTTTCTATGTACATGTATCTGATGTGAAAGGTTATGAGATCAATGTGTTAATTCACTTCTATTGCTTTACAGGGATTGCTTTGATCATTGAAATTTGATTTGCTGATAATGTTTTTTTTTTTGTTTGTTTGAAATATGAGATATGTGAAACAAAAATTCATTGGTCAAAGGGCGGAATGTCCTGCTATTTGATGGAGTTTTGTTTTGACCAATGACTTTGTGTTTCACCACTGCGCATATTAGTTGCTCAATGTTCACCAGTAGCACATGGTATGTTTTGTTCAGTTGAGCCGCCTATTGGCTTTGACATGCTGTATTCAGCTCAGCTGCCTATTGGCTTTGACATGATATCATATATTACATCCAGCTCCGCTGCCTATTGACTTTGACATGATATCATATATTACATTTTGTATTCAGCTCCGCTGCCTATTGGCTTTGACATGATATCATATATTACACTTTGTATTCAGCTTAACTGCCTATTGGCTTTGACATGATATTCAGCTCCGCTGCCTATTGGCTTTGACATGATATTATACATTACACTTTGTATTCAGCTCCGCTGCCTATTGGCTTTGACATGATATTATACATTGCATTTTGTATTCAGCTCAGCTGCCTATGGGCTTTGACATGATATAAGACATTGTATTTTGTATTCAGCTTAGATGCCTATTGGCTTTGACATGACACTAGACATTGCATTTGATATTTAGGTTAGCTGCCTATTGCCTTTAACATGACATTGCATTTGATATTTAGGTTAGCTGCCCATTGCCTTTAACGTGGAGTTCTGTATTTTTCCAAGCTGTGTTTTTGCACCAGAGAACCAAGATGTTTTGCTCTCACAGTAGACTAGACCTGATAAGAGAGAGTACATGGGCGTCGTTTCTCTTCCCTTGAGCTTGGGAACAGGAGTAGTCTTGGAGACCTGGCCAGTCTCCAAAAGGCTTGCTCAGTTTCCCAGGTCTGAGAGGAGGGGGCACACCTTTGTAACGAATGTAACAGGCTGCAGAGAGTCAGATTCGAATCTGCCGGACCTCGTGCTGGAGCTTGGCGCCAGTTGCCAGCATCCCGTGTGGGTAGATGACACTCTTTCTCGCGGCTGACAGGGGTCCCCAGCTTGCAGACCTTAGAAAGATGTAGCTGTAAATAGTTCCTACACGGTGAAGTATTTGTTTTGCTTTGCATTCAATATCTTATAAATATAACCTGCTGTGTATATTGCAAACTGATATATTTTGTTTGATTAACGCGGACTTGAAAGCTACTAATTCGTCATTCATTCATAAACATTGTGGTTGGGGAAGAATAAAATAACAATAAAAGTCTTCTTTGACCTCAGAAGTGCATTTCTGTTGTGTTATGTTAGTGCTTAGAAACTAAATAAGAGGAAAGCACTACATAGACTTGGTCTCAAGAGACAAAACGGACAAGATCGCCCTCGTCCAATCATAGCCTGCTTCCTCCGGCACGGACAGGTCAGCCAATTGCTACAGCTGTCCCGAAGGCAAGGCCCACTCCGGCTCGGTCCCCTCGAAATCCACCTTTCAGCAAACTTCTCCAAAGAAACAGCAGATCGAAGAAGAGCCTTTCTCTCCTTCCGCCCTCGCCTTCGCCATCTGGACGTTAAATCCGGCCTCTTCGAGCCAGCCAGGATGTGGATAACTAAGAACGGAGAGTCACGAACCTTCTATGACCCAGAGGATCTGAAGTCATTCCTAGAGGGGCTGCATGATCCGACACAATCCATGGAATCAACAACCCAACCCCCCCAAGACACACAGAACCAAACCAGGGGAATGGGCCAATCGGAAATCGCTTTGGACACCGACGGAAAACCTACTACAGACCCCCAAACCAGGGGCAGAGACCTGGAGAGATTAACAAAAAGTTTTGATGACAGGGGCCAAGTCCTACAGGCGGTGGCGAAGCACACACAACTGCCGGACAGAGACAAGTCCCGATCCCCTTTGAAACCCTAGGTGCCTACTACCTGAAACCAACATGGACACAGTTTTCCTACAAGCCCTCGATATCTACAACCACAGACTGTCATAGAAACGTTGCAGGAAACATAGGAACTTTGATGAAAAAGCCCTGACACAGAGACATGAAGAGTACTCTACTTTAATGTACACTCTTCAGACATGGAACCACAGAGAACCCCCCCCCCCAGAAGGCTTTACCCGCCTCGGACTGCTTAGACTGTTCGGATTGTGTGATAGTTTTTGTTGGCTCCCGATTACTTTTGTTTCTCAACGTCCCTCCCTTTCATGCCGGGTAACACTTACCATATCCCGTATCACTTCTCCCATCTAGAATCAGGATCCATAACGTCCTCTAGAAAATATGGGAACTGACGCAATACCCTTGCACACAACTGGCTTGCCCTGGCAGGGCTGGGGCAAAACGATTCTGAACTGGGTTTTGAGCTCTAGACCCCGATCTAATAACAAACGCAATAGTGACATAATGATGAGCGTTGGTGCAAAGTAGAACAGACCACAGATGCCAAGTCCCAGAGCATATACATGCCACAACCCATCAGAATAACCAAGGGGAAGCGACCTCAGTGACAACAATACTTGCCCCTGTCCTTTCCTTGCGCTTCCCCCATTCCCCCCACACAGGGACGCGGCCAACATGCGACCTCCCCTCCTACCCCCATCCTCTGGTCACAAACACATTCCACACCCCCCCCAGACATAATTGGAGGCATCCTCGCGGAGGTCTGGGGCGCCTCGTGGGCGCCGCCCCCCCCTCCTCCCCGGCGTGGGGCCCGCTGGCTGGGCGTCGAAGCTCATTCGGCCTAGGTTTTAGACCCGCCGGTCAAAGTTTGTGTACTTCGGGATTTGTATCCCGGTCTCCCCTCTTCATCTTCTTTTTTATTTCTTCTTCCCCCCACTGTCTTCTCTTTATTCTCTTTTCAACTCCTCTTCGTATCCAACGCGCCTGCCACCCTTCCCCCCCCTTCCCTCTCCCCGACATCCTCTTCAGTTCAGAGTCCACCCCACTCCCCCGAGCTCATACCCCCGGGTGGGCGGACACAGGAAACAAGGATACCCAACCAGATGGGAGCACCGGTAGTTCCCCTCAGGGTGATATCATGGAACGTAAACGGCCTTACCCACTTTATCAAACGGAAGAAAGTCCTATCCTACCTTAATTCTAAGCAGGCAGACATCGCCTTATTACAAGAGACACACCTAGACAGTCTTGAATCTGATAGATTACGACGTGACTGGGTGGGAACCGTCTTGTTTAGTTGCACCCCACCCACACCCGATACGGAGAATGTCCCAAGAAAAAGCGGGGTGGCGATCCTCTTACGCAAAACCCTCCCTTTCACGGTCGTCAAATCGTGGACAGACCCGAGGGCCGATACATATTTACCAAACTGAAAATCGGGGACTCAACACTGTGTGTGGGATCAGTCTATGCACCAACAGGTCCCAAACGCCTCTTCTTTCTCCAGCTCAATCGACTTCTAACCGAGATAGGGGCATCCCGTTACGTTATAGGAGGAGACTGGAACCTAGCAAGGGACGCAGCATTGGACAGGACGGGGCCTCTAGACACGAGTAACAACGCAGACAGGGCCATCCAGTCTGATATACTCGCGGATAACGGTTTGGTTGACCACTGGAGGCTGACTCACCCAACGGACAGAGAATTTACCTTTCTCTCGCCGGTGCACGGTACCCAATCACAGATCGATTACTTTCTCCTATCCCACAATCTTATGGCCCACACCTTGGAGGACGACATACTGGAGAGAGGCCTTTCAGACCACTCCCCAGTCCTTATAGCCATCCGCTTAGGCCTGGTATCCCCGGGCCGAAAACCCTGGAGATTAGCGATCCATCGATATCGATCCCCCCAAGGTAAGTTGCAGCTACAGGATCATGCGACCACTTTCGCCCAAGACAACCTTGGTACGGTTGATTCGAGTCGAACTATGTGGGCCGCAGCCAAAGCCTCGATACGGGGACAGCTCATGCGGGATGCGGCGATAGCGAACAAAGACAGAAAAGAGCAACAAGCGGCTCCGGAACTCGACATACGCCGACTAACCAGACAATATACGGCACACCCCTCCCTTCCAGGCCGCCGAAGTTTAGAGCAAGCACAAATGGCCCTTAATGAGCTATACACCACCCAGGCCGAATTCGCATTACAGAGACTCCAAGGGAGACACTATGAACAGGGTGAGAAGGCGGGACGACTGCTCGCAGCCCAACTCCGTCAAAGAGCAGCCGCCCTAGCCATCCCAGCCATTCGCTCTCCCTCCGGGGACATACTGACCCACCCACAGGCCATTGCAAACGAATTTGCCCAATTCTATAGACACCTTTACACGCCGGAAACCACGACCAACCTAGCGCAAGCTACCACCTTTTTAAAGAAGCTAGACCTCCCCTCCCTAACAGACGAGGGCCGTAGCCTATTAGAAGGGGAAATAAGCAGACAGGAGATAGATAAAGTAATCTCTGACCTCCCGTACCACAAATCACCCGGAGAGGATGGATACCCTGCCGAATTTTCTAAATGGGTAGGGGCAGAGGCGATTGATATCCTATGCGAAGCCCTCAATGAAGCCTGCGAAACACAGACATTAGGGGCCATATCCAATAATGCCACCATAGCTGTCATACCGAAGCCTGGGAGAGATCCTTTATTATGCGGCAGCTACCGACCCATCTCTCTACTAAACTGGGACATCAAAATTCTAGCAAGCGTCCTGGCAAACAGACTACGTAAAGTAATCCCGTCCTTAATACACTATACACAGGTGAGGTTTGTACCGGGCCTCACGTCTAGGAACCACCTACGAACCCTATGCCATACCTTATGGGCGGCCAGAGACTCCCCGGAGTCGGCGCTGGCCCTGTCCTTAGACGCCGAAAAAGCATTCGACCGCATAGAATGGCCCTACCTATTTGCAGCCTTAGAGAGATTTGGCCTAGGCAACAAATTTATCTCCATGGTACGACTGCTCTATGATCAACACGCGGCCAGAGTCAACTGCGGAGGCTTCCTCTCAGACCCTTTCCCTATCCGAAGGGGTACACGGCAGGGGTGCCCCCTTTCACCTCTCCTGTTCTTTTTGGCGATGGAGCCCTTGGCGGCAGCCATCCGGTCCTCCCCCTTCATAACCGGCTTACCACTACCCGAAAGGCACCTCCAAGATATACCTCTATGCTGACGATATCCTCTCACGGACCTGGAAAGATCCATACCGGCCCTATTAGAGGTAATCGAGGACTTCGCAGCCCTATCGGGATACCGTATTAACTGGGACAAAAGCGAGGCACTTCCGCTATCGCGAGTAACCACAAAAGCGGCACTCCTAGGCTACCCATTCCGGTGGACGCCAAAACGTCTTAAATACCTAGGAGTGCTTGTTAACCCTGGACTGGCACACATGGTTGCGGACAACATTGACCCTCTCATCACGCGGATGAAACTGGACTTTGCGAAATGGACCCAGTTAGGCCTTTCCATGTGGGGCAGAGTACAAGCGGTTAGAATGGTGACGGTACCCCGCTTCACCTATATCCTAGGTCTCCTGCCCTTACAAGTGCCCCTCTCCACACTAAGAGGCATTGATGCACTAATTAGATCATTCGTGTGGGGCACAATGCGACCGCGGCTATCACCAGCCAAGCTTTTGGCCCGCCGCATACACGGGCGAATGGGACTCCCATCAGTGGAACACTACTCTTTAGCCCTACAAATGTCTCAGTTATCCAATACACTATCGAATATACCAGATCCCCCCTTGTGGATAGCAGTGGAAAAACGACTCCTGACTGCGAACGAAGGACTCGGTGGACCCTACCGTGCAGACCTCCCAGCCACTAACTCAGTGAATCCTATCCTGGCAGCGACCAGGGCATCCTGGCAAAGGGCCCACCGACTGTTTGGGGTCCACCCCCTCATACATGCCCAAGCGGCCCTGTGGCACAACAGTGGCCTACGCATAGGTGGCGAGGTACTCCATTGGCCGCAATGGAAACAGGCAGGCATCCTCACCCTCTCACAGGTCCTGGAGAACGATGTGCTCAAACCCTTCCCCAAGCTACGGGAGGAGTTCGGTCTACACCCGAACCAGGAATGGAGATACATGCAACTCAAGCATTGTCTCTCCCAAGGGAATACACCTCCACAGCGGGGATCCCTGCCCTCACCGATAGTGGCTTACCTGCAGCAATGGGGACAATGCAAGGGAGTAATGTCGGGTCTATATGATCTAATTATTCGACGGCTTTACTCCCAACCGCTAATGGACAAACTACGTCTACGGTGGCAAACCAGGCTGCAGCAGGATCTAGACCCAGATGATTGGGAAGCTACCCTAGAGACACTAGACAGAGGCACCCGGGAAGCACGCTTGAAATTCTGCCTCTTCAAAATCTTACATGAATGGCACTGGTCCCCAGCGAAACTGCATAGGACCGGACTCCTCCCGCATGCGAACTGCTGGCGATGTCCAGAAACATCCTGTGACCTGATACATATCTTAGTAAACTGTACAACAGTACGACCACTCTGGGATGCTGTGAGCTCCACTCTGGCTGAAGTAATGTCACTTCCGTCACCACTTCCTCCTGCCCTTATACTCCTGCAAGATACGACCTCCCTACCAGACCTCCCTAGACCACACAAGAGACTGTTGCACACAGCGTTACCTACTGCAAAAATTTGCATACTCAGACACTGGCGGTCAGAGACCCCCCCAAGCCCGGAGGAATGAATTACAGCCATGATCCGCACTGCTATGCATGAACGGATCATCTATAACTTACAAGACCAAGCTCAACTATTCCTACAGGTATGGGCTCCCTTCCTTACAAGGGGGCAATAGTGCCCTACCCGGAACCACCACTGTTCCCTTCTCCCTTCCCTTTCCCTCCCCTCCCCCACATGCGTCTCTTCCCCCTTCCACCCCTCGCTCCCTTACCTCCCCCTCCCTCTGTATTTTCCCCCCTCTCCCCCTCCTTATCTCCCCTTCTCTTCCTCTCTTTTCTATTCTTTTCTCGTCTCCCACTCTTCCTTTTCTTTCCTCTTCTTCCCCTTCTCCCTCTCCCTTTTTCTACTGTTTCTTCTTCTTTTCTCCTTTTCCCTCTTTCTTACTTTCTTTCCTATCTCTCTCTCTCTCTCTCCCCCTTGCCCCTTTTACCCACGTCTCTTTCTAAAATACCCACTAGAGTCCGAACGTCGCCTTCCAGCAACGCTCCAAACAGACCTCCATGATAGATCCTTTTCCCTATGTCGTCTGCTAGTCACCTGGTCCCAACCGAAACTGACCACAGAGTTGACATGAGCTGCAACACCCATTATCCGTGCAGCAACATCCCTCGCTTCCCAGGGTGGCACTCCCCGGTCCTTTCGTCTGAACAGATACAACCTACCCTTTACCCTCATATCTTTACCCTCTTTAAACCCCCCCACATAGCCTAAAATATGTTGGAAGTGAACTCTACCTCAAGTTTTTATATTACGACTGATACCTTGTTTGTGCCTTACGAGTTTTTTCTTCTCCTTCGGTTTCCTAATATCACTAATGTGTAATTACTCCCGTCCCATTGACTCTGTATCATATTGTGTTATTAACAATAAAAGAAAAGTTAAAAAATAAAAATTAAAAAAAACTGAAAAATGAATTCAAACAAACTAATAAATAATAAACTGTACATAAATTAAGTTATTGTTAAAACACCTTATTTGTAAATAATAGTAATAATAATGATAGTAATAATAATTTGAACATTAAATTGTGCGAGAACTAACATCTTTACATGTATAGTATATATTTAACAAAGAATAAAATATACATTGCTTGATTAGAACATTAAAAATACAATTACAAATTTAATTATTTAAATAGTAAAACAATACAAAAACCAAAATTAAATACAGACATAACCAAAGAGTAAAAACTTGCATACAAAAATACACAAAAAATTATGTAAATAAGTATATTTTTAACCAAATGGGATACAATATTTACAATTCTACCGACACACTAACAGACATAGAATGTGAAATAAGTGTAATGCAAAAATTAAACTCCATTAAAATAAAATTTTAAATAAAAACATAAATAAAACAAAATTCATGTTACAACATCAACATAAACAATGTTCAAAATAATTGTTCACATTTGGAGGAATTAAATGTAATATTCCTATTCAAACCTAAGTAATAATATGGGAAAGGTTGGACTTTGAAGGGGCCAAATTTCATATGCCGACTCCAAACTAAACTGGAGGGAAAGCAAATGGACTTTAAGAGATTAGATTTACTGTTCTCACTCCATCCTCAGTAACAGAAGCTGAAACGCTGAACTCTGGGGGGGAGGGTCAGATGTACTATTTCCCCCTCACCCTAAGAAACAGGAGCAACGTTTTCAGGTTTTGGAGGGCTGCGTGGCCTAATGCCCTAGATGGCAGTCACATAAAATCACAGCTCCCTGACCTGGGCTCCATAATCCAGTTCTCCTGTGTCCCTGAAGGCAGCATCGGGCAAGATGCTTCGGGCACAAGTGACCCACTAGGGCCAGGACCCTCCAATTGCAACAGGGCAGCACTGAACACCCAAGAAAGCATGTTCCTGGTCGGAGATGATGGCGACGAGGAAAGCTATGTGTGCTCCTACTCCAACCCGGGTGCTGGCGATCACTGGGAAGACTGCTTGGTGTGTGGTTGCTCCAGACATTGCGACACAGACCCAGCAGAGATGCCTGACTGAAACCATCACTGCGGGGGAAGAACACCAAAATGAGCACAGAGGCAGCTGTGCAAGGGGATTTCCAGCCATGCCCCAACTACAAACAAAACCAAAATTGGACATTTTTGATAGCCTCCGGTAAAAAAACAAAGTATCCTGCATTAGAGGTTGAGCATGACAGTCCGACTGGTTGGTGAGTAGCAAGTGATATTCCGGGCTCACGTTCACCGAAATGGCTGGCTCCAGGTGGTCCGGTGACCAGGCTGCATTGGTGTGAACGCCCAAGTGGCATGAATGTATGAGAGTGACCCCTCCCGGAATGAGGACCTCAGATTGATACCCTTTCCATGGCCTGGTCATGGGAAAGTCCCACTGTGAATTGGTGGAGTCTTGTGTAAGACGAGGTCAGGCACTGAACTTCTGGATACTGGGCACCACATTCTCCCGGAGCCTAGAAACATTACTTAAATCCTTCACTCACTCTCCTGATTGGCATTGGATATACTTGCATGCATCACCAGAGCTGGGATGGTACATATATATGGGAGTGAAGGATGGGGGCACTTGCAGCACAGCATCTGGACACTGAAGTGCCCCTGTGATGCACTTTTGTAGAGTCAGACCATGAGTACCAGACTCGGCCAAACAGAGTAACTAACTCTGTCCCCACAAACTGTCAAGACACTAGGCTGCTTTCCTAATCTACAGAGGGGGTTTCAGCCTGTGTGGGTAAGCCCAATGCGGACTTTACTGGGGTGTTCACGTGCATTTGACTACTTTGATAATCACATTACCTGCAGCTTGGGCCAGCAAGGAGTCCCCTTCAACTGGTTGAGAGCTCCACACCCCAACAGGGGTGGCCTCCACAGTGCCTAGTGGCAGTAATACGCTACACAACTACACTACGCCTGGCCTGGAAGAACGTGACTGATTTGGCTGACCTAGCCAAATCTACCAGGCCAATCACATGTCCCACTACAGAGTGGTTTGTATGGACTTGAATGGATACAATAGCTACTGGTCTGCATGCCCCTGTAGAGGTAAGGGTCACCTGCTGATAAGTTATGAAGTCTTGCTCTGCCCCCATTCCCTGCTTCTTTGGAGGTCAATGTAATATAGTATCCAGCAGGGGCTGCACTAGAACCAAGACTATTAAACCTGCATCCCACTCTTGCTCCAATCCACCCCCTCAGAGTGCTCATCGACCCAGTCACTTGAAGGTTACATACCCCCAACCATGGATGCCCCCCCGGATAAATCGGACACTATCCTTCAAGAGATATGAGACTATAGAGAAGCCATTGAACAACGATTGAGTGCAATTACACCGGATATTAGCAAACATGAAGGCGACCATCGCAAAGTGTCTGACGGGGTCAAAACTAATGATGTGACTCTCTCCACACTGTCGCCCTGGCAGGTGGAGCACACTTCCCTTGTGGCCCACCTCCGTAGGCAAGTGGATCTATTCCGGGAACAGGTAGAGGATGCTGAAGGGCAGGTCTGTAGAAACAACATCTGCATAGTTGGCATACAAGAGGGCATGGAAGGTCTCAACACCACCCAATTTATAGACGACTGGTTTTAGACCACGGCGGCCCTGACTGGTTTGTCAGACTTATTTATGGTCAAAATAGCACACTGAGTACCTACAAAGAAACCCCCACCGAGCACACCACTGAGACCCATTGCAACAAGAATATTTAATTTCAAGGACCGGGTGTAGTGCTTTCCTCTTATCTAGTTTCTAAGCACTAACATAACACACTAGAAATGCACTTGTGAGGTCAAAGAAGACTTTTATTGTTGTTAATTCTTCCCCAACCCCAATTTTTATGTATGACGAATTAGTAGCTTTCAAGTCCGCGTTAATCAAACAAAATATATCAGTTTGCAATATACACAGCAGGTTATATTTATAAGATATTGAATGCAAAGCAAAACAAATACTTCACCGTGTGGGAACTATCTACAGCTTCATCTTTCTAAGGTCTGCAAGCTGATGACTCCTGTCAGCCGGGAGAAAGAGAGATTCATCTACCCACACGGGATTGCTGGCAGCCTGCGCCAAGCTCCAGCACGAGGTCCGGCAGATTCGAATCTGACCCTCTGCAGCCTGTTACATTCGTTACAAAGGTGTGCCCCCTCCTCTCAGACCTGGGAAACTGAGCAAGCCTTTTGGAGACTGGCCAGGTCTCCAAGACTACTCCTGTTCCCAAGCTCAAGCAGAGAGAACAACACCCATGTACTCTCTCTTATCATGTCTAGTCTACTGTGAGAACAAAACATCTTGGTTCATCTTGTGCAAAAACACAGCTTGGAAAATTCTTAACTGCAATGTCTAACTCCACGTTAAAGGCAATGGGCAGCTAACCTAAATATCAAATGCAATGTCATGTTAAAGGCAATAGGCAGCTAACCTAAATATCAAATGCAATGTCTAGTGTCATGTCAAAGCCAATAGGCATCTAAGCTGAATACAAAATGCAATGTATAATATCATGTCAAAGCCAATAGGCAGCTGAGCTGAATATAAAATGCAATGTATAATACCATGTCAAAGCCAATAGGTAATATATGATATCATGTCAAAGCCAATAGGCAGAATATCTAATAGCATGTCAAAGTCAATAGGCAGCTAAACTGAATACATCATGTCAAAGTCAATAGGCATGCAATGTCAAAGCCAATAGGCGGCTAGACTGGATACAGCATGTCAAAGCCAATAGGCAGAATACAGAATGTAATGACTAATGCAATGTCAAAGCCCATAGGCGGCTCAACTGAATACAGAAAGTAATGGCTAATGCCATGTCAAAGCCCATAGGCGGCTAAACTGAACAAAACATACAATGTACTACTGGTGAACATTGAGCAACTAATATGCGCAGTAGTGAAACACAAAGTCATTGGTCAAAACAAAATTTAACAAATGGCAGTACATTCCGCCCTTTGACCAATGAATTTTTGTTTCACATATCTCTTGTTTCAAACAAAAACAAAAAAACATCAGCACAAAAAAAAACATTATATCAAAGCAATCCCTGTAAAGCAATAGAAGTGAATGAACATATAGATTTCATAACCTTTCACATCAGATACATCTACATAGAAAAGACTGAGCAATTTTTATACTCTGAATGAGTAGCAATTTGATGTGGCATGAGTTCTGCTCATGTAAAGGTGCACGGTCCACCTGAAAGGTTTTCTGGAAGGTAAGCAAAAGTCAGAGTTCCATACGAGAAGGGAAAAAAAAAAAAAACACAGCTTAGTTCCAGTGGAAGAATGCAATCAAACAAGTTGAACTTGAACTGAAGGCGCAGTTTGCGCAAAATGGATCCATGGTGCTGGCACTTTACTCAGCCAGGTTCAGGTTGGGGGTTCGGTCCCTTCCCCGCCCCCACACGCACACACCGGAAGGGGGGCCACACAGCACACTCAGGGACAGTGGCGAAACGTGGTAGGATCTGCAAAAGAAACAAGTATGACTTTTCTTGCAAATAACATTTTTCATTTAAACTGCACCCTTCCTCTTTCTTTCCCTGTTTTATAATCAGCAGGACGTTTTTGAGGCCCTTTGTTATATTTTCTGCAGGTTCTGGAGGATCACTTGGGGCTTCAGCCCACACATCAGTACTGAGGTTTTTATCTGCTGCGCCACAGCTTCCCTTTTCTTGCACTGTCAGAAGGGCTGGGGCAGACTCATTCTTTACCAAACCTCCATTCACTGCACTTTTGCCAATTTGGGCCATTCTGTCTCCAATTTGTTTGAATGAATCAGATTCTTTTCTAGGTATCAGCATAATTTCGATTTTTCCTTGGTAATCTGCAGCAATCACTCTCCCTAAAACCTGATCAATTTGCCATTTCTGTCCTGGTAACTTTCCTCTCCCCAACTGCTCTGTGACTGCTTGCATGACAGATTGCTTTTGTGCGTGCTGCACAGTTTTTATCAAATCTAGGGGAATGTGCATCTCTCTCATCTCTGCCCACCTGTAAGTGGCTTTTTCTCTCAGCTGTTCACATTTCTGGGGCACCCACTTAGCCATCCCCACTAAGGCAGAATTCTGGGTGAACACTTCTCTCTCTGAATTTTTCTCATTAACATCTGCAAGGTAATTGAACCAGTTAGGTGCTAAAACATTAGCAATGAACCAAAAATCAGCGTAAAAATTACACATCTCACGTAGCTCTTGCTTTAAAATCTGACACACATTATACAACTCCATTCCTTCTCCTGTGCCAGAAAACAACATTTCAGTCAATTAATCATTAGTAAAACAAACATGCTTTTTATCTTCAGTGGACACGAATTCAAATGGTGCACTCAATTTCATTGGTAACTCTTTTACCTGTGGTACTCTAGCCCTGTCTTGCAAGTACCAGATCCATTGTATGATTCTAGCTAGGGGCACTATTTTCTTTCCTTGTTCATGATTTAAATGTACATAAGTATTTCCTTCTTGCACTGCGCAAAAACCTAAAGTCTGAATTATTTCATTTGCCAAATCACAAGCGCGCAGCTGCATATAATTTTTCACAGTGACCATATACAAAAGTGTTAGGATTTCACTCAAATGAGGGCTATTCTTTTTCCAAAAATCAAACAAGCTAATGAAAGTCGGCTCTTGCTCTAAAATCTTTTGTTTTACTTGTGCATTGGTAACTCGTAAATCACATTCTGGTCTCTCTCGTCCGTGTTATCAGTTAAGGAATGCATTTTGTCTGCCAAAAACCCTGGCTCACACGAAAACTCAGTGCAGCTCGGAGCTGTCTTAACCCCCTCATTACTGGAATGGGACAAGAAAGATTCTTCAAAAACAGCCTTTTTATAACTTTCAGTCGGGCTAATTTGCTCACGTAAATTCCTATTTTCATGTTCCAACTTCCTACATTTCTCCTGCATTTCTCTGTAAGCAGATAAAGGTATCCAAACCTTTCTGTCATCATTACTTCCAAAAGACACGTTTTCTACATCAGGCATTTTAGCTACACATGCATTTTCTTCTGTAATTCCCCAAACAGAAAACAATTCACAGTTTTTCTTAGCACCATCAGGCAGTTTATCAACACATGCATTCTCAGACATGGTCTGCGGTGCTACTGTGATTCCCCAAACAGAAAACAATTTCTGTAATTCTCCAAACAACAAAAAAACAATTACACTTTTAAAGTGTGCACTTAGAAATCTACCAACTCGTCAACACCCTCTTAATCACCTCTTAATGACCGACCCCACTTCTGGTACCAATTGTAGTGCTTTCCTCTTATCTAGTTTCTAAGCACTAACATAACACACTAGAAATGCACTTGTGAGGTCAAAGAAGACTTTTATTGTTGTTAATTCTTCCCCAACCCCAATTTTTATGTATGACGAATTAGTAGCTTTCAAGTCCGCGTTAATCAAACAAAATATATCAGTTTGCAATATACACAGCAGGTTATATTTATAAGATATTGAATGCAAAGCAAAACAAATACTTCACCGTGTGGGAACTATCTACAGCTTCATCTTTCTAAGGTCTGCAAGCTGATGACCCCTGTCAGCCGCGAGAAAGAGAGATTCATCTACCCACACGGGATTGCTGGCAGCCTGCGCCAAGCTCCAGCACGAGGTCCGGCAGATTCGAATCTGACCCTCTGCAGCCTGTTACATTCGTTACAAAGGTGTGCCCCCTCCTCTCAGACCTGGGAAACTGAGCAAGCCTTTTGGAGACTGGCCAGGTCTCCAAGACTACTCCTGTTCCCAAGCTCAAGCAGAGAGAACAACACCCATGTACCCTCTCTTATCATGTCTAGTCTACTGTGAGAACAAAACATCTTGGTTCATCTTGTGCAAAAACACAGCTTGGAAAATTCTCAACTGCAATGTCTAACTCCACGTTAAAGGCAATGGGCAGCTAACCTAAATATCAAATGCAATGTCATGTTAAAGGCAATAGGCAGCTAACCTAAATATCAAATGCAATGTCTAGTGTCATGTCAAAGCCAATAGGCATCTAAGCTGAATACAAAATGCAATGTCTTATATCATGTCAAAGCCCATAGGCAGCTGAGCTGAATACAAAATGCAATGTATAATATCATGCCAAAGCCAATAGGCAGCTGAGCTGAATATAAAATGCAATGTATAATACCATGTCAAAGCCAATAGGTAATATATGATATCATGTCAAAGCCAATAGGCAGAATATCTAATAGCATGTCAAAGTCAATAGGCAGCTAAACTGAATATATCATGTCAAAGTCAATAGGCATGCAATGTCAAAGCCAATAGGCGGCTAGACTGGATACAGCATGTCAAAGCCAATAGGCAGAATACAGAATGTAATGACTAATGCAATGTCAAAGCCCATAGGCGGCTCAACTGAATACAGAAAGTAATGGCTAATGCCATGTCAAAGCCCATAGGCGGCTAAACTGAACAAAACATACAATGTGCTACTGGTGAACATTGAGCAACTAATATGCGCAGTAGTGAAACACAAAGTCATTGGTCAAAACAAAATTTAACAAATGGCAGTACACCGGGACACACTTCTCTGTGCTGCACGAGAAAATGCACCCATTACAGTGGAGAACACAAGGATCTCTCAGTTTCCCATCTACATTCTGGCAGTCCAGTGCCAACGCTCTTCCTTCTCGGTGGTTAAACACCAACTGCACACAGTTGGTCCACTTATTTTTTTAAAGTTCCCAGCCAAACGTAAAGTGATTCATGACCAACAAACCCTCTTTTTTGATACTCCAGAAACAGCATGGGACTGGCTAGAACAACATTTTCCCAACTCCCAGAGACACCTGTTAACACCTAAGGCCCAACAGACACCTCAGCAACACCGATGCAGCCCTACCCCCCAAGGCTGAACATGGGCGGCACCATCTCCTCAACAATCTTTAGAGGACAAGCAGGCCACAATCCAGTCAGTGACCTTCGTACGGGGCACCCATATACCTACTAATACCGTCTCTTCACCCAATAGCGCCTTCGATTCTGACTCAGGTGGCAGCATTGCATTGTTCCCATCGATCACACCGCAGACAGCCAATGCACTATTGGATTAACAGTTGTGAGTAACACAGGGGAATGGGCACTGCCCTTACCATACAGGGTGACATTGACTCATTTGCTCACGTGGGGATTAACAATTCTAACACTAGATGCATTCTAATTGGTCTTGAGAGGTCAAAATCGTCCTTCTGGTAATTATATGGTACATGTGAGTTGATCCTTTCTTGACAAACAAATTGATTTGAGAAACTATCCGACTTAGCCATGATGCTTGCAATTCTTGCCTTATCTGATGCCTTCCAGATATTTTATGCTGGGGTCCTAATCCGGACAAACTAGTGAACTGACAGGATCCCATCATCCTGACAAGGACATATTTGAAGGCCTGGGAGTGAAGTCACATGATTTTCTATAGTTTATATAATGTGCTTTTTAGTGTTTGGTCCAAACAAATGTTCATCCTTGGATCGACTGGGGAAATTTGTTTAGATGTTTGACAAAGTCACCTATATTAACTGATTGGGGCATTATGCTTTGTGACATGAGGAGAAAAGTCCTTTATTCATTTACTGTATGAAATGTTGACTGAAGAACACAACTATAATGTAGTCACTTGGAATGTGAGAGGCATGGGCTCGGTTCATAAAAGACATAGGAAATTGGCACAATTAGATCTCCACCGCGTACACATAGCCAATTTGCAAGAGACACACCTCATCACCTCTGAAGCACTTCATTTGCATAAGAAATGGAGGGGCCAGCTATTTCACACGTCCTACTCGGCTTTCGGGCAGGGTGGTGCAATATGGCTCCATGCGAGCACCCCTTTCATGGCCACTAGAATTAATGCTGCTATGTTCTTCTTAGGGGTACTCTGGACGGAGCATCGATTATACTCAGGAGCGTTTACATGCCTAATGCAGAACAGGATGTTTTTCAGGCACACTTGTCTATGGTTCTGGCTGACTGGACATAATATCCGTATGTGATAATAATTAAGTAAGTAAGTAATCTTTATGTGTGTGATTAATTAAAACCATTGCAATGAGAATGAAAACGAGTCTAGTTACCCAAATTAAACAGCAATCTGATCAAATCAGTTATACAGTCTATGACAAAGGTCCGCAACTATCGTGCTTAGGGGCATATTTACACAGAAGTGGCACAGTGCTGCACCAAAATTGGCAGGACCGCGCTGCATCTCTTCTGAAATGCAGGGATGTACCATATTTACACGAATACAGTGCACCTGTGTGTTTCCCCTAGCACTGGTGCTAAATTTAGCTGGCAGTGCCATCGCAGGCATCCCTGCACATAAACAATCTACAATGGCGATTTGTTACACCTATATGTGCTGCAAAAAGCAGCACATATAGAAGTAGCAAATCATCATTATTGATTGATTGTTTATGTGCAGGAAGGAAAACTTTCCTGCACATAAACAATCATTCATGGCTTTTCGCTCTTTATCAAAAATAAGGGGAAATAAATGTATTTCTCCTCGTTGTGCATTGCTAATGCCACCCCTGTAGTGTGGTTAGTTCTGGTGCTGCCACAGATTTAGGAATTCTTGTAAATCTGGGGCAGCATCTAAAGCAAGGGCCTTGCGGTGGAATGGCCACTGCAACATGTATTGGACACCCCTCTGCCGCAGAAAACTTTATCAGAGGGACCCATATTTTCCTTGTAAATGTGACAAAGTGCACAGCGCCACCCGCACATCCCAAAAAGTGATGCTCCGGTGGCATTAGAATTCTACGAGTAAGCTTGTTATAATAAATTCAAATGAAATTTGCTTTTATATGCCTCTTTGCTATGGTTAAAATACTGAGGGCCCATGATGACTGCTGTAGGGCACGAATCCTAGGACAGGCTAATAGTGAAGTGTGCGTTGTATGATTAACAGGCCAGTGAGCATGCAAGGAGAGCCTAGCACAATAGGCCACTAGCAAATTGATGCATTGTAGAATGACAGTGCAAGTTAGACAGCTATTGGCAGCCCAAGGGCTGCCATTGTTAATTATCCACTCAACCTTATGGCACTGCGTGGATGAGGAAACCCTTCTGCGGAGCTGTCTGCACATTCAAATTATTGCTGCGCTGAATAGGTCTGCTATGTGAAAGCAAGCCCCTTATATGATCTAGTTAGCAAGCTGACAGAGTGCTAGTTGATTGTATTTTCTTTTAAAAAATGATTATGAATCATACAAGGCGGCAGGCCAAATGAATGTCTCCACCAGCGAAGCATGCTTTTACTGCCTGTCTACATGTTCTTATTCCTTTTGCATTAAAAAGAGGTCTTAGCAGTAATCTGCATTTTGTCTAAGTTCTCTGCATACGCATATCAAGTGCAACACATCCTCTTTCGCTGCACCGCACAGTTGACAGCTGATAAATGTCTGAGGTCACTTCCATGGAGGCAGATGAGGCACACCAAGGAGGATGCCAAGTTGATACTGGATATATTTGTCCGTAAGTCTTTTAGTGAATCCTACACCTAAGTAGGATTGCGGTGCACCACTGAGGTAGCCCTGCAGAGTGAGCAATCCATGGGCTCTTCAAGAGAGTTCTGCTTCATCTTCGAGCAATGAGACCCCTTTGACTGCTTTAGTTACAAGTTTTTTTAAGCTGTTATATGTTCCTGGGGTTTCCCAGAGACCATGAAGTCCCAATAGCTCTATTGATTCTTGTAGATATCTGTTTGCTGCTCCTGCATCTTTAGTCAATAATTCATTACATATGTGCACGTTTAGAGATCCAGGTTTGGCACTCTTATCTTATACCACCTTTTTGCATAAGCGCCCCTGCGCATAAATTGTTTTGACTGCAAGCTAAATTCTAGTCTTATTTGCACTGGAGAGGTATAATGTGGTAGGTGGAGGATCATCCGCAGGCACTTTGCTATTATGCCATTCAGGGTGCTAGCATCCTTACCCCTCATACCTCGTTCCCATAGGTGATAGTCAAGATAAGTTTTGTCTGTATTACCTGAATGATTGAGGTGAGGCCTGGTCCGGCGATTTTGTTCTTGAGATTTTTTAATGCATCTGCCATAACCAGTCCTCTTCTTTTTAATGTCTCTTTATGATGTGTGAACTTGCCTTTGCTGTCTACTAAGACCCCAAGTATTTGTATTCATAACTGTCTCCATCCTGTGACCTGCCAGATGCCATTGGTGTTTCCTGTTTGCCTTGCTTTGATTCAGCTGTATGACTTTTGTTTTATCCAAGTTTATCTTCGACCCTTTTTTTACATAGTAGTCATGGGTTGTGTAGAGCAAGCGATGAAGGCCAACCGGAATTTGGCTGATTAGCACACGGTCGTCTGCGTATAAAAAGTTTGAGAGGTTGAGCCTGACCATCAAGGAGCTTGGGAGTTGCATTTGTCTAGTTCAGTTGATAACTCTGCCATGAAGAGATTGAACAGGATTGAGGCTAGTATGCAGCCTTTCTTTAGCCCCTTGGTGGTTGGGATCCTTTTTGTCAGATATACGCCCGCTGCCAGATTCACTTGAATACAGGTGTCTGTATGTAGCAGGATCAACTTTTTAAGGAGTCTAGACGGGAAATCTTTTTTTGCTAGTTTGTCCCACAGTATCTCGATATTTATATGATCAAATGCTAAGGTGTAATCAATGAAGCAGAAGTATAGTGGGAGGTTGGCAGCTTTGACGGCATCAATCAGTAGGGAGAGCATTAGTATGTTTGCAGTAGTCCCCATGTTCTAACTGAATCTGGTTTGATTGAAGGGGCTTACTGCGTTTTCTGTTGCCCAGTCCTTTAGCTCTTGTAAGATAAGCCAGTGTAGTAATTGGCATCGTTATCTATTAAGGACACCAACTGTACATTTTTGGTTCATTCTTATCTCCTTTCTTAAACATTGGGAAATAATTGACTCCCTCCTGGATGCTGGAATTACTCCTGTTTAGTGAATTTCTTCAAACACCAATTTCAGTGCTTCTGCCCAGTAATCTGGGTCTAGTTTTAATAAGCCTGGGGGAATCCTGTTAGGTCCCGGCACTCTGTCTCTCATGCCTTTAGCAATCCGGCTCTTGATCTGATCTCTAGAGATTGCAATTGACTTGACACAGTTTAGGTCTTGTGTGACTCTTTCATCTGTATGACCTAAAACCACTTTCTCACACTTGCAACCAGGAGGAACCATGTTACAATGGGGCATGATAAAATTAACCCAGGACTCTTCTGTCAAGTGAGAGCTTTCTCCAGGAATAAGTAAACTATTTATTGTTCACCAGAATCTTGTGCCATTGTTTTTTCTACCATGGATTAGCTTGGCCCTGAATGTCTCTTTGGCTTCCCACTTTACTCGCCATGTTATCTTTTTCTTGTTTGCTTTTAATTGTCTCAGTTTCTTTACGATATTGTAGTTTGGGCTGGATAGATGAAGCTTCTGTAGTGATCTATTTATTGCTTTTTTTAAGTTAAGATCTTGAATTTGTCTGTTTTATGAGATAAGGAGACAGGCAGGTGGCATTGTTTTGGCTATAGCAGAGTTCTTATTATGAATTCTTCCTCTTTATGTTATTCAACGACCTTTGTTCGATGATTTAGCTTTGCGCAATGATCTGATGAAGTTTTTCCATCTGATTGTTGCTTTTGACCCACCCATACGCTGTTCTTCCCAGAGCTTCTTCACAGTACCCAACAGTCAGTTTGGGTGGCGAGTTAACATTTAATTCTTATGATGTTCTCTGAGTAAATGGAGCTGGGATCCTCCGTTGAGCAGTTTAAAACGGCTCCTTGTACACTCATTTTGATTTCTTGTGGAAGATGGTCACTGAGGCCATTTGCTCCAAACTTAAAATCTATGACTTTCCAAACTAAAGGGAGAATTACAAAAGTGTAGTCTGTTGGAGTGCTGACTGATGTGTTGTGAAAGGAGGCTGCAGAGGGGCAGTCCCCCAGGAAGCACCAGATCTCTCTGCAGATTCCGTGCTAACTTTGTTGTCTTCCCCATTTCCCGCTTTCCTGATGTGGAATGTTCCATATGGAAAACTGCTCATCCAAGAAATGATCATCTTCTGCTGGACCCAGCAGGTAGATCTTGAAGTCTCCAGATAAACTGAAGCTTAATGTGGCCTCCTCTGCAGTGGCAGCATGATTGTGTTAGCTGTGTTTCAGCCTGGGCCTTTCTGATCAAACTGTTCAAGTTAGACAGCTTGGGGTCGATGTTTGAAATGAGTATAGCCATGGAGTGTAGAAGTAACAGTTGCATGTCCATTTTGTCAGATTGATGTTGCATTGCATTTATTGACAGTTGCACAGTGATTAGCAGGAAGGACCACAAATTATCTGTCGCTTCCTTCTTTTCCATTGTGTTTATGTTTGTGGTTCATGGCAGCTTACTGTCCCTCCCCAGAGGTAGCTCCAGAGTATACGAGGCTACTAGTTCTCCTCCCTCTTGTGTTGTCAAATATAACATATTTTTTGCATCGTCATTCAGAGTCTTAACGTCTGGCCTCTCTTGCTTCTTCAAGGGGAAGTCTATATCATAGGCACTGCATGGTGATTTCTCTGTTTCCATTGAGGTTGATGTAGATGCGTGGGGACTTTGTGATTGTGGCCTAGTAGTGTTTGAGCCAGATAAAATGATGACTGTTGGCTCTAGTGGGCCCTTGAGTCCTCTGCTGCCTCTGCAGGTATTGCACAGTCACAATCATTCCTCTTATTGGTTGGCATACCTTCGGCAGTCCTTGCTGTGAGCTGATCTGTAGAGAGTGTGCCTATCTCTCCCAGGGTCTTAGCTGTCCTTTGGTCACCAGAGGCTACTGCTTCTAGGAGAACTTTGGAGACCGTTGATTTTTCTTCCTTGTCCCCATTTCCTTGTGTCATCCTTTTTGAGTTGGAATCTGAGGGGTTGCTGTGGTTTATGAACAATGGTCGCAAGGGCGACTGAGGTCCACTGAGGACGTTGTTGCTTTAACATAGCACAACCCCTGCATCCTTCAAGGAGGAGAATTTTGTAAAAATCTTTGGCTGAAGCCCCTTCATCGCGGTGGTTGCTGCCAATTCTTTGGCTACCAGAGTCGGGTAGGGGGGAATCCTTTTCCTCACCCAAGTTCCTTTCCTTGATGCTTCATTAGTCACTTTGCAGGTCCTTTTTTTTTGTTGGTTGACAAGGAACCCATCTGTCTCATTCTTCCTGACCTCATTTGGGAGCTTTCTGCCTGTTTGGGATCCTCTCAAGCTTTTCTCCTACTTCCTCTTGGTTCTTCAGTTCTTTAATGTGAGGTGTAGTAGATGAGGTAGGTGCAGTATGGGGATGTAGTGCTGGTCACGTACTTAGAGCGCCACCTCACCCCTTGCACCTTCCAGGGGGGCACTAGCACGCTCAGTCTGCCATCCAAATAGGGCCCTTGGCACTGCTGAGGTAGGGTGCTGGTTATGCCCTCAGAGCGGGACCTCTCCCCTTACACCAGGCTGGGCACGAGCACACTCGGCGAATCCTGTCAGTCTGGCTGTGGGTAGGCTGGAGACTTTAGGAGGCTTTTAGTGTGATGTGCATGATGTGTTATCAGGCTAGTTAGGCCAGCCCTTCGGCGTTGGATGTTAGGTTCTTTTTTTTTCCTTTTTTCCTTTTCCATTAGGATGAAGCAGATGGACAGCAGGTGGGGGGCTTGCTGATTGTTGGTTGAAGGCTAGTTGAAGACAGTAAGTTGAGAATATTGGCCGGCGCTGGGTTATGGGGCTAAGGGGGAGTGGACCTACCGCAGGTGGAAGCTGCACTAACCTACTACTAGCTTCTTCTGCCAGCTGCTAAGACTGTTTTTTTTCCCTCTCTGCCTCACCATCATGGGCCCGCAAGTCCTTAGGTCCCCAGATCTTTAGGGCTTCTGGTACTTCCAGACACTTTGCTTGTTATCCTGCCCCAGCTCCTCCTTGTTTAATGTTTACTTTAATGTTTACTTTTATTCTTGTACTTTATTTTTGCCTACACCCAGCTTCTCAGTTAATTCAGGTCCATTTGAGCTCAGCAGCAGCAGCAGTGAATTCAGTACATGACACAAATTGCTGCCCCAATCTCTCATCAGCTCTGCTGATCCCTGCCACCTTTCCTCACCACTTCTTCTCTGGAAGCCTCCAGCAGTCCCTGCTCCACTGGGCTCTCCTGGCGTTTCCTCACTGCCTCCGCCACCTCTCACCAAGACCAGCCTCCTCCAGTCACAGGGGCAGTCACAGTTCTCAGATGTCAGATGCCGCCCACGTGTTTGAGGTGAGTAGGAAAGATAGGGGAACATTTCAACGGTGTACTAGATATCACCCTAGAGGCTCACATCCCCCTTATCTGGCACTAGCCGAGTGTGCCAAGCGGGGGCGTTGCAGCAATTGGTGATGTGTTGGGACCTCTCAGATGTGTGGTTCAGCAGTAATATTGGTATGATAGAATACTAATTTTATTCTCTTCCACATGCACTACTTTCATGCCTTAAAGAATCCTCTGTACTTCTCACCTCCAACCTAAAATTACTCATGCCATGTACCAGGGTAAAACACTATCAGATCATAATACCCTGGAAATTAGCCTGACATGGGGCTTCGCACTGACACCTGTAGCTATCTGGCGTATGCAATCACTGCTATATGAGGACGCAGTGTTCTGAAAGACGCTGGCCAGCATGATTGACACATACTTTGCCGAACATGTCACCACTACCTCCTTTCCATTGGTGGAGTGGGAGGCATTTAAAGTGGTGATACATGGGATGTCTATTAATACAGTAATGGGTGCTTGAAGGGCGGTCATTCAAGAACTTTTACAAGTGGAAAACAGCCTCGGCCGTCAGAGCGAGCAGCGGCAGAGAAAGTACACAACAAAACACAATTGCAGACAAAAATGCTCAACCACGCGGAACTCCTTGAATGTCTACCAATAGTAGATTCTGGAGCTTGTACAGAGGACACATACCAAGCCGGACAAATTTTCCAGCTCGATTAATCAAACCCAAACCCTCACCTACAACCATACTATCCACAACTACACCTCAACATACAACGGTTGACACGCAGCTTGATATCAACAAAGCGTTTCAAGACTTTTACACCACCTTGTACTACGCCCCACCACCCTCTGATCCTGCTGCCATAAACTCATACCAGTCAGTTTTTCCCAGGATGTACGATGCAGATCAGGAAGCCCTGAACTCCCCCATGACAACAGGCAAAATACATGGGACCATTAAAGAACTTGCCTGCAATAAAACGTCTGGTAATGATGTGATCCCAGTGGAATTCTCCTCCACATATGCCACACAACTGGTTCTGCAGCTAGAAAAGCTGTGTTATTCCTCCCTGGAGGAAAAGATGCTTTCCCCTTAAGGACTGTTACCCACATTGCTAATACCTGGGAAATCACCTTCCAATATGTCTTCTTACAGACCCTTAGCATTACTTAATACAGAAGATAAAAATGCTAAATAAGGTTCTCACAAGCTGACTGCTTCTTTACTCACACACCTACTTCACACAGATCAATGCAGCTTTATCCCGCACCAAAATACTTCCATAAATATATGTTGTCTGTCTCAAATTATGGGTACCGCTCGCAGACAGTATCAGTTTGCCAGCTTTCTCTTTGAACCTCAGACAAGCTTTTGACACCCTTGGCTAGGACTTCATGTTGGCGGCGCTTGGTCATTATGTGTTCCCCCAGCTTCTATATATTTGGTGAAACTGGTATATTCTTACCCCAATGTGAGGGTACGGGAATGGGACAACTCATCTCATTGTCCCACCCGGTGCCATGCAGCACTAGACAAGAGTGGTGTCCGCTTTCACTGTTGTTGTTTGTTCTGGCAGAAGAGCCTTTGGTACAGTGGATCTGCCAAGAAGCCAGGGATTGGGGGATCTCACTAGGCCACACAATACATTCTATATCATTGTATGCTGAAGATCTGATTTTATATGGAAGGGATCTAAACAATGGGTTGGATGGAATTCCCCAGTTGTTATCCACCTTGGGGAACTATCCAGTCTCCATATCCATGTTGACAAATCTTGTGCCTTCTCATTTACAGACACTTAGGTTGAACCCTTCATACCATTTGGGAATGTGGGTACACAAATGGCTCCACAGACGTTCCGCTACCTGGGCATTCAGAATTACTGGGAAGCACAGGACTTAATGGAAGGTAACCTTACGAGAACAATTGCCTCTCTCAAATCCCTATTGGGCTTTTGGAATTCATTGCCCCTTTTAGTAACAGGCTGTTTAGACCTTGCAAAGATGATTCTGTTGACTCACATATTGTACTAGTTTGTGAACCTGCCAATCCACGTACCAGCTTGGGTAATTAAGATACTAAACAAGTTATTAATAGACCTTTCCTGGGGTAGTGGCTGGAGCAGGGTGAGTCTCACTAAATTGCAATTACCACCAGACAAAAGCAGCATGGGTGCTCTGGATTTTAGGGCCAATTGCCTGGTCGAACAACGACAGTGGCTTTCCTACTTTGTAGCCTGGTATAAACTTATGGAAATAGGATACACGAAAAAAATAATCAACCAGGGACAACTACACAAACTAATCTGTCCGGTTCCCCCTCACTGCCCTTAGGTTTCTTCCTATTGTGTATGGGCCTCGCATACTGGAAGATAGTTTTAAACTACACTGCCTCCCTGGTACCTTATTAGCCGAACATCCCCCTGCGTGGCCTCCCCACATCTTCAGATGCCCTGATGGCATGAAGGTTACACCCTTGGCAGCAAGAGGGAGTATTGTCAGTGGGCTCATTGTTCATGTATGCCATCCTATTGACACATACTGATGTTGCACACATTCATGGTTTACCAAAAACACTGTTTTTGACACATGATAGCATTCTCCAGTATGTCAATCAACACTGGGCACCATTTGGGAAGGGAGCAGAAACTCATGTGCTACTCCAATCACTTTACACTGTGGAACATGGTAGACAGCTAATCCACTAGCTATGTCATGGACTCCACACACACCTATTTGTCGCCCTAGCTACCCTGAAGACTAAATGAGAAGAGGCCCATGTCTGGGAAATAAATGACAGGGAATGGGCCTTTCTCCTAGAATATCCCGTCTCACGCAGCTCCGCTTGAAATTTATCCAGTCTTAATATTACAGGGTCAAACTCACACCACATAAACTGAGTGATGATTCCAGCAGGCTCCTTGGTTTGCTCTCAATGTCGTACCTTAGACGCAGACCCTATACACATGCTGTAGGCATGTCCCTCCCTATCTCTTTATTGGTCAGGCATTAGATTAGCATTATAGGATTTGACCAGACTGGGTCACTGGCAAACATTGTAACAGTGTATCTTGAGGTTATATACTCAACCCAAGGGCTCTAGAGTAGTGACACATGTTACAAATTTGGCTTTACTTCTGGTGAAGCGACTTTTTAAGAAACACTGGAAATCCCCATTAGCACTCCTTATTGTTCAATGGAACGAGGTTGTGGTGCACTGGGGTCTGGCTGAGAGCATGGCCCTGTGTAGGGAGGAATATTGAGGTTTACATAAAAGACCCATAGCGATGGAGTACGATGCGTTGCTGGAAACATCCAATACACAGGAGGAAGAGCAGTGATTGCAGACATACTGGGAGATGCCTCTGCCACAGTGCCAAACTGACAGCCCCATTCACCCTGAAGTAGCACCTTTCCATGTATGTCCCAGAAATGCTCCTCAATTCATTTCTTTCTGCGACATAGCTCAGCACCTGCAAAGGGTTATGTACTTGCATCAGGGGCAATACATGCTCTGAATCCACTTTATTTAAACTTTGCCATTGCTATCAATACCCATCGTCCCATACACATAGGTCAACTATCTGGTGATGATGTCCAGTTGCGGGAAGGGGTGGGATGGGGTGGGATACTTTTAGTTTTATCTGGATATTTGACATGAATATCCTTTTGTTCATCTCAATGAATGTGACTAAATCGTAATCTACTGTAGTGAATCCTAGTTTGTTTTAATGGGATAACAGGAGCTAGCTTAGCCTTTGGCTTGCAGACTCATGCCCCGTCACCTAGTGACTTTTAACCTACTTAGCTTCCTCTGTCGTAGCCCATTTATTTAATTAATTCTTCTAAGATGGCTGCCTTGTTTATAGTTAGGCCATTTTGTTTAGCTTTATGTTATCAGTGCCACCGCGCTAAGGCGTCAACTCATGCAACAAAGACAAACAAACTGTAGGTGTTCACATTAGGAATTTCCGTCCCAAGCATGCTGTGTTATCTATTGTCTGGGAACAACCTACGTCAGGGGTCCAAGTAGATCTGTATAAATACATCACACTTTAGACAGATAATCAGAGGGATTCCGACCAGATACTATCACTGCTATCAATGCTACACGTCGCCTTGATGCTGACCCGGACTTCGTGTTCCTCCGGAGTCTGAGCTCGAGACCTCATTCCAAGGTAACAAGGGTTGGGGGCTCCTTCCAGGGCATGGCATTGGCAGATTAGGTTTAACATACCCAGCTCTCCACTAGGTAAAAGGTTAGGCCTATTATGATAGGGTACTAGGACATATTATACACTTCATGTCTTTCCATGGTATTGCAGGATGGTGGGGGTCTTCATAATCATGACTCTCGTCTTTACAATTTTATCTCTTGCACTGTTCACTATCATAATCATTGCAGCCCATGTGATTTACCGCGGATTGCACATTGTATTAAATAAAAACTTTTGAAATATTACTGCATCTTCGTTATTGCCTGTGTTTGGTTGAGACATAGGGAGGTGGTAAAAGCCGCTTAACGCCGTGCAGAAGACCACCAACACACCGCTGTGGCCGCGGAATTCCGCCACAGCTATTATGACCCACAGCTCGGAATCTGCCAAAATTCAGACACCCACACAAGTCCACCACACCAAAGGTCAGTGATAAACTGGCGAAAACAAAACCTCCACCGTCATGCCAACAGAAATACGCCCACACTATCATGACACACGAATCCACGCAGTGGTCTTTCAACTGCGGTATTCCATTGGCGGTACACACCACCGCGCTCAAAATCCACACACTCTTACAAAACACAGCCACATTGAACAATTCCAAATACACACACCTGATACACATGCACACACCACTCCCACACACTCAATACACTATAAAACACACACTCAAATCACCCACAAACCCTTACAAACGAAAGCCAGAGAGAGACACCACCATCAACAACACTAGCATCCACAGGCACACAACACCATCACCCACATAACTTCCACGCACCTCACACAACACCCCACAACATATCAGTACACTTATCACCACACACACCACCCCACACATCACCTACACCACCCCATGGCACAGCAAAGACACCCCAGGTTCTCAGAGGAGGAGCTCATGGTCATGGTGGAGGAAATCGTCTGGGTAGAGCCACAGCTATTCGGATCACAGATGCAGCACGCCTCAATTGCAAGGAAGATGGAGCTATGGTGAAGAACAGTGGACAGGGTGAACGCAGTGGGACAACACCCAAGAAATCGGGAGTACATCAGGAAGAGGTGGAACGACCTACGGGGGAAGGTGTGTTCCGTGGTCTCCAGACACCACCTGGCGGTTCAGCGGACTGGCGGTGGACCCCCACCTCCTCCCCCACAACTAACAACATGGGAGGAGCAGGTCTTGGTGATTCTGCATCCTGAGGGCCTCGCAGGAGTAGCTGGAGGAATGGACTCTGGTAAGGCAAACCTTTAACTACTTCACCCCCCACCCACCTGCATGCTATCACCTACCCCCACCCTCGCCCTCACCCCCATCACTCCTACTCCTCACAAATGTCTCACTATCACAAACCACACATCCCAACACCAGGCCCTGCATGCAAAAACAAAGCATGGACACCCATCACTAAAGCATGCCCACTGCACATACCCATACACCCCCCTAAACCACCATCACACATGGTCCCACGCGGTCACCCACCCATTGCACACCTTGACACACACAGATGCAATAATCATGCCTTTAAACCCCTGCAGGACCCCTACCCAACGTCACCAGACAGGAGGGTCCACACATGTCCACACCACCAACAGAAGAGGGCCACAGTGATGACAGCACCTCTGTCCAACTGGATCTAGATGACCAGCCCGGCCCATCGGGGACCTCGGGACAGTCGGTTCCCATCACACAGTCACAGGCCACTACAGAGCTTCCCCCCCTCTGGAAACACCAGCACAGCACCCACCCAGCGGGCCCGTACCTCCGTCCCCAGGACACGTCAATCAGCAGTGTGTCCTCCACTACAGGGAACCCAGGCTAACCCACCACCCCAACAAAAACAACACGGTCCAGGGGACGGAGGCCAAGGAACACAGGGGAACTGGGAGGGCTGCTGTGCGACAGGGGGCGGACAGGCCCAGGGAACCCACTCTCCACGAGGCCCTCTCCTCCATCATGGGAGCCTACCACCACTCCCAGGAGACGATGGCAATGGTACTGGCCAAGTTTCAGGAGACCCAGCGCCTGCAGGAGGAACAATATATGGGCTTTAGGGAGGAACTCAGAACCATCAATTCCACCCTGGGCACCATCGTAGGGGTGCTGAAGGAAGTCCTCCACACCAGGAGGGACACTGTGGCACTACAAGGGGCCCCTGACACTAGCCTGGATGATGAACTGCCCACCACCTCCGCTGGCGCTAGTGGACAGGAGGCACCGCCACAGGACCACCACACCAGCACCCCACCCGCTGCAGAGGGAGAATCACCTCGCAAACGGTCCCTGAGATCCAGGAACAAGACAGAGAACAATGCCAAGACACCCACCAAGAAATGAGACCACCCTGATTGTCATCCCACTGTCTCACTTTGTCACCCTGTCCATACTTAAACTGCCCCAGCTCCACTTCCTATGCCCATATGGGCAATGCACCTGTGAGACTAATAGACTGGACGCTGCCATGGACATTCCTCCGCCATCAACCCACACCATTTTGCTACCCCCTCCAATTATGAGCACTAAAATAAACACCCTTAAAGCACAAAACAATCTGGAGTCTGTCTGTGATTTTGGAATACTGTGTTAGCAATATCTGTGGCAAAAAGCTTCTTAATTTGTAATGTCAATATACCTATGTCACACAGCTCTAGTCCATGAGGAAACAAAGCAGATGCCACACAGTGGGACCCACATCTGTGAAATCGTAAGGGAAAGTAACAACTCAGTGACCATACACTGAGTGAAAATTACAGAAAGTAGAGAGGTTGTAGTGTTTAAGTACATGTAGTAGGCAGGTTTGTATTCTTACCTGTGTCTCATTGGAAATATTGCTGGATCACTGAGTCCCTGTTGTCCATGTCTTCTTCCTCTGCTTCCTCGTCTTCACTGTCCACAGGCTCCACAGCTGCAACAACACCGCCATCTGGACCATCCTCCTGCAGAAAGGGCACCTGTCGTCGCAAAGCCAAGTTTTGAAGCATACAGCAGGCCACGATGATCTGGAACACCTTCTTTGGTGAGTAGAATAGGGATCCACCTGTCATATGGAGGCACCTGAACCTCGCCTTCAGGAGGCCAAAAGTGCGTTCGATTACTCTCCTAGTTCACCCATGGGCCTCATTGTAGCGTTCCTCTGCCCTTGTCCTGGGATTCCTCACTGGGGTCAGTAGCCATGACAGGTTGGGGTAACCAGAGTCACCTGCAAATGGCGAGGGACAACTGTTAGACACACACTAACCTGGAGGGATATCCCCAGACAACCATTCCCACTGACTTGCTTCCAGGTGCTCACCTAATAGCCACACACGGTTTCCTCTGGAGTTGACCAACCCCAAAGGGATGCTGCTACTCCGCAGGATGTAAGCGTCATGCACTGAGCCAGGGAACATAGCATTTACCTGGGAGATGTACTGGTCTGCCAAACATACCATCTGCACCTTCATCGAATGATAACTCTTCCGGTTTCTGTACACCTGTTCACTCCTGTGGGGGGGACCAAAGCCACATGTGTCCCATCAATGGCACCTATGATGTTGGGGATATGTCCCAGGGCATAGAAACCACCTTTCACTGTAGGCAAATCCTCAACATGAGGGAAAACGATGTAGCTCTGCATGTGTTTCAGCAGGGCAGACAACACTCTGGACAACACGTTGGAAAACATAGGCTGGGACATCCCTGATGCTATGGCCACTGTTGTTTGAAATGACCCACTTGCAAGGAAATGGAGCACTGACAGCACCTGCACTTGAGGGGGGATTCCTGTGGGATGGCGGATAGCTGACATCAGGTCTGGCTCCAGCTGCGTACACAGTTCCTGCATTGTGGCACAGTCAAGCCTGTAGGTGATTATCACGTGTTTTTCCTCCATTGTCGACAGGTCCACCAACGGTCGGTACACCGGAGGATGCCGCCATCTCCTCACATGTCCCAGCGGATGGTGCCTATGAAGGACAACAGCGAGCACAGAGGTACGTACCCACAGTGGCCTGTATGTGTGTTGAGTCTAGGCCTAGATATGTGTGACGCAGTTGAAAATGAAGCCATGTGGGCCCCTGAAATGGCGGCTGTCTGACCTCTAAAGTGGGACAATGGAATGTGAGGTAACTGCGCTGGCGTTGTACACCGTTGTGGTAGGCGGTCGAAGACCGTGGCGCAATGCTGCATTGGTTAACATTGGACCCTATGGATCCCAGGAGCCAATGACTATGTACGCCGGCGGTGATGGTACGCACCGCTAGGGACGTGACCGCCATTTCCTATCTGTTCAATCACTCGATACCTGATCTTCGACAGGAGAGGACCTACACTGCAAGTGCTGCTGTGACTGCGGTCTGGGAGAGACAATGGCTCCAGTGTCTGGGGAAAGGGCCCCTGCCTTCACATCGGAGGAGTTGGAGAAACTCATGGATGGGGTCCTCCCCCTGTACACGCTACTCTACGGTCCTCCAGACAAACAGGTAAGTACACTGGGAGCATGCTGTATGGGCAATGCCTGTGTGGAGTGAGGGGGATGAAAGATGGGGGGAGGTAGATTTAGGTGTGCATGAAACGACGGTGAGTGCATGTCCCACATGGCAAGGGTAGGGATGGGGGCCAATCACTTTGATGGTGCAGTTGGTAATAAGTTTCTCTTCCCCCTGTACAAATCATGGAGGTCAGCGCCCACCAGAAAAAATATATTTGGCGTGCCATCGCCAAGGACGTCCGGACCCTGGGGGTCTACCACAGACGGAGCACCCACTGCCGGAAAAGATGGGAGGACATTCGCCACTGGAGCAAGAAGATGGAGGAGGCTCAGCTGGGGATGGCCTCCCAACGTGGGAGGTGTGCCCGTCGCACCATGACCCCCCTGATGTTCAGGATCCTGGTGGTGGCGTACCTGGAGTTGGATGGGGGCTTGAGGGCATCACAGCAGCCACAAGGGGGTGAGTACACTCACTTTCTGCTGACTTTGCGTGTAGTGGACGGGTCTGGGTGGGGAGGTGGGCTGTGGGTTTCCCTAGGCCAGGGCGCGTTCCGTAGGCAAGGTCCCTCCGTAAGGCAGGCCATGTGGCACCCCACCCCACCTCTGTAGAGTGTCAAGTACACCTAGTCATGCCCCTGTGTCATCTATGTGTGCAGATGTTGTGCATAGCCTTGTAGGCCATTTCCCAGGAATTGAACAGTGGAGCCCAAGAGTGCAGCGTAGTGTATGGGGCTTCTGTGTCTGTCGTGTCCGCCAACGGTAGCGGTAATGCATGCACTCAACATGTCTTTCTTCTGTTGCGCCCCCCCTTTTTGTGGTCTCCCTGTTTGTGTGCATTAGCATCACCAGGCGGAGGAGCAGTGGCACCTGAGCACGAGGGAGCTACATCCCACATGGCCATGGAGGGCCACACTACGGAATCGGAGTTCACCAGTGGGATGGAGGGCGAGGGAGCTCCACGGCGGGGACAGGAGCTGAGACCAGTGACACGGACTCGTCCTCTGATGGGAGCTGCCTTGTGGTGGTGGCAACATCTGTGCCCCCCCATCTACAGGTACAGCCGCCACCCCCCCTTCCAGCACTGCCCTCCCAGCAGCCCCTCAGCCTTCGCCCCGGGCCCGCTCACCCGGGAGGGTGGGCATCACCTTCCCCCAGGCACCTCAGGCCCTGCCCCAGTCACCCCTGCTGCCCTCAGTGATGAGGCCAGTTACCTCCTCAGGTCCCTTACTGTTGGGCAGCCTACCATTTTGAATGCCATCCAGGGTGTAGAAAGGCAGTTGCAACAAACCAATGCATTCCTGGGGGCATTCATTCTGGTCAGGCGGCCCTTCAGCAAGCTTTTCAGACTCTGGCCTCAGCACTGATGGCAGCCATTGTCCCTGTGTCTAACCTCCCCCCTCAATTTCCCGACCCAATCCCCTGTACCTCAGCCTATCCCAAGCACACCTACAGACCAGCATGCACACACGTCAACACGCAAGGGAAGCTCAGCCAAACATAAGCACCACACATCCCACAGGCGCTCACGCAAGAATCACACACATGCAGACACACCAACATCCACTGCCTCCACTGTCCCCCTCCTCCTCGTCTCCCTCCTCCCTCCCTGTCTCGTCTACACTCACACCTGCATGCACTACCTCTACAGCCACTACGTCCATCTCCAGTACACCCACCACCACACCCCACTCACGTGCAGTCACCACCCCCACTAACATTCGCACGTCCCCTGTGTCCTCTCCCACTGTGTCTGTGACGCCCCCTCCGAAGATACACAAACGCAGGCACACACCCACCCAACAGCCATCCACCTCACGACAGCCTCCAGCGCATGCACCTTCACCCAAAGTCATCAAATGAACACCTCCTACAAACACAACCTCTACCTCCACTCCCAAACCCCCTCCAGCTACCCGTCCCAGTGTGTCCCAAAATTTTTCCTGTCCAACCTTGACCTCTTTCCCACACCTCCCCCACCCCGTCCGTCTCCTAGGTCCCGAACTAACACCTCAGCCACAACATCTCTGGGACCAGTGGTGCCTGTAGTCACCGGAATCTGGAGTGCACCGGCCACCAGGGCAGCCAGTGTGGCACGGAGCCACAGAACAGACAGTCCCCCACCTGTGAAGCATCAGAAGTTGGCCAGTGCCCGGCAGGAGAGGGGGAAGACTCCAGCCACCAAAGCCGCTCCTAGGGGTCCCGGTGGGAGTGTGGAGTCAGCTGTGACACCTTCCAAGGTGGGGAAGGGCCACAAGAAACACGGCAAGTCTGGGAAAAGCAGCACGTGGAGAAGACCGCCATCATCCCAGCTGCCCAGGAGGACCCGCCAGCACAAGCCCAGCTGCCCAGGAGGCCCCCGCCAGCACAAGCCCAGCTGCCCAGAAGGCCACCGCCAGCACCAGCACAAGGCCATCTGCCCAGGAGGCCCCCGCCAGCACAAGCCCAGCTGCCCAGGAGGCCACCGCCAGCAAAAGCCCCGCTGGGCCATGAAGGACCGCCAGCAAAACCCCACTGGACCATGAAGGACCGCCAGCAAAAGCCCCGCTGGGCCATGAAGGACCGCCAGCAAAAGCCCCGCTGGGCCATGAAGGACCGCCAGCAAAAGCCCCGCTGGGTCGTGAAGGACCGCCAGCAGCTGAGTCCCTGTAATGGAGACTGCCGTCTCAGGCACCGCTGAACAGGGCACCGCCGCCTCAAGCACCGCTAAACAGGGCACCGCCGCCTCAAGCACCGCTAAACAGGGCACCGCCGCCTCAAGCACCGCTAAACAGAGCACCGCCGTCTCAAGCACCGCTGAACAGGGCACCGCTGTCTCAAGCACCGCTGAACAGGGCACTGCCGCCTCAAGCACCGCTGAACAGGGCACTGCCGCCTCAAGCACCGCTGAACAGGGCACTGCCGCCTCAAGCACCGCTGAACAGGGCACTGCCGCCTCAAGCACCGCTGAACAGGGCACTGCCGCCTCAAGCACCGCTGAACAGGGCACCGCCGTCTCAAGCACTGCTGAACAGGGCACCGCCACCTCAAGAACCGCTGGCCCATGAGCGCCAAGGGCACTGACGCTACTGAGTCCGTCACGGGCAGAATGAAGCACTCTGGGCACCTGGCCCCCTCCAGGACCTGTGGAGAGATTCATCCACTACCTCTGTCCTTAGCAGGATGAAGCACTCTGGGCACCAGGCCCCCTCCAGAACCAGTGGGTAGATCCATCCACTACCTCTGTCCTTAGCAGGATGAATCACTCTGGGCACCATGCCCCCTCCAGAACCAGTGAAGAGATCCATCCACTACCTCTGTCCTTAGCAGGATGAAGCACTCTGGGTACCATGCCCCCTCCAGAACCAGTGGGGAGATGCATCCACTACCTCTGTCCTTAGCAGGATGAAGCACTCTGGGCACAAGGCCGCGTCCAGAACCAGTGGAGACTGTTATCCACTTGAGAGACTGTGGCTTTGCACTCCCCAGGATTGAACACTGGGCAGACCACCCACTTGTGAGACTTGAGAGACTGTGACTTTGCACTCCCCAGGATTGAACAGTGGGCAACCCACCCACTGTAGAGACTTGAGAGACTGTGGCTTTGCACTCCCCAGGATTGAACAGTGGGCAGACCACCCACTTGTGAGACTTGAGAGACTGTGGCTTTGCACTCCCCAGGATTGAACAGTGGGCAACCCACCCACTGTAGAGACTTGAGAGACTGTGGCTTTGCACTCCCCAGGATTGAACAGTGGGCAACCCACCCACTGTAGAGACTTGAGAGACTGTGGCTTTGCACTCCCCAGGATGGAACAGTGGGCAAACCACCCACTTGTGAGACTTGAGAGACTGTGGCTTTGCACTCCCCAGGATTGAACAGTTGGCAACCCACCCACTGTATAGACTTGAGAGACTGTGGCTTTGCACTCCCCAGGATGGAACAGTGGGCATGTGGCCCCTTCGTGGATTTGGCGTTGTGCACTCAAGTGGCTGAGGTGCCCCCTTTCCCTCCCCCTGAGGTGTCTGTTTAGTTGCTCTCTGATGCCCCTGCATTGTTCTCTCCATCGTGGTCGGGGATCTTGTGTGGGCCTCGCCCGTACCGTGTGTGCCCAGTGTTCCACGGACTTAATTGGAGCACTACCTGGACTACTATGCTTGGCATATATTTTGTAAATGGTGTATAGATATATTTTTGCCTACTTTATTTTAATATATTACAATGGTTACACTAATTTTCTATTGTCTTTGCATTCTTCCGGAGGGATTGGGGGGTGTAACTGTGATGTATTAATGTGCATTAGTGTGTGTGTTGTAGTGGGTAAGGGTGGGGGTGTTGCGTGTCCCTGTTGTTTCCCTCCCCCTCCCCTGTGTCGTAGGTGCAGTACTCACGTGGTCTTCGCTGCCGGCGTTCGTGCTCCTGGTAGAGGAGCAGGAAGACTATCGCAAGTAGAATTTGGAGTTCCGGGTCCATGGTGTCCTCGTTCCTCGTGGGGTGTGTAGAGGTGAGCGCTTTCCCTTTGAAATTCCTGTGTCCGGCGTGTTTTTATCCGCGGTGAATCCGCCCTAGAAAAGGTGGAGGATTGGCCTGTCATAATAGTGTGGACGGTACATTGTCTCCCGCCTGTCTGTTGGTGGTGACCGCCAAGCTGTTTGTTTGTACCGCCGTGGCGGACGGAGTGTTAAAGTGGCTGTCTTTGTTGGCAGTTTCCACCACGGTCGTAATTGCACATTTTTTACCGACAGCCTGTTGGCGGTCTTACCGGCGCTTTAACACCGTCCGCCAGGGTTGCAATGACCACCATAATGTATCTGTGAGAAAGGGGTAATCTCTGTTTAACCACAATACTCCCTGAGATGTCATACTTCTGAGTCCATGTGTAAAAGCTGTCACAAATCACCTTTAACAGATTGGGTTATTGGTGAGGTACTGCTAGTGAGCTGGAAGGGTTGGGACTATAGTTGCGACTTGAAGGACAGGGATAGTTGCCTACAAACATAAGTACTGCCATCCATGAACCAGCAGTCTTGCCCAGAGCAAGATTCCAAACTACGACATGGCGCCACCAACGATGGTGTTTAGACACTAATTTACGGATACCCCAACTATCACTGTCTCACAGACATCAGGTACCCTAAGTACCATTATACTGAGACGTCCATGGTCTTTGGGAAAATCCTCCTCAGCTGAATGGGGAACACCTAATTAGGCTGTAGGTTGTTCGAGCTCAAACTCATAAAAAGGACTTTACTACCCACTTGGTGTTCCATCTCTTCACCCACTTCAAAAATATGGCTAACCCTATATATATTACTGAGAATGCTAGACAAGCATTAACATTACATCTAGTAGCGCATGGCTTAACAGATGTGGGTGGGGATGTTGCATTCACAGGAAAAGCTAATGAAGCTTACCAAACAGAAACATTATACTCCTGGGTCACCTTTCCTGAGGAAGACCGCATGTCAGTCACATTCCACACATATAGAATTGCTAATGTACCTCCACGGTACCAAGCATACCAGTACCATGAAATACCGGTCACCCATCAAGAGCATCAGAACTGGTTTGAAGGCGCCCTACCACATGTAATACAATGCGTGAGATTAAGTCCTTTAGGAAATGATCGACCTACGTGGCCTATGATTGCCACATATACACCTCACCCGGGTATACACATTTTGCAGGCAGCAGATCTGTGAAACTTATATAATGAAATAGTAACATCATACAGCCGGCTTGTCAGTTCGCAATGCGGACTTTGAGCACAACACCAGCGCGTCCAGCACCACTAGCACCTGCTGGATACCAATGGGCTACTAGGATTAATCCACAAACAGTGCATACTATTATGGGTAAAGTACCCACAGAGCGGGAGAAAATACCTTATTGGATACCCCAGAAAACAAATCAGCTGGAAGCTGTGTTTCCCCATACGGGACCACAGGAGAAACACTGACAATGTGCTTGCCCTTTGGGCTGGTTCCCTCGGTGGATGACTGTGCCACATGGGGTACAGTCTTCGTTGCAATATATACTGCCACACATGGTACCCCGACACTTGCCAATTTACCGGAAGTGTTAAAACAAATACAGAATGAGCATATGGCAGCACCTGCCCTACATTTAGGGGTGAAATTAATGCGTAATTTTAACGCAGTATCCTCGATAATACTCAGCAACATTAAAGGGGAAGCGGTAGCACTGGCTACATGCCAGCGTCTCTGAGAAACTCCACATTTGGATCAAGAGAGACAGCTACCAAAAATTATTTCCGCTACCTATACTAGTATAGAACGGATAGTCTGGTAGCCAAGCCAAAAAAATTGGAAGTACAGAGTACCGCCCCTAAGGAAGGTATGAAACAGACACAAGAGGGGCTGAAAAAGCACTGGGACAAGCCAAAACAATTTAAAGAAAGACGGAAGCAGAGAGCAGACTCTCAGCATCCGGAGAACTCCGAAAGGAGGTATACTCTCAGAAATAGGGAAAATATTAGAACTCCTGATAGATATACTGATTCACGTCCATCTTGTTCCTTTCAGGACACTCCAGATAGGCGTAGCGAGAGAGGAGGCTGTCCTGACCGACGTCCTGAATATGTGAAACAAAAGAAAGACTCGCTGCAGTCCACAGTCAAAAAAGAAGAGAAGATTTTGCAACAAAAGCCACAGTTTAAAAAGAAAAAGATGGCAGCACTATTGGTCAAAAATGCCAATACACTTGAGAACATTGCTGAAGAACAAGACGTGGTCATTGACACTGCTAGACAGTGCAGCAGACGTCACAACATGTCGCCAGAGTCTGAAAGATCATCTGGATGCAACAGCAACTGGCGATTTTGTTGCAGTTGAAATGGCAGACGGGCGCGTACTCCCATCTGATAGACTTTATGATCTAAAGATCCAAATTGAGGGAGACGTGGAACGCAGCATCAGTGTGATCTTTTGGGACAAACGTAATTGTGACATCTTATTGGCCGAAAGAGATTGGCTGCCCGAACACATCCGTAAGCTCGCACGTGGGGAAAATGTCATTTTGCCTTTTTCTCTAAGCTTGTTCCAGACGCGAAAAAGGAAGCCTATGCAGTCAGTTGGGCTCTAGCGAGGGCACCTGCATTACATCGCAATCATGTAGGTTGTGACATGCAATACCTATCATGTCTACACTCCAGCCTCAGACACAATATCCAGTCATACATGAGGCTAAAGCTCCAGTGAGGGAGATCCTCACTCAGCTGGAATATCAGGGGATAGTTGAGCCCTGAGCCTCTGCAATGAATAATCCATTATTCCCGGTTGCAAAGCCAGACCATTCCTATGGAATAGTCTTAGATTACAAACATTTAAACAGTCATACACATACATATGCTATACAAAATTCACATAGCATGGCACAAATTAACAATATAGATCACAAAAAATATAAAACAAGATTGGATATTTCCAACGGGTTCTTCTGCCAGAATTTAGCGGAAGAAAGTCGGGACCGGAGTGCATTCTCATTTGGCTCACAAAAAACGCTTTTGCCGTTTACCCCAGGGCTATAAGAACAGTCCAGGGCTGTTCTCAGTCCAAGTAACATCAATACTACATGATATTGATCCTGAGGCGTTATCCTATGTGGACGACAGTTATCCCACAGACGACGACCTGGACATACATCTTGTAAGGTGTGAAGAAAAGGGGGGAAATTATAGGGATAAGCGCTACCAGAATATCACCAAAAATTTCTTTAACAATAGATAGTAAATACGGTGCTCCCGAACGGAGTGTCCTCCCAGCACCTCCAGTGTTTCTCCAATAGGAAAAACCAAACTGATTAAAAAAAGCCAGGGCACTCGTATGAAATAAGATACGAGTCTGTGCAGTCAGGTTCTTGGTCTTCGGAGAATCAATATATAATCCAAACAGAGTTAAAGTTCAGTGTCTTTATTCTTGTGCGAGGTTTTCATACATGTTCATCACATCAGAAAGATTCCATATGTTTTCATTTAATAGATCGCACCTTAAAAGATTTTGGATCCATACGTGCTGACTTATGAGTACTTCCTCACGAAGACTCTGGGATAATAGTGTTGTGCCCCTTCACGTGATTCCCACTGCTCTTTCTCTATTGATTTTACATCATCTTGAAGAGTTTTACTTGATTAGGATAAGCCATTTATTCATGTTAACACCTTACTTATACTTTGCCCTGAGGAAGTCAATGAGATTAATTTCTCGGAGACGAAACATGTGTTGGCTGTTGGATGTTGTTGTGATGACCACATATGGAATCTTTCTGATGTGATGAACATGTATGAAAACCTCGCACAAGAATAAAGACACTAACTTTAACTCTGTTTAGATTATATATTGTTTCTCTGAAGACCAAGAACCTAACTGCACAGACTTCTATCTTATTTCATACGAGTGCCCTGGCTTTTTGAGTCATACATCTTGTAAGGTTCTATCGAATAATTTGGGGGTTTTCAGAAGTCGGTTATAAATTCAACTTTAGGAAAAGTAAGATCGCCTTTCTCAGTGTATTATTCCTGGGATACGAGCTATTAAATAAAGGAAAGAGCCAGGCCCCTCACTTCCTAGAGAAGTGTGCACAACTGCACCCACCAAATACGCTAAAGAAACTACAGTCTTTACTTGGTTTCTTCAATTTTGACAGAACATACATTTCTGACGATGCACAATGTATCAAGTCACTATACGACTTAATACGTCCAGATTTTTCTAGCAGACACTGGACAGTTGAACACACACGCATCCTTAGGGAGTTGCAACAAGACATGCTGGAAGCAAAACACTTGCACACACGTGACAATAAAACAAATTTGGTCATCAGAATAATTGCTGGTGCCATTGGGTTTACTTATGTCACCTTCAACGGGTATGACACGGTGCCCATAGCATATAAATCACATTTATACTCAAATGCAGAGCAACGCTTTGCATCCACAGAAAAAATTTGAACTGCAGTTCAGATGGCTGTCATAAAAGAGAGCACTTGCCCAGGGGAAACGCATCATTATCATTACCCGGTGCCAGCTTTAGAGGCCGTCACCAAAGCGAGCGTTCCTAACGCTAAAGCAATACATCCACGCTGGATTCAGTGGGCGACTTCTCCGACAGCTACTGATGTTGATTATATTTTTTATCCGAAACTTCAGACACAAGAATTTCTCCAATACAAACAGGAGTGCCCCGCTCCTCTACATCTTTTGCCTTTAGACAGCTACCATACTGTCATTTATACTGATGGTTCAGCTCAACCAGCTGTAGGTACCAAACATCAATACTCAGCCGCTTGCGCAGCTGTGAGTGGAGTGATGAAGAATGGAGTTTTCCACCCTCACAACACCTACACGCAGACCCTAGGGGACTGCACAGCTCAGTTAGCCAAACTCAAAGCCCTTATTTTAGATAGTCTGTGCTTCATATTACTGTGTTCAATCTTACAATGATTATATTAATCATTGGAAAGTAAACGGGTTTAGACATTCTAAAGGGAACACCATAAACCAGAAGACATTGTGGAGGAGAGTGGCTGATCTTAAGGATAAGCTACTGCGTTTCCATGTAGTACATATATTGGGCCACCAATGTGTAGGAGTACATGTTATCGGCAATACTTTGGCTGACGAAGCAGCCAAATCCACAGTAGCTACAGCTTCTGTGGCTGCAGTGACTCGTTCCCATACGAGATTGGATAATGAAATTGTGACTGCCGTGAAAGCTTCGGCTGAAGGCAAGTCTCTCCCGAAAGGGTACCCTACAAAATATTCTTACCACATCAGTGCACAGAATGTTGCTTATGCAATACTTCCTGGGGTTGGAGATCGAGAAATCCCCAACGAAGACCAGAGATTAGCTCTAGTAAAAGCAGCACATGAGGGTGTCGCTTCTGCTCATGCTGGTATTTCGGCCACAGTAACACTCTTACAGAAAAGATTCTGGTGACCGGGTCCATACAAACAGACAAAGCAATACGTCCTTTATTGTGACATTTGCCAGCAAATAAAGGGCTCTAATATCAAACGCCCACCACAGACAGCCCTTGTAGTGTCCAGCAGACCTTTACAATGTGTGTACCTGGACCATTGTAGTCCACTCCAACGGGATGGTGCATACAAATACATCCTAGTCACTGTAGATTCTTGTTCTAGATTCCTGTGGGTATGGCCGCAGCGGTTGGCTGACGCTTTAACTGTTATAAAAGATTTGCTGATCTTTATCGGTACATATAGGGTTGCAGCATTCTACTCGGACCAGGGCCCTGCATTTGCCTCTAAGGCATTCAGGGTCAGGGACACCATGGGGACGATGGGTATGGAAGTCCATTACTCCTTACCATAGCATCCCGAGGGAAATTCGGTCATGGAGAGGCGGAACGGTGTTCTAAAGCAGTCCCTAACAGCTAGAATATTAGGTTCTGGTCGCAGCTAGCTTCATCACCTATATGGGGTCCATAGAGCACTGAATAATCTGCCAAGACGGTCCTTGGGGGGACGAACTCCCTATGAGGTTCTCTTTGGGATACCTATGTATGCCCCAGATCTTGATGGTTCTGGTATGGTGGCAGCAGAAACAACTTTTGACATAAATACACATCTCACTGTCTTACAGGAGCTTGAACAATTTCGAGATTAGAAATCATCCACCAGTGCTGGCACTTTAGGAATAAAGGATATACCAACAACTTCCACTGGCTGGATTTAAAAAATTGGGTATCTTGTTCATGAAAAGATTTCTGTAAAGAAGGAATTCAGTCCATCCTACGGACTACCAGTCTCAGTCTTGGGAATACAAGGTGCCAGAACAGTTATCTTGCCACCATTGCCTGGTTCCTGAGGAAACAGATTTGTTTCGATTGGCAACGTCGGACTACACTATGTGGCCGATCCTGCACAGGAGACCCAGAGGTCCCTTGGGTAGTTCCCTGTCCCCTCTCACTACCCAACAGGACATAGCTCTTAAGAATACAGTGACTAACACTACTGTGGTCTATGCAACAATGTCCAACAATGCTATAAATTCCTCCTCAACCATGGGGAGGGCAGAGAATGAGCTCTTGCTGGTCCCAGTCGCCACTTACACAACAACACCTGGTTTAAGAATTGGCTGTCTTATACACCAATCTAACAAAGACTGATGGCACTATTTACTATGAGCCCCCACATGAAGTGAACGCATCTACAAGTACTGAACTTGCTCCTGGTTTTGCAGAGACTGGCTCTGGTTACTTCATCAACATTGATGACTTTTCTTCAGACTCATCCACTCCAACGATTGAAAATGTTTCAAAGAAACGCAAGCTATATCTATGGCTTAAAACAAATTACTTGATATACCCTTGGAACTATTTATGGTTCTACCTAACATTTTCTACCTTATTTCTATGGATTGGTTTCATGACTGTTTTCTTCTTACTTATAAATGGTCATTACATTCCTGAATGTGCCACTGTTGCGCCAGTAGATGAAGTCTTAAGTCCATATCATTCCTCACACAAGGTCCGCAGAGACTTGTCCCCAGTGAACATTTCAGCTGTACCCATTTCTGGTGGGATTGTGTGGGACAAATTTCCATTTGAAATATACCGGCCTACTGAGGTCAGTCAAATTCCACATGTATTCAAAATATCCATGACAGATGTTATTACACCCAGTGATGTATCTGATGATTTGGATGTCCAGACAGTTGATTCTATGTTAACTGAAAAGAAAGACTATTCAGTATTTGAAAGTGATGATGTATATGTAAATACAATGAATTATAGGGAAATGTTCTGCTACAATAATTGGGGACATTACTACCTACACTGTGCAACTAGACATATACCGTACTTAATTACACACAGTGGGAACATTAATCAACACCACCAGTGGGGAGCCCGAAAAGTAATTTAGAAAAATTCACTTACTTTTCTGGGCATGACACAAGAAATATCGAGTCATATTTTTTCAAATTGCCGCCTTCAATAATTAGGAAAACTTTGCTAACAGATACAAAACTGATTTATTCAGATGCCTTTGTTTCCAGTCTTGCCATTGAAGGTTACGATCACTGGAAGAACAATATTGATTTAAAGAGTGTATGGGGAATACAAGATTGGCAAATGCAAGGTAGGGAAGCCTTGTTCAGAGCATGCCTGATTCCTGTACAAATGATTTTTTTAAATGACACTGTTCAACAGACGTCCAGCCTAGGGTTAGCAAAAATAAAAGAAATGAACACGCTCAGTATCCCCACACCGGCTAAGTTTAATGATTGGCAACACTTCCTGAATAACACAGAAGAAGAACTAGATGCAAAGATTCAGGATGGTACCTATAAATCTTCACTTTCCAGTCCCGGTGGGTGGTTAGTTTGGCCAATAGACACCAATGGATGTCAGGCGCATTTTTTAAATTCCTCAGGGGGTTTTAAGATTAGCCAGCCAGATGCTCGCTTTACCTCAGGTGAACACATGAGGATAGTTCCTACATATAGTGTGGGTAAACTGTGTCAACAATGGGTACAGTCTAACACGTTAGCCGCAGTTAAAGAACACCTTAACACACTTTCTGAAGATATAGACTTGCAGGTCTTCTTGTTGGGTCCTAGGAAACAGCGCTCTAAAAGATTTATATATGATGCTATGAATAATGAGATATGGAAACTTCCTCAGATAGAAGCTGCTGCACGTTCAAGCCAAATTGATAAGGAAAACTTAGAAAAGGCTTTGGCAGTTGTCGATAATGGCATGAACACCCTGTCCAACAGAATTTATTCACTAACAAACATAGGCCCTCATTACGACTTCGGCGGTATTGAAAAAAGACCACCGAAGCAGCAGGCGCCACAATACCGCCAGTGCTGGCGGTATGCTTGCCACCCTATTTTGACATTTCCATGGGCCAGCAGATGGAAACAGCATTTCCGTCCGCTGGCCCAGAGGAAAACTCACATCAACACTGAAGCCAGCTCATAATAGAGCCGGTGACAATGTTGATGTGCAGCGGGTGCAGCAGCACCCATCGCGCATTTCACTGCCCAAAATTCATTCAGTGAAATGTGCAATGGGGCTGTGCCTGGGGGCCCATGCACTGCCCATGGCAAATGCATGGGCAGTGCAGGGGCCCCACATGGGCACCCCGAGTCCCCCTTAATGCCAGCCTCACCGCCATGGACAGGCTGGCGGTTGAGGACTCATGCCTGGGGATTATGACCGCCTGGCGGAAGCCTGGCGGTATAATGGAGGAGCCGGCGGTAAGGCAGTGGCTAATGCGCCATGGTCATAATACACTGGTGGAACACCACCAGCCTGTTGGCAGTGTTACCGCCAGTGTTCCACCGGCCGCCAGTGTCATAATGACCCCTATAGTGTTGTCTGCAATTGATATCATTCAGTCAGACCTGTCCCGTTTATACCATGGACAAAGTCAGCTGCGTTCTATTATGCTGCTTGGATGGATGTTACAAACATTGAAAAATGGCCGTATTCCATGGAGATACATTAACAGTAGTGAATTATTTGCTGCTTTCAATTTTTCCGTGAAACAACAGACAATGGCTAAAAGGGAAGCGAGTTTCATTTAATCATCATCATTTAACTTTATTTCGGTAAGTAAAAACATACCATAAAAGTACAATACAAGCATCATAAATTGTTAATTTTTGAAATTGGTAAAACACTTAAAAATATAAGCACAGTAAAAATGTAAAAGAGATAATAAAGAGTTAAAATTCGAACAGAATGATCACAATATATATCTCCTAAATTTAGAGTGTACCACACAACAAGGACCCTATTCCCTATGCCCACGGGTGTTCAATAATGCAATAAAACAGTATCTTAATATTAAAAGTTAAATACTAAAATCAGACATCAAAAGGTCAATTAAAGTGCATACATAGATCTTAAAATTAGCTATCCAGTCTTATTCTTTAAAGTTGCTAGTCTGAGGCGCCAGATTGATTCGAGGAATTTTGCCACTGGTAAAACTACCTCGGCAGATGGATCAGATTTAAAAATTCTCTCAGCATACAAATGAGACCTGGCGCCTATAGATTTGCAGAGCGGAATAATCCAACAAGCTCTTTGTTTGCGATATGCATAACAATAAAAGATAACATGTGAAATAGACTCTTCACGTTGGCAGCCCTTCGGGCAGAGCTTGGAACTATTAGTGGAACAATGCCAATTGTACGTTAGGGAACACAAAGGGAGGGACCCTAGTCTGCATCTAACAAAAACAGCTCGCACAAATGGAGATAATGCTATATCCATATAAGGCTCAAATTCATAGTGGCATTTGAGTGATAAATAATTATCAGACATTGACAACGGAACAATCTTAGTAAATTGCACAATCTGAGCGTTGTGCCAAAAAGCATCCTTCAATAGCTGCACAGCATTTTTGGGAATAGAAGAAGGGTCTGACCAATAGGACCCAAAACCTAGATGGAATAAGGAATCTTTGACATAAGTACACCATTTTGTTTTACTGATAGTGTTACTGCCCACCAGTTTCAGAAGCCCACAACGAAATGGAGACAGGGCATCTGTTATCCAGAGCCGAATCCAATACAGCAAGAGCCTTAAAGCAGCAATCTGCGAAATAGAAAAAAGATTTAGATCCATACGGATGGGCAGAGATGGAGTGCTAGAAGGAACTTTTAACAATGATTTCAGAAATTGATTTTCCGCCCTTTCCAAATCCACCAGGTTACAATGGCCCCAAAGTTCAGCACCATATAAGGCCCCCCGCGGGCTTGGAATTTATATATTTCAAGGGCGGGAGACATTGCAAACTTGGGAGATCTAGAAGCGAATCTTACAACGCCACCCGCCCTTTGCTTCAAGCACAATAAGGATTTCTGGCGGTGTGCATGCCAAAGGTGTGAGTCTTCCAGTTTGATACCTAAATAAATAGTCAAAGGTGCCCATTCTTTCCAAGGGAGCACCATCTAGGTATACTGGTCTCTTCATTTTGCACCTACTGTCCCCAAAGACCATATACTTTGTTTTTGCTGAGTTGATTTCCAACCCATGGTCTTTGCAAAACTCCAAAAATCGTGATAGCAATCTGGAAAGGCCCATGGCAGTTCGTGAGAGTAACAGGGTGTCGTCTGCGAACAGTAGACAGGGGAACTTCTGGCCACCCAAATTCGGGGCATCACCATAACTATCTAAGAGGTATGGGATGCAAGCGTTAATAAACAATAGGAATAGGGTGGGCGCGAGAACGCACCCCTGCCTCACACCTCGCATTGTAGAAAAAGCTGGGGTCAACTCACCAGCCGAACCCCAGCGCACTCTGGCATAGTTGTCAGAGTAAAGATCTTGGATAACATTAATCAAAGAACCCGGAACTCCAATGTTGCTCAAGACCTCCCAGAGCTTGGCACGCGGGACAAGGTCAAATCGACAAAGGCCACAAATAAATGGCCTTTGTCTACGGTCTTCCACTTGATGGTAGTGAATCGGAAGACCTGATCGATGGTACTGACCTTGTCCCGGAAACCAGCCTGGAGACGGCTTAAAACCTGATTTTTTGTTATCCAGTGTTTTAATCTGGATAACAACTGGAAAGAGAATATTTTTTGCAGGTTATCTAATAGACTAATCGGTCTGTAGTTCCCAGGGGAGCTCTTATCTCCTTTTTTATGTATGGGGACGATAATAGCCACCTTCCACGTATCTGGGTAAGAACGAGTTATCAAAACAATATTCGATAGCCTATTAATGTACCGGGTCCAAACAGATAAATCTGATTTATACAGGTCCGATGGGACACTGTCTAAGCCAGGAGCCTTCCCTGTTCGTTGAGCACAGATTGCCAGGTCAGTTTCTTTTAGGGTAAAGGGTGGCATAGGGGAAAAGCACAGTGAAGAATCATTAGGAGAGTTGTTTGGATTGGGGCAAGACCCATAAAGTTCCCGAAAATGGGAGAGCCAGGATTCTGCATCAATGTGACATTCAGGGGTAGATGAAAGGGCGGGGTCTCTACGTGAGACCAGGGTCCAAAAAAGTTTAAGGTCACAGGCACTAGCTGCCTCCAGCAGACGCTCCCACAATTTTTCTTCGTATTTAAGTTTAGATGACTTACAAGTAGAAGCATAGTTCCTTCTTGCATGTATGATAGCATCCCGGCTCTTTAGCTTTAGAGCTTTGGACAAAAGGCTCTTAGCCTCCCGACACTCCTTATCAAACCACTTACAAATGGTCAAGGAGGAACTGTTTTGGGTTGAGGGGGGTTTAGTAAAAAGCTCCTTGAGATCCATAAAAAGCATGAGAGGACATAACTTCTGAGGGAGATAAGACAATAGAGTCATCAAAAAGCTGGTGGCAAGAGACTAGGTCATAAAGCTTGTCATTAAGCAGGTTAGATTTAAAAAACGGAGACCATCTCACCACACGCCTATTGCTGGATAATTCCAGCCAATCATTGGGAGCATCCAGAACATAAGGTGGAGTGAGCCCTGAAAAAAGGGTTGCATTATATTCAATTTGTAAGGGGGCATGGTCGCTAGTGTACCGAGAACCAACCTCAACATTGATTATAAAGTGCCAAACTCGCAGATCAAAAATAACGTAATCCAGAGTGCTGCTATAGTGGCCTCTGTAGAAGGTGGGACTAGAGTTGTCATTTAAAAAACGGCCATTTCCAAAACGCAGGCCATGAGTTACTACAAGGTCTATTATCTGCATGACCCTAAGGGGAGGAGTACATGACACTGGTTGGATTGAAAACGGGGGAAGATTCCATACTTCATCTTCGGCCTGGATAGACTCGACAAAAGCTGAATCGAATTCAATTTGGGCATTGAGGTCACCTGCAATAATAACACAATATTTAGAGTAAAGATCGGTTAAAAATTTGTGCAACAGATGAATAGTACCAGACTGGCGGTTAGATGGACCTGGCCTATTATAAATATTAATACATAACACCGGAGTGCCTGTGATAGGCCATATTGCTATTGCAAGGATGTCACAAGAGTCAATAGTGATTTCCTTTACCCTGCCCACTTCAGTCAACTTGACCCACGTACATAGACCCCCAATCGCCCTTCCCCTAGTGGAAGGAGTCGCCTTTTTTGTGAAACAACAATAGCCTTGCCTATACGCACAATCCATAGCCCAAGTTTCCTGAAACATACATATGGAAAAGGATTCAACATAAGCCCCCCAGTCCGGATCAGATAATTTGCTCTTGATGCCAGCCACATTCCAAGACAATATTTTCCTTTTTGTAATACTACAAGCTAACATACAAGAGTCGGCATCAAGAGCAGAATTGGAAGTCCCATTAGTGGTGCAGGGTAAAGCCCTTGTAGTATTGTCACCCAGACTGAGTGGAGATCTTGTAAGTGTTGTTGCCCAGAAATGTGGAACATTATGTTTGCAAGAATTAGAATGACATAGTCAATCCACATCAGATGTATCCTCTGAGGTGACGGGTCTTGTATGAAAGTACCTTCATTGTTGCAGACCAAGGCAGCCCCGTCGCCAGGAAAAGGCAACAAGCCAGGGGAGACAGTTGAAACAGAGACATTTCGGGGAATTGGGTTGGCTCCGGATGGACGCAACGACGTGATCTTGTGACCCATAGCAGGCAAACTTTCTCTAAAAAAAATGTCAGAGTCAGATCTTGATAAATTACGAGCTTCCATCTGCAAGATCCCTTTAACTAAAGCAGGGCTGGCAAGATGAAGTTTGATAGTGTCCCGCCCACCAGGGCCTCGCACACGAGAAGCAAAGGCAATGTCCGCGTGGATGATAGAGCCACAGCCCCTAGTGTGGCGAATCCAGTGCAACACCTTGTTAATAAGAGAGGAAGTGTCTTCCCTCGTATGAGATGGAAGTCGAGGGACGTTACACAGGTCGATGCAGTTTCGGTTGGGCGCATGAGTAGAATGGGCCACAAATTGGCCCGGATTAAGAGGAAAGAATGGCACATTCGCTTGAGCAGAAGTCGAGTGAATTCCATGGTGCTGACTATAACTAGAACCCTTGACCGTTTCCCGTGGCAGTGGGGAGTCAACTGGCAGAGCAACAGGAGCCAATGGCCGAGAAGCTTGTGAAGTGGCTGAGTTCGGGATAAACTGTGGAGTTAGGTCAGGTTTTTTGAGTAATTTACGGACCTCAAATAAGAGACTCTTCAATTCCCCGACTTCACACTTTAAACAAGATACCAGAGCTAAGACATCATCACTAGGAGGATCAAAAGTGGGTTTAAAAGGCACAGGCACAGGGAGCGAAGGCTGTATGGCACTTGCTAATACTGGTTGATCCAAGACCGTAAACCGATTTGTGCATGGAATCCCATTGACAATGGGAACAGAACGGATTACGTCCAAATTAGAACTAGTGCCAGGCGAAAGCAAGGAATTAGCCAGACCAGTCGAGCCGGGAGGGACTGCAACCTGGGCTAAAGTTTTCTGAGACTGAATGTCAGTAGGTTTAATGGAGCTAGTCGTTAGAAATGGAAGTAAGGATCCTGATTTCAGTTTTTTACAGGCGTTGCCCTCTTTTTCCTTGAGGATGGATTCCACTTCCTCAATTAAGTTATCAATTTCTCTAGAAACGCAATTGGAGTGGATTTGCGTTGCTCTGTTAGATTTAGAGCTTTTGGATTTGGCTGTAGCCAGGTCAGGACTAGAACGAACCTTGCGCTTTCCCATGCTGAATAGAGAATGGGGAAAAGAAAAAAGAAGGAAACTTACTCCGCACCGCAGGTCACCGCTGGTCGACGCAGCACAAAAACCGAGAGATTAAGGGGTATGGCCCCGCCCAGCCTCTTCCGGGCGCTGACGGGCGAAGGACGGGCCCGCCCTTGGCCCGGGTGCCGCCCGCGTACGTCCTGCGACGGCAGGAGCGCGATGAGGCTTTTAAAGGGCTCCTGCCCTGTGTCAAGTGGCTCCGCCCCTGGCACCAGCAATGCGCGTCCCGCGACGGCTGGAGCGCGATGAGGTTTTTAAATGGCTCCTGCCCAGTGTCAAGTGGCTCCGCCCCCGGCACCAGCAATGCGTGTCCCGCGATGGCGGGAGCGCGATGAGGCTTTTAAAGGGCTCCTGCCCTGTGTCAAGTGGCTCCGCCCCCGGCACCAGCAATGCGCGTCCCGCACCGGCTGAAGCGCGATGAGGTTTTTAAAGGGCTCCTGCCCTGTGTCAAGTGGCTCCGCCCCCGGCATCAGCAGTGCGCGTCCCGCGATGGCGGGAGCGCGATGAGGCTTTTAAAGGGCTCCGGCCCTGTGTCAAGTGGCTCCGCCCCCGGCACCAGCAATGCGCGTCCCGGTGAGCAAGTTTCACCATGCTTCAGATAGAGAAGTTGGAAAAATTGCCTTTTACGATAGCAGAGAGTCCTTTGACTGTCTGGCACATACATGGTATTATTAATCTGCCCATATCCACCTTTTGTTTCTCGAAATGCCTGAAACATCTTGCCGTAGGCAGGTATGAGCGTCTGGGCGATAGCTATATTAAGGAAGAGTGGGAGTTACCCTTTGATTACAAATGTCTAAACGGCGAAACAGATGTCTTTCTTAGCAGAAGCGAATGTGAGACTACTGATAGTCATTCAATGATCTGCAAGCAGGTGTCCCTTCATGGCCACTGCAATGCTGGGGTCGTGAACTGGCCTGTTTCCTGGAGGGTACTCCCATCTCTTTGATTCGACCAGCATTTCATGTACTTTCCAATGGCAGTTATGCGGTGCTGAGCGACCAAAGCTGTTGCAGTATGCAACTGGGAATTGCCTACACAATTTCGGTCTCTAAGGTCATTACGTGTTGTGGACATGTTTTACTCCCCCACACACAAGAGATAAAGGTATGAGACATGTGGCCCCACATTGATACTATTAATGTAAATTATGACAAGCTGAGCAGACTAAAGGCGCTATTGTTTCAAAAACAGGTTGCGTTGACATCCGCTAGAGAGATGTATGTTCTCCAGATTGCAAGATCATCAGCAGGGATAGTATCCCTATTAAATACTAACTTCCCCAAGCACTTTGGTGAGCTAGTATCCAGAATTTTCAACTCCTCGAGCACTACTGGGATTGTCCATTTCTTTAAGGCTGTCAGGTTTGGATTTGTGTCAGTCTTCCAGACTATCTTCGGAGTCATCCCGTCGGCCATCCACTAACTATTTTAAAGTGTGTTTGATGGCTTTCTTGTAATTTTGGCTTTATTTGGCAGAATAGTGCGGCTATTTTTTCTGATTAGCAGTGGTTGTTTCTTTACAGCTACACAGAGCGATAGAGCCGCTGCCACCAGCACAACTGTGCCCTAAACACCTTGTTCCTATCTTCGATGCTTCCTTGCTGGAGGAACTAGAGTGGAATTGGTCATTGTCATTTCGACCACTCCTCTGGTGCGTGCAGCCTGTCTTTCGCTGCGTATGGTGCTTCTTCAAACATTTGCCAACAGTGTGTCTTGCGGTCTTGCCAGTGCCTCCTGTGGACCACGAACTGCTGAAGTGCCCGATGAGGGTTCATACACGGTTGTGCCGCATGAGACTAAGGCTGATCCGCGAGGCCACTTATGAACACTCCGTGTTGTCTGAGTTGGCTCTTTCTTCTACGGAAAATGTCACTAATGCAGGTGGACCTGCACAAAAGACTACTACGCACTTTTGCTCCTTGAATCCATCCGCCCAAGTGATCGATCTTACATAAGATGATTTGGCCTCATTTTTTGATGACTTTTTAGTGGTGACTTCGGAGCCAGTCTTCAAGATCATGACTATAGTTCCACGCCACAATGATTGGAATTTTGTTTTACCAAACTACCTTCAAATGTATGATTCTTACTTTGGCCTACTGTGCTTATCATAGTTGACTTTAAGTCTCTTTTGTATGTTTTTAAACATTTAATTTTAACTATGTTTTTTAACTTTTGTTTTTATGCTTTGCTTTTAGTCCAGAACAGTTTTTTAGCTTTTGGATTCCGTCACCTTCGGTGGAGTCCAGTAATGAAATCATACTTATTACTGCAATGGGAGGGTGTAGTGAATCCTAGTTTGTTTTAATGGGATAACTGGAGTTAGCTTAGCATTTGGCTTGCAGACTCGTGCCCCCGCCACCTAGTGACTTTTAACCTTCTTAGCTTGCTCTGTCTTAGCCCATTTATTTAATAAATTCTTCTAAGATGGCTGCCTTGTTTACAGTTAGGCCATTTTGTTTAGCTTTATGTTATCAGTGCCACCGCGCTAAGGCGTCAACCCCAGGCAACAAAGACAAAAAAACAGTAGGTGTTCACATTAGGAATTACCGTCCCAAGCACACTGTGTTATGTGTTGTTTAGGAACAACCCACATTAGGAGTCCAAGTAGATCTGTATAAATACATCACACTTTAGACAGATAATCAGAGGGATTCTGACCAGATACCATCGCTGCTATCGATGCTGCATGTCACCTTGATGCTGACCCAGACTTCGTGTTCCTCTGGAGTCTGAGCTCGAGACCTCATTCAAAAGTAACAAGGGTTGGGGGTTCCTTACAGGGACATGGCATTGGTAGATTAGGTTTAACATACCCAGCTCTCCTCTAGGTAGAAGGTTAGGCCTATTATGATAGGATACTATTACATTTTATACACTTCATGTCTTTCCATGCTATCGCAAGATGGTGGGGGTCTTCATAATCATGACTCTTGTCTTTACAATTTTATCTCTTGCACTGTTCATTATCGTAATCATTGCAGCCCATGTGATTTACCGCAGATTGCAGATTGTATTAAATAAAAACTATTGAATCATTAATGCATCTTTGTTGTTGCCTGTGTTTGGTTGAGACATAATGAATCTGTGAGAAAGGGGTAATCTCCGTTTAACCACGACACTCCCTGAGATGTCATACTCCTGAGTCCATGCTTAAAGGCTGCCACAAATCACCTTTAACTGTTTGGGTTATTGGTGCAGTACTGCTAGTGAGCCGGAAGGGTTGGGACTACAGTTGCGACTTGTTGTAGGATAGGCATAGGTGCCTACAAACATAAGTAGTGCCACCCTTGAACCAGCAGTCTTGCCCAGAGCAAGATTCCAAACTACAACACTAAAATAACTTTTCATGTATGATACTCACACAAGAGAATGTTATTTCATATTTTTGGTTGTATCTGTATGATGTCATGCTTTGCTGAAGCCATCCAGTGAATTTGTTTCTTATGTTTGAACTGCAATAAAGTTTTTGTAAAAGTAAAAAGTCTTCAGACTTTGGAGAGGTCAGATTTACTAACTTCCACTCCAACGTAACTTTCAGTAGGGCAAGTGTTGGACTTTGAAGGGATCAGTATTACTATTCTCACTCCAACCTAAACAGTGAGTTTAATGTTGGACTTTGGGGGAGTCACATTTATTATTTTCTAGCACTCAAACTGAAGCAACAATAGGGAAAGATATGGATAAAATATATAATTTATAAATTATATTGTTAAAAAGCACAACATAAGAAATTAATACCCTATAAATATAAATTAAATAATACATATACAAAGCAATAAAATATATTTGCAATACTTTACAAGGAAACACATATTCATAAAATGTACAAACATAAATAATTAAAATAAAAGTACTTATTAAAAAACAAAATTAATTATTAAAGCAGCATTTACCATTTAAAAACTCTAGACCAATACAATAAGTAGTGAAAAAAACGTCCTACCCTATGGAAATAATACTTAGAAATTAAATCAATCACGAGTAAGCATGTTTACAAGAATACTACTTATTAAAAAAATAACTCTTTCAAGTTAAGTATATCAATCACTTAAAACAAATAATTTACTAAATTAATAATCTAATTATGCAATTGAAATAAAAAATAAAAAATTGGAAAAAGTCTATTCATTAAAAAATGATCAATTAAATAATCAAATAATGATAATAATAATAATCAAGTAATAATCAAATTCATAAATTGCAGTCGTTTAAATATAGAAAACAAATCATCAATAATTTACCAAAATTAATAAAAACAAAAGTAACATTTTAAAGAAATTGCAAACAATAAAAAAATACAAACTACAAATTAATAACAATGTATATGTAACTTACAATATACAACATATTAAAACATTACAATATAAATAAATATCTATATTATAAATAACTATATTAAAAAAACTATATTAAACAATAAAAGCCATGATATTCTTACCTGCAATATTCTGCTCTATGATGACACATTTCAATATTTTTGGCGACTTTTGTGTCAATGTTTTGAGACAATATTTTTTTTAATAAAGAGATTTTTATTGTTTTGTACCAGACGATAAAATAATGATACCACATATACAAATGATATGAAAACAACTGGTGCTCGAACACAATCAACCCCTGCTCCGGACAGAACTCAATGTGCAATATCTGTGTGTCAAGATGGTAATCAATAACCTGGTCTCAATCTCTTAAGGAAGGATATAGGCAGTAGAAGAAAAAGGAGGAGAGGGAATCCTCCCACCATCTCCTTTGGTACAGGCGCCACTCCTCCAATTGCAGGGCTTTGTTTTGAGCTAGTCATATGTCATGGCCTCCCACTTAACCCACACTTTGTTATATTTATTTGGGCACCCCCTGGCCTCGTGCACCAGCCTCTCGCGCTGTGCAAACCAGTCCACTCCCCGTCTCCATTTACTCAGAGTCGGTGCTGCTCTGGCTTTCCAGTCCACCATAATGTCTCTCTTTGCCACCAGACATGCCACTCCCACAAATCTCCAGTCCGCCCTCCTCAACCCCACATCACCCATGACCCCTAGCAGGGGTGGGAGTGGTGCCACATCTAGATCCTGATGCAGGGACCTGGAGATCTCTCTCATGACTGCTTTCCAGTAAGTCCCTATAAATGGGCAAGCCCATACCATATGGAAGAAGTTAGCATTTGGGTTGGAACACCGGGGACAGTCAGCTGTGGGTCGGAGGCCTGCTGTGTGCAATTTTGCAGGTGTAAGGTACGCTGTGTGTAGATAGAGGACTTGCAGGAGACGGAATCGGGTAGCCATCGTTAGGGTCCGAGGTGCCATCAATGCCTCTCTCCATTCCTCTTCCTCCATTGGCGCCACCCATTCCTCCCACCTGTGGCGAAGTCCCTCAAGGGAACATGAGGTATTGGTTATCAGTGAGTGGTAGATCTGGGAAACTCCGCCTCTGCCTAGATTTCCCATTAGTACCTTCGCTTCCATGGGGCTGTACTCTGGAATGTGTTCACCCGCTCATGTGTGCACTAGCAAAGAATGGCGAAGCTGGAGGTATCTATGGAACTGTGTCGTGACTAGTGAGAAGAGTCCCTGGAGCTCCTCGAAGGACCTCATTTGTGATCCCTCCAGATGGCTCCCAATGTGGAGATCCCTATGTTGTCCCATCTCTGAAACCCTTCCAGCCCGCAACCTCAGCGAGTAATTTTCCATGCCATAGCGGGGTTTGTAGAGTAATGCAACTCCAACAGCCCGACACCTTCTGGGCTGCGTGCCACTCCAACAAGATTACTTTAGTCACGTCTGGGATAGTCCGGGGAATCGGGCAACCATAAAGAGCATCGAAGACCCCAGGGTAGCCCAGTGTGTGGAGCTCAAGTCGGTATGCGGGGTCTGTCCAGCCGCCTCCCACCCAATAGTTAATTACAAGCAAGTGCATTGCAAGGTGATAGTAGTAAATATTAGACATTACCAACCCTCCGTCATAAACATCTTGTTGACAAGTAGTAAGGGCTAGTCTAGGGCAGGTACCGCTCCACAGGAAATAGTGCGCCACTGAGTCTATTTCTTTGAACCATTTCTTGGGGATTGGGTATGGGAAGTTCTGTAGTAAATAAAGGAGCCTAGGAAGGACCATAATTTTATAGATTGCTATTCTCCCAAGCAGATTGAGAAGTAGGGATTGCCAACGCTGAAGATCGTCTTTGATTCTTGTAGTAAGTGGTGTGACGTTAAGTTCCCACGCTAGTTCTGGAATGAGGGTGATGTGGACTCCCAAGTATTTGAAACTATTTCGACGGATGGGGATGTTATGTTGCCAGTCAATACAGTCCCTCGTGGAGTGTAGAGGAACCAGTAAAGATTTGCAGGGGTTTAGAATTAGGCCTGAGGCCTCCGAGAAGAGGTCTAGAATCTGTAGGATATGTGGGACACTTGTGGCTGGGTTAGCGATGTATAGGAGAATGTCATCAGTGTAAAGCGCCACCCGGTCCTCCGGTCCTGTGGGCCAAGACCATCCCTCAATCAGAGGGTCCTCACGCAGCAATTTCGCCAAGGGCTCTATTACGAGTGCAAAGAGCAGCGGGGACAAAGTGCATCCCTGACGAGTGCCTCAGCTGATGGGAAACGGGTCAGAGACCACTCCATTCACCTGTACTCTAGCCGTTGGGTGAGAGTATAGTAGCCCCACTAGGCTTCGCAATTTGGGACCAAATCCATTACCTCGCAGGACACGATCAAGGTAGGACCAGTCCACGGTGTTGAAGACTTTTTTGAAATCGAGTAGGAGTAGGGCCATGGGGGATAGGGTCAAGACTCCGCGGTGCGCCAGGGCCAAATGCAGCCACCTGATACAATGTCTAGTACTTCGGGAGGGCATGAAGCCACATTGATCGGGGTGAATCAATGACGGGAGCGCTGTTTTCAGCCTAGAGGTGAGAATTGAGGACAGTATTTCAACTCCAATGTTCAGGAGGGAAATGGGCCGATAATCCGAAAAGTGCTGTGACGGAGGTTGAGTCTCGGGGATTACCACGATTGTGGCTTGGTCGGTTCCAGAGGGGAACTGAGCGTTGCTTTCTGCTTCGTCATATGTTGAGTAGGTGAGGACCTAGGATGCCGCTGCATCTACTGTACAGTTCTGCTGGGAAGCCGTCCAGGCCTGGGGTCTTACCTGATGCTAGGGTGGCTATCGCACCAGTAACTTCTACCAAATTTATAGCCTCTTCTAATCTATCTCTTACTCCCTGAGGAATTTTGAGGAGGGTAATGTCATTGAGAAGGGGGGACTCCCTCTCTGCCAGTGGTCGGGGGCACTCCTCATATAGTCGTGCGTAATAGGAAGCAAAACTTGGCACGATCTCTCTAGGTGTCTTGGAAAGAGACCCAGCATCATCTATAATCTCTGAGATTACCCTGTTAGCCATGGGCCATGTGGCTAGCCAATGTAAGGGTTTCCTGTTTTTGTCCCCTCAGCCATACACTCGAGCTGCTGACGCCCTCCAAATGTGTTTCGCGGACTCCAACACCAAATGTTTAATCTCCTCACGCACCTTATTGAGTTGCGGCATGCAAGGGGCCGAGGGAGAGGCGGAGTGCCAGTGCTCAAGGCGTAGTGCCCGGGCCTCCAGCTCTGTTACCTGGGAGTTTTGTGCTCGCTCACGCACGTGAAGGAGATGTTTGGTGTGCCCTCTAGGGCAGCTTTACATGCGGCCCAGGCTGTACCCAGGGACTGCACCGATCCCAGGTTTTCTTCAAAGTATTGTGTAAGTGGTTTCTAACTGCTATTTTGTATTCTTCGCCTTGCAGATACCATGCGTTCAAACGCCGCATTGGACGATGGGTGGGATCTATGCGGCCTTAGCGGATTTGTACTGGTGCATGGTCGGAGACTCCGCTAGGTAGGATCTCGGCCCCGGTAACATTGGCAATGTCTAGCGCGGGTGCAAACACAAGATCAATTCTGGCATGCGTTTTATGGGCTGCTGAGGTGTGTGTGTGTACTGTCTTGTTCTGGGGTGCCAGGTTGTCCAGAACTCGCACAGGCCGAGGCTTTTGGACCAGCTGTTCAGGGTCGTTGCTCAGCCGGCGGTGATGTCACCCGACACATCTAGTCCAGGATCTAGAACGGCATTGAAGTCACCTCCTATTAGTGTAGTACCTTGGGGGAGTCCTGCCACAGCCTGACGAAGGGAAGTTAGGAAAGCTTCGAACCCGGTTGGTGGGGCGTATGCACATATGAGATTGAGTGGCAGCCCATGTTGCGACCCGGACACTACAACATATCTACCCTATGGGTCGGTCTACGTGGCTGTAATCACCATGGGCAGTGAATGATGAAGTAGGATAGCCACCCCCCTGGAGCTTCTAGAGAAGCCTGAGTGGTAAACCTTATCATACCCTCCCCTCGCAAGCATGGGACACCTAGTCCCAAGGAGGTGTGTCTCTTGTAGTAGGACCAGTGAGGGGGTGTATCTGCGAAGAGTTCTATATACAGCCGACCTCTTAATCTTATCTAGGAGGCCGTTCAGGTTCCATGAGAGTAGCTGTGTCAGTGAGGGCCACGCGTGAGGTGTGCAGGTGTGTCAAGGTGCAGAGTGTCTGTTAGTGGGGACAGGGACAACTGCTTTGAGCAATAAACTAAGAAAACAAAGACATTATGGTTTAACCCCAACAGAAGCATTTCATCCCCAACCACCCGCACCCCATACTTCAACCCAGGAAGCATCTGTCGCCCAACTACCCAACCTAAACAATACAGCCAAAAGGACTGACATTGGAGTGGAGTGGTGGACCCCTCCATTAAGACGGATCATCTCAATTTATGGACGGAAGTCTAAGCCAGGTACGCTAGGTGGCAGGCATGTTGCCTGTTTTGGGTAAGGACCCGTTCCAGTCTGTATGCGCCGGCTTTGTGCGGTGTTGATTAAGTCCTGGATGCCGCAGAGTAGATCGTGTTGATGTCATCAGCCGAGCGTCGGAGACTGGCTCAAGCGGTCACTGTCTACCACATATGCCAGATCTGGGTCATCCAGGACACCCACCGGAATCTCCTCGGACCTGGGATCAGGACCACAGTCTTTGCCCTTGTACGTAGGATCCTCAGGGCCCCTCTGTCCCCACGCCTAGATCTAGTGCGCTTTTGGCCCCTCTGCTGCGCCATCTGGGAGGGAGGCCCGCCCCCAGGGGAGCCCCAGCCAGACCAGGGGGCCCCCCCCTGAGATCAGACACCCTCCTCGGTCAACCAGTCCCACTCCTCTTCTGGGGATTCAAAAAACTACGTTTTCCGGCCAAAAGGACTTTTAGGCGCGCAGGGAACAGGAGCATATAGGAAAGTTGCTTTGCCCTGAGCTTTTGTTTGACGTGTTCGTAAGTCCGGCGCCGGGTCTGGACTTCGCGGGTGTAGTCTGGAAATATCAGGATCTCCAGGCAGTCCATCTCTTCTCTGGGAGGAAGCCCAGGGACGGCACCCCAAGGGGTCCGGCGCCGCTCCCGCCGGACCACACCCACAGTAGTCTAGTGCACCGTTCTCCCCCGCTCAATTGTCTTGGGGGCCGGAATCCAGTTCTTCACTTGCCCTCTAGTGCAGAGCCCTCGTGGCGCCACGTGCCGACAGGAGAAAAACAAGGGGCAGGGTGGGGGTGTCCAGCAGCACTGATGAGGAGGCCCCACACTCCGCATGGGTCCCCACTGCCGTCAGAAGCTTCTCGGCGTGAGCGCCCCGATGAGTCCGGCGCCGCCCCCGCAAGTCCGGCACTCACCTCTGTCCTGTTCGCCGGTCCAACCTCCGGCAGGGATCGGTCCGTCTGGTGCGTTGAAGCGCCGGGCCACTGCGTCAGCCGCATGCTGCAGGGCAGGCCCCAAAGTCGAGGGCAGCCGTCCGGGCCGCCCTCCCAGACAGCCTCCGGATCTCAGCAAGGAGGGCCCGGCAATTCTCCTGCAAGGCCCGAGACCAAGCAGTCCAATGGTCTCCTCCCACTGGGCAGTGGGCCGCCCGGGTCCGTCAAGATTCTAGGCCGCTCCGGCCCCGATTGGCCTGTTCTTCCTCTGGTGCGGCCAGGGGTTCAATTGCCAGGCACGAGGCCGCCGCCTCCGCGTCCAGGCTACAGGCCCGACGGCCTCCTCAATCCAGGAGGGGAGAGAGACCCGCGGCAGCCGGGGCTCCCGCCCACCCACCGCCGCCGCCCTCGCGCAGGGTCTCGGCACCAGGCCTCTCCGGCGCCTTTGTTACCGCACTCTCCTAGCGCGTCCGATTCGGGACTCAGCGCTACTTTCGGGGACCGCGGCAGGGTGCCATGGTCCGAGCCGCCATCTTAATCACAGGATCGGGTGGCCCACTGCGGGACCCGGGCGCCACCGCTTCTCGCTCCCTGACTTCTCGGGGTCTCTAGTAGGCAGGGAGCACATAAGAGTTGTTGGATGCGTGTTACAGGGTGGGAACAGGGTCGGCTTCCTCTGGCGGATGACAGAGGGGTCCAGAGCACTCTCAGAGTGCGACCGCCATCTTGACGGCCGAAGCCACGCCCCCTTGAGACAATATTCACATTGTGCACTGAAACGGGGTTTATAACTAGCTGATTGCAATGCTCATTTCTGCTACTGAATGATTTTCTGGGTTTGACATTCTGATTGAGTTCCCTGATATTACACACACCTTGAGACTTCTGTATTCCAGGCGTTGGATGATAGAGTACCAGAGGATTATCGATGTAATATCCCCTCCACGTTTGTGAACTTGAAACACATTCTGGATGAGGAGGTAGAAGGTTGGATGTTCATGCATCACTGAAATGCCTAGATAAGAGGATTCCAACCCATAGTGACACATAGAAGGTACTGTATCTACTCACTCCATTCCAGTGCGTCTTTACAGATGTGTACTCCATGCTTTAAAAATGAGAAATATATCAGGCTGATGTAAGCACTGTTCTACATGTCTTTGTTCCTAGATGCATGATGGAATGTTCCTCTAAATAGTGATTGTAATGCAAGGTGCCCAAAACGAAGACTAGAACACCGACTTTCCATATGTCAACATTTATGAAAAAGTTCCCCTTTCCTTCTCCAAAGAGTAGAGCTGATCAATCCCTTTGTCTACGTTCTGAATAGTGGCAGCATTAATAATTTCTAGGGTGCACTCTTTTCACCCAGGGTTGAGAGGTCTACCAGCCTCTCACTATAAATTGCCCTCCAGTGCAGAGCCCTCGTGGCGCCACGTGCCGACAGGAGAAAAACAAGGGGCAGGGTGGGGGTGTCCAGCAGCACTGATGAGGAGGCCCCACACTCCGCACGGGTCCCCACTGCCGTCCGAAGCTTCTCGGCGTGAGCGCCCCGATGAGTCCGGCGCCGCCCCCGCAAGTCCGGCACTCACCTCTGTCCTGTTCGCCGGTCCAACCTCCGGCAGGGATCGGTCCGTCTGGTGCGTTGAAGCGCCGGGCCACTGCGTCAGCCGCATGCTGCAGGGCAGGCCCCAAAGTCGAGGGCAGCCGTCCGGGCCCGGGCCGCCCTCCCAGACAGCCTCCGGATCTCAGCAAGGAAGGCCCGGCAATTCTCCTGCAAGGCCCAAGACCAAGCAGTCCAATGGTCTCCTCCCACTGGGCAGTGGGCCGCCCGGGTCCGTCAAGATTCTAGGCCGCTCCGGCCCCGATTGGCCTGTTCTTCCTCTGGTGCGGCCAGAGGTTCACTTGCCAGGCACGAGGCCGCCGCCTCCGCGTCCAGGCTACAGGCCCGACGGCCTCCTCAATCCAGGAGGGGAGAGAGACCCGCGGCAGCCGGGGCTCCCGCCCACCCACCGCCGCCGCCCTCACGCAGGGTCTCTGCACCAGGCCTCTCCGGCGCCTTTGTTACCGCACTCTCCTAGCGCGTCCGATTCGGGACTCAGCGCTACTTTCGGGGACTGCGGCAGGGTGCCATGGTCCGAGCCGCCATCTTAATCACAGGATCGGGCAGCCCACCGCGGGACCCGGGCGCCACCGCTTCTCGCTCCTTGACTCCTCGGGGTCTCTAGTAGGCAGGGAGCGCATAAGAGTTGTTGGATGCGTGTTACAGGGTGGGAACACGGTCGGCTTCCTCTGGCGGATGACAGAGGGGTCCAGAGCACTCTCAGAGTGTGACCGCCATCTTGACGGCCGAAGCCACGCCCCCTTGAGACAATATTCACATTGTGCACTGAAACGGGGTTTATAACTAGCTGATTGCAATGCTCATTTCTGCTACTGAATGATTTTCTGGGTTTGACATTCTGATTGAGTTCCCTGATATTACACACACCTTGAGACTTCTGTATTCCAGGCGTTGGATGATAGAGTACCAGAGGACTATCGATGTAATATCCCCTCCACGTTTGTGAACTTGAAACACATTCTGGATGAGGAGGTAGAAGGTTGGATGTTCATGCATCACTGAAATGCCTAGATAAGAGGATTCCAACCCATAGTGACACATAGAAGGTACCGTATCTACTCACTCCATTCCAGTGCGTCTATACAGATGTGTACTCCATGCTTTAAAAATGAGAAATATATCAGGCTGATGTAAGCACTGTTCTACATGTCTTTGTTCCTAGATGCATGATGGAATGTTCCTCTAAATAGTGATTGTAATGCAAGGTGCCCAAAACGAAGACTAGAACACCGACTTTCCATATGTCAACATTTATGAAAAAGTTCCCCTTTCCTTCTCCAAAGAGTAGAGCTGATCAATCCCTTTGTCTACGTTCTGAATAGTGGCAGCATTAATAATTTCTAGGGTGCACTCTTTTCACCCAGGGTTGAGAGGTCTACCAGCCTCTCACTATAAATTGCCCTCTAGTGCAGAGCCCTCGTGGCGCCACGTGCCGACAGGAGAAAAACAAGGGGCAGGGTGGGGGTGTCCAGCAGCACTGATGAGGAGGCCCCCACACTCCGCACGGGTCCCCACTCCCGTCAGAAGCTTCTCGGCGTGAGCGCCCCGATGAGTCCGGCGCTGCCCCCGCAAGTCCGGCACTCACCTCTGTCCTTTTCGCCGGTCCAACCTCCGGCAGGGATCGGTCCGTCTGGTGCGTTGAAGCGCCGGGTCACTGCGTCAGCCGCATGCTGCAGGGCAGGCCCCAAAGTCGAGGGCAGCCGTCCGGGCCCGGACCGCCCTCCCAGACAGCCTCCGGATCTCAGCAAGGAGGGCCCGGCAATTCTCCTGCAAGGCCCGAGACCAAGCAGTCCAATGGTCTCCTCCCACTGGGCAGTGGGCCGCCCAGGTCCGTCAAGATTCTAGGCCGCTCCGGCCCCGATTGGCCTGTTCTTCCTCTGGTGCGGCCAGGGGTTCACTTGCCAGGCACGAGGCCGCCGCCTCCGCGTCCAGGCTACAGGCCCGACGGCCTCCTCAATCCAGGAGGGGAGAGAGACCCGCGGCAGCCGGGGCTCCCGCCCACCCACCGCCGCCGCCCTCGCGCAGGGTCTCGGCACCAGGCCTCTCCGGCGCCTTTGTTACCGCACTCTCCTAGCGCGTCCGATTCGGGACTCAGCGCTACTTTCGGGGACCGCGGCAGGGTGCCATGGTCCGAGCCGCCATCTTAATCACAGGATCGGGCGGCCCACCGCGGGACCCGGGCGCCACCGCTTCTCGCTCCTTGACTCCTCGGGGTCTCTAGTAGGCAGGGAGCGCATAAGAGTTGTTGGATGCGTGTTACAGGGTGGGAACAGGGTCGGCTTCCTCTGGCGGATGACAGAGGGGTCCAGAGCACTCTCAGAGTGCGACCGCCATCTTGACGGCCGAAGCCACGCCCCCTTGAGACAATATTCACATTGTGCACTGAAACGGGGTTTATAACTAGCTGATTGCAATGCTCATTTCTGCTACTGAATGATTTTCTGGGTTTGACATTCTGATTGAGTTCCCTGATATTACACACACCTTGAGACTTCTGTATTCCAGGCATTGGATGATAGAGTACCAGAGTACTATCGATGTAATATCCCCTCCACGTTTGTGAACTTGAAACACATTCTGGATGAGGAGGTAGAAGGTTGGATGTTCATGCATCACTGAAATGCCTAGATAAGAGGATTCCAACCCATAGTGACACATAGAAGGTACCGTATCTACTCACTCCATTCCAGTGCGTCTTTACAGATGTGTACTCCATGCTTTAAAAATGAGAAATATATCAGGCTGATGTAAGCACTGTTCTACATGTCTTTGTTCCTAGATGCATGATGGAATGTTACTCTAAATAGTGATTGTAATGCAAGGTGCCCAAAACGAAGACTAGAACACCGACTTTCCATATGTCAACATTTATGAAAAAGTTCCCCTTTCCTTCTCCAAAGAGTAGAGCTGATCAATCCCTTTGTCTACGTTCTGAATAGTGGCAGCATTAATAATTTCTAGGGTGCACTCTTTTCACCCAGGGTTGAGAGGTCTACCAGCCTCTCACTATAAATTAAGTCCAGTATCCAGAGTCACACTTGTGTTTGCTCTTTTTAATGAGTGGGAGTGGTTGTTTTGGAGTGCAGAATAAGAAATTAACAAAATAAATTTTTGTGACATTGTATTAGTGTAATCTTTGGAAAATGGTGTACACATTTTTGGTAATAAATTCTGATTGCAAGAATGATTGCTACTGATAAAAAACCAACAAACACCATCAATGCTCCAAACTCTTCTACTTCTCGCTCCTTTGTCACCAGGTAGTTTGTAGCAGAGAGGAAAATCCAAGCCTTCCCACTAGGACTTGTATCTGTAAATCTGGGGGTAGGAGAGGAGGGCGAGGAATACGCTGGAAAATATTAATTACTCTGTAATTAAGTAATCCCACGATAATTTATCATTTTCCCACCTAGTTTATCCCAGAGAGTTTGCCCGCTTAGAGGATAAGTCCCTAGTTGAAACACCGATGTGCTGTAAACCCACAATTCTGGCAATTCCGATGGGCAGTGAATTGTATTTTACTAGCCCTACTGGAATTTCATGGTACGTGTAATAAGGCCTTTAAAGAACATTGTGCGATTGAGCCAACCTTTTTGTGCTGCCTGAAACGGATTGCCTACCAGAACCTTTTGCCAAAAAGTGATGTTGCTCACAACTTCTCACTTGTTTTGCAATAAAATAAAATAAATTTTTAACACGTTACTCATTGCTCTAAATTGAAATCCAGAAGTGCAGGTACTCACTATTTAGAGTACCTGATTACCCCTGAGAACTTCCGGTACTCTCCCATGAAAGGAATTGCAGCAGTGCAGAGAAGTGCGAGTATTTACTCTGCCTCTCAAATTAAAAATATCAGACCGTACCTGCCCATGTAAAGCACTTGCATTACTACAATGTCAGCTGAATTTTAAAAGCACATTTTCCAGGTGTACTGAAAAACATGTTTCTGCTTGTTGCTGCCTCTTGTGAAGTGAATTCAGAGTCCCCCTGCTTCATAAAGCCTGAAGTCCCACTTACTAGGACAATCCTGTGTCCGCCAAAGGGCCCACACTTGAAAGATCACTGAAAGTATATGGACAAAGTGAATCATAAGTGCCCCTTGAAAGGACCATTTACAAAGTTCCCGAAATTACATGTGGTAATTTCGCACCACCACGTTTACCAATACCGAGTCTACAAGTAACTCCAGGGGTGCCAAAATACCAAGGATTAAATGTGGAACTCTGTTGTTCCCATAATAAATGAAAAAATTCCACAGAAAGTTGCAGTTCAAGCTCGAATTCCTTTGGTAGTTCAATATTTTCCTCTCTTGGCTGCACAAGACGTTGGGCTGCTTTCAGTAGCAGGAGTTCCCTGGGTAGTGTTACAGTGGGTCATTTTATTCCAAATTCTGGAATCCCACTGTAGAGGGTACCTCACAAGAAAGTTGTGAAAGGGGCCTTGGACAGGCTAAACCATGGGTAAATAATTTTTTTTAGCAAGCAGAAGTGTTGAAAATGATTTATTCAACTTCGTTATCCTTAAACCCAAAGACAAAGCTGGTCTAACAGCAGTCATTGATGAAGCCATAATACTGTGCATCCACGAAACCTATTGTCTTTGCCATGCTTTTTTTGCCTAGATGGAAGCGCACAAATGTAATGATTTTTCTGCAAGAAAAAGAAAAAACATTCAAAGAGGGTCGCCGCATATGAATGGGCATGCATGGCGACTATCTTTGCTTTTTCTTTTGCTTTAATAAAGGTCATTGTAAGATGACCGCCGTGGATGTATAAGCAAGCATAACAGCCACCTTTAAATATATTTTTTAAACAAAATACACTTCATTCATACATTGTCTCCGTGAACATGCAGTTTAACTGGGAGGCCATCTCTTTGCTTTATTTTTAACCGGCTGTTCCAAGATGCCTTATGGCCTGCTTTGAGTGGCAAATTAAAAAGAATGCATTAGATCCAATGCATGTGGGGGTGGGGGGGGGGGGGGGGGAGTGGACACACAATAGCAGTGTGCAGCTGTCGAACTCTCAGAAAAAAATTGAAAAAAGCGTGGAGTGGAGGTTGAGTGGGTGGGAGCTGTCGGTGAAAAATTATGATTTAGGATCATAAAAGCGAGCGGCTTTGTGTCAGTGTAGTGTCCTAGACGAGATAACAAATGAAAAAAGTGCGTATAGGTAACGGGAGGACGAACTGCTAGGTCTTTACACAAGTGATATAAAACAAAATGTATAAAAATATTTTGAAGAAGGGGTGCGGGGGGGTGGTGGAAAAAACGGATGAATGATGGTGGGAATGGGGTTTTGTGAGCACAGGAGAGAGGGAGACAGGAAAGCGATGCAAACCCTTTCAGTGCTGAAACACACTAAAAAACAGCCACCGTACGACAGCGGTGGAAGGATAAAAGTCTTCCAATCAGAAATGATGTAAAGAATATATGCTTTTGTAGCGAGGCAAACACAAAATTATATAGGAAAGCCAAGTGGGTGGCCCAAATCTTACTATGTCAAAAGGGCTTCAACAGCAGGCAGCTGAAGCTATCTGTAAGTCGACACTTTAATACGCTCATGGTTAATGTTGCTCACAGTCTGATTTGAAGTTTTGTGGTCCAATCTAAATTAGTAATTGTTGCAGACAAGGACCAAATATGGAACTGGAAAATATTGACTTCTTCCTTTCCTGCCATTTAAAAATGACCAGTGATGCCTCGCAGTAGTAACCTCAGCTTCTCCTTTTCAGAGCCATCCACTCTTTTGTAATACGACAGCAGGGTGGAGCCAGCACAAAAACCACATAAAATGGGAAGCATTTCTATTTGTGGACTCATGCTCTGTTAATCATCTCTGCTTTTCATTTTGTTATGCACTATCAGGCTGTTTTACACAAAAGTATTCCTTACATCGAGAATGAACTTGTTTCGCTCAAGAAAATACTCTCCAACAAAGACCAACTGGTATGTAATATTTGAAATGTATGTACAACTTACAATTTACTTTTTCAGCTATGTTCCACAGATTGTCTTTGATTTTACCTTTAAATGTCGGAGAACGGGAGTTTTAATCCTGATTTCACCACCTGATCAAATTATGTGACCCTCAGCAAATCGATTTTTTCTCATGTTTCTCAATTCGTTTTGCAACTAAAAGGAGAGTGACTGTCGAAGTAAACCGCTCAGGGGTTTTGTCAAAAATGGGCATTTACTTTCCATTACAGTGTGGTGCAATACTTTTGAAGTCAGAAGAACTTTAAACGTAGCCATAGAGACAACCAACTGGAATGTGTCTTGTAATTGAGTTCATTGCAATTCTGTATTTATGTTTTGAATATTAAGAAGATTGCAATGTTTGGCTTGGAAGGAAAATATGGAGAAAGGGATAGTTGTACTCATATACGAGAGGACTCGTAAACCAACCATAAAACAGGATTTGGAACTCCCTGTTGAACCCCAGACACAGGGGGTCATTATGAGTTTGGCAGACGGTTTTTACTGTCTGCCGAACTTCCAACTGGGCGGTTGCCACCACACAGGGTACCTCCCTGCAGGCCCCATTAAGAGTTTCCCGCTAGGTCAGCTGGCCTAGCGGGAAACAGTAACAGCATTGTCTATGGCTTGTAATCAAGCCAGCGGCAATGCTGTAGCCTGCAGGGTGCACCAGCGCCCTTGCAATGTTCACTGGCTGCAAAGCAGCAGAGCTTCCTCTGGGGATTACAACCCCATTCTCCGCCAGCGGTTTCATGGCGGTACCACTGCCATGAAAATGCTGGTGGGTTAGGCGGATTAGGACCGCTACCACCTCCAGACTACTGGGATCTCCGATCCTGGCGGAAATGGCCATTCACTGGCGGCCCGAATGCCAGGGTTGTAATGTGGTCCTCGGACCGCCGCATTGGTGGTGGTCCAACCACCATCTGCGAGTCTGGCAGTCTAGTGACCGCTAGACTCGTGATGACCCCCATAGTATCATTTAGATATCAGTTGAGAAATATGTGGAAAAGCACATATGTCCAAGACCATCTATTGCTGCCTCTCCCAAAAAAGTTCTAAGTGGGTGCCAAAAATAAACAATGCTGTCTGAAAATGGCATTCATGTCCATTTTGCTTGATTTGTTTATGTTTTTTCTCACTTTTCCAGCAGCTGAGCTCTGGTGTTAAATGCTATTTGAAGAGTTGAGGGGAAACAGGTTGTGCCAAAGTCAAGAAAGTTGCTTGTGCTAAAAAGGTGCATTTCTTTTTTACAGTTTTTTTCATAGCCACCGGAATCCAACTGACATTCATATACTGTATTGTTGTCAGTGCTCACTGTGAGGTTAGTCAGAAGCAGGACACAGGAGTACCAAGTCAGGTACAAAACAGAAGAGTGGTGTGCACATAACACAAGAAAGCAAAGAGTGTATAAAGCATGCAGAGAGAAAAAGCAGAGCTACCAGATAGGACCTGAGGGGTGGGTATATAATAGGAGCAAGACTAAAGTGGATGTTGAGCCGGGGTGCCAACTTCCAAAATTCCATAGGAGTTGGAACATCCCTAAGGAACCAACTTTGACATCAATTATATTACATGAAGAAGTGGAATAAGAATTCCACTGGGGGTTCTTATATCACCGGAAGTGACATTGCATGATATATGGCACTATGAGGAAGGCTTCTATAGGTGTAAGTGGGAGTGTGGGAAGAAGCTGAAAGCAGTAGACTCGTATGCAAAGAGTCAATGAGCTGAGGCAGGTGGCGATGCATTAATGCTGGGCAGGCTATTGGGAAGGTGCCAAAGGATGGACCGTGTAATATGTATGCTAGTAATGGGGAGAATAAGGATTGTGGAAGGATGCACTGATGCTCGCAAAAGGATTTTGAACCATATGTACAAACACATTTTTCCATATAGACCAAATAGATAAAGCCCTTTGAAACATCTGGCCCTTTGTTACTAGATGAGGTGGATGCACTCTTGCTGGTGAAGGTACAGCTCTTGAGGTAGGCAATTCCTGTATTTTGATTGCAGGATCTAGAATGGAGGAGTTGGAACTGCATAGAGTATGGTCACAGTGGACTGGTAATGGGAGTGTGAGGGTCTGAGGGGAACAAGTAGGGGGATTTGGAAAGGGATGCATGGTTTTGAAGGGAGTAGTTTTTGAGGGTAGCAATAGATATTGTGGTTACTTGGAGTTAATATTTAGAGTGATAGAGCTTTGCAGGGTAAAGATTTAAAGGAGAATGCCTCATCCACCCTATTTCTCACTACATTCCTCTTCTTCCACTGTGTTTGCTATCCTACTTACATTCTTTCACTTTATACCCTTATTCTACCATTCAAGCAATGCTTATGCTTTCCCAACTCTCCAAATACACCACTCACTGTTGTTTCCTTCCTTCCCCTTTTCTGATGTGTTTAAATAATATTATTCTGTTAACATTAAGAGCAAATCTGTAACCATCAGAATGCAAAGAAATACAACTGAATTTAATCAATGGTGCTGGGACAATTTTTGGAGGGGGGAGCCTATGCACAACACAGCAAGAAGAACAACATTTGAATTCCCTTTATTGTTAATTCAGCATCTGAACTCTCAAGTTTCATTCAGGTGCTACAGCAGTCCTGCATCCCTAGTTCTAGTGCCTCTGGATTGTATTAACACCTCACATCTGACCTGTGATTATTTCAGATCTCTGTTCCATTCTGCCATACGACTTTTTCTTTGTCCATCTCTGACATTAGCAGTTTTCCCTCAGTCTCCATCCCAGCCAGGAGCACAGCTACCATTGGTGCAGCAGGTGTAGTGGTACCAGGGCTCAAGCCCCTGAGAGGCCGATTGAACCTGAATAATTGTTGTATTTTCTAGTAGTTTAAGGAGAAATGTTGCTTGTTTGCACCAGGGACAATGGCATATTTATTTTGTTACTGTTACCAGCCCTTCCTTCACTTCCTATTCATCTCCTCCTCCCCACTGTTTTCTTTTCATCCTTCTCTATTTCTGCTTGCTACTTTCAGTCTCCTTCTCTGCCTTGCTTGCCCCAGGCCACCACTTTCTTCAGGTGCCTCTCTTCACTCTTTTGCTCCATTTTTCTTCCTCAATATCCCTTTGTCCCCTCAATCCCTGCCTCTGTTGTCTCTCTCTGAGATTCCTCATTTATCGCCACATTTTCTTTGCCAGATTTTCCTGCATTCCTATGCAAGTAGCTAAGCCGTTCCTGATTTTCTTTGTGGTCTGGTTCTTGGAGTTTAGCACTTATGGCTCATTTTGGTATCTTCAAATATAAGAATGCTAGGGTTAGGTCCTTCTTTATGTCCTACAATATCCCCAGGATGCCTAATGTAAATGTGTCTTCCCCCCCCCCAGTGTATCACAATAGCGTATTGCCTCCCTCTTTTTTCCAGAGCCTCATTCAGTGTTCATCCCAGGGTTTTCCATCTGTATGAGTCTCATGTTGTTCAGCCTAATCCCTTTGTATTGCTTCGCAACACTGCCCAGTTTTGGGCCCAAGAGATGTACAAGTGACTCTGCAGTGAAACCGCACGTGTATGTTCCGCGTCTCCTGTGGGAAGAGAATGATACATGATGGACCCCAAGTAATTTCAGGCCTAATAAAAGGCCTGCATGCCATAGATTTCCATCTACCCAACCTCCTGGTAGAGTCTTCCCTTAAACTGTGTGACAATACTATTGTGGCTGCCCCTATGCAAAAAGAGTGGATCCTGAAGCACCATGTGATGAGGCTTACCTTCTCCAAACTTTTTCTCATTAATGTTGTGAATTGGAACTTGTTGGAAATGTCGCTCCCTGCAGGGGCACCCCCAAACATTTTGTCTTCCTTCTCCTAATTCTATTGTATTTTTGTTTTTGTTGGCTTTAGGAATCTGTGCACTTTAGCACTGTAAATCAGTGCTAAAGAGCGTGTGCTCTCTCCCCAAAACATGGTTTAATTGGTTTATACCCCATTGGCATATTTACTTTTCTTTTAAGTCCCTTGTATAGCGGTAATAGTAGTGTACCATATACTCAGGGCATGTAAATTAAATGCTACAACTGGGCACTTAGGCCCATATTTATACTTTGCATAAAAAAAATTACCGCCGGCTAGCGCCATTACTACGCGCCAGGCGGGCGCCTTATTTAAGGATTGACGTTAGCCGGTTATTGGTCAGAGTAAAAAGTAAAAAAAAGTGACTCTAACCAGGCAGCGCCAGCGTAGGAAAAAATGGGGGTTGTGCATCAAAAAATGGTGCAAGTCCGGTTAGAGTACAAAATCATGGCTCTAACCGGACTTGTGCCATTTATTGACACACAAACCCCATTGAAATGACTCCTGTCTTAGCAAAGACAGGAGTCATGCCCCCTTCCCCAATGGCCATGCCCAGGGGACTTTCTGTCCCCTGGGCATGGTCATTGGGCATAGGGGTGCCACTTATAAAAAATTTAAAAAGTATACTTACCTCAATTTACCTCTGCTTACCTGGGATGAGTCCCCCTATCAATGCCACCCTCCAGGGGTGGGAGAGGGTGGCAGGGGGTGTCCCTTGGGGCAGTGAAGGGCACCTCTGGACTGCTTCCATGGTCAGAGACCATGGAAGTGAGCCCATAGACCCCTTAACGCCTGCCCTCACCCAGATGTTAAAAAACGGCACACTATCAGGCTGTGCGCTGTTTTTAAGGCCCGCCCCCTCCTTTGCGTCAAAATGACGCAGGATTATAAGTAAGGCGCACAGGCCTTTAAGTCATTTTTTGGGCGGTAACACCTACCTTGCATGTCATCAACGCACGGCGGTTTCCCGCATCCAGAAAAGGACACTCATGGAGGAACTTTGACATTCGCAGGGTCGGGAGTCATAGTATAAATATGGTGCACGGTTTGAGGTGAATTTTGATGCACATTCAGCACAAACTGAGTATAAATATGCCCATTAATGAGCCACCCTCCTCAGTAGCACTCTAAAACTTCTCCCAGGTCTGCTATTGCAGTCTGAATGCAGCAACAGACTGCCATTACTTGCCATTTAACCCCTTTGCCAAGCCTTAATCTCACCTTTTATTACATATGGGGCTCCCCTATGGTAGACCATAGGTAGTACATATGGCAGGGTGCTGTTTAACTAAAGGTCAATCAATCAATCAAAAAAATTTATAGAGCGCGCTACTCACCCGTGAGGGTCTCAAGGCGCTTGGAGGGGTCAAGGGGGGGGGCAAGGTCACTGTTCGAACAACCATGTCTTGAGGTTCTTTCTGAAGAGCAGGAGGTTTTTGGTTTTGCGAAGGTTGGTGGGGAGGGAGTTCCAGGTTTTGGGGGCAAGGTAGGAGAAGGACCTGCCTCCTGTGGTGGTGCGTTGGATGCGGAGGACTTTGGCTAGGGCGTGGTCGGCTGATCGGAGGTTGTGGGTGGGAGTGTGGAAGTTCACTCTTTCATTGAGGTAGGCTGGGCCAGTGTTGTGGAGGGATTTGTGTGCGTGGATGAGGATCTTGAATGTGATTCTCTTGCCTATGGGGAGCCAGTGAAGGGATTTGAGGTGTGGTGAGATTCATTCATGGTGGGGGAGGCCAAGGACGAGGCGTGCGGCTGGATAGGGCATGTACTTTTAAGTTTTACATGTCTAGATAGTGAAAAACTCCCAAATTCGTTTTTCAGTACTGTGAGCCCTATCTCTTCCATAAGATAACATTTAGCATTCCTTGAAACATTTAATAGGCTTCAATTTCTAATTGAGAGGAGGTAGATAAGCCATGTTTGGTATCTATGGAAACGTAATGATAAAGTCTCAATAATGTGAGAGCGGTACCCATCTAGCTCCCAAAGAGACGGGTTAATACAACAAAATGTTTCCCTTTAGGAATATTATTTATAATTATATATACACAATAATACCACCTCAACAATTAACCAAGGTAGAAGAATAAATGTCTTTTTGCTGGAGGACCCAATTTTTTTGATGTAATAAATCTGTACTCAACTATCACTCTATACAAAAATTCCCTCTTATTTACACATAATTATTGTCATAGATACAGCATAAAATCCACACAAAAATAGCATTACATATCACAATAAAATTTGCTTAAGCATATAAAATCTTATTTGTATAAAAGAGAAAACTTCATCCATTTAACTATACATCACCATAAACAATAGAATTTTCATAGCCCTCATACACATATTTGTTTTTTTTTAAAGTTGATGCAGCATTTCGGTGGTCTTTATGATGGTTCACCCCACCTTCTTCAGGACCAAATGTAAATATATTGTTATAACTTCCGTCTTCCTCCTTGTATCTTTGCACCTTTTAACAGTGTGACGTTTTTAAATTCATTTTTCTACTTCTGTAAGCACAAACTTGAATCCTGCGTGTTCAGTGTTCCCCTGTCTGTCGGGCAGTTCCCATATTTACAAGGAGGTGTAACATCACAACAAAGTGGCATTACACCTCCCTGTAAATATGGAGCAGTGGTTAGTGTCACTGGAGCATCACAAAAAGTGCCCTCCAGTGGTGCTAGGAGCTGTTAAATCTGCCCCCCAGTCTTTGGTACATTTCTGGACCTGTAGAGACTCTACCAGGAAGAAGGAATGCTGTGCTGCTGAAAGGGCTGCCACTCTGCTGGACTGCTGCCTATGCAACTGAAAAGGCTGCAACTCTGCCGGACTGCTGCCCTGCTGGACTACTGTCTTGCTGGACTGATGCCTTGCTGGCTTGCTGTCCTGCTGCCCTGCTGCCCTCTGGCCTGAGTCAGAAAGATCTGGGCCTACACCAGAACCCAGCACTCCCACAGTGTCTTCAAAGGCTAGCCTGCTAGCCTCCTGTTCAGAGCCACAGGGACCTAGCAACCACCTCAACTAGCATCCATATCCAGCTGCCCAACCCCCAAGAGGTGCCCCTCCGGTCCTGGCTAGTGTAGAGCTTGGGACAGAGATTGCCACAGAAAGTATGGGTGTAGTGTAGAGGTTATCCTAGTGCCCCTGGGTAATGGAGAGATAGTGCTAAGGGCTATCATGCCTAGTAATACTAAGAAATACAAGCAGAGGGTCACCATCAATGGTTACAGACAATGGGCAGAGGGTGGAGGATCTGAGAGGCACTGGGTCCAGCATGGCAACGGTCAGATGTCATCTGATGACCTCAGAGCAGATAGGCCCCAATGTATTCAACCAGGATATTCTAGCTGACATAATGAGAGTCACTATGCAGTGGCTCTAGTTCCCATTGAGTGGGTGGGGTCTCTGATTCCTTGAGGGCAGCTGTGAGTCCATCCATGCCTGTGGATTGCCTGTTTTGAAATGACCCAGAGGACGCCATCTGGAAAGAGGTGAAGCTCAGATCACATCTAGAGATTTTGCAACCCCCTTAAACCTACAGCAGATGACATTGCCAAGAGGACATAATATGCCTGCACTGACTAAATGGCAGAAGGAAATTGGTCCAAGTAGGGAGGAATTCTGTACGGTGTGGATGGAGTGCCTTACTCTGGATGTCCTAAAGCGGCAGGCTGAGGGCCAGGAAGCTGGCAACACCTCTCGTGATCACCCGATCTATTGGGACAATGGTCTCCTGTATAGCAAGTCTAAGGTCCCTGAGCATGGTGCAATCTATGTTTTTGTAATCTCTCCGTGCTACAGGACCTTTCTACTGGAGCTGGGACATGATATTCGCCTGGCAGGTCATGTACAGCAGGACAAGACCTTTAAAAGGCGTCTCACTCACCTTTATTGGCCCTGGATGAGGATGGACTCAGATGCATTCTTCAACAAACTCTGAAAAGTTATGATTTAGAATAACTTTTGGACTTTTAGCTGTGGAGGACTAGGAGCTACCACCCAAGCTGATTCAGCCAAGGTGTTACTCACTGGGAAAGCGGAACTTATTGTCAGATGGAGCTTATTGCTTTGTCCCACTTGAGGATTCTGAGCTCTGAAAAGGAGACTACGTCCAAATGTAGAAATCTTGACCGTCCGAAGGCACGAAAAGTATCTGACCAAGGAGGGTGCTTCTGTAGGTGCAAACTTTGAACTTTTCCTGTTCAAAGCTTTTCATGCCAAAATCCACTACTTCAGAGAGACCTGGTCCAGTGACTATCTAGCTTTGATGGGATGTCCTGTACAAAAATGCCCGGTTGAATGATTTTGACTTCCATTTCAGAGACTAAGGGGTTGAAATGTATCTTGGCGGAATAGATTCTCCATTGCAATGATGATGGAGTATCCATACCGCCAAGATAATGGCCCACCCAACAAATTATTACACAGGCAGACTACGCTCTCTCTGCGTGATTAAACCACTCTGACAGTGCTATGGAGTAAGGGCCATAGGAGGCAGACCTCTAATTCTGCCCATTCAATATAGATGGGTGGAATAAGAGGTCAATTTTCTCTCTCAATCATTGCCAGGAAAATCCTGGCAGTAAGGTACATGAAAACTGCTGAATGCTCTCCTCAGGACTCCTATTGTGGGGGAAACATTTTCTTTTTTTTAACAAGAAAATCCAGCTTTGGGATTTTTTAATATTTTTTTTAAAGAAAACAGTTTGGTTCACGGCTCTGTCATCGTTATGGAGCTGTGTACCAAAATGTAAATGGCATTGAAAGGAACAGCCATGATGACAGTTCCTGCCAATGCTTTTGAAATGACCACCAGCTTGGTAGCCATTTCTTAAATGTGAAGGGTGGCACCGCCATCAAAAAATAAATCAGGCCCTAAGTGCTAAGTTAACATTTCGGTCAGCCTGAAATCTCACCTAGGTCCTGTCACCCTCAAACACTGCTAAATGAATGGTGCTTTTTCTCTTCAATGTTTTGAAATTACTGTTTCTGGTTACCCCTATTTAATTTTTTGTTATTTTGGTATAATTTAGTTTATTACATTGTACTCTGTTTTTGTGAAGTGGAGCAAGATTGTTTTATGTTTTGTTTTCAGCTTTTTTACTGTTTTGGTATTTCTCAATGCATCACGCATTTTCTGTTAGTTAAGCCTTCTCTGCTCCGTGCCAGAGCCTCCAGGAGTTGAGCTCAGGTTTAAATTATTGAAACCTATACAGGACAGGGTAGTGATTATATTACTTTTGGTGGACTTGTTTCTACCTTAATTAATAATTCACTTTCTGATATCCGTTACTACAACGGCAGTAAACATATTTTGTTTCCATGACATGCATAAATAAAATAGCAATGGAGATGCTAAAATTATAGGAAAACAATTTCTCCTTTATTTAAGCATGAAAAATACATTGTGGGATACAGTAGCGGAAAGGTAGATACACAAGACAGGCAGGCACGGGGAACTGTGGTCAAGACTCATGCCAAGAATTAAGCTAAGTGTTAATGAACCATTGTGAAAGCTGAATTTATTAGTAATAACTTTTATTTTCTATGCGTTCAGAATTTGCATAGAATTAGGCTAATAGAGTAAATAATGTGCTGTTTGGAAAATGTGCCCTCTTGAGTGGCTGTCATAGCGTGCGTAATACCTTTAGTAAATGTATATGATTAATTAGTTGAAGTACATGTGTGGGGAAAATTGTAGTAATGTGTTATATTAATGATTCCATGCTATGTATTTGTTTAATAATGTTAGGCCTTAAATTAGCGAGGTTTGGGCCTAGTCTGCACAGCCTCATATTAAGCTGCAATGTTTAATAAAATTTGTGGGAATAAATGTCCAGAGAAGTAGTGATTTATTGTCCACACTGTGTTGAACAAACATTTAGCAGATGTCTTTAAATTTCTCATGATAACTGCTTGCTAGAATGTCTTGTACTAGAAGTTGCAACTTTGTAAAGTTTGATGCATGAGACAGTGATGTTTCCGGGAACCAACAATGGATGCGCTGACTGGAGTATGGATTGCAACAAGAAAGCTATCTGATGAGGCTGACGATAAGAACAGGAGAAGAGGAGCCAATCATTGACATATAAAAGACAGTTTAGTTATATCTTAGATTTGGGTTTTAATTTCTATTGGATTAACTGTAAATGTACGATTTGCTGATCAATAGCAATGTGAGAAGTTCTTTAGGAGATTTTAACTTAGCTTAACTGCAGAGAGGAGAAGTGGCGCTTTTCTATTCTGATTTTCCCCATCATGGTTCTGTTGGTGCAGCTGAACAGTTCTGTTGACTTTATATTTTAACTTTGACTTTAAAGCTAAATTGTTAATGGCAGATGCTGATCCCTTAGAGATTGCTTCTTAGAAGGTTCAGATAGCTTAGAGTCCCCTGTGTCTGAGCCATTCCCCTGTCATTGCCTAATGCTGACCACTAGGATGTCGAACTGACAAAGAGAATCAAAGCTTGCTGATCTATTTAAGGGGAGGTATAATACAATGCTATTGTTCTTGTCATGGGTTTTGTTCTTTGTTTCCAAGTACCAAATCAGAAGGTTATTTAGGGAGCCCTGGAAATGTTAACAAATTGCAACTAACAAAGAGTTTATGTTGTTAATATGCTGAATCTAGATGTATGTTATTTCTATCGCACAGTTGTTTCTAGTATTAATTTGTACAGTGACTCTCAAATGAAGGGTGAAGTGGGTAGGTTTATCTAAAAAAGTGCATGAAGGTGATTGTATAGTGATCAATTTTGCAAATTCTCACTTTGTTAACTATTGCTGGCGACTCTACCATTGTGTGCGAAAGGGGATGGTGGGATCAAAATGTATTAATTAAACTTTTTTTATGGGCCGACCACTCTACCACTTCCTTTTATGAAGGTTTCCCACGGCCAAAATATAGCTCTGCCAAAGGTACCTTCATGGAACCCCACCGTCGATCCTGAGGGCAACCAAAATCAGTCCTCCCTTGATGCAATTGATTGACAAATGGACGGGTTGGGGTTTCTAAATGATACTATACAGGAAAACGAGTTGGTTGGAGGGCATACACTTTTGGAATTGCCTACAGGGTCTGATGAGCCAGTTAGCTTATCACAGAATATAACAGATACGGCCATAATTAAGGGGCCTGGGATAATGTCCCAGCAAAGTAATGAACTTTTATCCTTAATTAGTTGGAACATTGCTGGGCTACGTTCTAAAGCTGAAAACTTAGAATGGTTGGAGTTTGTATCCACATTTGATATCATTTGTCTTCAAGAAACTTGGCATAGGGCACCCTTTTATTTAGATGGCTACTATTCTGTGTCCCAGCCAGCTCTTCCATCTAGAGCGGGCAGAGCAAGTGGCGGGCTTCTGGTACTCGTGTCATTATTACTTCCAAAAATCGAGGTTTCTTTGATCTGGTCCTCTGCTTTTTTCTTGGTGGTTTTATTATCAATGACTGGGCGAAAATACATCTTACTCTTAAATTTTTATAATAATATTCCGAGTACCGCCATGCCAGGAAGCCTCGAAGAGCTTACAGATTTGTTAGACTCTGCTGGGAAACTCCAGGACAGGGAATTTGATATGATTTGGGTTGGAGATTTTAATGTTCAATTGTGCAATCATGAATTACCTCACCTGTGTGGTGTTTCCACAGAAGGCAGAGAGTCACTCACTCATTTTATCCACTCTAATTCAGGTAATGCCTTGAATACCCTTATTTATAAATTTGATCTCGCTTTTGCAAGGGATATGACAAACAGTCGGACAAGGGGAATACCCACCTGTACAGGGAGCACGAATGGCAGCATTATTGATTTTATCCTTATCTGTCCTTCATTTTCACGTTCAATGGTGGATTTTAAAATTAAATCTCACTGTGCCAGTGACCATAATCCCTTGAGCATAAAATTAGCTCTTAAAACTAGGGAAATTTACCTAGGATAGTACATAAAGGTAAAGAGGTTTCTAAAAGAAATTCTGGCCCCCGTATGAGATGGGAGAGAGTAAACCCAAACACTTTTCATGAGGTCCTCATAATTCAAAATAAGGTCCACATAAATACTTGTTTGACCCTGCAATCCACTTGTGACCATCTTATAACTGCTTTTGAGTTTAATTCGGCCTGTACGGCTGCCCATAGAGATCTAAAGACAGCTATTAAAACTATTCCATTCAGCCGCGATTTAGTTAAACAGGCCAAGGGCCGATATAAGTCAGTTCTTGAGGAAAGAAAGAATGAAATACGCACTAGCGCTTGGGAAGATCTCACGGCAGCCACGGAACTGTGGGACCCCACTAAATTTTTGAAGGTGGTTAATCATCCATATTATTCAGGGCAGGTAAATAGGGAGGATGACTGTCTGATACCAGAGGGGGTCTGGGTAGAACATTTCTCAACTGTATTTCAGTCCATGAATAATCCTAATTATGGTGTGGTGGCATGTGCCCTCCCACGTCTGGCCACTCCCATTCCAATCAAGAGTGGTATTTTACTTGAGGCATATGAGATCAGTGCAGCAATAAATAAAATGAAAATAAGGAAAGCCCCCGGCCCGATGGGTTTCCAGTGGACTTATTTAAATCTCTACCTGATTTGTGGAACCCACTAATCACAAATCTTTTGAATAGTGCTATTCCTCCCTCATGGTTAACGGCAATACTTGTCCCGATATTTAAAAAGGGTAATAGGCTTGACCCCTTTTGCTACATACCCATCTCTCTCATTGACTCCACGGCAAAGATTCTGGGGAGCATCATTTTGACCTTGCTTGAGGAGTGGGTTGCAAGGACAAACATTCTATTGCCAATTCAATATGGGTTTAGGCCTGCATTAGGCACAGTGGATCAGGCCCTAAATTTACATCTTATTCTTAGCAAATATGTTATTGCAAAAAGGGAATCTATCCACTTAGCCTTTATAGATCTGTCCAGTGCATTTGATATGGTGAACAGAGCAAAATTGTGGGAAATAATGGATACAATGGGGATCGAGCAAGATCTGTTGGATTTGATTAAACGCTTATACCCTGACCTTACTATTATAATTCAGTTTGGACAACATGGCGAAAGATCCCATCCCCTTGCATCCAATCGGTGTGTTAGACAGGGCTGCACTCTGGCACCTTTTTTATTTTTGTTATACATAAATGGCTTGTATAGCTATTTAGCCCGAAATGGTAAGGATTTCCCAAGGTTGAGTTTTAGACAATTGCCGATTTTATTATATGCCGCCGCCGCCGTTTTAATTGCTCGCACAGCCAATGGCCTACAGACCCTTTTGGGCATACACAAGAGCTTGATTTGAAAGTTAATTTTAAAAAGTCACATGTTATGGTTTGCGGTCCTAAAAACACACGTACTAAATGTTTTATAATGGGGGAAATGCTTTAACAAAGGTAAAAGATTTTTGTTATCTAGGTCTGTACTTAAGTACCACTCTGTCATGGAAATTTTAAGCTCCAACAACTGGAAAGAAATGTTGAAGCAATCTTCCGCTTTGCCCATAGATTAGGGCATAGACTGGTTCACCAGATCATCAAGCTCTATAAATCCAAATGTGTTTCGGCTGCGATTTATGGGAGTGGCCTCAGGGGATATACCAGCTCAAGTATATTACAACTGGCAGAGAATACATTTCTCCATCGGCTACTTATGGTGCCCAAGAACGTAGCAAATATTATATGCCATAAGGAGTTGGGAATCCGTTACATTACAGACTTGATAGATATTGCCCCACTTCTGTTATGGATAAATGTATGGTTAAATCCGGCGGCTATTCTAACATATGATTGTATAAAAGACTGTATTTCGTTAGCAAATTTTAACAAAATCCCATTGTTAAATTCTGTTCACAATGGCTTTCGAAACTTGGATTTGGAGTTTATGTATTTTAAACTAGAGCTCTTGCCCGCCAATGCGAAAGAAATTGTTAAACTCCGATACAAAGAGCATGTTATGAACCTTAGATATCAAGTGGCAGAGAAATTGAGTTATTTTAATTCATATGTACAAATTTCATCTTCAGATTAATTAGAACCTTATTTTGTTTGGTTCCCGATCCCTTCTCTATATTCTTTTCTTGTACTTTTTAGATTTAACTTGATCCATTTTAGAGTGGCGTTTCTGACAAAATGCGTGTGGGAAAAAATATTACCGCTATGCCCTTGTGATAATTTTTCAAAACAAAGTACTTGTCATTTTGTTTTATTTTGTACACTCTACTCAGCTCCTAGGGAAGCTTTTTTATTACCTATTTTGCGTAATTTGCACACCCTTTCTTATAAAGAAGGATTGATTGGCATGCAAAGCCTTTCATCCAAACAAATGTGCAGCTCTATTTTAAGTTTTATTAAATCCGCTATCACCATTAGGAACCGATATGAATTAGTAACGTGATTATTTATTAAGGGAATTTAGATATCGTTTTACTGTTGTATACGATTTTATAAGTATTTATTATTTTATATTGATAAGTAGGCTTAAGTGGGAAACTGTGATTTCATAGACTTGCAAATCAAAGAGACTTGCCCTTGAATTATGTAATAAGTACTGTACTTTATGATGATTTATATGTATTTATGTGTACTTTTATGGCAATATGCCGAATAAAGTTATTTTGACTGACTGACTGACTGACTCTCAAATGCTTAGTTATAAATGCTGTAGCTAAATTGAAATTCTTTAGAAGATTTGGTCAACTGGTATTATTCATGTATGTTTATCATTTGATTTGGAGACTAATTTACAAGATATATGCATTGTTAATCCAGGGGAATAAACATTTTAACTTTACTAAGAGGTGTGGTCATTCATGGCCAAATGGGTAATGGTGGGTAAAGACTGTTGATTCCCAAGTATTTGATTATGTTTATTGTTTCAGATGTTGTATTTGTAGAGAATCTATGACTTATGGTGGAATCACTCTAAGCGTAGTCAAAAGGTCTGTCGAACCTCTAACACGTCTCCTTATAAATTAGACTGTAAAAGACCAGATAAGGACTGACGCACTAACAGAAATGGTAGCAGAGGATAGTTTGTCTCCTTAAGAGGCCATCAAAAGGTCCTTTTTGGCTTTATAAATAGATAAAAGTGTTGCATGGTTTGTCTCCTTTAGTGGCCATCATAAGGTCCTTGTTCTCCTTGGAAGTGGTAAAAGAATTGGATGGTTTGTCTCCTTAAGAGACCAATATAATTCACAGATTTGGTAAAGGTTCAGAATTCCAGATTCGATGATACAAAGTGAAAAGATTATGGCCCTCATTATGACCCCGGCGGTGGGCGCAAAACTTTATGTAACACTGCCGACAGGCTGGCGGTGCGGACGGCCGTAATATGACCTCGGTGGTGAACTGCGAGTAAAACATCCAGTTCAACACCTGTGCCGCCAATGTTTAGGGACAGCCGGTGGCGGCGGTAGGCGTTTTCAGCTAGTTTTGGAGCCATATACCGCCGCAGTCATTACAACTCGGAGCACCGCCACGCTTACCGTGACGGTAACACCGTTGCGAAAAGCCTGGCAGTCCCCTTTATGGGTATAGGGGGGATTCAAGCAGAACACCAGATATGCTTCCCATGCACACATACAACACCACTAACACACATACATGTCCCCACACTCCCAACAGCATGCCCCCACACACATTTACACAGAAAAACACACATTAATTAATTGTCGTCATGGACCACATCCATGCACCCAGACAACACAGTTACACACACAGACACCTCAAACACACAGGGCACACACAGGGATACATGCACACACCCATTGATTACATTTACCCTACCTTCCTCGGGGGTCAGACGTCACCCCTGCAGGGATCCCTATGTTGTGAATAGGCCGCCCCACACTGCTGACATGTTTCCGCCATCGACACACCGCTGTGCTGACTTGTGGGTCATATTTAGGTGGGTGGAATATTTCTGGCGTGGCGGTGTTATTTTGCTGGCCGCCTATTTTCAACCGTCATTCACCCCAGCGGTTTGTGAAAACTGCCTGTTTACTGACGGTGTGTGTTTTTGTGGTCATAATACGGCAGTATGGTTACCGGCAGCACCAACGGTCAATTGGCGCCCGCCAGCACAGCGGTGGGTGGGCATTACCGCCAGGGTTGTAATGAGGCCCTATGTCTCCCTAAGAGCCTATCATTACTTTCCCAGAACCTTGGAATTTGCTAATGCTTGTTTGAAGATGTTCTCAGCATTCTAGTGACAGTGTGGATGAAATAGGTTTGCGCTTGCACATCTTAAGCAAATCGAAGGTGAATTGTGATGTTTGTGAGTGGATAAGAAGTCTCCGTACTCCAGATGAAGCTGTGTAAGGAGTTTGCATACTATAAAGTGTGAGAGCAAGGAAGTAATCGACCTTCACATGTGTGTGGCGCTTTGTGCCAAAAAATTGCCCACATAGTTGTTGGTATACAGACCCTGCATGGTCTAAGATTCCGGAGTATTGAAAAGTGTATAAGACACTTGGTTTATGTTGTAATTTGTCTGTTTAATAGGTCAGTTGGGCGTGTTTGTCAAACTCAAGCGTGCGTGTCAAAGTGAATGATTTGGTGAGTACTATGTGCACCAGGAGGATCCAATGATCTGTTGAGAGTAAAATATGCTGGTCTAATTTTGCTTGTGAGTTAGGGAAACTGATATAGAAGGAGTATCTGTCAGAGTGAAATGCTGCGGTAAAAAATCTGTAATGTTTCTGAAGTGATTGTGTTAACTACCTGTAGTAAACAGCTAAATTTGTATATTGTTTTTCAGTTAGTGCTCGCACTATTTGCATTTAGTTTGTGTGAGCCTGAGTTTAGGGGGGCAAGCTGAAGAACTTTGTCAGCTGCCGTTTACGTATGAGTGTGAGGTCATTAGAGCCGCACTGGGATAGGTTGGGTACTGAGAAGGGTCGCAAAAGGATTTGTTGTCAACTTAAAGCATGATTGGTTGAGAAGGTAGGCGAAAAGGATTTTGGGACTGAAATTCACTTCCAGATTTGATTGAAAGTAGCACATATAACAGAAAATAAAAAAATTAAAAGCTTTAAAGAGTGCCCTGAGGGGAGATACGTTTATTCGTATTCGAAGAACAAGGTGCTGCGCCATGTCTTTGGCTGAAACAATGGTGCAAAGAAACAGAGAGAGATGGGAGTTTTACATTCCCTGCCCATGGAACATTTAATTTGATGATTGTGGAGCATTTGAGTAGTGCACTGTAAGATTTTAAATGTCCTCCAAGACCTGCACAGTTTGAAGCATTAGCTATTTGGGAACTAGTGGGGAGGCAGCAACAGCAACTAAAATTTGAGAGAAGAATGAGGAAAGCTGAGAAAACTGTAGCTGAAGCAAGATGGGATAGTGAGCAGAAATGTTGGAGGACTGAGACTTTACAGGGCATTAAGTTGTTTCGGCAATTAAGCAAGAGAACATGAACAAGACTAAAAAGAGTACTAGAAAGAGGGAATCCTATCCTTCAGACGACAGAGAGGAGAAATCCACAAAGTCTAGGAAGTCTTTGACTCACGATGAAGAGTCAGATAATGACAAGTTTATTTTGCAAGTATTGAGAAATAGTCCCCCACCATAAGCAGCACATGAGAAAGGTTCAAACACTAGCGTAGACCCTACAGCTCCGATACCACTTAAATCTACATGGAGCCAGATACAGGTTGGTCATAGTATTACAAATACGTCTGTGATTCAAATGCCTATGCCTCTGGTCAACATACCCAGAATTTATCTACATATACCTTGTAGGAAGTTGGCTCTGTACATACTATCTCAAAGTAAGAGATAGTGTGCACAGAGTCCAAGGGTTCCCCTTAGAGGTAAGATAGTGGCAAAATTAGATAATTCTAATGCTCTATTTTGTGGTAGTGTGGTTAAGCAGTAGGCTTATCAGAGGGTAGTGTTAAGCATTTGTTGTACACACACAAGCAATAAATGAGGAACACACACTCAAAGAGTTAACTCCAGACCAATAGTTTTTACATAGAAAAATATATTTTCTTAATTTCTTTTTAGAACCACAAGTTCAAGATTTGAAGTAAATGCATAAAATGCAAGGTACTCCACACAGGTAAGTTAGGAACTTTGAATTAGAGCAATAACATATCCATTTTTTGTTAAAATGGCAATAAGCTATTTTAAAAGTGGGCACAGAGCAAAAATCAACAGTTCCTGGGGGAGGTAAGTAATGGTTAGTTTATCAGGTAAGTAAGAAACTTACTAGTCCAAGTTCCTGGGCATAGGCAGCCCACTGTTGGGGGCCCCAAAGTTACCACACCAGCAGCTCAGGGCCGGTCAGGTGCAGAGGTCAAAGAGGTGCCCAAAACACATAGGCGCCTATGAAGAACAGGGGTGCTCCGGTTCCAGTTTGCCTACAGGTAAGTACCTGAGTCTTCGGAGGGCAGACCAGGGGGGTTTTGTAGAGCACTGGTGGGGGGAACACAAGTAGGCACACAAAACACACCCTCAGCGGCACAGGGGTGGCCGGGTGCAGTGTGCAAAGCAGGCGTCGGGTTTTGTATAGGATTCAATCGAGGGACATGGGGGTCACTCTAGCGGTGCAGGCCGGGCCCAGGGGGGCCTCTTGGGCCAGCCACCAACTGGGCTAGGCAGAGGGTTGCCTGGGGGTCACTCCTGCACTGAGGTTTGGTTCCTTCTGGTCCTGGGGGCTGCAGGTGCAGTGTTTGGTCCAGGTGTCAGGTTCCTTGTTACAGGTAGTAGCGGTCAGCAGGAGCCTCTGGTTTATCTCTGCATGTGTCGCTGTGGGGGTCGTCTCGGGCTACTCACGAGGTCATAGTCACCTGGGAGTCCTCCCTGTGGCGTTGGTTCTCTGGAGCTCGAGCCGGGGGCGTCGGGTGCAGAGGGTGAAGTCTCACTCTTCCGGCGGGAAGAGTGAAGTCTTTAGAAGTTGCTAAGTTGTTGCTGTTGTTGAGCAGAGCCGCTTCTCACAGGAGTTTCTTGGTCCTTTGGTTCAGGGCAGTCCTCTGAGGCTTCAGAGGTTGCTGGTCCCTGTCGGATGCGTCGCTGTTGCAGTTTTCTTCGAGCCAGTGACAGGCCGGTAGGGCTGGCGTGAATGCAGTTGTTGTCTCCATCTGCAGGGCTTTCAGGTCAGCAGTCCTTCTTCTTGTTGCAGGAATCTGATTTCCTGGGTTCTTGGGTGCCCCTAAATCCTAAATTTAGGGGTGTGTTTAGGTCTGGGGGCAGTAACCTATGGCTACTGTCCTGCAGGGTGGTACACCCTCTTTGTGCCTCCTCCCTGAGGGGAGGGAGGACATCCCTAATCCTATAGGGGGAATCCTCCAAACTTAAGATGGAGGATTTCTAAAGGCAGGGATCACCTCAGCTCAGTGCACCTTAGGGGCTGTCCTGACTGGTCGATGACTCCTCCTTGTTTTTCTCATTGTCTCCTCCAGCTTTGCTGCCAAAAGTGAGGGCAGTGGACGGAGGGGCGGGCATCTCCACTAGCTGGGATGCCCTGGTGCACTGTAACAAAAGGGGTGAGTCTTTGGGGCTCACCGCCAGGTCTTGCAGTTCCTGCAGGGGGAGGTGAGAAGCGCCTCCACCCATTACAGGCTTTGTTTCTGGCAACAGAATGACAAAGGCACTCTCCCCATGTGGCCAGCAACTCGTCTGGTTGTGGCAGGCTGGCAGAAACAGGTCAGCCTAGCACTAGGAGTCAGACTGGTATTCAGGGGGCATCTCTAAGATGCCCTCTGGGTGCATTTTACAATAAATTCCACACTGGCATCAGTGGGCATTTATTGTGCTGAGAAGTTTGATACCAAACTTCCCAGATATCAGTGAAGCCATTATCGAGCTGTGGAGTTCGTGCTTGACAAAGTCCCAGATCATATACTCTTTATGGCTTCCCTGCACTTACAATGTCTAAGGTTTTGCTTAGACACTGTGAGGGCATAGTGCTCATGCACATATGCCCTCACCTGTGGTATAGTGCACCCTGCCTTAGGGCTGTAAGGCCTGCTAGAGAGGTGACTTACCTATGTCACAGGGAGTGTGAGGCTGGCATGGCACTCTGATGGGAGTGCCATGTCGACTTAGTCATTTTCTCCCCAACAGCACACACAAGCTGTGAGGCAGTGTGCATGTGCTGAGTGAGGGGTCCCCATTGTGGCATAAGACATGCTGCAGCCCTTAGAGACCTTCCCTTGCATCAGGGCCCTTGGTTCCAGGGGTACCACTTACAAGGGACTTATCTGAGTGCCAGGGCTGCGCCAATTGTGGAAGCAAAGGTACGGTTTAAGGAAAGAACACTGGTGCTGGGGCCTGGTTAGCAGGGTCCCAGCACACTTTCAATCATAACTGGCATCAGCAAAAGACAAAAAGTCAGGGGGTAACCATGTCAAGGAGGCATTTCCTTACATACCTATTGTAGATACTGCAACAAACCTAGCAGTGCCGATAGGACAAGTTTATCAGAAGCCGACTTTGATCCAGATAGAGTGTACACCGATTTATATCTCCCCAATGCAAACACAGACAATTCCGAGGTACACCACCGTAACTGGATCACAGACTGAGATGCCTCCATTGATAAGTCAGAATAAAGGAGTAATGTACCCCAGAGATCCAAATGCCCGATCCAGTCCAGACGCAGTGTCAGTACCGGTTACCAAAGGTCCAATTATACCATTGTTGGCCCTGGAAAATAATCAGAGCAGTGAGCAGAAAACTCTGAATCTGATTGTAGAAAGGGAGGGATTTTCTAAAAAAACACCAGAATTATGCCTCCCATTAGACCAATATTTGATGGAACAGGTCTATTAATTGATTTGGGTTCTTTTAGTACTCCTCCAAATAATCAGGGGAGATTCGATATAGGTTCCAATCCAACCATGGTAACACCAGAGACCCCAAGCCCAATGTTACAGCAGGTGCCCGGTGTAAGGAATTACAACATTTCATTACAAGGCTTGACAGCTCAGCAGTTAACTGATTGGTTGGAGAAGCTGAGTGTTGGAAATAGCCTTTCTGCAGGGTCACTCCCAAACTTTATTTTTGCCTTCTTGTTCTTCTTTTTCTAACCTCATTTTTGCTGGCTTTAGGATTCTGAACACTTTACCACTGCTAAACAGTGCTGAAGTGCATGTGCTCTCACCCTAAAAACATGGAAACGTTGGTTCATACCCAGTTGGCATATTTAATTTACTTGGAAGCCCCTAGTACAGTGTACAACATGTACCCAGGGCCTATAAATTAAATGCTACTAGTGGGCCTGCAGCACTGGTTGTACCACCCATATAAGTAGCCCCTTAACGTTGTCTCACACCTGCCATTGCAAGGCCTGTGTGTGCAGTTTTACTGCCCTTCGACTTGGCATTTAAAGGTACTTGCCAGGCCTTAAACTCCCCTCTTTATACATGTAAGTCATCCCAAAGGTAGGCCATAGGGCAGGGTGCTTTGTAGGTAATAGGCAGGATATGTACATGTGTATTTTATATGTCCTGGGAGTGGAAAACTCCTAAATTGGTTTTCCACTACTGTGAAGCCTGCTCCTTTCATAGGATAACATTAGCGCTACCCTCGTATACTGTTTGAGTGGCAGATTCTGATCAGAAAGGGGTAACCAGGTCATATTTAGTATGGTCAGAATAGTAATAGAAAATGCTGCTTATTGGTGAGGTTGGATTTTATAATACTATTTTAGAAATGCCATTTTTAGGAAGTGAGCATTTCTCTGCACCCAAATCCATCTGTGTCTTACAGCCTGCCTCCAATCCACGTATGGGCTGGGCTGGCTGATAGCTCCCTTGTGAATTTCATCCAGATAACCACAAACACAGGATACTCAGTCACACCTGCCTTTATCTGCATACTGCATGGGTCTTCCTGGGCTGGGAGGCTGGAGGGCCTAACACTTACATTTCAAAGGCTAGTGGCCTGCCCTCACACAATGGACTGCTAAACCCCCTACTGGGACCCTGACAGACAGACCTGTTCTGAAAGAGGAACTTGTGCTCTTAAAAAACACCCTTTGAAGTCTCCCCCACTTCAAAGGCATTGTTGGGTATATAAACTGGGTCTCTGGCCCCACCAACTCAGACGCTACTGGACCTGAACGTGCAACCTGTCAAGAGGAATTGCCTGACTGCCCAAAGGACTGATCTGGACTGCTTTGCTGAGCAGGACTGCTGCCCTGCTGTTGCCTTGCTGCCCTCTGACTTTGCTAAGAAGTGCTCTCCAAGGGCTTGGATTGAGCTTGCCTCCTGTTTTCTGAAGTCTCAGGGCCAAAAAGACTTCCTTGTGTGCCAAACATCGACGCACAACTTGCTGGAAATGACGCACAACTGTGGTGCGACCGTGAAATCGCTGCACAGCTGAACCAGAATGACACAGCCCAACTTCCCAAGTGAAGAATTGATGCAGTGCCTGGCTGGCAGCCAGAAATTTGACGCACATCCCTACCGGATCGACGCACAGCCGAACCAGAACAATGCAGCCCAACTTCCCGAGTGAAGAATCGATGCAGTGGATGCTATTTGACCGAACATTTGACGCATCACCTTCCGGATCAATGCAACGCCTGTGACTTCATCCCGCATGCCCAGGATTTCCAGGCATCATCCCTGGTCATCAAAAATATCCCTGCATCGCAGTGAGGAACCAAGACTGCATGCCGGAAATCGACACAAAGGATCTTGCAGCATAGAAAGAAACGTCGCATTGTCTGTGCTGCGCTGGAAATGCTGACGCACACCCTATTTTTCGACGCATCTCCTCCGTGCGTGTTATTTTTTATGTAAACAATGTACTTTGTGAAACCAAAAGACAACTGTTGATTTCTAAGATTTAAGACTTTTTTTGATCTTGCAGAAGTGATGTCTCAACTTGCGCTTTTTGAATTTTATCATTTTTACCTTAATTTAACCAGATAAATATCTTATATTTTTCTAAACCTGTGTGGTGTATTTTTGTGGTGTTTTCACTGTGTTACTGTATGACTTATTGCACAAATATTTTACACATTGCCTTCTAAGTTAAGCCTGACTGCTCAGTGCCAAGCTCCCAGAGGGTGGGCACAGGATAATTTGGATTGTGTGTCACTCACCCTGACTAGGTTTGTGGTCCCTATTTGGACAAAGGTGTATACATCTGCCAACTAGAGACCTTATTTCTAACACTCAGTAGCACCCAAGGTGATTCCAGTGGAGGAAGTGCCCTGAATTTGACCAGGCTTAGACTAGAATTAGAATTAGAATTAGACTTAATTGAAGGAATGATGGGGTCAGACAGAATTGACTCATACCAAAAAGACGAGTTATGTTACTTGTGCCAATTGATTACCAACAAAGCAGTAATAGTATATCAGAAATGAGCAGATCTGGCAGGAAAATATGATGTCGAAATGTAGAAAACAAAGCATTTAAAGAGAAGTTACAGACTAGAGTTTGATTCAAAGGACTCTGAGAACATGAGAATACCGGGAATTAAAATTCACACTAGAGAACTACTTCAGAGCATTCAAACATGGAAAGCGTTAGATAAGTGGGAAGGCAGATGGGTGAAGAAAAGAGAAAAGAAGAAAAGGTATTCTGTGAATCTTACTGTGAATGTACAGCAAGTTGAGTATCCAGTGAAAATATTACCAATGAGAGAAATTCCAGGAGGAAATTGTGTCCATGTCCCTTCGAGGAGGAGTGACATATTGTAATTTATTAATGAATATCCCAGATTGAGAGAGAAGCGAGTGGAATGTATCAGCAAGCAGACAGGTTCGTGAAACTTGCTAATTGCTTGTGGGACAATATGGACACCCTGTTCGAAATATTACTATAAGGTGATTGAATATTTGAAAGCGAGAATTTCGGCCAAGAATATTGACTGGCAGAGAATAGACCGCACAGTGCAGGAAGGAAAGGAGTCAATACATGCATACTATGAGCGACTGTTGCAGGCATTTAAGCATTACAGTGGTACAGAAACAATTGAGCTGTAGGACATGAGTCCTTTTGTGTTCCAATTTGTTGAATGATTGAGACCAGAAATTAGCCAGGTGATTAAGAGTCATTTGATTTGTTGGTAAACAAAGATAATTGATAAAGTATTACAGTATGCAAAGTACTGTAGTGACAAGATTAAGTTGAAGCAGAGAAAGTTGAAAGAAAATGCAATTGTGATGCAGATTAAAGTGGCACAATCAGGAATGCAGGGATTTTTCATTGCTCAAATGATGGAATTGTCATCCAGACAAACAGTGATGAAGATGACTTGCCTGCAGAAACAGATTGTGATACAGTGAATGAGGAGTACCATTTGATGAGTTTCTTTCCAGTTTTCACAATTAAAGATCTTACTTACTTCCAATACCATATGACAGAGGACACAATTGAAGGGATTGCTCCCATAATTGCAGAAATTGCAAACCAAGGTGTTTTGAAAGAAGTGCTGGGCAGCCCATGTAACTCACCAAAAATGGGATTGTGAAAGCCTTGTGGGAAATTTTTGATTGTTCAGGGTTTGAGGAAAGTAAATGATATAGTGATTAAAGGTTGTCCAGTAGAGGCAAATTCAGCAGTGACATTGTTTCAGATTCCATGCAATGCTGAATGGTTCAGCGTAGTGGACCTGTCGCAAGCATTGTTTCCTGTACCTCTTCATGAGGATGGTCGATTTCTTTTCTGTTTTTAATTTTTGGATCGAGTCTATTGTTTGTGCAGAATTCCTCAAGAATTTTCAGAGTCACCGTTCATTTTCAACCAGATCCTAAAAAGAATCTGGAGTCATTGGAAATGCCTTTCCAATCAATGTTAGTCCAGCACACTGATGATTTATTGGCTGTGTCAAAGACAAGAGAAGCATACAAGTATCATACTATTGCCTTATTGAATCATTTATGGAAGAATGGACATAAAGGCCCTCTTTACGACCCTGGCGGTCGGCGGTGGGAAAAGTTCTGCAAACAGGCTGGCGGTATCTTTTCCCAAATTATGACATTGGTGGTTTGGCTCAAGCCAAACCGCCAATGTACCACTCCATCTGCCAGGTTGGTAATGGCCGCTGGGCTGGAAACTTCAGCCACCCTCTGGATTATGACCCCGCCTACTGCCATGGTTTTCGTGGCAAGCGTACCGCCACGAAAACCATGGAGTTAGGCACTATCAGTGCCAGGGAATCTGTTCCATGGCACTGATAGGGGTCTCTCCTGCCCTCCACCCCTTACACAGAGTCCCCCCCACACACACCCTCCCTCTCCTGCCCCCTACATATTTATACACCCACACATGCACACATACACAATCATACACACATGCATACCCACATCCACCCACGCATGCACTCATACATACCCACACACAGCAACACACACCAACATACTTTTGGCGAAATTCCATCTACGGTCATCATGCTGTTGGGTGGCTGGTAGCGAACTCAACAGTATGTTGGCAGCCGTGGCGGTAGGCGGCAGTTACCGCCAAAGTTATAATGAGGGCTAAAGTGTCCCCAGCTAAATGACAGTACTGTCAGAAAGAAGTGAAATACTTGGGACAATACATTGAAAAAGGAGCTGAAAGGATTTCCAGAGAAAGGGTTACAGCCATATTGCAGATGAATCCCCCAGCTGCACAGAGAGATGTCGGAATGTGTCTGGGCATGGTGAGCTATTGTCGCCAGTGGATTCCCAACTTTTAAATCATTTCAAAGCCATTGCAGAAGCTGCCACACAAAGAAGTTACTGATCCCTTAGTGCTAGACCAAGCTAGTATTAAAGCTTTTACTGAATTGAGAGAAAGTTTGTGCAAAGCCCCGACTTTGGGAATGCCTGACTATACAAAACCCTTCAAGTTGTTTTGTCAGGAGTGTGATGCATATTCTTTGTCTGTTCTGACACAAGTCCATGGTGGTGTAAGCCACCCAGAAGCATATTTTCAGCGACTTTAGCTGTCACAACAGCTTTACCTGGCTGTCTGCGCACACTAGCCATGGTTGGATTGATCCTCATTCAGAGTTATATTATGGTCCTTCACTCCATTGAATTTTTGCTTATGAGAACAAAGACTCAACACTTGACAAATGCCCAGTTGACTCGATATGAAACTGTCATACTAGGTTCTCCTAATATAACATTGAAAAGGTGTAGAGTGCTTAAACCAGCAACCTTGCTTCCAAAAGAACATATTGAAGCTGACAAATTGAAAGAAGTTGAACATGACTGAATGGAGGTTACTGATTTGTGCACAAAACCGAGACCTGCCATTAGAGTTACTCAATTGGAAGAAAATGACCAAATTATTTTTGTTGATGGTTCCTGTTTAAGAGACAGCATGGGAACATTGAGAGAAGGATATGCTGTGTGTACAGTTTCTGGTATACTTGAAGCTTCGTGGCTTCGGGGAGTGTATTCTGCACAAGTAGCTGAGTTGGTATCCCTTACTAAAGCATGCCATGTCTCTGCACAGCTTAAAGTTATCATTTATACTGATAGGCATTATGGATTTGTAATAGTCCATGATTTTGGCCAGCTATGGTCATAGAGAGGTTTCCTGACCTCTTCTTGTTCACTGGTTGGAAATTGTGAAAGAATCCATGATTTGTTACAAGCTTTACAAATGCTGAAAGGATTGCTCTGGTGAAATGCAGTGCACACCTGAAATCACAAGATGTTGTGTCAATGGGAAACGGATATGTGGATCAAGTCACAAGGTTTTGCACATTGAACTGTATATCATTCAAAGACAAATATGAATTGTTACCTGAGGAAGAAAATTGTACCAGTTAAGCTTGACACTTCACAAGAACTGAAAGCGCTTCAGGATAATGTTGACCGGGAGGAAATGAAAAATTGTTGAAATGTGTTCAGCGTGAGGATGACCTATGGGTGTCCGGGGAGGGACAAGTGGTCTTGCCAAACAATTTGTTGACTCAAATGACTAGATATAACCGTGGTGAAGCACATGTTGAAAGAGATGCCGTGATTTGCATGTTCAACCAATGTTGGTTTAATCCAAAATTTAGACAGATTGCTATTGTTGCATCATCTGCCAGTAGACAAATGTGGGTAAAGAGACTGTGGTCAAAACAACTCACATTTGAAGAGCAGGTGGTCCATTTAGCAGAATGCAGATGGATTTCACTGAGATGCCTGTTTGTGGAGGATTGAGATATGTGCTGATGATTGTTTGTATCTTTAGTCATTGGATTGAAGCTTACCCTACACGAAGAAATGACAGCCTTACAGTAGCAAACTTATTGCTTAATGAACTGATACCTTGTTTTGGTTTCCCGGTCTCTTTAGCATCAGATAGGCGAAGTCACTTCAGCAATGAAGTAATTAAATTGCTTGTTTCAGCTTTAAACATTGAGCAGAAGTTGCATTGAAGCTACTGCCCTGAAGCGTAAGGACTTGTTGAGCAAATGAATGGTACCTTGAAGTCAAGAACTGTGAAAATGTGTGCGTCCACAAATCTGAAATGGCCAGACGCACTACTGTTAGTCTGATGAATGTGAGAAAACACACCCGACAGAAAAACAGGACTGTCGCCGAATGAAATCCTCATGGGTAGAGCAATGAGATTACCAGTGGTTCCTGCCAATGCTCTTGTGAACATAACAGATGATGTGGTTTTAGATTACTGCAAGGGTCTTGCTGATGTGGTTCACTCTTTCTCTCATCAGCTGGAAGCCACCATACTGCAACCATCTCAAGATCAAATCCACAACCTGAGAGGGGGAGATTCGGTTGTGATTGGGAAACATGTGAGAAAGACTAGCTTGAAGCCTCAATGAAAAGGCCCTTCCCAAGTAGTACTGGTTACTACTACAGCTGTGAAGTCCACTGGAGTTCCAAACTGAATCCATGCCAGCCATACTCGGAAAGTACCCTGTCCTTTGGATGATAAAGAAGGGTTGTTGAGAGCACCAACAACTTCCAGATCAACTCCAGAACTGGAGGAGGGGATCAGGAGAATCAGAGACTGAATCTGAACAAAATGAAAGTGGTTCAAACCTTCCTGCGAGAGACGAAGTGGAAGACATACAGGAGGGTGATAGTAAACCTCAACTGAGGTGACAGGAGAGACTAGTCAGAGGAGGGCTCTCCCAGAAGCAGATTGTCTTGAAAGACAGACAGAGGAAACGACAGACCCCGAGGGGAAAGAAGATGAGGCGGATCAAAGCCAAACGATCTGACTCCTCCTGAACCAGTAGCAGGTACATCAAGAGAACATCCTGCAGAACAGAGAGAAGCTGCAAGTCCAACACTGAAAAGAGCATTAAGAAAGGGTCCACTGGAAGGAGATAAGTGTCTAAAATCACAAGGCAAAGGAAAAGAAGCAATTACAGTGACAACCATTGTAAAAGAAATAGACACAACAAGAATAGAAGATTTAATTATGGAGAATTAAATGGAGATCGAAGATTGAAAAAAGTTAATTGCAAATAGAAGGTACGCAGGTCCTGAATGGGAGTATGCGATAAGAGAATGGCAGAGTGAATGTTTGACTTTTTGTTCCAATTTAGAAATCTCAGGTCATTATTTTGGCATGTGAAAATCAATGAACTGAACTTAGTAAAGTTGTGAAACTAAGGAAAGTGACAAGAGACAATTGAAAGTAACCGGAAGAGACGTTTGAAATAAACTGATTTGACAAGCTGGTAACCCGATTTTGACAAGCTACCTATTTCTGACAAAAGTCCTTGAAGGACTGTAAACTGTAAATAAGTGCTAAAGAAGATTTTAGATTTTGTTTTGCCTTTTGCTGCATAGCTATAATTTTCTCTTCTACTTTCTGATTATTTTCAGATCATGAGTGAGCACAATCAACAGGTTAGGAACATTAGGTGCTGTAAATGCATAGGTATTGGTTTGGCGATTGTGTGCATGATAGGGTGTTTGGTATTGATTTTAAGTATTACTTTTCTTGACAAAATAGTAGCCAACAATACCTTTGCTTTAAAGACAACTACTACACTCACAGAATTAGTTAATTTTAGGATAAATGAGAAATACTTGCACGTAGATAGCAACCAAAGGAGTTCTTGCTTCCAATCTTTTCTATTGCCTATTGCGTGAGTATGTGGAGACAATGTATGCGAGGGAATGTTTGTGTGCACGAAGATTCTTTCATCAATGCAGGAGGGAATTACTTAACATAGTTTGCCTTTCATTTTGAATACGTTGTAGTCTTTTACTGACAAGATTCCATAACGAAGAATGCATTCAGTATTTTTACTGAAATCATGACTTAAGCCCTCATTACAACCCTGGCGGTAGGTGTTAAAGCAGCGGTAATACCGCCAAAAGGGCCGTCGGTAAAAAAAATGGGATCACGACCACGGCGGAAACCGCCAACATAGACAGCCACTTTCCCACTCCGACCGCCACGGCGGTAGCAACAAACACTGCGGTGGTAACCGCCAACAGACAGACATATGACAATGTACTGCCCACCCTACCACAACCCGCCAATCTGCCAGCTTTTCTGGGGCGGTACCAACGCCATCAAAAGCTCGGTGGAAACAGGACTTGGAAGTGAAACAGTTTACCTCTGAACAAGCAACGAAGAACCACGTCGCCATGAAGCCCGAGCTGCAGGTGTTCCCCATGCTGGTGTATCTTCTCATACATGACGGATATCAAAGGTGGCGGCGACGACCACAGTGAGTAGTGCACCTAGCACATGAGGGGGAGGAGGAAAAAGAGAGTTCACACACACACACAACATGCAACACCCCCACCTCCACCCTCACCCACACCATACACACAAAAACATGCAGCAACATTACATTTACACCCCGTAACTCCCTGGAAGAAGGCAAGGACAAAAGGAATAGAGTGCAAATAGTGATATTTTGAAATATGCAGATATAGCTAACGATTAGAAAAACAGTATATACAAATATTTACAATATGTACAGAGGGCCGTACCTTGTCCTTTGCAAATGTCCATGGCCCACTGGGCCAAAAAATCATGGGCAAAGCCCACACCTGGCTCCTGCCTCAAAACGGAGAGAACACTGCAGGGGCATCAGGTCAAAAACACACAGGCACCTCAGGGGGAAGGGGAGGGGGGCACCTCAGCCGGAAGATGGTACTACGCCACTGCTCCTGGAGGGGGCAACATGCCCACAGCGATGTCCTGGGGAGTGCAAAGCCACAGTCTCTCAATTGGGTGGTTTGCTCACTGCTTGGTCCTGGGGAGTGCAAAGCCACAGTTTCTCAAGTCTCTCAAGTGGATGGGTTGCCCACTGCTTGGTCCTTGGGAGTGCAAAGCCACAGACTCTCAAGTCTCTCAAGTGGGTGGGTTGCCCACTGCTTGGTCCTGGGGAGTGCAAAGCCACAGTTTCTCAAGTGGGTGGTTTCCCCACTGCTTGGTCCTGGGGAGTGCAAAGCCACAGTCTCTCAATTGGGTGGTTTGCCCACTACCTGGTCCTGGGGAGTGCAAAGCCACAGTCCCTCAAGTGGATGGGTTGCCCACTGCTTGGTCCTGGGGAGTGCAAAGCCACAGTCTCTCAAGTGGGTGGTTTCCCCACTGCTTGGTCCTGGGGAGTGCAAAGCCACAGTTTCTTAATTGGGTGGTTTGCCCACTGCTTGGTCCTGGGGAGTGCAAAGCCACAGTCTCTCAGGATTCTCAAGTGGGTGGGTTGCCCACTGCTTGGTCCTCTACTGGATGGCTACTCCACTGGTTCTGGAGGGGGCCTTGTGACCAGTCTGCTTCATCCTGCCAAGGATAGTGATAGTGGATGGATGCATTTCTCCACTGGTTCTGGAGGGGGCCTTGTGCCCAGTCTGCTTCAGCCTGCCAAGGATAGTGATAGTGGATGCATTTCTCCACTGGTTCTGGAGGGGGCCTTGTGCCCAGTCTGCTTCATCCTGCCAAGGATTGGGTGAGTGGATGCATTTTTCCACTGGTTTTGGAGGGGGCATTGTGCCCAGTGATGCTGCACTTGGGGTGTGGCAGTACACATTCCCTCACCTGGGTGTCTAAGGCACGAGATTTGCAGGGAACAGGTAGCATAATACTCCATGGAGGCAGGACCAGACTCCATCCTGCGGCGACTAAGGCTGCAAATTGGTGGTAGTGCCAGTGCTGGTGGGGGTGCTTCAAGTGGTGGTGGGAAGGTCTAGGCCGTCTTCTGCAGCCCTGGGCGGCTGCCCACTGGGGATGCTGCTGCTGACAGTTGTAGTGGCACTGGCTGGGCCTGTGGTGGTGTTTGCGGCGGTGTCTGCAGTGGGGATGCTGCTGGTGCTGGCTGTGGTGCAGGTGCTGGTAGTGGTGGAGGGATACTCCAGGCCATCTCCTGCAGCCTTGGACGGCTGCCCACTGGGGATGATGCTGCTGACAGTTGATGTGGCAGGGGCGGTGCAGTGGTGGGGCAGATGATGGTGCAGGTGGCGGTGCCTGCGGCGGTGCTTTCAGCGATACAGGTTGCTGTGCTGTCGGTACTGATGGTGGGCACCAGTCCCTAATCTGGAGCCTCCGAGGCCTGAAGTGCCTTGCCTTGGGTTTTCTTCCCCATCTCCACCTTGGCAGATGCTGCTGGAACCTTGGCACTGACAGCTTCAGGTTTGGAGGAGGCCTTGCTGGGTGGGTCGTGCTTCTTGGCCATGCTGCATGCTGGCCTCTTCTTCATCTTGGCAGGTGGCGGAATGGGTTGGTCCTTTGCAGGGGTCGGTGGCACACTGGCTGCCCTGATGGGTGCCCACTTTGATCTTCTGGGACTTGCAGGTACCACAGCGGATGCTGACTTGGTGGCTGATGTGCTGGCCTGGGATCTTGACACCCTGGCCTGATGGGAAGGACGGGGAGAGGTGTAGGGAAGAGGTAAAGGTTTGCCAGGAAAAGTTTTTTAGACACACTGGGACGGGAAGATGGAGAGGGTTTGGGAGTGGTTGTAGGAGGTGTACGTATTCGGAGTGTGGGCGAAGGTGCATGGCCTAGATGCTGTTGTGAGGTGAAAGTCTGTTGGGTGGGTGGGTGCTTGCGTTTGTGTACTTTGGGAAGAGGGGGTCACAGACACACTTTGAGAGGACACAGGGGATGTGTGCATGGTTGTGGGGGTGGTGACTGCTCGTGAGCAGAGTGTTGTGATGGGCGTTCTGGTGATGGAGGTAGTGGATGAAGATGTAGTGCATGCAGGTGTGAGTTTAGACGCTACTGGGAGGGAGGTGGAGGAGGAGGAGGAGGGGAATACAGTGGAGGCAGTGGATGTTGGTGTGTTTGCATGGGCATGGTGCTTGTTTGAGTGCCTGTGAGATGAAGTGTGGTGCTTATGTTTGCCTGAGCCACTTTTGTGTGGTGATTTGCGTGCATGGTGGCCTGAAGGTGTGCTTGGGATAGGCTGAGGTAGAGGGGATTGGGTCTGGGTAGTGGAAGTGGGAGGGGGGAGGCTGGACACAGGGACAATGGCTGCCATCAGTGCTGAGGCCAGAGCCTGAAATGCTCTCTGTTGGGCTGCCACGCCAGAGTGAATGCCCTCCTGGTAGGCATTTGTTTGTTGCAAATGCCTCTCGACACCCTGGATGGCATTCAGTATGGTTGACTGCCCAACAGAGAGGGATCTCAGGAGGTCAATAGCCTCCAACACTGATGGCAGCAGGGCTGACTGGGGCAGGGCCTGAAGTGCATGGGGCAAAGGAGAAGCCCACCCTCCTGGGTGAGTGGGCACAGGAAACACGCTGAGGGGCTGCTGGGAGGGTGGTGCTGGTGGGGGGGGCAGCTCTACCTGTTGTTGGGGGGGGCACAGATCTGTCCACCACCGCCAGGAAGCTTCCACCGAAGGTGGAGTCGCTGTCAGTGGTGTCCCCTCCTGTCCCCGTCGTGGAGCTCCCCTTTTCTTCCGTCCAACTGGTGCCTTCACCCTTGGTGGATTCGGCCTCCAGGACCATGTGGGATGCAGCTCCCTCCGTCGCCTCTGCTCCTCCGCCAGATGATGCTAATGCACACAAGGACAGAGCGACAAAACAAAAAGGGGGGGGAGAGAGAGAGAGAGGATACACTTGGACAATGCCAGCAACAACACTATCGTTGGCGTACACAACACACAGTGAGCTGCCTTATGCACTAGGCCAATCCCAACCAGTCACTAAGATAGTCACCAGCCCATGGGGTACAATGCCTAACTCCAGCATCTGTACACCTGACACCCACAGTACCCTGCCCAGTAGTAGATGGCCACTTACACCATTGGGGTAGGAGTTCGCCATAGCCTGCACACAAGGGACCTACCCTGCCATGATCGCCCTGGCCTAGGGGCACCCACAGCCCACATCCCCCACCCAGCTACCTCCTAAAGCGCACAAAGTCATGAATCTGAATCTGTACTCACTTCCTTGTGGCTGCTGTGATGCCCGCAAGCGCCCATCCAACTCCGGATAGGCCACTGCCAGGATGCGGAACATCAGGGGGGTCATGATGCGGCGGGCACTCCTTCCACGTTGGGAGGCCAGCCCCAGCTGGGCCTCCGCCATTTTCTTGGTCCAGCGGTGGAGGTCCTCCCATCTCTTGCGGCAGTGGGTGCTCTGCCTGTGATAGACCCCCAGGGTCTGCAGCTCCTTGGCGATGGCATGCCAAATACCCTTTTTCTGGAAGGCGTTGACCTGGAGGGAAAAGACAGCAGAAAAGGAAATCACTCACCGGTCCGGACCGGCATATCCATTGCCCACCAGTTCCCACCCATGCCCTGACACACAGACACTGACCACCTCTCAAGCAGCACTCAGGCCAGGATGCCTCAGCACCCCCCACATGTGGCTTACATCTACACCACTCCAAACATGCATTGCCCACACATCATGCTCACAGTGTACTCACCTGTTTGCCTGGAGGACCGTAGAGTAATGTGCACTGGGGTAGGACCACATCCACCAGTTTCTCCAACTCCTCCGCAGTGAAGGCAGGGGCCCTTTCTCCACACACATAAGCCACTGTCGCTTCCAGACTCAGGTCACAGCAGCACTTGCAGTGTAGGTCCTCTCCTGTTGACAGTCAGGTAGCAAGTGAGTGAATAGTTAGAAAATGGCGGTGACGTCCACGGCGGTGCATACCGTCACCGCCGGCGTACATCGCCATTGGCTCCTGGAACCAATAGGGACCAATGATAACCAATGTGAAGTTGCGCAGCGGTCATCGACCACCTACCGCGACGCTGCACAACGCCAGCACAATTACCTCATTTCCACTTGTCCCTCCTCACAGGTCAGGCAGCCGCCATTTCAGGGGGGCACATGGCATGGCACCAACTGCGTCACAGCAGACATTGGCACATCAACTGACTCTCAACTTCACATACTGCTTCTGTGATGTAAATTCAGCAACATTAGTGCAATCTATGTGGAAATATGACCCTCTCCTCACCGTTCTCCTCCATAGGCTACAACCGCTGAGGCAGATTATAAGATGGTTACATCCTCCGGTGTACAGACCCCTGGTGGACCTATCGACAATGGAGGACAGACACATTATCATCACATACAGACTTGATCATGCCACAATCCAAGAACTATGTGCCCAATTGGAGCCAGACCTGATGTCAGCTATCCGCCAGCCCACAGGAATCCCCCCTCTAGTGCAGGTCCTGTCAGTGCTCCATTTCCTGGCAAGTGGTTCCTTTCAAACTACAGTGGCCATGGCATCAGGGATGTCTCAGCCAATGTTTTCTAACGTGTTGACCAGAGTGTTGTCTGCCCTGCTGAAACACATGCGCAGCTATATCATGTTCCCCCAGGTGGATGAATTGGCCACAGTGAAGGCTGACTTTTATGCCCTGGGACATATCCCCAACATCATTGGTGCCATTGATGGTACACATGTGGCATTTGTCCCCCCTCCCCTGGGAAATGAATAGGTTTACAGGAATAGAAAAGGCTGTCACTCAATGAATGTGCACATGGTGTGTTTGGCGGACCAGTACATCTCCCATGTGAATGCCAAATACCCTGGCTCTGTGCATGACGCCTACATCTTGAGGAATAGCAGCATCCCATATGTGATGGGCCAACTCCAGAGGCACCGGGTGTGGCTGAAAGGTGAGCCCAGGGTCCCCACACAGTATAAGTAGGTGTCTGATTATGGGGTTGTCGCTAAGGGTTAGTGTGTGTCTAACAGTTGTCCCTCGATATTTACAGGTGACTCTGGTTACCCCAACCTCTCATGGCTACTGACCCCAGTGAGGAATGCCAGGACAAGGGCAGACGAACGTTACAATGAGGCACATGGGTGTACAAGGAGGATAATTGAGAGAACCTTCGACCTCCTCAAGGCCCGGTTCAGGTGCCTCTATCTGACTCATGGATCCCTGTACTACTCACCCAAGAAGGTGTGCCAGATCATCTTGGCATGCTGTATGTTGCATAACCTGGCCTTGAGATGCCAGGTGCCTTTTCTGCCGGAGGATGAGCCTGGAGATAGTCTTGTGGCAGCAGTGAAGCCTGTGGACAGTGACGAAGAGGAGGCAGAGGAAGAAGATGTGGACAACAGAACAAACATAATACAGGAGTACTTCCAGTGACACACAGGTAAGAGACTGTAACTCCACTTAACATTTCAGTGATCTGTTGGACATTGTACAGGGCAGCCTCGTACCCTATGTCTATGGCCACTGACTATTCCCTTTGGATGCTCTATTTTCAGATCTGTGTGCCCAATTCTGGCTCATGCTATATGTACTGCTGCCCACCGAAGGTCATCCTGTAGTATATTTCACTGTACATATACGTTGCAATGCTTTGATAATGTTGTACTAATACATTTGAAATTCATTACACTGACTCCAGTATGGTATTTGTTTCAAGGGTGTTTATTTTTGTGCCAATAAGTATAGGGTATGTGAAAGGGGCTGGGGTGATGGTGGAAGAATGTCCAGTTAGAGTCCAGTCTCTTGGTATCACAGGTGCATTGTCCAAGGAGGCATAGGACGGGAAGCAATGGCAGTTCAAGGTGGACTGGGTAACAGAGTGGGAGAGAAGGGTGACTATCTGGAGAGTCTTATTTGCTGGCGGGGGTCTTGGCAATGTTCTCTGTATTCTGCCTGGATCGCAGGGACCGTTTGCGGGGTGGTTCTCCTTCTGCAGGGGGTGGGGTGCTGGTGGCCTGTTAGTCCTGTGGCTGGGCCTCCGGTCCACTAGCACCTGCGGAGGTGGAAGGCTGTTCCTCTGTTTGACTAGTGTCAGGCGCCCTTTGTTGTGCCACTGCCTCCCTCATGGTCTTGCCCATGTCAGCCAGCCCCCCTGCAATGGTGACCAGGATGGTGTATATTTTTATTAGATCCTCCCTGATCCCCAGGTACTGTCCCTCCTGCAGCCGCTGGATCTCCTGCAACTTGGCCAGTACCTGGCCCATGGTCTCCTAGGAATGGTGGTACACTCCCAGGATGTTGGAAAGTGGGTTCCCTGTGCCTGGCCTTCCCCTGTCACACAGCAGTCCTCCCAGCTTTCCTGTTGTCCGGTGCCTCTGTCCCCTGAACTGTGTGCCCAATACCACTGACTCCAGGTCCCTGATCGTCCTGGGTTTGTGGGGTTGCCTGGGGTCCCTGTAGTGGTGGACACACTGCTGATTGACGTGTCCTGGGGACAGTGGCATGGGCCCGCTGGGTGGGTGCTGTGGTGGTGTTTCCTGAGGGGGAAGGCTCTGTGGTGGGTTGGGACTGTGGCAGGGGAACCGACTGTCCAGAGGTCCCTGATGGGCCAGGTTGGTCATCCTGATCCAGGCGTGCAGAGCTGCTGTCATCACTGTGGGCCTCTTCTGGGGGGTGGGGGGGAAAGGATGTAGCTGGCACCTCCTCTCCGGTGCAGTTGGGTAGGGGTCCTGTTGGGATGCAAATGCATTGTTAATGTATCTGCGTGTGCCATCTTGTGCATGGGTGTGTTTTCCTTTATGATTGTGATTTCCCTGTCAATTTAGCCTTGTGTGAGTGGCGATTTTGTGGGCTGGGTGAGTCTCTCTATTGGGCATGCTGGGGTGATGGCTGTCCATGCAGGTCTGTGAGTGATGTCCATGCATTGGTGGTGCATGCAGGGCTTGGTTTTGGGATGGGTGGGTTGTGCTAGTGGGGTATATGTGAGTTGGAGGAGTGATGGGGGTGAGGGTAGAGGTAGGAGTTTGTGATGACATGCAGGTAGGGTGGGGGGGATGAAGTAGTTAAGATTTGACTTACCAGAATCCAGTCCTCCTGCTACTCCTGTGAGGCCCTCAGGATGCATGATCGCCAAGACTTGCTCCTCCCATGTTGCTAGTTGTGGGGGAGGAGGTGGGGGTCCACTGCCAGTCCTCTCTACAGCAATCAGGTGTCTTGATACCACTGAACGCACCTTCCCCCGTAGGTCATTCCACCTCTTCCTGATGTCATCCCTGGTTCTTGGGTGCTGACCCATGGTGTTGACCCTTTCTACGATTCTCTGCCATAGCTCCATCTTCCTAGCAATAAACATCTGCTGCACCTGTGGTCCGAATAGCTGTGGGTGTACCCAGATGATTTCCTCCACCATTACCCTTAGCTCTTCCTCCAAAAACCTGGGGTGTCTTTGGGGTGCCATGGATGTGGTGTGAGTGATATGTATGAGGATGTGTGGGGTGATGTGTGGGGTGATGTGTTGTTGTGTATGCTGTGATGTGTGTGAATGGGTATGAGTGATGGTGTTCTGTGCCTCTGATTGAGTGGTTACTCCTGGCTTGTCTCTCTCACTTAGCTATGTTTTTTTGTTGAAAGGGATTGTGGGTATTGTGGGTGTGTGTTTTATAGTGGTGTGGGTGCGGTGTGTGTATGTGTGTCAGGTGTGTGTATTTTGAATTGTCTAATGTGGTGTAGTTTTGTATGTGTGTGTGTATTTTGAGCGCAGCGGTGAGTACTGCCAAAGGTTTACCACGGTTGAAAGGCTGCCGCGTTGATTCGTGGGTCATGGTACTGTCGACGTATTCCTATTAGCATAACGGTGTGGGTTTTGCTTTCGCCATTTTGTCACTGACCTTTGGTCTGGCGGACTTGTGTGGGTGTCTGTATTGTGGCGGTATTCTATGTGGGGGTCATAATACCTGTGGAGTATTACCGCCCCGGTAATGGTATGTTGGCGGCCGTCAGCACGGAGGTAGGTGGCATTTACCACCAGGGTTGTAATGAGGGCCTAAGTGTTCTTGTTTGTTCCTATAGTTAAGTACACAAGTACAGTAGCTAAGAAAAATAATATAGAATTAGTGAGAGGATTCTTTGAACCTACATTGACATATGGCACAGCTTATGCTCACAGAAACAACCTCACATGCACCTCACATGCTTGCTTACACCTATAGAAAATGATGACAGGACAAAGGCATTAAAGTAGAAGTTAGAGAAAGGCTTAGAGGAAAGGACATTTAGAAATGATCATGCATTTAGAGAAATAAAGGTGCAAGGGAAATTAGCTTTAGATGCTTAACATGTAGGGAAACTTTGTGTATATAGGCCTGAATCTAGAACTGGCTGATTGTTTGTGGGAACGAGTGAATGTAGACTTGTGTTTTTGTTTCAAAGTAAATGGACTTTCATGTTTAATTAACAAGATCCAGCAATTCCAGCAGCGTATTACATCTGGGACCAAATGTGTATTACCATCTTCCAAGAGGATGGCATGGCACATGTCACTAGGGGATAGTTTTCCCAAAGATTTATCAACTTGAGAACCTGAATAAAGTACCTAAAATGACTCAGTTACATCATGATAGACAAAAGGGAGAATCTAATTCTGACATAGTTGGAGATATATTTGGAGCAATGATTCCATCTTTGGGAGTTATTCTGAATTCAGTGAAAATTCGAAAGTTATCTACTATTGTGGATAACATGCTAAGTTTTCCGGGGCCATGATCTTAATGATTACAGAAATGGCTGCGGTGAGATCTGTGACTCTTCAGAAATGCCTTGTGTTAGCCATCCTTTTAGCAAAGGAGGGCGGAGTTTGAAAAATACTGAACTCCCAACATTGTTACATGTTTATACCTAACAGGAGTGAAGAAACTAGAAGCCTTATTAACAACCTGACTAATGATAGCGCTGATTTGAAAGATTTTGGGAAAAGGTTGGCAAAGGTTTTGCTTCTGTGGGAAATTGGCTTGGCAACCTAAGGAAAGGGATAATTTGGAAAATGATACAGATAGTATTGATTATTGTGATTTGTGTAATTTGTGGAACATGGGGAATTTATAAATTTATTACTAATGATTTGTATTTACTATGGGATGAGAATTTGCATAGAATTAGGCTAATGGAGAAAATAATGTGTGATTTGGAAAATGTGCCCACTTGAGTGTCTGCCATAATGCGTAATGCTTCTGGTAAATGCATATTATTAATTAGTTATTTGGGAGGGGGTCCTTGTGTTTTGGTTTGAGAGGGGGCAGCACTTTACCCTTCTATTTTGAGGGTGGAGGAGTGGGCTTGCGGTGGGGGCCGAGTTCCACTCATGTGCCTCTTCGTGGCAGCTCAAGTCTTTGGGGGTGGAACAGGGCTAGACTTGGTGCTGGAGGAACTGGGCTGGGGGTGGGACCTTCCTCTCACAGGCAAGATGGGGTGGGGAGGGAAGAGGTCAAGGCGGGAAAGGAAGAGCTTCTCAGGACCAATGGTGCTGGTTGTGCGAGGAGGGATGGGAGTGGAGATAGAGGGAGTGGTTGTAGGAGGAGAGGTGTGCTGGACTTGGGTGCAGGTGCATTGACAGTGTGCGTGTGTGAGGTGTATGGCTGTTGAGGGTCTGAGTGCGAGTGTTTGTGTGTCTCTGAAGGGGGCAGACAGGGTGGGGGAGGTCAAACAGGATGTGTGGATGCATGTTGTGGTGGTAACTGCAAATGAGGTGGATGTGCTGCATGAGGTGGTGATGGTGGTGGTGGTGACTGCGCATGTGGTGTGGGGGATCCATGTCTTCGGGTCTGCTGTTGTGGTGACTGTGGGCAAGGCTGTACAGGTGGCAGGTTCTGGGGCGTTGATGCAGTGCATGCAGGTGTGAGTGCTGATGTGACTGTGAGGGAGGAGGAGGAGGGGAGACAGTGGAGGCAGTGGATGATGGTGTGTGTGCATTTGTGTGTTAGCTGTGTGAGTGCTTGTGGACTGAAGTGTGCTGCCTGTGTCTGTCTGTCCGAGTCTTTTCTGTGGTTTTGGGTGCATGCTTGTCAGAATTTGTGCGTGGGATGGGCTTGGGGAGAGGGGACTGGGACTGGGAAGTGGTAGTTTGAGGGGAGACGGAAGAAACAGGGACACTGGCTGCTGTCAGAGAGGAGGCCAGAGCCTGAAACAATCTCTGTAGGGCTGCCAAGCCATGGGAAATGCCCACCAGGAAGGCATTGACTTGTTGCATCTCGGATGCTATTCACTATGGTTGACTGCCCTACATAGATGGATCTCAGGAGGTCAATAGCCTCCTTGCTGAAGGCAGCAGGGCTGACTGAGGCAGGGCCTGAGGTGCCTAGGGCAGTGGACACACCCAACCTCCAGGGTGAGCAGACACAGGCAACTTGGTTGGGGGCCACAGGGAGGGTGGTGCTGGTAGAGAGGGTAGGAGTAGAACCTGTAGCTGGGGTGGTCCCAGAGGGGTCCACCACCACCAGGGAGCTCCCATCGGAGGAGGATACAGAGTCAGTTGAATCAGCTCCTGTTCCTCTGGTTGTGCTCCTCTCGCCCACCGTTCCACTGGTCCCCTCGGCGTTAGCTTGACTCTGCCTCCTGGGTCCCATGGGCTGCAGCTCCCTCACTCGCCATTACCCTTACTCCTTCGCCAGATGATGCTAATGCAGACATGGACAGGATGGGGAAAAAGAAAGGGAGCACAGGGTCGGTCACAGCCCCAACAGCACAGATTTCATACACATCACAATCACACACAGGGACTAAGTATGGACAGTGTGGACCACACTGGCACACCATTGGCTAGGTACCACAGCAGGTAGGAGCCACACACTCCATCTGCACACCAACTGGGACCAACTAAGCCCTGTCTGACATGGAAAGCCAGCTACCTAGCTATCTAAAATGCATTACACCCAAAATACCAAAGCTGGACCATGCAGCAATGTCTAAGCTGGCATATTGGGGCATCCACTGACTAGAACTCTGCACCCAAATCCCATGCCAGGCAACAAAGATGGTTGTTACACACACTCTACTCACCCCCTTGTGGCTGCTGTGATGCCCTAAAGTGCCCATCCAGCTCTGGGTAGGCCACCCCCAGTATGCGGGCCATCAGGGGGCCAGGTTCTGGCAGGCACCCCTCCCTCATTGGGAGGCCGTCCCCTGCTGGGCCACCTCAGTCTTCTGGGCCCAACGCCTCAGGTCTTCCCACCGTTTCCTGCAGTAGGTACTCCGCTGGCTATGGGCCCCCAGGGACCGCATGTCCTTGGCGATGGCACACCACAACTCCTTCTTATGGGCGCTGACCTGCAGGGGAAACACAGACAGAGGGACACCATGAACCCGACAGTCCAGCCTGTCACACATATGGCTTACATACTGCATTTGCCCCTGATCAGGTACACACATGACCCGCACCACTGCATTAACACTGACACTAGCCATACCCCCCAAATGACACACTGCCAGCACATACACACATCTACATGCAGTCATGTTGCATGCAACGTGCCCATTATGTACTCACCTGTTGGTCTGGAGGCCCATGCAACTGCCCATACAGGGGTTGGACCCCATCCACTAGCCTCTCCAACTCCTCCGATGGGAAGGCTGGGGCCCTTTCCCCTGATGAACAGGTCATGGCAGGTTCCAGACACAAATCACAGCCGCACACGCAGTGGAGATGTGGTCCTGTGGAAAGTCAGGGATCAAGTGAAGTGATAGACAGAAAATGGCAGTCACGTCCTCGGCGGTGTACACCGTCACCACCAGCATTGATCATCATTGGGTTCTCTACTCCACAGAGCCCCACGTTAGCCAATAACAAATTGCACAGCGGTGCAGACTGCCTCCCGCCATGATACCTAACGCCGGCAGAGTGAGGTCACTTCCACCTGTCCCTGCATACAGGACAGATGGTTGCCATTTTCTACTGCTAGTACACATTTACTGATTTTAAAGTGCGTAATTGAGGTCGAATTGACATATAGGTGTATACAATTCCAGTGTCCAGCATACAAACATGCTCTGTGTACACTGATTTAGTGTGTCCATAGTTCCTGTAGTCATTCCCTTCTTACTTTTGGGTCCCTTAGGTACCAACCACTGCGGAGGAATAGGAGGAGGCAATCACCCATGTACAGACCCCTTGTGGACTTGGCTACACTGGAGGACAGGCACAACATACTCACATATCATCTGGACAGGGCCACAATCACAGAGCTGTGTGCACAATTGGAGCCTGATCTGCTACCTGCTATCCGTTGCACCACAGTAATCCCCCCTCTTGGGCAGGTACTATCAGTGCTTTATTTCCTGGCAACAGGCTCTTTCCAGGTGAAAGTGGACTTGGCTGCAGGAATGTCACAGCCAATGTTCCCGATTGTGCTTGCAGGGGTTTTGGCAACTTTGTTCAAACATATGTGCAGCCACATTGCATTCCCCCAAGTAGATGAATTGCCCACTGTGAAGGCTGGATTCTATGCAAGGGGACATATACCACATGTAATTGGGCCATTGGTGGGACCCATATTGCCTTAGTCCCCCCGGGCCAATGAACAGGTGTACAGGAATAGGAAGAGCTTCCACTCACTCCATGTCCAGATGACGTGCCTTGCTGACCAGTACATCTCCCACTTCACTGCCAAGTGTCCTGGGTTGGTGCATGATTCCTTTGTCCTGAGGAATAGCAGCATCCCACAGCTGATGGCACAACTACAGAGGTACAGAGTGTGACTTATAAGTGAGCCTGAGTCCCCACCCAATGTATGTCAGTGTATGTCTTCAGGAGTCATACCTCATTCCATTGTGCAAGGCTAATGTGTGTTCCTCACTTCTTGCAGGTGACTCTGGCTACCCAAATCTGTCCTGGCTCTTGCCCCTGTTAGGAATCCGAGAACAGGGGTTGAGAATAGGTGTAATGATGAATACGTCAAAGGAGTACACTGTTACTAAAAAGAAGAGAAAATAATACAAAAACCAGGCACAGGTTCAAACAAAACACTTCTAAATTTAGAAGCAAAGCTCTCACACATCCAATGGATGTCATGCTTCATCATAGGGCCAGCTCCTCGTCAGACCGGTGCTGCAATTTCTGACGGGCGCCAGAAGGGGGCACTTTGCTGGAGTTCCTAATCAGACCTCTGTGTGTCGTGAAAGAGGTGGGAATAGATCTAAACCTCACCTCAAGAGAGACAGCAGGAGAAATGAGAGGGGTTAAAATTGGCTCAAGATTCTCCGATCATTGAGTTTTAATTAGCGTGGAGGCCCCTTGGTCAATATTAAAAACACACAGGAGTGGAGAAGAAATTAAGTTCTACCACTCACCAAACATAAACAAGCTAATAAGTGCAATGTCCCATTTAGCTATTCTCTGCCGTGAACATGTTTCCCATACAAGAGATTGGGTTCCTTGAGACAGGACAGGCTTTTGGACTCACGTCGCTCTGTGTGAGTTACAAAAACATCAAAGGTCAAAAGAGCTATTGTACACATATGATTGCACATCAATTGCAACTAGAAAAATACTGAACAGAACACTGTAATTTTATGGGGTCCAAGGTACCAAGGACTGCCAGCTGAGCTCACATTAGGGGTCTAGAATAACAACGGTATCAGATGGTGCACTATTCCACTGATCATTTAAGTTATGGTGGTAGAGCAAATGAAAAGAAAACACCTTAGTATGTCAGGTATCCATAGACATTTTTTGTTTGTTTACCAGCGTATTTAGCAGTATCAGCAATACAGGAACCTGATGGAGCAAAGGGAGACACAATGCGCATCAACCACCCGCGTTGTTTGCTATAGGCATCTCCATTATGCTAGATAAGCAAGAACAGCGACATCATCTGTAGAAAAATTACTCACAGTGTCAATATGGTCCCTCGCAAAAGACCTATCAGGCGGCCGTCCTCCCGGAAGTGAACACGGGAGGACAGCGGCACCAGGTTAACCCCTTCGCTGCCAGGCCTTTTCCCCCTCAGGTGCCAAGCCTTTTTTTGTCTATTTGGGTCAGTTTGCGCTTAGGCCCTCATAACTTTTTGTCCACATAAGCTACCCACGCCAAATTTGCGTCCTTTTCTTCCAACATCCTAGGGATTCTAGAGGTACCCAGACTTTGTGGGTTCCCTTGAAGGAGACTAAGAAATTAGCCAAAATGAATTGAAAATTTCATTTTTTTCAAACAAATGGGAAAAAAGGGCTGCAGAAGAAGGCTTATGGTTTTCCCCTGAAAATGGCATCAAGAAAGGGTTTGCGGTGCTAAAATCACCAGCTTCCCAGATTTCAGGAACAAGCAGACTTGAATCAGAAAAATCTATTTTTCAATACAATTTTGGCATTTTACAGGGACATACCCCATTTTTACTATTTTTTGCGCTTTCAGCCTCCTTCCAGTTAGTGACAGAAATGGTTGTGAAACCAATGCTAGATCCCAGAAAGCTAAACATTTCTGAAAATTAGACGAAATTCTGAATTCAGCAAGGGGTCATTTGTGTAGATCCTACAAGGGTTTCCTACAGAAAACAAAAGCTGAAATAAAAAAATATTGAAATTGAGGTGAAAAAAACTGAAATTTTTCTCCACGTTTTACTCTGTAACTTTTTCCTGCGATGTCAGATTTTTTAAAGCTATATACCGTTACTTCAGCTGGACACTTCTGGTTGCGGAGAAATATAGGGCTTGTAGGTTAATCAAGAACCCTAGTTACCCAGAGCCAATAAATGAGCTGCACCTTGCAATGGGTTTTCATTCTATACCGGGTATTCAGCAATTCATTTGCTGAAATATAAGAAGTGAAAAATAGGTATCAAGAAAACCTTTGTATTTCCAAAAAGGCCACAAGATACGGTGTTGAGAAGCAGTGGTTATTTGCACATCTCTGAATTCTGGGGTCCCCATAATAGCATGTGAATTACAGGGCATTGATCAAATAGACGTCTTTTTTACACACTGTCTTACATTTGGAAGGAAAAAATTTAGAGAAAGACAAGGGACAATAACACTTGTTTTGCTGTTCTGTATTTCCCCAAGTCTCCCGATAAAAATGGTACCTCACTTGCGTGGGTAGGCCTAGCGCCCACAACAGGATATGCCCCAAAACACAACGTGGACACATCACATTTTCAGAAAGAAAACAGAGCTGTTTTTTACAAAGTGCCTAGCTGTGGATTTTGGCCTATAGCTCAGCCGGCACCTGGGAAAACCTAGCAAACCTGCGCATTTCTGAAAACTAGACACCTAGGGGAATCTAAGATGGGGTGACTTGTGGGACTCTGACCAGGTTCTGTTATCCAGATTCCTTTGCAAACCTCAAAATTTGGCCAAAAAACACTTTTTCCTGTCATTTCGGTGACAGAAAGTTCTGGAATCTGAGAGGAGCCACAAATTTCCTTCCACCCAGCATTCCCCCAAGTCTCCCAATAAAAATGGTACCTCACTTGTGTGGGTAGGTCTAGCGCCTGTGACAGGATATGCCCCAAAACACGACGTGGACACATCACATTTTCAGAAAGAAAACAGAGCTGTTTTTACAAAGTGCCTAGCTGTGGATTTTGGCCTATAGCTCAGCCGGCACCTGGGGAAACCTAGCAAACCTGCGCATTTTTGAAAACTAGACACCTAGGGGAATCCAAGATGGGGTGACTTGTGGGGCTCTGACCAGGTTCTGTTACCCAGAATCCTTTGCAAACCTCAAAATTTGCCCAAAAAAACACTTTTTCCTGTTATTTCGGTGACAGAAAGTTCTGGTATCTGAGAGGAGCCACAAATTTCCTTCCACCCAGCGTTCACCCAAGTCTCCTGATAAAAATGGTACCTCACTTGTGTGGGTAGGCCTAGCGCCCGCGACAGGATATGCCCCAAAACACGACGTGGACACACCACATTTTCAGAAAGAAAACAGAGCTGTTTTTTACAAAGTGCCTAGCTGTGGATTTTGGCCTCTAGCTCAGCCGGGACTTGGGGAAACCTAGCAAACCTGCGGATTTTTAAAAACTAGACACCTAGGGGAATCCAGGATGGGGTGACTTGTGGGGCTCTGACCAGGTTCTGTTACCCAGAATCCTTTGCAAACCTCAAAATTTGGCCAAAAAAACACTTTTTCCTGTCATTTCGGTGACAGAAAGTTCTGGAATCTGAGAGGAACCACAAATTTCCTTCCACCCAGCATTCCCCCAAGTCTCCCAATAAAAATGGTACCTCACTTGTGTGGGTAGGTCTAGCGCCCGTGACAGAATCTGCCCCAAAACATGATGTGGACACATCACATTTTCAGAAAGAAAACAAAGCTGTTTTTTAACAAAGTGCCTAGCTGTGGATTTTGGCCTCTAGCTCAGAGGCACCTGGGGAAACCTAGCAAACCTGTTCATATTTTAAAACTAGACACCTAGAGGAATCCAAGATGAGGTGAATTGTGGGGCTCTGACCAGGTTCTGTTACCCAGAATCCTTTGCAAACCTCAAAATTTGGCCAAAAAACACTTTTTCCTGTCATTTCGGTGACAGAAAGTTCTGGAATCTGAGAGGAGCCACACATTTCCTTCCACCCAGCATTCCCCCAAGTCTCCCAATAAAAATGGTACCTCACTTCTGTGGGTAGGTCTAGCGCCCGTGACAGGATATGCCCCAAAACACGACGTGGACACATCACATTTTCAGAAAGAAAACAGAGCTGTTTTTTACAAAGTGCCTAGCTGTGGATTTTGGCCTATAGCTCAGCCGGCACCTGGGGAAACCTAGCAAACCTGCGCATTTTTGAAAACTAGACACCTAGGGGAATCCAAGATGGGGTGACTTGTGGGGCTCTGACCAGGTTCTGTTACCCAGAATCCTTTGCAAACCTCAAAATTTGACCAAAAAAACACTTTTTCCTGTTATTTCGGTGACAGAAAGTTCTGGTATCTGAGAGGAGCCACAAATTTCCTTCCACCCAGCGTTCACCCAAGTCTCCTGATAAAAATGGTACCTCACTTGTGTGGGTAGGCCTAGCGCCCGCGACAGGATATGCCCCAAAACACGACGTGGACACACCACATTTTCAGAAAGAAAACAGAGCTGTTTTTTACAAAGTGCCTAGCTGTGGATTTTGGCCTCTAGCTCAGCCGGGACTTGGGGAAACCTAGCAAACCTGCACATTTTTTAAAACTAGACACCTAGGGGAATCCAGGATAGGGTGACTTGTGGGGCTCTGACCAGGTTCTGTTACCCAGAATCCTTTGCAAACCTCATAATTTGGCCAAAAAAACACTTTTTCCTGTCATTTCGGTGACAGAAAGTTCTGGAATCTGAGAGGAACCACAAATTTCCTTCCACCCAGCATTCCCCCAAGTCTCCCAATAAAAATGGTACCTCACTTGTGTGGGTAGGCCTAGCGCCCGCGACAGGATATGCCCAAAACACGGCGTGGACACACCACATTTTCAGAAAGAAAACAGAGCTGTTTTTTATAAATTACTAGCTGTGGATTATGGCCTCTAGCTCAGCTGGCACCTGGGGAAACCTAGCAAACCTGTGCATTTTTGAAAACTAGACACCTAGGGGAATCCAAGATGAGGTGACTTGTGGAGCTCTGACCAGGTTCTGTTACCCAGAATCCTTTGCAAACCTCAAAATTTGGCCAAAAAAACACTTTTTCCTGTCATTTCGGTGACAGAAAGTTCTGGAATCTGAGAGGAGCCACAAATTTCCTTCCACCCAGCATTCCCCCAAGTCTCCCAATAAAAATGGTACCTCACTTGTGTGGGTAGGTCTAGCGCCCGTGACAGAATATGCCCCAAAACATGACGTGGACACATCACATTTTCAGAAAGAAAACAGAGCTGTTTTTTAACAAAGTGCCTAGCTGTGGATTTTGGCCTCTAGCTCAGAGGCAACTCGGTAAACCTAGCAAACCTGTGCATTTTTTAAGACTAGACACCTAGAGGAATCCAAGATGAGGTGAATTGTGGGGCTCTGACCAGGTTCTGTTACCCAGAATCCTTTGCAAACCTCAAAATTTGGCCAAAAAAACACTTTTTCCTGTCATTTCGGTGACAGAAAGTTCTGGAATCTGAGAGGAACCACAAATTTCCTTCCACCCAGCATTCCCCCAAGTCTCCCAATAAAAATGGTACCTCACTTGTGTGGGTAGGCCTAGCGCCCGCGACAGGATATGCCCCAAAACACGGCATGGACACACCACATTTTCAGAAAGAAAACAGAGCTGTTTTTTACAAAGTGCCTAGCTGTGGATTTTGGCCTCTAGCTCAGCTGGCACCTGGGGAAACCTAGCAAACCTGTGCATTTTTTAAAACTAGACACCTAGGGGAATCCAAGATGAGGTGACTTGTGGAGCTCTGACCAGGTTCTGTTACCCAGAATCCTTTGCAAACCTCAAAATTTGGCCAAAAAAACACTTTTTCCTGTCATTTCGGTGACAGAAAGTTCTGGAATCTGAGAGGAGCCACAAATTTCCTTCCACCCAGCATTCCCCCAAGTCTCCCAATAAAAATGGTACCTCACTTGTGTGGGTAGGTCTAGCGCCCGTGACAGAATATGCCCCAAAACATGACGTGGACACATCACATTTTCAGAAAGAAAACAGAGCTGTTTTTTAACAAAGTGCCTAGCTGTGGATTTTGGCCTCTAGCTCAGAGGCAACTCGGTAAACCTAGCAAACCTGTGCATTTTTTAAGACTAGACACCTAGAGGAATCCAAGATGAGGTGAATTGTGGGGCTCTGACCAGGTTCTGTTACCCAGAATCCTTTGCAAACCTCAAAATTTGGCCAAAAAAACACTTTTTCCTGTCATTTCGGTGACAGAAAGTTCTGGAATCTGAGAGGAACCACAAATTTCCTTCCACCCAGCATTCCCCCAAGTCTCCCAATAAAAATGGTACCTCACTTGTGTGGGTAGGCCTAGCGCCCGCGACAGGATATGCCCCAAAACACGGCATGGACACACCACATTTTCAGAAAGAAAACAGAGCTGTTTTTTACAAAGTGCCTAGCTGTGGATTTTGGCCTCTAGCTCAGCTGGCACCTGGGGAAACCTAGCAAACCTGTGCATTTTTTAAAACTAGACACCTAGGGGAATCCAAGATGAGGTGACTTGTGGAGCTCTGACCAGGTTCTGTTACCCAGAATCCTTTGCAAACCTCAAAATTTGGCCAAAAAAACACTTTTTCCTGTCATTTCGGTGACAGAAAGTTCTGGAATCTGAGAGGAGCCACAAATTTCCTTCCACCCAGCATTCCCCCAAGTCTCCCAATAAAAATGGTACCTCACTTGTGTGGGTAGGTCTAGCGCCCGTGACAGAATATGCCCCAAAACATGACGTGGACACACCACATTTTCAGAAAGAAAACAGAGCTGTTTTTTAACAAAGTGCCTAGCTGTGGATTTTGGCCTCTAGCTCAGAGGCACCTGGGGAAACCTAGCAAACCTGTTCATATTTTAAAACTAGACACCTAGAGGAATCCAAGATGAGGTGAATTGTGGGGCTCTGACCAGGTTCTGTTACCCAGAATCCTTTGCAAACCTCAAAATTTGGCCAAAAAAACACTTTTTCCTGTCATTTCGGAAACAGAAAGTTCTGGAATCTGAGAGGAACCACAAATTTCCTTCCACCCAGCATTCCCCCAAGTCTCCCAATAAAAATGGTACCTCACTTCTGTGGGTAGGTCAAGCGCCCGTGACAGGATATGCTCCAAAACACGACGTGGACACACCACATTTTCAGAAAGAAAACAGAGCTGTTTTTTACAAAGTGCCTAGCTGTGGATTTTGGCCTCTAGCTCAGCCGGGACTTGGGGAAAGCTAGCAAACCTGCACATTTTTTAAAACTAGACACCTAGGGGAATCCTGGATGGGGTGACTTGTGGGGCTCTGACCAGGTTCTGTTACCCAGAATCCTTTGCAAACCTCAAAATTTGGCCAAAAAAAACACTTTTTCCTGTCATTTCGGTGACAGAAAGTTCTGGAATCTGAGAGGAACCACACATTTCCTTCCACCCAGCATTCCCCCAAGTCTCCCAATAAAAATGGTACCTCACTTGTGTGGGTAGGCCTAGCGCCCACGACAGGATATGCCCAAAACACGGCGTGGACACACCACATTTTCAGAAAGAAAACAGAGCTGTTTTTTACAAAGTGCCTAGCTGTGGATTTCGGCCTCTAGCTCAGCTGGCACCTGGGGAAACCTAGCAAACCTGTGCATTTTTGAAAACTAGACACCTAGGGGAATCCAAGATGAGGTGACTTGTGGAGCTCTGACCAGGTTCTGTTACCCAGAATCCTTTGCAAACCTCAAAATTTGGCCAAAAAAACACTTTTTCCTGTCATTTCGGTGACAGAAAGTTCTGGAATCTGAGAGGAGCCACAAATTTCCTTCCACCCAGCATTCCCCCAAGTCTCCCAATAAAAATGGTACCTCACTTGTGTGGGTAGGTCTAGCGCCCGTGACAGAATCTGCCCCAAAACATGATGTGGACACATCACATTTTCAGAAAGAAAACAAAGCTGTTTTTTAACAAAGTGCCTAGCTGTGGATTTTGGCCTCTAGCTCAGAGGCACCTGGGAAAACCTAGCAAACCTGTGCATTTTTTAAAACTAGACACCTAGAGGAATCCAAGATGAGGTGAATTGTGGGGCTCTGACCAGGTTCTGTTACCCAGAATCCTTTGCAAACCTCAAAATTTGGCCAAAAAAACACTTTTTCCTGTCATTTCGGAAACAGAAAGTTCTGGAATCTGAGAGGAACCACAAATTTCCTTCCACCCAGCATTCCCCCAAGTCTCCCAATAAAAATGGTACCTCACTTCTGTGGGTAGGCCTAGCGCCCGCGACAGGGTATGCCCCAAAACACGGCGTGGACACACCACATTTTCAGAAAGAAAACAGAGCTGTTTTTTACAAAGTGCCTAGCTGTGGATTTTGGCCTCTAGCTCAGCTGGCACCTGGGGAAACCTAGCAAACCTGTACATTTTTGAAAACTAGACACTTAGGGGAATCCAAGATGAGGTGACTTGTGGAGCTCTGACCAGGTTCTGTTACCCAGAATCCTTTGCAAACCTCAAAATTTGGCCAACAAAACACGTTTTCCTGTCATTTCGGTGACAGAAAGTTCTGGAATCTGAGAGGAGCCACAAATTTCCTTCCACCCAGCATTCCCCCAAGTCTCCCAATAAAAATGGTACCTCACTTGTGTGGGTAGGTCTAGCGCCCGTGACAGAATATGCCCCAAAACATGACGTGGACACATCACATTTTCAGAAAGAAAACAGAGCTTTTTTTAACAAAGTGCCTAGCTGTGGATTTTGGCCTCTAGCTCAGAGGCACCTGGGTAAACCTAGCAAACCTGTGCATTTTTTAAAACTAGACACCTAGAGGAATCCAAGATGAGGTGAATTGTGGGGCTCTGACCAGGTTCTGTTACCCAGAATCCTTTGCAAACCTCAAAATTTGGCCAAAAAAACACTTTTTCCTGTCATTTCGGAGACAGAAAGTTCTGGAATCTGAGAGGAACCACAAATTTCCTTCCACCCAGCATTCCCCCAAGTCTCCCAATAAAAATGGTACCTCACTTGTGTGGGTAGGCCTAGCGCCCGCGACAGGATATGCCCCAAAACACGGCGTGGACACACCACATTTTCAGAAAGAAAACAGAGCTGTTTTTTACAAAGTGCCTAGCTGTGGATTTTGGCCTCTAGCTCAGCTGGCACCTGGGGAAACCTAGCAAACCTGTGCATTTTTGAAAACTAGACACCTAGGGGAATCCAAGATGAGGTGACTTGTGGAGCTCTGACCAGGTTCTGTTACCCAGAATCCTTTGCAAACCTCAAAATTTGGCCAAAAAAACACGTTTTCCTGTCATTTCGGTGACAGAAAGTTCTGGAATCTGAGAGGAGCCACAAATTTCCTTCCACCCAGCATTCCCCCAAGTCTCCCAATAAAAATGGTACCTCACTTGTGTGGGTAGGTCTAGCGCCCGTGACAGAATATGCCCCAAAACATGACGTGAACACATCACATTTTCAGAAAGAAAACAGAGCTGTTTTTTAACAAAGTGCCTAGCTGTGGATTTTGGCCTCTAGCTCAGAGGCACCTGTGGAAACCTAGCAAACCTGTTCATATTTTAAAACTAGACACCTAGAGGAATCCAAGATGAGGTGAATTGTGGGGCTCTGACCAGGTTCTGTTACCCAGAATCCTTTGCAAACCTCAAAATTTGGCCAAAAAACACTTTTTCCTGTCATTTCGGTGACAGAAAGTTCTGGAATCTGAGAGGAGCCACAAATTTCCTTCCACCCAGCATTCCCCCAAGTCTCCCAATAAAAATGGTACCTCACTTGTGTGGGTAGGCCTAGCGCCCGCGACAGGATATGCCCCAAAACACGGCGTGGACACACCACATTTTCAGAAAGAAAACAGAGCTGTTTTTTACAAAGTGCCTAGCTGTGGATTTTGGCCTCTAGCTCAGCTGGCACCTGGGGAAACCTAGCAAACCTGTGCATTTTTGAAAACTAGACACCTAGGGGAATCCAAGATGAGGTGACTTGTGGAGCTCTGACCAGGTTCTGTTACCCAGAATCCTTTGCAAACCTCAAAATTTGGCCAAAAAAACACGTTTTCCTGTCATTTCGGTGACAGAAAGTTCTGGAATCTGAGAGGAGCCACAAATTTCCTTCCACCCAGCATTCCCCCAAGTCTCCCAATAAAAATGGTACCTCACTTGTGTGGGTAGGTCTAGCGCCCGTGACAGAATATGCCCCAAAACATGACGTGAACACATCACATTTTCAGAAAGAAAACAGAGCTGTTTTTTAACAAAGTGCCTAGCTGTGGATTTTGGCCTCTAGCTCAGAGGCACCTGGGGAAACCTAGCAAACCTGTTCATATTTTAAAACTAGACACCTAGAGGAATCCAAGATGAGGTGAATTGTGGGGCTCTGACCAGGTTCTGTTACCCAGAATCCTTTGCAAACCTCAAAATTTGGCCAAAAAACACTTTTATCTGTCATTTCGGTGACAGAAAGTTCTGGAATCTGAGAGGAGCCACACATTTCCTTCCACCCAGCATTCCCCCAAGTCTCCCAATAAAAATGGTACCTCACTTGTGTGGGTAGGTCTAGCGCCCGTGACAGGATATGCCCCAAAACACGGCATGGACACACCACATTTTCAGAAAGAAAACAGAGCTGTTTTTTACAAAGTGCCTAGCTGTGGATTTTGGCCTCTAGCTCAGCTGGCACCTGGGGAAACCTAGCAAACCTGTGCATTTTTTAAAACTAGACACCTAGGGGAATCCAAGATGAGGTGACTTGTGGAGCTCTGACCAGGTTCTGTTACCCAGAATCCTTTGCAAACCTCAAAATTTGGCCAAAAAAACACTTTTTCCTGTCATTTCGGTGACAGAAAGTTCTGGAATCTGAGAGGAGCCACAAATTTCCTTCCACCCAGCATTCCCCCAAGTCTCCCAATAAAAATGGTACCTCACTTGTGTGGGTAGGTCTAGCGCCCGTGACAGAATATGCCCCAAAACATGACGTGGACACATCACATTTTCAGAAAGAAAACAGAGCTGTTTTTTAACAAAGTGCCTAGCTGTGGATTTTGGCCTCTAGCTCAGAGGCACCTGGGGAAACCTAGCAAACCTGTTCATATTTTAAAACTAGACACCTAGAGGAATCCAAGATGAGGTGAATTGTGGGGCTCTGACCAGGTTCTGTTACCCAGAATCCTTTGCAAACCTCAAAATTTGCCCAAAAATACACTTTTTCCTGTTATTTCGGTGACAGAATGTTCTGGTATCTGAGAGGAGCCACAAATTTCCTTCCACCCAGCATTCCCCCAAGTCTCCCAATAAAAATGGTACCTCACTTCTGTGGGTAGGTCAAGCGCCCGTGACAGGATATGCTCCAAAACACGACGTGGACACACCACATTTTCAGAAAGAAAACAGAGCTGTTTTTTACAAAGTGCCTAGCTGTGGATTTTGGCCTCTAGCTCAGCCGGGACTTGGGGAAACCTAGCAAACCTGCACATTTTTTAAAACTAGACACCTAGGGGAATCCAGGATGGGGTGACTTGTGGGGCTCTGACCAGGTTCTGTTACCCAGAATCCTTTGCAAACCTCAAAATTTGGCCAAAAAAACAGTTTTTCCTGTCATTTCGGTGACAGAAAGTTCTGGAATCTGAGAGGAACCACAAATTTCCTTCCACCCAGCATTCCCCCAAGTCTCCCAATAAAAATGGTACCTCACTTGTGTGGGTAGGCCTAGCGCCCGCGACAGGATATGCCCAAAACACGGCATGGACACACCACATTTTCAGAAAGAAAACAGAGCTGTTTTTTACAAAGTGCCTAGCTGTGGATTTTGGCCTCTAGCTCAGCTGGCACCTGGGGAAACCTAGCAAACCTGTGCATTTTTGAAAACTAGATACCTAGGGGAATCCAAGATGAGGTGACTTGTGGAGCTCTGACCAGGTTCTGTTACCCAGAATCCTTTGCAAACCTCAAAATTTGGCCAAAAAAACACGTTTTCCTGTCATTTCGGTGACAGAAAGTTCTGGAATCTGAGAGGAGCCACAAATTTCCTTCCACCCAGCATTCCCCCAAGTCTCCCAATAAAAATGGTACCTCACTTGTGTGGGTAGGTCTAGCGCCCGTGACAGAATATGCCCCAAAACATGACGTGAACACATCACATTTTCAGAAAGAAAACAGAGCTGTTTTTTAACAAAGTGCCTAGCTGTGGATTTTGGCCTCTAGCTCAGAGGCACCTGGGGAAACCTAGCAAACCTGTTCATATTTTAAAACTAGACACCTAGAGGAATCCAAGATGAGGTGAATTGTGGGGCTCTGACCAGGTTCTGTTACCCAGAATCCTTTGCAAACCTCAAAATTTGGCCAAAAAACACTTTTTCCTGTCATTTCGGTGACAGAAAGTTCTGGAATCTGAGAGGAGCCACACATTTCCTTCCACCCAGCATTCCCCCAAGTCTCCCAATAAAAATGGTACCTCACTTCTGTGGGTAGGTCTAGCGCCCGTGACAGGATATGCCCCAAAACACGACGTGGACACATCACATTTTCAGAAAGAAAACAGAGCTGTTTTTTACAAAGTGCCTAGCTGTGGATTTTGGCCTATAGCTCAGCCGGCACCTGGGGAAACCTAGCAAACCTGCGCATTTTTGAAAACTAGACACCTAGGGGAATCCAAGATGGGGTGACTTGTGGGGCTCTGACCAGGTTCTGTTACCCAGAATCCTTTGCAAACCTCAAAATTTGACCAAAAAAACACTTTTTCCTGTTATTTCGGTGACAGAAAGTTCTGGTATCTGAGAGGAGCCACAAATTTCCTTCCACCCAGCGTTCACCCAAGTCTCCTGATAAAAATGGTACCTCACTTGTGTGGGTAGGCCTAGCGCCCGCGACAGGATATGCCCCAAAACACGACGTGGACACACCACATTTTCAGAAAGAAAACAGAGCTGTTTTTTACAAAGTGCCTAGCTGTGGATTTTGGCCTCTAGCTCAGCCGGGACTTGGGGAAACCTAGCAAACCTGCACATTTTTTAAAACTAGACACCTAGGGGAATCCAGGATAGGGTGACTTGTGGGGCTCTGACCAGGTTCTGTTACCCAGAATCCTTTGCAAACCTCATAATTTGGCCAAAAAAACACTTTTTCCTGTCATTTCGGTGACAGAAAGTTCTGGAATCTGAGAGGAACCACAAATTTCCTTCCACCCAGCATTCCCCCAAGTCTCCCAATAAAAATGGTACCTCACTTGTGTGGGTAGGCCTAGCGCCCGCGACAGGATATGCCCAAAACACGGCGTGGACACACCACATTTTCAGAAAGAAAACAGAGCTGTTTTTTACAAAGTGCCTAGCTGTGGATTTCGGCCTCTAGCTCAGCTGGCACCTGGGGAAACCTAGCAAACCTGTGCATTTTTGAAAACTAGACACCTAGGGGAATCCAAGATGAGGTGACTTGTGGAGCTCTGACCAGGTTCTGTTACCCAGAATCCTTTGCAAACCTCAAAATTTGGCCAAAAAAACACTTTTTCCTGTCATTTCGGTGACAGAAAGTTCTGGAATCTGAGAGGAGCCACAAATTTCCTTCCACCCAGCATTCCCCCAAGTCTCCCAATAAAAATGGTACCTCACTTGTGTGGGTAGGTCTAGCGCCCGTGACAGAATCTGCCCCAAAACATGATGTGGACACATCACATTTTCAGAAAGAAAACAAAGCTGTTTTTTAACAAAGTGCCTAGCTGTGGATTTTGGCCTCTAGCTCAGAGGCACCTGGGGAAACCTAGCAAACCTGTGCATTTTTTAAAACTAGACACCTAGAGGAATCCAAGATGAGGTGAATTGTGGGGCTCTGACCAGGTTCTGTTACCCAGAATCCTTTGCAAACCTCAAAATTTGGCCAAAAAAACACTTTTTCCTGTCATTTCGGAAACAGAAAGTTCTGGAATCTGAGAGGAACCACAAATTTCCTTCCACCCAGCATTCCCCCAAGTCTCCCAATAAAAATGGTACCTCACTTCTGTGGGTAGGCCTAGCGCCCGCGACAGGGTATGCCCCAAAACACGGCGTGGACACACCACATTTTCAGAAAGAAAACAGAGCTGTTTTTTACAAAGTGCCTAGCTGTGGATTTTGGCCTCTAGCTCAGCTGGCACCTGGGGAAACCTAGCAAACCTGTACATTTTTGAAAACTAGACACTTAGGGGAATCCAAGATGAGGTGACTTGTGGAGCTCTGACCAGGTTCTGTTACCCAGAATCCTTTGCAAACCTCAAAATTTGGCCAACAAAACACGTTTTCCTGTCATTTCGGTGACAGAAAGTTCTGGAATCTGAGAGGAGCCACAAATTTCCTTCCACCCAGCATTCCCCCAAGTCTCCCAATAAAAATGGTACCTCACTTGTGTGGGTAGGTCTAGCGCCCGTGACAGAATATGCCCCAAAACATGACGTGGACACATCACATTTTCAGAAAGAAAACAGAGCTTTTTTTAACAAAGTGCCTAGCTGTGGATTTTGGCCTCTAGCTCAGAGGCACCTGGGTAAACCTAGCAAACCTGTGCATTTTTTAAAACTAGACACCTAGAGGAATCCAAGATGAGGTGAATTGTGGGGCTCTGACCAGGTTCTGTTACCCAGAATCCTTTGCAAACCTCAAAATTTGGCCAAAAAAACACTTTTTCCTGTCATTTCGGAGACAGAAAGTTCTGGAATCTGAGAGGAACCACAAATTTCCTTCCACCCAGCATTCCCCCAAGTCTCCCAATAAAAATGGTACCTCACTTGTGTGGGTAGGCCTAGCGCCCGCGACAGGATATGCCCCAAAACACGGCGTGGACACACCACATTTTCAGAAAGAAAACAGAGCTGTTTTTTACAAAGTGCCTAGCTGTGGATTTTGGCCTCTAGCTCAGCTGGCACCTGGGGAAACCTAGCAAACCTGTGCATTTTCGAAAACTAGACACCTAGGGGAATCCAAGATGAGGTGACTTGTGGAGCTCTGACCAGGTTCTGTTACCCAGAATCCTTTGCAAACCTCAAAATTTGGCCAAAAAAACACGTTTTCCTGTCATTTCGGTGACAGAAAGTTCTGGAATCTGAGAGGAGCCACAAATTTCCTTCCACCCAGCATTCCCCCAAGTCTCCCAATAAAAATGGTACCTCACTTGTGTGGGTAGGTCTAGCGCCCGTGACAGAATATGCCCCAAAACATGACGTGAACACATCACATTTTCAGAAAGAAAACAGAGCTGTTTTTTAACAAAGTGCCTAGCTGTGGATTTTGGCCTCTAGCTCAGAGGCACCTGGGGAAACCTAGCAAACCTGTTCATATTTTAAAACTAGACACCTAGAGGAATCCAAGATGAGGTGAATTGTGGGGCTCTGACCAGGTTCTGTTACCCAGAATCCTTTGCAAACCTCAAAATTTGGCCAAAAAACACTTTTATCTGTCATTTCGGTGACAGAAAGTTCTGGAATCTGAGAGGAGCCACACATTTCCTTCCACCCAGCATTCCCCCAAGTCTCCCAATAAAAATGGTACCTCACTTGTGTGGGTAGGTCTAGCGCCCGTGACAGGATATGCCCCAAAACACGGCATGGACACACCACATTTTCAGAAAGAAAACAGAGCTGTTTTTTACAAAGTGCCTAGCTGTGGATTTTGGCCTCTAGCTCAGCTGGCACCTGGGGAAACCTAGCAAACCTGTGCATTTTTTAAAACTAGACACCTATGGGAATCCAAGATGAGGTGACTTGTGGAGCTCTGACCAGGTTCTGTTACCCAGAATCCTTTGCAAACCTCAAAATTTGGCCAAAAAAACACTTTTTCCTGTCATTTCGGTGACAGAAAGTTCTGGAATCTGAGAGGAGCCACAAATTTCCTTCCACCCAGCATTCCCCCAAGTCTCCCAATAAAAATGGTACCTCACTTGTGTGGGTAGGTCTAGCGCCCGTGACAGAATATGCCCCAAAACATGACGTCGACACATCACATTTTCAGAAAGAAAACAGAGCTGTTTTTTAACAAAGTGCCTAGCTGTGGATTTTGGCCTCTAGCTCAGAGGCACCTGGGGAAACCTAGCAAACCTGTTCATATTTTAAAACTAGACACCTAGAGGAATCCAAGATGAGGTGAATTGTGGGGCTCTGACCAGGTTCTGTTACCCAGAATCCTTTGCAAACCTCAAAATTTGCCCAAAAATACACTTTTTCCTGTTATTTCGGTGACAGAATGTTCTGGTATCTGAGAGGAGCCACAAATTTCCTTCCACCCAGCATTCCCCCAAGTCTCCCAATAAAAATGGTACCTCACTTCTGTGGGTAGGTCAAGCGCCCGTGACAGGATATGCTCCAAAACACGACGTGGACACACCACATTTTCAGAAAGAAAACAGAGCTGTTTTTTACAAAGTGCCTAGCTGTGGATTTTGGCCTCTAGCTCAGCCGGGACTTGGGGAAACCTAGCAAACCTGCACATTTTTTAAAACTAGACACCTAGGGGAATCCTGGATGGGGTGACTTGTGGGGCTCTGACCAGGTTCTGTTACCCAGAATCCTTTGCAAACCTCAAAATTTGGCCAAAAAAAACACTTTTTCCTGTCATTTCGGTGACAGAAAGTTCTGGAATCTGAGAGGAACCACACATTTCCTTCCACCCAGCATTCCCCCAAGTCTCCCAATAAAAATGGTACCTCACTTGTGTGGGTAGGCCTAGCGCCCGCGACAGGATATGCCCAAAACACGGCGTGGACACACCACATTTTCAGAAAGAAAACAGAGCTGTTTTTTACAAAGTGCCTAGCTGTGGATTTCGGCCTCTAGCTCAGCTGGCACCTGGGGAAACCTAGCAAACCTGTGCATTTTTGAAAACTAGACACCTAGGGGAATCCAAGATGAGGTGACTTGTGGAGCTCTGACCAGGTTCTGTTACCCAGAATCCTTTGCAAACCTCAAAATTTGGCCAAAAAAACACTTTTTCCTGTCATTTCGGTGACAGAAAGTTCTGGAATCTGAGAGGAGCCACAAATTTCCTTCCACCCAGCATTCCCCCAAGTCTCCCAATAAAAATGGTACCTCACTTGTGTGGGTAGGTCTAGCGCCCGTGACAGAATCTGCCCCAAAACATGATGTGGACACATCACATTTTCAGAAAGAAAACAAAGCTGTTTTTTAACAAAGTGCCTAGCTGTGGATTTTGGCCTCTAGCTCAGAGGCACCTGGGGAAACCTAGCAAACCTGTGCATTTTTTAAAACTAGACACCTAGAGGAATCCAAGATGAGGTGAATTGTGGGGCTCTGACCAGGTTCTGTTACCCAGAATCCTTTGCAAACCTCAAAATTTGGCCAAAAAAACACTTTTTCCTGTCATTTCGGAAACAGAAAGTTCTGGAATCTGAGAGGAACCACAAATTTCCTTCCACCCAGCATTCCCCCAAGTCTCCCAATAAAAATGGTACCTCACTTCTGTGGGTAGGCCTAGCGCCCGCGACAGGGTATGCCCCAAAACACGGCGTGGACACACCACATTTTCAGAAAGAAAACAGAGCTGTTTTTTACAAAGTGCCTAGCTGTGGGTTTTGGCTTCTAGCTCAGCTGGCACCTGGGGAAACCTAGCAAACCTGTACATTTTTGAAAACTAGACACTTAGGGGAATCCAAGATGAGGTGACTTGTGGAGCTCTGACCAGGTTCTGTTACCCAGAATCCTTTGCAAACCTCAAAATTTGGCCAACAAAACACGTTTTCCTGTCATTTCGGTGACAGAAAGTTCTGGAATCTGAGAGGAGCCACAAATTTCCTTCCACCCAGCATTCCCCCAAGTCTCCCAATAAAAATGGTACCTCACTTGTGTGGGTAGGTCTAGCGCCCGTGACAGAATATGCCCCAAAACATGACGTGGACACATCACATTTTCAGAAAGAAAACAGAGCTTTTTTTAACAAAGTGCCTAGCTGTGGATTTTGGCCTCTAGCTCAGAGGCACCTGGGTAAACCTAGCAAACCTGTGCATTTTTTTAAACTAGACACCTAGAGGAATCCAAGATGAGGTGAATTGTGGGGCTCTGACCAGGTTCTGTTACCCAGAATCCTTTGCAAACCTCAAAATTTGGCCAAAAAAACACTTTTTCCTGTCATTTCGGAGACAGAAAGTTCTGGAATCTGAGAGGAACCACAAATTTCCTTCCACCCAGCATTCCCCCAAGTCTCCCAATAAAAATGGTACCTCACTTGTGTGGGTAGGCCTAGCGCCCGCGACAGGATATGCCCCAAAACACGGCGTGGACACACCACATTTTCAGAAAGAAAACAGAGCTGTTTTTTACAAAGTGCCTAGCTGTGGATTTTGGCCTCTAGCTCAGCTGGCACCTGGGGAAACCTAGCAAACCTGTGCATTTTCGAAAACTAGACACCTAGGGGAATCCAAGATGAGGTGACTTGTGGAGCTCTGACCAGGTTTTGTTACCCAGAATCCTTTGCAAACCTCAAAATTTGGCCAAAAAAACACGTTTTCCTGTCATTTCGGTGACAGAAAGTTCTGGAATCTGAGAGGAGCCACAAATTTCCTTCCACCCAGCATTCCCCCAAGTCTCCCAATAAAAATGGTACCTCACTTGTGTGGGTAGGTCTAGCGCCCGTGACAGAATATGCCCCAAAACATGACGTGAACACATCACATTTTCAGAAAGAAAACAGAGCTGTTTTTTAACAAAGTGCCTAGCTGTGGATTTTGGCCTCTAGCTCAGAGGCACCTGGGGAAACCTAGCAAACCTGTTCATATTTTAAAACTAGACACCTAGAGGAATCCAAGATGAGGTGAATTGTGGGGCTCTGACCAGGTTCTGTTACCCAGAATCCTTTGCAAACCTCAAAATTTGGCCAAAAAACACTTTTATCTGTCATTTCGGTGACAGAAAGTTCTGGAATCTGAGAGGAGCCACACATTTCCTTCCACCCAGCATTCCCCCAAGTCTCCCAATAAAAATGGTACCTCACTTGTGTGGGTAGGTCTAGCGCCCGTGACAGGATATGCCCCAAAACACGGCATGGACACACCACATTTTCAGAAAGAAAACAGAGCTGTTTTTTACAAAGTGCCTAGCTGTGGATTTTGGCCTCTAGCTCAGCTGGCACCTGGGGAAACCTAGCAAACCTGTGCATTTTTTAAAACTAGACACCTATGGGAATCCAAGATGAGGTGACTTGTGGAGCTCTGACCAGGTTCTGTTACCCAGAATCCTTTGCAAACCTCAAAATTTGGCCAAAAAAACACTTTTTCCTGTCATTTCGGTGACAGAAAGTTCTGGAATCTGAGAGGAGCCACAAATTTCGTTCCACCCAGCATTCCCCCAAGTCTCCCAATAAAAATGGTACCTCACTTGTGTGGGTAGGTCTAGCGCCCGTGACAGAATATGCCCCAAAACATGACGTGGACACATCACATTTTCAGAAAGAAAACAGAGCTGTTTTTTAACAAAGTGCCTAGCTGTGGATTTTGGCCTCTAGCTCAGAGGCACCTGGGGAAACCTAGCAAACCTGTTCATATTTTAAAACTAGACACCTAGAGGAATCCAAGATGAGGTGAATTGTGGGGCTCTGACCAGGTTCTGTTACCCAGAATCCTTTGCAAACCTCAAAATTTGCCCAAAAATACACTTTTTCCTGTTATTTCGGTGACAGAATGTTCTGGTATCTGAGAGGAGCCACAAATTTCCTTCCACCCAGCATTCCCCCAAGTCTCCCAATAAAAATGGTACCTCACTTCTGTGGGTAGGTCAAGCGCCCGTGACAGGATATGCTCCAAAACACGACGTGGACACACCACATTTTCAGAAAGAAAACAGAGCTGTTTTTTACAAAGTGCCTAGCTGTGGATTTTGGCCTCTAGCTCAGCCGGGACTTGGGGAAACCTAGCAAACCTGCACATTTTTTAAAACTAGACACCTAGGGGAATCCAGGATGGGGTGACTTGTGGGGCTCTGACCAGGTTCTGTTACCCAGAATCCTTTGCAAACCTCAAAATTTGGCCAAAAAAACACTTTTTCCTGTCATTTCGGTGACAGAAAGTTCTGGAATCTGAGAGGAACCACAAATTTCCTTCCACCCAGCATTCCCCCAAGTCTCCCAATAAAAATGGTACCTCACTTGTGTGGGTAGGCCTAGCGCCCGCGACAGGATATGCCCAAAACACGGCATGGACACACCACATTTTCAGAAAGAAAACAGAGCTGTTTTTTACAAAGTGCCTAGCTGTGGATTTTGGCCTCTAGCTCAGCTGGCACCTGGGGAAACCTAGCAAACCTGTGCATTTTTGAAAACTAGACACCTAGGGGAATCCAAGATGAGGTGACTTGTGGAGCTCTGACCAGGTTCTGTTACCCAGAATCCTTTGCAAACCTCAAAATTTGGCCAAAAAAACACGTTTTCCTGTCATTTCGGTGACAGAAAGTTCTGGAATCTGAGAGGAGCCACAAATTTCCTTCCACCCAGCATTCCCCCAAGTCTCCCAATAAAAATGGTACCTCACTTGTGTGGGTAGGTCTAGCGCCCGTGACAGAATATGCCCCAAAACATGACGTGAACACATCACATTTTCAGAAAGAAAACAGAGCTGTTTTTTAACAAAGTGCCTAGCTGTGGATTTTGGCCTCTAGCTCAGAGGCACCTGGGGAAACCTAGCAAACCTGTTCATATTTTAAAACTAGACACCTAGAGGAATCCAAGATGAGGTGAATTGTGGGGCTCTGACCAGGTTCTGTTACCCAGAATCCTTTGCAAACCTCAAAATTTGGCCAAAAAACACTTTTTCCTGTCATTTCGGTGACAGAAAGTTCTGGAATCTGAGAGGAGCCACAAATTTCCTTCCACCCAGCATTCCCCCAAGTCTCCCAATAAAAATGGTACCTCACTTGTGTGGGTAGGTCTAGCGCCCGTGACAGGATATGCCCCAAAACACGACGTGGACACATCACATTTTCAGAAAGAAAACAGAGCTGTTTTTTACAAAGTACCTAGCTGTGGATTTTGGCCTATAGCTCAGCCGGCACCTGGGGAAACCTAGCAAACCTGCACATTTTTGAAAACTAGACACCTAGGGGAATCCAAGATGGGGTGACTTGTGGGGCTCTGACCAGGTTCTGTTACCCAGAATCCTTTGCAAACCTCAAAATTTGCCCAAAAAAACACTTTTTCCTGTTATTTCGGTGACAGAAAGTTCTGGTATCTGAGAGGAGCCACAAATTTCCTTCCACCCAGCGTTCACCCAAGTCTCCTGATAAAAATGGTACCTCACTTGTGTGGGTAGGCCTAGCGCCCGCGACAGGATATGCCCCAAAACACGGCGTGGACACACCACATTTTCAGAAAGAAAACAGAGCTGTTTTTTACAAAGTGCCTAGCTGTGGATTTTGGCCTCTAGCTCAGCTGGCACCTGGGGAAACCTAGCAAACCTGCACATTTTTTAAAACTAGACACCTAGGGGAATCCAGGATGGGGTGACTTGTGGGGCTCTGACCAGGTTCTGTTACCCAGAATCCTTTGCAAACCTCAAAATTTGGCCAAAAAAACACTTTTTCCTGTCATTTCGGTGACAGAAAGTTCTGGAATCTGAGAGGAACCACAAATTTCCTTCCACCCAGCATTCCCCCAAGTCTCCCAATAAAAATGGTACCTCACTTGTGTGGGTAGGCCTAGCGCCCGCGACAGGATATGCCCAAAACACGGCATGGACACACCACATTTTCAGAAAGAAAACAGAGCTGTTTTTTACAAAGTGCCTAGCTGTGGATTTTGGCCTCTAGCTCAGCTGGCACCTGGGGAAACCTAGCAAACCTGTGCATTTTTGAAAACTAGACACCTAGGGGAATCCAAGATGAGGTGACTTGTGGAGCTCTGACCAGGTTCTGTTACCCAGAATCCTTTGCAAACCTCAAAATTTGGCCAAAAAAACACGTTTTCCTGTCATTTCGGTGACAGAAAGTTCTGGAATCTGAGAGGAGCCACAAATTTCCTTCCACCCAGCATTCCCCCAAGTCTCCCAATAAAAATGGTACCTCACTTGTGTGGGTAGGTCTAGCGCCCGTGACAGAATATGCCCCAAAACATGACGTGAACACATCACATTTTCAGAAAGAAAACAGAGCTGTTTTTTAACAAAGTGCCTAGCTGTGGATTTTGGCCTCTAGCTCAGAGGCACCTGGGGAAACCTAGCAAACCTGTTCATATTTTAAAACTAGACACCTAGAGGAATCCAAGATGAGGTGAATTGTGGGGCTCTGACCAGGTTCTGTTACCCAGAATCCTTTGCAAACCTCAAAATTTGGCCAAAAAACACTTTTTCCTGTCATTTCGGTGACAGAAAGTTCTGGAATCTGAGAGGAGCCACAAATTTCCTTCCACCCAGCATTCCCCCAAGTCTCCCAATAAAAATGGTACCTCACTTGTGTGGGTAGGTCTAGCGCCCGTGACAGGATATGCCCCAAAACACGACGTGGACACATCACATTTTCAGAAAGAAAACAGAGCTGTTTTTTACAAAGTACCTAGCTGTGGATTTTGGCCTATAGCTCAGCCGGCACCTGGGGAAACCTAGCAAACCTGCACATTTTTGAAAACTAGACACCTAGGGGAATCCAAGATGGGGTGACTTGTGGGGCTCTGACCAGGTTCTGTTACCCAGAATCCTTTGCAAACCTCAAAATTTGCCCAAAAAAACACTTTTTCCTGTTATTTCGGTGACAGAAAGTTCTGGTATCTGAGAGGAGCCACAAATTTCCTTCCACCCAGCGTTCACCCAAGTCTCCTGATAAAAATGGTACCTCACTTGTGTGGGTAGGCCTAGCGCCCGCGACAGGATATGCCCCAAAACACGGCGTGGACACACCACATTTTCAGAAAGAAAACAGAGCTGTTTTTTACAAAGTGCCTAGCTGTGGATTTTGGCCTCTAGCTCAGCTGGCACCTGGGGAAACCTAGCAAACCTGTGCATTTTTGAAAACTAGACACCTAGGGGAATCCAAGATGAGGTGACTTGTGGAGCTCTGACCAGGTTCTGTTACCCAGAATCCTTTGCAAACCTCAAAATTTGGCCAAAAAAACACGTTTTCCTGTCATTTCGGTGACAGAAAGTTCTGGAATCTGAGAGGAGCCACAAATTTCCTTCCACCCAGCATTCCCCCAAGTCTCCCAATAAAAATGGTACCTCACTTGTGTGGGTAGGTCTAGCGCCCGTGACAGGATATGCCCCAAAACACGGCATGGACACACCACATTTTCAGAAAGAAAACAGAGCTGTTTTTTACAAAGTGCCTAGCTGTGGATTTTGGCCTCTAGCTCAGCTGGCACCTGGGGAAACCTAGCAAACCTGTGCATTTTTTAAAACTAGACACCTATGGGAATCCAAGATGAGGTGACTTGTGGAGCTCTGACCAGGTTCTGTTACCCAGAATCCTTTGCAAACCTAAAAATTTGGCCAAAAAAGCACCTTTCCTGTCATTTCGGGGACAGAAAGTTATGGAATCTGAGAGGAGCCACAAATTTCCTTCCACCCAGCATTCCCCCAAGTCTCCCAATAAAAATGGTACCTCACTTCTGTGGGTAGGTCTAGCGCCCGTGACAGGATATGCTCCAAAACACGACGTGGACACACCACATTTTCAGAAAGAAAACAGAGCTGTTTTTTACAAAGTGCCTACCTGTGGATTTTGGCCTCTAGCTCAGCCGGGACTTGGGGAAACCTAGCAAACCTGCACATTTTTTAAAACTAGACACCTAGGGGAATCCAGGATGGGGTGACTTGTGGGGCTCTGACCAGGTTCTGTTACCCAGAATCCTTTGCAAACCTCAAAATTTGGCCAAAAAAACACTTTTTCCTGTCATTTCGGTGACAGAAAGTTCTGGAATCTGAGAGGAACCACAAATTTCCTTCCACCCAGCATTCCCCCAAGTCTCCCAATAAAAATGGTACCTCACTTCTGTGGGTAGGTCTAGCGCCCGTGACAGGATATGCTCCAAAACACGACGTGGACACACCACATTTTCAGAAAGAAAACAGAGCTGTTTTTTACAAAGTGCCTACCTGTGGATTTTGGCCTCTAGCTCAGCCGGGACTTGGGGAAACCTAGCAAACCTGCACATTTTTTAAAACTAGACACCTAGGGGAATCCAGGATGGGGTGACTTGTGGGGCTCTGACCAGGTTCTGTTACCCAGAATCCTTTGCAAACCTCAAAATTTGGCCAAAAAAACACTTTTTCCTGTCATTTCGGTGACAGAAAGTTCTGGAATCTGAGAGGAACCACAAATTTCCTTCCACCCAGCATTCCCCCAAGTCTCCCAATAAAAATGGTACCTCACTTGTGTGGGTAGGCCTAGCGCCCGCGACAGGATATGCCCAAAACACGGCGTGGACACACCACATTCTCAGAAAGAAAACAGAGCTGTTTTTTACAAAGTGCCTAGCTGTGGATTTTGGCCTCTAGCTCAGCCGGGACTTGGGGAAACCTAGCAAACCTGCACATTTTTTAAAACTAGACACCTAGGGGAATCCAGGATGGGGTGACTTGTGGGGCTCTGACCAGGTTCTGTTACCCAGAATCCTTTGCAAACCTCAAAATTTGGCCAAAAAAACACTTTTTCCTGTCATTTCGGTGACAGAAAGTTCTGGAATCTGAGAGGAACCACAAATTTCCTTCCACCCAGCATTCCCCCAAGTCTCCCAATAAAAATGGTACCTCACTTGTGTGGGTAGGCCTAGCGCCCGTGACAGGATATGCCCAAAACACGGCGTGGACACACCACATTTTCAGAAAGAAAACAGAGCTGTTTTTTACAAAGTGCCTAGCTGTGGATTATGGCCTCTAGCTCAGCTGGCACCTGGGGAAACCTAGCAAACCTGTGCATTTTTGAAAACTAGACACCTAGGGGAATCCAAGATGAGGTGACTTGTGGAGCTCTGACCAGGTTCTGTTACCCAGAATCCTTTGCAAACCTCAAAATTTGGCCAAAAAAACACTTTTTCCTGTCATTTCGGTGACAGAAAGTTCTGGAATCTGAGAGGAGCCACACATTTCCTTCCACCCAGCATTCCCCCAAGTCTCCCAATAAAAATGGTACCTCACTTGTGTGGGTAGGTCTAGCGCCCGTGACAGAATATGCCCCAAAACATGACATGGACACATCACATTTTCAGAAAGAAAACAGAGCTTTTTTTAACAAAGTGCCTAGCTGTGGATTTTGGCCTCTAGCTCAGAGGCACCTGGGGAAACCTAGCAAACCTGTGCATTTTTTAAAACTAGACACCTAGAGGAATCCAAGATGAGGTGAATTGTGGGGCTCTGACCAGGTTCTGTTACCCAGAATCCTTTGCAAACCTCAAAATTTGGCCAAAAAAACACTTTTTCCTGTCATTTCGGAGACAGAAAGTTCTGGAATCTGAGAGGAACCACAAATTTCCTTCCACCCAGCATTCCCCCAAGTCTCCCAATAAAAATGGTACCTCACTTGTGTGGGTAGGCCTAGCGCCCGCGACAGGATATGCCCCAAAACACGGCGTGGACACACCACATTTTCAGAAAGAAAACAGAGCTGTTTTTTACAAAGTGCCTAGCTGTGGATTTTGGCCTCTAGCTCAGCTGGCACCTGGGGAAACCTAGCAAACCTGTGCATTTTTGAAAACTAGACACCTAGGGGAATCCAAGATGATGTGACTTGTGGAGCTCTGACCAGGTTCTGTTACCCAGAATCCTTTGCAAACCTCAAAATTTGGCCAAAAAACACGTTTTCCTGTCATTTCGGTGACAGAAAGTTCTGGAATCTGAGAGGAGCCACAAATTTCCTTCCACCCAGCATTCCCCCAAGTCTCCCAATAAAAATGGTACCTCACTTGTGTGGGTAGGTCTAGCGCCCGTGACAGAATATGCCCCAAAACATGACGTGAACACATCACATTTTCAGAAAGAAAACAGAGCTGTTTTTTAACAAAGTGCCTAGCTGTGGATTTTGGCCTCTAGCTCAGAGGCACCTGGGGAAACCTAGCAAGCCTGTTCATATTTTAAAACTAGACACCTAGAGGAATCCAAGATGAGGTGAATTGTGGGGCTCTGACCAGGTTCTGTTACCCAGAATCCTTTGCAAACCTCAAAATTTGGCCAAAAAACACTTTTTCCTGTCATTTCGGTGACAGAAAGTTCTGGAATCTGAGAAGAGCAACAAGTTTCCTTCCACCCAGCATTCCCCCAAGTCTCCCAATAAAAATGGTACCTCACTTGTGTTGGTAGGCCTAGCGCCCGTGACAGGATATGCCCAAAACACGGCGTGGACACACCACATTTTCAGAAAGAAAACAGAGCTGTTTTTTACAAAGTGCCTAGCTGTGGATTTTGGCCTCTAGCTCAGCTGGCACCTGGGGAAACCTAGCAAACCTGTGCATTTTTGAAAACTAGACACCTAGGGGAATCCAAGATGAGGTGACTTGTGGAGCTCTGACCAGGTTCTGTTACCCAGAATCCTTTGCAAACCTCAAAATTTGGCCAAAAAAACACGTTTTCCTGTCATTTCGGTGACAGAAAGTTCTGGAATCTGAGAGGAGCCACAAATTTCCTTCCACCCAGCATTCCCCCAAGTCTCCCAATAAAAATGGTACCTCACTTGTGTGGGTAGGTCTAGCGCCCGTGACAGAATATGCCCCAAAACATGACGTGAACACATCACATTTTCAGAAAGAAAACAGAGCTGTTTTTTAACAAAGTGCCTAGCTGTGGATTTTGGCCTCTAGCTCAGAGGCACCTGGGGAAACCTAGCAAACCTGTTCATATTTTAAAACTAGACACCTAGAGGAATCCAAGATGAGGTGAATTGTGGGGCTCTGACCAGGTTCTGTTACCCAGAATCCTTTGCAAACCTCAAAATTTGGCCAAAAAACACTTTTTCCTGTCATTTCGGTGACAGAAAGTTCTGGAATCTGAGAGGAGCCACAAATTTCCTTCCACCCAGCATTCCCCCAAGTCTCCCAATAAAAATGGTACCTCACTTGTGTGGGTAGGTCTAGCGCCCGTGACAGGATATGCCCCAAAACACGACGTGGACACATCACATTTTCAGAAAGAAAACAGAGCTGTTTTTTACAAAGTACCTAGCTGTGGATTTTGGCCTATAGCTCAGCCGGCACCTGGGGAAACCTAGCAAACCTGCACATTTTTGAAAACTAGACACCTAGGGGAATCCAAGATGGGGTGACTTGTGGGGCTCTGACCAGGTTCTGTTACCCAGAATCCTTTGCAAACCTCAAAATTTGCCCAAAAAAACACTTTTTCCTGTTATTTCGGTGACAGAAAGTTCTGGTATCTGAGAGGAGCCACAAATTTCCTTCCACCCAGCGTTCACCCAAGTCTCCTGATAAAAATGGTACCTCACTTGTGTGGGTAGGCCTAGCGCCCGCGACAGGATATGCCCCAAAACACGGCGTGGACACACCACATTTTCAGAAAGAAAACAGAGCTGTTTTTTACAAAGTGCCTAGCTGTGGATTTTGGCCTCTAGCTCAGCTGGCACCTGGGGAAACCTAGCAAACCTGCACATTTTTTAAAACTAGACACCTAGGGGAATCCAGGATGGGGTGACTTGTGGGGCTCTGACCAGGTTCTGTTACCCAGAATCCTTTGCAAACCTCAAAATTTGGCCAAAAAAACACTTTTTCCTGTCATTTCGGTGACAGAAAGTTCTGGAATCTGAGAGGAACCACAAATTTCCTTCCACCCAGCATTCCCCCAAGTCTCCCAATAAAAATGGTACCTCACTTGTGTGGGTAGGCCTAGCGCCCGCGACAGGATATGCCCAAAACACGGCATGGACACACCACATTTTCAGAAAGAAAACAGAGCTGTTTTTTACAAAGTGCCTAGCTGTGGATTTTGGCCTCTAGCTCAGCTGGCACCTGGGGAAACCTAGCAAACCTGTGCATTTTTGAAAACTAGACACCTAGGGGAATCCAAGATGAGGTGACTTGTGGAGCTCTGACCAGGTTCTGTTACCCAGAATCCTTTGCAAACCTCAAAATTTGGCCAAAAAAACACGTTTTCCTGTCATTTCGGTGACAGAAAGTTCTGGAATCTGAGAGGAGCCACAAATTTCCTTCCACCCAGCATTCCCCCAAGTCTCCCAATAAAAATGGTACCTCACTTGTGTGGGTAGCTCTAGCGCCCGTGACAGAATATGCCCCAAAACATGACGTGAACACATCACATTTTCAGAAAGAAAACAGAGCTGTTTTTTAACAAAGTGCCTAGCTGTGGATTTTGGCCTCTAGCTCAGAGGCACCTGGGGAAACCTAGCAAACCTGTTCATATTTTAAAACTAGACACCTAGAGGAATCCAAGATGAGGTGAATTGTGGGGCTCTGACCAGGTTCTGTTACCCAGAATCCTTTGCAAACCTCAAAATTTGGCCAAAAAACACTTTTTCCTGTCATTTCGGTGACAGAAAGTTCTGGAATCTGAGAGGAGCCACAAATTTCCTTCCACCCAGCATTCCCCCAAGTCTCCCAATAAAAATGGTACCTCACTTGTGTGGGTAGGTCTAGCGCCCGTGACAGGATATGCCCCAAAACACGACGTGGACACATCACATTTTCAGAAAGAAAACAGAGCTGTTTTTTACAAAGTACCTAGCTGTGGATTTTGGCCTATAGCTCAGCCGGCACCTGGGGAAACCTAGCAAACCTGCACATTTTTGAAAACTAGACACCTAGGGGAATCCAAGATGGGGTGACTTGTGGGGCTCTGACCAGGTTCTGTTACCCAGAATCCTTTGCAAACCTCAAAATTTGCCCAAAAAAACACTTTTTCCTGTTATTTCGGTGACAGAAAGTTCTGGTATCTGAGAGGAGCCACAAATTTCCTTCCACCCAGCGTTCACCCAAGTCTCCTGATAAAAATGGTACCTCACTTGTGTGGGTAGGCCTAGCGCCCGCGACAGGATATGCCCCAAAACACGGCGTGGACACACCACATTTTCAGAAAGAAAACAGAGCTGTTTTTTACAAAGTGCCTAGCTGTGGATTTTGGCCTCTAGCTCAGCTGGCACCTGGGGAAACCTAGCAAACCTGTGCATTTTTGAAAACTAGACACCTAGGGGAATCCAAGATGAGGTGACTTGTGGAGCTCTGACCAGGTTCTGTTACCCAGAATCCTTTGCAAACCTCAAAATTTGGCCAAAAAAACACGTTTTCCTGTCATTTCGGTGACAGAAAGTTCTGGAATCTGAGAGGAGCCACAAATTTCCTTCCACCCAGCATTCCCCCAAGTCTCCCAATAAAAATGGTACCTCACTTGTGTGGGTAGGTCTAGCGCCCGTGACAGGATATGCCCCAAAACACGGCATGGACACACCACATTTTCAGAAAGAAAACAGAGCTGTTTTTTACAAAGTGCCTAGCTGTGGATTTTGGCCTCTAGCTCAGCTGGCACCTGGGGAAACCTAGCAAACCTGTGCATTTTTTAAAACTAGACACCTATGGGAATCCAAGATGAGGTGACTTGTGGAGCTCTGACCAGGTTCTGTTACCCAGAATCCTTTGCAAACCTAAAAATTTGGCCAAAAAAGCACCTTTCCTGTCATTTCGGGGACAGAAAGTTATGGAATCTGAGAGGAGCCACAAATTTCCTTCCACCCAGCATTCCCCCAAGTCTCCCAATAAAAATGGTACCTCACTTCTGTGGGTAGGTCTAGCGCCCGTGACAGGATATGCTCCAAAACACGACGTGGACACACCACATTTTCAGAAAGAAAACAGAGCTGTTTTTTACAAAGTGCCTACCTGTGGATTTTGGCCTCTAGCTCAGCCGGGACTTGGGGAAACCTAGCAAACCTGCACATTTTTTAAAACTAGACACCTAGGGGAATCCAGGATGGGGTGACTTGTGGGGCTCTGACCAGGTTCTGTTACCCAGAATCCTTTGCAAACCTCAAAATTTGGCCAAAAAAACACTTTTTCCTGTCATTTCGGTGACAGAAAGTTCTGGAATCTGAGAGGAACCACAAATTTCCTTCCACCCAGCATTCCCCCAAGTCTCCCAATAAAAATGGTACCTCACTTCTGTGGGTAGGTCTAGCGCCCGTGACAGGATATGCTCCAAAACACGACGTGGACACACCACATTTTCAGAAAGAAAACAGAGCTGTTTTTTACAAAGTGCCTACCTGTGGATTTTGGCCTCTAGCTCAGCCGGGACTTGGGGAAACCTAGCAAACCTGCACATTTTTTAAAACTAGACACCTAGGGGAATCCAGGATGGGGTGACTTGTGGGGCTCTGACCAGGTTCTGTTACCCAGAATCCTTTGCAAACCTCAAAATTTGGCCAAAAAAACACTTTTTCCTGTCATTTCGGTGACAGAAAGTTCTGGAATCTGAGAGGAGCCACAAATTTCCTTCCACCCAGCATTCCCCCAAGTCTCCCAATAAAAATGGTACCTCACTTGTGTGGGTAGCTCTAGCGCCCGTGACAGAATATGCCCCAAAACATGACGTGAACACATCACATTTTCAGAAAGAAAACAGAGCTGTTTTTTAACAAAGTGCCTAGCTGTGGATTTTGGCCTCTAGCTCAGAGGCACCTGGGGAAACCTAGCAAACCTGTTCATATTTTAAAACTAGACACCTAGAGGAATCCAAGATGAGGTGAATTGTGGGGCTCTGACCAGGTTCTGTTACCCAGAATCCTTTGCAAACCTCAAAATTTGGCCAAAAAACACTTTTTCCTGTCATTTCGGTGACAGAAAGTTCTGGAATCTGAGAGGAGCCACAAATTTCCTTCCACCCAGCATTCCCCCAAGTCTCCCAATAAAAATGGTACCTCACTTGTGTGGGTAGGTCTAGCGCCCGTGACAGGATATGCCCCAAAACACGACGTGGACACATCACATTTTCAGAAAGAAAACAGAGCTGTTTTTTACAAAGTACCTAGCTGTGGATTTTGGCCTATAGCTCAGCCGGCACCTGGGGAAACCTAGCAAACCTGCACATTTTTGAAAACTAGACACCTAGGGGAATCCAAGATGGGGTGACTTGTGGGGCTCTGACCAGGTTCTGTTACCCAGAATCCTTTGCAAACCTCAAAATTTGCCCAAAAAAACACTTTTTCCTGTTATTTCGGTGACAGAAAGTTCTGGTATCTGAGAGGAGCCACAAATTTCCTTCCACCCAGCGTTCACCCAAGTCTCCTGATAAAAATGGTACCTCACTTGTGTGGGTAGGCCTAGCGCCCGCGACAGGATATGCCCCAAAACACGGCGTGGACACACCACATTTTCAGAAAGAAAACAGAGCTGTTTTTTACAAAGTGCCTAGCTGTGGATTTTGGCCTCTAGCTCAGCTGGCACCTGGGGAAACCTAGCAAACCTGTGCATTTTTGAAAACTAGACACCTAGGGGAATCCAAGATGAGGTGACTTGTGGAGCTCTGACCAGGTTCTGTTACCCAGAATCCTTTGCAAACCTCAAAATTTGGCCAAAAAAACACGTTTTCCTGTCATTTCGGTGACAGAAAGTTCTGGAATCTGAGAGGAGCCACAAATTTCCTTCCACCCAGCATTCCCCCAAGTCTCCCAATAAAAATGGTACCTCACTTGTGTGGGTAGGTCTAGCGCCCGTGACAGGATATGCCCCAAAACACGGCATGGACACACCACATTTTCAGAAAGAAAACAGAGCTGTTTTTTACAAAGTGCCTAGCTGTGGATTTTGGCCTCTAGCTCAGCTGGCACCTGGGGAAACCTAGCAAACCTGTGCATTTTTTAAAACTAGACACCTATGGGAATCCAAGATGAGGTGACTTGTGGAGCTCTGACCAGGTTCTGTTACCCAGAATCCTTTGCAAACCTAAAAATTTGGCCAAAAAAGCACCTTTCCTGTCATTTCGGGGACAGAAAGTTATGGAATCTGAGAGGAGCCACAAATTTCCTTCCACCCAGCATTCCCCCAAGTCTCCCAATAAAAATGGTACCTCACTTCTGTGGGTAGGTCTAGCGCCCGTGACAGGATATGCTCCAAAACACGACGTGGACACACCACATTTTCAGAAAGAAAACAGAGCTGTTTTTTACAAAGTGCCTACCTGTGGATTTTGGCCTCTAGCTCAGCCGGGACTTGGGGAAACCTAGCAAACCTGCACATTTTTTAAAACTAGACACCTAGGGGAATCCAGGATGGGGTGACTTGTGGGGCTCTGACCAGGTTCTGTTACCCAGAATCCTTTGCAAACCTCAAAATTTGGCCAAAAAAACACTTTTTCCTGTCATTTCGGTGACAGAAAGTTCTGGAATCTGAGAGGAACCACAAATTTCCTTCCACCCAGCATTCCCCCAAGTCTCCCAATAAAAATGGTACCTCACTTCTGTGGGTAGGTCTAGCGCCCGTGACAGGATATGCTCCAAAACACGACGTGGACACACCACATTTTCAGAAAGAAAACAGAGCTGTTTTTTACAAAGTGCCTACCTGTGGATTTTGGCCTCTAGCTCAGCCGGGACTTGGGGAAACCTAGCAAACCTGCACATTTTTTAAAACTAGACACCTAGGGGAATCCAGGATGGGGTGACTTGTGGGGCTCTGACCAGGTTCTGTTACCCAGAATCCTTTGCAAACCTCAAAATTTGGCCAAAAAAACACTTTTTCCTGTCATTTCGGTGACAGAAAGTTCTGGAATCTGAGAGGAACCACAAATTTCCTTCCACCCAGCATTCCCCCAAGTCTCCCAATAAAAATGGTACCTCACTTGTGTGGGTAGGCCTAGCGCCCGCGACAGGATATGCCCAAAACACGGCGTGGACACACCACATTCTCAGAAAGAAAACAGAGCTGTTTTTTACAAAGTGCCTAGCTGTGGATTTTGGCCTCTAGCTCAGCCGGGACTTGGGGAAACCTAGCAAACCTGCACATTTTTTAAAACTAGACACCTAGGGGAATCCAGGATGGGGTGACTTGTGGGGCTCTGACCAGGTTCTGTTACCCAGAATCCTTTGCAAACCTCAAAATTTGGCCAAAAAAACACTTTTTCCTGTCATTTCGGTGACAGAAAGTTCTGGAATCTGAGAGGAACCACAAATTTCCTTCCACCCAGCATTCCCCCAAGTCTCCCAATAAAAATGGTACCTCACTTGTGTGGGTAGGCCTAGCGCCCGTGACAGGATATGCCCAAAACACGGCGTGGACACACCACATTTTCAGAAAGAAAACAGAGCTGTTTTTTACAAAGTGCCTAGCTGTGGATTATGGCCTCTAGCTCAGCTGGCACCTGGGGAAACCTAGCAAACCTGTGCATTTTTGAAAACTAGACACCTAGGGGAATCCAAGATGAGGTGACTTGTGGAGCTCTGACCAGGTTCTGTTACCCAGAATCCTTTGCAAACCTCAAAATTTGGCCAAAAAAACACTTTTTCCTGTCATTTCGGTGACAGAAAGTTCTGGAATCTGAGAGGAGCCACACATTTCCTTCCACCCAGCATTCCCCCAAGTCTCCCAATAAAAATGGTACCTCACTTGTGTGGGTAGGTCTAGCGCCCGTGACAGAATATGCCCCAAAACATGACATGGACACATCACATTTTCAGAAAGAAAACAGAGCTTTTTTTAACAAAGTGCCTAGCTGTGGATTTTGGCCTCTAGCTCAGAGGCACCTGGGGAAACCTAGCAAACCTGTGCATTTTTTAAAACTAGACACCTAGAGGAATCCAAGATGAGGTGAATTGTGGGGCTCTGACCAGGTTCTGTTACCCAGAATCCTTTGCAAACCTCAAAATTTGGCCAAAAAAACACTTTTTCCTGTCATTTCGGAGACAGAAAGTTCTGGAATCTGAGAGGAACCACAAATTTCCTTCCACCCAGCATTCCCCCAAGTCTCCCAATAAAAATGGTACCTCACTTGTGTGGGTAGGCCTAGCGCCCGCGACAGGATATGCCCCAAAACACGGCGTGGACACACCACATTTTCAGAAAGAAAACAGAGCTGTTTTTTACAAAGTGCCTAGCTGTGGATTTTGGCCTCTAGCTCAGCTGGCACCTGGGGAAACCTAGCAAACCTGTGCATTTTTGAAAACTAGACACCTAGGGGAATCCAAGATGATGTGACTTGTGGAGCTCTGACCAGGTTCTGTTACCCAGAATCCTTTGCAAACCTCAAAATTTGGCCAAAAAAACACGTTTTCCTGTCATTTCGGTGACAGAAAGTTCTGGAATCTGAGAGGAGCCACAAATTTCCTTCCACCCAGCATTCCCCCAAGTCTCCCAATAAAAATGGTACCTCACTTGTGTGGGTAGGTCTAGCGCCCGTGACAGAATATGCCCCAAAACATGACGTGAACACATCACATTTTCAGAAAGAAAACAGAGCTGTTTTTTAACAAAGTGCCTAGCTGTGGATTTTGGCCTCTAGCTCAGAGGCACCTGGGGAAACCTAGCAAGCCTGTTCATATTTTAAAACTAGACACCTAGAGGAATCCAAGATGAGGTGAATTGTGGGGCTCTGACCAGGTTCTGTTACCCAGAATCCTTTGCAAACCTCAAAATTTGGCCAAAAAACACTTTTTCCTGTCATTTCGGTGACAGAAAGTTCTGGAATCTGAGAAGAGCAACAAATTTCCTTCCACCCAGCATTCCCCCAAGTCTCCCAATAAAAATGGTACCTCACTTGTGTGGGTAGGTCTAGCGCCCGTGACAGGATATGCCCCAAAACACGACGTGGACACATCACATTTTCAGAAAGAAAACAGAGCTGTTTTTTACAAAGTGCCTAGCTGTGGGTTTTGGCCTATAGCTCAGCCGGCACCTGGGGAAACCTAGCAAACCTGCACATTTTTTAAAACTAGACACCTAGGGGAATCCAAGATGGGGTGACTTGTGGGGCTCTGACCAGGTTCTGTTACCCAGAATCCTTTGCAAACCTCAAAATTTGCCCAAAAAAACACTTTTTCCTGTTATTTCGGTGACAGAAAGTTCTGGTATCTGAGAGGAGCAACAAATTTCCTTCCACCCAGCGTTCACCCAAGTCTCCTGATAAAAATGGTACCTCACTTGTGTGGGTAGGCCTAGCGCCCGCGACAGGATATGCCGCAAAACACGACGTGGACACACCACATTTTCAGAAAGAAAACAGAGCTGTTTTTTACAAAGTGCCTAGCTGTGGATTTTGGCCTCTAGCTCAGCCGGGACTTGGGGAAACCTAGCAAACCTGCACATTCTTTAAAACTAGACACCTAGGGGAATCCAGGATGGGGTGACTTGTGGGGCTCTGACCAGGTTCTGTTACCCAGAATCCTTTGCAAACCTCAAAATTTGGCCAAAAAAACACTTTTTCCTGTCATTTCGGTGACAGAAAGTTCTGGAATCTGAGAGGAACCACAAATTTCCTTCCACCCAGCATTCCCCCAAGTCTCCCAATAAAAATGGTACCTCACTTGTGTGGGTAGGCCTAGCGCCCGTGACAGGATATGCCCAAAACACGGCGTGGACACACCACATTTTCAGAAAGAAAACAGAGCTGTTTTTTACAAAGTGCCTAGCTGTGGATTATGGCCTCTAGCTCAGCTGGCACCTGGGGAAACCTAGCAAACCTGTGCATTTTTGAAAACTAGACACCTAGGGGAATCCAAGATGGGGTGAATAGTGGGGCTCTGACCAGGTTCTGTTACCCAGAATCCTTTGCAAACCTAAACATTTGGCCAAAAAAGCACTTTGCCTGTCATTTCGGGGACAGAAAGTTATGGAATCTGAGAGGAGCCACAAATTTCCTTCCACCCAGCATTCCCCCAAGTCTCCCAATAAAAATGGTACCTCACTTCTGTGGGTAGGTCTAGCGCCCGTGACAGGATATGCTCCAAAACACGACGAGGACACATCACATTTTCAGAAAGAAAACAGAGCTGTTTTTTACAAAGTGCCTCGCTGTGGATTTTGGCCTCTAGCGCAGCCGGAATCTGGGGAAACCTAGCAAACCTGCGCATTTTTGAAAACTAGACACCTAGGAGAATCCAGGATGGGGTGACTTGTGGGGCTCTGACCAGGTTCTGTTACCCAGAATCCTTTGCAAACCTAAAAATTTGGCCAAAAAAGCACCTTTCCTGTCATTTCGGGGACAGAAAGTTATGGAATCTGAGAGGAGCCACAAATTTCCTTCCACCCAGCATTCCCCCAAGTCTCCCAATAAAAATGGTACCTCACTTCTGTGGGTAGGTCTAGCGCCCGTGACAGGATATGCTCCAAAACACGACGTGGACACACCACATTTTCAGAAAGAAAACAGAGCTGTTTTTTACAAAGTGCCTACCTGTGGATTTTGGCCTCTAGCTCAGCCGGGACTTGGGGAAACCTAGCAAACCTGCACATTTTTTAAAACTAGACACCTAGGGGAATCCAGGATGGGGTGACTTGTGGGGCTCTGACCAGGTTCTGTTACCCAGAATCCTTTGCAAACCTCAAAATTTGGCCAAAAAAACACTTTTTCCTGTCATTTCGGTGACAGAAAGTTCTGGAATCTGAGAGGAACCACAAATTTCCTTCCACCCAGCATTCCCCCAAGTCTCCCAATAAAAATGGTACCTCACTTCTGTGGGTAGGTCTAGCGCCCGTGACAGGATATGCTCCAAAACACGACGTGGACACACCACATTTTCAGAAAGAAAACAGAGCTGTTTTTTACAAAGTGCCTACCTGTGGATTTTGGCCTCTAGCTCAGCCGGGACTTGGGGAAACCTAGCAAACCTGCACATTTTTTAAAACTAGACACCTAGGGGAATCCAGGATGGGGTGACTTGTGGGGCTCTGACCAGGTTCTGTTACCCAGAATCCTTTGCAAACCTCAAAATTTGGCCAAAAAAACACTTTTTCCTGTCATTTCGGTGACAGAAAGTTCTGGAATCTGAGAGGAACCACAAATTTCCTTCCACCCAGCATTCCCCCAAGTCTCCCAATAAAAATGGTACCTCACTTGTGTGGGTAGGCCTAGCGCCCGCGACAGGATATGCCCAAAACACGGCGTGGACACACCACATTCTCAGAAAGAAAACAGAGCTGTTTTTTACAAAGTGCCTAGCTGTGGATTTTGGCCTCTAGCTCAGCCGGGACTTGGGGAAACCTAGCAAACCTGCACATTTTTTAAAACTAGACACCTAGGGGAATCCAGGATGGGGTGACTTGTGGGGCTCTGACCAGGTTCTGTTACCCAGAATCCTTTGCAAACCTCAAAATTTGGCCAAAAAAACACTTTTTCCTGTCATTTCGGTGACAGAAAGTTCTGGAATCTGAGAGGAACCACAAATTTCCTTCCACCCAGCATTCCCCCAAGTCTCCCAATAAAAATGGTACCTCACTTGTGTGGGTAGGCCTAGCGCCCGTGACAGGATATGCCCAAAACACGGCGTGGACACACCACATTTTCAGAAAGAAAACAGAGCTGTTTTTTACAAAGTGCCTAGCTGTGGATTATGGCCTCTAGCTCAGCTGGCACCTGGGGAAACCTAGCAAACCTGTGCATTTTTGAAAACTAGACACCTAGGGGAATCCAAGATGAGGTGACTTGTGGAGCTCTGACCAGGTTCTGTTACCCAGAATCCTTTGCAAACCTCAAAATTTGGCCAAAAAAACACTTTTTCCTGTCATTTCGGTGACAGAAAGTTCTGGAATCTGAGAGGAGCCACACATTTCCTTCCACCCAGCATTCCCCCAAGTCTCCCAATAAAAATGGTACCTCACTTGTGTGGGTAGGTCTAGCGCCCGTGACAGAATATGCCCCAAAACATGACATGGACACATCACATTTTCAGAAAGAAAACAGAGCTTTTTTTAACAAAGTGCCTAGCTGTGGATTTTGGCCTCTAGCTCAGAGGCACCTGGGGAAACCTAGCAAACCTGTGCATTTTTTAAAACTAGACACCTAGAGGAATCCAAGATGAGGTGAATTGTGGGGCTCTGACCAGGTTCTGTTACCCAGAATCCTTTGCAAACCTCAAAATTTGGCCAAAAAAACACTTTTTCCTGTCATTTCGGAGACAGAAAGTTCTGGAATCTGAGAGGAACCACAAATTTCCTTCCACCCAGCATTCCCCCAAGTCTCCCAATAAAAATGGTACCTCACTTGTGTGGGTAGGCCTAGCGCCCGCGACAGGATATGCCCCAAAACACGGCGTGGACACACCACATTTTCAGAAAGAAAACAGAGCTGTTTTTTACAAAGTGCCTAGCTGTGGATTTTGGCCTCTAGCTCAGCTGGCACCTGGGGAAACCTAGCAAACCTGTGCATTTTTGAAAACTAGACACCTAGGGGAATCCAAGATGATGTGACTTGTGGAGCTCTGACCAGGTTCTGTTACCCAGAATCCTTTGCAAACCTCAAAATTTGGCCAAAAAAACACGTTTTCCTGTCATTTCGGTGACAGAAAGTTCTGGAATCTGAGAGGAGCCACAAATTTCCTTCCACCCAGCATTCCCCCAAGTCTCCCAATAAAAATGGTACCTCACTTGTGTGGGTAGGTCTAGCGCCCGTGACAGAATATGCCCCAAAACATGACGTGAACACATCACATTTTCAGAAAGAAAACAGAGCTGTTTTTTAACAAAGTGCCTAGCTGTGGATTTTGGCCTCTAGCTCAGAGGCACCTGGGGAAACCTAGCAAGCCTGTTCATATTTTAAAACTAGACACCTAGAGGAATCCAAGATGAGGTGAATTGTGGGGCTCTGACCAGGTTCTGTTACCCAGAATCCTTTGCAAACCTCAAAATTTGGCCAAAAAACACTTTTTCCTGTCATTTCGGTGACAGAAAGTTCTGGAATCTGAGAAGAGCAACAAATTTCCTTCCACCCAGCATTCCCCCAAGTCTCCCAATAAAAATGGTACCTCACTTGTGTGGGTAGGTCTAGCGCCCGTGACAGGATATGCCCCAAAACACGACGTGGACACATCACATTTTCAGAAAGAAAACAGAGCTGTTTTTTACAAAGTGCCTAGCTGTGGGTTTTGGCCTATAGCTCAGCCGGCACCTGGGGAAACCTAGCAAACCTGCACATTTTTTAAAACTAGACACCTAGGGGAATCCAAGATGGGGTGACTTGTGGGGCTCTGACCAGGTTCTGTTACCCAGAATCCTTTGCAAACCTCAAAATTTGCCCAAAAAAACACTTTTTCCTGTTATTTCGGTGACAGAAAGTTCTGGTATCTGAGAGGAGCAACAAATTTCCTTCCACCCAGCGTTCACCCAAGTCTCCTGATAAAAATGGTACCTCACTTGTGTGGGTAGGCCTAGCGCCCGCGACAGGATATGCCGCAAAACACGACGTGGACACACCACATTTTCAGAAAGAAAACAGAGCTGTTTTTTACAAAGTGCCTAGCTGTGGATTTTGGCCTCTAGCTCAGCCGGGACTTGGGGAAACCTAGCAAACCTGCACATTCTTTAAAACTAGACACCTAGGGGAATCCAGGATGGGGTGACTTGTGGGGCTCTGACCAGGTTCTGTTACCCAGAATCCTTTGCAAACCTCAAAATTTGGCCAAAAAAACACTTTTTCCTGTCATTTCGGTGACAGAAAGTTCTGGAATCTGAGAGGAACCACAAATTTCCTTCCACCCAGCATTCCCCCAAGTCTCCCAATAAAAATGGTACCTCACTTGTGTGGGTAGGCCTAGCGCCCGTGACAGGATATGCCCAAAACACGGCGTGGACACACCACATTTTCAGAAAGAAAACAGAGCTGTTTTTTACAAAGTGCCTAGCTGTGGATTATGGCCTCTAGCTCAGCTGGCACCTGGGGAAACCTAGCAAACCTGTGCATTTTTGAAAACTAGACACCTAGGGGAATCCAAGATGGGGTGAATAGTGGGGCTCTGACCAGGTTCTGTTACCCAGAATCCTTTGCAAACCTAAACATTTGGCCAAAAAAGCACTTTGCCTGTCATTTCGGGGACAGAAAGTTATGGAATCTGAGAGGAGCCACAAATTTCCTTCCACCCAGCATTCCCCCAAGTCTCCCAATAAAAATGGTACCTCACTTCTGTGGGTAGGTCTAGCGCCCGTGACAGGATATGCTCCAAAACACGACGAGGACACATCACATTTTCAGAAAGAAAACAGAGCTGTTTTTTACAAAGTGCCTCGCTGTGGATTTTGGCCTCTAGCGCAGCCGGAATCTGGGGAAACCTAGCAAACCTGCGCATTTTTGAAAACTAGACACCTAGGAGAATCCAGGATGGGGTGACTTGTGGGGCTCTGACCAGGTTCTGTTACCCAGAATCCTTTGCAAACCTAAAAATTTGGCCAAAAAAGCACCTTTCCTGTCATTTCGGGGACAGAAAGTTATGGAATCTGAGAGGAGCCACAAATTTCCTTCCACCCAGCATTCCCCCAAGTCTCCCAATAAAAATGGTACCTCACTTCTGTGGGTAGGTCTAGCGCCCGTGACAGGATATGCTCCAAAACACGACGTGGACACACCACATTTTCAGAAAGAAAACAGAGCTGTTTTTTACAAAGTGCCTACCTGTGGATTTTGGCCTCTAGCTCAGCCGGGACTTGGGGAAACCTAGCAAACCTGCACATTTTTTAAAACTAGACACCTAGGGGAATCCAGGATGGGGTGACTTGTGGGGCTCTGACCAGGTTCTGTTACCCAGAATCCTTTGCAAACCTCAAAATTTGGCCAAAAAAACACTTTTTCCTGTCATTTCGGTGACAGAAAGTTCTGGAATCTGAGAGGAACCACAAATTTCCTTCCACCCAGCATTCCCCCAAGTCTCCCAATAAAAATGGTACCTCACTTCTGTGGGTAGGTCTAGCGCCCGTGACAGGATATGCTCCAAAACACGACGTGGACACACCACATTTTCAGAAAGAAAACAGAGCTGTTTTTTACAAAGTGCCTACCTGTGGATTTTGGCCTCTAGCTCAGCCGGGACTTGGGGAAACCTAGCAAACCTGCACATTTTTTAAAACTAGACACCTAGGGGAATCCAGGATGGGGTGACTTGTGGGGCTCTGACCAGGTTCTGTTACCCAGAATCCTTTGCAAACCTCAAAATTTGGCCAAAAAAACACTTTTTCCTGTCATTTCGGTGACAGAAAGTTCTGGAATCTGAGAGGAACCACAAATTTCCTTCCACCCAGCATTCCCCCAAGTCTCCCAATAAAAATGGTACCTCACTTGTGTGGGTAGGCCTAGCGCCCGCGACAGGATATGCCCAAAACACGGCGTGGACACACCACATTTTCAGAAAGAAAACAGAGCTGTTTTTTACAAAGTGCCTAGCTGTGGATTTTGGCGTATAGCTCAGCCGGCACCTGGGGAAACCTAGCAAACCTGCACATTTTTGAAAACTAGACACCTAGGGGAATCCAAGATGGGGTGACTTGTGGGGCTCTGACCAGGTTCTGTTACCCAGAATCCTTTGCAAACCTCAAAATTTGCCCAAAAAAACACTTTTTCCTGTTATTTCGGTGACAGAAAGTTCTGGTATCTGAGAGGAGCCACAAATTTCCTTCCACCCAGCGTTCACCCAAGTCTCCTGATAAAAATGGTGCCTCACTTGTGTGAGTAGGCCTAGCGCCCGTGACAGGATATGCCCCAAAACACGATGTGGACACACCACATTTTCAGAAAGAAAACAGAGCTGTTTTTTACAAAGTGCCTAGCTGTGGATTTTGGCCTCTAGCTCAGCCGGGACTTGGGGAAACCTAGCAAACCTGCACATTCTTTAAAACTAGACACCTAGGGGAATCCAGGATGGAGTGACTTGTGGGGCTCTGACCAGGTTCTGTTACCCAGAATCCTTTGCAAACCTCAAAATTTGGCCAAAAAAACACTTTTTCCTGTCATTTCGGTGACAGAAAGTTCTGGAATCTGAGAGGAACCACAAATTTCCTTCCACCCAGCATTCCCCCAAGTCTCCCAATAAAAATGGTACCTCACTTGTGTGGGTAGGCCTAGCGCCCGTGACAGGATATGCCCAATACACGGCGTGGACACACCACATTTTCAGAAAGAAAACAGAGCTGTTTTTTACAAAGTGCCTAGCTGTGGATTATGGCCTCTAGCTCAGCTGGCACCTGGGGAAACCTAGCAAACCTGTGCATTTTTGAAAACTAGACACCTAGGGGAATCCAAGATGGGGTGAATAGTGGGGCTCTGACCAGGTTCTGTTACCCAGAATCCTTTGCAAACCTAAAAATTTGGCCAAAAAAGCACTTTTCCTGTCATTTCGGGGACAGAAAGTTATGGAATCTGAGAGGAGCCACAAATTTCCTTCCACCCAGCATTCCCCCAAGTCTCCCAATAAAAATGGTACCTCACTTCTGTGGGTAGGTCTAGCGCCCGTGACAGGATATGCTCCAAAACACGACGAGGACACATCACATTTTCAGAAAGAAAACAGAGCTGTTTTTTACAAAGTGCCTCGCTGTGGATTTTGGCCTCTAGCTCAGCCGGAATCTGGGGAAACCTAGCAAACCTGCGCATTTTTGAAAACTAGACACCTAGGAGAATCCAGGATGGGGTGACTTGTGGGGCTCTGACCAGGTTCTGTTACACAGAATTCTTTGCAAACCTCAAAATTTGGCCAAAAAAACACTTTTTCCTGTCATTTCGGAGAAAGAAAGTTCTGGAATCTGAGAGGAACCACAAATTTCCTTCCACCCAGCATTCCCCCAAGTCTCCCGATAAAAATGGTACCTCACTTGTGTGGGTAGGCCTAGCGCCCGCGACAGGATATGCCCCAAAACACGGCGTGGACACACCACATTTTCAGAAAGAAAACAGAGCTGTTTTTTACAAAGTGCCTAGCTGTGGATTTTGGCCTCTAGCTCAGCTGGCACCTGGGGAAACCTAGCAAACCTGTGCATTTTTGAAAACTAGACACCTAGGGGAATCCAAGATGAGGTGACTTGTGGAGCTCTGACCAGGTTCTGTTACCCAGAATCCTTTGCAAACCTCAAAATTTGGCCAAAAAAACACGTTTTCCTGTCATTTCGGTGACAGAAAGTTCTGGAATCTGAGAGGAGCCACAAATTTCCTTCCACCCAGCGTTCACCCAAGTCTCCCGATAAAAATGGTACCTCACTTGTGTGGGTAGGCCTAGCGCCCGCGACAGGATATGCCCCAAAACACGACGTGGACACATCACATTTTCAGAAAGAAAACAGAGCTGTTTTTTACAAAGTGCCTCGCTGTGGATTTTGTCCTTTAGCTCAGCCGGCACCTGGGGAAACCTAGCAAACCTGCGCATTTTTTAAAACTAGACACCTATGGGACTCCAGGATGGGGTGACTTGTGGGGCTCTGACCAGGTTCTATTACCCAGAATCCTTTGCAAACCTAAAAATTTGGCCAAAAAAGCACCTTTCCTGTCATTTCGGGGACAGAAAGTTATGGAATCTGAGAGGAGCCACAAATTTCCTTCCACCCAGCATTCCCCCAAGTCTCCCAATAAAAATGGTACCTCACTTCTGTGGGTAGGTCTAGCGCCCGTGACAGGATATGCTCCAAAACACGACGTGGACACACCACATTTTCAGAAAGAAAACAGAGCTGTTTTTTACAAAGTGCCTAGCTGTGGATTTTGGCCTCTAGCTCAGCCGGGACTTGGGGAAACCTAGCAAACCTGCACATTTTTTAAAACTAGACACCTAGGGGAATCCAGGATGGGGTGACTTGTGGGGCTCTGACCAGGTTCTGTTACCCAGAATCCTTTGCAAACCTCAAAATTTGGCCAAAAAAACACTTTTTCCTGTCATTTCGGTGACAGAAAATTCTGGAATCTGAGAGGAACCACAAATTTCCTTCCACCCAGCATTCCCCCAAGTCTCCCAATAAAAATGGTACCTCACTTGTGTGGGTAGGCCTAGCGCCCGCGACAGGATATGCCCAAAACACGGCGTGGACACACCACATTTTCAGAAAGAAAACAGAGCTGTTTTTTATAAAGTGCCTAGCTGTGGATTTTGGCCTATAGCTCAGCCGGCACCTGGGGAAACCTAGCAAACCTGTGCATTTTTGAAAACTAGACACCTAGGGGAATCCAAGATGGGGTGAATAGTGGGGCTCTGACCAGGTTCTGTTACCCAGAATCCTTTGCAAACCTAAAAATGTGACCAAAAAAGCACTTTTCCTGTCATTTCGGGGACAGAAAGTTATGGAATCTGAGAGGAGCCACAAATTTCCTTCCACCCAGCATTCCCCCAAGTCTCCCAATAAAAATGGTACCTCACTTCTGTGGGTAGGTCTAGCGCCCGTGACAGGATATGCTCCAAAACACGACGAGGACACATCACATTTTCAGAAAGAAAACAGAGCTGTTTTTTACAAAGTGCCTCGCTGTGGATTTTGGCCTCTAGCTCAGCCGGAATCTGGGGAAACCTAGCAAACCTGCGCATTTTTTAAAACTAGACACCTAGGAGAATCCAGGATGGGGTGACTTGTGGGGCTCTGACCAGGTTCTGTTACACAGAATCCTTTGCAAACCTCAAAATTTGGCCAAAAAAACATTTTTTCCTGTCATTTCGGTTACAGAAAGTTCTGGAATCTGAGAGGAGCCACAAATTTCCTTCCACCCAGCGTTCACCCAAGTCTCCCGATAAAAATGGTACCTCACTTGTGTGGGTAGGCCTAGCGCCCGCGACAGGATATGCCCCAAAACACGACGTGGACACATCACATTTTCAGAAAGAAAACAGAGCTGTTTTTTACAAAGTGCCTCGCTGTGGATTTTGTCCTTTAGCTCAGCCGGCACCTGGGGAAACCTAGCAAACCTGCGCATTTTTTAAAACTAGACACCTATGGGACTCCAGGATGGGGTGACTTGTGGGGCTCTGACCAGGTTCTGTTACCCAGAATCCTTTGCAAACCTAAAAATTTGGCCAAAAAAGCACCTTTCCTGTCATTTCGGGGACAGAAAGTTATGGAATCTGAGAGGAGCCACAAATTTCCTTCCACCCAGCATTCCCCAAGTCTCCCAATAAAAATGGTACCTCACTTCTGTGGGTAGGTCTAGCGCCCGTGACAGGATATGCTCCAAAACACGACGTGGACACACCACATTTTCAGAAAGAAAACAGAGCTGTTTTTTACAAAGTGCCTAGCTGTGGATTTTGGCCTCTAGCTCAGCCGGGACTTGGGGAAACCTAGCAAACCTGCACATTTTTTAAAACTAGACACCTAGGGGAATCCAGGATGGGGTGACTTGTGGGGCTCTGACCAGGTTCTGTTACCCAGAATCCTTTGCAAACCTCAAAATTTGCCCAAAAAAACACTTTTTCCTGTTATTTCGGTGACAGAAAGTTCTGGTATCTGAGAGGAGCCACAAATTTCCTTCCACCCAGCGTTCACCCAAGTCTCCTGATAAAAATGGTGCCTCACTTGTGTGAGTAGGCCTAGCGCCCGTGACAGGATATGCCCCAAAACACGATGTGGACACACCACATTTTCAGAAAGAAAACAGAGCTGTTTTTTACAAAGTGCCTAGCTGTGGATTTTGGCCTCTAGCTCAGCCGGGACTTGGGGAAACCTAGCAAACCTGCACATTCTTTAAAACTAGACACCTAGGGGAATCCAGGATGGAGTGACTTGTGGGGCTCTGACCAGGTTCTGTTACCCAGAATCCTTTGCAAACCTCAAAATTTGGCCAAAAAAACACTTTTTCCTGTCATTTCGGTGACAGAAAGTTCTGGAATCTGAGAGGAACCACAAATTTCCTTCCACCCAGCATTCCCCCAAGTCTCCCAATAAAAATGGTACCTCACTTGTGTGGGTAGGCCTAGCGCCCGTGACAGGATATGCCCAAAACACGGCGTGGACACACCACATTTTCAGAAAGAAAACAGAGCTGTTTTTTACAAAGTGCCTAGCTGTGGATTATGGCCTCTAGCTCAGCTGGCACCTGGGGAAACCTAGCAAACCTGTGCATTTTTGAAAACTAGACACCTAGGGGAATCCAAGATGGGGTGAATAGTGGGGCTCTGACCAGGTTCTGTTACCCAGAATCCTTTGCAAACCTAAAAATTTGGCCAAAAAAGCACTTTTCCTGTCATTTCGGGGACAGAAAGTTATGGAATCTGAGAGGAGCCACAAATTTCCTTCCACCCAGCATTCCCCCAAGTCTCCCAATAAAAATGGTACCTCACTTCTGTGGGTAGGTCTAGCGCCCGTGACAGGATATGCTCCAAAACACGACGAGGACACATCACATTTTCAGAAAGAAAACAGAGCTGTTTTTTACAAAGTGCCTCGCTGTGGATTTTGGCCTCTAGCTCAGCCGGAATCTGGGGAAACCTAGCAAACCTGCGCATTTTTGAAAACTAGACACCTAGGAGAATCCAGGATGGGGTGACTTGTGGGGCTCTGACCAGGTTCTGTTACACAGAATTCTTTGCAAACCTCAAAATTTGGCCAAAAAAACACTTTTTCCTGTCATTTCGGAGAAAGAAAGTTCTGGAATCTGAGAGGAACCACAAATTTCCTTCCACCCAGCATTCCCCCAAGTCTCCCGATAAAAATGGTACCTCACTTGTGTGGGTAGGCCTAGCGCCCGCGACAGGATATGCCCCAAAACACGGCGTGGACACACCACATTTTCAGAAAGAAAACAGAGCTGTTTTTTACAAAGTGCCTAGCTGTGGATTTTGGCCTCTAGCTCAGCTGGCACCTGGGGAAACCTAGCAAACCTGTGCATTTTTGAAAACTAGACACCTAGGGGAATCCAAGATGAGGTGACTTGTGGAGCTCTGACCAGGTTCTGTTACCCAGAATCCTTTGCAAACCTCAAAATTTGGCCAAAAAAACACGTTTTCCTGTCATTTCGGTGACAGAAAGTTCTGGAATCTGAGAGGAGCCACAAATTTCCTTCCACCCAGCGTTCACCCAAGTCTCCCGATAAAAATGGTACCTCACTTGTGTGGGTAGGCCTAGCGCCCGCGACAGGATATGCCCCAAAACACGACGTGGACACATCACATTTTCAGAAAGAAAACAGAGCTGTTTTTTACAAAGTGCCTCGCTGTGGATTTTGTCCTTTAGCTCAGCCGGCACCTGGGGAAACCTAGCAAACCTGCGCATTTTTTAAAACTAGACACCTATGGGACTCCAGGATGGGGTGACTTGTGGGGCTCTGACCAGGTTCTATTACCCAGAATCCTTTGCAAACCTAAAAATTTGGCCAAAAAAGCACCTTTCCTGTCATTTCGGGGACAGAAAGTTATGGAATCTGAGAGGAGCCACAAATTTCCTTCCACCCAGCATTCCCCCAAGTCTCCCAATAAAAATGGTACCTCACTTCTGTGGGTAGGTCTAGCGCCCGTGACAGGATATGCTCCAAAACACGACGTGGACACACCACATTTTCAGAAAGAAAACAGAGCTGTTTTTTACAAAGTGCCTAGCTGTGGATTTTGGCCTCTAGCTCAGCCGGGACTTGGGGAAACCTAGCAAACCTGCACATTTTTTAAAACTAGACACCTAGGGGAATCCAGGATGGGGTGACTTGTGGGGCTCTGACCAGGTTCTGTTACCCAGAATCCTTTGCAAACCTCAAAATTTGGCCAAAAAAACACTTTTTCCTGTCATTTCGGTGACAGAAAATTCTGGAATCTGAGAGGAACCACAAATTTCCTTCCACCCAGCATTCCCCCAAGTCTCCCAATAAAAATGGTACCTCACTTGTGTGGGTAGGCCTAGCGCCCGCGACAGGATATGCCCAAAACACGGCGTGGACACACCACATTTTCAGAAAGAAAACAGAGCTGTTTTTTATAAAGTGCCTAGCTGTGGATTTTGGCCTATAGCTCAGCCGGCACCTGGGGAAACCTAGCAAACCTGTGCATTTTTGAAAACTAGACACCTAGGGGAATCCAAGATGGGGTGAATAGTGGGGCTCTGACCAGGTTCTGTTACCCAGAATCCTTTGCAAACCTAAAAATGTGACCAAAAAAGCACTTTTCCTGTCATTTCGGGGACAGAAAGTTATGGAATCTGAGAGGAGCCACAAATTTCCTTCCACCCAGCATTCCTCCAAGTCTCCCAATAAAAATGGTACCTCACTTCTGTGGGTAGGTCTAGCGCCCGTGACAGGATATGCTCCAAAACACGACGAGGACACATCACATTTTCAGAAAGAAAACAGAGCTGTTTTTTACAAAGTGCCTCGCTGTGGATTTTGGCCTCTAGCTCAGCCGGAATCTGGGGAAACCTAGCAAACCTGCGCATTTTTGAAAACTAGACACCTAGGAGAATCCAGGATGGGGTGACTTGTGGGGCTCTGACCAGGTTCTGTTACACAGAATCCTTTGCAAACCTCAAAATTTGGCCAAAAAAACATTTTTTCCTGTCATTTCGGTTACAGAAAGTTCTGGAATCTGAGAGGAGCCACAAATTTCCTTCCACCCAGCGTTCACCCAAGTCTCCCGATAAAAATGGTACCTCACTTGTGTGGGTAGGCCTAGCGCCCGCGACAGGATATGCCCCAAAACACGACGTGGACACATCACATTTTCAGAAAGAAAACAGAGCTGTTTTTTACAAAGTGCCTCGCTGTGGATTTTGTCCTTTAGCTCAGCCGGCACCTGGGGAAACCTAGCAAACCTGCGCATTTTTTAAAACTAGACACCTATGGGACTCCAGGATGGGGTGACTTGTGGGGCTCTGACCAGGTTCTGTTACCCAGAATCCTTTGCAAACCTAAAAATTTGGCCAAAAAAGCACCTTTCCTGTCATTTCGGGGACAGAAAGTTATGGAATCTGAGAGGAGCCACAAATTTCCTTCCACCCAGCATTCCCCCAAGTCTCCCAATAAAAATGGTACCTCACTTCTGTGGGTAGGTCTAGCGCCCGTGACAGGATATGCTCCAAAACACGACGTGGACACACCACATTTTCAGAAAGAAAACAGAGCTGTTTTTTACAAAGTGCCTAGCTGTGGATTTTGGCCTCTAGCTCAGCCGGGACTTGGGGAAACCTAGCAAACCTGCACATTTTTTAAAACTAGACACCTAGGGGAATCCAGGATGGGGTGACTTGTGGGGCTCTGACCAGGTTCTGTTACCCAGAATCCTTTGCAAACCTCAAAATTTGGCCAAAAAAACACTTTTTCCTGTCATTTCGGTGACAGAAAGTTCTGGAATCTGAGAGGAACCACAAATTTCCTTCCACCCAGCATTCCCCCAAGTCTCCCAATAAAAATGGTACCTCACTTGTGTGGGTAGGCCTAGCGCCCGCGACAGGATATGCCCAAAACACGGCGTGGACACACCACATTTTCAGAAAGAAAACAGAGCTGTTTTTTATAAAGTGCCTAGCTGTGGATTTTGGCCTATAGCTCAGCCGGCACCTGGGGAAACCTAGCAAACCTGCACATTTTTGAAAACTAGACACCTAGGGGAATCCAGGATGGAGTGACGTGTGGGGCTCTGACCAGGTTCTGTTACCCAGAATCCTTTGCAAACCTAAAAATTTGGCCAAAAAAGCACCTTTCCTGTCATTTCGGGGACAGAAAGTTATGGAATCTGAGAGGAGCCACAAATTTCCTTCCACCCAGCATTCCCCCAAGTCTCCCAATAAAAATGGTACCTCACTTCTGTGGGTAGGTCTAGCGCCCGTGACAGGATATGCTCCAAAACACGACGTGGACACATCACATTTTCAGAAAGAAAACAGAGCTGTTTTTTACAAAGTGCCTAGCTGTAGATTTTGGCCTCTAGCTCAGCCGGGACTTGGGGAAACCTAGCAAACCTGCACATTTTTTAAAACTAGACACCTAGGGGAATCCAGGATGGGGTGACTTGTGGGGCTCTGACCAGGTTCTGTTACCCAGAATCCTTTGCAAACCTCAAAATTTGGCCAAAAAAACACTTTTTCCTGTCATTTCGGTGACAGAAAGTTCTGGAATCTGAGAGGAACCACTAATTTCCTTCCACCCAGCATTCCCCCAAGTCTCCCAATAAAAATGGTACCTCACTTGTGTGGGTAGGCCTAGCGCCCGCGACAGGATATGCCCAAAACACGGCGTGGACACACCACATTTTCAGAAAGAAAACAGAGCTGTTTTTTATAAAGTGCCTAGCTGTGGATTTTGGCCTATAGCTCAGCCGGCACCTGGGGAAACCTAGCAAACCTGCACATTTTTGAAAACTAGACACCTAGGGGAATCCAAGATGGGGTGACTTGTGGGGCTCTGACCAGGTTCTGTTACCCAGAATCCTTTGCAAACCTCAAAATTTTCCCAAAAAAACACTTTTTCCTGTTATTTCGGTGACAGAAAGTTCTGGTATCTGAGAGGAGCCACAAATTTCCTTCCACCCAGCGTTCACCCAAGTCTCCTGATAAAAATGGTGCCTCACTTGTGTGGGTAGGCCTAGCGCCCGCGACAGGATATGCCCCAAAACACGATGTGGACACACCACATTTTCAGAAAGAAAACAGAGCTGTTTTTTACAAAGTGCCTAGCTGTGGATTTTGGCCTCTAGCTCAGCCGGGACTTGGGGAAACCTAGCAAACCTGCACATTCTTTAAAACTAGACACCTAGGGGAATCCAGGATGGGGTGACTTGTGGGGCTCTGACCAGGTTCTGTTACCCAGAATCCTTTGCAAACCTCAAAATTTGGCCAAAAAAACACTTTTTCCTGTCATTTCGGTGACAGAAAGTTCTGGAATCTGAGAGGAACCACAAATTTCCTTCCACCCAGCATTCCCCCAAGTCTCCCAATAAAAATGGTACCTCACTTGTGTGGGTAGGCCTAGCGCCCGTGACAGGATATGCCCAAAACACGGCGTGGACACACCACATTTTCAGAAAGAAAACAGAGCTGTTTTTTACAAAGTGCGTAGCTGTGGATTATGGCCTCTAGCTCAGCTGGCACCTGGGGAAACCTAGCAAACCTGTGCATTTTTGAAAACTAGACACCTAGGGGAATCCAAGATGGGGTGAATAGTGGGGCTCTGACCAGGTTCTGTTACCCAGAATCCTTTGCAAACCGAAAAATTTGGCCAAAAAAGCACTTTTCCTGTCATTTCGGGGACAGAAAGTTATGGAATCTGAGAGGAGCCACAAATTTCCTTCCACCCAGCATTCCCCCAAGTCTCCCAATAAAAATGGTACCTCACTTCTGTGGGTAGGTCTAGCGCCCGTGACAGGATATGCTCCAAAACACGACGAGGACACATCACATTTTCAGAAAGAAAACAGAGCTGTTTTTTACAAAGTGCCTCGCTGTGGATTTTGGCCTCTAGCTCAGCCAGAATCTGGGGAAACCTAGCAAACCTGCGCATTTTTGAAAACTAGACACCTAGGAGAATCCAGGATGGGGTGACTTGTGGGGCTCTGACCAGGTTCTGTTACACAGAATCCTTTGCAAACCTCAAAATTTGGCCAAAAAAACACTTTTTCCTGTCATTTCGGAGAAAGAAAGTTCTGGAATCTGAGAGGAACCACAAATTTCCTTCCACCCAGCATTCCCCCAAGTCTCCCGATAAAAATGGTACCTCACTTGTGTGGGTAGGCCTAGCGCCCGCGACAGGATATGCCCCAAAACACGGCGTGGACACACCACATTTTCAGAAAGAAAACAGAGCTGTTTTTTACAAAGTGCCTAGCTGTGGATTTTGGCCTCTAGCTCAGCTGGCACCTGGGGAAACCTAGCAAACCTGTGCATTTTTGAAAACTAGACACCTAGGGGAATCCAAGATGAGGTGACTTGTGGAGCTCTGACCAGGTTCTGTTACCCAGAATCCTTTGCAAACCTCAAAATTTGGCCAAAAAAACACGTTTTCCTGTCATTTCGGTGACAGAAAGTTCTGGAATCTGAGAGGAGCCACAAATTTCCTTCCACCCAGCATTCCCCCAAGTCTCCCAATAAAAATGGTACCTCACTTGTGTGGGTAGGTCTAGCGCCCGTGACAGAATATGCCCCAAAACATGACGTGAACACATCACATTTTCAGAAAGAAAACAGAGCTGTTTTTTAACAAAGTGCCTAGCTGTGGATTTTGGCCTCTAGCTCAGAGGTACCTGGGGAAACATAGCAAACCTGTTCATATTTTAAAACTAGACACCTAGAGGAATCCAAGATGAGGTGAATTGTGGGGCTCTGACCAGGTTCTGTTACCCAGAATCGTTTGCAAACCTCAAAATTTGGCCAAAAAACACTTTTTCATGTCATTTCGGTGACAGAAAGTTCTGGAATCTGAGAGGAGCCACAAATTTCCTTCCACCCAGCATTCCCCCAAGTCTCCCAATAAAAATGGTACCTCACTTGTGTGGGTAGGTCTAGCGCCCGTGACAGGATATGCCCCAAAACACGACATGGACACATCACATTTTCAGAAAGAAAACAGAGCTGTTTTTTACAAAGTGCCTAGCTGTGGATTTTGGCCTATAGCTCAGCCGGCACCTGGGGAAACCTAGCAAACCTGCACATTTTTGAAAACTAGACACCTAGGGGAATCCAAGATGGGGTGACTTGTGGGGCTCTGACCAGGTTCTGTTACCCAGAATCCTTTGCAAACCTCAAAATTTGCCCAAAAAAACACTTTTTCCTGTTATTTCGGTGACAGAAAGTTCTGGTATTTGAGAGGAGCCACAAATTTCCTTCCACCCAGCATTCCCCCAAGTCTCCCAATAAAAATGGTACCTCACTTCTGTGGGTAGGTCTAGCGCCCGTGACAGGATATGCTCCAAAACACGACGTGGACACACCACATTTTCAGAAAGAAAACAGAGCTGTTTTTTACAAAGTGCCTAGCTGTGGATTTTGGCCTCTAGCTCAGCCGGGACTTGGGGAAACCTAGCAAACCTGCACATTTTTTAAAACTAGACACCTAGGGGAATCCAGGATGGGGTGACTTGTGGGGCTCTGACCAGGTTCTGTTACCCAGAATCCTTTGCAAACCTCAAAATTTGGCCAAAAAAACACTTTTTCCTGTCATTTCGGTGACAGAAAGTTCTGGAATCTGAGAGGAACCACAAATTTCCTTCCACCCAGCATTCCCCCAAGTCTCCCAATAAAAATGGTACCTCACTTGTGTGGGTAGGCCTAGCGCCCGCGACAGGATATGCCCAAAACACGGCGTGGACACACCACATTTTCAGAAAGAAAACAGAGCTGTTTTTTATAAAGTGCCTAGCTGTGGATTTTGGCCTATAGCTCAGCCGGCACCTGGGGAAACCTAGCAAACCTGCACATTTTTGAAAACTAGACACCTAGGGGAATCCAGGATGGAGTGACTTGTGGGGCTCTGACCAGGTTCTGTTACCCAGAATCCTTTGCAAACCTAAAAATTTGGCCAAAAAAGCACCTTTCCTGTCATTTCGGGGACAGAAAGTTATGGAATCTGAGAGGAGCCACAAATTTCCTTCCACCCAGCATTCCCCCAAGTCTCCCAATAAAAATGGTACCTCACTTCTGTGGGTAGGTCTAGCGCCCGTGACAGGATATGCTCCAAAACACGACGTGGACACATCACATTTTCAGAAAGAAAACAGAGCTGTTTTTTACAAAGTGCCTAGCTGTAGATTTTGGCCTCTAGCTCAGCCGGGACTTGGGGAAACCTAGCAAACCTGCACATTTTTTAAAACTAGACACCTAGGGGAATCCAGGATGGGGTGACTTGTGGGGCTCTGACCAGGTTCTGTTACCCAGAATCCTTTGCAAACCTCAAAATTTGGCCAAAAAAACACTTTTTCCTGTCATTTCGGTGACAGAAAGTTCTGGAATCTGAGAGGAACCACTAATTTCCTTCCACCCAGCATTCCCCCAAGTCTCCCAATAAAAATGGTACCTCACTTGTGTGGGTAGGCCTAGCGCCCGCGACAGGATATGCCCAAAACACGGCGTGGACACACCACATTTTCAGAAAGAAAACAGAGCTGTTTTTTATAAAGTGCCTAGCTGTGGATTTTGGCCTATAGCTCAGCCGGCACCTGGGGAAACCTAGCAAACCTGCACATTTTTGAAAACTAGACACCTAGGGGAATCCAAGATGGGGTGACTTGTGGGGCTCTGACCAGGTTCTGTTACCCAGAATCCTTTGCAAACCTCAAAATTTTCCCAAAAAAACACTTTTTCCTGTTATTTCGGTGACAGAAAGTTCTGGTATCTGAGAGGAGCCACAAATTTCCTTCCACCCAGCGTTCACCCAAGTCTCCTGATAAAAATGGTGCCTCACTTGTGTGGGTAGGCCTAGCGCCCGCGACAGGATATGCCCCAAAACACGATGTGGACACACCACATTTTCAGAAAGAAAACAGAGCTGTTTTTTACAAAGTGCCTAGCTGTGGATTTTGGCCTCTAGCTCAGCCGGGACTTGGGGAAACCTAGCAAACCTGCACATTCTTTAAAACTAGACACCTAGGGGAATCCAGGATGGGGTGACTTGTGGGGCTCTGACCAGGTTCTGTTACCCAGAATCCTTTGCAAACCTCAAAATTTGGCCAAAAAAACACTTTTTCCTGTCATTTCGGTGACAGAAAGTTCTGGAATCTGAGAGGAACCACAAATTTCCTTCCACCCAGCATTCCCCCAAGTCTCCCAATAAAAATGGTACCTCACTTGTGTGGGTAGGCCTAGCGCCCGTGACAGGATATGCCCAAAACACGGCGTGGACACACCACATTTTCAGAAAGAAAACAGAGCTGTTTTTTACAAAGTGCGTAGCTGTGGATTATGGCCTCTAGCTCAGCTGGCACCTGGGGAAACCTAGCAAACCTGTGCATTTTTGAAAACTAGACACCTAGGGGAATCCAAGATGGGGTGAATAGTGGGGCTCTGACCAGGTTCTGTTACCCAGAATCCTTTGCAAACCTAAAAATTTGGCCAAAAAAGCACTTTTCCTGTCATTTCGGGGACAGAAAGTTATGGAATCTGAGAGGAGCCACAAATTTCCTTCCACCCAGCATTCCCCCAAGTCTCCCAATAAAAATGGTACCTCACTTCTGTGGGTAGGTCTAGCGCCCGTGACAGGATATGCTCCAAAACACGACGAGGACACATCACATTTTCAGAAAGAAAACAGAGCTGTTTTTTACAAAGTGCCTCGCTGTGGATTTTGGCCTCTAGCTCAGCCAGAATCTGGGGAAACCTAGCAAACCTGTGCATTTTTGAAAACTAGACACCTAGGAGAATCCAGGATGGGGTGACTTGTGGGGCTCTGACCAGGTTCTGTTACACAGAATCCTTTGCAAACCTCAAAATTTGGCCAAAAAAACACTTTTTCCTGTCATTTCGGAGAAAGAAAGTTCTGGAATCTGAGAGGAACCACAAATTTCCTTCCACCCAGCATTCCCCCAAGTCTCCCGATAAAAATGGTACCTCACTTGTGTGGGTAGGCCTAGCGCCCGCGACAGGATATGCCCCAAAACACGGCGTGGACACACCACATTTTCAGAAAGAAAACAGAGCTGTTTTTTACAAAGTGCCTAGCTGTGGATTTTGGCCTCTAGCTCAGCTGGCACCTGGGGAAACCTAGCAAACCTGTGCATTTTTGAAAACTAGACACCTAGGGGAATCCAAGATGAGGTGACTTGTGGAGCTCTGACCAGGTTCTGTTACCCAGAATCCTTTGCAAACCTCAAAATTTGGCCAAAAAAACACGTTTTCCTGTCATTTCGGTGACAGAAAGTTCTGGAATCTGAGAGGAGCCACAAATTTCCTTCCACCCAGCATTCCCCCAAGTCTCCCAATAAAAATGGTACCTCACTTGTGTGGGTAGGTCTAGCGCCCGTGACAGAATATGCCCCAAAACATGACGTGAACACATCACATTTTCAGAAAGAAAACAGAGCTGTTTTTTAACAAAGTGCCTAGCTGTGGATTTTGGCCTCTAGCTCAGAGGTACCTGGGGAAACATAGCAAACCTGTTCATATTTTAAAACTAGACACCTAGAGGAATCCAAGATGAGGTGAATTGTGGGGCTCTGACCAGGTTCTGTTACCCAGAATCGTTTGCAAACCTCAAAATTTGGCCAAAAAACACTTTTTCATGTCATTTCGGTGACAGAAAGTTCTGGAATCTGAGAGGAGCCACAAATTTCCTTCCACCCAGCATTCCCCCAAGTCTCCCAATAAAAATGGTACCTCACTTGTGTGGGTAGGTCTAGCGCCCGTGACAGGATATGCCCCAAAACACGACATGGACACATCACATTTTCAGAAAGAAAACAGAGCTGTTTTTTACAAAGTGCCTAGCTGTGGATTTTGGCCTATAGCTCAGCCGGCACCTGGGGAAACCTAGCAAACCTGCACATTTTTGAAAACTAGACACCTAGGGGAATCCAAGATGGGGTGACTTGTGGGGCTCTGACCAGGTTCTGTTACCCAGAATCCTTTGCAAACCTCAAAATTTGCCCAAAAAAACACTTTTTCCTGTTATTTCGGTGACAGAAAGTTCTGGTATTTGAGAGGAGCCACAAATTTCCTTCCACCCAGCGTTCACCCAAGTCTCCTGATAAAAATGGTACCTCACTTGTGTGGGTAGGCCTAGCGCCCGCGACAGGATATGCCCCAAAACACGACGTGGACACACCACATTTTCAGAAAGAAAACAGAGCTGTTTTTTACAAAGTGCCTAGCTGTGGATTTTGGCCTCTAGCTCAGCCGGGACTTGGGGAAACCTAGCAAACCTGCACATTCTTTAAAACTAGACACCTAGGGGAATCCAGGATGGGGTGACTTGTGGGGCTCTGACCAGGTTCTGTTACCCAGAATCCTTTGCAAACCTCAAAATTTGGCCAAAAAAACACTTTTTCCTGTCATTTCGGTGACAGAAAGTTCTGGAATCTGAGAGGAACCACAAATTTCCTTCCACCCAGCATTCCCCCAAGTCTCCCAATAAAAATGGTACCTCACTTGTGTGGGTAGGCCTAGCGCCCGTGACAGGATATGCCCAAAACACGGCGTGGACACACCACATTTTCAGAAAGAAAACAGAGCTGTTTTTTACAAAGTGCCTAGCTGTGGATTATGGCCTCTAGCTCAGCTGGCACCTGGGGAAACCTAGCAAACCTGTGCATTTTTGAAAACTAGACACCTAGGGGAATCCAAGATGAGGTGACTTGTGGAGCTCTGACCAGGTTCTGTTACCCAGAATCCTTTGCAAACCTCACAATTTGGCCAAAAAAACACTTTTTCCTGTCATTTCGGTGACAGAAAGTTCTGGAATCTGAGAGGAGCCACAAATTTCCTTCCACCCAGCATTCCCCCAAGTCTCCCAATAAAAATGGTACCTCACTTCTGTGGATAGGTCAAGCGCCCGTGACAGGATATGCTCCAAAACACGGCGTGGACACACCACATTTTCAGAAAGAAAACAGAGCTGTTTTTTACATAGTGCCTAGCTGTGGATTTTGGCCTCTAGCTCAGCTGGCACCTGGGGAAACCTAGCAAACCTGTGCATTTTTGAAAACTAGACACCTAGGGGAATCCAAGATGAGGTGACTTGTGGAGCTCTGACCAGGTTCTGTTACCCAGAATCCTTTGCAAACCTCAAAATTTGGCCAAAAAAACACTTTTTCCTGTCATTTCGGTGACAGAAAGTTCTGGAATCTGAGAGGAGCCACACATTTCCTTCCACCCACCATTCCCCCAAGTCTCCCAATAAAAATGGTACCTCACTTGTGTGGGTAGGTCTAGCGCCCGTGACAGAATATGCCCCAAAACATGACATGGACACATCACATTTTCAGAAAGAAAACAGAGCTTTTTTTAACAAAGTGCCTAGCTGTGGATTTTGGCCTCTAGCTCAGAGGCACCTGGGGAAACCTAGCAAACCTGTGCATTTTTTAAAACTAGACACCTAGAGGAATCCAAGATGAGGTGAATTGTGGGGCTCTGACCAGGTTCTGTTACCCAGAATCCTTTGCAAACCTCAAAATTTGGCCAAAAAAACACTTTTTCCTGTCATTTCGGAGACAGAAAGTTCTGGAATCTGAGAGGAACCACAAATTTCCTTCCACCCAGCATTCCCCCAAGTCTCCCAATAAAAATGGTACCTCACTTGTGTGGGTAGGCCTAGCGCCCGTGACAGGATATGCCCCAAAACACGACATGGACACATCACATTTTCAGAAAGAAAACAGAGCTGTTTTTTACAAAGTGCCTAGCTGTGGATTTTGGCCTATAGCTCAGCCGGCACCTGGGGAAACCTAGCAAACCTGCACATTTTTGAAAACTAGACACCTAGGGGAATCCAAGATGGGGTGACTTGTGGGGCTCTGACCAGGTTCTGTTACCCAGAATCCTTTGCAAACCTCAAAATTTGGCCAAAAAAACACTTTTTCCTGTCATTTCGGTGACAGAAAGTTCTGGAATCTGAGAGGAACCACAAATTTCCTTCCACCCAGCATTCCCCCAAGTCTCCCAATAAAAATGGTACCTCACTTGTGTGGGTAGGCCTAGCGCCCGTGACAGGATATGCCCAAAACACGGCGTGGACACACCACATTTTCAGAAAGAAAACAGAGCAGTTTTTTACAAAGTGCCTAGCTGTGGATTATGGCCTCTAGCTCAGCTGGCACCTGGGGAAACCTAGCAAACCTGTGCATTTTTGAAAACTAGACACCTAGGGGAATCCAAGATGAGGTGACTTGTGGAGCTCTGACCAGGTTCTGTTACCCAGAATCCTTTGCAAACCTCACAATTTGGCCAAAAAAACACTTTTTCCTGTCATTTCGGTGACAGAAAGTTCTGGAATCTGAGAGGAGCCACAAATTTCCTTCCACCCAGCATTCCCCCAAGTCTCCCAATAAAAATGGTACCTCACTTCTGTGGGTAGGTCAAGCGCCCGTGACAGGATATGCTCCAAAACACGGCTTGGACACACCACATTTTCAGAAAGAAAACAGAGCTGTTTTTTACAAAGTGCCTAGCTGTGGATTTTGGCCTCTAGCTCAGCTGGCACCTGGGGAAACCTAGCAAACCTGTGCATTTTTGAAAACTAGACACCTAGGGGAATCCAAGATGAGGTGACTTGTGGAGCTCTGACCAGGTTCTGTTACCCAGAATCCTTTGCAAACCTCAAAATTTGGCCAAAAAAACACTTTTTCCTGTCATTTCGGTGACAGAAAGTTCTGGAATCTGAGAGGAGCCACACATTTCCTTCCACCCAGCATTCCCCCAAGTCTCCCAATAAAAATGGTACCTCACTTGTGTGGGTAGGTCTAGCGCCCGTGACAGAATATGCCCCAAAACATGACATGGACACATCACATTTTCAGAAAGAAAACAGAGCTTTTTTTAACAAAGTGCCTAGCTGTGGATTTTGGCCTCTAGCTCAGAGGCACCTGGGGAAACCTAGCAAACCTGTGCATTTTTTAAAACTAGACACCTAGAGGAATCCAAGATGAGGTGAATTGTGGGGCTCTGACCAGGTTCTGTTACCCAGAATCCTTTGCAAACCTCAAAATTTGGCCAAAAAAACACTTTTTCCTGTCATTTCGGAGACAGAAAGTTCTGGAATCTGAGAGGAACCACAAATTTCCTTCCACCCAGCATTCCCCCAAGTCTCCCAATAAAAATGGTACCTCACTTGTGTGGGTAGGCCTAGCGCCCGCGACAGGATATGCCCCAAAACACGGCGTGGACACACCACATTTTCAGAAAGAAAACAGAGCTGTTTTTTACAAAGTGCCTAGCTGTGGATTTTGGCCTCTAGCTCAGCTGGCACCTGGGGAAACCTAGCAAACCTGTGCATTTTTGAAAACTAGACACCTAGGGGAATCCAAGATGATGTGACTTGTGGAGCTCTGACCAGGTTCTGTTACCCAGAATCCTTTGCAAACCTCAAAATTTGGCCAAAAAAACACGTTTTCCTGTCATTTCGGTGACAGAAAGTTCTGGAATCTGAGAGGAGCCACAAATTTCCTTCCACCCAGCATTCCCCCAAGTCTCCCAATAAAAATGGTACCTCACTTGTGTGGGTAGGTCTAGCGCCCGTGACAGAATATGCCCCAAAACATGACGTGAACACATCACATTTTCAGAAAGAAAACAGAGCTGTTTTTTAACAAAGTGCCTAGCTGTGGATTTTGGCCTCTAGCTCAGAGGCACCTGGGGAAACCTAGCAAGCCTGTTCATATTTTAAAACTAGACACCTAGAGGAATCCAAGATGAGGTGAATTGTGGGGCTCTGACCAGGTTCTGTTACCCAGAATCCTTTGCAAACCTCAAAATTTGGCCAAAAAACACTTTTTCCTGTCATTTCGGTGACAGAAAGTTCTGGAATCTGAGAAGAGCAACAAATTTCCTTCCACCCAGCATTCCCCCAAGTCTCCCAATAAAAATGGTACCTCACTTGTGTGGGTAGGTCTAGCGCCCGTGACAGGATATGCCCCAAAACACGACGTGGACACATCACATTTTCAGAAAGAAAACAGAGCTGTTTTTTACAAAGTGCCTAGCTGTGGATTTTGGCCTATAGCTCAGCCGGCACCTGGGGAAACCTAGCAAACCTGCACATTTTTGAAAACTAGACACCTAGGGGAATCCAAGATGGGGTGACTTGTGGGGCTCTGACCAGGTTCTGTTACCCAGAATCCTTTGCAAACCTCAAAATTTGGCCAAAAAAACACTTTTTCCTGTCATTTCGGTGACAGAAAGTTCTGGAATCTGAGAGGAACCACAAATTTCCTTCCACCCAGCATTCCCCCAAGTCTCCCAATAAAAATGGTACCTCACTTGTGTGGGTAGGCCTAGCGCCCGTGACAGGATATGCCCAAAACACGGCGTGGACACACCACATTTTCAGAAAGAAAACAGAGCTGTTTTTTACAAAGTGCCTAGCTGTGGATTATGGCCTCTAGCTCAGCTGGCACCTGGGGAAACCTAGCAAACCTGTGCATTTTTGAAAACTAGACACCTAGGGGAATCCAAGATGGGGTGAATAGTGGGGCTCTGACCAGGTTCTGTTACCCAGAATCCTTTGCAAACCTAAACATTTGGCCAAAAAAGCACTTTGCCTGTCATTTCGGGGACAGAAAGTTATGGAATCTGAGAGGAGCCACAAATTTCCTTCCACCCAGCATTCCCCCAAGTCTCCCAATAAAAATGGTACCTCACTTCTGTGGGTAGGTCTAGCGCCCGTGACAGGATATGCTCCAAAACACGACGAGGACACATCACATTTTCAGAAAGAAAACAGAGCTGTTTTTTACAAAGTGCCTCGCTGTGGATTTTGGCCTCTAGCGCAGCCGGAATCTGGGGAAACCTAGCAAACCTGCGCATTTTTGAAAACTAGACACCTAGGAGAATCCAGGATGGGGTGACTTGTGGGGCTCTGACCAGGTTCTGTTACACAGAATCCTTTGCAAACCTCAAAATTTGGCCAAAAAAACATTTTTTCCTGTCATTTCGGTTACAGAAAGTTCTGGAATCTGAGAGGAGCCACAAATTTCCTTCCACCCAGCGTTCACCCAAGTCTCCCGATAAAAATGGTACCTCACTTGTGTGGGTAGGCCTAGCGCCCGCGACAGGATATGCCCCAAAACACGACGTGGACACATCACATTTTCAGAAAGAAAACAGAGCTGTTTTTTACAAAGTGCCTTGCTGTGGATTTTGTCCTTTAGCTCAGCCGGCACCTGGGGAAACCTAGCAAACCTGCGCATTTTTTAAAACTAGACACCTATGGGACTCCAGGATGGGGTGACTTGTGGGGCTCTGACCAGGTTCTGTTACCCAGAATCCTTTGCAAACCTAAAAATTTGTCCAAAAAAGCACCTTTCCTGTCATTTCGGGGACAGAAAGTTATGGAATCTGAGAGGAGCCACAAATTTCCTTCCACCCAGCATTCCCCCAAGTCTCCCAATAAAAATGGTACCTCACTTCTGTGGGTAGGTCTAGCGCCCGTGACAGGATATGCTCCAAAACACGACGTGGACACACCACATTTTCAGAAAGAAAACAGAGCTGTTTTTTACAAAGTGCCTACCTGTGGATTTTGGCCTCTAGCTCAGCCGGGACTTGGGGAAACCTAGCAAACCTGCACATTTTTTAAAACTAGACACCTAGGGGAATCCAGGATGGGGTGACTTGTGGGGCTCTGACCAGGTTCTGTTACCCAGAATCCTTTGCAAACCTCAAAATTTGGCCAAAAAAACACTTTTTCCTGTCATTTCGGTGACAGAAAGTTCTGGAATCTGAGAGGAACCACAAATTTCCTTCCACCCAGCATTCCCCCAAGTCTCCCAATAAAAATGGTACCTCACTTGTGTGGGTAGGCCTAGCGCCCGCGACAGGATATGCCCAAAACACGGCGTGGACACACCACATTTTCAGAAAGAAAACAGAGCTGTTTTTTACAAAGTGCCTAGCTGTGGATTTTGGCCTATAGCTCAGCCGGCACCTGGGGAAACCTAGCAAACCTGCACATTTTTGAAAACTAGACACCTAGGGGAATCCAAGATGGGGTGACTTGTGGGGCTCTGACCAGGTTCTGTTACCCAGAATCCTTTGCAAACCTCAAAATTTGCCCAAAAAAACACTTTTTCCTGTTATTTCGGTGACAGAAAGTTCTGGTATCTGAGAGGAGCCACAAATTTCCTTCCACCCAGCGTTCACCCAAGTCTCCTGATAAAAATGGTGCCTCACTTGTGTGAGTAGGCCTAGCGCCCGTGACAGGATATGCCCCAAAACACGATGTGGACACACCACATTTTCAGAAAGAAAACAGAGCTGTTTTTTACAAAGTGCCTAGCTGTGGATTTTGGCCTCTAGCTCAGCCGGGACTTGGGGAAACCTAGCAAACCTGCACATTCTTTAAAACTAGACACCTAGGGGAATCCAGGGTGGAGTGACTTGTGGGGCTCTGACCAGGTTCTGTTACCCAGAATCCTTTGCAAACCTCAAAATTTGGCCAAAAAAACACTTTTTCCTGTCATTTCGGTGACAGAAAGTTCTGGAATCTGAGAGGAACCACAAATTTCCTTCCACCCAGCATTCCCCCAAGTCTCCCAATAAAAATGGTACCTCACTTGTGTGGGTAGGCCTAGCGCCCGTGACAGGATATGCCCAAAACACGGCGTGGACACACCACATTTTCAGAAAGAAAACAGAGCTGTTTTTTACAAAGTGCCTAGCTGTGGATTATGGCCTCTAGCTCAGCTGGCACCTGGGGAAACCTAGCAAACCTGTGCATTTTTGAAAACTAGACACCTAGGGGAATCCAAGATGGGGTGAATAGTGGGGCTCTGACCAGGTTCTGTTACCCAGAATCCTTTGCAAACCTAAAAATTTGGCCAAAAAAGCACTTTTCCTGTCATTTCGGGGACAGAAAGTTATGGAATCTGAGAGGAGCCACAAATTTCCTTCCACCCAGCATTCCCCCAAGTCTCCCAATAAAAATGGTACCTCACTTCTGTGGGTAGGTCTAGCGCCCGTGACAGGATATGCTCCAAAACACGACGAGGACACATCACATTTTCAGAAAGAAAACAGAGCTGTTTTTTACAAAGTGCCTCGCTGTGGATTTTGGCCTCTAGCTCAGCCGGAATCTGGGGAAACCTAGCAAACCTGCGCATTTTTGAAAACTAGACACCTAGGAGAATCCAGGATGGGGTGACTTGTGGGGCTCTGACCAGGTTCTGTTACACAGAATCCTTTGCAAACCTCAAAATTTGGCCAAAAAAACACTTTTTCCTGTCATTTCGGAGAAAGAAAGTTCTGGAATCTGAGAGGAACCACAAATTTCCTTCCACCCAGCATTCCCCCAAGTCTCCCGATAAAAATGGTACCTCACTTGTGTGGGTAGGCCTAGCGCCCGCGACAGGATATGCCCCAAAACACGGCGTGGACACACCACATTTTCAGAAAGAAAACAGAGCTGTTTTTTACAAAGTGCCTAGCTGTGGATTTTGGCCTCTAGCTCAGCTGGCACCTGGGGAAACCTAGCAAACCTGTGCATTTTTGAAAACTAGACACCTAGGGGAATCCAAGATGAGGTGACTTGTGGAGCTCTGACCAGGTTCTGTTACCCAGAATCCTTTGCAAACCTCAAAATTTGGCCAAAAAAACACGTTTTCCTGTCATTTCGGTGACAGAAAGTTCTGGAATCTGAGAGGAGCCACAAATTTCCTTCCACCCAGCATTCCCCCAAGTCTCCCAATAAAAATGGTACCTCACTTGTGTGGGTAGGTCTAGCGCCCGTGACAGAATATGCCCCAAAACATGACGTGAACACATCACATTTTCAGAAAGAAAACAGAGCTGTTTTTTAACAAAGTGCCTAGCTGTGGATTTTGGCCTCTAGCTCAGAGGCACCTGGGGAAACCTAGCAAACCTGTTCATATTTTAAAACTAGACACCTAGAGGAATCCAAGATGAGGTGAATTGTGGGGCTCTGACCAGGTTCTGTTACCCAGAATCCTTTGTAAACCTCAAAATTTGGCCAAAAAACACTTTTTCCTGTCATTTCGGTGACAGAAAGTTCTGGAATCTGAGAGGCGCCACAAATTTCCTTCCACCCAGCATTCCCCCAAGTCTCCCAATAAAAATGGTACCTCACTTGTGTGGGTAGGTCTAGCGCCCGTGACAGGATATGCCCCAAAACACGACATGGACACATCACATTTTCAGAAAGAAAACAGAGCTGTTTTTTACAATGTGCCTAGCTGTGGATTTTGGCCTATAGCTCAGCCGGCACCTGGGGAAACCTAGCAAACCTGCACATTTTTGAAAACTAGACACCTAGGGGAATCCAAGATGGGGTGACTTGTGGGGCTCTGACCAGGTTCTGTTACCCAGAATCCTTTGCAAACCTCAAAATTTGCCCAAAAAAACACTTTTTCCTGTTATTTCGGTGACAGAAAGTTCTGGTATTTGAGAGGAGCCACAAATTTCCTTCCACCCAGCGTTCACCCAAGTCTCCTGATAAAAATGGTACCTCACTTGTGTGGGTAGGCCTAGCGCCCGCGACAGGATATGCCCCAAAACACGACGTGGACACACCACATTTTCAGAAAGAAAACAGAGCTGTTTTTTACAAAGTGCCTAGCTGTGGATTTTGGCCTCTAGCTCAGCCGGGACTTGGGGAAACCTAGCAAACCTGCACATTCTTTAAAACTAGACACCTAGGGGAATCCAGGATGGGGTGACTTGTGGGGCTCTGACCAGGTTCTGTTACCCAGAATCCTTTGCAAACCTCAAAATTTGGCCAAAAAAACACTTTTTCCTGTCATTTCGGTGACAGAAAGTTCTGGAATCTGAGAGGAACCACAAATTTCCTTCCACCCAGCATTCCCCCAAGTCTCCCAATAAAAATGGTACCTCACTTGTGTGGGTAGGCCTAGCGCCCGTGACAGGATATGCCCAAAACACGGCGTGGACACACCACATTTTCAGAAAGAAAACAGAGCTGTTTTTTACAAAGTGCCTAGCTGTGGATTATGGCCTCTAGCTCAGCTGGCACCTGGGGAAACCTAGCAAACCTGTGCATTTTTGAAAACTAGACACCTAGGGGAATCCAAGATGGGGTGAATAGTGGGGCTCTGACCAGCTTCTGTTACCCAGAATCCTTTGCAAACCTAAAAATTTGGCCAAAAAAGCACTTTTCCTGTCATTTCGGGGACAGAAAGTTATGGAATCTGAGAGGAGCCACAAATTTCCTTCCACCCAGCATTCCCCCAAGTCTCCCAATAAAAATGGTACCTCACTTCTGTGGGTAGGTCTAGCGCCCGTGACAGGATATGCTCCAAAACACGACGAGGACACATCACATTTTCAGAAAGAAAACAGAGCTGTTTTTTACAAAGTGCCTCGCTGTGGATTTTGGCCTCTAGCTCAGCCGGAATCTGGGGAAACCTAGCAAACCTGCGCATTTTTGAAAACTAGACACCTAGGAGAATCCAGGATGGGGTGACTTGTGGGGCTCTGACCAGGTTCTGTTACACAGAATCCTTTGCAAACCTCAAAATTTGGCCAAAAAAACACTTTTTCCTGTCATTTCGGTGACAGAAAGTTCTGGAATCTGAGAGGAACCACAAATTTCCTTCCACCCAGCATTCCCCCAAGTCTCCCAATAAAAATGGTACTTCACTTGTGTGGGTAGGCCTAGCGCCCGTGACAGGATATGCCCAAAACACGGCGTGGACACACCACATTTTCAGAAAGAAAACAGAGCTGTTTTTTACAAAGTGCCTAGCTGTGGATTATGGCCTCTAGCTCAGCTGGCACCTGGGGAAACCTAGCAAACCTGTGCATTTTTGAAAACTAGACACCTAGGGGAATCCAAGATGGGGTGAATAGTGGGGCTCTGACCAGGTTCTGTTACCCAGAATCCTTTGCAAACCTAAAAATTTGGCCAAAAAAGCACTTTTCCTGTCATTTCGGGGACAGAAAGTTATGGAATCTGAGAGGAGCCACAAATTTCCTTCCACCCAGCATTCCCCCAAGTCTCCCAATAAAAATGGTACATCACTTCTGTGGGTAGGTCTAGCGCCCGTGACAGGATATGCTCCAAAACACGACGAGGACACATCACATTTTCAGAAAGAAAACAGAGCTGTTTTTTACAAAGTGCCTCGCTGTGGATTTTGGCCTCTAGCTCAGCCGGAATCTGGGGAAACCTAGCAAACCTGCGCATTTTTGAAAACTAGACACCTAGGAGAATCCAGGATGGGGTGACTTGTGGGGCTCTGACCAGGTTCTGTTACACAGAATCCTTTGCAAACCTCAAAATTTGGCCAAAAAAACACTTTTTCCTGTCATTTCGGTGACAGAAAGTTCTGGAATCTGAGAGGAACCACAAATTTCCTTCCACCCAGCATTCCCCCAAGTCTCCCAATAAAAATGGTACCTCACTTGTGTGGGTAGGCCTAGCGCCCGTGACAGGATATGCCCAAAACACGGCGTGGACACACCACATTTTCAGAAAGAAAACAGAGCTGTTTTTTACAAAGTGCCTAGCTGTGGATTATGGCCTCTAGCTCAGCTGGCACCTGGGGAAACCTAGCAAACCTGTGCATTTTTGAAAACTAGACACCTAGGGGAATCCAAGATGAGGTGACTTGTGGAGCTCTGACCAGGTTCTGTTACCCAGAATCCTTTGCAAACCTCACAATTTGGCCAAAAAAACACTTTTTCCTGTCATTTCGGTGACAGAAAGTTCTGGAATCTGAGAGGAGCCACAAATTTCCTTCAACCCAGCATTCCCCCAAGTCTCCCAATAAAAATGGTACCTCACTTATGTGGGTAGGTCAAGCGCCCGTGACAGGATATGCTCCAAAACACGGCGTGGACACACCACATTTTCAGAAAGAAAACAGAGCTGTTTTTTACAAAGTGCCTAGCTGTGGATTTTGGCCTCTAGCTCAGCTGGCACCTGGGGAAACCTAGCAAACCTGTGCATTTTTTAAAACTAGACACCTAGGGGAATCCAAGATGAGGTGACTTGTGGAGCTCTGACCAGGTTCTGTTACCCAGAATCCTTTGCAAACCTCAAAATTTGGCCAAAAAAACACTTTTTCCTGTCATTTCGGTGACAGAAAGTTCTGGAATCTGAGAGGAGCCACACATTTCCTTCCACCCAGCATTCCCCCAAGTCTCCCAATAAAAATGGTACCTCACTTGTGTGGGTAGGTCTAGCGCCCGTGACAGAATATGCCCCAAAACATGACGTGGACACATCACATTTTCAGAAAGAAAACAGAGCTTTTTTTAACAAAGTGCCTAGCTGTGGATTTTGGCCTCTAGCTCAGAGGCACCTGGGGAAACCTAGCAAACCTGTGCATTTTTTAAAACTAGACACCTAGAGGAATCCAAGATGAGGTGAATTGTGGGGCTCTGACCAGGTTCTGTTACCCAGAATCCTTTGCAAACCTCAAAATTTGGCCAAAAAAACACTTTTTCCTGTCATTTCGGAGACAGAAAGTTCTGGAATCTGAGAGGAACCACAAATTTCCTTCCATCCAGCATTCCCCCAAGTCTCCCAATAAAAATGGTACCTCACTTGTGTGGGTAGGCCTAGCGCCCGCGACAGGATATGCCCCAAAACACGGCGTGGACACACCACATTTTCAGAAAGAAAACAGAGCTGTTTTTTACAAAGTGCCTAGCTGTGGATTTTGGCCTCTAGCTCAGCTGGCACCTGGGGAAACCTAGCAAACCTGTGCATTTTTGAAAACTAGACACCTAGGGGAATCCAAGATGAGGTGACTTGTGGAGCTCTGACCAGGTTCTGTTACCCAGAATCCTTTGCAAACCTCAAAATTTGGCCAAAAAAACACGTTTTCCTGTCATTTCGGTGACAGAAAGTTCTGGAATCTGAGAGGAGCCACAAATTTCCTTCCACCCAGCATTCCCCCAAGTCTCCCAATAAAAATGGTACCTCACTTGTGTGGGTAGGTCTAGCGCCCGTGACAGAATATGCCCCAAAACATGACGTGAACACATCACATTTTCAGAAAGAAAACAGAGCTGTTTTTTAACAAAGTGCCTAGCTGTGGATTTTGGCCTCTAGCTCAGAGGCACCTGGGGAAACCTAGCAAGCCTGTTCATATTTTAAAACTAGACACCTAGAGGAATCCAAGATGAGGTGAATTGTGGGGCTCTGACCAGGTTCTGTTACCCAGAATCCTTTGCAAACCTCAAAATTTGGCCAAAAAACACTTTTTCCTGTCATTTCGGTGACAGAAAGTTCTGGAATCTGAGAGGAGCCACAAATTTCCTTCCACCCAGCATTCCCCCAAGTCTCCCAATAAAAATGGTACCTCACTTGTGTGGGTAGGTCTAGCGCCCGTGACAGGATATGCCCCAAAACACGACGTGGACACATCACATTTTCAGAAAGAAAACAGAGCTGTTTTTTACAAAGTGCCTAGCTGTGGATTTTGGCCTATAGCTCAGCCGGCACCTGGGGAAACCTAGCAAACCTGCACATTTTTGAAAACTAGACACCTAGGGGAATCCAAGATGGGGTGACTTGTGGGGCTCTGACCAGGTTCTGTTACCCAGAATCCTTTGCAAACCTCAAAATTTGCCCAAAAAAACACTTTTTCCTGTTATTTCGGTGACAGAAAGTTCTGGTATCTGAGAGGAGCAACAAATTTCCTTCCACCCAGCGTTCACCCAAGTCTCCTGATAAAAATGGTACCTCACTTGTGTGGGTAGGCCTAGCGCCCGCGACAGGATATGCCGCAAAACACGACGTGGACACACCACATTTTCAGAAAGAAAACAGAGCTGTTTTTTACAAAGTGCCTAGCTGTGGATTTTGGCCTCTAGCTCAGCCGGGACTTGGGGAAACCTAGCAAACCTGCACATTCTTTAAAACTAGACACCTAGGGGAATCCAGGATGGGGTGACTTGTGGGGCTCTGACCAGGTTCTGTTACCCAGAATCCTTTGCAAACCTCAAAATTTGGCCAAAAAAACACTTTTTCCTGTCATTTCGGTGACAGAAAGTTCTGGAATCTGAGAGGAACCACAAATTTCCTTCCACCCAGCATTCCCCCAAGTCTCCCAATAAAAATGGTACCTCACTTGTGTGGGTAGGCCTAGCGCCCGTGACAGGATATGCCCAAAACACGGCGTGGACACACCACATTTTCAGAAAGAAAACAGAGCTGTTTTTTACAAAGTGCCTAGCTGTGGATTATGGCCCTTAGCTCAGCTGGCACCTGGGGAAACCTAGAAAACCTGTGCATTTTTGAAAACTAGACACCTAGGGGAATCCAAGATGGGGTGAATAGTGGGGCTCTGACCAGGTTCTGTTACCCAGAATCCTTTGCAAACCTAAAAATTTGGCCAAAAAAGCACTTTTCCTGTCATTTCGGGGACAGAAAGTTATGGAATCTGAGAGGAGCCACAAATTTCCTTCCACCCAGCATTCCCCCAAGTCTCCCAATAAAAATGGTACCTCACTTCTGTGGGTAGGTCTAGCGCCCGTGACAGGATATGCTCCAAAACACGACGAGGACACATCACATTTTCAGAAAGAAAACAGAGCTGTTTTTTACAAAGTGCCTCGCTGTGGATTTTGGCCTCTAGCTCAGCCGGAATCTGGGGAAACCTAGCAAACCTGCGCATTTTTGAAAACTAGACACCTAGGAGAATCCAGGATGGGGTGACTTGTGGGGCTCTGACCAGGTTCTGTTACACAGAATCCTTTGCAAACCTCAAAATTTGGCCAAAAAAACATTTTTTCCTGTCATTTCGGTTACAGAAAGTTCTGGAATCTGAGAGGAGCCACAAATTTCCTTCCACCCAGCGTTCACCCAAGTCTCCCGATAAAAATGGTACCTCACTTGTGTGGGTAGGCCTAGCGCCCGCGACAGGATATGCCCCAAAACACGACGTGGACACATCACATTTTCAGAAAGAAAACAGAGCTGTTTTTTACAAAGTGCCTCGCTGTGGATTTTGTCCTTTAGCTCAGCCGGCACCTGGGGAAACCTAGCAAACCTGCGCATTTTTTAAAACTAGACACCTATGGGACTCCAGGATGGGGTGACTTGTGGGGCTCTGACCAGGTTCTGTTACCCAGAATCCTTTGCAAACCTAAAAATTTGGCCAAAAAAGCACCTTTCCTGTCATTTCGGGGACAGAAAGTTATGGAATCTGAGAGGAGCCACAAATTTCCTTCCACCCAGCATTCCCCCAAGTCTCCCAATAAAAATGGTACCTCACTTCTGTGGGTAGGTCTAGCGCCCGTGACAGGATATGCTCCAAAACACGACGTGGACACACCACATTTTCAGAAAGAAAACAGAGCTGTTTTTTACAAAGTGCCTAGCTGTGGATTTTGGCCTCTAGCTCAGCCGGGACTTGGGGAAACCTAGCAAACCTGCACATTTTTTAAAACTAGACACCTAGGGGAATCCAGGATGGGCTGACTTGTGGGGCTCTGACCAGGTTCTGTTACCCAGAATCCTTTGCAAACCTCAAAATTTGGCCAAAAAAACACTTTTTCCTGTCATTTCGGTGACAGAAAGTTCTGGAATCTGAGAGGAACCACAAATTTCCTTCCACCCAGCATTCCCCCAAGTCTCCCAATAAAAATGGTACCTCACTTGTGTGGGTAGGCCTAGCGCCCGCGACAGGATATGCCCAAAACACGGCGTGGACACACCACATTTTCAGAAAGAAAACAGAGCTGTTTTTTACAAAGTGCCTAGCTGTGGATTTTGGCCTATAGCTCAGCCGGCACCTGGGGAAACCTAGCAAACCTGCACATTTTTGAAAACTAGACACCTAGGGGAATCCAAGATGGGGTGACTTGTGGGGCTCTGACCAGGTTCTGTTACCCAGAATCCTTTGCAAACCTCAAAATTTGCCCAAAAAAACACTTTTTCCTGTTATTTCGGTGACAGAAAGTTCTGGTATCTGAGAGGAGCCACAAATTTCCTTCCACCCAGCGTTCACCCAAGTCTCCTGATAAAAATGGTGCCTCACTTGTGTGGGTAGGCCTAGCGCCCGTGACAGGATATGCCCCAAAACACGATGTGGACACACCACATTTTCAGAAAGAAAACAGAGCTGTTTTTTACAAAGTGCCTAGCTGTGGATTTTGGCCTCTAGCTCAGCCGGGACTTGGGGAAACCTAGCAAACCTGCACATTCTTTAAAACTAGACACCTAGGGGAATCCAGGATGGGGTGACTTGTGGGGCTCTGACCAGGTTCTGTTACCCAGAATCCTTTGCAAACCTCAAAATTTGGCCAAAAAAACACTTTTTCCTGTCATTTCGGTGACAGAAAGTTCTGGAATCTGAGAGGAACCACAAATTTCCTTCCACCCAGCATTCCCCCAAGTCTCCCAATAAAAATGATACCTCACTTGTGTGGGTAGGCCTAGCGCCCGTGACAGGATATGCCCAAAACACGGCGTGGACACACCACATTTTCAGAAAGAAAACAGAGCTGTTTTTTACAAAGTGCCTAGCTGTGGATTATGGCCTCTAGCTCAGCTGGCACCTGGGGAAACCTAGCAAACCTGTGCATTTTTGAAAACTAGACACCTATGGGAATCCAAGATGGGGTGAATAGTGGGGCTCTGACCAGGTTCTGTTACCCAGAATCCTTTGCAAACCTAAAAATTTGGCCAAAAAAGCACTTTTCCTGTCATTTCGGGGACAGAAAGTTATGGAATCTGAGAGGAGCCACAAATTTCCTTCCACCCAGCATTCCCCCAAGTCTCCCAATAAAAATGGTACCTCACTTCTGTGGGTAGGTCTAGCGCCCGTGACAGGATATGCTCCAAAACACGACGAGGACACATCACATTTTCAGAAAGAAAACAGAGCTGTTTTTTACAAAGTGCCTCGCTGTGGATTTTGGCCTCTAGCTCAGCCGGAATCTGGGGAAACCTAGCAAACCTGCGCATTTTTGAAAACTAGACACCTAGGAGAATCCAGGATGGGGTGACTTGTGGGGCTCTGACCAGGTTCTGTTACACAGAATCCTTTGCAAACCTCAAAATTTGGCCAAAAAAACACTTTTTCCTGTCATTTCGGAGAAAGAAAGTTCTGGAATCGGAGAGGAACCACAAATTTCCTTCCACCCAGCATTCCCCCAAGTCTCCCGATAAAAATGGTACCTCACTTGTGTGGGTAGGCCTAGCGCCCGCGACAGGATATGCCCCAAAACACGGCGTGGACACACCACATTTTCAGAAAGAAAACAGAGCTGTTTTTTACAAAGTGCCTAGCTGTGGATTTTGGCCTCTAGCTCAGCTGGCACCTGGGGAAACCTAGCAAACCTGTGCATTTTTGAAAACTAGACACCTAGGGGAATCCAAGATGAGGTGACTTGTGGAGCTCTGACCAGGTTCTGTTACCCAGAATCCTTTGCAAACCTCAAAATTTGGCCAAAAAAAGACGTTTTCCTGTCATTTCGGTGACAGAAAGTTCTGGAATCTGAGAGGAGCCACAAATTTCCTTCCACCCAGCATTCCCCCAAGTCTCCCAATAAAAATGGTACCTCACTTGTGTGGGTAGGTCTAGCGCCCGTGACAGAATATGCCCCAAAACATGACGTGAACACATCACATTTTCAGAAAGAAAACAGAGCTGTTTTTTAACAAAGTGCCTAGCTGTGGATTTTGGCCTCTAGCTCAGAGGCACCTGGGGAAACCTAGCAAACCTGTTCATATTTTAAAACTAGACACCTAGAGGAATCCAAGATGAGGTGAATTGTGGGGCTCTGACCAGGTTCTGTTACCCAGAATCCTTTGCAAACCTCAAAATTTGGCCAAAAAACACTTTTTCCTGTCATTTCGGTGACAGAAAGTTCTGGAATCTGAGAGGAGCCACAAATTTCCTTCCACCCAGCATTCCCCCAAGTCTCCCAATAAAAATGGTACCTCACTTGTGTGGGTAGGTCTAGCGCCCGTGACAGGATATGCCCCAAAACACGACATGGACACATCACATTTTCAGAAAGAAAACAAAGCTGTTTTTTACAAAGTGCCTAGCTGTGGATTTTGGCCTATAGCTCAGCCGGCACCTGGGGAAACCTAGCAAACCTGCACATTTTTGAAAACTAGACACCTAGGGGAATCCAAGATGGGGTGACTTGTGGGGCTCTGACCAGGTTCTGTTACCCAGAATCCTTTGCAAACCTCAAAATTTGCCCAAAAAAACACTTTTTCCTGTTATTTCGGTGACAGAAAGTTCTGGTATTTGAGAGGAGCCACAAATGTCCTTCCACCCAGCGTTCACCCAAGTCTCCTGATAAAAATGGTACCTCACTTGTGTGGGTAGGCCTAGCGCCCGCGACAGGATATGCCCCAAAGCACGACGTGGACACACCACATTTTCAGAAAGAAAACAGAGCTGTTTTTTACAAAGTGCCTAGCTGTGGATTTTGGCCTCTAGCTCAGCCGGGACTTGGGGAAACCTAGCAAACCTGCACATTCTTTAAAACTAGACACCTAGGGGAATCCAGGATGGGGTGACTTGTGGGGCTCTGACCAGGTTCTGTTACCCAGAATCCTTAGCAAACCTCAAAATTTGGCCAAAAAAACACTTTTTCCTGCCATTTCGGTGACAGAAAGTTCTGGAATCTGAGAGGAACCACAAATTTCCTTCCACCCAGCATTCCCCCAAGTCTCCCAATAAAAATGGTACCTCACTTGTGTGGGTAGGCCTAGCGCCCGTGACAGGATATGCCCAAAACACGGCGTGGACACACCACATTTTCAGAAAGAAAACAGAGCTGTTTTTTACAAAGTGCCTAGCTGTGGATTATGGCCTCTAGCTCAGCTGGCACCTGGGGAAACCTAGCAAACCTGTGCATTTTTGAAAACTAGACACCTAGGGGAATCCAAGATGAGGTGACTTGTGGAGCTCTGACCAGGTTCTGTTACCCAGAATCCTTTGCAAACCTCACAATTTGGCCCAAAAAACACTTTTTCCTGTCATTTCGGTGACAGAAAGTTCTGGAATCTGAGAGGAGCCACAAATTTCCTTCCACCCAGCATTCCCCCAAGTCTCCAAATAAAAATGGTACCTCACTTGTGTGGGTAGGTCTAGCGCCCGTGACAGAATATGCCCCAAAACATGACGTGGACACATCACATTTTCAGAAAGAAAACAGAGCTGTTTTTTAACAAAGTGCCTAGCTGTGGATTTTGGCCTCTAGCTCAGAGGCACCTGGGGAAACCTAGCAAAGCTGTGCATTTTTTAAGACTAGACACCTAGAGGAATCCAAGATGAGGTGAATTGTGGGGCTCTGACCAGGTTCTGTTACCCAGAATCCTTTGCAAACCTCAAAATTTATCCAAAAAAACACTTTTTCCTGTCATTTCGGTGCCAGAAAGTTCTGGAATCTGAGAGGAACCACAAATTTCCTTCCACCCAGCATTCCCCCAAGTCTCCCAATAAAAATGGTACCTCACTTGTGTGGGTAGGCCTAGCGCCCGCGACAGGATATGCCCCAAAACACGGCGTGGACACACCACATTTTCAGAAAGAAAACAGAGCTGTTTTTTACAAAGTGCCTAGCTGTGGATTTTGGCCTGTAGCTCAGCTGGCACCTGGGGAAACCTAGCAAACCTGTGCATTTTTGAAAACTAGACACCTAGGGGAATCCAAGATGAGGTGACTTGTGGAGCTCTGACCAGGTTCTGTTACCCAGAATCCTTTGCAAACCTCAAAATTTGGCCAAAAAAACACGTTTTCCTGTCATTTCGGTGACAGAAAGTTCTGAAATCTGAGAGGAGCCACAAATTTCCTTCCACCCAGCATTCCCCCAAGTCTCCCAATAAAAATGGTACCTCACTTGTGTGGGTAGGTCTAGCGCCCGTGACAGGATATGCCCAAAACACGGCGTGGACACACCACATTTTCAGAAAGAAAACAGAGCTGTTTTTTACAAAGTGCCTAGCTGTGGATTATGGCCTCTAGCTCAGCTGGCACCTGGGGAAACCTAGCAAACCTGTGCATTTTTGAAAACTAGACACCTAGGGGAATCCAAGATGGGGTGAATAGTGGGGCTCTGACCAGGTTCTGTTACCCAGAATCCTTTGCAAACCTAAACATTTGGCCAAAAAAGCACTTTTCCTGTCATTTCGGGGACAGAAAGTTATGGAATCTGAGAGGAGCCACAAATTTCCTTCCACCCAGCATTCCCCCAGGTCTCCCAATAAAAATGGTACCTCACTTCTGTGGGTAGGTCTAGCGCCCGTGACAGGATATGCTCCAAAACACGACGAGGACACATCACATTTTCAGAAAGAAAACAGAGCTGTTTTTTACAAAGTGCCTCGCTGTGGATTTTGGCCTCTAGCTCAGCCGGAATCTGGGGAAACCTAGCAAACCTGCGCATTTTTGAAAACTAGACACCTAGGAGAATCCAGGATGGGGTGACTTGTGGGGCTCTGACCAGGTTCTGTTACACAGAATCCTTTGCAAACCTCAAAATTTGGCCAAAAAAACATTTTTTCCTGTCATTTCGGTTACAGAAAGTTCTGGAATCTGAGAGGAGCCACAAATTTCCTTCCACCCAGCGTTCACCCAAGTCTCCCGATAAAAATGGTACCTCACTTGTGTGGGTAGGCCTAGCGCCCGCGACAGGATATGCCCCAAAACACGACGTGGACACATCACATTTTCAGAAAGAAAACAGAGCTGTTTTTTACAAAGTGCCTCGCTGTGGATTTTGTCCTTTAGCTCAGCCGGCACCTGGGGAAACCTAGCAAACCTGCGCATTTTTTAAAACTAGACACCTATGGGACTCCAGGATGGGGTGACTTGTGGGGCTCTGACCAGGTTCTGTTACCCAGAATCCTTTGCAAACCTAAAAATTTGGCCAAAAAAGCACCTTTCCTGTCATTTCGGGGACAGAAAGTTATGGAATCTGAGAGGAGCCACAAATTTCCTTCCACCCAGCATTCCCCCAAGTCTCCCAATAAAAATGGTACCTCACTTCTGTGGGTAGGTCTAGCGCCCGTGACAGGATATGCTCCAAAACACGACGAGGACACACCACATTTTCAGAAAGAAAACAGAGCTGTTTTTTACAAAGTGCCTAGCTGTGGATTTTGGCCTCTAGCTCAGCCGGGACTTGGGGAAACCCAGCAAACCTGCACATTTTTTAAAACTAGACACCTAGGGGAATCCAGGATGGGGTGACTTGTGGGGCTCTGACCAGGTTCTGTTACCCAGAATCCTTTGCAAACCTCAAAATTTGGCCAAAAAAACACTTTTTCCTGTCATTTCGGTGACAGAAAGTTCTGGAATCTGAGAGGAACCACAAATTTCCTTCCACCCAGCATTCCCCCAAGTCTCCCAATAAAAATGGTACCTCACTTGTGTGGGTAGGCCTAGCGCCCGCGACAGGATATGCCCAAAACACGGTGTGGACACACCACATTTTCAGAAAGAAAACAGAGCTGTTTTTTACAAAGTGCCTAGCTGTGGATTTTGGCCTATAGCTCAGCCGGCACCTGGGGAAACCTAGCAAACCTGCACATTTTTGAAAACTAGACACCTAGGGGAATCTAAGATGGGGTGACTTGTGGGGCTCTGACCAGGTTCTGTTACCCAGAATCCTTTGCAAACCTCAAAATTTGCCCCAAAAAACACTTTTTCCTGTTATTTCGGTGACAGAAAGTTCTGGTATCTGAGAGGAGCCACAAATTTCCTTCCACCCAGCGTTCACCCAAGTCTCCTGATAAAAATGGTGCCTCACTTGTGTGGGTAGGCCTAGCGCCCGTGACAGGATATGCCCCAAAACACGATGTGGACACACCACATTTTCAGAAAGAAAACAGAGCTGTTTTTTAACAAAGTGCCTAGCTGTGGATTTTGGCCTCTAGCTCAGCTGGCACCTGGGGAAACCTAGCAAACCGGTTCATATTTTAAAACTAGACACCTAGAGGAATCCAAGATGAGGTGAATTGTGGGGCTCTGACCAGGTTCTGTTACCCAGAATCCTTTGCAAACCTCAAAATTTGGCCCAAAAACACTTTTTCCTGTCATTTCGGTGACAGAAAGTTCTGGAATCTGAGAGGAGCCACACATTTCCTTCCACCCAGCATTCCCCCAAGTCTCCCAATAAAAATGGTACCTCACTTGTGTGGGTAGGTCTAGCGCCCGTGACAGAATATGCCCCAAAACATGACGTGGACACATCACATTTTCAGAAAGAAAACAGAGCTTTTTTTAACAAAGTGCCTAGCTGTGGATTTTGGCCTCTAGCTCAGAGGCACCTGGGGAAACCTAGCAAACCTGTGCATTTTTTAAAACTAGACACCTAGAGGAATCCAAGATGAGGTGAATTGTGGGGCTCTGACCAGGTTCTGTTACCCAGAATCCTTTGCAAACCTCAAAATTTGGCCAAAAAAACACTTTTTCCTGTCATTTCGGAGACAGAAAGTTCTGGAATCTGAGAGGAACCACAAATTTCCTTCCACCCAGCATTCCCCCAAGTCTCCCAATAAAAATGGTACCTCACTTGTGTGGGTAGGCCTAGCGCCCGCGACAGGATATGCCCCAAAACACGGCGTGGACACACCACATTTTCAGAAAGAAAACAGAGCTGTTTTTTACAAAGTGCCTAGCTGTGGATTTTGGCCTCTAGCTCAGAGGCACCTGGGGAAACCTAGCAAGCCTGTTCATATTTTAAAACTAGACACCTAGAGGAATCCAAGATGAGGTGAATTGTGGGGCTCTGACCAGGTTCTGTTACCCAGAATCCTTTGTAAACCTCAAAATTTGGCCAAAAAACACTTTTTCCTGTCATTTCGGTGACAGAAAGTTCTGGAATCTGAGAGGAGCCACAAATTTCCTTCCACCCAGCATTCCCCCAAGTCTCCCAATAAAAATGGTACCTCACTTGTGTGGGTAGGTCTAGCGCCCGTGACAGGATATGCCCCAAAACACGACGTGGACACATCACATTTTCAGAAAGAAAACAGAGCTGTTTTTTACAAAGTGCCTAGCTGTGGATTTTGGCCTATAGCTCAGCCGGCACCTGGGGAAACCTAGCAAACCTGCACATTTTTGAAAACTAGACACCTAGGGGAATCCAAGATGGGGTGACTTGTGGGGCTCTGACCAGGTTCTGTTACCCAGAATCCTTTGCAAACCTCAAAATTTGCCCAAAAAAACACTTTTTCCTGTTATTTCGGTGACAGAAAGTTCTGGTATCTGAGAGGAGCAACAAATTTCCTTCCACCCAGCGTTCACCCAAGTCTCCTGATAAAAATGGTACCTCACTTGTGTGGGTAGGCCTAGCGCCCGCGACAGGATATGCCGCAAAACACGACGTGGACACACCACATTTTCAGAAAGAAAACAGAGCTGTTTTTTACAAAGTGCCTAGCTGTGGATTTTGGCCTCTAGCTCAGCTGGGACTTGGGGAAACCTAGCAAACCTGCACATTCTTTAAAACTAGACACCTAGGGGAATCCAGGATGGGGTGACTTGTGGGGCTCTGACCAGGTTCTGTTACCCAGAATCCTTTGCAAACCTCAAAATTTGGCCAAAAAAACACTTTTTCCTGTCATTTCGGTGACAGAAAGTTCTGGAATCTGAGAGGAACCACAAATTTCCTTCCACCCAGCATTCCCCCAAGTCTCCCAATAAAAATGGTACCTCACTTGTGTGGGTAGGCCTAGCGCCCGTGACAGGATATGCCCAAAACACGGCGTGGACACACCACATTTTCAGAAAGAAAACAGAGCTGTTTTTTACAAAGTGCCTAGCTGTGGATTATGGCCTCTAGCTCAGCTGGCACCTGGGGAAACCTAGCAAACCTGTGCATTTTTGAAAACTAGACACCTAGGGGAATCCAAGATGGGGTGAATAGTGGGGCTCTGACCAGGTTCTGTTACCCAGAATCCTTTGCAAACCTAAAAATTTGGCCAAAAAAGCACTTTTCCTGTCATTTCGGGGACAGAAAGTTATGGAATCTGAGAGGAGCCACAAATTTCCTTCCACCCAGCATTCCCCCAAGTCTCCCAATAAAAATGGGACCTCACTTCTGTGGGTAGGTCTAGCGCCCGTGACAGGATATGCTCCAAAACACGACGAGGACGCATCACATTTTCAGAAAGAAAACAGAGCTGTTTTTTACAAAGTGCCTCGCTGTGGATTTTGGCCTCAAGCTCAGCCGGAATCTGGGGAAACCTAGCAAACCTGCGCATTTTTTAAAACTAGACACCTATGGGACTCCAGGATGGGGTGACTTGTGGGGCTCTGACCAGGTTCTGTTACCCAGAATCCTTTGCAAACCTAAAAATTTGGCCAAAAAAGCACCTTTCCTGTCATTTCGGGGACAGAAAGTTATGGAATCTGAGAGGAGCCACAAATTTCCTTCCACCCAGCATTCCCCCAAGTCTCCCAATAAAAATGGTACCTCACTTCTGTGGGTAGGTCTAGCGCCCGTGACAGGATATGCTCCAAAACACGACGTGGACACACCACATTTTCAGAAAGAAAACAGAGCTGTTTTTTACAAAGTGCCTAGCTGTGGATTTTGGCCTCTAGCTCAGCCGGGACTTGGGGAAACCTAGCAAACCTGCACATTTTTTAAAACTAGACACCTAGGGGAATCCAGGATGGGGTGACTTGTGGGGCTCTGACCAGGTTCTGTTACCCAGAATCCTTTGCAAACCTCAAAATTTGGCCAAAAAAACACTTTTTCCTGTCATTTCGGTGACAGAAAGTTCTGGAATCTGAGAGGAACCACAAATTTCCTTCCACCCAGCATTCCCCCAAGTCTCCCAATAAAAATGGTACCTCACTTGTGTGGGTAGGCCTAGCGCCCGCGACAGGATATGCCCAAAACACGGCGTGGACACACCACATTTTCAGAAAGAAAACAGAGCTGTTTTTTACAAAGTGCCTAGCTGTGGATTTTGGCCTATAGCTCAGCCGGCACCTGGGGAAACCTAGCAAACCTGCACATTTTTGAAAACTAGACACCTAGGGGAATCCAAGATGGGGTGACTTGTGGGGCTCTGACCAGGTTCTGTTACCCAGAATCCTTTGCAAACCTCAAAATTTGCCCAAAAAAACACTTTTTCCTGTTATTTCGGTGACAGAAAGTTCTGGTATCTGAGAGGAGCCACACATTTCCTTCCACCCAGCATTCCCCCAAGTCTCCCAATAAAAATGGTACCTCACTTGTGTGGGTAGGTCTAGCGCCCGTGACAGAATATGCCCCAAAACATGACGTGGACACATCACATTTTCAGAAAGAAAACAGAGCTTTTTTTAACAAAGTGCCTAGCTGTGGATTTTGGCCTCTAGCTCAGAGGCACCTGGGGAAACCTAGCAAACCTGTGCATTTTTTAAAACTAGACACCTAGAGGAATCCAAGATGAGGTGAATTGTGGGGCTCTGACCAGGTTCTGTTACCCAGAATCCTTTGCAAACCTCAAAATTTGGCCAAAAAAACACTTTTTCCTGTCATTTCGGAGACAGAAAGTTCTGGAATCTGAGAGGAACCACAAATTTCCTTCCACCCAGCATTCCCCCAAGTCTCCCAATAAAAATGGTACCTCACTTGTGTGGGTAGGCCTAGCGCCCGCGACAGGATATGCCCCAAAACACGGCGTGGACACACCACATTTTCAGAAAGAAAACAGAGCTGTTTTTTACAAAGTGCCTAGCTGTGGATTTTGGCCTCTAGCTCAGAGGCACCTGGGGAAACCTAGCAAGCCTGTTCATATTTTAAAACTAGACACCTAGAGGAATCCAAGATGAGGTGAATTGTGGGGCTCTGACCAGGTTCTGTTACCCAGAATCCTTTGCAAACCTCAAAATTTGGCCAAAAAACACTTTTTCCTGTCATTTCGGTGACAGAAAGTTCTGGAATCTGAGAGGAGCCACAAATTTCCTTCCACCCAGCATTCCCCCAAGTCTCCCAATAAAAATGGTACCTCACTTGTGTGGGTAGGTCTAGCGCCCGTGACAGGATATGCCCCAAAACACGACGTGGACACATCACATTTTCAGAAAGAAAACAGAGCTGTTTTTTACAAAGTGCCTAGCTGTGGATTTTGGCCTATAGCTCAGCCGGCACCTGGGGAAACCTAGCAAACCTGCACATTTTTGAAAACTAGACACATAGGGGAATCCAAGATGGGGTGACTTGTGGGGCTCTGACCAGGTTCTGTTACCCAGAATCCTTTGCAAACCTCAAAATTTGCCCAAAAAAACACTTTTTCCTGTTATTTCGGTGACAGAAAGTTCTGGTATCTGAGAGGAGCAACAAATTTCCTTCCACCCAGCGTTCACCCAAGTCTCCTGATAAAAATGGTACCTCACTTGTGTGGGTAGGCCTAGCGCCCGCGACAGGATATGCCGCAAAACACGACGTGGACACACCACATTTTCAGAAAGAAAACAGAGCTGTTTTTTACAAAGTGCCTAGCTGTGGATTTTGGCCTCTAGCTCAGCCGGGACTTGGGGAAACCTAGCAAACCTGCACATTCTTTAAAACTAGACACCTAGGGGAATCCAGGATGGGGTGACTTGTGGGGCTCTGACCAGGTTCTGTTACCCAGAATCCTTTGCAAACCTCAAAATTTGGCCAAAAAAACACTTTTTCCTGTCATTTCGGTGACAGAAAGTTCTGGAATCTGAGAGGAACCACAAATTTCCTTCCACCCAGCATTCCCCCAAGTCTCCCAATAAAAATGGTACCTCACTTGTGTGGGTAGGCCTAGCGCCCGTGACAGGATATGCCCAAAACACGGCGTGGACACACCACATTTTCAGAAAGAAAACAGAGCTGTTTTTTTACAAAGTGCCTAGCTGTGGATTATGGCCTCTAGCTCAGCTGGCACCTGGGGAAACCTAGCAAACCTGTGCATTTTTGAAAACTAGACACCTAGGGGAATCCAAGATGGGGTGAATAGTGGGGCTCTGACCAGGTTCTGTTACCCAGAATCCTTTGCAAACCTAAAAATTTGGCCAAAAAAGCACTTTTCCTGTCATTTCGGGGACAGAAAGTTATGGAATCTGAGAGGAGCCACAAATTTCCTTCCACCCAGCATTCCCCCAAGTCTCCCAATAAAAATGGTACCTCACTTCTGTGGGTAGGTCTAGCGCCCGTGACAGGATATGCTCCAAAACACGACGAGGACACATCACATTTTCAGAAAGAAAACAGAGCTGTTTTTTACAAAGTGCCTCGCTGTGGATTTTGGCCTCTAGCTCAGCCGGAATCTGGGGAAACCTAGCAAACCTGCGCATTTTTGAAAACTAGACACCTAGGAGAATCCAGGATGGGGTGACTTGTGGGGCTCTGACCAGGTTCTGTTACACAGAATCCTTTGCAAACCTCAAGATTTGGCCAAAAAAACATTTTTTCCTGTCATTTCGGTTACAGAAAGTTCTGGAATCTGAGAGGAGCCACAAATTTCCTTCCACCCAGCGTTCACCCAAGTCTCCCGATAAAAATGGTACCTCACTTGTGTGGGTAGGCCTAGCGCCCGCGACAGGATATGCCCCAAAACACGACGTGGACACATCACATTTTCAGAAAGAAAACAGAGCTGTTTTTTACAAAGTGCCTCGCTGTGGATTTTGTCCTTTAGCTCAGCCGGCACCTGGGGAAACCTAGCAAACCTGCGCATTTTTTAAAACTAGACACCTATGGGACTCCAGGATGGGGTGACTTGTGGGGCTCTGACCAGGTTCTGTTACCCAGAATCCTTTGCAAACCTCAAAATTTGGCCAAAAAAACACTTTTTCCTGTCATTTCGGTGACAGAAAGTTCTGGAATCTGAGAGGAACCACAAATTTCCTTCCACCCAGCATTCCCCCAAGTCTCCCAATAAAAATGGTACCTCACTTGTGTGGGTAGGCCTAGCGCCCGCGACAGGATATGCCCAAAACACGGCGTGGACACACCACATTTTCAGAAAGAAAACAGAGCTGTTTTTTACAAAGTGCCTAGCTGTGGATTTTGGCCTATAGCTCAGCCGGCACCTGGGGAAACCTAGCAAACCTGCACATTTTTGAAAACTAGACACCTAGGGGAATCCAAGATGGGGTGACTTGTGGGGCTCTGACCAGGTTCTGTTACCCAGAATCCTTTGCAAACCTCAAAATTTGCCCAAAAAAACACTTTTTCCTGTTATTTCGGTGACAGAAAGTTCTGGTATCTGAGAGGAGCCACAAATTTCCTTCCACCCAGCGTTCACCCAAGTCTCCTGATAAAAATGGTGCCTCACTTGTGTGGGTAGGCCTAGCGCCCGTGACAGGATATGCCCCAAAACACGATGTGGACACACCACATTTTCAGAAAGAAAACAGAGCTGTTTTTTACAAAGTGCCTAGCTGTGGATTTTGGCCTCTAGCTCAGCCGGGACTTGGGGAAACCTAGCAAACCTGCACATTCTTTAAAACTAGACACCTAGGGGAATCCAGGATGGGGTGACTTGTGGGGCTCTGACCAGGTTCTGTTACCCAGAATCCTTTGCAAACCTCAAAATTTGGCCAAAAAAACACTTTTTCCTGTCATTTCGGTGACAGAAAGTTCTGGAATCTGAGAGGAACCACAAATTTCCTTCCACCCAGCATTCCCCCAAGTCTCCCAATAAAAATGGTACCTCACTTGTGTGGGTAGGCCTAGCGCCCGTGACAGGATATGCCCAAAACACGGCGTGGACACACCACATTTTCAGAAAGAAAACAGAGCTGTTTTTTACAAAGTGCCTAGCTGTGGATTATGGCCTCTAGCTCAGCTGGCACCTGGGGAAACCTAGCAAACCTGTGCATTTTTGAAAACTAGACACCTAGGGGAATCCAAGATGGGGTGAATAGTGGGGCTCTGACCAGGTTCTGTTACCCAGAATCCTTTGCAAACCTAAAAATTTGGCCAAAAAAGCACTTTTCCTGTCATTTCGGGGACAGAAAGTTATGGAATCTGAGAGGAGCCACAAATTTCCTTCCACCCAGCATTCCCCCAAGTCTCCCAATAAAAATGGTACCTCACTTCTGTGGGTAGGTCTAGCGCCCGTGACAGGATATGCTCCAAAACACGACGAGGACACATCACATTTTCAGAAAGAAAACAGAGCTGTTTTTTACAAAGTGCCTCGCTGTGGATTTTGGCCTCTAGCTCAGCCGGAATCTGGGGAAACCTAGCAAACCTGCGCATTTTTGAAAACTAGACACCTAGGAGAATCCAGGATGGGGTGACTTGTGGGGCTCTGACCAGGTTCTGTTACACAGAATCCTTTGCAAACCTCAAAATTTGGCCAAAAAAACACTTTTTCCTGTCATTTCGGAGAAAGAAAGTTCTGGAATCTGAGAGGAACCACAAATTTCCTTCCACCCAGCATTCCCCCAAGTCTCCCGATAAAAATGGTACCTCACTTGTGTGGGTAGGCCTAGCGCCCGCGACAGGATATGCCCCAAAACACGGCGTGGACACACCACATTTTCAGAAAGAAAACAGAGCTGTTTTTTACAAAGTGCCTAGCTGTGGATTTTGGCCTCTAGCTCAGCTGGCACCTGGGGAAACCTAGCAAACCTGTGCATTTTTGAAAACTAGACACCTAGGGGAATCCAAGATGAGGTGACTTGTGGAGCTCTGACCAGGTTCTGTTACCCAGAATCCTTTGCAAACCTCAAAATTTGGCCAAAAAAACACGTTTTCCTGTCATTTCGGTGACAGAAAGTTCTGGAATCTGAGAGGAGCCACAAATTTCCTTCCACCCAGCATTCCCCCAAGTCTCCCAATAAAAATGGTACCTCACTTGTGTGGGTAGGTCTAGCGCCCGTGACAGAATATGCCCCAAAACATGACGTGAACACATCACATTTTCAGAAAGAAAACAGAGCTGTTTTTTAACAAAGTGCCTAGCTGTGGATTTTGGCCTCTAGCTCAGAGGCACCTGGGGAAACCTAGCAAACCTGTTCATATTTTAAAACTAGACACCTAGAGGAATCCAAGATGAGGTGAATTGTGGGGCTCTGACCAGGTTCTGTTACCCAGAATCCTTTGTAAACCTCAAAATTTGGCCAAAAAACACTTTTTCCTGTCATTTCGGTGACAGAAAGTTCTGGAATCTGAGAGGCGCCACAAATTTCCTTCCACCCAGCATTCCCCCAAGTCTCCCAATAAAAATGGTACCTCACTTGTGTGGGTAGGTCTAGCGCCCGTGACAGGATATGCCCCAAAACACGACATGGACACATCACATTTTCAGAAAGAAAACAGAGCTGTTTTTTACAATGTGCCTAGCTGTGGATTTTGGCCTGTAGCTCAGCTGGCACCTGGGGAAACCTAGCAAACCTGTGCATTTTTGAAAACTAGACACCTAGGGGAATCCAAGATGAGGTGACTTGTGGAGCTCTGACCAGGTTCTGTTACCCAGAATCCTTTGCAAACCTCAAAATTTGGCCAAAAAAACACGTTTTCCTGTCATTTCGGTGACAGAAAGTTCTGAAATCTGAGAGGAGCCACAAATTTCCTTCCACCCAGCATTCCCCCAAGTCTCCCAATAAAAATGGTACCTCACTTGTGTGGGTAGGTCTAGCGCCCGTGACAGGATATGCCCAAAACACGGCGTGGACACACCACATTTTCAGAAAGAAAACAGAGCTGTTTTTTACAAAGTGCCTAGCTGTGGATTATGGCCTCTAGCTCAGCTGGCACCTGGGGAAACCTAGCAAACCTGTGCATTTTTGAAAACTAGACACCTAGGGGAATCCAAGATGGGGTGAATAGTGGGGCTCTGACCAGGTTCTGTTACCCAGAATCCTTTGCAAACCTAAACATTTGGCCAAAAAAGCACTTTTCCTGTCATTTCGGGGACAGAAAGTTATGGAATCTGAGAGGAGCCACAAATTTCCTTCCACCCAGCATTCCCCCAAGTCTCCCAATAAAAATGGTACCTCACTTCTGTGGGTAGGTCTAGCGCCCGTGACAGGATATGCTCCAAAACACGACGAGGACACATCACATTTTCAGAAAGAAAACAGAGCTGTTTTTTACAAAGTGCCTCGCTGTGGATTTTGGCCTCTAGCTCAGCCGGAATCTGGGGAAACCTAGCAAACCTGCGCATTTTTGAAAACTAGACACCTAGGAGAATCCAGGATGGGGTGACTTGTGGGGCTCTGACCAGGTTCTGTTACACAGAATCCTTTGCAAACCTCAAAATTTGGCCAAAAAAACATTTTTTCCTGTCATTTCGGTTACAGAAAGTTCTGGAATCTGAGAGGAGCCACAAATTTCCTTCCACCCAGCGTTCACCCAAGTCTCCCGATAAAAATGGTACCTCACTTGTGTGGGTAGGCCTAGCGCCCGCGACAGGATATGCCCCAAAACACGACGTGGACACATCACATTTTCAGAAAGAAAACAGAGCTGTTTTTTACAAAGTGCCTCGCTGTGGATTTTGTCCTTTAGCTCAGCCGGCACCTGGGGAAACCTAGCAAACCTGCGCATTTTTTAAAACTAGACACCTATGGGACTCCAGGATGGGGTGACTTGTGGGGCTCTGACCAGGTTCTGTTACCCAGAATCCTTTGCAAACCTAAAAATTTGGCCAAAAAAGCACCTTTCCTGTCATTTCGGGGACAGAAAGTTATGGAATCTGAGAGGAGCCACAAATTTCCTTCCACCCAGCATTCCCCCAAGTCTCCCAATAAAAATGGTACCTCACTTCTATGGGTAGGTCTAGCGCCCGTGACAGGATATGCTCCAAAACACGACGAGGACACACCACATTTTCAGAAAGAAAACAGAGCTGTTTTTTACAAAGTGCCTAGCTGTGGATTTTGGCCTCTAGCTCAGCCGGGACTTGGGGAAACCTAGCAAACCTGCACATTTTTTAAAACTAGACACCTAGGGGAATCCAGGATGGGGTGACTTGTGGGGCTCTGACCAGGTTCTGTTACCCAGAATCCTTTGCAAACCTCAAAATTTGGCCAAAAAAAACACTTTTTCCTGTCATTTCGGTGACAGAAAGTTCTGGAATCTGAGAGGAACCACAAATTTCCTTCCACCCAGCATTCCCCCAAGTCTCCCAATAAAAATGGTACCTCACTTGTGTGGGTAGGCCTAGCGCCCGCGACAGGATATGCCCAAAACACGGCGTGGACACACCACATTTTCAGAAAGAAAACAGAGCTGTTTTTTACAAAGTGCCTAGCTGTGGATTTTGGCCTATAGCTCAGCCGGCACCTGGGGAAACCTAGCAAACCTGCACATTTTTGAAAACTAGACACCTAGGGGAATCTAAGATGGGGTGACTTGTGGGGCTCTGACCAGGTTCTGTTACCCAGAATCCTTTGCAAACCTCAAAATTTGCCCCAAAAAACACTTTTTCCTGTTATTTCGGTGACAGAAAGTTCTGGTATCTGAGAGGAGCCACAAATTTCCTTCCACCCAGCGTTCACCCAAGTCTCCTGATAAAAATGGTGCCTCACTTGTGTGGGTAGGCCTAGCGCCCGTGACAGGATATGCCCCAAAACACGATGTGGACACACCACATTTTCAGAAAGAAAACAGAGCTGTTTTTTAACAAAGTGCCTAGCTGTGGATTTTGGCCTCTAGCTCAGCTGGCACCTGGGGAAACCTAGCAAACCGGTTCATATTTTAAAACTAGACACCTAGAGGAATCCAAGATGAGGTGAATTGTGGGGCTCTGACCAGGTTCTGTTACCCAGAATCCTTTGCAAACCTCAAAATTTGGCCCAAAAACACTTTTTCCTGTCATTTCGGTGACAGAAAGTTCTGGAATCTGAGAGGAGCCACACATTTCCTTCCACCCAGCATTCCCCCAAGTCTCCCAATAAAAATGGTACCTCACTTGTGTGGGTAGGTCTAGCGCCCGTGACAGAATATGCCCCAAAACATGACGTGGACACATCACATTTTCAGAAAGAAAACAGAGCTTTTTTTAACAAAGTGCCTAGCTGTGGATTTTGGCCTCTAGCTCAGAGGCACCTGGGGAAACCTAGCAAACCTGTGCATTTTTTAAAACTAGACACCTAGAGGAATCCAAGATGAGGTGAATTGTGGGGCTCTGACCAGGTTCTGTTACCCAGAATCCTTTGCAAACCTCAAAATTTGGCCAAAAAAAACACTTTTTCCTGTCATTTCGGAGACAGAAAGTTCTGGAATCTGAGAGGAACCACAAATTTCCTTCCACCCAGCATTCCCCCAAGTCTCCCAATAAAAATGGTACCTCACTTGTGTGGGTAGGCCTAGCGCCCGCGACAGGATATGCCCCAAAACACGGCGTGGACACACCACATTTTCAGAAAGAAAACAGAGCTGTTTTTTACAAAGTGCCTAGCTGTGGATTTTGGCCTCTAGCTCAGAGGCACCTGGGGAAACCTAGCAAGCCTGTTCATATTTTAAAACTAGACACCTAGAGGAATCCAAGATGAGGTGAATTGTGGGGCTCTGACCAGGTTCTGTTACCCAGAATCCTTTGCAAACCTCAAAATTTGGCCAAAAAACACTTTTTCCTGTCATTTCGGTGACAGAAAGTTCTGGAATCTGAGAGGAGCCACAAATTTCCTTCCACCCAGCATTCCCCCAAGTCTCCCAATAAAAATGGTACCTCACTTGTGTGGGTAGGTCTAGCGCCCGTGACAGGATATGCCCCAAAACACGACGTGGACACATCACATTTTCAGAAAGAAAACAGAGCTGTTTTTTACAAAGTGCCTAGCTGTGGATTTTGGCCTATAGCTCAGCCGGCACCTGGGGAAACCTAGCAAACCTGCACATTTTTGAAAACTAGACACCTAGGGGAATCCAAGATGGGGTGACTTGTGGGGCTCTGACCAGGTTCTGTTACCCAGAATCCTTTGCAAACCTCAAAATTTGCCCAAAAAAACACTTTTTCCTGTTATTTCGGTGACAGAAAGTTCTGGTATCTGAGAGGAGCAACAAATTTCCTTCCACCCAGCGTTCACCCAAGTCTCCTGATAAAAATGGTACCTCACTTGTGTGGGTAGGCCTAGCGCCCGCGACAGGATATGCCGCAAAACACGACGTGGACACACCACATTTTCAGAAAGAAAACAGAGCTGTTTTTTACAAAGTGCCTACCTGTGGATTTTGGCCTCTAGCTCAGCCGGGACTTGGGGAAACCTAGCAAACCTGCACATTCTTTAAAACTAGACACCTAGGGGAATCCAGGATGGGGTGACTTGTGGGGCTCTGACCAGGTTCTGTTACCCAGAATCCTTTGCAAACCTCAAAATTTGGCCAAAAAAACACTTTTTCCTGTCATTTCGGTGACAGAAAGTTCTGGAATCTGAGAGGAACCACAAATTTCCTTCCACCCAGCATTCCCCCAAGTCTCCCAATAAAAATGGTACCTCACTTGTGTGGGTAGGCCTAGCGCCCGTGACAGGATATGCCCAAAACACGGCGTGGACACACCACATTTTCAGAAAGAAAACAGAGCTGTTTTTTACAAAGTGCCTAGCTGTGGATTATGGCCTCTAGCTCAGCTGGCACCTGGGGAAACCTAGCAAACCTGTGCATTTTTGAAAACTAGACACCTAGGGGAATCCAAGATGGGGTGAATAGTGGGGCTCTGACCAGGTTCTGTTACCCAGAATCCTTTGCAAACCTAAAAATTTGGCCAAAAAAGCACTTTTCCTGTCATTTCGGGGACAGAAAGTTATGGAATCTGAGAGGAACCACAAATTTCCTTCCACCCAGCATTCCCCCAAGTCTCCCAATAAAAATGGGACCTCACTTCTGTGGGTAGGTCTAGCGCCCGTGACAGGATATGCTCCAAAACACGACGAGGACACATCACATTTTCAGAAAGAAAACAGAGCTGTTTTTTACAAAGTGCCTCGCTGTGGATTTTGGCCTCAAGCTCAGCCGGAATCTGGGGAAACCTAGCAAACCTGCGCATTTTTTAAAACTAGACACCTATGGGACTCCAGGATGGGGTGACTTGTGGGGCTCTGACCAGGTTCTGTTACCCAGAATCCTTTGCAAACCTAAAAATTTGGCCAAAAAAGCACCTTTCCTGTCATTTCGGGGACAGAAAGTTATGGAATCTGAGAGGAGCCACAAATTTCCTTCCACCCAGCATTCCCCCAAGTCTCCCAATAAAAATGGTACCTCACTTCTGTGGGTAGGTCTAGCGCCCGTGACAGGATATGCTCCAAAACACGACGTGGACACACCACATTTTCAGAAAGAAAACAGAGCTGTTTTTTACAAAGTGCCTAGCTGTGGATTTTGGCCTCTAGCTCAGCCGGGACTTGGGGAAACCTAGCAAACCTGCACATTTTTTAAAACTAGACACCTAGGGGAATCCAGGATGGGGTGACTTGTGGGGCTCTGACCAGGTTCTGTTACCCAGAATCCTTTGCAAACCTCAAAATTTGGCCAAAAAAAACACTTTTTCCTGTCATTTCGGTGACAGAAAGTTCTGGAATCTGAGAGGAACCACAAATTTCCTTCCACCCAGCATTCCCCCAAGTCTCCCAATAAAAATGGTACCTCACTTGTGTGGGTAGGCCTAGCGCCCGCGACAGGATATGCCCAAAACACGGCGTGGACACACCACATTTTCAGAAAGAAAACAGAGCTGTTTTTTACAAAGTGCCTAGCTGTGGATTTTGGCCTATAGCTCAGCCGGCACCTGGGAAACCTAGCAAACCTGCACATTTTTGAAAACTAGACACCTAGGGGAATCCAAGATGGGGTGACTTGTGGGGCTCTGACCAGGTTCTGTTACCCAGAATCCTTTGCAAACCTCAAAATTTGCCCAAAAAAACACTTTTTCCTGTTATTTCGGTGACAGAAAGTTCTGGTATCTGAGAGGAGCCACACATTTCCTTCCACCCAGCATTCCCCCAAGTCTCCCAATAAAAATGGTACCTCACTTGTGTGGGTAGGTCTAGCGCCCGTGACAGAATATGCCCCAAAACATGACGTGGACACATCACATTTTCAGAAAGAAAACAGAGCTTTTTTTAACAAAGTGCCTAGCTGTGGATTTTGGCCTCTAGCTCAGAGGCACCTGGGGAAACCTAGCAAACCTGTGCATTTTTTAAAACTAGACACCTAGAGGAATCCAAGATGAGGTGAATTGTGGGGCTCTGACCAGGTTCTGTTACCCAGAATCCTTTGCAAACCTCAAAATTTGGCCAAAAAAACACTTTTTCCTGTCATTTCGGAGACAGAAAGTTCTGGAATCTGAGAGGAACCACAAATTTCCTTCCACCCAGCATTCCCCCAAGTCTCCCAATAAAAATGGTACCTCACTTGTGTGGGTAGGCCTAGCGCCCGCGACAGGATATGCCCCAAAACACGGCGTGGACACACCACATTTTCAGAAAGAAAACAGAGCTGTTTTTTACAAAGTGCCTAGCTGTGGATTTTGGCCTCTAGCTCAGAGGCACCTGGGGAAACCTAGCAAGCCTGTTCATATTTTAAAACTAGACACCTAGAGGAATCCAAGATGAGGTGAATTGTGGGGCTCTGACCAGGTTCTGTTACCCAGAATCCTTTGCAAACCTCAAAATTTGGCCAAAAAACACTTTTTCCTGTCATTTCGGTGACAGAAAGTTCTGGAATCTGAGAGGAGCCACAAATTTCCTTCCACCCAGCATTCCCCCAAGTCTCCCAATAAAAATGGTACCTCACTTGTGTGGGTAGGTCTAGCGCCCGTGACAGGATATGCCCCAAAACATGACGTGGACACATCACATTTTCAGAAAGAAAACAGAGCTGTTTTTTACAAAGTGCCTAGCTGTGGATTTTGGCCTATAGCTCAGCCGGCACCTGGGGAAACCTAGCAAACCTGCACATTTTTGAAAACTAGACACATAGGGGAATCCAAGATGGGGTGACTTGTGGGGCTCTGACCAGGTTCTGTTACCCAGAATCCTTTGCAAACCTCAAAATTTGCCCAAAAAAACACTTTTTCCTGTTATTTCGGTGACAGAAAGTTCTGGTATCTGAGAGGAGCAACAAATTTCCTTCCACCCAGCGTTCACCCAAGTCTCCTGATAAAAATGGTACCTCACTTGTGTGGGTAGGCCTAGCGCCCGCGACAGGATATGCCGCAAAACACGACGTGGACACACCACATTTTCAGAAAGAAAACAGAGCTGTTTTTTACAAAGTGCCTAGCTGTGGATTTTGGCCTCTAGCTCAGCCGGGACTTGGGGAAACCTAGCAAACCTGCACATTCTTTAAAACTAGACACCTAGGGGAATCCAGGATGGGGTGACTTGTGGGGCTCTGACCAGGTTCTGTTACCCAGAATCCTTTGCAAACCTCAAAATTTGGCCAAAAAAACACTTTTTCCTGTCATTTCGGTGACAGAAAGTTCTGGAATCTGAGAGGAACCACAAATTTCCTTCCACCCAGCATTCCCCCAAGTCTCCCAATAAAAATGGTACCTCACTTGTGTGGGTAGGCCTAGCGCCCGTGACAGGATATGCCCAAAACACGGCGTGGACACACCACATTTTCAGAAAGAAAACAGAGCTGTTTTTTACAAAGTGCCTAGCTGTGGATTATGGCCTCTAGCTCAGCTGGCACCTGGGGAAACCTAGCAAACCTGTGCATTTTTGAAAACTAGACACCTAGGGGAATCCAAGATGGGGTGAATAGTGGGGCTCTGACCAGGTTCTGTTACCCAGAATCCTTTGCAAACCTAAAAATTTGGCCAAAAAAGCACTTTTCCTGTCATTTCGGGGACAGAAAGTTATGGAATCTGAGAGGAGCCACAAATTTCCTTCCACCCAGCATTCCCCCAAGTCTCCCAATAAAAATGGTACCTCACTTCTGTGGGTAGGTCTAGCGCCCGTGACAGGATATGCTCCAAAACACGACGAGGACACATCACATTTTCAGAAAGAAAACAGAGCTGTTTTTTACAAAGTGCCTCGCTGTGGATTTTGGCCTCTAGCTCAGCCGGAATCTGGGGAAACCTAGCAAACCTGCGCATTTTTGAAAACTAGACACCTAGGAGAATCCAGGATGGGGTGACTTGTGGGGCTCTGACCAGGTTCTGTTACACAGAATCCTTTGCAAACCTCAAAATTTGGCCAAAAAAACATTTTTTCCTGTCATTTCGGTTACAGAAAGTTCTGGAATCTGAGAGGAGCCACAAATTTCCTTCCACCCAGCGTTCACCCAAGTCTCCCGATAAAAATGGTACCTCACTTGTGTGGGTAGGCCTAGCGCCCGCGACAGGATATGCCCCAAAACACGACGTGGACACATCACATTTTCAGAAAGAAAACAGAGCTGTTTTTTACAAAGTGCCTCGCTGTGGATTTTGTCCTTTAGCTCAGCCGGCACCTGGGGAAACCTAGCAAACCTGCGCATTTTTTAAAACTAGACACCTATGGGACTCCAGGATGGGGTGACTTGTGGGGCTCTGACCAGGTTCTGTTACCCAGAATCCTTTGCAAACCTAAAAATTTGGCCAAAAAAGCACCTTTCCTGTCATTTCGGGGACAGAAAGTTATGGAATCTGAGAGGAGCCACAAATTTCCTTCCACCCAGCATTCCCCCAAGTCTCCCAATAAAAATGGTACCTCACTTCTGTGGGTAGGTCTAGCGCCCGTGACAGGATATGCTCCAAAACACGACGTGGACACACCACATTTTCAGAAAGAAAACAGAGCTGTTTTTTACAAAGTGCCTAGCTGTGGATTTTGGCCTCTAGCTCAGCCGGGACTTGGGGAAACCTAGCAAACCTGCACATTTTTTAAAACTAGACACCTAGGGGAATCCAGGATGGGGTGACTTGTGGGGCTCTGACCAGGTTCTGTTACCCAGAATCCTTTGCAAACCTCAAAATTTGGCCAAAAAAACACTTTTTCCTGTCATTTCGGTGACAGAAAGTTCTGGAATCTGAGAGGAACCACAAATTTCCTTCCACCCAGCATTCCCCCAAGTCTCCCAATAAAAATGGTACCTCACTTGTGTGGGTAGGCCTAGCGCCCGCGACAGGATATGCCCAAAACACGGCGTGGACACACCACATTTTCAGAAAGAAAACAGAGCTGTTTTTTACAAAGTGCCTAGCTGTGGATTTTGGCCTATAGCTCAGCCGGCACCTGGGGAAACCTAGCAAACCTGCACATTTTTGAAAACTAGACACCTAGGGGAATCCAAGATGGGGTGACTTGTGGGGCTCTGACCAGGTTCTGTTACCCAGAATCCTTTGCAAACCTCAAAATTTGCCCAAAAAAACACTTTTTCCTGTTATTTCGGTGACAGAAAGTTCTGGTATCTGAGAGGAGCCACAAATTTCCTTCCACCCAGCGTTCACCCAAGTCTCCTGATAAAAATGGTGCCTCACTTGTGTGGGTAGGCCTAGCGCCCGTGACAGGATATGCCCCAAAACACGATGTAGACACACCACATTTTCAGAAAGAAAACAGAGCTGTTTTTTACAAAGTGCCTAGCTGTGGATTTTGGCCTCTAGCTCAGCCGGGACTTGGGGAAACCTAGCAAACCTGCACATTCTTTAAAACTAGACACCTAGGGGAATCCAGGATGGGGTGACTTGTGGGGCTCTGACCAGGTTCTGTTACCCAGAATCCTTTGCAAACCTCAAAATTTGGCCAAAAAAACACTTTTTCCTGTCATTTCGGTGACAGAAAGTTCTGGAATCTGAGAGGAACCACAAATTTCCTTCCACCCAGCATTCCCCCAAGTCTCCCAATAAAAATGGTACCTCACTTGTGTGGGTAGGCCTAGCGCCCGTGACAGGATATGCCCAAAACACGGCGTGGACACACCACATTTTCAGAAAGAAAACAGAGCTGTTTTTTACAAAGTGCCTAGCTGTGGATTATGGCCTCTAGCTCAGCTGGCACCTGGGGAAACCTAGCAAACCTGTGCATTTTTGAAAACTAGACACCTAGGGGAATCCAAGATGGGGTGAATAGTGGGGCTCTGACCAGGTTCTGTTACCCAGAATCCTTTGCAAACCTAAAAATTTGGCCAAAAAAGCACTTTTCCTGTCATTTCGGGGACAGAAAGTTATGGAATCTGAGAGGAGCCACAAATTTCCTTCCACCCAGCATTCCCCCAAGTCTCCCAATAAAAATGGTACCTCACTTCTGTGGGTAGGTCTAGCGCCCGTGACAGGATATGCTCCAAAACACGACGAGGACACATCACATTTTCAGAAAGAAAACAGAGCTGTTTTTTACAAAGTGCCTCGCTGTGGATTTTGGCCTCTAGCTCAGCCGGAATCTGGGGAAACCTAGCAAACCTGCGCATTTTTGAAAACTAGACACCTAGGAGAATCCAGGATGGGGTGACTTGTGGGGCTCTGACCAGGTTCTGTTACACAGAATCCTTTGCAAACCTCAAAATTTGGCCAAAAAAACACTTTTTCCTGTCATTTCGGAGAAAGAAAGTTCTGGAATCTGAGAGGAACCACAAATTTCCTTCCACCCAGCATTCCCCCAAGTCTCCCGATAAAAATGGTACCTCACTTGTGTGGGTAGGCCTAGCGCCCGTGACAGGATATGCCCCAAAACACGGCGTGGACACACCACATTTTCAGAAAGAAAACAGAGCTGTTTTTTACAAAGTGCCTAGCTGTGGATTTTGGCCTCTAGCTCAGCTGGCACCTGGGGAAACCTAGCAAACCTGTGCATTTTTGAAAACAAGACACCTAGGGGAATCCAAGATGAGGTGACTTGTGGAGCTCTGACCAGGTTCTGTTACCCAGAATCCTTTGCAAACCTCAAAATTTGGCCAAAAAAACACGTTTTCCTGTCATTTCGGTGACAGAAAGTTCTGGAATCTGAGAGGAGCCACAAATTTCCTTCCACCCAGCATTCCCCCAAGTCTCCCAATAAAAATGGTACCTCACTTGTGTGGGTAGGTCTAGCGCCCGTGACAGAATATGCCCCAAAACATGACGTGAACACATCACATTTTCAGAAAGAAAACAGAGCTGTTTTTTAACAAAGTGCCTAGCTGTGGATTTTGGCCTCTAGCTCAGAGGCACCTGGGGAAACCTAGCAAACCTGTTCATATTTTAAAACTAGACACCTAGGGGAATCCAAGATGAGGTGACTTGTGGAGCTCTGACCAGGTTCTGTTACCCAGAATCCTTTGCAAACCTCAAAATTTGGCCAAAAAAACACGTTTTCCTGTCATTTCGGTGACAGAAAGTTCTGGAATCTGAGAGGAGCCACAAATTTCCTTCCACCCAGCATTCCCCCAAGTCTCCCAATAAAAATGGTACCTCACTTCTGTGGGTAGGTCTAGCGCCCGTGACAGGATATGCTCCAAAACACGACGTGGACACACCACATTTTCAGAAAGAAAACAGAGCTGTTTTTTACAAAGTGCCTAGCTGTGGATTTTGGCCTCTAGCTCAGCCGGGACTTGGGGAAACCTAGCAAACCTGCACATTTTTTAAAACTAGACACCTAGGGGAATCCAGGATGGGGTGACTTGTGGGGCTCTGACCAGGTTCTGTTACCCAGAATCCTTTGCAAACCTCAAAATTTGGCCAAAAAAACACTTTTTCCTGTCATTTCGGTGACAGAAAGTTCTGGAATCTGAGAGGAACCACAAATTTCCTTCCACCCAGCATTCCCCCAAGTCTCCCAATAAAAATGGTACCTCACTTGTGTGGGTAGGCCTAGCGCCCGCGACAGGATATGCCCAAAACACGGCGTGGACACACCACATTTTCAGAAAGAAAACAGAGCTGTTTTTTACAAAGTGCCTAGCTGTGGATTTTGGCCTATAGCTCAGCCGGCACCTGGGGAAACCTAGCAAACCTGCACATTTTTGAAAACTAGACACCTAGGGGAATCTAAGATGGGGTGACTTGTGGGGCTCTGACCAGGTTCTGTTACCCAGAATCCTTTGCAAACCTCAAAATTTGCCCCAAAAAACACTTTTTCCTGTTATTTCGGTGACAGAAAGTTCTGGTATCTGAGAGGAGCCACAAATTTCCTTCCACCCAGCGTTCACCAAGTCTCCTGATAAAAATGGTGCCTCACTTGTGTGGGTAGGCCTAGCGCCCGTGACAGGATATGCCCCAAAACACGATGTGGACACACCACATTTTCAGAAAGAAAACAGAGCTGTTTTTTAACAAAGTGCCTAGCTGTGGATTTTGGCCTCTAGCTCAGCTGGCACCTGGGGAAACCTAGCAAACCGGTTCATATTTTAAAACTAGACACCTAGAGGAATCCAAGATGAGGTGAATTGTGGGGCTCTGACCAGGTTCTGTTACCCAGAATCCTTTGCAAACCTCAAAATTTGGCCCAAAAACACTTTTTCCTGTCATTTCGGTGACAGAAAGTTCTGGAATCTGAGAGGAGCCACACATTTCCTTCCACCCAGCATTCCCCCAAGTCTCCCAATAAAAATGGTACCTCACTTGTGTGGGTAGGTCTAGCGCCCGTGACAGAATATGCCCCAAAACATGACGTGGACACATCACATTTTCAGAAAGAAAACAGAGCTTTTTTTAACAAAGTGCCTAGCTGTGGATTTTGGCCTCTAGCTCAGAGGCACCTGGGGAAACCTAGCAAACCTGTGCATTTTTTAAAACTAGACACCTAGAGGAATCCAAGATGAGGTGAATTGTGGGGCTCTGACCAGGTTCTGTTACCCAGAATCCTTTGCAAACCTCAAAATTTGGCCAAAAAAACACTTTTTCCTGTCATTTCGGAGACAGAAAGTTCTGGAATCTGAGAGGAACCACAAATTTCCTTCCACCCAGCATTCCCCCAAGTCTCCCAATAAAAATGGTACCTCACTTGTGTGGGTAGGCCTAGCGCCCGCGACAGGATATGCCCCAAAACACGGCGTGGACACACCACATTTTCAGAAAGAAAACAGAGCTGTTTTTTACAAAGTGCCTAGCTGTGGATTTTGGCCTCTAGCTCAGAGGCACCTGGGGAAACCTAGCAAGCCTGTTCATATTTTAAAACTAGACACCTAGAGGAATCCAAGATGAGGTGAATTGTGGGGCTCTGACCAGGTTCTGTTACCCAGAATCCTTTGCAAACCTCAAAATTTGGCCAAAAAACACTTTTTCCTGTCATTTCGGTGACAGAAAGTTCTGGAATCTGAGAGGAGCCACAAATTTCCTTCCACCCAGCATTCCCCCAAGTCTCCCAATAAAAATGGTACCTCACTTGTGTGGGTAGGTCTAGCGCCCGTGACAGGATATGCCCCAAAACACGACGTGGACACATCACATTTTCAGAAAGAAAACAGAGCTGTTTTTTACAAAGTGCCTAGCTGTGGATTTTGGCCTATAGCTCAGCCGGCACCTGGGGAAACCTAGCAAACCTGCACATTTTTGAAAACTAGACACCTAGGGGAATCCAAGATGGGGTGACTTGTGGGGCTCTGACCAGGTTCTGTTACCCAGAATCCTTTGCAAACCTCAAAATTTGCCCAAAAAAACACTTTTTCCTGTTATTTCGGTGACAGAAAGTTCTGGTATCTGAGAGGAGCAACAAATTTCCTTCCACCCAGCGTTCACCCAAGTCTCCTGATAAAAATGGTACCTCACTTGTGTGGGTAGGCCTAGCGCCCGCGACAGGATATGCCCCAAAACACGACGTGGACACACCACATTTTCAGAAAGAAAACAGAGCTGTTTTTTACAAAGTGCCTAGCTGTGGATTTTGGCCTCTAGCTCAGCCGGGACTTGGGGAAACCTAGCAAACCTGCACATTCTTTAAAACTAGACACCTAGGGGAATCCAGGATGGGGTGACTTGTGGGGCTCTGACCAGGTTCTGTTACCCAGAATCCTTTGCAAACCTCAAAATTTGGCAAAAAAAAACACTTTTTCCTGTCATTTCGGTGACAGAAAGTTCTGGAATCTGAGAGGAACCACAAATTTCCTTCCACCCAGCATTCCCCCAAGTCTCCCAATAAAAATGGTACCTCACTTGTGTGGGTAGGCCTAGCGCCCGTGACAGGATATGCCCAAAACACGGCGTGGACACACCACATTTTCAGAAAGAAAACAGAGCTGTTTTTTACAAAGTGCCTAGCTGTGGATTATGGCCTCTAGCTCAGCTGGCACCTGGGGAAACCTAGCAAACCTGTGCATTTTTGAAAACTAGACACCTAGGGGAATCCAAGATGGGGTGAATAGTGGGGCTCTGACCAGGTTCTGTTACCCAGAATCCTTTGCAAACCTAAAAATTTGGCCAAAAAAGCACTTTTCCTGTCATTTCGGGGACAGAAAGTTATGGAATCTGAGAGGAGCCACAAATTTCCTTCCACCCAGCATTCCCCCAAGTCTCCCAATAAAAATGGTACCTCACTTCTGTGGGTAGGTCTAGCGCCCGTGACAGGATATGCTCCAAAACACGACGTGGACACACCACATTTTCAGAAAGAAAACAGAGCTGTTTTTTACAAAGTGCCTAGCTGTGGATTTTGGCCTCTAGCTCAGCCGGGACTTGGGGAAACCTAGCAAACCTGCACATTTTTTAAAACTAGACACCTAGGGGAATCCAGGATGGGGTGACTTGTGGGGCTCTGACCAGGTTCTGTTACCCAGAATCCTTTGCAAACCTCAAAATTTGGCCAAAAAAACACTTTTTCCTGTCATTTCGGTGACAGAAAGTTCTGGAATCTGAGAGGAACCACAAATTTCCTTCCACCCAGCATTCCCCCAAGTCTCCCAATAAAAATGGTACCTCACTTGTGTGGGTAGGCCTAGCGCCCGCGACAGGATATGCCCAAAACACGGCGTGGACACACCACATTTTCAGAAAGAAAACAGAGCTGTTTTTTACAAAGTGCCTAGCTGTGGATTTTGGCCTATAGCTCAGCCGGCACCTGGGGAAACCTAGCAAACCTGCACATTTTTGAAAACTAGACACCTAGGGGAATCCAAGATGGGGTGACTTGTGAGGCTCTGACCAGGTTCTGTTACCCAGAATCCTTTGCAAACCTCAAAATTTGCCCAAAAAAACACTTTTTCCTGTTATTTCGGTGACAGAAAGTTCTGGTATCTGAGAGGAGCCACACATTTCCTTCCACCCAGCATTCCCCCAAGTCTCCCAATAAAAATGGTACCTCACTTGTGTGGGTAGGTCTAGCGCCCGTGACAGAATATGCCCCAAAACATGACGTGGACACATCACATTTTCAGAAAGAAAACAGAGCTTTTTTTAACAAAGTGCCTAGCTGTGGATTTTGGCCTCTAGCTCAGAGGCACCTGGGGAAACCTAGCAAACCTGTGCATTTTTTAAAACTAGACACCTAGAGGAATCCAAGATGAGGTGAATTGTGGGGCTCTGACCAGGTTCTGTTACCCAGAATCCTTTGCAAACCTCAAAATTTGGCCAAAAAAACACTTTTTCCTGTCATTTCGGAGACAGAAAGTTCTGGAATCTGAGAGGAACCACAAATTTCCTTCCACCCAGCATTTCCCCAAGTCTCCCAATAAAAATGGTACCTCACTTGTGTGGGTAGGCCTAGCGCCCGCGACAGGATATGCCCCAAAACACGGCGTGGACACACCACATTTTCAGAAAGAAAACAGAGCTGTTTTTTACAAAGTGCCTAGCTGTGGATTTTGGCCTCTAGCTCAGAGGCACCTGGGGAAACCTAGCAAGCCTGTTCATATTTTAAAACTAGACACCTAGAGGAATCCAAGATGAGGTGAATTGTGGGGCTCTGACCAGGTTCTGTTACCCAGAATCCTTTGCAAACCTCAAAATTTGGCCAAAAAACACTTTTTCCTGTCATTTCGGTGACAGAAAGTTCTGGAATCTGAGAGGAGCCACAAATTTCCTTCCACCCAGCATTCCCCCAAGTCTCCCAATAAAAAAGGTACCTCACTTGTGTGGGTAGGTCTAGCGCCCGTGACAGGATATGCCCCAAAACACGACGTGGACACATCACATTTTCAGAAAGAAAACAGAGCTGTTTTTTACAAAGTGCCTAGCTGTGGATTTTGGCCTATAGCTCAGCCGGCACCTGGGGAAACCTAGCAAACCTGCACATTTTTGAAAACTAGACACATAGGGGAATCCAAGATGGGGTGACTTGTGGGGCTCTGACCAGGTTCTGTTACCCAGAATCCTTTGCAAACCTCAAAATTTGCCCAAAAAAACACTTTTTCCTGTTATTTCGGTGACAGAAAGTTCTGGTATCTGAGAGGAGCAACAAATTTCCTTCCACCCAGCGTTCACCCAAGTCTCCTGATAAAAATGGTACCTCACTTGTGTGGGTAGGCCTAGCGCCCGCGACAGGATATGCCGCAAAACACGACGTGGACACACCACATTTTCAGAAAGAAAACAGAGCTGTTTTTTACAAAGTGCCTAGCTGTGGATTTTGGCCTCTAGCTCAGCCGGGACTTGGGGAAACCTAGCAAACCTGCACATTCTTTAAAACTAGACACCTAGGGGAATCCAGGATGGGGTGACTTGTGGGGCTCTGACCAGGTTCTGTTACCCAGAATCCTTTGCAAACCTCAAAATTTGGCCAAAAAAACACTTTTTCCTGTCATTTCGGTGACAGAAAGTTCTGGAATCTGAGAGGAACCACAAATTTCCTTCCACCCAGCATTCCCCCAAGTCTCCCAATAAAAATGGTACCTCACTTGTGTGGGTAGGCCTAGCGCCCGTGACAGGATATGCCCAAAACACGGCGTGGACACACCACATTTTCAGAAAGAAAACAGAGCTGTTTTTTACAAAGTGCCTAGCTGTGGATTATGGCCTCTAGCTCAGCTGGCACCTGGGGAAACCTAGCAAACCTGTGCATTTTTGAAAACTAGACACCTAGGGGAATCCAAGATGGGGTGAATAGTGGGGCTCTGACCAGGTTCTGTTAACCAGAATCCTTTGCAAACCTAAAAATTTGGCCAAAAAAGCACTTTTCCTGTCATTTCGGGGACAGAAAGTTATGGAATCTGAGAGGAGCCACAAATTTCCTTCCACCCAGCATTCCCCCAAGTCTCCCAATAAAAATGGTACCTCACTTCTGTGGGTAGGTCTAGCGCCCGTGACAGGATATGCTCCAAAACACGACGAGGACACATCACATTTTCAGAAAGAAAACAGAGCTGTTTTTTACAAAGTGCCTCGCTGTGGATTTTGGCCTCTAGCTCAGCCGGAATCTGGGGAAACCTAGCAAACCTGCGCATTTTTGAAAACTAGACACCTAGGAGAATCCAGGATGGGGTGACTTGTGGGGCTCTGACCAGGTTCTGTTACACAGAATCCTTTGCAAACCTCAAAATTTGGCCAAAAAAACATTTTTTCCTGTCATTTCGGTTACAGAAAGTTCTGGAATCTGAGAGGAGCCACAAATTTCCTTCCACCCAGCGTTCACCCAAGTCTCCCGATAAAAATGGTACCTCACTTGTGTGGGTAGGCCTAGCGCCCGCGACAGGATATGCCCCAAAACACGACGTGGACACATCACATTTTCAGAAAGAAAACAGAGCTGTTTTTTACAAAGTGCCTCGCTGTGGATTTTGTCCTTTAGCTCAGCCGGCACCTGGGGAAACCTAGCAAACCTGCGCATTTTTTAAAACTAGACACCTATGGGACTCCAGGATGGGGTGACTTGTGGGGCTCTGACCAGGTTCTGTTACCCAGAATCCTTTGCAAACCTAAAAATTTGGCCAAAAAAGCACCTTTCCTGTCATTTCGGGGACAGAAAGTTATGGAATCTGAGAGGAGCCACAAATTTCCTTCCACCCAGCATTCCCCCAAGTCTCCCAATAAAAATGGTACCTCACTTCTGTGGGTAGGTCTAGCGCCCGTGACAGGATATGCTCCAAAACACGACGTGGACACACCACATTTTCAGAAAGAAAACAGAGCTGTTTTTTACAAAGTGCCTAGCTGTGGATTTTGGCCTCTAGCTCAGCCGGGACTTGGGGAAACCTAGCAAACCTGCACATTTTTTAAAACTAGACACCTAGGGGAATCCAGGATGGGGTGACTTGTGGGGCTCTGACCAGGTTCTGTTACCCAGAATCCTTTGCAAACCTCAAAATTTGGCCAAAAAAACACTTTTTCCTGTCATTTCGGTGACAGAAAGTTCTGGAATCTGAGAGGAACCACAAATTTCCTTCCACCCAGCATTCCCCCAAGTCTCCCAATAAAAATGGTACCTCACTTGTGTGGGTAGGCCTAGCGCCCGCGACAGGATATGCCCAAAACACGGCGTGGACACACCACATTTTCAGAAAGAAAACAGAGCTGTTTTTTACAAAGTGCCTAGCTGTGGATTTTGGCCTATAGCTCAGCCGGCACCTGGGGAAACCTAGCAAACCTGCACATTTTTGAAAACTAGACACCTAGGGGAATCCAAGATGGGGTGACTTGTGGGGCTCTGACCAGGTTCTGTTACCCAGAATCCTTTGCAAACCTCAAAATTTGCCCAAAAAAACACTTTTTCCTGTTATTTCGGTGACAGAAAGTTCTGGTATCTGAGAGGAGCCACAAATTTCCTTCCACCCAGCGTTCACCCAAGTCTCCTGATAAAAATGGTGCCTCACTTGTGTGGGTAGGCCTAGCGCCCGTGACAGGATATGCCCCAAAACACGATGTGGACACACCACATTTTCAGAAAGAAAACAGAGCTGTTTTTTACAAAGTGCCTAGCTGTGGATTTTGGCCTCTAGCTCAGCCGGGACTTGGGGAAACCTAGCAAACCTGCACATTCTTTAAAACTAGACACCTAGGGGAATCCAGGATGGGGTGACTTGTGGGGCTCTGACCAGGTTCTGTTACCCAGAATCCTTTGCAAACCTCAAAATTTGGCCAAAAAAACACTTTTTCCTGTCATTTCGGTGACAGAAAGTTCTGGAATCTGAGAGGAACCACAAATTTCCTTCCACCCAGCATTCCCCCAAGTCTCCCAATAAAAATGGTACCTCACTTGTGTGGGTAGGCCTAGCGCCCGTGACAGGATATGCCCAAAACACGGCGTGGACACACCACATTTTCAGAAAGAAAACAGAGCTGTTTTTTACAAAGTGCCTAGCTGTGGATTATGGCCTCTAGCTCAGCTGGCACCTGGGGAAACCTAGCAAACCTGTGCATTTTTGAAAACTAGACACCTAGGGGAATCCAAGATGGGGTGAATAGTGGGGCTCTGACCAGGTTCTGTTACCCAGAATCCTTTGCAAACCTAAAAATTTGGCCAAAAAAGCACTTTTCCTGTCATTTCGGGGACAGAAAGTTATGGAATCTGAGAGGAGCCACAAATTTCCTTCCACCCAGCATTCCCCCAAGTCTCCCAATAAAAATGGTACCTCACTTCTGTGGGTAGGTCTAGCGCCCGTGACAGGATATGCTCCAAAACACGACGAGGACACATCACATTTTCAGAAAGAAAACAGAGCTGTTTTTTACAAAGTGCCTCGCTGTGGATTTTGGCCTCTAGCTCAGCCGGAATCTGGGGAAACCTAGCAAACCTGCGCATTTTTGAAAACTAGACACCTAGGAGAATCCAGGATGGGGTGACTTGTGGGGCTCTGACCAGGTTCTGTTACACAGAATCCTTTGCAAACCTCAAAATTTGGCCAAAAAAACACTTTTTCCTGTCATTTCGGAGAAAGAAAGTTCTGGAATCTGAGAGGAACCACAAATTTCCTTCCACCCAGCATTCCCCCAAGTCTCCCGATAAAAATGGTACCTCACTTGTGTGGGTAGGCCTAGCGCCCGCGACAGGATATGCCCCAAAACACGGCGTGGACACACCACATTTTCAGAAAGAAAACAGAGCTGTTTTTTACAAAGTGCCTAGCTGTGGATTTTGGCCTCTAGCTCAGCTGGCACCTGGGGAAACCTAGCAAACCTGTGCATTTTTGAAAACTAGACACCTAGGGGAATCCAAGATGAGGTGACTTGTGGAGCTCTGACCAGGTTCTGTTACCCAGAATCCTTTGCAAACCTCAAAATTTGGCCAAAAAAACACGTTTTCCTGTCATTTCGGTGACAGAAAGTTCTGGAATCTGAGAGGAGCCACAAATTTCCTTCCACCCAGCATTCCCCCAAGTCTCCCAATAAAAATGGTACCTCACTTGTGTGGGTAGGTCTAGCGCCCGTGACAGAATATGCCCCAAAACATGACGTGAACACATCACATTTTCAGAAAGAAAACAGAGCTGTTTTTTAACAAAGTGCCTAGCTGTGGATTTTGGCCTCTAGCTCAGAGGCACCTGGGGAAACCTAGCAAACCTGTTCATATTTTAAAACTAGACACCTAGAGGAATCCAAGATGAGGTGAATTGTGGGGCTCTGACCAGGTTCTGTTACCCAGAATCCTTTGCAAACCTCAAAATTTGGCCAAAAAACACTTTTTCCTGTCATTTCGGTGACAGAAAGTTCTGGAATCTGAGAGGAGCCACAAATTTCCTTCCACCCAGCATTCCCCCAAGTCTCCCAATAAAAATGGTACCTCACTTGTGTGGGTAGCACTAGCGCCCGTGACAGGATATGCCCCAAAACACGACATGGACACATCACATTTTCAGAAAGAAAACAGAGCTGTTTTTTACAAAGTGCCTAGCTGTGGATTTTGGCCTATAGCTTAGCCGGCACCTGGGGAAACCTAGCAAACCTGCACATTTTTGAAAACTAGACACCTAGGGGAATCCAAGATGGGGTGACTTGTGGGGCTCTGACCAGGTTCTGTTACCCAGAATCCTTTGCAAACCTCAAAATTTGCCCAAAAAAACACTTTTTCCTGTTATTTCGGTGACAGAAAGTTCTGGTATTTGAGAGGAGCCACAAATGTCCTTCCACCCAGCGTTCACCCAAGTCTCCTGATAAAAATGGTACCTCACTTGTGTGGGTAGGCCTAGCGCCCGCGACAGGATATGCCCCAAAACACGACGTGGACACACCACATTTTCAGAAAGAAAACAGAGCTGTTTTTTACAAAGTGCCTAGCTGTGGATTTTGGCCTCTAGCTCAGCCGGGACTTGGGGAAACCTAGCAAACCTGCACATTCTTTAAAACTAGACACCTAGGGGAATCCAGGATGGGGTGACTTGTGGGGCTCTGACCAGGTTCTGTTACCCAGAATCCTTTGCAAACCTCAAAATGTGGTCAAAAAACCACTTTTTCCTGTCATTTCGGTGACAGAAAGTTCTGGAATCTGAGAGGAACCACAAATTTCCTTCCACCCAGCATTCCCCCAAGTCTCCCAATAAAAATGGTACCTCACTTGTGTGGGTAGGCCTAGCGCCCGTGACAGGATATGCCCAAAACACGGCGTGGACACACCACATTTTCAGAAAGAAAACAGAGCTGTTTTTTACAAAGTGCCTAGCTGTGGATTATGGCCTCTAGCTCAGCTGGCACCTGGGGAAACCTAGCAAACCTGTGCATTTTTGAAAACTAGACACCTAGGGGAATCCAAGATGAGGTGACTTGTGGAGCTCTGACCAGGTTCTGTTACCCAGAATCCTTTGCAAACCTCACAATTTGGCCAAAAAAACACTTTTTCCTGTCATTTCGGTGACAGAAAGTTCTGGAATCTGAGAGGAGCCACAAATTTCCTTCCACCCAGCATTCCCCCAAGTCTCCAAATAAAAATGGTACCTCACTTGTGTGGGTAGGTCTAGCGCCCGTGACAGAATATGCCCCAAAACATGACGTGGACACATCACATTTTCAGAAAGAAAACAGAGCTGTTTTTTAACAAAGTGCCTAGCTGTGGATTTTGGCCTCTAGCTCAGAGGCACCTGGGGAAACCTAGCAAAGCTGTGCATTTTTTAAGACTAGACACCTAGAGGAATCCAAGATGAGGTGAATTGTGGGGCTCTGACCAGGTTCTGTTACCCAGAATCCTTTGCAAACCTCAAAATTTGGCCAAAAAAAACTTTTTCCTGTCATTTCGGTGACAGAAAGTTCTGGAATCTGAAAGGAACCACACATTTCCTTCCACCCAGCATTCCCCCAAGTCTCCCAATAAAAATGGTACCTCACTTGTGTGGGTAGGTCTAGCGCCCGTGACAGAATATGCCCCAAAACATGACGTGGACACATCACATTTTCAGAAAGAAAACAGAGCTTTTTTTAACAAAGTGCCTAGCTGTGGATTTTGGCCTCTAGCTCAGAGGCACCTGGGGAAACCTAGCAAACCTGTGCATTTTTTAAAACTAGACACCTAGAGGAATCCAAGATGAGGTGAATTGTGGGGCTCTGACCAGGTTCTGTTACCCAGAATCCTTTGCAAACCTCAAAATTTGGCCAAAAAAACACTTTTTCCTGTCATTTCGGAGACAGAAAGTTCTGGAATCTGAGAGGAACCACAAATTTCCTTCCACCCAGCATTCCCCCAAGTCTCCCAATAAAAATGGTACCTCACTTGTGTGGGTAGGCCTAGCGCCCGCGACAGGATATGCCCCAAAACACGGCATGGACACACCACATTTTCAGAAAGAAAACAGAGCTGTTTTTTACAAAGTGCCTAGCTGTGGATTTTGGCCTCTAGCTCAGCTGGCACCTGGGGAAACCTAGCAAACCTGTGCATTTTTGAAAACTAGACACATAGGGGAATCCAAGATGAGGTGACTTGTGGAGCTCTGACCAGGTTCTGTTACCCAGAATCCTTTGCAAACCTCACAATTTGGCCAAAAAAACACGTTTTCCTGTCATTTCGGTGACAGAAAGTTCTGAAATCTGAGAGGGGCCACAAATTTCCTTCCACCCAGCATTCCCCCAAGTCTCCCAATAAAAATGGTACCTCACTTGTGTGGGTAGGTCTAGCGCCCGTGACAGGATATGCCCAAAACACGACGTGGACACACCACATTTTCAGAAAGAAAACAGAGCTGTTTTTTACAAAGTGCCTAGCTGTGGAATATGGCCTCTAGCTCAGCTGGCACCTGGGGAAACCTAGCAAACCTGTGCATTTTTGAAAACTAGACACCTAGGGGAATCCAAGATGGGGTGAATAGTGGGGCTCTGACCAGGTTCTGTTACCCAGAATCCTTTGCAATCCTAAACATTTGGCCAAAAAAGCACTTTTCCTGTCATTTCGGGCACAGAAAGTTATGGAATCTGAGAGGAGCCACAAATTTCCTTCCACCCAGCATTCCCCCAAGTCTCCCAATAAAAATGGTACCTCACTTCTGTGGGTAGGTCTAGCGCCCGTGACAGGATATGCTCCAAAACACGACGAGGACACATCACATTTTCAGAAAGAAAACAGAGCTGTTTTTTACAAAGTGCCTCGCTGTGGATTTTGGCCTCTAGCTCAGCCGGAATCTGGGGAAACCTAGCAAACCTGCGCATTTTTGAAAACTAGACACCTAGGAGAATCCAGGATGGGGTGACTTGTGGGGCTCTGACCAGGTTCTGTTACACAGAATCCTTTGCAAACCTCAAAATTTGGCCAAAAAAACATTTTTTCCTGTCATTTCGGTTACAGAAAGTTCTGGAATCTGAGAGGAGCCACAAATTTCCTTCCACCCAGCGTTCACCCAAGTCTCCCGATAAAAATGGTACCTCACTTGTGTGGGTAGGCCTAGCGCCCGCAACAGGATATGCCCCAAAACACGACGTGGACACATCACATTTTCAGAAAGAAAACAGAGCTGTTTTTTACAAAGTGCCTCGCTGTGGATTTTGTCCTTTAGCTCAGCCGGCACCTGGGGAAACCTAGCAAACCTGCGCATTTTTTAAAACTAGACACCTATGGGACTCCAGGATGGGGTGACTTGTGGGGCTCTGACCAGGTTCTGTTACCCAGAATCCTTTGCAAACCTAAAAATTTGGCCAAAAAAGCACCTTTCCTGTCATTTCGGGGACAGAAAGTTATGGAATCTGAGAGGAGCCACAAATTTCCTTCCACCCAGCATTCCCCCAAGTCTCCCAATAAAAATGGTACCTCACTTCTGTGGGTAGGTCTAGCGCCCGTGACAGGATATGCTCCAAAACACGACGAGGACACACCACATTTTCAGAAAGAAAACAGAGCTGTTTTTTACAAAGTGCCTAGCTGTGGATTTTGGCCTCTAGCTCAGCCGGGACTTGGGGAAACCTAGCAAACCTGCACATTTTTTAAAACTAGACCCCTAGGGGAATCCAGGATGGGGTGACTTGTGGGGCTCTGACCAGGTTCTGTTACCCAGAATCCTTTGCAAACCTCAAAATTTGGCCAAAAAAACACTTTTTCCTGTCATTTCGGTGACAGAAAGTTCTGGAATCTGAGAGGAACCACAAATTTCCTTCCACCCAGCATTCCCCCAAGTCTCCCAATAAAAATGGTACCTCACTTGTGTGGGTAGGCCTAGCGCCCGCGACAGGATATGCCCAAAACACGGCGTGGACACACCACATTTTCAGAAAGAAAACAGAGCTGTTTTTTACAAAGTGCCTAGCTGTGGATTTTGGCCTATAGCTCAGCCGGCACCTGGGGAAACCTAGCAAACCTGCACATTTTTGAAAACTAGACACCTAGGGGAATCCAAGATGGGGTGACTTGTGGGGCTCTGACCAGGTTCTGTTACCCAGAATCCTTTGCAAACCTCAAAATTTGCCCCAAAAAACACTTTTTCCTGTTATTTCGGTGACAGAAAGTTCTGGTATCTGAGAGGAGCCACAAATTTCCTTCCACCCAGCGTTCACCCAAGTCTCCTGATAAAAATTGTGCCTCACTTGTGTGGGTAGGCCTAGCGCCCGTGACAGGATATGCCCCAAAACACGATGTGGACACACCACATTTTCAGAAAGAAAACAGAGCTATTTTTTACAAAGTGCCTAGCTGTGGATTTTGGCCTCTAGCTCAGCCGGGACTTGGGGAAACCTAGCAAACCTGCACATTCTTTAAAACTAGACACCTAGGGGAATCCAGGATGGGGTGACTTGTGGGGCTCTGACCAGGTTCTGTTACCCAGAATCCTTTGCAAACCTCAAAATTTGGCCAAAAAAACACTTTTTCCTGTCATTTCGGTGACAGAAAGTTCTGGAATCTGAGAGGAACCACAAATTTCCTTCCACCCAGCATTCCCCCAAGTCTCCCAATAAAAATGGTACCTCACTTGTGTGGGTAGGCCTAGCGCCCGTGACAGGATATGCCCAAAACACGGCGTGGACACACCACATTTTCAGAAAGAAAACAGAGCTGTTTTTTACAAAGTGCCTAGCTGTGGATTATGGCCTCTAGCTCAGCTGGCACCTGGGGAAACCTAGCAAACCTGTGCATTTTTGAAAACTAGACACCTAGGGGAATCCAAGATGGGGTGAATAGTGGGGCTCTGACCAGGTTCTGTTACCCAGAATCCTTTGCAAACCTAAAAATTTGGCCAAAAAAGCACTTTTCCTGTCATTTCGGGGACAGAAAGTTATGGAATCTGAGAGGAGCCACAAATTTCCTTCCACCCAGCATTCCCCCAAGTCTCCCAATAAAAATGGTACCTCACTTCTGTGGGTAGGTCTAGCGCCCGTGACAGGATATGCTCCAAAACACGACGAGGACACATCACATTTTCAGAAAGAAAACAGAGCTGTTTTTTACAAAGTGCCTCGCTGTGGATTTTGGCCTCTAGCTCAGCCGGCACCTGGGGAAACCTAGCAAACCTGCACATTTTTGAAAACTAGACACCTAGGGGAATCCAAGATGGGGTGACTTGTGGGGCTCTGACCAGGTTCTGTTACCCAGAATCCTTTGCAAACCTCAAAATTTGCCCCAAAAAACACTTTTTCCTGTTATTTCGGTGACAGAAAGTTCTGGTATCTGAGAGGAGCCACAAATTTCCTTCCACCCAGCGTTCACCCAAGTCTCCTGATAAAAATGGTGCCTCACTTGTGTGGGTAGGCCTAGCGCCCGTGACAGGATATGCCCCAAAACACGATGTGGACACACCACATTTTCAGAAAGAAAACAGAGCTGTTTTTTACAAAGTGCCTAGCTGTGGATTATGGCCTCTAGCTCAGCTGGCACCTGGGGAAACCTAGCAAACCTGTGCATTTTTGAAAACTAGACACCTAGGGGAATCCAAGATGGGGTGAATAGTGGGGCTCTGACCAGGTTCTGTTACCCAGAATCCTTTGCAAACCTAAACATTTGGCCAAAAAAGCACTTTTCCTGTCATTTCGGGGACAGAAAGTTATGGAATCTGAGAGGAGCCACAAATTTCCTTCCACCCAGCATTCCCCCAAGTCTCCCAATAAAAATGGTACCTCACTTCTGTGGGTAGGTCTAGCGCCCGTGACAGGATATGCTCCAAAACACGACGAGGACACATCACATTTTCAGAAAGAAAACAGAGCTGTTTTTTACAAAGTGCCTCGCTGTGGATTTTGGCCTCTAGCTCAGCCGGAATCTGGGGAAACCTAGCAAACCTGCGCATTTTTGTAAACTAGACACCTAGGAGAATCCAGGATGGGGTGACTTGTGGGGCTCTGACCAGGTTCTGTTACACAGAATCCTTTGCAAACCTCAAAATTTGGCCAAAAAAACATTTTTTCCTGTCATTTCGGTTACAGAAAGTTCTGGAATCTGAGAGGAGCCACAAATTTCCTTCCACCCAGCGTTCACCCAAGTCTCCCGATAAAAATGGTACCTCACTTGTGTGGGTAGCCCTAGCGCCCGCAACAGGATATGCCCCAAAACACGACGTGGACACATCAAATTTTCAGAAAGAAAACAGAGCTGTTTTTTACAAAGTGCCTCGCTGTGGATTTTGTCCTTTAGCTCAGCCGGCACCTGGGGAAACCTAGCAAACCTGCGCATTTTTTAAAACTAGACACCTATGGGACTCCAGGATGGGGTGACTTGTGGGGCTCTGACCAGGTTCTGTTACCCAGAATCCTTTGCAAACCTAAAAATTTGGCCAAAAAAGCACCTTTCCTGTCATTTCGGGGACAGAAAGTTATGGAATCTGAGAGGAGCCACAAATTTCCTTCCACCCAGCATTCCCCCAAGTCTCCCAATAAAAATGGTACCTCACTTCTGTGGGTAGGTCTAGCGCCCGTGACAGGATATGCTCCAAAACACGACGAGGACACACCACATTTTCAGAAAGAAAACAGAGCTGTTTTTTACAAAGTGCCTAGCTGTGGATTTTGGCCTCTAGCTCAGCCGGGACTTGGGGAAACCTAGCAAACCTGCACATTTTTTAAAACTAGACACCTAGGGGAATCCAGGATGGGGTGACTTGTGGGGCTCTGACCAGGTTCTGTTACCCAGAATCCTTTGCAAACCTCAAAATTTGGCCAAAAAAACACTTTTTCCTGTCATTTCGGTGACAGAAAGTTCTGGAATCTGAGAGGAACCACAAATTTCCTTCCACCCAGCATTCCCCCAAGTCTCCCAATAAAAATGGTACCTCACTTGTGTGGGTAGGCCTAGCGCCCGCGACAGGATATGCCCAAAACACGGCGTGGACACACCACATTTTCAGAAAGAAAACAGAGCTGTTTTTTACAAAGTGCCTAGCTGTGGATTTTGGCCTATAGCTCAGCCGGCACCTGGGGAAACCTAGCAAACCTGCACATTTTTGAAAACTAGACACCTAGGGGAATCCAAGATGGGGTGACTTGTGGGGCTCTGACCAGGTTCTGTTACCCAGAATCCTTTGCAAACCTCAAAATTTGCCCCAAAAAACACTTTTTCCTGTTATTTCGGTGACAGAAAGTTCTGGTATCTGAGAGGAGCCACAAATTTCCTTCCACCCAGCGTTCACCCAAGTCTCCTGATAAAAATGGTGCCTCACTTGTGTGGGTAGGCCTAGCGCCCGTGACAGGATATGCCCCAAAACACGATGTGGACACACCACATTTTCAGAAAGAAAACAGAGCTGTTTTTTACAAAGTGCCTAGCTGTGGATTTTGGCCTCTAGCTCAGCCGGGACTTGGGGAAACCTAGCAAACCTGCACATTCTTTAAAACTAGACACCTAGGGGAATCCAGGATGGTGTGACTTGTGGGGCTCTGACCAGGTTCTGTTACCCAGAATCCTTTGCAAACCTCAAAATTTGGCCCAAAAAACACTTTTTCCTGTCATTTCGGTGACAGAAAGTTCTGGAATCTGAGAGGAACCACAAATTTCCTTCCACCCAGCATTCCCCCAAGTCTCCCAATAAAAATGGTACCTCACTTGTGTGGGTAGGCCTAGAGCCCGTGACAGGATATGCCCAAAACACGGCGTGGACACACCACATTTTCAGAAAGAAAACAGAGCTGTTTTTTACAAAGTGCCTAGCTGTGGATTATGGCCTCTAGCTCAGCTGGCACCTGGGGAAACCTAGCAAACCTGTGCATTTTTGAAAACTAGACACCTAGGGGAATCCAAGATGGGGTGAATAGTGGGGCTCTGACCAGGTTCTGTTACCCAGAATCCTTTGCAAACCTAAAAATTTGGCCAAAAAAGCACTTTTCCTGTCATTTCGGGGACAGAAAGTTATGGAATCTGAGAGGAGCCACAAATTTCCTTCCACCCAGCATTCCCCCAAGTCTCCCAATAAAAATGGTACCTCACTTCTGTGGGTAGGTCTAGCGCCCGTGACAGGATATGCTCCAAAACACGACGAGGACACATCACATTTTCAGAAAGAAAACAGAGCTGTTTTTTACAAAGTGCCTCGCTGTGGATTTTGGCCTCTAGCTCAGCCGGAATCTGGGGAAACCTAGCAAACCTGCGCATTTTTGAAAACTAGACACCTAGGAGAATCCAGGATGGGGTGACTTGTGGGGCTCTGACCAGGTTCTGTTACACAGAATCCTTTGCAAACCTCAAAATTTGGCCAAAAAAACACTTTTTCCTGTCATTTCGGAGAAAGAAAGTTCTGGAATCTGAAAGGAACCACAAATTTCCTTCCACCCAGCATTCCCCCAAGTCTCCCGATAAAAATGGTACCTCACTTGTGTGGGTAGGCCTAGCGCCCGCGACAGGATATGCCCCAAAACACGGCGTGGACACACCACATTTTCAGAAAGAAAACAGAGCTGTTTTTTACAAAGTGCCTAGCTGTGGATTTTGGCCTCTAGCTCAGCTGGCACCTGGGGAAACCTAGCAAACCTGTGCATTTTTGAAAACTAGACACCTAGGGGAATCCAAGATGAGGTGACTTGTGGAGCTCTGACCGGGTTCTGTTACCCAGAATCCTTTGCAAACCTCAAAATTTGGCCAAAAAAACACGTTTTCCTGTCATTTCGGTGACAGAAAGTTCTGGAATCTGAGAGGAGCCACAAATTTCCTTCCACCCAGCATTCCCCCAAGTCTCCCAATAAAAATGGTACCTCACTTGTGTGGGTAGGTCTAGCGCCCGTGACAGAATATGCCCCAAAACATGATGTGAACACATCACATTTTCAGAAAGAAAACAGAGCTGTTTTTTAACAAAGTGCCTAGCTGTGGATTTTGGCCTCTAGCTCAGAGGCACCTGGGGAAACCTAGCAAACCGGTTCATATTTTAAAACTAGACACCTAGAGGAATCCAAGATGAGGTGAATTGTGGGGCTCTGACCAGGTTCTGTTACCCAGAATCCTTTGCAAACCTCAAAATTTGGCCAAAAAACACTTTTTCCTGTCATTTCGGTGACAGAAAGTTCTGGAATCTGAGAGGAGCCACAAAGTTCCTTCCACCCAGCATTCCCCCAAGTCTCCCAATAAAAATGGTACCTCACTTCTGTGGGTAGGTCAAGCGCCCGTGACAGGATATGCTCCAAAACACGGCGTGGACACACCACATTTTCAGAAAGAAAACAGAGCTGTTTTTTACAAAGTGCCTAGCTGTGGATTTTGGCCTCTAGCTCAGCTGGCACCTGGGGAAACCTAGCAAACCTGTGCATTTTTGAAAACTAGACACCTAGGGGAATCCAAGATGAGGTGACTTGTGGAGCTCTGACCAGGTTCTGTTACCCAGAATCCTTTGCAAACCTCAAAATTTGGCCAAAAAAACACTTTTTCCTGTCATTTCGGTGACAGAAAGTTCTGGAATCTGAGAGGAGCCACACATTTCCTTCCACCCAGCATTCCCCCAAGTCTCCCAATAAAAATGGTACCTCACTTGTGTGGGTAGGTCTAGCGCCCGTGACAGAATATGCCCCAAAACATGACGTGGACACATCACATTTTCAGAAAGAAAACAGAGCTTTTTTTAACAAAGTGCCTAGCTGTGGATTTTGGCCTCTAGCTCAGAGGCACCTGGGGAAACCTAGCAAACCTGTGCATTTTTTAAAACTAGACACCTAGAGGAATCCAAGATGAGGTGAATTGTGGGGCTCTGACCAGGTTCTGTTACCCAGAATCCTTTGCAAACCTCAAAATTTGGCCAAAAAAACACTTTTTCCTGTCATTTCGGAGACAGAAAGTTCTGGAATCTGAGAGGAACCACAAATTTCCTTCCACCCAGCATTCCCCCAAGTCTCCCAATAAAAATGGTACCTCACTTGTGTGGGTAGGCCTAGCGCCCGCGACAGGATATGCCCCAAAACACGGCGTGGACACACCACATTTTCAGAAAGAAAACAGAGCTGTTTTTTACAAAGTGCCTAGCTGTGGATTTTGGCCTCTAGCTCAGAGGCACCTGGGGAAACCTAGCAAGCCTGTTCATATTTTAAAACTAGACACCTAGAGGAATCCAAGATGAGGTGAATTGTGGGGCTCTGACCAGGTTCTGTTACCCAGAATCCTTTGCAAACCTCAAAATTTGGCCAAAAAACACTTTTTCCTGTCATTTCGGTGACAGAAAGTTCTGGAATCTGAGAGGAGCCACAAATTTACTTCCACCCAGCATTCCCCCAAGTCTCCCAATAAAAATGGTACCTCACTTGTGTGGGTAGGTCTAGCGCCCGTGACAGGATATGCCCCAAAACACGACGTGGACACATCACATTTTCAGAAAGAAAACAGAGCTGTTTTTTACAAAGTGCCTAGCTGTGGATTTTGGCCTATAGCTCGGCCGGCACCTGGGGAAACCTAGCAAACCTGCACATTTTTGAAAACTAGACACCTAGGGGAATCAAGATGGGGTGACTTTTGGGGCTCTGACCAGGTTCTGTTACCCAGAATCCTTTGCAAACCTCAAAATTTGCCCAAAAAAACACTTTTTCCTGTTATTTCGGTGACAGAAAGTTCTGGTATCTGAGAGGAGCAACAAATTTCCTTCCACCCAGCGTTCACCCAAGTCTCCTGATAAAAATGGTACCTCACTTGTGTGGGTAGGCCTAGCGCCCGCGACAGGATATGCCGCAAAACACGACGTGGACACACCACATTTTCAGAAAGAAAACAGAGCTGTTTTTTACAAAGTGCCTAGCTGTGGATTTTGGCCTCTAGCTCAGCCGGGACTTGGGGAAACCTAGCAAACCTGCACATTCTTTAAAACTAGACACCTAGGGGAATCCAGGATGGGGTGACTTGTGGGGCTCTGACCAGGTTCTGTTACCCAGAATCCTTTGCAAACCTCAAAATTTGGCCAAAAAAACACTTTTTCCTGTCATTTCGGTGACAGAAAGTTCTGGAATCTGAGAGGAACCACAAATTTCCTTCCACCCAGCATTCCCCCAAGTCTCCCAATTAAAATGGTACCTCACTTGTGTGGGTAGGCCTAGCGCCCGTGACAGGATATGCCCAAAACACGGCGTGGACACACCACATTTTCAGAAAGAAAACAGAGCTGTTTTTTACAAAGTGCCTAGCTGTGGATTATGGCCTCTAGCTCAGCTGGCACCTGGGGAAACCTAGCAAACCTGTGCATTTTTGAAAACTAGACACCTAGGGGAATCCAAGATGGGGTGAATAGTGGGGCTCTGACCAGGTTCTGTTACCCAGAATCCTTTGCAAACCTAAAAATTTGGCCAAAAAAGCACTTTTCCTGTCATTTCGGGGACAGAAAGTTATGGAATCTGAGAGGAGCCACAAATTTCCTTCCACCCAGCATTCCCCCAAGTCTCCCAATAAAAATGGTACCTCACTTCTGTGGGTAGGTCTAGCGCCCGTGACAGGATATGCTCCAAAACACGACGAGGACACATCACATTTTCAGAAAGAAAACAGAGCTGTTTTTTACAAAGTGCCTCGCTGTGGATTTTGGCCTCTAGCTCAGCCGGAATCTGGGGAAACCTAGCAAACCTGCGCATTTTTGAAAACTAGACACCTAGGAGAATCCAGGATGGGGTGACTTGTGGGGCTCTGACCAGGTTCTGTTACACAGAATCCTTTGCAAACCTCAAAATTTGGCCAAAAAAACATTTTTTCCTGTCATTTCAGTTACAGAAAGTTCTGGAATCTGAGAGGAGCCACAAATTTCCTTCCACCCAGCGTTCACCCAAGTCTCCCGATAAAAATGGTACCTCACTTGTGTGGGTAGGCCTAGCGCCCGCGACAGGATATGCCCCAAAACACGACGTGGACACATCACATTTTCAGAAAGAAAACAGAGCTGTTTTTTACAAAGTGCCTCGCTGTGGATTTTGTCCTTTAGCTCAGCCGGCACCTGGGGAAACCTAGCAAACCTGCGCATTTTTTAAAACTAGACACCTATGGGACTCCAGGATGGGGTGACTTGTGGGGCTCTGACCAGGTGCTGTTACCCAGAATCCTTTGCAAACCTAAAAATTTGGCCAAAAAAGCACCTTTCCTGTCATTTCGGGGACAGAAAGTTATGGAATCTGAGAGGAGCCACAAATTTCCTTCCACCCAGCATTCCCCCAAGTCTCCCAATAAAAATGGTACCTCACTTCTGTGGGTAGGTCTAGCGCCCGTGACAGGATATGCTCCAAAACACGACGTGGACACACCACATTTTCAGAAAGAAAACAGAGCTGTTTTTTACAAAGTGCGTAGCTGTGGATTATGGCCTCTAGCTCAGCTGGCACCTGGGGAAACCTAGCAAACCTGTGCATTTTTGAAAACTAGACACCTAGGGGAATCCAAGATGGGGTGAATAGTGGGGCTCTGACCAGGTTCTGTTACCCAGAATCCTTTGCAAACCTAAAAATTTGGCCAAAAAAGCACTTTTCCTGTCATTTCGGGGACAGAAAGTTATGGAATCTGAGAGGAGCCACAAATTTCCTTCCACCCAGCATTCCCCCAAGTCTCCCAATAAAAATGGTACCTCACTTCTGTGGGTAGGTCTAGCGCCCGTGACAGGATATGCTCCAAAACACGACGAGGACACATCACATTTTCAGAAAGAAAACAGAGCTGTTTTTTACAAAGTGCCTCGCTGTGGATTTTGGCCTCTAGCTCAGCCGGAATCTGGGGAAACCTAGCAAACCTGCGCATTTTTGAAAACTAGACACCTAGGAGAATCCAGGATGGGGTGACTTGTGGGGCTCTGACCAGGTTCTGTTACACAGAATCCTTTGCAAACCTCAAAATTTGGCCAAAAAAACACTTTTTCCTGTCATTTCGGAGAAAGAAAGTTCTGGAATCTGAGAGGAACCACAAATTTCCTTCCACCCAGCATTCCCCCAAGTCTCCCGATAAAAATGGTACCTCACTTGTGTGGGTAGGCCTAGCGCCCGCGACAGGATATGCCCCAAAACACGGCGTGGACACACCACATTTTCAGAAAGAAAACAGAGCTGTTTTTTACAAAGTGCCTAGCTGTGGATTTTGGCCTCTAGCTCAGCTGGCACCTGGGGAAACCTAGCAAACCTGTGCATTTTTTAAAACTAGACACCTAGGGGAATCCAAGATGAGGTGACTTGTGGAGCTCTGACAAGGTTCTGTTACCCAGAATCCTTTGCAAACCTCAAAATTTGGCCAAAAAAACACGTTTTCCTGTCATTTCGGTGACAGAAAGTTCTGGAATCTGAGAGGAGCCACAAATTTCCTTCCACCCAGCATTCCCCCAAGTCTCCCAATAAAAATGGTACCTCACTTGTGTGGGTAGGTCTAGCGCCCGTGACAGAATATGCCCCAAAACATGACGTGAACACATCACATTTTCAGAAAGAAAACAGAGCTGTTTTTTAACAAAGTGCCTAGCTGTGGATTTTGGCCTCTAGCTCAGAGGCACCTGGGGAAACCTAGCAAACCTGTTCATATTTTAAAACTAGACACCTAGAGGAATCCAAGATGAGGTGAATTGTGGGGCTCTGACCAGGTTCTGTTACCCAGAATCCTTTGCAAACCTCAAAATTTGGCCAAAAAACACTTTTTCCTGTCATTTCGGTGACAGAAAGTTCTGGAATCTGAGAGGAGCCACAAATTTCCTTCCACCCAGCATTCCCCCAAGTCTCCCAATAAAAATGGTACCTCACTTGTGTGGGTAGGTCTAGCGCCCGTGACAGGATATGCCCCAAAACACGACATGGACACATCACATTTTCAGAAAGAAAACAGAGCTGTTTTTTACAAAGTGCCTAGCTGTGGATTTTGGCCTATAGCTCAGCCGGCACCTGGGGAAACCTAGCAAACCTGCACATTTTTGAAAACTAGACACCTAGGGGAATCCAAGATGGGGTGACTTGTGGGGCTCTGACCAGGTTCTGTTACCCAGAATCCTTTGCAAACCTCAAAATTTGCCCAAAAAAACACTTTTTCCTGTTATTTCGGTGACAGAAAGTTCTGGTATTTGAGAGGAGCCACAAATTTCCTTCCACCCAGCGTTCACCCAAGTCTCCTGATAAAAATGGTACCTCACTTGTGTGGGTAGGCCTAGCGCCCGCGACAGGATATGCCACAAAACACGACGTGGACACACCACATTTTCAGAAAGAAAACAGAGCTGTTTTTTACAAAGTGCCTAGCTGTGGATTTTGGCCTCTAGCTCAGCCGGGACTTGGGGAAACCTAGCAAACCTGCACATTCTTTAAAACTAGACACCTAGGGGAATCCAGGATGGGGTGACTTGTGGGGCTCTGACCAGGTTCTGTTACCCAGAATCCTTTGCAAACCTCAAAATATGGCCAAAAAAACACTTTTTCCTGTCATTTCGGTGACAGAAAGTTCTGGAATCTGAGAGGAACCACAAATTTCCTTCCACCCAGCATTCCCCCAAGTCTCCCAATAAAAATGGTACCTCACTTGTGTGGGTAGGCCTAGCGCCCGTGACAGGATATGCCCAAAACACGGCGTGGACACACCACATTTTCAGAAAGAAAACAGAGCTGTTTTTTACAAAGTGCCTAGCTGTGGATTATGGCCTCTAGCTCAGCTGGCACCTGGGGAAACCTAGCAAACCTGAGCATTTTTGAAAACTAGACACCTAGGGGAATCCAAGATGAGGTGACTTGTGGAGCTCTGACAAGGTTCTGTTACCCAGAATCCTTTGCAAACCTCACAATTTGGCCAAAAAAACACTTTTTCCTGTCATTTCGGTGACAGAAAGTTCTGGAATCTGAGAGGAGCCACAAATTTCCTTCCACCCAGCATTCCCCCAAGTCTCCCAATAAAAATGGTACCTCACTTGTGTGGGTAGGTCTAGCGCCCGTGACAGAATATGCCCCAAAACATGACGTGGACACATCACATTTTCAGAAAGAAAATAGAGCTGTTTTTTAACAAAGTGCCTAGCTGTGGATTTTGGCCTCTAGCTCAGAGGCACCTGGGGAAACCTAGCAAAGCTGTGCATTTTTTAAGACTAGACACCTAGAGGAATCCAAGATGAGGTGAATTGTGGGGCTCTGACCAGGTTCTGTTACCCAGAATCCTTTGCAAACCTCAAAATTTGGCCAAAAAAACACTTTTTCCTGTCATTTCGGTGCCAGAAAGTTCTGGAATCTGAGAGGAACCACAAATTTCCTTCCACCCAGCATTCCCCCAAGTCTCCCAATAAAAATGGTTCCTCACTTGTGTGGGTAGGCCTAGCGCCCGCGACAGGATATGCCCCAAAACATGGCGTGGACACACCACATTTTCAGAAAGAAAACAGAGCTGTTTTTTACAAAGTGCCTAGCTGTGGATTTTGGCCTCTAGCTCAGCTGGCACCTGGGGAAACCTAGCAAACCTGTGCATTTTTGAAAACTAGACACCTAGGGGAATCCAAGATGAGGTGACTTGTGGAGCTCTGACCAGGTTCTGTTACCCAGAATCCTTTGCAAACCTCACAATTTGGCCAAAAAAACATGTTTTCCTGTCATATCGGTGACAGAAAGTTCTGAAATCTGAGAGGAGCCACAAATTTCCTTCCACCCAGCATTCCCCAAAGTCTCCCAATAAAAATGGTACCTCACTTGTGTGGGTAGGTCTAGCGCCCGTGACAGAATATGCCCCAAAACACGACGTGGACACATCACATTTTCAGAAAGAAAACAGAGCGGTTTTTTAACAAAGTGCCTAGCTGTGGATTTTGGCCTCTAGCTCAGAGGCACCTGGGGAAACCTAGCAAACCTGTGCATTTTTTAAAACTAGACACCTAGGGGAATCCAAGATGAGGTGAATTGTGGGGCTCTGACCAGGTTCTGTTACCCAGAATCCTTTGCAAACCTCAAAATTTGGCCAAAAAAACACTTTTTCCTGTCATTTCGGTAACAGAAAGTTCTGGAATCTGAGAGGAGCCACAAATTTCCTTCCACACAGCGTTCAACCAAGTCTCCCGATAAAAATGGTACCTCACTTGTGTGGGTAGGCCTAGCGCCCGCGACAGGATATGCCCCAAAACACGACGTGGACACATCACATTTTCAGAAAGAAAACAGAGCTGTTTTTTACAAAGTGCATAGCTGTGGATTTTGGCCTCTAGCTCAGCCGGGACCTGGGGAAACCTAGCAAACCTGCGCATTTTTTAAAACTAGACACCTAGGGGAATCCAAGATGGGGTGAATAGTGGGGCTCTGACCAGGTTCTGTTACCCAGAATCCTTTGCAAACCTAAAAATTTGGCCAAAAAAGCACTTTTCCTGTCATTTCGGGGACAGAAAGTTATGGAATCTGAGAGGAGCCACACATTTCCTTCCACCCAGCATTCCCCCAAGTCTCCCAATAAAAATGGTACCTCACTTCTGTGGGTAGGTCTAGCGCCCGTGACAGGATATGCTCCAAAACACGACGAGGACACATCACATTTTCAGAAAGAAAACAGAGCTGTTTTTTACAAAGTGCCTCGCTGTGGATTTTGGCCTCTAGCTCAGCCGGAATCTGGGGAAACCTAGCAAACCTGCGCATTTTTGAAAACTAGACACCTAGGAGAATCCAGGATGGGGTGACTTGTGGGGCTCTGACCAGGTTCTGTTACTCAGAATCCTTTGCAAACCTCAAAATTTGGCCAAAAAAACACTTTTTCCTGTCATTTCGGTGACAGAAAGTTCTGGAATCTGAGAGGAGCCACAAATTTCCTTCCACCCAGCGTTCACCCAAGTCTCCCGATAAAAATGGTACCTCACTTGTGTGGGTAGGCCTAGCGCCCGCGACAGGATATGCCCCAAAACACGACGTGGACACATCACATTTTCAGAAAGAAAACAGAGCTGTTTTTTACAAAGTGCCTCGCTGTGGATTTTGTCCTTTAGCTCAGCCGGCACCTGGGGAAACCTAGCAAACCTGCGCATTTTTTAAAACTAGACACCTAGGGGACTCCAGGATGGGGTGACTTGTGGGGCTCTGACCAGGTTCTGTTACCCAGAATCCTTTGCAAACCTAAAAATTTGGCCAAAAGAGCACCTTTCCTGTCATTTTGGGGACAGAAAGTTCTGGAATCTGAGAGGAGCCACAAATTTCCTTCCACCCAGCATTCCCCCAAGTCTCCCAATAAAAATGGTACCTCACTTCTGTGGGTAGGTCTAGCGCCCGTGACAGGATATGCTCCAAAACACGACGTGGACACACCACATTTTCAGAAAGAAAACAGAGCTGTTTTTTACAAAGTGCCTAGCTGTGGATTTTGGCCTCTAGCTCAGCCGGGACTTGGGGAAACCTAGCAAACCTGCACATTTTTTAAAACTAGACACCTAGGGGAATCCAGGATGGGGTGACTTGTGGGGCTCTGAATAGGTTCTGTTACCCAGAATCCTTTGCAAACCTCAAAATCTGGCGAAAATAAAACTTTTTCCTGTTATTTCGGTGACAGAAAGTTCTGGTATCTGAGAGGAGCCACAAATTTCCTTCCACCCAGCGTTCACCCAAGTCTCCTGATAAAAATGGTACCTCACTTGTGTGGGTAGGCCTAGCGCCCGCGACAGGATATGCCCCAAAACACGACGTGGACACACCACATTTTCAGAAAGAAAACAGAGCTGTTTTTTACAAAGTGCCTAGCTGTGGATTTTGGCCTCTAGCTCAGCCGGAACTTGGGGAAACCTAGCAAACCTGCACATTTTTTAAAACTAGACACGTAGGGGAATCCAAGATGGGGTGACTTGTGGGGCTCTGAATAGGTTCTGTTACCCAGAATCCTTTGCAAACCTCAAAATCTGGCCAAAAAAACACTTTTTCCTGTCATTTCGGTGACAGAAAGTTCTGGAATCTGAGAGGAGCCACAAATTTCCTTCCACCCAGCATTCCCCCAAGTCTCCCAATAAAAATGGTACCTCACTTGTGTGGGTAGGCCTAGCGCCCGCGACAGGATATGCCCAAAACACGGCGTGGACACACCACATTTTCAGAAAGAAAACAGAGCTATTTTTTACAAAGTGCCTAGCTGTGGATTTTGGCCTCTAGCTCAGCTGGCACCTGGGGAAACCTAGCAAACCTGTGCATTTTTGAAAACTAGACACCTAGGGGAATCCAAGATTAGGTGACTTGTGGAGCTCTGACCAGGTTCTGTTACCCAGAATCCTTTGCAAACCTCAAAATTTGGCCAACAAAAACACTTTTTCCTGTCATTTTGGTGACAGAAAGTTCTGGAATCTGAGAGGAGCCACAAATTTCCTTCCACCCAGCATTCCCCCAAGTCTCCCAATAAAAATGGTACCTCACTTGTGTGGGTAGGTCTAGCGCCCGTGACAGAATCTGCCCCAAAACATGACGTGGACAAATCACATTTTCAGAAAGAAAACAGAGCTGTTTTTTAACAAAGTGCCTAGCTGTGGATTTTGGCCTCTAGCTCAGAGGCACCTGGGGAAACCTAGCAAACCTGTGCATTTTTTAAAACTAGACACCTAGAGGAATCCAAGATGAGGTGAATTGTGGGGCTCTGACCAGGTTCTGTTACCCAGAATCCTTTGCAAACCTCACAATTTGGCCAAAAAAACACTTTTTCCTGTCATTTCGGAGACAGAAAGTTCTGGAATCTGAGAGGAACCACAAATTTCCTTCCACCCAGCATTCCCCCAAGTCTCCCAATAAAAATGGTACCTCACTTGTGTGGGTAGGCCTAGCGCCTGCGACAGGATATGCCCCAAAACACGACGTGGACACACCACATTTTCAGAAAGAAAACAGAGCTGTTTTTTACAAAGTGCCTAGCTGTGGATTTTGGCCTCTAGCTCAGCCGGGACTTGGGGAAACCTAGCAAACCTGCACATTTTTTAAAACTAGACACCTAGGGGAATCCAGGATGGGGTGACTTGTGGGGCTCTGAATAGGTTCTGTTACCCAGAATCCTTTGCAAACCTCAAAATCTGGCCAAAAAAACACTTTTTCCTGTCATTTCGGTGACAGAAAGTTCTGGAATCTGAGAGGAACCACAAATTTCCTTCCACCCAGCATTCCCCCAAGTCTCCCAATAAAAATGGTACCTCACTTCTGTGGGTAGGCCTAGCGCCCGCGACAGGATATGCCCAAAACACGGCGTGGACACACCACATTTTCAGAAAGAAAACAGAGCTGTTGTTTACAAAGTGCCTAGCTGTGGATTTTGGCCTCTAGCTCAGCTGGCACCTGGGGAAACCTAGCAAACCTGTGCATTTTTTTAAACTAGACACCTAGGGGAATCCAAGATGAGGTGACTTGTGGAGCTCTGTCCAGGTTCTGTTACCCAGAATCCTTTGCAAACCTCAAAATTTGGCCAAAAAAACACTTTTTCCTGTCATTTTGGTGACAGAAAGTTCTGGAATCTGAGAGGAGCCACAAATTTCCTTCCACCCAGCATTCCCCCAAGTCTCCCAATAAAAATGGTACCTCACTTGTGTGGGTAGGTCTAGCGCCCGTGACAGAATCTGCCCCAAAACATGACGTGGACACATCAAATTTTCAGAAAGAAAACAGAGCTGTTTTTTAACAAAGTGCCTAGCTGTGGATTTTGGCCTCTAGCTCAGAGGCACCTGGGGAAACCTAGCAAACCTGTGCATTTTTTAAAACTAGACACCTAGAGGAATCCAGGATGAGGTGAATTGTGGGGCTCTGACCAGGTTCTGTTACCCAGAATCCTTTGCAAACCTCAAAATTTGGCCAAAAAAACACTTTTTCCTGTCATTTCGGAGACAGAAAGTTCTGGAATCTGAGAGGAACCACAAATTTCCTTCCACCCAGCATTCCCCCAAGTCTCCCAATAAAAATGGTACCTCACTTGTGTGGGTAGGCCTAGCGCCCGCGACAGGATATGCCCCAAAACACGGCGTGGACACACCACATTTTCAGAAAGAAAACAGAGCTGTTTTTTACAAAGTGCCTAGCTGTGGATTTTGGCCTCTAGCTCAGAGGCACCTGGGGAAACCTAGCAAACCTGTTCATATTTTAAAACTAGACACCTAGAGGAATCCAAGATGAGGTGAATTGTGGGGCTCTGACCAGGTTCTGTTACCCAGAATCCTTTGCAAACCTCAACATTTGCCCAAAAAAACACTTTTTCCTGTTATTTCGGTGACAGAAAGTTCTGGTATCTGAGAGGAGCCACAAATTTCCTTCCACCCAGCGTTCACCCAAGTCTCCTGATAAAAATGGTACCTCACTTGTGTGGGTAGGTCTAGCGCCCGTGACAGGATATGCCCCAAAACACGACGTGGACACATCACATTTTCAGAAAGAAAACAGAGCTGTTTTTTACAAAGTGCCTAGCTGTGGATTTTGGCCTATAGCTCAGCCAGCACCTGGGGAAACCTAGCAAACCTGCGCATTTTTGAAAACTAGACACCTAGGGGAATCCAAGATGGGGTGACTTGTGGGGCTCTGACCAGGTTCTGTTACCCAGAATCCTTTGCAAACCTCAAAATTTTCCCAAAAAAACACTTTTTCCTGTTATTTCGGTGACAGAAAGTTCTGGTATCTGAGAGGAGCCACAAATTTCCTTCCACCCAGCGTTCACCTAAGTCTCCTGATAAAAATGGTACCTCACTTGTGTGGGTAGGCCTAGCGCCCGCGACAGGATATGCCCCAAAACACGACGTGGACACACCACATTTTCAGAAAGAAAACAGAGCTGTTTTTTACAAAGTGCCTAGCTGTGGATTTTGGCCTCTAGCTCAGCCGGGACTTGGGGAAACCTAGCAAACCTGCACATTTTTTAAAACTAGACACCTAGGGGAATCCAGGATGGGGTGACTTGAGGGGCTCTGACCAGGTTCTGTTACCCAGAATCCTTTGCAAACCTCAAAATTTGGCCAAAAAAACACTTTTTCCTGTCATTTCGGTGACAGAAAGTTCTGGAATCTGAGAGGAACCACAAATTTCCTTCCACCCAGCATTCCCCCAAGTCTCCCAATAAAAATGGTACCTCACTTGTGTGGGTAGGCCTAGCGCCCGCGACAGGATATGCCCAAAACACGGCGTGGACACACCACATTTTCAGAAAGAAAACAGAGCTGTTTTTTACAAAGTGCCTAGCTGTGGATTTTGGCCTCTAGCTTAGCTGGCACCTGGGGAAACCTAGCAAACCTGTGCATTTTTGAAAACTAGACACCTAGGGGAATCCAAGATGGGGTGACTTGTGGAGCTCTGACCAGGTTCTGTTACCCAGAATCCTTTGCAAACTTCAAAATGTGGCCAAAAAAACACTTTTTCCTGTCATTTCGGTGACAGAAAGTTCTGGAATCTGAGAGGAGCCACAAATTTCCTTCCACCCAGCATTCCCCCCAGTCTCCCAATAAAAATGGTACCTCACTTGTTTGGGTAGGTCTAGCGCCCGTGACAGAATATGCCCCAAAACATGACGTGGACACATCACATTTTCAGAAAGAAAACAGAGCTGTTTTTTAACAAAGTGCCTAGCTGTGGATTTTGGCCTCTAGCTCAGAGGCACCTGGGGAAACCTAGCAAACCTGTGCATTTTTTAAAACTAGACACCTAGGGGAATCCAAGATGAGGTGAATTGTGGGGCTCTGACCAGGTTCTGTTACACAGAATCCTTTGCAAACCTCAAAATTTGGCCAAAAAAACACTTTTTCCTGTCATTTCGGTGACAGAAAGTTCTGGAATCTGAGAGGAGCCACAAATTTCCCTCCACCCAGCGTTCCCCCAAGTCTCTCAATAAAAATGGTACCTCACTTCTGTGGGTAGGCCTAGCGCCCGCGACAGGATATGCCTCAAAACACGACATGGACACATCACATTTTCAGAAAGAAAACAGCTGTTTTTTTACAAAGTGCCTAGCTGTGGATTTTGGCCTCTAGCTCAGCCGACACCTGAGGAAACCTAGCAAACCTGTGCATTTTTTAAAACTAGACACCTAGGGGAATCCAAGATTGAGTGACTTGGGGGGCTCTGACCAGGTTCTGTTATCCAGAATCCTTTGCAAACCTCAAAATTTGGCCCAAAAACACTTTTTCCTGTCATTTCGGTGACAGAAAGTTCTGGAATCTGAGAGGAGCCACAAATTTCCTTCCACCCAGCGTTCCCCAAAGTCTCCCGATAAAAATGATACCTCACTTGTGTGGGTGGGCCAGGTGCCTGCAACAGAAAAAGGCCAAAAACTTGTAGAGATTGAGGGGATAGCACAGCGAGTTGATAAGCACATATTCTTCTTTTATACATCTTTATGCTGACTCTGCTTTGGGGATCCACACAAGTGAGGTGTCATTTTACTTGGGAGACTGAGGGGAATGCTGAGGAGTAGGAATTTTGTGCTGGAGCGGTGATCGTACAAAGAAAAGTCAGGAAAATATGCTTTTTTAAGCACAGTTTGAGGTTTGCAGAGGAGTCTGGGTAAGAAATGTTGGGGGATCCACACAAGCCACACCTCCCTGGACTCCTTGGGGTGTCTAGTTTTAAAAAATGTCTGGGTTTGGTAGGTTTCCCTAGATGAAGGGCGCACCCAGGACCAAAAACATAGGTGCCCCCTCCCCCCCAAACACAGGTAGTTTTGTAATATATCATTTTGATGTGTCCACATAGGTCTGCGATGTACCAAACACTAAAATTGTGAAAGGAAATGCACTTAGGTTATGTGAAAAAGACCCCTCACCCACCAATCAAGTTGGTGGCATGCTTCATCATTGGGGTCCCACCTGAGACACCTAGCGTGTCACAAGTGTGCTGCGACGCCTGATTACAGCGGAGCAGATTTTGTCATTTTTAACCACACATACTGGTTGGATTTGGCACGAGGGTGAGTGATGGTTCAGCAGATCAAATTTTATTAACAAGAGATTTCACAAAAGTGAAATGCACTGTTAATAACTGAAATTGCCAAAAAACTGAACCAATGACTCACAGCTCGTGAGCTGTAAAGCCATGGCAAGGCATCAACCGCTTTACAGTCCATTCACACACCTTTCATACATGACATGCACAAGACCATTCACGCCGCCAGCCACGGGCCCAGCACATTACAACACTCGCATCGACAGACAGCGCCATTCAAGGGCCCATCACTTTCATACGCCCACATGCCTGATACAGCAATCAACCAGCTGGTGTGTGTGGACTGGCATTTGGCTGGCAGCGCCAGCCAAGCGCCAGCCCACGCACACCGCCAGCCAAGCGCCACCCCACACACACCGCCAGCCAAGCACCACCCCACGCACACCACCAGCCAAGCACCACCCCACGCACACGCCAACCAAGCGCCACCCCACGTACACCGCCAGCTAAGCGCCACCCCACGCACACCGCCAGCCAAGCACCACCCCACGCACACATCCCTTTTTTGTTTGTTTTTAAACAACAAAGAAACCACTAATTATAAATAAGTACAAAACTACAAACACAAAAGCTCTAGCTGAATACATGACTAATGCCAACTGTGAAACTGAACATATAAAAATATAAAACAGCAGTTTACGCTCACTGAATTTCTCAGTAATTCTTCTGTGTGTGGTAGCTCCTGAAACAGCCACCCACACACAGCCCAGGCTTTGAAGGACAATCAGGGCAGTACATCCTAGTCTCCTTCCTGATACCTCTTCGAACACAGACTCTACATCTCTTAGCAGGAAAGTTTTTTTTGGCCCTGGGAGGAATGTGCTCAGCAAAGTGACAATCTTTCAATCTACCCATATCCTCCACCACTGCTTCTCTAGGAACTCTTGCCTGTTCCAGCACAACAAGGCTAGCTATGAAAGACTCCTGAAATTTCACAAATGTCATCCTTGACTTTGGAGAACTATCCTTGAACACAACAAAAGCATTAAAAGTTGCCAAGTGGAACAAGTGAACCGCTAATTTCTTATACCAAACATAAGACTTACGAGCAGCAGTGTAAGGTTCCAACCTCTGATCTACTCTATCAACACCACCCATGTGCTTATTATAGTCTAAGATGCACAAAGGTTTGCACACTTCGGCAACCTGACCCCAAACAGCCACAGGTGAAGTACTCTCATCATGGATGGTACTTAGCATGTATACATCCCTCTTGTCTACAAATTTCAGAGCTAGCAGCTCATCATTCCGCAAGGCACTTCACTGTCCCTTCTCAAGTTTTTTGCAGACAAGCTCTCTTGGATAGCCTTTCCGATTAGAGCGGATTGTGCCACAAGCAAAATGTGTCCACTCGGAACAACTCTTTGAACAACTGAACTCCAGTGTAGAAGTGATCTACATATAAATGGTGACCTTTGTTAAACAGTCGTCTATCAAGTTCCCACACAATTTTCTCACTAACTCCAAAAGTGGATGGACAACCGGGGGGTCAATATTGGAATCCCTACCAGTGTAGACCCGGAAATTATAAACATATCCTGTACTACTTTCAGACAGCATATACAATTTAATTCCATACCATGCCCTCTTGCTAGGAATGTACTGCCTAAAAACCAAATGACCCTTGAACAGGACCAAAGACTCATCTACAAATATTTCTTTGCCTGGAACATAGATCTCTGAAAACCGATCTAACAAATGATCAAGGACAGGTCTAATCTTAAAAAGACGGTCAGAATCAGGATGCTCTTGTGGCAAGGCTAAAGCATTATCTACAAAATGCAACATCCGAAAAAGAAGCTCATACCGGTTACGACTCATGATGGCAGGAAATATAGCAGTTGCCATCAAGGGACTAGTAGACCAATATGAAGACAGCAATGGCTTCCTTATCAGCCCCATCAAAAAAGTTAAACCCAAGAACTTTTTCAACTCTTCCAGATTTGTGGGAATCCACCGGCTAGCTCTAGAGTGTGGCCTAAGTCTGGCAGCGTTGTCCCTCAAAAACTGCTCTGCATACAAATTAGTCTGCTCAACAATCTCTTCCAAAAATATATTGTCCATAAACAACTCAAAAAAGTTGACGGGCAAAAAGTTTTCCGTATTAACTCAACACCCTGGAAAACCAGTAAACGCAGGCAACTGTGGCTGCTCCATGTTTGGTGCAACCCACGTGTCAGGTCTTCCAATGGGAAGCCTTTAAGCCGCTGGCTCCTGCACCATCGGCACATCAGTGTCCTCCTCTAAAGCAGGCCCCTCATCAGCACTGAGAGTGGCTTCATCATCAGATGATTCATCTCTGACAGCAAATTCACTTCCAGAATCTTGCACTTCCTCCTCTGCCTCAGATGCAGAGTCAGTCTCATATTCATGGACAGAAGATGACTCAAAAAGCACACTAACAACCTGCTGAGCGGTCATCCTACGGCTAGCCATGATCCTTCCTACAAAAATTAACTGGACAAATACACCACCAACAACCAGCACTGTGTAAGATAAGTAACAAAGTGTAACTTTATCACTAAGAGTTATAAACTCAAAAACTATACTGCTCACTTGCCTGAAAAAGCGTGACTCACCAGCAACTACTCTGCACAGCCACAGCAATCACCAATGATATCCCACTAAAAAGAGAGAAAAAAAAAGCAAATTAAACATAAGACAACACAATAATCATTGTGCATAAATCTAAGGACAATTTCACACACAATCCTGCATTCAGTACACCACCTACAAACATGTCATTCATGCATGGCAACAATACTCACTTGGAGTAAATTTATTTATTTACCTAAAACATGCAACTTCGCAAACCGCAGGACAACTACTGCCAAAACTGCAACAAGCCACAGCAAAGTCAGCAAAAGCTTTGAACTAGAACAAAAAGGAGAAAAACTGTTTTCATAAAAGCAAATACTTCGCCAGCTGACAAACCCCCCGCCACCAACCATTTTTTAATTTTCCCTCGTGACTAGTGTTCTCTGCTTGGGGGAAGATGGGCCTAAAAAAAATAGACCAATCTACCCCCAAGGGGGGCAGAAATGCCATAGAATATATTGCCCCCTTTGGGGGTGACTCTTGCCCAAGGGGCCAACCCCCCTACACAAAGCACACACATGATCCCTGGCGCTAAGTGGATTCTGCCACCCTTGGGCGCAGATGGGCCTAAAAAAAAAAAAAAAGTAGGCCGATCTGCCTCCAAGGGGGAGCAGAACTGCCCAATAGTGCTTTTTGGCCCTTGGGGGCGACCCTTGCCCAAGGGGGCACCCCCCAACACACAAAAAAACAAAAGAAAGAAAAATAAATCCCTGGCATCTTCATGGTTTCTGCCCCCCCACCGGGGGACAGAAGGGCCTACAAAAAATAGGCCAATCTGCCCCCAAGGGGGGGCATAAATCGCCCAGATTACATTGCCCCCTTTGGGGGGCGACCCTTGCCCAAGGGGCCACCCCCCACACAAAGCACACACACACATACATTATCCCTGGTGCTATGGGGATTCTGCCCCCCTTGGGGGCAGAAAGGCCTAAAAAGAAATTGGCCTATCTGCCCCCAAGGGGTGCAGAACTGCCCAATAATGCATTTGTGCCCATGGGGCCGACCCTTGCCCAAGGGGCCGCCCCCCAACACAAAAAAAAGACAACAATAAAATCCCTGGTGTCTAGTGGCTTTCTGCCCCCCTTGGGGGCAGATCGGCCTAAAAATAAGGCCAATCTGCCCCCAAGGGGGGGCAGAAATGGCGATAAATACATTGGCCCCCCAAGGGGAGCGACCCTTGCCCAAGGGGCCACACCCCCACACAAAGCACACACACACACATATAGTATCCCTGGCGCTGTGGGGATTCTGCCCCCCTTGGGGGCAGAAAGGCCTAAAAAAAAATAGGCCTATCTGCCCCAAAGGGGGGCAGAACTGCCCAATAATACATATGGGCCCCTGGGGGGCGACCCTTGCCCAAGGGGCCACCCCCAACACAAAAAAACAACAACAATAAAATCCCTGATGTCTAGTGGCTTTCTGCCCCCTTGGGGGCAGATCGGCCTAAAAATAAGGCCAATCTGCCCCCAAGGGAGGCAGAAACGACGAAAAATACATTGCCCCCCAAAGGGGAGCAACCCTTGCCCAAGGGGTCGCTCCCCCACACTAAAAACACACACACAAATCCCTGGTGTCTAGTGGGCATTCCTGCTGCTCGATCACATCGCGATCGGGCAGCAGAAATTCTCAAAGAGGCATAAAGGGAAAGGAAAATCCTTTCCTTTCCCTCGAGGCATCCCCCCCCGCACAAAGGTGAAAAACTCACCTTCTCCTTAGACGCGCTGGAAGCAAATGGCTTCCAGCGCGTCTTTCACCCTTTCATGATTTCAGCGCGTGATCGCGCGCTGATGTCATGGGGGTGGGGGGGTGAGGGGCGTGGGTGAAAGGGGAAGGGATTCCGCTTTCAGCCCTGGCCTGGGGGGGTGGGGGGAAGCCCTCGGGGGGAGCGCTAGTGCTTCCCCTGAGGGCCGGTCCCAGGACGTGATGGTAACGTTCATGGCGCCACACGGGCGCGGCCATGGACGTAACCATTACGTCCGTGGCGATGAAGGGGTTAAAGTTCCGTGCGTGTGGTAGGGGCCAATCATAGTGCAGCAATGTCGCTAAGGGCAATGGGCGGCAGCCTAATGTAGGTCACGTCCCACTCTGCTGAAGAGCAACGGGCTCGCGTGTCAAGTTGGCATAAACGCGAGTGAGAGAAAAAACGCTGTTTAGTCCGAAAATAGAAAAAGACGGCTTGTCCCAAATAAGGTAGCTGGCAGTAGTATAACAAAATATGAGAATACCTAAACCCTATTTTAATTCTAATAAACCACAAGGCAGGCATAAAAAAGTACTTATGAGTAAACCAAGGGCGTTTAGAAATAAAGGACAAAAGAAAATATGCTAGGTGTTGCATGAACTCTGAGGCAAGTCGTAAGACAATCATTCTTGGCTGTTGATGAGAGAAAGGAAAATGGTAGATCTTTTCATCTAAGTGGCCATGAGCCTGTAAAAAAGCTCATCCACAGAATATCATCGTCTAACCAATTAATGTGGGTCCCTAATTTGAAAATAGAACGTTGTTCTTTCTCAAAGAGTCTTTGGGAGCCATTGGTCTGATAATTAGTGGATTCCAATACTACCCTGTCACTGCAGCACATCACACACCGTGTGTCACTACACTAATTGGTGGTTATGAATTATGTTTATATTATGTTTTGTTTAACAATATCTTTTGTATTGTTTCTCTCACAGGTTCACCTATTTAGGCTATAAGTAGTATAGTGTTCTATGTGAGTAGTATATTTTCCTTAAACATGACTAGTGTACATTTTGTAGCTTAGGAGTTGTTTCTTTTTGGTCCTGACGAAGCGCCACACGATCTGTAGGGACATCAAGGGTGCGACTGATGTTGACGGCAGAGAATAGCTAAATGGGACATTGCACTTATTAGCTTGTTTATGTTTGGTGAGTGGTGGAACTTAATTTCTTCGCCACTCCAGTGTGTTTCTAATATTGACCAAGGGGCCCCCACGCTAATTAAAACTCATTGTTCTGAGACTCTTGAGCCAATTTTAACCCCTCTCATTTCTCCTGCTTTCTCTTGAGGCGAGGTTGAAATCTATTCCCACCTCTGACACTTCTGATTAAGAACTCCGGCAAAGTGCCCCCTTGTGGGGCCCGTCAGACATTGCAGTGCCTGTCTGACCAGGAGCGGGCCCTATGATGAAGCATGACATCCATTGGATGTGTGAGGGCTTTTGCTTCTAAATTTAGATTTAGAATTCCTGAGTTGTTGTCATCACTGGGGGCATCTTTTGTCGGGGGACTGGGTAGTCGTGGTACCTCCTTGCCGCTGACATTGGCTGGGGCACCTGTGGGGATGTAAATGGTATATTATGCTACATGTCTGTGACATCTTCCACATTACTAGCTTTTCCAATGTTATTGCTGTTGTCCTGCCACCTTTGGTTGTGTATGGAGATCAATTGTGGGATTAGTAATTCTCCATGCAGTGCATTCATTGGTGGTGGGTATGCATGCAGGGCTGGAAGGGATGTGCATGCAGATGGGTATGGCATGCAGGGGTTGCCTTTTAGGTGTGGTAATTGGGGTGGTGCACTGTGTGGGATGGAGTGGGGTGATGGGGTCAGGGTGAGGGGTCGTGGTCGTGGTGGCATGCAGGCATGGGGGGGTGATAGGTTGTAAATGTTGGCTCACCAGTGTCCAGTCCTCAGGCTACTCCAGTGAGTCCCTCAGGATGCAGGATTGCCAAGACTTGCTCCTCCCATGCTGTCAGCTGTGGGGGAGGAGGTGGGGATCCACCGCCAGTCCTCCTGATGGCGAGCTGGTGCCTTGCTTCAATTGAATGCACCTTCCCCATAGGTTGTTCCACCTCTTCCTTATGTTGTCCCTTGTGTGTGGATGGTAGTCCCATGGCTTTCACCCTGTCCACGATCCTCCGCCATAGTTCCATCTTCCTGGCAATGGAAATCTGCTGTGGCTCTACCCTGACTATTTCCTCAACCATGACCTGCAACTCGTCATCAATGAAACAAAGGTGCCTTTGTGGGGACATGAGTGTTGTGTGGTGTGTATGTTGTGCAGTGAGTGTTGAGTGATGTGGTGGAGTGTGTGGTGTATGGTGCGTGACGGATGAATGGGTAGTTGCGATATGTGTGTGCACTTCTTTCTAGGATTAGTGGGGCAAAGTGTGGCAGTCTTCTCATGTTTGCAACGGATTGTGGGTGATGTGGGGGGTGTTTTATAGTGCTGTCTTTGGGTGTGTGGGGTGTGTGTATTTGTGTCAAGTGTGGGTTTTTGGTTGTGGCCAATGTTGTCTTGTTTTGTATTTGGGTGTCCATTTCCACAGCGGTGGTGTGCACCACAAATGGTTTACCGCTATTGAATGTCTGCTGTGGTGATTTGTGGGTCATTATTCGAGGGAGTTGTTTTGGTGGCATAACAGTATGGGTGGAAGTACCAACAATTTATCATGTTCAGTGGGTCTGGCGAATTTGTGGTTGTGGCTGTTTTCTGTCAGTTTTATGTGTATGTGTCATAATGTGGCGGATGGATGTTTTCCTCCCCGGCGGTATGTTGGCGGCAGTCAGCGGGGCGGCATTCAGTATTTACCGCCAATGTCATAATGAGGGCCTTTGTCTCCCTAAGAGCCTACCATGACTTTCCCAGAACCTTGGAGTTTGACAATGCTTGTTTGAAGATGTTCTCGACATTCTAGTGACAGTGTGGATGAAATAGGTATTGCACTTGCACAGCGTAAGCAAATCGCAGGTGAATTGTGATGTGTTTGAGTGGATAGGGAGTCTGCAGACTCCTGAAGAATTTGTGTAAGGAGTTTGCGCACTCTAAAGTGTGAGATTAGGGAAGCCGTTGAACTTCACATCTGTGTGGTGCTTTGGGATCAAAAATTGCCCACATGGTTGTTGGTATACGGACCCTGCGATGTCTAAGGCTCCGGAGTATTGAATAAGTGCATAAGACACTTGGTTTATGTTGTAATTTGTCTCTTTAATAGGTCAACTGGGCGTGGTTGACAAACTCAAGAGTGCGTGTCAAAGTGAATGATAGTTTTTCGTCAGAGATTTGGTGAGTCCTATGTGCACCAGGAAAAAGGGATTATATGTATAATAATTGTTTAAAAGTGTCAGAGCAACGTATGTCTCCCCATCCTTTCCAGTCATTAGTTTACATACATCTGACACCCATTTCTTTCCTTGGGCCGTTTTGTGATCTCCTTCTGTACTCTTAGCCAACACAGAAGAGGGTCTTTGTGTTCCCTTTTTCCATGAAAAGTACATTCATTAACTGGAAAAAAATCATAGTTTGTTCATGAGCTGCAGATAACAAAGCTTGGAAATACAGGTCAGAATTTGACTCCTTGTGTATCTGAGCTCTAATGTCAGTGGTACATGCTCAAAACTGGAGATGTTTTGAGTTCATGTGTGCACTGTCAAAGAAACAAATAAACTTGCAGACCCATTCTAGGGTGTTGCAGCACAAAAATTGCATCTCCCGGCCCGGATAGGCTATGCAAAGGCTTCCAGTGCCTAGGTAGTACACTTTTTCCTATTAACTTAGCATGGAGAAACGTTTTTAATGTGTTGTGCCAAGGATAATCAGGAAGGGTGAAACTGATAGGAGGAACGTGCTGGTATAGCACCTTTAGACCATTTCAGAAGCATTTTACAGATGACACATTTTTTGCAATGTCAATATGTTCTTTATTTAGAGATCACTCTGAGGGGCATAGAACATGATGCCTTTTCGAAGACATCATTCAGCATTACAAAGGTAGGAGAGTAGCTCACCCTCTGCCCCACAATGATTAGTGTAAACCCACATGCACACCTGGTGTACACTGGACACCAAAATCTCACAAAATCTGATAACTCACCAGCCAAATGCACGCTGGGAAATCTGTCAACGCTGGTGGGTCTGTGAAGATAAAATGATAAACAGTTGCTTTAGAATGACTGTGCTCACCAGCCAATTAACACCTCGGCTTACTTGCACACGTGGATGTAGTTCTTGAGTGTCACCACTAACCAACGATGATGAGGTGCTACATGCACCAAAATGGTATACTTTGTGCACTGTAGTTGACCTATCACAGAAACACTGATACTCAGTTTCTAACTCAAACATTGGTGTAATCTGTTATTGAGCATATATTGTTTTAATCTGCTGCTCAGGCATTTGGGTAAGGGGGTGGGGTTTGATGAGTAGGTTTGGTGAACTTCTTCGGGGCACATAACACAGAGGGGTCCCACTTCTCTGGTTTGTGCCTGACACACCTATAACTGGGTGTGCTGGGCACAGACAGGGTCAGTGTACCCTTTCACAATGAATACACTGCCCCAGTGCATCCACAGCTTGCTTCTGCCCTTCCTGAGAGAAGCACATTAGTGAAAGACACCAGCTGTTTGATGCTTTGCAGGTAGCAATCGGCCTACATTTCAAAGTGGCACAGAGGCCCCCTTGCGGGTCAGTGAAGTGATGTATTGCACCCACATACAGAGGGATGTGTACAGCGGTGGCTCCCCCACTATGGTGAAGGAGTGTCACCACCCCCCACCAGCAGCAGCTGCAAACCTTTTACAATAAAACCATAATAAACTATGTTTAGTATGTTTTTATTATAAAAGGGACGGGGTTATGAGAGATGACAGTGGGGGAGTGTACAGCACTCCCCCTCAGTGTGCATTGCCGGCCAAACAGACATGCACACTGTGCTTTCTCCAACCCAGCTCTTTGTTTGCCGGTTCGACTTCCACTCTGCCTCAGCGCGCCCAGCCAGGGCACTCCAGCCAATCCGAATGCTTCTTTCATGCTGCCAACAGCATAAGAACAGCGTCAGATTGGCCACAGTGAAGGCTGGGAGCCTTGGCCTGATGAGGGGACCGAGGAGTGGCATGGAGCGGCGTGGCAGGTAAGTTTTTTTTTTAACTACTTTTATTTTATTATCTCCCGCCCTCGCCACGCGCTGCGCCGGCCTGCCACTTTTAAACCCACACAAGCCACGACTGGATGTGTAAAGGTGTATAAGACACCTTTTCACCTGTTCAAAGGGAGCGCGGGGTGAGATGCTGACTGTACACTATCTCTTTGTGTTGCACACTCACTGGGCTACCTGTCAGCTCCTTTGCCCCTATGCCTGCATCTATAATACAGCAAGTACAGAAGCCAAGATTTCCAAGAAACGCCCCCTTGAGATTGAACGGTAGTAAATGTGCTCTAAGGCAATCTGTTTTATTGAAGGGCCGTACTTGTGCCTTAGGTTTTTTCTACTAAAAACCAAGGAGCAAGGAGCCCCGGGGGCGCTAAAAGCAGGTCTAATCTCCTGTTACGATCATAATGCACCTGTTATGCTTCTGCGGAATCTCTTGTGCTTCCCTCAGCTACCAGATAGGCAATGTTTTCAAGAACACTCCATAAAGTATCTCAAATAAGACATGCGGCCAGGTGTGTAGAGAAATATTGATAGATTAGACGTATTACACAATAATTTGGGAAATTTAATTTACTGCAAAATTCAAATTTGCATGCTGTAAAAAAATATTGGTTATGTTTTATTTTGATCATTAATTTAAAAACAGAGAAAATTTGTTTCTATGAAAACTATTACATTTTGCGAGAAATACTAAACGAACTGCAGTTAACAATTGCCTTTTCTGAAAAAAGCAACAACACCAGAAAGCTATCAGCGTTTCAAACGCTTCTGTAATCTTTTAATGCCCTGCAAATTTGAGTGTGAATTAAATGACACTGGCTGGCAATAGCATCGGTTTTAAAGAAAAAATATTTCTTAATTGAAGGGTGCAATGAGAGTCTTACCCCAGAATAATGCAATCAAACACTGTATTGATTGGCTTGCACTTCACTGTAAACTAATCCCATTCTAGGTCATATGGAATGGGTGTTCCTTCACTGTTTCTTCAGCAGAACGGCCAGGTGGTCTGGTTTGCAGGCAACTATTTGTGCATAGAAATAACTATGTCCTTTGGTAAATGACAATAATAATAGTTTGATGGAGATCTACACGTATAAAATGTAGGTGTTTCGCCAAGAAAAAGCAAAGACAGAATTTTCAGTAAGACATTGACGTAAACGGATGCAGTAATTGATCACACTGAGTTAAATGTATTGTGTTCAGTACAATCGCTTTACTTTCCACAGTACTTTCCACAATGTCAAGCTCTGTGTTATGTTTATAGTTTGAAGGTACTTGTGACGACCTGATGACTATACTGGGAGGTATTATTGTTGATCTGACCACATGTTAGTGACCAGACTAATGGCAGCTCAAAGAAAGTTACTGTCAGTAGGTTTAATCATTAAAGAAAAAATAGTAAAATAAGCATACCATTACTGACGTTTGCCCTTCTCATTTCTTACCAGAACGTCTACAACTTTGAAATATTCGTTTTTTTCAAGGGCTCTTTTACATAATGTGAAAGAAGCAGACAGTATTTCGGTGCAGTCAACCACCAAAAAACGAGCTTCATTCATACCAATTGCTAGTATAAAGTATAAAATGTAGTTCTATAAACAGAAAAACGTACAAACTATTGCACGCATGTTTAATTGAGGAGATATGAAGCAGCCTCTAACTACAGCCTGTTGAAACAGGAAACAGTGATGGAAATAGTTTTTGACCAAACTGTGTGATCTTGAGGAAATCATCGTATCTTTCTTCGACTCACTAAACGTAATGACAAAGTGGGCACGAGTCACCTAGTTCACAGAATAAGCACTACAACAAACCCTTATTTATCAGTTCAATTAAGTATCATTTCAACCCACATATATGAATAATGATTACTTTATAGTGCACACCATAAACTGAATTTGCTCTAGAGTAACTCATTTCCACATGACTCATTTCCACTTGTAGAAGTAGTGATTCATATCTCATTTACATGCTTTTATTGTATTATCAACCTGTTTTACCTAATCAATTTCAATTAACCAATTCTCTGTCATTATCTGTTGCTTGACATTGCAGATTTATATAGATCTATTGTAGGAAACTGGGTTACTGGTTGAGGGGGTTAAAACCCGACTCAAGCAGAACAGAGTGAAGTCAGAAGAAAACCCTAAATTAGCCTACGCTCAACCCTCTGGTACCTTGGCGCCAAGCAGTCAGGCTTAACTTAGAGGCAATGTTTAAAGTATTTATGCAGCATTTCAAACAGCAATACAGTGAAAACATAAGACAAGGAAAATCAAACAAAAAATTAGAAAAAAAGAGTACATTTTGATAAATATTTTGAGACCAAAACAATAAAAATCCAATCATTCGAACTGGAAATATGCAATTTCCAAGATTTAACTGAAAATATCTTCAAAAAGCACAAAGTACCAAATGTAGATATCTGGTCACACTAGATTGGGACAAAATCACAAGCTCTGGATGGAGTGCGGGCTGGCTACAGGGACCTAGTTATTTCCGCTGAACAAGTGCACCTTATATTCTGGTTGCAAAGAGTTGCAGAGTCCTGCGTTGATGATGGGTCTTGCAGCCGAGGCAATGCAAGGTGCTGGTTGGAGATGCATCGAGTAGTCTCAGCTCTGAGGAGGATGCCATTGGTAAGGGAGATTGTGATGTGTAGTCCTGCATCGAGAATGCGTTGTGAACCGGTTCATTCTGAAGAAGGTGCAGGGCTTGCAATGCGAAGTCCTGCATTGTTTTAAAGGCTGCTGTCGATGAGAGACTTGTGATGTGAGGGCCTTGCATTGGGGATGTGCAACACAGCAGCAGTTCTGATGAAGCTGCAGGCTGCGAGGGCAAAAGGTTTATTTTGTTAGGTCAAAATGGCAGTTTAAAACTACAAACACAGGCTGCATGGGCAGGATTGAGACATGTCTCGAAGGGCTACTTAATTGGGTGGCACAATCAGTGCTGCAGGACCTACCAGTAGCATTTAATTTACAGTGCCCTGGGTGCATGTGCTATCACTCTAAAAGAGACTTACAAGTATATTAAATTTGCCAGTTGGGTATATGCCAATTTCACCATGTTTTAAGGAGAAAGCACACGCACTATAGCAGTGGTTAGGAGTGTTAAATTTTGCAGAGTCCTAAGGTCACCAAAAACAAGATCAGTAGAAATAGGAGAGATGAAGTCAAAAGGTTTGGGGAAGAACACCCTAAGGCTGGCAGATCTAACAGCTTACTACCCCTGATGAGGCGCTGTTGTGCTTCGCAGTCATGTAGCATGATACTCTGTGGAGCCCAGCATCAGTTTAGCTGCATAATCCAGTGACCCATGCTGCATAATTTGGTCTTCGCCGGCCACATAATAATAGTGGCACTGGTTATGGAGAATGGGTGGCACATAGTACAGAATATCTATTATGTGATTGTTTGGCTGTCTGAGTTCACTGTGAGATCTGATGGCTGCAGTGTTGTTTGAAGAAACTTTTTTTGTATTGAGAGTCATTCTGATAGGGGCTGATTCATTGAATACAAAAGAAGAGTTCACTTGGATTTAGCTTAGATTGTGAGGCAACATAGGACAAAACATCTGAGACATAGACTGATGCTGATTCAGTTATAGTACAAAAGGAGACAAGGACGGACATAGATTCAGTCAACAGTGTCATGACAGAAGGTAATAAGTCCGTGTAGATTACTGGCAAGTGACCAGGACAAGACAACATGGTCTTTCTTCCTTTCAAAAGTCCTTATCATATGAGAAAATACTAAGAAGGATAGTTGGAAACTGATCATAGAGCCTACTATTAAGATGCTCCAACGCATTAAGTTTAATGACACAAAATTGCATACATTTTCAACCTGGAAATACTGAGCAATTAAAGAGTGTTTATGGCTGTATGTGCATGCTGGGGATGAATGGCTCTGTGGTGCAAAGGTTCTTGAGTTCATTATGAGTATAAAGGGTGATGGAAGTGCTGCTAATGGGTACTAAGGGCCAGATATATCAAGCTCCCGGTTTGAATTTCTTAAATAGCGAATTTTAAGAAAGCGATATTTTAGAAATGCAAAATGGGATGTGTAAAAATCGAGTCGGTAATTGCGATTTCATAAAATTTGCAAACCTAATTTGCGATTAGCAAATACCGATTGGCAAATAAATAGTGATTCGATATCTGAAAATCGCAAATTGCAAAAACGGCAATGATATCACAACGAGGAAGTGAGTCAGCCCATGATGTTTCCAGGAGCCACACCCACAGGAGCAGGCAGAGAGACACAACCCAGCACCAGGGAGCCGGCTTTGTGAGCCTGCAAGGACCAAACTGCAACATAACCAACGATGGGAAGGTGAAGGACAAAGGAGACAGGAAGTGCAAGCTCAAATACAGTGAGCAGGAATTGGAGGTGCTCACTGAGGAGGTGGTTAGGAACCACGACAAACTCCTTGGGAAGAACACACTCCAAGTACCTGAAAGTGAGAAGAGGAAACTGTGGTCAGATATCCAGACCAAAATATGTGCAGTGGGTGCTGCGCAGTGCTCTGTTGAGGAGGTACACAAGTGATGGCATGACTTGCATTCCTGTGCCAAAGAGAGGGTAGGCAGCAGGCTAAGGGAGGCAAGGAGCACCGATGGAGGACCACCCACCCAGACACCGTCCACACCAATGAAAGACATGGTGGAGTCCACACTGCTACCTGAAGCTGTCAGTGGTGTCACTGACATTGACACCTCAGGGACACCAAGCACCAGCAAAGGTAAGGCCAGCAATGAGGTGATTCCCATTATCTGCATGTACAAATGCTCCTTAGAAGATAGCTTTTAGTTAGATGCATTGTGATAAGTAGTCCATGCCACATCTTACATACAACACAACTATGCCTTTTAGGAGTGGTAGTACACAACCCTAACGTCAAAATACCACAGAAATAGCAAGTTTGTGTTTAGCCACATAGAGGAACAACACACACAACTCACAGTGATGCGATGTCAGTATAGAATTTTTACTATTGTGAAAGTTCTTGTGATATATTCATAAATGACATGCTGCACATTGTTGTTGCAGATGCCCTGGGCGCTGCTGCAGCAAAATGTGGAAATGTGGGAGATGTCAAAACACAGCCACAGTCTGACTCAAACACCAGTGAGTCTTTCAGTGTGGCACCAACTAGACACAGGGCAACCCCTCCAAGAGTATAACCTAGACTCAGATGAAATGCCGGATAAAGTCCCCACACCACCCCCAGAGGATAGATCCACAGGAAGATAGCAGTCCCTGGCCCAGCATCAGTCACCTCCCCTCAGCAGGCCTCACGAAGCAGGCAGACAGTGCACAGATGAAGGAGAGGGCCCATCAATCTTTGGTGGCCTTGAAGCTTCCATGCGCCTGCAATGCAAACACATGAGGTCAATGCAGAGGAAGTTGGTGTCAATCGATGAGAACATGGGCGCAATGCACAGGCAGTTTGAGTCTCAAAATGACAATATGGGAGTACTGCACAACCAGATGGATGCACTCAATTAAAACATTGGATCAATGCACAAGCAGTTGGAGTCTCTGACTAAAGGACAGCAAACAGCAGCATAAAACACAAAGGAGTTGACAAGTGCTGTTAAAAATGGGGTCTTTGGTTGGCAGTCAGGTTACCCCCTGTCCAAGCAAGGACCCTCACTCTAGTCAGGGTAAGTCACACACAATCCAAATTATCCTGTGCCCACCCTCTGGTAGCTTGGCACTGAGCAGTCAGACTTAACTTAGAAGGCGATGTGTAAAGTATTTGTGCAATAAATCATACAATACCACAATATAGCAACAAAAAATACACCACACAGTATTTAGAAAAATATATAATATTTATCTGGATATTTTCAGGTCAAAACAATAAAAGATGCAATAAGTAAATGTAGAGATATCAATGAAAAGTGATATAAAGTGGCTTAAGTCTTTTAAAAGCAAACAAAGTCTCTTTCAAGAACAAAGTATGTGGTTCGCATGAAAAATCTCTGCAAAGGGCCGCAGAGGAGGAGAAGCGTTGGAAAAAAGGGGCTGTGCGTCGATTTCTCGGGCCGCACACAGTGATGCGTCGTTTAGTTTCCACACAGGGACGGCTGTGCATCGATTTCCGGCACTCGGTTGTTGATCCTCTTCGGGTTGCGGGGTTTTCAGACAAATCCTGGGCTTGTGGAGCGGATTCACAAGCGCTGCGTCGTTCCAGTGGGCATTGCGTGGAAATTTCTTCCGCGCAGCAGGCGCTGCATCGATTTCCCCTCTGGAAGTCAGGCCGTGTCGTCCCAGGTCGGCTGTGCGTCGATCCGGTGGGCCGTGCGTCGAAGTTCTGTTCGCAATGCAGGCACTGCGTTGATCTTCTTGCGAAGTCAGGCTCCGTCAGTCCGGTTCGCCGTGCAGTGAATTTCTCACCCCGGGGCAGGCTGTGCATCGTTTTTAGCAAGCTGTGCGTCCATATTTCGCCGCACAAGGAGTCCAGTTGTAAGAGAGAAGTCTTTTTGGTCCTGAGACTTCAGGGAACAGGAGGCAAGCTCTATCCAAGCCCTTGGAGAGCACTTCTTCACCACAGCCAGGGTGCAGCAAGGCAGCAGGGCAACAGCAAGGCAGCAGTCCTTCACAGAAAGCAGTCAGGTGAGTCCTTTGGGCAGCCAGGCAGCTCTTCTTGGCAGGATGCAGGTTCTGGTTACAAGTTTCTTCTCCAGGAAGTGTCTGAGGTGGTAGGGCAGAAGCCCTGTTTTTATACCCAAATGTGCCTTTGAAGTGGGGGAGACTTCAAAGAGTGGCTTAGAAGTGCACCAGATCCCCTTTCAGTTCAATCCTGTCTGCCAGGGTCCCAGTAGGGGGTGTGGCAGTCCTTTGGGTGAGAGCAGGCCCTCCACCCTCCCAGCCCAGGAAGACCCATTCAAAATGCAGATGTATGAAAGTGAGGCTGAGTATCCTGTGTTTAGGGTGTGTCTGAGTGAATGCACAAGGAGCTGTCAACTAAACCCAGCCAGACGTGGATTGTAAGGCACAGAAAGATTTAAGTGCAGAGAAATGCTCACTTTCTAAAAGTGGCATTTCTAAAATAGTAATATTAAATCCAACTTCACCAGTCAGCAGGATTTTGTATTACCATCCTGGCCATACTAAATATGACCTTCCTACTCCTTTCAGATCAGCAGCTACCACTCCAACAATGTATGAGGGCAGCCACAATGTTAGCCTATGAAGGGAGCAGGCCTCACAGTAGTATAAAAACCAATTTAGGAGTTTTACACTACCAGGACATGTAAACTACACAGGTACGTGTCCTGCCTTTTACCCACACAGCACCCTGCCCTAGGGGATACCTAGGGAACACCTTAGGGGTGACTTATATGTAGAAAAAGGGGAGTTTTAGGCTTGGCAAGTACTTTTAAATGCCAAGTCGAATTGGCAGTGAAACTGCACACACAGGCCTTGCAATGGCAGGCCTGAGACAAGGTTAAGGGTCTACTTAAGTGGATGGCACAATCAGTGCTGCAGGACCACTAGTAGCATTTAATCTACAAGCCCTGGGCACATTTGGGGCCTTATTTATACTTTTTGGTGCAAAACTGCACTAAAGCAGTTTTGCACCAAAAAGATTTGCACCGGCTTGCAGCATTTTGTAGCACAAGCTGGGCACCATATTTATGGAATGGTGCAAGCCGGTGCAAAGGGTAGGCTAGATTTTAAAAAATGACGTTAGGCAGGTTTGAGTCCAAATAAATGATTCTGACCAGATTAGCATAATTTTTTGACGCTAAGGGGCATATTTATACTCTATTTGCACTGAATTAGCGTCATTTAAAAACAAATCTAATTCAGTGCAAAACTAACTCCATATTTATACTTTGGTGCTAGACCCGTCTAGCGCCAAATTTATGGAGTTAAAGTCTACCTACCTTGCCTTAATGAGATGCAAGGTAGGCGTTCCCGTGCAAAAATGACTCTATGGCCTTAACGCCATATTTATACTCCCATGCAAACATGATGCAAGGGAGGGAGGAGGGCTCAAAAAATGGGGCAAAGCTTGCTTTGCCCCATTTTTTAAGACCTGGGTCAGGGCAGGCGTTAGGGGACCTGTATGCCTATTTCCATGGTGGAACACAGGTGCCCTCCCCAGGCCCCAGGGGCACCCCCACCCACACTAGAGGGACTGCGAGGATGGGGGACCCCATCCCAGGTAAGTACAGGTAAGTTTGCATTTTATTTTTGAAAGTGCCATAGGGGGCCCTGAAATGGGCCCCCATACATGGCACAGGGTGCAATGGCCATGCCCAGGGGACCCCTGTCCTCTGTGCTGGCCATTTCGGTGGTGGGCATGACTCCTGCCTTTTCTAAGGCAGAAGTCATGTGGCATGGTAGGTTTAGCACCATAAAATAACGCTAATCTGGTTAGAGTCATTTTTTTTACTTTAACCTGCCTAAAGCCATTTTTTGGTGCTAAACCCTCTTCTTCTATACTGCCAGCCCCGCCCGACTAAAGTCATTTTTTTAACTCTAGCCTACCCTTTGCACTGGCCTGCATCATTCCATAAATATGGTGCCCGGCTGGTGCACAGAAATGGTGCAAGCCGGTGCTAAACATTTTGGTGCAAAACTGAGTTAGTACAGTTTTGCAGCAAAAAGTATAAATAAGGGCCAATATTTTGTCAGTTTGCGCCACTTTTGCATCAAAAAATGACGTTAATGCGGGGCAAAAAAAGTATAAATCAGGGCCTTTGTGCTAGACGGGTCTAGCACCAAAGTATAAATATGGAGTTAGATTTGCACCGAATTAGAGTAAAACAAATGACGCTAATTTGGTGCAAACAGAGTATAAATATGCCGCAGATTAAAAATATGCCCCTAAATATGGTGTTAAGGCCATAGAGTCATTTTTTGCACGGGAACGCCTACCTTGTATCTCATTAAGGCAAGGTAGGTCTCCACTTTAAAAAAATGACTTTAACTCCATAAATTTGGTGCTAGAGGGGTCTAGCACCAAAGTATAAATATGGAGTTAGTTTTGCACCGAATTATAGTAAAAATAAATGACACTAATTCGGTGCAAAAAGAGTATAAATATGCCCCATAGTGCCTTCTACTAGGGACTTATAAGTAAATTAAATAGTCCAGTTGGGTATGATCCAATGTTACCATGTTTAAAGGGAGAGAGCATATGCACTTTTTAGCACTGATTAGCAGTGGTAAAGTGTGCAGAGTCCAAAAACCAGCAAAAACTGTGTCCAAAAAGTGGAGGGAGGCAGACAAAAAGTTAGGGGTGACCACCCCAAGGCTGTCAGGTCTAACATGTGTCCCCCCCAGCTGAAACTGGGGAGAGCTACCCAACCTCCTGGGAGCTCTCATCGCTAAGGTGGAAGTATCTGGAGAGACCATCAGCGTTGGCGTGGTCAATCCCCGGGCGATGCTCCACCGTAAAGTCCATCCCCTGCAGGGAAATGGACCACCTCAAGAGTTTTGGATTCTCACCCCTCATCTGCATGAGCCATCTGAGGTGCCTGTGGTCTGTCTGAACCCGGAAGTGAGTCCCAAAAAGGTAGGGTCTTAACTTCTTCAGTGCCCAGACCACAGCAAATGCTTCTCTCTCAATAGCACTCCACCCCTGCTCCCGTGGTAATAGCCTTCTGCTAATAAAGGCTACTGGTTGGTCTGAGCCCTCTTCATTTAGCTGTGCTAGAACAGCCCCTATGCCATGCTCTGAAAGCGTCTGTCTGCACAATAAATTCCTGGGAGTAGTCAGGGGCCTTGAGCACGGGGTCTTGCACTTGGCTTCCTTCAGGGAATCAAAGGCTTTCTGACAAGGCTCTGTCCAATTCACCAACCTGGGTTGTTTCTTGGAAGTGAGTTCTGTCAAGGGTGATACAATGGTATCATAGCCCTTGACAAATCTGCGGTAGTATCCAGTGAGGCCTTAAAAGGCTCTCACTTCAGTCTGTGTTCTAGGTGGTTGCCAGGCCTTGATAGTTTCAATCTTGGCCTGGAGTGGCTGCACCTTGCCACCACCTACTAGGTGTCCCAGTACACCACAGAACCCTGCCCAATCTGGCACTTACTAGCCTTGATGGTCAGGCCTGCCTGTTGCAGAGCCTGAAACACCTATTTGAGGTGGAGCAGGTGTTCCTCCCTGCTGGAACTGTGGACAGCTATGTCATTCAGGTAGGCTGCACAGTAGGCATCCTTGCCAGCTAGGACCCCGTTAACCAACCGTTGGAAGGTAGAAGGGGCATTTTTCAACCCAAATGGCATCACCTGGAACTGGTAATGGCCATCAGGTGTGGAAAATGCTGATCTCTCTTTAGCCCCCTCAGTCAGGGTGATGTGCCAGTACCCTGAAGTAAGATCAAATGTACTCAGGAACTTGGCAGCGCCTAATCTGTCTACGATCTCATCAGCTCGGGGGATGGGGTGAGCATCAGTCCGTGTGACTGAGGTGAGACCCCAGTAGTCCACACAGAACCTGAGTTCTGGCTTCGCACCGGGGGCAGCAGCCTTAGGGACCAGCACCACAGGGATGGCCCAGGGACCACTGGATTTCTCAATAACCCCTAAAGTCAACATCTTGGAGACCTCCTCCTTGATGCTGGCCTTCACCTTATCCGATAACCTGTAACTTTTGTTCTTTACAGGGGGACTGTCAACTGTGTCAATGCCATGAACACATAAGTGGGTCAGTCCAGGAGTAAGGGAGAACAGGGAAGAGAACTGCTCCAACAGCTCATAGCAGTCTCCTCTCTGATTTAGAGTCAGAGAGTGAGAGAGAATGACACCCTCCACTGACCCATCACCTTTTTTGGCAGAGAGAAGGTCGGGGAGAGGTTCACTCTCCTCTTCCGTGCCTTCATCTGTGACCAGGAGCATACTGACCTCAGACCTCTCAAAGTGAGGTTTGAGCCGGTTGTGATGGAGGACCCTTAAGGGGTGCCTAGGGGTCTTGAGGTCCACTAGGTAAGTGGCCTCCCCTTTACGCTCCTTGATCTCAAAGGGGCCAGTCCAGCAGTCCTGGAGAGCCCTGGGCTCTACTGGCTCCATCACCCAAACCTTGTCTCCAGGTGAGAACTCAACCAGAGGACTGTACGACGAAACAACGACTGCAAAAAAAACTACTGCCTTAACAACGAGGTCGGAACACCAACCTCGTTGCTACTACTAATGTTTTTACCACGAATGCCTTAACAACGATATTTAGTTGTAAAGGCATTCCTGATAAAATCATTAGCAATAGGCACCATTCACCCTACATCCCTCACCCCACCCCCCCCAACCCCACCCCAAAACCTAAAACCCCCTGACCCCCCACCCACTCCCGAAAACCAAAAATGCCCCACCCCCCAAACCCACCCCAAAACCTAAAACCCCCTGACCCCCCACCCACTCCCCAAAACCAAAAACGCCCCACCCCCCCAACCCCACCCTAAAACCTAAAACCCCCTGACCCCCACCCACTCCCCAAAACCAAAAACATCCCACCCCCCAACCCCACCCCAAAACCTAAAACCCCCTGACCCCCCACCCACTCCCCAAAACCAAAAACGCGCCACCCCCCCCAACCCCACCCCAAAACCTAAAACCCCCTGACCCCCCACCCCCTCCCCAAAACCTAAACCCACACTTACCTTCACCAAGTCCCTTCTTTGTACCTTAACCACGCATGTTCGTTGTTCAGAACATACGTAGTTAAGGCACAAAAAAACGAAGTCGTGGTTAAAAAAAGCATTGTTGCGCTTTCGTTAACCACGACCTTCGGAAAAAAAAAGTCGTGAAAAAGGATGTTTCCCCAACCAGAGTGGTCTTCCGGCCATACCACTCCTTCATCACCTCTTGACTGGCCTCGAGGTTACTCTTGGCCTGCTTCCAGAAGCGTTGGGTTTGATTGTGGAGGGCCAGCATGTAGCTGACCACATCCTGGGGAGGTGTCTTGGGAGCTTTCTCCCAGCCCTCTTTAACAATGCTTAGAGGTCCCCTGACAGGGTGACCATACAGAAGCTCAAAGGGGCTGAACCCCACCACTTTCTGGGCCACCTCTCTGTAAGCAAACAACAGGCGTGGTAAGAGTACATCCCACTTACGCCTCATGGCATCAGTCAGGCCATTAATCATGCCCTTCAGGGTCTTGTTGAATCTCTCAACGAGCCCATTGGATTGAGGATGATAAGGGGTGGTAAACCAATAGGTCACCCCACACTCATCCCACATGGACTTAATGTCCGCAGACATTAAATTTGTTCCCCTGTCAGACACAACCTCCTTAGGGAATCCCACACGGGTAAATATTCCCAACAGGGCTCTGGTCACCACAGGTGCAGTCACTGTTCTCAGAGGGATTGCCTCTGGATAGCGAGTGGCATGGTCCACCAAAACCAGGATAAACCTGTTGCCCAAGGCAGTTTTGGGGTCCAAGGGACCAACAATGTCAATGTCTACCCTTTCAAAGGGGGTGCCAACGATGGGGAGTGGGAGCAGGGGATCTTTATGCTTTTTCCCTGTCTTCCCACTAGTCTGACAGGTGGGGCAAGCTCTGCAGAAATTATCTGAGGCTAACCTCATTCTGGGCCAATGGAAGTGGGTGACAAGCCTGTTAAAGGTCTTGTCTTGGCCCAGGTGTCCTGCCAGTGGGATGTCGTGAGCCAGCCCCAGTAAGAAGGCCCAGAAACACTGGGGGACCACCAGCACACATGCTGCCCCAGGACCTGGAACCTTAGGCTCGCTGTAAAGGAGATCATTCTCCCAGTAAATATGGTGAGTGCCAGAGGCGTCACCTGCTGCTTGGGCTGTGGCCTGTTGCCTCAGACCCTCAAGGGTTGGGCATTCCTTCTGCACCTTGCGGAATTCTGCCCTGGTTGGACCACCCTCTACTTGCCAGCCAGCAAGTTCAGCTAGGTTACCCAGGTCAGCTATTTCCTCCCCAGTTGGCTCAGGGGCCTCCTCCTCCTCAGGGGCCCCGTCCACCACTGTGCGAACATTTGAGGCAGGTTTCCCGTGCCTCTTGCCCTTCCTCTTTGCAGCTGTCTGGGCCATTGTTCCAGGCTCCAGACACCCTTGACTCCCTTTCCGGGCAGCCATGGACCGTGTGGTCATGCAGACCCACTCAGGCAACCCGAACATCTCCAGGTGGGATCTGAGCTCTACCTCTTTCCAGGCAGTATGCTCAAGATCATTGCCTAAAAGACAATCTACAGGCATGGCAGGACTCACAGCTACGTTCTGAGTACCAGAGACCCCCCCACTCAAAGGGAACCAGCACCACTGGTAGGTGACTCTCGCGATTGTCAGCGACTATGACCTGGTGGAATGTATTGGGGACTATCTGCTCTGATGACACCAGCTGACTCTTGACAGTAGTCATACTGACTCCTGTGTCACGCAGAGCCTCCACCCTTTGCCCATCAATGGTGACCCACTGCCTATACTTTGAAGTATTTTCTGGCATGTAGGCTTTAGGCACCATCTCTTTTTCTCCCAGGGACACTAGGGAAACCTCTGCCTGCTCCCCAAAGCTAACTGGGATTGTTTCCCCCCGAGCGCTACACGAGCCAACCCAGGTGTCTGTCCAGTGGTGGACTATGCCCTCTTGGGGCACTGGGAGTCGCCCTTAGAGTGTCCATGCTGGTAGCACTCTAAGCATTTGGAGATGAATTTCCCTAATGTTTAATCAAAATACCCTGGCTTCTTCCCAAATCTAGAAGAGGAATGGTGACCACCACCCCGGGAATTCTTTTGGGTGCCTTCTGAGAACTTCTTATCTTTAAGTTTTTCTTCTCCCTCTTTCTTCTGTTGGGAACCCTGACCACCTTTGTGGGAGTCCCCCCAGATGCCTTTTTGGACACTATGGTGCTCACCCAGAGGTCCGACTCCACAGCAAGCTTCCTGGGGTCAGTCAGCTTACTATCTACCAAGTGCTGGCGCAACTCTGTAAAAGAAGTATTGAGTATATGCTCTCTCAGAATCAAGTCATATAACCCTTTATAATCATCTACTTTGCTGCCCCACACTCATCCATTCAGTGCCTTACTGGAAAAGTCAAAGAAATCTACCCATGTTTGTGTGGACTGTTTGGTGCTGTCCCTAAACCTCTGACGGTATTTCTCAGGGGTCAGCCCAAACTTGGCAAGTAAAATGGCTTTCTGAAGTGTGTATGTGTTTTGATCCTTTGGATCCAGTGTGAGAAGTGTGTCCCTCCCCAGTGCTGGCACATAACACCACATAGCTGTACCTCATTGCCCTTCAGGAACCTCGTGAGCCCTTAGTGCAACTTCATAAGCAGCTAGCCATTTATCCATGTCATCTCCCACCACAAAACTGGGCACCACATTTTTGGGTATACGAACCTTCTTTTCTCCAGCAGGTCTTGCCTGTATGCTGCCACCATTACTGCTGGACTCAGACTGTCTCGTCTTGATCTCCAACTCCTTGAGACTCAGTTCATGAGCCAACAATAGTTTCTTCTCAGCCAAGGCTCTCTCAGCTGCAGCTTCAGCTCTTTCAGCTTCATTCTGTTTGGCTGCTCTTTCAGCCTCAGCTTGCTTGGCTTCTCTCTCTGCCCTCCTTTCCTCTTGTTGAGCCTCAATTTTTAGCCTTGCCATTTGCAACTGAAACTCTCTCTCCTCTCTACTTTCCTCTGAGGTCAGGCTTTGATCAGAGACACTGCTCCCTGGTTTTGCAGGGGGCACAGTTGCAGTGGTAACATCCACTGGTGGCAATAAATCCTCTGGGGAGCCATCTTCTGGCTCCTCCTCCTCAGTATCCTCCTCTGAATGGGTTTCTGCCCAGGCCCTCAGCGCCGTTTAAAATTCCTCCTTTGTGGAGGCACCTTGGGTGGGTACTCCCATATCCCTGCAGAATCCTTTCAGCTGTTTGACAGTGTATGTCTCCAGCAGGGCTAGGTCAAAATCTCCTGCTTGAGACCCAGCCTGAGACATATTGAGTGAGGATTTTGGTCAAACAATTGACAGAAAAAACGAAATTAGCAGAAAAAATATAAAAATCAAGTTGACCTTCAACTGTGGATAGATAGTGAAATACTTAGCTACTGTATGTCACTGCACAAATATAAGTCCTATCCTCACCGCTGATCACCAATGTTAGAAATGGGGTCTTTGGTTGGCAGTCAGGTTACCCCCTGTCCAAGCAAGGACCCTCACTCTAGTCAGGGTAAGTCACTCACAATCCAAATTATCTTGTGCCCACCCTCTGGTAGCTTGGCACTGAGCAGTCAGGCCTAACTTAGAAGGCAATGTGTAAAGTATTGGTGCAATAAATCATACAATAACACAATGTAGCACCACAAAAATACACCACACAGTATTTAGAAAAATATTTAATATTTATCTGGATATTTTCAGGTCAAAACAATAAAAGATGCAATAAGTAAATGTAGAGATATCACTGAAAAGTGATATAAAGTGTCTTAAGTCTTTTAAAAGCAAACAAAGGGGGTCATTCCGACCCTGGCGGTCCATGACCGCCAGGGCCGGGGACCGCGGAAGCACCGCCAACAGGCTGGCGGTGCTTCCAGGGCCATTCTGACTGCGGCGGTAAAGCCGCGGTCAGAAAAGGGCAACTGGCGTTTTCCCGCCGGTTTACCCCTGGCCCAAGGAATCCGCCATGGCGGCACTGCTTGCAGCACCACCATGGGGATTCCGACCCCCTTCCCGCCATCCTGGTCCTGGCGGTAAATACCGCCAGGAACAGGATGGCGGGAACGGGTGTCGTGGGGCCCCTGGGGGCCCCTGCACTGCCCATGCCACCGGCATGGGCAGTGCAGGGGCCACCTCACAGGGCCCCATAATGATTTTCAGTGTCTGCAAAGCAGACACTGAAAATCGCGACGGGTGCCACTGCACCCGTCGCACACCAGCAACTCCGCCGGCTCCATTCGGAGCCGGCTTCATCGTTGCTGGGGCTTTCCCGCCGGCCCAGCGGGAAAGCCAGAATGGCCACCGCGGTCTTTTGACCGCGGTGCGGTCATTCAGCGGTTGGAATGACCACCAAAGTCTCCTTCAAGCACAAAGTACCTGGTTCACGTGAAAAATCTCTGCAATGGGCCACAGAGGAGGAGAAGCGTGGAAAAAAAGGGGGTGTGCGTCGATTTCACGGTGATGTGTCATTTAGTTTCCACGCAGGGACAGCTGTGCATCATTTTTCAGCGCTCGTTGTGGATCCTGTTTGGGTTGCGGGGTTTTCAGACACCCTGGGGTCTGTATGTGGAATCCTGGGCTTGTGGAGCGGAGTCACAAGCGTTGCGTCGATCCGGTGGGCATTGCATGGAAGTTTCTTCCGCACGGCAGGTGCTGCGTCGATTTCCCCTCTGGAAGTCAGGCCGCATCGTCCCAGGTCGGCTGTGTGTTGATCCTGTGAGCCGTGCGTCGATGTTCTGGTCGCGATCCAGGCACCGCGTTGATCTTCTACTTGCGAAGTCAGGCTGCATCGTTCCGGTTTGGCCTGCAGTGAATTTCTCACTGCGGGGCAGGCTGTGCGTCGTTTTTAGCAAGCTGTGCGTCAAATTTTTGCCGCACAAGGAGTCAAGTTGGAAGAGAGAAGTCTTTTTGGTCCTGAGACTTCAGGGAACAGGAGGCAAGTTCTATCCAAGCACTTGGAGAGCACTTCATCACCACAGCCAGGGAGCAGCAAGGCAGTAGGGCAACAGCAAGGCAGCAGTCCTTCACAGAAAGCAGTCAGGTGAGTCCTTTGGGCAGCCATGCAATTCTTCTTGGCAGGATGCAGGTTCTGGTTACAAGTTTCTTCTCCAGGAAGTGTATGAGGTGGTAGGGCAGAGGCCCTGTTTTTATACACAAATGTGCCTTTGACGTGTGGGAGACTTCAAAGAGTGGCTTACAAGTGCACCAGGTCCCCTTTTAGTTCAATCCTGTCTGCCAGGGCCCTCCACCCTCCCAGCCCAGGAAGACCCATTCAAAATTCAGATGTATGCAAGTGAGGTTGAGTATCCTGTGTTTGGGGTGTGTCTGAGTGAATGCACAAGGAGCTTTCAACTAAAGCCAGCCAGGCGTGGATTGTAAGGCACAGAAAGATTTAAGTGCAGAGAAATGCTCACTTTCTAAAAGTGGCATTTCTAAAATAGTAATATTAAATCTAACTTCACCTGTCAGCAGGATTTTGTATTACCGTTCTAGCCATACTAAATATGACCTTCCTACTCCTTTCAGATCAGCAGCTACCACTCCAACAATGTATGAGGGAAGCCCCAATGTTAGCCTATAAAGGGAGCAGGCTTCACAGTAGTGTAAAAACAAATTTAGGAGTTGTACACTACCAGGACATGTAAACTACACATGTACATGTCCTGCCTTTTACCCACACAGCACCCTGCCCTAGGGGTTACCTGGGGCACACCTTAGGGGTGACTTATATGTAGAAAAAGGGGAGTTTTAGGCTTGGCAAGTACTTTTAAATGCCGAGTCAAATTGGCAGTGAAACTGCACACATAGGCCTTGCAATGGCAGGACTGAGATAAGGTTCAAGGGCTACTTAAGTGGGTGGCACAATCAGTTCTGCAGGCCCACTAGTAGCATTTAATCTACAAGCCCCGGGCACATACCGCCGGCCGCCATGCGGTCACCGACATTTGGCCGCTCCGTGGTCAAAAGACTGCGGAGGCCATTCTGGCTTTCCCGCTGGGCCGGCGGGCGCCCGCCAAAGGAGTTCCCGCCGGCCCAGCGGGAAATTCCCTGCAACATAGAAGCCGGCTCCGAATGGAGCCGGCGGTGTTGCAGGGGTGCGACGGGTGCAGTTGCACCCGTTGCGATTTTCACTTTCTGCTAAGCAGACAGTGAAAATCATGCTAGGGCCCTGTTAGGGGGCCCCACAACACCCGTTCCCGCCATCCTGTTCCTGGCGGTAAAAACCGCCAGGAACAGGATGGCAGGAAGGGGGTCGGAATCTCCATGGCGGCGCTGCTTGCAGCGCCGCCATGGAGATTCAGCCCAGACAGGGGAAATCCGACGGGAAACCGCCGGATCCCCTTTTCTGACCGCGGCGGTATGGGCAGGAAAGCACCACCAGCCTGTTGGCGGTGCTTTCCGTTGTTCACGGCCCTGGCAGATTTTACCGCCAGGGTCGGAATGACCCCCATAGTGCCTTCAACTAGGGACTTGTAAGTAAATTAAATAGTCCAATTGGGTATGATCCAATGTTACCATGTTTAAAGGGTGAGAACATATGCACTTTAACACTGGTTAGCAGTGGTAGAGGGCGCAGAGTCTAAAAACCAGCAAAAACAGTGTCCAAAAAGTGGAGGGAGGCAGACAAAAAGTTAAGGGTGACCACCCTAAGGCTGTCAGGTCTAACAAATGCCATTAGGGACCTCTGCACTGAGATTCAGCAGGAGCGTGTCAGCCACCGTAGGCGCCATCACCAATTTATGGGAAAGTTTGGTGGGTTCTGCAGATCGGTCAATCGGTTTGCTAGCTCAACTGCCTTTATTTCACGATGTGCTGTGGGCATACAGGTGGAGATGGCACATTGCAGTCGGGACGTTGCACAGGGATTGGTGCAAATAACCAATGCCCTGTATGCAATGCAGACAGCACGCAGTGCTACAAATAGCGAACTGGGTGATAGGGATAGTGAGGAGTTCTCTAGCCTCAGCAGTCTTACGGTCCCTGTGATGGATCCTAGGCGTTGCAGTACCAGACACAGTACCTCCTGTGAACCCACTACAAGAGGAGCCATTGAGACCACTAAGCACTAAAGTGGAGTGCGTGGACGTAGGAAGTAATGTTGAGGACTACAGGGGACTACTGTAACATGTAGCTATACAGTTATACTATGATGCTAATAGTGTGACACTGTTAATCTCACATGTTTGCCTATAGTTCATGGCTGTGTCCTATTGACACATACGTTACCTGAAGTCAAGGTAATAAAGTTGCTAACTACAGAAATACATAATATTGAAGTGGTGTTGTCATCACTTACATCAGAAATGGTTGCGCAATATCTCAGCATGTCTTTGCCTGCCCTCTGCTGCACTGGTCCTGTCTACTGGATGATGGGGTGGTAAGGGATCACCATTTTCATCTGAGTCTGGCTCCATTGGCTCAACTGGAATGCCCCTTCTTGTTGCAATGTTGTGCAACATTGCACTTGTAGCCACAATTTTGCAGGTTGTCTATGGGCTGTACTGTAGTGCGCCTCCACTCTTATAGATGCACCTGAAGCGGCTCTTCAGCAGTCTGAAGGTCCACTCCACCACACTGCGGGTTGCCCTGTGTGCAGCATTGTACCTCCTGTCTGCCGGTGGTGCAGGGCTCAGGTAGGGCATCAGCATATAGGTCCGCACTGCGTAGGCAGTGTCTCTTGGAAGGGACAGAGAGTAAAATGAGTACTGTTGATATCTGATGTCATAAAACCATCAATGCAACATTGTCAACTATAGCTTTACCCAGTAGGTATCCTTCGCCAATCTCCCCAGCTACCAGTCTCGTGTGAATCCTTCTGTGGAGAAATCTGTACAAGTCATGTGTGCTACCTGGGTATCTGACCACGAGATCTGTTATGATGTTGGCGGCATTGCTAATCACCTGTATGCTCATCGAATGATGGTTCTTACGGTTACGATACACATACTCAGTGGCCGATGGTGGACAGATTGCTACATGAGTCCCATCAATGGCACCTATGACATGTGGGAATTGTGCAACCGGATAGAAATTAATTTTCGTCTGTTGTAATTCATGTAGGGTGTTGGAGAATCCTATCTGCTCTCGTATTTTGCTCAGCATGGCATTGAGAAATGCATTGAAGGAGCATGAGAGAGCACTCTGTGAGACCCCTCCTGCTGCTGCTATGACCCCTTGAAAGCTCCATGAGGCTAATAGGTGCAGAGAGCATAATACCTGCACATGGGTGGGAATACTATTGGTCTTGTGTGGTGTGCCCTGCAATATGGGTTGTAGATCTACTGTCAGGTCAAGTATCATGGCTGAGCTTAACCTGTACTTCTCATAGATTTCCTCCTCTGTCTGGTCAAAAAGGGTTATGTGCAATCTGAAAATGCGCTCCTGTCTCCTCCCCCCTCTCCTCAAGCCTGCCAAGATCCTCATTCTCCTCGCCATCAGGTAGAGTGCAGCCATTGTGGAAAGGAGGCTGTCATTCTGGGCCTCCTTATATAGATTGCACCTGGTTACCTCCTGATTTCAATTTGCCGTAAATTGCATGTGCAAAAGGCTATTCTGCGAATATTCGTAATTTGCGAATTGTTGATTCATCGCACTGCGACATGGTTTTATGTGTTGCAATCAGTGTATCGCAAATTGCGTCAGGATTTTCCAGATCGCTACCTGTGAATCACAAATCTTTGTCGCAGTTTGCATCACGCAAATAGCGATTCAGTAAATCATGTTGCTATTTGCGATACGCTGTTTGCGACACGCAAAAGCATTCATATTTGCTAAAATTCGCAATTTTAGCGCTTCCTTATTTTCACACTGCGAATGCCTTTCATAGATTGTGAAAGACATTTTTGCATTTGCAAACTGCGGAATTTTGTGATTTGCACCATTTGCGAATGCAAAACATTTTGATACATCTGGCTCAATGGGCCTTATGTACAGCTTGACAGACAGGATACTCAGTCACAAGTGTGACTGATATCCCATCCTTTGCATTGCAAATGCCAAAGTCTATAATGGACTTGTAATCCTGCAGATGGGTGATTCACCACACTTGTGATGGAGTAACATGTCCACCAAACTCTAAATACATAAGGTGGGGCGGAACTCACAGAGTTGTACTCTACAGAATTCTGTGGAGTTATCTAACTATTCAGAAAGATTCCTCAGAGCTTCGCCTGTGATGGAATGCCACCCGGTCCTATAGTGTCCAATATCATCTGAGGTATGGAAACTGGGAACTCGAGGTACATATTTAATGCGTGAAAGTACAAGCGAGGGGCACATGCAGGAGACACCAACAATTGCAGTCACCAAAAGATATTGGTTGTCATTACAACATCGGCGGTAAAAGCCGCTTACCGCCGTGCAGAAGACCGCCAATACACCGCCGTGGCTGCGGAAATCTGCCACAGCTATTATGACCCACATTTCGGAATCCGCCGAAATACAGACACCCACACAAGTCCGCCACACCAAAGGTCAGTGATAAACTGGCGAAAACAAATCCTCCACCGTCACGCCAACAGAAACACGCCGATGTTATCACGACCCACGAATCCATGCGGTGGTCTTTCAACCGCGGTATTCCATTGGCGGTACACACCGCCGCGCTCAATATACACACACATCTCCAAAACACCACCACATTGGACAATTCCAAATATACACACCTGATACACATACAAACACCACTCCCACACACCCAACACAATATAAAACACACACCTACATCACCCACAAACCCCTATGACCACAAATTATTGACGAAGGCCAGAGAGACTGCACAGCATAGACAACCCCACCACACAGAGGCACACAACACCATCACCCACACAACATCCACGCACAAAACACCACACACCACTACACAGCACCACACTCATCACCACAAACACCACCCCACACATCACCTACACCACCCCATGGCACGGCAAAGACACCCCAGGTTCTCAGATGAGGAGCTCAGGGTCATGGTGGAGGAAATCATACGGGTAGAGCCACAGCTATTTGAATCACAGGTGCAGCACACCTCCATAGCTAGGAAGAGGGAGCTATGGCAAAGAATAGTCGACAGGGTCAATGCAGTGGGACAGCACTCAAGAAATCGGGAGGACATCAGGAAGAGGTGGAACGACCTACGGGGGAAGGTGCGTTCCGTGGTCTCAAGACACAACATCGCGGTACAGCGGACCGGCGGCGGACCCACACCTCCTCCCCCACAACTAACAACATGGGAGGAGCAGGTCTTGACCATTATGCATCCTGAGGGCCTCGGAGGAGTCGGTGGAGGAATGGACTCTGGTAAGTCAAATCCTAACTATCATATCCCCCACCCTACCTGCATGCTATCACAGACCCCCACCCTCACCCCCTCCCCTATCACTCCAACTCCTCACTAATGTACTAATAACACAAACCACCCATCCCAACACCAAGCACTGCATGTCACAACAAAGCATGGACACCCCTCACTAAAGCATGCCCACTGCACATACCCATAACACCCCCTTCAACCATCATCACACAAGCCCCCACACAGGAATGCCAGCACTGGGGTACACGGTCACCCACCCATTGCACACCATGACACACACAGATGCAATAATCATGCTTTTACACTCCTGCAGGACCACCACCCAACGTCACCAGACAGGAGGGTCCAGACATCTCCATCCCACCCACAGAAGAGGCTCACAGTGATGACAGCAGCTCTGGCCAACTGGATCCAGATGACCAGCCCGGACCATCGTGGGCCTCGGGACAGTCGGTTCCCCACACCCAGTCACAGCCCGACACAGACCTTCCACCCTCTGGATACACTAGCACAGCACCCACCCAACGGGCCCATACCTCCGTACCCAGGACACGTCAATCAGCTGTGTGTCCACCACTACAGGGAACCCAGGATAACCCACCACCCCAACAACAACAGGGACCTGGGGGCAGTGGTAGTGGGCACATGGTCCAGGGGACGGAGGCACAGGAACACAGGGGAACTGGGAGGGCTGCTGTGCGACAGGGGGCGGACAGGCCAAGGGAACCCACTCTCCACGAGGCCCTCTCCTCCATCATGGGAGCATACCACCACTCCCAGGAGACGATGGCTACGGTCCTGGCCAAGTTTCAGGAGACCCAGCGCATGCAGGAGGACCAGTATTTGGGGTTCAGGGAGGAACTCAGAACCATCAGCTCCGCCCTGGGCACCATCGTAGGGGTGCTGAAGGACATACTGAACACCATGAGGGACACTGTGGCACTCCGAGGAGCCCCTGACACTAGCATGGAGGATGAACTGCCCACCACCTCCGCCGGCGCTAGTGGACAGGACGCCCTGCCACAGGACCACCACACCAGCACCCCACCCCCTGCAGACGGTGAACCACCCTGCAAGCGGTCCCTGAGATCCAGGAACAGGACAGAGCATGATGGCAAGACCCCAGCCAAGAAATGAGACCACCCTGATTGTCATCCCACTGTCCCACTTTGTAACCCTGTACATATTGGAACTGCCCCAGCTCCACTTCCTATGCCCATATGGGCAGTGCACCTGTGAGACTAATAGACTGGACTCTGCCATGGACATTCCTCCACCATCACCCCTCACCATTTTACCACCCCCTCAAATATTTAGCACAAAACAATCTGGAGTCAGTCTGTGATTTTGAAAATGTGTATTAGCTATGACAGTGACAAAATCCGTTCTCAAATGTAATGTCAACATACCTATGTCACACATCACAAGTCCATGAAGAATGCAAGCAGATGACACACGTTGGAAACCGTAATGGAAATGTACAACTCAGTTACCAAATACTGCTTGAAATTGACAGACAGGATATAGGTAGAAGTGTGAAAGTACTTGTAGTAGGCAAGAAAGTGTTCTCACCTGTGTGTCACTGGATGTATTGATGGATGACTGAGTCCCTGTTGTCAATATCTTCTTCCTCTGCTTCCTCCTCAACACTGTCCACAGGCTGCACGGCTGCTACAACACCGTCATCTGGACCATCCTCCTGCAGAAAAGGCACTTGGCGTCACAAAGCAAGATTGTGAAGCATACAGCAGGCGATGATGATCTGGCACACCTTCCTTGGTGAGTAGAGTAGGGAACCACCTGTCATATGGAGGCACCTGAACCTGGCCTTCAGGAGGCCGAAGGTGCGTTCGATCACCCTCTTAGTCCGCCCATGGGCCTCATTGTAGCGTTCCTCTGCCCTCGGATTCCTCACTGGGGTCAGTAGCCATGACAGGTTGGGGTAACCAGAGTCCCCTAATAGCCACACACGGTGCCTCTGGAGTTGACCCATCACATAAGGGATGCTGCTATTCTGCAGGATGTAGGCGTCATGCACTGAGCCAGGGAACATAGCATTTACCTGGGAGATGTACTGGTCTGCCAAACATCCCATCTGTACATTCATGGAATGATAACTCTTCCGGTTCATGTACACCTGTTCACTCCTGTGGGGGGGGACCAAAGCCACATGGGTCCCATCAATGGCACCTGTGATGTTGGGGATATGTCCAAGGGCATAGAAGTCACCTTTAACAGTAGCCAAATCCTCCACCTGAGGGAAAACGATGTAGCTCCTCATGTGTTTCAGCAGGGCAGACAACACTCTGGACAACACGTTGGAAAACATAGGCTGGGACATCCCTGATGCCATGGCCACTGTTGTTTGAAAAGACCCATTTGCAAGGAAATGGAGCACTGATAGCACCTGCACTTGAGGGGGGATCCCTGTGGGATGCGGATAGCTGACATCAGGTCAGGCTCCAACTTGGTACACAGTTCCTGGATTGTGGCACGGTCAAACCTGTAGGTGATGATTAAATGTCGCTCATCCATTGTCAACAGGTCAACCAGCGGGCGGTACACCGGAGGATTCCGCCATCTCCTCACATGTCCCAGCTGACGGTGCCTAGGACGGACAACAGCGACCACAGAGTCAAGCAACTCAGAAGTATGTACCCACAGCTACACAGAACACGAAACGTAATCCAAAAAGTTGTCTGTATGTGTGTTGAGTCCAGGCCTAGGTATGTGTGACACAGTTGAAAATGAAGCCATGTGGGCCCCTGAAATGGCGGCTGCCTGACCTCTAAACTGGGACAATGGGATGTGAGGTAACTGCGCTGGCGTTCTACACCGTCGCGGTAGGTGGTCGAAGACTGCTGCGCAATGCTGCATTGGTTAACATTGGACCCTATGGGTCCCAGGAGCCAATGACGAAGTGCGCTGGCGGTGATGGTACGCACCGCCGCGGACGTCACCGCTGCGGACGTTTCCGCCATTTTCTATCTGTTGAATCACTCTATACCTGATCTTCGACAGGAGAGGACCTATACTGCAAGTGCTGCTGTGACCTCGGTCTGGAAGAGACAATGGCTTGTGCATCCGGGGAAAGGGCCCCTGCCTTCACTGCACAGGAGTTGGAGAAGCTCGTGGTCCTCCCCCAGTACACGCTACTCTATGGTCCTCCAGACCAACAGGTAAGTACACAGGGAGCAAGTTGTATGTGCTATGCCTGGGTGGAGAGGGCTGGTTGTAAGAAGGAAGCGGGCAGAGTTCTGCGAGCATGAAGGACCGTGAATGCATGTGCCACATGGCAAGGGTAGAGATGTGGGCCACTCACTTCGACAGTGCAGTTGGTAATTGTTAGAAATGGGGTTTTTGGTTGGCAGTCAGGTTACCCTCTGTCCAAGCAAAAGCCCTCACTCTAGTCAGGGTAAGTCACACACTATCCAAGATTATCCTGTGCCCACCCTCTGGTAGCTTGGCACGAGCAGTCAGGCTTAACTTAGAAGGCAATGTGTTAAGTATTTGTGCAATAAATCAAACAATAACACCATATAGCACCACAAAAATACACCACACAGTGTTTAGAAAAATATATAATATTTATCAGGATAATTGTAGGTCAAAAAGAATAAAGTTGCAATGGAAAATTGTAGAAATATCACAGGGAAGTGATATAAAGTGTCTTTAAGTCTTTAGAATGTAACAAAAGTCTCTTTCAAGCACAAGTACCTGGTTAGGAGTGGAAAAATCTCCTCAGAGGGCCACAAGAGAAAAGGTGCGTGGAAAAAGGGTGTGTGCGTCGATTTCTCCCCAGCACACACGGACTTGCGTCGTTATTTTCCACGCGGGGAAGTCGGGCGTATTTTTCCGGCGCGTGGACAGTCTCTTTCTGTGGATCGCGGGGATTACCAGATGTCCCGGGTCTGTGCGTGGATTCTCCTGCTTGTTCTCCGGCTGCGCGTCGATCTGCGGGGCTACGCGTCGAATCTACGAACTCACGGCAGGCGTCGCGTCGATTTCTCCTCTAGACTTCGATCTGCGGGGCTGCGCGTTGAAATTACGATCTCACGGCAGGCGTCGCGTCGATTTCTCCTCTAGAGGTCGGGCGGCGTTGTCCTTGCGAGGCCGTGCGTCGGATCTTCGATCGTCCCAAGAGCGTCGCGTCGATCAGCGTCGGTGTGCGGCGTTTTTCTCGCCGCGAAACAAGCTGTGCGTCAAAATTTTCGCTGCACGGAGTGTCCAAGTAAAAGAGAGAAGTCTTTTTGGTCCTGAGACTTCAGGGAACAGGAGGAAAGCTCTATCCAAGCCCTTGGAGAGCACTTTCACAGCCAGACAAGAGTTCAGCAAGGCAGCAGGGCAACAGCAAGGCAGCAGTCCTTTGTAGAAAGCAGACAGGTGAGTCCTTTGAGCAGCCAGGCAGTTCTTCTTGGCAGGATGTAGTTTCTGGTTCAGGTTTCTTCTCCAGCAAGTGTCTGATGAGGTAGGGCAGAGGCCCTGTTTTATACCCAAATGTGCCTTTGAAGTGGGGGAGACTTCAAAGAGTGGCTAAGAAGTGCACCCGGTCCCCTTTCAGTTTAATCCTGTCTGCCAGGGTCCCAATAGGGGGTGTGGCAGTCCTTTGTGTGAGAGCAGGCCCTCCACCCTCCCAGCCCAGAAAGACCCATTCAAAATGCAGATGTATGCAAGTGAGGCTGAGTACCCTGTGTTTGGGGTGTGTCTGAGTGAATGCACAAGGAGCTGTCAACCAAGCCCAGCCAGACGTGGATTGTAAGGCACAGAAGGATTTAAGTGCAAAGAAATGGTCACTTTCTAAAAGTGGCATTTCTAGAATAGTAATATTAAATCCGACTTCACCAGTCAGTAGGACTTTGTATTACCATTCTGGCCATACTAAATATGACCTCCCTGCTCCTTTCAGATCAGCAGCTGCCACTTCAACAGTGTATGAGGGCAGCCCTAATGTTAGCCTATGAAGGGAGCAGGCCTCACAGTAGTGTGAAAACGAATTTAGGAGTTTTACACTACCAGGACATATAACTACACAGGTACATGTCCTGCCTTTTACCTACACAGCACCCTGCCCCAGGGGTTACCTAGGGCACACCTTAAGGGTGACTTATATGTAGAAAAAGGGGAGTTCTAGGCTTGGCAAGTACTTTTAAATGCCAAGTTGAGGTGGCAGTGAAACTGCACACACAGGCCTTGCAATGGCAGGCCTGAGACAAGGAAAAGGGGCTACTTAAGTGGGTGGCACAACCAGTGCTGCAGGCCCACTAGTAGCATTTAATTTACCAGCCCTATGCACATAAAGTGCACCTTACTAGGGACTTATAAGTAAATTAATAGTCCAATCAGGTATGATTCAAGGTTACCATGTTTTAAGGGAGAGAGCATATGCACTTTAGCACTATCTAGCAGTGGTAAAGTGCACAGAGTCTATAAACCAGCAAAAACAGTGTCCAAAAAATGGAGGGAGGCAGGCAAAAAGTTAGGGGTGACTACCCTAAGGCTGTCAGGGCTAACAGTAATGACTTCTCTTCTTCCCCTGTACATGTCATGTAGGTCAGCGTCCACCAGAAGAAGGATATTTGGCGTGCCATCGCCAAGGACGTCCGGACCCTGGGGGTCCACGAGAGACGGAGCACCCACTGCCGTAAAAGATGGGAGGACATTCGCCGCTGGAGCAAGAAGGCGGCGGAGGCTCAGCTGGGGATGGCCTCCGAACGTGGGAGGGGTGCCCGTCGCGCCATGACCCCCCTGATGTACAGGATCCTGGCGGTGGCCTACCCTGAGTTGGATGGGCGCTTGAGGGCATCACAGCAGACACAAGGGGGTGAGTACACTATCATTCAGTAGACTTTGCGCGCAGTGAAGGTGTCTGGGTGGGGAGGAGGGATGTGGGTTTCCCTAGGCCAGGGTGAGTTCCGCAGGCTAGGCCCCTCCATAATGCAGGCCATGTGGCACTCCACCCCACCTCTGTAGAGTGCCAAGTACAGGTATACATGCCCCTGTGTCATCTATGTGTGCTGATGTCCACCATAGCCATGTAGGCTATATCTCAGGAACTGCATCAGTAGAGCCCAACAGCGCGGTGCAGTGCAGGGGGCTGCTGTGTCTGTTTTGTCCGCCAACGGTAGCGGTAAGCCATGCACTCAACCTGTCTTTCTTCTGTCGTCCCCCCCCCCCCTTTTTGTGCTCTCCCTGTTCTTTTGTGCATCAGCATCATCAGGCGGAGGTACAGTGGCACCTGAGCACGAGGGAGCTGCATCCCACATGGCCATGGAGGGCCACACCACGGACTCGGAATACACCAGTGGGAGGAAGGGCGAGGGGAGCTTCACGGCGGGGACAGGATCAGCAACCAGCGACACGGACTCATCCTCCGATGTTAGCTCCCTTGTGGTGGCGGCAAAATCTGTGCCCCCCACTTCTACAGGTACAGCCGCCACCCCCCCTACCAGCACTGCCCTCCCAGCAGCCCCTCAGCCGTCGCCCCGTGCCCGCTCACCCAGGAGGGTGGGCATCACCTTAGCCCCAGGCACCTCAGCCCCTGCCCCTGTCACCTCTGCTGCCCTCAGTGAGGAGGCCATTGACCTCCTCAGGTCACTCACTTGAAAGGGAGTTGCAACACAGTAATGCATTCCTGGAGGGCATTCATTCTGGTTAGACTACCCTTCATCGAACCCTGCAATCTCTGGCCTCAGCACTGATGGCAGCCATTGTCCCTGTGTCTAGCCTCCCCCCTCCAACTTCCTCCACCCACACCCAATCCCCTGTACCCCAGCCTATCCCAAGCACACCATCAGACCAGCCTGCACACACGTCAACACACAAGGGAAGCTCAGGCAAACATAAGCACCACACATCCCACAGGCACTCACGCAAGCATCACACACATACAGACACAGCAACATCCACTGCCTCCACTGTGTCCCCCTCCTCCTCGTCTCCCTCCTCCCTCCCAGTGTTGTCTACACTCTCACCTGCATGCACTACCACTACAGCCACTACGTCCCGCACCAGCACACCCACCAGCACACCCGCTCACCTGCACTCACCATCCCCACTACCATTTACACGTCCCATGTGTCCTCTCCCAGTGTGTCTGTGACGCCCCCTCCCAAAGTACACAAACGCGGGCACACACCCAGCCAACATCCATCCACCTCACGACAGCCTCCAGCACATGCACCTGCACCCAAATCAACAAAAGTTACACCTCCTACAACCACCTCCTCTTCCTCCACTCCCAGACCCCCTCCAGCTACCCGTCCCAGTGTTCATCAGAAACTTTTCCTGAACAACCTTGACCTCTTTTCCACCACCCTGCTCCAATTCATAGGTCCCGTACTAGCACCTCAGCCAAAAAATGTCTGGTACCAGTGGTGCCTGTTAGAGGTATGTGGAGTGAACCGGGCACCAGGGCAGCCAGTGTGACACGGAGCCACAGCACAGCCAGTCCCAAACCCCTGTGAAGCACCAGAAGTTGGACAGTTCCCGATGGGATGGGGGAAGACTCCAGCCGGCAAAGCGCTCACAAGGGTCCCGGGGGGACTGTCCACTCAGCTGTGACTCCTCCCAAAGTGGGGAAGGGGCAGAAGAAAGCGCCAAAGTCTGGGAAGAGCAGCACGGCGGAGAAGCCCGCCATCATCCCCGCTGCCCAGGAGGCCACCGCCAGCCCCATTGTCAGTGGCCAGGAGGCCACCGCCAGAGTCAGTGCCCATGAGGGCAGTCCCATCGTCAGTGGCCAGGAGGCCACCACCAGAGTCAGTGCCCAGGAGGGCAGTCCCATCGTCAGTGGCCAGGAGGCCACCGCCAGAGGCAGTGCCCAGGGGGGCCCCAGCAGCCACCGCCCAGCTGGGTAATGAGGGACCGCCATGGCAAACACCGCTGCACAGGTCAGGGACAGCAAAGTCAAGCACCGCTGAACAGGGCAAAGACCGCTGAACAGGGCAAAGACCGCCATGGCATGAACTTCTGAACAGGTCAGAGACAGTAAAGTCAAGCACTGCTGAACAGGGCAAGCACTGCCAACTCAAGCACCGCTAGCCCATGAGCGGCAGGGGCAGTGACGGAACTGCGACCGTCACGGGGAGAGTGATGCACTCTGGGCACCAGTCACCCTGCAGAACCAGTGGAGAAAGGCATCCACTCAGTCTGTCCTGCACAGGATGAAACTCTCTGGGCACCAGTCCCCCTCCAGAACCAGTGGAGAAAGGCATCCACTCAGTCTGTCCTTGGCAGGATGAAGCACTCTGGGCACCAGTCCCCCTCCAGAACCAGTGGAGAAAGGCATCCACTCAGTCTGTCCTTGGCAGGATGAAGCACTCTGAGCACCAGTCCCCCTCCAGAACCAGTGGAGACTTGAGAGACTGTGGCTTTGCACTCCCCAGGATGAAGCAGTGGGCAACCCACCCACTGTAGAGACTTGAGAGACTGTGGCTTTGCACTCCCCAGGATGTAACAGTGGGCAACCCACCCACAGTAGAGACTTGAGAGACTGTGGCTTTGCACTCCCCAGGATTGAACAGTGGGCAACCCACCCACTGTAGAGACTTGAGAGACTGTGGCTTTGTACTCCCCAGGATGTAACAGTGGGCAACACACCCACTGTAGAGGCTTGAAAGACTGTGGCTTTGCACTCCCCAGGATTGAACAGTGGGCATCCCACCCACTGTAGAGACTTGAGAGACTGTGGCCTTGCACTCCCCAGGATGTAACAGTGGGCAACTCACCCACTGTAGAGACTTGAGAGACTGTGGCTTTGCACTCCCCAGGATAAATCAATGGTCATGGAGCCCCCTCGTGGATCTGGTGTGGTGCTGTCATCCGGCTGAGGTGCCCCCCTTTCCTTCCCCCTGAGGTGCCTTTTGTATTTCTATCTAATGCCCCAGCAGTGTTCTCTCCGTTTTGCTCAGATATCGTGTGTGGGCCTCGCCCATGCATTTTGGGCCAAGTGGTCCACGGACATTGAATGGTGCACTACCTGCACTACTCATCGTGATGTATATTTTGTTGACTGTGTATATAAATCTGTATAAATTTGGTTACTGTATTTTAATATATTACAATGGTTGCACTCATTTCCTTTTGTCTTTGCATTCTTCCGGGGGGTTTGGGGGTTGTTACTGTAATGTTTGGATATGCATTGGTGTGTGTGTTGTAGTGGGTGAGGGTCGGGTTGGGGGTGGGGGTGTTGCGCGTGTGTGTCCCTGACTTTTGCCTCCCCCCTCCCCTATGTCGTAGGTGCAGTACTCACCGTTGTCTTCGGCGCCGGCGTTGCTGATGTGCGTACAGGAGCAGGAAGACTATCGCAGGGAGTATTTGGAGTTCCGGCTCCATGGTGTCCTCCTTCCTCGTGGAGTGTGTAGAGGTGAGCGTTTTCCCATTTAAATGGCTGTTTCCGCCGTGTTTTTATCCACGGTGAATCCACCCCGGAAAAGGTGGCAGATTGGTAGGTTGTGATACTGTGGGCGGTACTTTGTCTCCCGCCTGTCTGTTGGCGGTGACCACCGCGATGTTTGTCTTTACCGCCGTGGCGGGCGGAGTGTTAAAGTGGCTGTCTTTGTTGGCGGTTTCCGCCACGGTCATAATTCCCTTTTTTTTTCCCGCCGGCCTGTTTGCGGTCTTCCCGCCGCTTTAACACCGTCCGGCAGGGTTGTAATGACCCCCATTGTCTGCCTCTGGCCAGCTCCCTGCCTGAGAATGGGGAATGGTATGTACGCATGAGAGGGCTTGCTGAGGAGGGATATCTTTGGATGTGGTGCAAGACAGTGCAGATTGGGTACAACATTCATGTGACATTCTGATAAGCCCTGAAACTTGTTTTGCCCTGAGTGCCCTGAATAAACTGTGTCCGTGTACACTTTAAGAAGGCACTGTAACTTCCGATATGTAAAATATTCATTTCTATAAAATATTTCTACAATCTCATGCACATAGATCCAGCGCTTGGTTCCTAGAAATGCTGAGTTATATTCTTTCAGAGGTAACTTTGCGAACCGCTGGGTGGGTTCTCTCACCTGTTTTCTTTGGTTGTCACTCTTTGCAGTCAGCGCTAGGGCCACAACTTGATCGTCAGGTGGAGCCTCAGCAACACCCTAGCGCAGTTCCCTTTCATTCATTTGCCTGGTGGCCACATGCCAGAGTTTTTCTGGGAGCTCCTAATCGTACCCTTTCCGCCATAAGTATTGTCCGAAAGCAGCGCAGTGCAGTTACCTTCTCATTCCAGTACTCTAACTCGCAAGCACTCAATCGAAGTTACCATGGAGCTGAATGTAAAGCCCAACCCACAGAAGAGTACGTTTCTTATCTCTTACCATAGTATCCTGTGTCACATGCTTCTCCTCTCCCCAAAATAGTTTTCTAAGTGCATTTAGCAAGGGGTGTGCCAAACTCTGCACTCCGAGCAGAGTGTGGAGTGGCAAAACTCTTTGAACTCCGCCCGATAAGGTTCCCTAATCTGCAGATTGATGCAGGTCAGCACGTTGATGCTGGGGGATTGTTAACAGCACCTACAGCAGGACATGCTATAGACATTTGCATAAACACCACTTCAGACTTATAAAGTAATCAAGGATAAGAAAACAGGAATAGTCATATTTGTTCCCCATATCTGAACAAAACTGGTTAGGAAGCAAACAGTAAAAGAGTTCCTGGAGCAGTTAGCCTAGCTGTGCAGTCCTTCACATAGAGATCGAACTGTTGGCATACGAGCGCTCTATGCGTCATGGGTGATTGTTCCTGGCTTGCTTATGATGGTGGAAAGGGCATCAGGGGTTTTTGCTCTTTGCAAAGAATAAAAAAAGGTAGGTTGATGGTGACCAGTCCTGAGGCCCACACAGAGTGAGGGAGTTGCTCTGGGGGTGGTGTCGAACAATGAAGGTATGGGTAGGTGGGAAACTAGTTTTTCTCCGATGAAAATACTGGCTTTGCTGCTAACAGGGGCAAAGAGATGGATGTTTTGTTTGGTATTTCAGGAAAACAGCTATTATGAAGTAGGTTCTGTGATCCCTCTTAACATTATAGTTGGACCTATAAAAGGTCAAAGGATAAAGAGTCCCCCTCAAAGTGCATGGATGCCCATATGTGAGCAATTATGCCAGATTCCCCCATGGCATACCTTAGAATAAAATCAGAAGAAAGAAAGGTCTTACATTGTCTTGTGGAGCAGCAGTATGATGCAAGCAGTGCATAGAAAGCAACTTCCACTTGTAGCACAGACCAGGTGCAAAGTTAGGTTTTCTCTTTGTACCCACAGTGAAGTGCTCTGGCAAGAAGCATACTTTCAGGAAGTTCAAATCCCAGATACATTGTGAGCTTCTGACAACAGCTCAGATATAGGCACAAGCCTATTGAAATAGAAAGACACATGACACAGTTCTTCCCTTTATATGATATCTCAAAGCGTGGCCATAGGGATCAAGTTATTCTTGTTTTTACTGGGTAAGGTTTGCTAGAGCAGAAAATACCAGTAATAAATCATTTATAAAAATCTCCGCTTTACTACTGGACCCCAGGCAATGAACCTTGGAGGTGTAGTTAGAGACAAGTAGCAGCTGCAATAAAAATATTTAAAATTTTTCAGTATATATATTAATGACATGTCTTTTAAAAGTCAATGTTGAGAGTTTGAATGAAGGTTAAGTATTCACATTTTCAGTTTTCTTAATTTCGCATCTTTATTGACAAAATACAAATCATATATCTAAGATTTATAAATCACATTTAAACAGAACAATGCACTAAGCACTTTCCATACAATTTAATTTACTAGTCTAATCTAGACTATGGCGGTCATTCTGACCGCGGCGGGCGGCGGTAGCCGCCCGTCATGCTGTTACCGCCATTTGTCCGCTCTTCGGTCAAAAGACCGCGGCGGCCATTCTGGCTTTCCCGCTGGGCCGGCGGGCGCCCGCCAAAGAAGCGCCCGCCGGCCCAGCGGGAAAGGCCCTGCAACACAGAGGCTGGCGGTGTTGCAGGGGTGCAACGGGTGCAGTGGCACCCGTCACGATTTTCACTGTCTGCAAAGCAGACAGTAAAAATCTGTATGGGGCCCTGTTAGGGGGCCCCTGCACTGCCCGTGGCATGGGCAGTGCAGGGGCCCCCAGGGGCCCCACAACACCCGTTCCCGCCATCCTGGTTCTGGCGGTGAAAACCGCCAGAAACAGGCTGGTGGGAAGGGGGTCAGAATCCCCATGGCGCCGGTTCCCCTTTTCTGACCGCGGCTTTACCGCTGCGGTCAGAATAGCCCTGGAAGCACTGCCAGCCTGTTGGCGGTGCTTCCGCTGCCCTCCGCCCTGGCGGTCAGAGACCGCCAGGGTTGGAATGAGGGCCTATGTTTTTTTAAAAGAAAGACAGATGAATGAGCTAAAGGAACCCATAAAGAGTTCATAAATCAAAGATGTGAAAGCATTTAGAAACTCAGTATAGTTTAGAACAAGTCGGTTTCAGGCAAAATCCTTGGATTTGAATTTAAGTGTCAAAAATAAAGCAGCTCATAGTGAGTCTGAGTTGTATCTCAGAGAGTGTCTGTGAGAAATCACAGAGCATCAGAATAGAGGAGGGGATTGCTGCCTAATGATCCCAAGCCTCTAAGGCCTCTCTAAAGTGTCCCTAAAATCTTCTGAAAGCATTCGCCCAAGCTTCTCTGAAAAACATCCTCACACTAATCTGGGAACATACATTTTATAATCAGCTTTTCAGCTGCTAGGATAACCCAGAAAGAAAATACAAGCATTTTATTCTCATTTTCAGGCCTACCTGTTATTTCTACATGTTTAATTTTGCATACAATATTTCTTTAATTAGAAAATGCTCTTCCACATTCAAGGAGAAAAGCCAAACTCTAGGGAGGCAAAACTGCTTGGAATTGTGGGGAATTAGCTTATGTAGGGAGCACGGCCCCATAGGTACAGAGTGGCAGGAGTGTATAGTTACAATCAAAACATAATAGGGCCTCATATGCATGTTTCCACTCCAGTTGTGAACAAATGAGACTTACATGATCTGGGACACTCCCAGACCTGGGCCTATAAGCCAAGTATACCCATGCAGGGCTCCGGCATATGATCCCTTACAAACTGGAAGTCAGTAGGAAGACACTTAAACACAGGTAAGGCTGCTGCAGAATACTTGGGCCCTGATTTATACTTTTTAGTGCAAAACTGCACCAACTCAGTTTTGCACCAAAAAGTTTAGCACAGGATTGCACCATTTCTGTGCACCACCGGAGCACCATATTTATTAAATGGTGCAAGCTGGCGCAAAGCGTAGGCTGGCGGCCAAAAAAATGACTTTAGTCGGGTTGGGCTGGCAGTATGGAAGAAGGGGTTTTTGCACCACAAAATTACATTAGGCATGATAGAGTAAAAAAAATGACTTTAACCTGCATAAAGTCACTTTTTGATGCAAAACCATCCATACCAAATGACTCCTGTCTTTTAAAAGACAGGAGTCATACCCACCACCACAATGGCCAGCACAAAGGACCAGGGTCCCCTGGGCATGGCCAATGCACCCAGTGCCATGGGAGGGGGCCCATTTCAGTGCCCCCAATGGCACTTTAACAAACAAAATAAAACACTTACCTGTACTTACCTGGGATGGGGTCCCTCATCCTCTGCTGTCCCTCTGGTGTGGGTGGAGGTGTCCCTGGGGCTGGTGGAGGGCACCTGTGGGCTTATTGCATGGTGTTCCACCATGGAAATTGGCATACAGGTCCCCTAACGCCTGCCCTGACCCAGGCTTTACAAAATGGGGCAAAGCAAGCTTTGCACCATTTCTTGACCCCTCTTACCTCCCGTGCACCATTTTTGCATGGGAGTATAAATATGGCGTTAAGGCCATAAAATCATTTTTTGGATGGGAACGCCTACCTTGCGTCTCATTAAGGCAACATAGGTTTCCACTTCCAAAAAATGACTTTACCTCCATAAATTTGGCACTAGACGGGTCTACCACCAAAGTATAAATATGGAGTTAGTTTTGCACAGAATTAGAGTAAAAATAATGACGCTAATTCGGTGCAAACAGAGTATAAATGTGCCCCTTGATGCTCAAGGGGTGTATTTTAGTGCATGGATTGACCTCCAAGGCCTCTGGGCATTATCAGAGCTGAAGAGACCTAGGGCCAGATGTATGACCATCGGTGTTTGAGACTCCCAAATTGTGAGTCGCAAACACTGATCTACAACTGTGTCTGAGACTCTGTTTGCAATTCCTAAATGGTTCATAAGGGGTCTGCCTCATTAATATTCATGACGCAGGTCCCAATTGGTGACCCATTGTGAATGGGTGGCGCTCATAGGGATGGTGGCCTACTGGGGTCAGCAGACCTCCATGTCTGTGAGTGCTTATTAAATAAAGTGTTTTTTTAATGCAGCCTGTTTTTCTTTAAAGAAAACGGGATGAATTTCAAAAATAAAAAGTTTTCTTTTCACTTTTTTGATGGGCAGTAGTTTGCGGACCACTGCCTGCTCTGAAAAAATGTTGGTACCCCCATTCACAAAGGGGTCCTTTGGGGCCCCATCCCATTTGTGAGTGGGTTACCGTATCCTTCAAGGAGTCGGTAAAGTATGAATGTTTTGCAACCACATTCCCGGTCACAAAACATTCACACATTCCAGTGCGACTTGCTATTATTAAGTTACTCCCTTTACACTGCCCTTCCTAATAGTGACTTGCAAACCCTATTTTGCGAGTTGGTAATAGCTACTGACTAGCAACACAGGGCTGGTACATAGGAAAGTGAATTTTATCAGCCACAAATGGCCCGATGGGCAGCTTGTGACCTGTAAAATGCATTGTACATCTAGCCCTAGAGCTTTATTTAGAGTCTAGCAGATAAGATACTCCATCACAAATGTGGTGGATTTCTGGACAGTCTGCCACAAAAGTGATGGTTGTTCCATCTGCTCTATTACAAGTGCACTGTAGCCTGTGGCATTTGTGAAATGGCTAACAGGTTCTCCATCACAATATGATAGAGTATTACATCTGGCAAGCTCAAATAAAGGCCAAAGATCTTCTGATTTGCACAGTGGCTGATGAAGCCTCTAACATTGGCATGAACATAATCTTGTATACAGTGGACTGTCCTTTAGCACTGGTCTTTACCAGTGGAGGTAAAGCATGTTTACTCCACTGTTTGTGCATGTCTGTGCCATAGGTGCTGGTGAGGTGCTAGTGGGGTTATCAGGTATGATAACAAGAAAGCCACTCTGGATTGGGCATCAGGGAAAGTGTGCGGTCGGCAGGTAAAATGTAATTCCACTTGAGCCACGAAAAATTGCGCTTTTAAGGGATCGCCTGAGAAACATTCTGGAGGAGCTGGGGGAATGGCTGAAGGAACGATGAGGGAAATGTTCATAGGATTACCTCCAGAAGCCTGAGAAGAAGGACCAGGCCAAGACACACCAATGGGATTTTGTTCCTTCTTCTCTACCTTTTCCTGTAACTGACTCACTCTCTCAGCTAGGCTAGCTGCTATATCTTTGGATGACATTACCCCTCCTTGGAGCCATGTGATAGCCTTGACTAGCTCATCCAAAGAAGCCATGCTGAGAACACACACAAGCCAGATGTCCTAACATGCTCTTAGCGAGCACACACAACACCTCCATCTCATCACAACCATCCTTTACAGTGGGTAGATCAGGTTCTCGTCAAAATCTGGATTTGAGCTGCAAATTCATATCATTCTGGCATAAGGAAAGATGTATGTTTCTGTTCATTTTGCATAGTTTAAATCTTTTTCTGTTTCTAATATTTTCCGCTGTCTGACAACATTTCTAAGTTGATGGGAGCTCTGCCCAATAATTGATTTTATAACCCGACTAATCCTTTTTCCTTCTCTTGGTCACACACAATAGAGGATGTAATACTCTTCTGCAGAAACTCTTTTTCTAAGCATTTCCAAAAGTTATTGTGGTTCTTTCAGAAAATAAGCTTAACCTGAACAATTATTTGTTTGCGCTAGGAATTGAACTTGGCAGGACAAAGTATCATATGTCACAGCTGTCACAAATTTTGTATTCTGAGTTTGGTGCTTTTCATACATTATCAGAAACATATGTAATAGCAGTCACTATTCAGGCCAAATATATTACACCTCAGAAGGGATGAAATGTTGCTCCTGCGTTGTTGGGTTTCTGTGAAGCCTAATTATGCTACATGAGACATTTCTGCCTATGGGTAAAACTTTACTTTTCCAAGGCGAAACATCACAACACTTATGTAACTGACCTGAACTGCAACAGATAATTTAACAATGTGCCACTTCCTACTATTTGTTACTTCCAGTGTCAGTCTGTTGGCTGGACACAATGCCAAAACTGTCTGTTATGACAGGGTAGGAGATGTGAATGGAGACAGCATTTTACACAGTGCAAAGTGTAGCTAAGGCCAGATTAACAGACATCAGAAGTCACAGGTTCAGAGGTACAAAAAGCAAAGAAGCTTGGGGGTACTTTATGAACATAGCTTCCCCAGTTTCCCTGATCTGAGCATGGGCAAACATTTCAATTCTGGTTCTTAGCACCATTCCTAACCATTGGTGACTTCCTCATGCCACAGGAAACTTAAATGTGCAGAGGGCTGGTCTCACCTGCCAAAAGACAAATCCTGTGCTGAAACTAACATGACGAAGGCTCATAGACATTAGTTGATAACACTGCATCCTGTCTTCATTCTCTTCTCACCCTCAATGTCTAACCATTCGGACATCCTTCAGTAGGAACAGTAAGGGCTTTGCCCAGTTTTTAGGACAGTCCAGTAATATATAACGATTTTTGGGCTCTTTCAGTACCGTTCAGTTATGAGCTTCACGTCTTTTAGGAGAGGCTGGGAGACACTGTGGGTCTCATTATCACCCTGGCGGTCACCAAACCGGCAGGGTCACAGTCTCGGCCAGACTGCCACCAAATCGGCGATCTGACCATGACATTACAGCTGTGGCGAAAGCACCACGATCCGAGCACCGGCATCACCACTTTTCGGCCGCCAGGCAGCCAGGTGGTTTCGGCAGACCCAATCCGCCAGGGCAGCACTGCGATCCCTCTCTCTGCTGGCATGTAAATGCTGGCAGAGACGGGCCCCTGCACTCCCCATGCACTTGGCATGGGCAGTGCGGGGGCCACTCAGGCCACCCCTGTCGTGCATATCACTGTCTACTTTGCAAACAGTGATTTGCGCAACAGGTGCTGGTGCACCCGATGCACAACAGAATTGCCGCTGGCCGTATTATGAGCTGGTGTCAATGTCTCAGAGAAAATGAGAATGCAATAAAAATTAGGATTTCATACGCACCTAGAATGGGCGTTTGGGCCGGCTTTAGGGCAGGGCAACTCGTGCATCTGCACCTGGCTCTGAATTTGGAGAGTTCCTTGTGTGTCCAACAGCAAAAATAATTATTAATGTCTCTGCTGACGAGAGATCAGAGTTTTGACTTGTGGCAGTATTGACTCATCATAAAAAAGCGCAGAGGGTTAACGTGCCTGCTGCAAAGAACATGTACCTTGCAGATCATGGAACTGAGTGTGAGTGACATGTAAGTAGAGCTATAAAAAATGAAATTTCTGTCAAAGAGGGGCTATGCAGAAATGGCAAAAAAAACGGTATTGCAAAATTAGAGAGGCAGCTTGAGTGTGAGGCCATGCCACCCTTATTCTGAACATGTAAACACAATTCTGATTATGATTGCATTCTGACTTTGAATGTTGATGTACTCTGAATCCTCTGAGCACCTTGCATAAAACATACAGGGTGCTGCATTCCATAATTTATTTTATGCATGGTGAAAATTGAGGCTGATGGAACCACAGGACATGCAAGTTTTCTTTTTGGTCTGTAGGTCATTCTGGTTGACAGCTCATATTTCCAGCATGGAATAGCATCCAGGCCACTTGTTATAGAGGTGCCCAAGCTTCACTGGCATTAAAATCTAAACTTCTTGGTATTGTCTTATGATGGCTTACTGGTCCTACCAGTGTAGTTTATGGAAACAGGTTTTCCTGCACCAAAGTTCATCAGGTTTGAGAATCCTAGCTGATTAATTGGCCTTGAAGTTGGGGACAGTGAACAAAGCTACCTTGGGATGATTTTGTATTTATGCAGTTCCAACTCTCCCACAAGTGAAGATGTCATGCTAAATGGGCTCCAAACGCCACAACTGTTTTTTAGGTCACATCAGCAAAAAAGTGCAAGAAAGAACAGAAGCATTCAAAGGATGGACTGTGCTATGTATCTTTAAACCACTGAAATATATTGTAAGATTGGCGGGTACCACCTCCTCTTGGTCAGTCCAAAGCTTCTTGAAAATCATTTGGGTTCAGTTTGATATTAAATAAGGAAAATCACCACGCCATTTGGTGTTATTTGAAGTCCTCTATGAATAATGCTTACTCTTTCACATAAACCATTTGGTTAGAGAGTGACAACCAATTATTAAGAGGTTTGACTCAAGGGCTGTTCAAATTCCACATCCAAGTCTCAACATGAAGAAGGCTGATGATAGATGTTAGTAGATAGAGTCCCTCTCATCCTCCCCCAATTTAAATGGAAGGCCACATAATCAGTAAGAAAGTGGATGAGAGCTTTACTGCAAGCAGACACCCCTACTTCCTAATGAACAACTTAATGGCTCATAATTGATAGGGCAGTGTTAAATTCCAACCAGATGTTTCTGAATTAAGGATATGGGGTAGGAATAGTTCTGCTCATATCCTGTTGAAATTTTGAGGTTATGCATTTTTTAGCACCAGAAAGTGGGTTATTGTATCAGTTCCATACTGAAGAGTATAAACTTCACAAAACAGTTGTATTTGCTCAGTTCCTGGAATGGATGGAAACTTTATACACCTTAGTCATCACAAACAGTACAAAACAGAATGCAAGCCTTCTTAGGAAATAGGGGTTACTGCCATCCTCTGCAAGAACTGTTGAATTCCCTGCAGAAAACCTTTTGGTGATCTTTGGAGGTTTGTTAACCCCTCTATTTCTCACATCTTATGTTAGCATTGCATGATCTTAGTAGACTTTGCCCATATTTCAGTAAATAGTTGTATGTAACTCACACCTGACAAATAGGCCATCTAAAAAGAGCTGAACTTGCTCATCTGTAGCTGCTAGCAGGTGTACTCAATCTAACATTTCTTCAGTTACAGACTTTTGAGCAATATCTGTGCATGAAAATTCAAATAGCTGGATGAAACACATCATTATTAGAAATCAGGGTCCCTACATTATTCAGTTCCAGTCGTCCACAAAGTAAGGCTTCCCAGTAAGAATGGTGCAACCAGGCACAAACATAAGTTTAATTTGCTTAAACATTGCCACATCAGAAGTGGAAGTGGGCTTGGTTTACCAAAGATCAAATTTGGACACATATAGGAAATCATTGCTTCCTTGATTTTCTTCCATTTGCATTTGTCACTATAATCTGGCACTTCTTTATAACCACCTTGTAGCACCAGGCAATAAATCACTGCAGCACTTGACACACTTCAAACTAATCTCTAGGATACCCTTCATATAATGATTACTCAACAATGTGGGTACAACCTTCTCAACCTCACCCTGCACTTTTGGAGCAGAGACTAACTGGGATAGGGTGAAATAGTCCGTGGATCTATAATGATCAGTTTGCAAGAGGAGGAAGACCTACGAGGAGATGAGACTTCATGATGTTGTCTTCAATATGCTAACTGGTAATGTCAACCGTGTCTCTCTCGGTCTCTCTCACACACACATATTGTTATACACACATGTCTCAGAAGAAGGTGCTGCCCCTCCTTAGACATTTTTATACTTAGGGGACCTCTATCTTGGGCATTAACACTTAGGAAATTGAGCCCCTCCATTTCTTTGGTGGAAGCAAAACACACTGGACAGTTAGTAAGTGGATGACCATACTACTTTACTGCATCTTACTAGGCAAGGAAAGTATGTCAGAGGGAACACAGAATTAGCTAAAACATTAAAAAAAATATAGGTGGTGAATATGCCATTCTCTGTGTCTGGGGTGGACTCCCCATCACATGATGATGCTAATAAAAAAGAGAGATGAAGCATTAATATGTTTTGAACTTGGTTTTCAACCAACAGTTAATAAACTCGACCATATGAATATCAGTCGCTAAAAACAGAACTTTGTGCTGATGTGTAAACTTATTTTGACACCACACAGGCTGTATCAGAAATGAATTATGTTTTTGTGGCTCCTAAACAAGAGTTGCCAAGCATTAGACATACTTTGGGTGTTAGAAAAGTCTTTACGTCTCACTAAGTGTCTTTTAAGAACATTCCAAATGACAAAGTTGAGTTAGCATGAAAACTACAACCCCTTCTTCTTTGTGATGCAAAATGCTATGTTTTTGCGAATGCAAGCCATTGAACAGATACTGACACCAATTTAGGGCGATATCCAACAGCTTCAGATACCTTTCACATTGTGAGTAGTGGCAGAGAGTCTCAGTGGAAGCACACAGGAGTCCAGTAGATCACTGCATACTTCTCTTTCATTATTCACCCAATCCAAACATTTTTTTGTAGAATGTGGTTGTCAAATGTCTCATGCCTCCTAAGTGTTAATAAGGCCAGAGGATTTATAACCTTCTCCCAATACCCATTTTGTAATGTGACTAATAAGTACATGTTGGACCTGGCCCTTTTTGCAGGGTCATCCCCAATCGTTTTGCCTCTTTCCTTTTATTTTGTCTTACCAGTTTTTGTTGGCTTTAGGACTCTGGGCACTTTACCATTGCTAACCAGTGCTAAAGTGCATATGCTTTCTGTGTAAATTGTATTGGTGATTGATTTTCCCATGATTGTCATATTTGTTTTACTATTAAGTCCCTAGTAAAGTGTACTAGAGGTGCCTAAGGCCTGTAAACCAAATGCTACTAGTGGGCCTGCAGCACTGATTGTGCCACCCACATAAGTAGCCCTGTAAACATGTCCTAGACCTGCCACTGCAGTGTCTGTGTGTTCAGTCTTGCACTGCCAAATTGAACTGGAAAGTGTACCCACTTACCACACCCAAACCTTCCCTTTTATACATGTAAGGCACCCCTAAGGTAGGTCTTACATAGGCCCATGTGCAGTGTGAAGTATATATTAATGATGGGACATGCACTGATGTGTTTTACATGTCCTAACAGTGAAATACTACTAAATTTGGTTTTCATTGTTGCAAGGCCTATCTCTCTCATAGGCTAACATGGGGGATGCCTTTAAATAACTTTCAAGTGCAGATTCCCTTTGATAGAAATATGGAGTTGGGTGTTGCTGAACTCACAATTTAAAAATACATCTTTTAGTGCAGTTGTTTTTTAGATTGTTAGTTTGAAAATACCACTTTTAGAAAGTAGGCATTTTCTTGCTTAAACCATTCTGTTTGTGGATTCCCTGTCTGGGTCAGTTTGACAGTTGGGCGGTTTGTGAATCCACTCTAGACAGTGAGACAAAGGGAGCTGGGGTGTAGCCTGCATATCCTGAATAGCCATCTGTGCTACAGTGGAGTGAGGAGTGGTCACTTACACCTACATGGGCTGTGCCTGCTCTCTCACAATGCAGTCTCCAACCCCCTGGTGTGTGTCTGGGGCCTGGCCTGGGCAGGGCAGGATCTTGTGAATAACAGAGACTTTCATTTAAAGTTTGCCTACTTCAAAGGCAGAAAGGGGTATTAGTAGTGGACCCAAAACCCCAGACTTTAAATTTCTTCAAGATTACTTCTGGAACCAAGAGGAAACTCTGCCAAGTAGAAGAGCTGAAGAGGAGTGCTGCTCCTGCCTGTGACAGTGTACTTGTTGGGCTATCCTGCAGTTGCTGCTTCTGCTTGTGAAAGGGGACAAAGACTGGACTTTGTGGTATATTCCTGCTTGTGAAGACTCTCCAAAGGCTTGAACTGAGCTTGCCTCCTGTTTTGAAGTCTCAGGGCCATCAAAGACTTCCTCTGCCAGCACCTCGACTCTCTGCTGAGACTCTTCCCTGCCAAGTGGTGCCCTATCCAGCCCTTCAGCCCTTGGAAGGTGAAGTTGGCAGAACAAGGGCTGCAATTCCATGCACAGAACACTGTGCAGAGAAATTTTTGATGCACCATCTGGAACATGGCTGATAAACGACGAGTTACCGGCTTCGAGGCTAAAATCAATGCTCCACCTGCATCGTAGCTGGGAGATCGATGCATCCCGGCTGGAGAAACGACACACAGCACCCGCTTGTGGCTGCTGATAACGATGCAAACCCCACGCAGTGTGGTTTTCTAACGCTGTGCGACTGGATGTTCCACGCATCATCTCTGGGCGTCAAAGTCCACCCGACTCTGGGTGGATTTGAGGTGCCCTGTCCAGAAAACGACGCATTGCTCTCTTGCAAGGGAGAAAAACAATGCATCACCGACCCGACCAGAGAAGAAACGATGCACGGCCTCCCTTGTGGGAAAGGAATCAACGCATCGCTGACTTTTCTGATGCACGCTTACCCGTGCAGCTTTGTTTTTGACACAAACCAGGTACTTTGTGCAAAATCATCTTTTCCATTGTTTTTTATGGAGTAAAACTCTTATTCTTTTGAACATTCATATTTTAACTTGTGTATGATGAATGTTTGTCATTTTGGTCTTGTTTGATTTAGATACATATTACATATTTTTCTAAACTGTTGTGGTGTCCATTTAGTAGTGTTTTCACGGTATTACTATGTGTGTTGCTAAAAATACTTTACATATTGCTTCTGAGTTAAGCCTGTCTGCTTGTGCCAAGCTACCAAAGGGGTGAGTGGGGGTTAACCAGGTGTGTTTCTCCTTTGCCCTCACAAGAGTGAGGGTCCCTGCTTCGACAGGGGGTAACCTGACTGCCAACCAAAGACGCCATTTCTGACAGTATGTCGTTCACAGTGCAGAATAAAGCCCAGGTTGCAGAAAAAGTTGGTTTGCAAAAAAACTGATTGGTTTGCTGTCTTCTATCTTCTATAGTAGAAAATGGTGAATGTTTGTTGAATCCAAAAAGATGACAAAAAAACTCAAAAGAAAATTTTAAACTTTCAGATTTATTTTTGCATAAGACAAATAAGACAACTAGCTACTCATTAAAACGTGGCTTGCTGTAAATAATGCTAACAGTCAGTAAAGTAAAAAATTATACACTTAAGTAAAAATTGCAAATTCAATTTTATGCAATTTCCCAGCATAAATCCCAGAAGGATGAAAACCTATTGCTTTGGTTTAACCAACAAAGTGATTAATAAGGAGCGTGTTTCATGTAGTTTTTGTCATTCAGCTTTATCAAGTTATGTATACTTTTGATTAAGGGAAGGTTTTGACATATAAACAATGAATCTAAAGTACCGATAATTTGCTATTGTGAGAACACTGCCAGACATTTAGAGCATTATAAGAAAACATTTGCTCATCATAGGGTTTAGCTCAATGATTACCATAAAGGAGCAATAAAAGGTTTAGCAACGTAAAATCTAATATGGGCTGTGGAGAGAAAAGTAGCATAGAAAGCTTTGTGATTGGATGGTACGCCGGTTTTCAGCATCAGGAATTAATTTTTGTTTCATTACAGCAGTGTTCTGTTTATGAAATGATTCAGTACTGGTGGAAAAATTGTGGTCTGATTTAGAGTGTGGTAGACGGCCTGCCACCTCTTTTTAAATGTCAAGATTTGGTTTCAGTGAATGTAGTAAACTTTGCTGATTGGCTGCTATGTTTATTGTGCTCACTTGACCATGTTTTTTGCTGTCTAGAATCAAACCCCTAAATTGGAGGATATTGCTGCAAATCAATAGATCAATGGTTTTCCATTCAGAATGTTTTCTCCCTGTGTGTCATGACCATTAATTGAGTACACTGCCCGGTCCTCTAGTCCTCGCATAGTGGTCCCTCATAGTACATTTAGTTAACAATCGTTCTGTCTCGTACAGACCTGGATGACAGTGACAATGATCGGATTGCCCAGTGAAACAAGGGCTGCCAGGTCAAAGGTTTTTATTAGTGGGACTGGGTGAGACTCATGTGACAGAAACCCAACACCACCTAAATGGGGCAGGGAAACAGTACCTTTAGTTGAGTGGGACCACCAATGATTTATAGCGGTACTGCTGATCTGCCAAACTCTAAATTACTCTCTTCTTCATCATTTGAGTGTTGAGTATTGTCTGACAGCAAAACAATTGACTTTGATGAGCTCTGTTAGCTTTTATATGCCTCATTATTTATTTATTTATTTATTTATTTATTTATTTATGTAATACATTGTTTTGTATAGCTCTGGCCTGTGACCAGATATCTCTTCTTGCAATAATTTGTTAACAGGTACTTAGTTCACCTCAGGAGTCAAGTTACTTGATGATGGTAGATGTGCAAGACGAGAAACACGAGTCTCCTTAGGAAGATACTTCCATTGTAGTTGGGAAGCAAGCACTTGACAAATTATATCTCGACAATGATTTATTACATGGGATCCTTTGAGGCTGGAGTAGAAACATTTAATCAGAATGCAGAAAATTAAAAGGCTTGAACAGCAGAGAACAATTTAAAGTAGCAGTTAAATAGGAGAGAGTGTTACGAACATGTCAAATCATCACAAACAGGAGTTTTTATTTGCATCTATCCATGTGCATAGCTGCCAAATCACAATTGTTCTGCACGTCACCTTCAGACTGTTTTCTTTTTTTATCATTAAGAACTTTAATTTGTGGGCTTGAAGTAATACCTTTACCACATCCCAACATCCCAAATGCTGCTGTCGAAAACAACAGGACAGGCTGAAGCTGTCACACAAGATAAAGCAGCTGAGCATCACTATGTGCCCCTAATATGCAGGAAACCCTGTGCCGGCAAAATATAAATTGCATAATCCTTCCAAACACAACATAAAAAAACCTCCTTTTGGACGAAGATGCATTTTGTGCTTGTTCTTTGTTGAGACTGACAGCACTTCAAAGACCTGTGTGTTGAATGGAGAATTATCATTCCAACACTACGCCAGAAACATCACCTCCTTGGTTTCAACATAGCTTTTAGTTGACTGTTGAAGACCCTACATTTCGGCTGCCTTGGACTCTGTTGATCATGTAGCATGGAGCTCTGATAAAACACTGAAACAATTGCATCTTTCATCAATGGTGAAACCACTAGAATGAAAGCATGTAGGTTTGAATCCACCCTGACACATTTATCAGAGAGAGTAATACAGGGATCACCATTGTGTGAACATTTCCTGACTATCTATCTGCACCATCCTTGCGAGATTATGAAATTCTGATTGTCAGCGCTCCCCATAAAGCTATGGAAGGTGTGTCATGTTTTTAATCAAAACAGACCTGAATCCGATAGGCTCAGCAATATGTTGAAAAAATTAGCATTGAAAGCAAATGTTTCTTGATTGAAAGATTTCCTTAGTGGAGACGATGGACAATGGTTTAAAAGAGTTAGAAATAACTCAAACTAATTTGTTGTGCTAGAACACTGATTTCAGAAAAAGGTAGAGCTACAGTAGCAAGATCAATTACTGTCACTAGACTGATACTCGTTTTGGAGAAAATGTTGAACTCAGCCTTTAGAATTGTGTCCGTTGTTTCCAAAAGAGAAGAGATTACACATACGCCATTGGTTGCTGGTGGCACAAAAGATAAGATATAATGTTACACCTCCAATTATCCCTTCCTCAAGAAGAGTGTTTTCCTCCTGTTCTTTCAGGAACATATATGTGTCTTTACATATATATATATTTACTGAAAAAAACCAAAGGTTACAGGGATGTTATACTTAGGTTCTAAATTTACTAGTACAAAACCATAGAAATTTGGCAGTTATTGTAGGTTTATTTCAAGTAACTATAGCGTGTGCCCTCATCAGGGAACATCAGAACCTAACTATAGCGGTCCTGTAACCTTTGTTTGTGTATAACATAAGAATATTGTTAAAAGAGCTAACTACACTAATAAGCCACTAGATTCCTTTTTGGTGTCTTACTGAGCTCTCTCAGAGCCTCCTCACAGAAGTGTACTTCATTTACAAAGCCACATCAGCAGCCTTCAGAGATCCTTTCAGAGTTTTTTAAAAGTAGTTCATCATAGAGGTGTTCAGAGCCTTTCAAGAGAGACTCATCAGAGCCCCAGAGCCTCCTAAACAAAATAGCCCTACAATGTGACTCTGATCCCTCTCTGACGTATCAGCCCCTGTTGACTTTCTTCTCCATTGAAGTGGGGTATACAAGTTATGGTGGAGACCGGCTCCATAAACCGGACTTGGCTGCCTGCTAGTGATGAGTAGGGAAGGAGCTGGGGTGTGCCTAAATTGTGCAACCAGTGAGAAAGGCAGCTACATCTCTAGCTGACTCTCAGCTACAGAAATGTACCCCTGGGCAGGCCCCCAAAAGCCATTCAGAACAGGTCATCCCAGAATGGCGGCACATGTTTCTGAGGGCAATACACAGCATTCTATCAGAACGCATATTAAGTAGCCCTGTATGCCTAAAAAAGAAAACTCTTCATGGAAATAAACAGCAGTAGGCGTAAGGCATACTTTGGCTCTGAAACGATATTGAGGAACAGCCAAATCGAATGAATTCAGGATTGTTGCATTTTACACTATTATATCGTTATTGTGTGGTCTGATGAAGCAAATGACCAGCACATATTAGAAGATTTGAATTGAATACTGATTACAGGTAAATTACGTCCCAGGTGAAGAAAGCTATCTGCTTGGATCACCCCATCTCATCAGCTGTCAAATACAATACCAAAGTAGAGTCAATTTAACAGAGCAGATGTACATTCAACATTCCACCATTAAGCAATGACATGTACTAATGACACACTCACCACATCACTTCCCTCCTTTAAGAAAAAAAACATCTGATAATGTAATCATCATATTTCAATGGCATTTCTACAGAATATTTGCAATGTGCTAAACCTTCAGATTGCATACTGGTGACATTATCATTCTGTGCATTATTACATCCTTTGTGTGACATGTACATATCTGTAGAAACTAAACTTAGAATATCAGATACATTTGAATTTGGTTCTGAAATTACCACAGAAGCAGGTAAGTAATCAAAAGAAAGGAGTTTCAAATCAGACGACTTACAACTAAGATTCACAGCATCTGGTTGATCCTGTCTGAGAAAGTCATTAAAAGTGTTACCAGTATGGTGATAATTGTGCATTGGCTGAACTTATGCCCCAGAAATAGCTTTGTCAGCAAAAAAAAAATCATAACAGTCAGGTTATTTGCCCCTCACATTTCATTTATGATTCGATATAATCTTTGCTTGGACATCACTCACTGACACCACATTTCTTTTGTAACACCAGTCTTTCCCTGCAAGTAAAACAGAATATTTGCTTGTTTTTAAACAGTTAACAGATTCTCAAAATATTGACTCCCTTTTCATACATTTATTAGAAGACTGCATAATGAATCACTTGCATTGGTAAAAGCTTGCCCTTTTGTTGTAAAATTCTAATTTGAACATCATTTGTTTTGCAAATACTGTTTGTTTCACGATTACCTCAGTATTCTTTAACCATAACATCACAACATTTTTTCAACCATTCTGGACATACATTTGTTTTAGGCATCCTTCCTAAATAAAACAAACATAACCTTGTCTGTTTTAAGCTAAATAATAATTCACACATAACCTACCAATTATAGGTGTGTGTATGCCATCTCTCAAAAATGATTCACTCTTTCACACAATTGAAAGGAAAAATACACTTGTTAAAGTTTCATCTCAAAACTGTACCTACATTTGCACATGTGGTCCAACACAAACTGAGTACCATTGCCGCTAGCATTCAATTTAGGTGCCTATTTGATAGAAAAAATAATGGATGAAACATAACTGTAGCATCTGTGCTTGAAGTATCCACCAAATGATAATAAATCAATTTTGAATCATTGTCTATTAAACCTGTTACTTATTTCCGATTTGACTGCAAAAGATGTAATGGACCTACAAAATCTTTGGCCATTTTCTCCCAATGTGTGTCTGGAAACTCTATAGGATTTAATGGGGTTTCTGTTGTTTTCCAGTGTTTGATAGGATGGCAAGCACTCTGGACATTTATACACCAACTGGTAGCATCAGAAGAGGACAAGGCCACCAATAAAACTGCTTTAGTATTTTTACAAGTGGAAGTGATTACTAGATGCCCTTCAAGAGCTATCTTGATAAGCAAATCCTTTAAGGCAACTAAAGGAATATACTGTTCCTGTCCCAAAATTAAACCATATACAATGCTAAGCTCAGGTGAAACATGGCCAATACCTCAAATGAGGAAGCAGAGACCTCTACTTAGACAACCCATCTTGACGTGGTGCATTTCTGCCATTAACACATCGGCGGTGCCAGAAGACCGTACCGCGGTCAAAAGACCGTACCGCGGTCAAAAGACCGCGGCGGTAATTCTGACTTTCCCGCTGGGCTGGCGGGCGACCGCCAAAAGGCCGCCCGCCCGCCCAGCGGGAAAGCACCAGCAACGAGGAAGCCGGCTCCGAATGGAGCCGGCGGAGTTGCTGGTGTGCGACGGGTGCAGTTTCACCCGTCGTGATTTTCAGTGTCTGCCAAGCATTCTTTCTGGCAGCAAGGGAAGAGGCATGCACCAAAGCATCCCACATATTACGTCCTCTTTTAAATGAAAACAGAGGTTTCTGTATCCCTAATGGATGTAATATTTTCTAATCTTTTTCTATAATAGATTTAATCCTATTAGCTTTAGGGTGATATGTCAAAACACAGGTCAATTGAACCTCCTTTTTCTTTTCTCTTGGGGTAAGTAAGCATTCTCTCAGAGTATACCATGCCCTCTTGCATGCTCCTTTCACTATTTTTCTGGGATATCCTCTCTCTAGCAATACAGTGACCAAACTCTCTGTATTGTTAAAGTAATCGTCCTTGTTGGTACAGTTTGTGTGAATCCTCAGAAACTGTCCATAAGGTCAATTTTCTTTTAAATTACGTGGATGGTAGCTGTAAAAGTGTAATAAAGTATTTCTGTCTGTGGGTTTCTTATATAGATTAACCACAATGAGACTCTCTTTTGACTCAATCCATAGGTCTAAAAAATTGATCTGCCTTGGATATGATGTCATCGCAAACTTTAGATCTGGAGTACAATCATTAATCCATTCATGGAAGGTTGATAATGACTTCAAATCGCCTTCCCATACCATAAAGATATCATCAATGTATCTTAACCATCATTTTACTTGTTTTTGAAAGGGGTTATTTCTATCGCAGACCTACTTTCTTTAAAAACTGTCCATCCCTACATTCGCAATTTCTGGGGTGAAGCTACAACCCATAGCTACACCCTGGGGCTCGCCAGAATACCGCTGCGCGGTCAAAAGACCGCCGCGGGTATTCTGGGTCTCCCGCCAGCCCAGCGGGAAACACCCTTCCATGAGGATACCGGCTCCGAATGGAGCCGGCGGAATGGAAGGGGTGCGACGGGTGCAGTTGCACCCGTCGCGATTTTCAGTGTCTGCATGGCAGACACTGAAAATCTTTGTGGGGCCCTGTTACGGGGGCCCCTGCAGTGCCCATGCCAGTGGCATGGGCACTGCAGGGGCCCCCAGGGGCCCCACGACACCCCATACCGCCATTCTCTTCCCGGCAGCCAAAACCGCCAGGAACAGGATGGCGGTATGGGGGTCGGAATCCCCATGGCGATTCCCCAGGGCAGCGGGAAACCGGCGGTACACCGCCGGTTTTCCGTTTCTGACCGCGGCTGTACCGCCGAGGTCAGAATGCCCATGGGAGCACCGCCAGCCTGTTGGTGGTGCTCCCGCGGTCGTTGGCCCTGGTGGTTTTTACCGCCAGGGTCAGAATGACCCCCATAATCTGGCCAGGGTCAAGATAAATACCGTTGGAACTTTGCGTGGTAAATCTCTATTTTCCAGACATATCCTCATTACTTCCAGTGCTTCATCTTGTGGGATATTTGTATATAGTGCCTCAATTTCTAGTGTAACAAGCATCTGTGTTTGTTCATCAAATGCACTGCCCTCTAATGTATTTATCATGTGCATTGAATCTAGTACATATGCTTGAGTCACCCACACCATAGGTTTCAGAAAAGTATCACCGTATTGCGCTAGAGATTCTAGAGTTGATCCACAGGCTGAAATTAAAGGTCTACCTGGTGGGTTATCTAAATCTTTAAGAATCTTTGGAAGAATGTACATAAGGGGTGTACGTGTATTACTTTGATTTAGAAATTCAAACTCCTATTTACAAATCCACCCTTCTATCAATGCCTCATCTGTTACGTCTCTGATCGTACTTTGTAATTGTTTAGTAGTGTCTTCGTCAATTTGTCAATAGTGTTCTCTATTACTAATTCGCATTACCTCAACTTCGTACTTTTGTTTATCCCATACTACAATTCCTCCTCCCTTGTCTGCCAGTTTAATGATGATATTCTAATTTTGAGATAATTTCTCAATGGCCATCTTTTCTTCATTTGTGCAGTTCTGCTTGAAGTAAAAAATATATATTATTCAAGTTGTCAAATCCCTTAAGATCACATCCTCAAAGATTTGAAGACCTAGATTTTGATTGCAGTCCACTCACATTTTCTTCTTCGGTTTTGGATACTAAATCCTCAAATTGGTCACGAAAAAATGCTCTTAGTCTGACTTCGCGCAAGAATTGTAACATTTCTGTCTTTGAGTCAACTGGATCTTGTATTTTAGCAGGTACAAAGGAGAGACCTTTATTTAATATTGAACATTCTATATCTGAAAGTTTGTAATTAGACAAATTATATACAGGAATACTATCCTTAACCTGATTGCCCATATTACCTATCTTCTGTACGTTCTTTGCCTTGTTCGAAACTCGAAATTTGGTACCATGAGCAGGACAACTAGTGTTATTACCTAACTGTGTCTTCGAACCACAACTGTGCATTCAAAGCATACACATCAGAGTTGTCCTTGAGCAACGCTAAAGCCGTAAACCAGCCTGATCTTGACTGGAAGACAATTCTTTGGTTGAAATAGTAGAATGCTCTATACTGCGCTCTGGATTTATGGCTTCTGACAAAGTAGGAAATCTGCAACTAAGTAAGCATTCCTGTTATTTTATAATAACAATTAAACACTGTAAGAGATTGGGTCTCTAGTTGGCAGTCAGATTGCACCCTGTCGAAGGCAGGACCGTCACTACAGTCAGGGTAATGGAGATACACACCTAGGATAACCCCTAATCACACCCTTGGTAGGTAGCTTGGCACAAACAGTCAGGCTTATCTCAGAGGCAATGTGTAAAGTATTTGTAGAAACATACAGACTAACACAGTGAAAACACCACAAAAGCACTCAACACCAGTTTAGAAATATAGACAATATTTATCTGAATAAAACAAGACCAAAATGACAAAAATCCAACATACACAAGCAAAGGTAAGAATTTTTAGAGATCAAACTTCAATATACCGCTTAGAAACACAATAGCTCCAACTGGAGCTATTGCGATGTCATTAAAGGAGTTGATCTCAACAATCTGACACCACTCATGAGGAAGGCAGCGCCTGTCACAGAATTGCCCGGACCCCTAGGTACAGTGCCTTTGGGAAACAAGGAAGCAAGCCGGTGCATCGAGTGAGGGAGGTGAGGCATCTCTAGATCTGGTGCTGCATTGGTTCCTTACAGCAGAGCAGGGGAGATGATGTAGTGTCAGTGCGAGGCATCAGTTCCTGATGATCTGGCAGGGTTGATGAATACGGCGGGTCAAGACACGATGAGTGACCTCACGGGGTCTTGGTCATGCCATGGGGCTGCCGGTGCCACGGCGGAGTCAGGTGTCACAGACATCGGTGACACGCCACTTCGGGACTCATGGAGTCATGGAACTTTGGCGAGGCTGCGACAGCGTCGGGCTTGTGATGTCGGTCGGTGTAGTCCCACTCCAGCGGGAACCATGGCTTCTGGTTGCAGGCAGCAGCGTGGGGTTATGCAGTGGCATCGATTCTGGAGTCGTCCGGAGTCAGGGTGCCTGGATCTTCTTGTTTTCTCACCAGAACACACTTCCAAGGTGTGCATTCAGCAGCCAAGTAGAGGCACACAATGGTTAAGCAAGAAAATACCCACTTTCTAAAAGTGGCATTTCCAACATTAGCAAAAAATATATTTTTAAATTATGAGTTCAGAGACCCCAAACTCCACAGCTATCTGCTCCTAATGGGAAACTGAACTTAAAATATATTTAAAGGCAATCCTCATATTAACCTGTGGGAGAGATAGGCCTTGCAATAGTGAACAACGAATTTGGCAGTGTTTCAGTATCAGGACTTGTAAAACACAACAGTACATGTCCTTTCTTTTACATACAATGCTCCCTAATGATGGGGCTACCCTGGGCCTAACCTAGGGGTGACTTACACATAGAAAAAGGGAAGGATTGGACCTGGCAAGTAGTTACACTTTTCAGTTCAACTGGCAGTTTACAACTGCACAAAGACAATGCTGTGGCAGGTCTGAGACATGTTTACAGGGCTACTTGTGTGGGTGGCACAATCAGTGCTGCAGGCCCACTAGTAGCATTTGATTTATAGGCCCTGGGAACACATAGTGCACTTTACTAGGAACTTACCAGTAAATCAAATATGCCAATCATGGATAAACAAATCACCAATACAATTTAGACAGAGAGCACATGCACTTTAGCACTGGTTAGCAGTGGTAAAGTGCCCAGAGTCCTAAGCCAAAAAAACAGGTCAGAAAAAGTAGGAGGAAGGAGGCAAAAGGTTTGCTGATGTCCCTGCAAAAAGGGCCAGGCACAACAAACACAAACTGATCTCAAATGTATACATCAATATTGTTCTCAGAATGACATGGAGCTGCTAACCCTCTTAATGCTGCTATATACTCTTTAGCAGCTTGTTAGCTACTCTGTTTTCTTGTCAAGAAATTGTGACATTCAAGTAGCACACTCTGTTCTTTTGACTATTATTTTTGCAGTCAAGCTTTTGTTTTAGAATAAACATCCCATGTTCAGATTGGCCTGGTGGAGTATCTTCCTCTGGTAAATTGTCAAATGTATGCTGACCAGCATGTCCACGATGACTGAAAAGAAGATTCACTTTTTTCTGAGCATTATATTTAATGGCAACTATGACAACTAGATAATTTTTAAAAATGCTGCTCCATTGCATCAGTTTTATTGGAGGCTTCCCCCGTATACTTAAAAATGCAGGTGGAAGCATAAATGTTTGAGGACCTATTTTCCAAAAATGTGAAGATTCAAGAGATAGTTGAGTATCTAAACATTAAATAGTCAATAACCTTCCAATGTAAATAAAATGCCAAAAAATAAAGTGCTTGGTCCACTCGCAAACTTCATGTTAACAAAGAATGAAGTGAATCAAGAGCTCATTGCAAAATATGGCCACTGATGCTGACGACATGCACACACAATCTTGGTGGATTGTGGGATAAGTGTGCACAGGATAGAAAGACCCACTCTGAAGGAATCTTGCATGGAGTTATCATGCACTATTAAAGATGAACAATACCTTAATGGAAAATCCCTACACAGGCTCAGGTGCATGGCAGGCTGACACCACCTGGAGGGAGAGGGAGATCTTGCATTGAACAGGTGAGAGGCAGGGTGACACCAACAGCTCAAAAGTCTCAGAGATATCAGCCTCAAACCACAAATATGAACACGTAGATTGCACCAAGACAGCTTCAACTCACCACATAACAGCAGCCAACATCTCCAGCTCAAGAGTGAAGAATATCAGAGGTGAAAAACAAGTGGAAAGTCTGTGGGTCCCAACAAGTTTTGCTCCTCATCACCAATTATGTTTTGTGGCCTGATGAAGCATATAAACAGCACACACTAGAAGATAAGAAGTGAAGATTTATCACAGGTAAATTTGGATCCACAAGAAGATCACCCGATCTCAGCAACTGTCACATAGAATGCAGATGCTAAACTGCTGTCCATTCTACATTTCACCACTAAGTAATAACATATACTAGTTATTGGCATTACCACAGTGGTGCAGCAAGGGTACCATGAACTGTAACACAAGACAGGAAAATGCCCCACTCCTGCCTTAGTGTTGAAAGGCAGCCATAAACGGTCTGCAGTAGGCCTCATAACACCTAGGTCCCCAGTGCAATTGAACCTGCTGCCCTTTTGATAGCCACTCCCCTGCATTAAAAAAGTGGAATAATTGTACCACGAGTCGCAATATGCCCTTCACACAGCAGGTCATGATCCAAATGCCGGCTGCTAGATAAACATGAATGAATGAAGACTATTTGAGCATGACTTCTCTTTGGGTGACCATTGACAAGGAAGGGCAAACTTGGTTGGTATCATACAGGGCAGAAAGAGCAGGGGCACCAAGTCAGTCCTGGGTAAAAGTAGGCCGGAATGAAAATAGATCAATATTCTTGCATCTGAGAAAAGTCTGGGTCAGTGAAACCATTAAAAACCAATAGAAATTAGAAAAGGACAGACTCAGGATGTCAAAGGTTTCCAAAATAGATTGTAAATACATTGTTTGAGAGAAGGAAATATATGTGTGTCTGTCTCACTCCATTTCTTGGCTTTTACTTAAGTATGTCTTTGAATGATTTTTAAACTTAGCATAGAAAGACTAATGCAAACTCCTTTTCTGGACAGTTTTGTGTAACCTTTTGGGTTCCCTGTATTTTTGTGCTTTTCCTAAAGGTGCTCATTTGTCTCTTAGTTGGCATGTGGTACTGGAGTGTTTTGTCAAACTGGGGAGATTTTATGGCATTCTTCTTACCACACTCAGATGTAGTTGAATCTATCACCCACCTCTTCAGTGCCAAGATAAAGGATACTCATTGGCAAGATCCATGGATAATTTAGGGGCTGAGGGTCAAATGAACAGCACTGGCCAAGCCGGAGGTGGGCAAAGAGTGGGTAAACATTAAGAAACCCCCAGACAGGTCAACCTCTAGAATTCATTATCAGTGGTTGAGCCCTCAAATGGGGCTCCACAACAAAAGAAGCTTGCTAGATTCACCTCTGTTTCCCCTTAAAACAGCACTTTGGCAATACCACACCCATGACCTTTTGCTTTGGAACTTCAGAATTGTCTAGGAGGTGACAATCATATTTGCCAATAGAAAAATATCAGTCACTCCCCAGCACTGAAGGATTCCAGTGATGAAAATCAGAGCTTTCCTGGAAAACAAAATAACATAAACAATTGGATCTCCACCTTCTTGCAAAGGCAAGAAAGGGCAAATGGGGGATGCTGGACATGCAGACCACCAGAAGCAGCTGTCACTGAATGTGGGTAAAGACCAACATGTCCACTATAACTTCACCTTCACTGATCAGTGGCCCATTTTTATTCATTTTACCACCTCAACGTCTAACCTGAGCTTCACCATCTCTCTTCCTCCCGTGGCCACGGGTAAGCTGAATCAAACATCAGGTTTCTGTCAAGTGGAATGAAGTATGGTGCCTTCGTGACTCTGGTGGCAGTAGGATACATTTCTGCCTTACTTCCCAGCCCTGTGGTTAATCACCAGGGATCCCTTTACCTGGAGATATGTATGTTTTACTAAACAATCAATCAAGCATGCAATCGAACTATGGATAAAATCCCCTACTTTCCAACGTAAATAAAATGGGAAATTAATTTTCTAACTGTCTCTCAAGTAGGCCCCAAGTGGTGGCATCTGTGACCTCTAATATGCCCCAAGTGGTGGCAACTATAATCTGAGCACAAGGTTTTTTTCTCTCATGAACTGGAAATTAAGGATAGGGTTTCAGTTAGTTCTTGTGTCTGTTTATCGTGACAATCATCAATACTCTCTTGTCTTTCAGTTTGATATGGAAATGACTTAGGAGGAAGATGAGATATACTGTGGCTGTTTTTGGTGAGTGCTTCTGCACCTAAAATTATATTTCAAGTGTGCTTGATAGCTGTGATTCAACGGACATGGCATTCATTGTGAAGTAAGCAAATGAGGAATCTAAGATTTAACAAAACTAAGAAGTCATGCACTTAATGAACTGCGGTGCAGCAACGATTGGTTGAGAGGTACCAGCTAGCTTTATTGTAACTAAACAAGAACGGAGATCTAGGTGGTCATTACAACCTCGGCGGTCTTTTTGCAAGACTGCAGAGGGACTGCTGTGCTGAAGACCGCCAGTGCAGGCGGTTTTCCGCTCGGCGAATTATGACTGCTGGCAGCCCTCCGTCCTTTTCCAGATGGAGAGCTGCCAGCAGTCATACTGGCGGTCGGCGGGGAATTGGAGGTTGCTCCACCTCCACCGCCCTGTCAACAGAATACCGCCCACCGAATCACGTTCCGTGATTCGGCGTAGCGGTGTTCTGTTGACGTGGTGCTGGCGGCGGAGCAGCCCCCATGGATCCCGTCCCCTCCCGGAGGATCAACGGACCAGGTAAGTTGATTGTCTGTTTGGGGAGGGGGTGGGGGGTGTTGTGTGTTACGTGCATGAATGGAGGTGTGCGTGTGACTATGTAGAAGGTGTGTGTGAGTACGTGTATGCATGTGGGGGGTATGTTGTGTTTGGAAATGTGTGCGTCTGTCTGTATGTCTGAATGGATGTGTGCGTGTATGTCTGTATGTGGGTGTGCGTGTATGACTGTGTGTGTGGCTGTTGGCATGTTTGGTGATATGTGTGCAGGTATGTGTGTTGGTGGTGTTTGCATGCATGTACGGTGTGTGTCTGGGTTGCGATGTTGGGGGTAGAAGTGGGGAGGGGGGTACTGCCACCTTTGGGAGGTGGCAGGGGGGTGGGGAGTGTGGGGGGGAGGAAGCAGGGGTGGGGGAGACCCCTATCAGTGCCAGAGAAGGAATTCCCTGGCATTGATAGTGCTTACCGCCATGGATTTCATGGCGGTTCCCAACCCCAAGAAATCCATGGTGGTCAGTCGGGTCGTGATACCGCCGGCGGTCTTGTGACGGCCGCCGGGCTGGAGAACCAAGTCTCCAGCCCAGTGGTCATCTTCGCCCTGGCGGTCTGGCCGCCATGGTCGTAATTCAAATTTTTTTACCGCCCGCCTGTTGGCGGTAAGACCTCCACTTCTCCGCCAACCGCCAGGGTCGTAATGAGGGCCCTATTCTTTTACATATTTATTGAAAGCACTTTTATATAATCACAAGGACAGTGGAGAGCTTTACATTTTATAATCAGCACTAAAATTATGTTGAAAGGTCCCATTGAAGATCAGAAAGAGAAAAAATACTAACAATTATTTTCTGTGAATAAATTAAGGTATGAATGTCCGTTGAGTTACACACTTGCTGAAGAGGTTTCTGTCTTCATTGTTAACTCCAAAAAGCTCACCCAGGCTTAAAAATAAGTGTCATGTGGTGCTCACTATGTAACTGCCAACCATTCATCTTTGACCAAAGAACCTCAGTTATTCATTGCTAATCCTGATTGATTTTATTGTATCGTAGTGCTAAGTGCAAAACAATAGATTATTTATGTTTTATATATTGTGAAAATGGGCTTGTAGTTTATATACTATTAATGTTTAGTGGCTTCTTATGTGGATAGTCAATGGTAGAACTTTAAGATTTCTGATTATATTCTTCATACACTGTGATAGTGATTACAAGGTCACTTTGTGGTAATAGCCTTGTGAAACCGTACAAATATATTGTATTTATCTCTCAAAGACAGACCGCTGCAATCACTTCGTTCCAGGGACTTGGGTTATTAATTTATTTTGATCATATACCTGATCACAAAACACAGTAAACACAATGTTACATAAAAAAGTAAAAAAATACAGCAGCTGATCAAAGATCCATCATTAAAAGCAGAGATAAAACATGACTAACAGAACATTCAACATCATGATAACTACCTAGTAATATTACATAAACCTGGATAATTAGGCCAATTATTCAAATTGCAGCAAATGCAAATTTAGCCGAGCGGATTCGCCAGACATGCATTAGGTATTGGGAGATCGCAAAGACAAGCCTTTCGGTGATATCTGATTTAAATATGCGAATGGCCTCTACAAGGCAAATGACTGATAGATGTTTGCAGATTGGACAATCCACCTCTTCCTAGTCCCCTTGTAAGCTGGACAGAAACATAAAAAAATGTCCAATAATTCCTGAGATATATTACATGCAGGACATATCATTGTCACCCCAGTTGGATCCCATTTTGCTATTAATCCGTTCACAAGAAGAATCCCATATCTAATCTTGAGGTACTTGGTTCTAACATGAACCGGTTCAATGCAGTCGATAAAAGTTTGATTTAACAAATCACAATTGATGGCAAGAAAATGATTGATCAATGAACCATAGCTTGGGAGAACAAGCAATGTGCCATTACATGATCCCAATACTTCACTTTCATGGTAGCCAATGAACCTCTATCCATATTTTGTGGGTTCCTCCAAAACTCTTCTAGATCCACTTGCATTTGCCAACTCCTGATGTACCTCAGCCATTGGCTGAAAACATCTTTATCCAAGAGTCTAACCTCAGCAACTGACTGTTTAATTGGGATCTGAGACTTCCCCATCCAAATCCCAACCCAATATTTCAGAGGTTTAAAAGCAAGGAATGCACATTGGAATGAGTGGAGCACTCTGTGCTATGGATAACAATGCTCTCACAAACTTATTTTCAATCCTATCCAGCCCTCTCACTGACTCACTCCCCCAGAGTTCAGCTCCATACAAGGCCACTCCCAAGCCTTTTGTGCAGTAAACTTCTAAAACTGGAGCTATCGGACAATATACAGATCGTTTCCACTTTTTTGAAAATAACTGCCTCTACAAGTTGTAAAGACATCTGGCTTTTTAAGATCTCTGCTGCCCATGACTGAGTACTAGACAACCTTACACCCAAGTAATGAAATTGCTTAACTTGTTCAAGGACCCAGGCACCATGCTTCAGTACACCTTTAAAAGAGTTGTGGGGTCCAAAGACCATACATTTAGTTTTTAGGCCATGTATTTCCATCCCAAAGGTTCCACATGCTTCAGTAAATCATATAAAGTGTTAGAGGGGTCTTAGAGATCAGACGCATGTCATCCGCAAATAAAAGGCCGGTAGAAGTTGTCCTTCCAATCTGGGGCAGTCACCCACACAATCTTCCAGCAAGCTTATAACCCCATTTATTTACAATGTGAATAATGTGAGGGCTAACACACAGCCCTGTCTTACCCCACTGGAAGCTTTAACAGCATCAGTCAGATTCCTATATCTGACACACCTTACTTTGGCGTAGTTCCCATCATGCAGGTGAATTATTAAGTCCAACAGGTCCCTTGGCATACCCATCTTATTTAGGGCAGCCCATAGGTTAGCTGTAGAAATCAGATCAAAGGCTGATTTAAGGTCTACAAATACAACATATATGTGACCTTTATTAATTAAGGCCCATTTCCAGATGATTAGTAAGAACCAAAACACCTGGTCAACTGTTCTAATGTGTACTCTAAAGCCTGCCTGCAAGGAGATAGAACCTAGTTCTCAGTCATCCACTCTGGTATCTTCGTCAGGACCTGCTTGCAAATGATTTTTTGAGCTACGTCAATTAGACTAATGGGCCTGTAGTTTGCCGGGCCCCTTTACTCCCCTTTTTAAATATGGGAATAATTTCTGCTCCTCTCCAGGACTCCAGGGTTTTAGCCCCTCTAGCTGTAGCATTTGCTAGACTGTAATGGATAAAGACCCAGATTAAGGGTTCAGAGATATACAAATCTGGGATTCTATCTAAGCCCAGAGTTTTCTACTTTTTAATGTTAAAAAGTGCTTGGCGAGTCTCCTCCATCGTGAAAGTTACTGGGTGACTAATCCACTCACCTCTGTTTACCACACCTCATCACACCAAGCAGTGATTAATAATCTACCTGGACGAGATGAATACAATTTATCAGGCATGGTATGGAATTTATCTTCAGAAATTACATGAGTGACACCTTTGGCTAGTAAATGCCAGAATAGCGGCTGATCCTTGGATGAGGCTTCCCTGGCCAAATCCCTCCATTGCTCCTCCTCCCAGTGCTTTTTAGCAGTCATCTGTGCCTTAATATATATTCTTCTTGCCTCCAGAATTTCTGCATGACTTCCCCCTCTTACAGCATGCACTAGATTGGCTTTAGCTCGCTTACAATTCTCATTAAACCACTCTGCCCCTCTACATTTCCTAGGGTATTTAGTTGCTGTTTGAAAAAAATAATCCTTAATTTTGTTAAACAGACCCACAAGTATTCCCATAAACACTGAGGCATCTAGTTCTGGGTTTTCAAGTAAAGGGATTACTTTTCCAACTACAGTATAAAGTTGAGCTAGGGCATCATATTTATCTCTAGTTGGGGCCATGTCACCCGCTACCATCATTAGTTGTGATGAGTGGATCCTTTTTCTCACATACATCCAAAACGCTATGTGGGAAAGTTAGGTGCAATTCCAGAATTAGAGCATTATGGTCACTGTCACTTTTCTCCTCACCCATCATATAATGCAAAATGGACCACAAATCCATGTCTATAAGAATATAATATATCCCAGTTCTGGGTGTGCATTCTTGAAAGTGTAATTTTCCTCTTTATCTGACTGAATTTGCCCGTCATATGCCCTCAAGCCATTTCTCAAACAGATGATAACTAGCTGAGAAGCAACTTTTGAATATTTATTCAACACAGGTGTTGATAAACTAGGAACACCCCTCTCCTCATCTTCATCCACATCAAGACCTGGATAAAATCAATGGGTTCAAAGGTCCTATTCATATCAGCTGTTATGATCAAAACGTTGTTAGAGCCATCCCTTGCTAAAAGAACAGAAACAGCTTCTAGGTTCTCTGACTCATGGGTAGGGCTAGTAGGGGATTACAAATATTTATTCATCTTAATCCAAATTGCCCCTTATTTGAAATAATATCTATGCTAAATATTTCATGAGAAATAAGAACCAATCTTTTGATTTCACATACTAAAGTGTTCTTCACCTATATTACTAATCCGCCAGAAGGGCGCCCTTTCTCAGATGGCCTTACCTCAATGGTAAAGTTAGTATAACCAGATTTAAAAACAGGTGTTAGGGACCAAGTTGTCTTGAAACAGACATATATGGAACCTCTCTATGAATTTACCGCAATCTGGGTCTATAACCTTTGTGTTAATTCTAGCTAGGTTCCATGATATCATTCTGAATCCTGGGCTTACTTTGTTGACCACTGTTGGTTGCACATGTGGGGGATCTTGACATACCCTTATATTTGACCGCCTACCTCGCTTGAACCCAGGGGGAGTCAACTCATTCAATACCAGCATAGAGGGGCAGATAGGAAACTCATTACTCATTTTCGGGACAGCCATTCCAGAGCCCTTAGTCCTATTGGTCAATCTCAGTTCAGGTAATTTGCCAATATTAGTCCCTAGATTGCCCTTATTAAGTCAGTCGAACTCAACAAGGGTACCTCCACCCCCCCCCCCCTTACTAGATGAGAATCAATAGAACTGCTGGGTTGGGACACTGAAGTGAAGAACTCCACTTTAACCTAGATAACTCCACAAAAGGAGGCTTGACTTCAAACTGAATTTGAGACGCCCTGGGGGACAAGTATGTAGGTCTAAGTTCACAAAACCTACTGCATACTCATCTTGGGTCACATCAATAGCTATATAATCACCCTGTGAATCAGGTACTGTGCAATACTTGCTATCTCCCCCTCTATATTGGTAGTGAAAGCATCCCTGATCATAGAATAACAGTGTCTATAACTGCTTACCCAATGAATTACCTTATTTTTAAGAGACTCAGTATCTTCAAATGACCCTTTAGGCAATTTCGGATCATGAACAATATACTCCCTTTTTGTTGAGGCCTAAGATAAGTGATTCCTAAAGAAAAAGTGCTCCAGACCTGATTTGCAGACCCAATGCTATTGCCCATATTACCAACCATTTTTTGGGGTCTAAAGTGCTTAGTACTCCTGCTCCTGGTAGAAGCATGATGGTATGAACCATATTTATCACTCCGTGGAGAATTACAGCTACTACTCAAATTTACACTCAGCCGACAATTGCCACTGACATCCCTGTGGGTGTCCTGCTTTACACAGCTTCCCCTTCCATTCAAACATATGGGGATTTGGTAATTCTCTGGATACAGGGTGTCTAATCTCGTTGACCCCTCCAAGAGACCAACTGACCTTTGGCTCTGATTGCCCAAAATCGGAACTAGGACTCTTCTGTGACTGACCAATAATGCTCCTGTTACCCTTTGCAATAAACATGCTCATTTCCCCCACTTTTTCTTGCAGGTGGAGTACATGAGAGCGTAATGTGGTCAGTTCTTCTTGCAATTTATGAATAACATCCTTTAGCTCTACAATGGGATTTTCCCCTCTCACTACATTGGTGTCATCGGCCCCCTGTGTCCTCCCCTCGTTATTACCAGAAGCATCAATAGAGTCACTGTCAAGCAGACTAAAACTGTTGTATAGCTATTTTGGCCATATTTTAGACATGTTGTTTTCAGTTCACTTTAACCCTCTTACATTTTATTCAGCATTACTTTATTTTTCTAGCAATAGCAACATTTGCAGTGCTATTTTCTTTATCCCATTGTACTTTCACCTAGAAAACCATTACTTGCTTAGGAGGACATTTATTTCACTTTGTGCTTTCTCCAATGCTACAGTAAGATAGGGTTGCCGACAAATGTGGTATGCTGAGTCTCCAGCATTCACAGAAAACACACACTCATACTTGGGGAGTATTTCTAAGAATGTCAGCTGTTTTATTATAAAAACACCCCTTTGTCTCAGACATGTTTCAGGGAGATTCAGGCCAGATGACCATGACTGCATGCTGATTGCTGACTGCTTTGCTGCAGCTACTTGCTTAGACAGCCGCCCCCTGACCCACATGGGGACAGTGTCTCTTTAGACTACAGGCTTCTTACTCCAGGTATGAGGAATGATGTACCCTCGGGGGGAAACCCGAAGGGCAGATTAGGCTTATTATGCTGTGCTCAGACATAGTATAGGTAGGAGAAATATATACATCACTCCTAGTGACAGTATGGTAGGACTATTCTTGTGTTTTACTCTGTTAGTCACCTGCTTGTCTTTATTGTGTTTTATCATCATAGCTCTTGCAATACATGCCTTTTTATCTAAGATGCAGTTACTTCAATAAATACTTATTTAACTATTTTCTGTCTCTGTTGTCTTTGCCTGCACGAGACTTTTGGTAACTGAGAGAAAGGGATGGGATCTGAGCGACCACGATTCCCTTAAGGAGTCTTCTTGACATGAGCCTGGTTGCCACAACCATTTCGTCCAGAGATGATGCGCTGCTAATTAACCGGAGAACCTGGATTAGGCCGACAGGCGTCATATGATGTGGAATCATACCTAGTAGCCACAGTCCATGTGATCCTGTCTCCCAAACCCAGTAGCCTCATTACCATAATGAAAACCTATGCGACAAAACGATTAGTACATAAAACATTAGTAACAGGAAGATTGTGTCTGTCTTCACTAGATTAGTCATCCCGTGCAAGGGTAACAATACCTAAGTTGGGGCTAGATGTAGGTGAGGAGTCATTAGCAGGAAATGCTCTGATGTCCTGGGGCTTTGGTATATTCCTGTCAGTTACGTTATCAGAGTTGCCACTCTTTTAAAAAATATCTGCAATTTTTAGATCGCTTTTAATGCAGATAGATTTTTTCTCTTTCCCAAGAATAGTTTCCACTTTCACGATAAGACTATCCATCTCCTCGATAGAACAGTACCCAATTGTGTGTTGTGATACCCCTTTGCTTTTCTCATTGTTGTGGGGGCTCGATCAAGCACTTCTCTTCCCCATAGTAACTGGGAAGTTCCCACACACAAGATACGCCAGCAACTTTACTACAGGTAAGATACCTTGTCTCTAAGTCAACTATAAAGCCAGTTTGCTCTTAACCATTGCCACCAATTAACAACTCACTGATGCAGGAACAAAAAAAAAGCGCCAAGGGAGTGACCCTGCCCTGCCACTTCCTGGCACTGATGGGCACAGAACAGACTCGCTCTTGGCCCAGGCTTTGCCTGGGCGTGTCCTGCCCCATGGGTGTTGAAGCACGGTTTTCTAGCGCTCCACATTGTGGCCACGTGCGGACAATCAAGGCTCCTTCTCTGCCCCCTGGGGTTGTGGTTAACATAGTCCCCCTGCAGAAGAGACAAGGTGCATTCCACACCACAGGTGTTGAAGTGTGCTTTTCTAGTGCTCTGCTTGTGGCAAGGTATGGACAATCATGGCTCCTTCTCTGCCCCCTGGGCTTGTGGTTAACATAGTCCTCACACTCAAAAGACAAGGCACGTCTCATGGGTGTTGAAGCGTGCTTTTCTAGTGCTCTACTTATGGGCAGGTGTGGACAATCAAGACTCCTTCTCTGTCCCCGGGGCTTGTGGTTAACGTAGTGCCCACACACAACAGACAAGTGAAGAGTAGTTCAGGTCACACTGGTAAGTTGAACTTCTTTTATTAAGTTACAAAGAATATGACAGCTTCAATACCTCCGTCCTCCCTCAGTAAACCACGGTCCCAACTGCCCGCTAGATTTCAAAAGCAAACCCCCACCCAACATTCCATTCCACGAGTCCGCATACTCTAGTTCCACTGCACGAGGAACAAAGCAGAGCACGAGGAACCCAACAACAAGGCACATCCAGTGCCACTGGTGCTGACACACACATTTCTTACGCTCTGCTTGTGGCCAGGTGTGGGCAATCAAGAGTCCTTCTCTGCCCCCCCTGGGCTTGTTGTTAACATAGTCCCCAGTCCCCACACACAACAGACAAGGTACGTCCAGCGCCACACTGCAGTCACATAAAAAGAGACACTCTGCTCTGTGCTGAGCCAGCAAAGCCTATCATGAAAAGACCCCAAATGTCTCTGGCAGGTATTCTGTGTTCTTATCATGGATTATTTCCAGGGAGTTTTGGAAGAGGTTTATAGGGCACCTGTCTGTATTCCCCTCTCAACCTGCAGTGATTAGTTACCAGGAAAATTCTACCTGTTGTGACTAAGACTGGCTTGTATTCAGTATAAGTGATACATTAAACACTCTAAACAGAAAGCTAGCTTTTTGTTTGGGTGCTATTTAGTTGATAGGTATGATAAACAAAGATAAGGAATGAGGCGCTGTGTGTTCTTACACAAATAGTAGATATACAGGACATAGGAACATTAGGTTATAGAATGAAATGAATCATTAATCTCAAACATTTATAACTAAACAGGTTTCAGCTTTGAGGTAGAAGTACCTTAATATTATATTTTACACTGGTAACACAAATAGGGGACATATTTGTAAATCTGCTCAGTGCTTTGAGCAGTGTATGATGGGGGTGCAAGCTATAGTTAAAAGATTTAACTATAACTAGCAAATTTCAGTGTTTTGGGTTTTGTTTATGTTAGTTTTCATCACTATTCAACAATGAACCATAGCGTCACTTTAACCATTGTTTTCAGTACCTAGACAGAAAGATTCATTTAATGTGAATTAACAAGATTATAGAATATATATATATATATATAGATAGATAGCGCTTCTGTAGTTATCACTGGGTCAGAGTTTCAATTAAAAATACTTTTTTTTATTTCCTAAAATGTACATCCGGTTTATGTTCGTCATAGCAAATTCTGAGACGATGTGTCAGAAGGATCTAAAAGTCAAGGACATACCTTAAGAGACATTTCCAGTTTTAACTCCCATAGCATTAATTGTTTCTTGATACTACAAATGCTGGACTTGACCAAAGGCTCCTCATGGCTATTGGCCACACAAAGCTGGTTAAGAGGAGGGCCTGAATATACTCAAGTCCTCACTGCCAACCCCACTCTGCATGACTGAAGGCAGTGTTCAGCGGCAGATGGCACTCAGAGTACAAATGGGACCTGCAGCCAACCCTTGCTGAACACAGAAGAAGGCCTTGCACAGATGAGATTGGCCTCATGCCACAAGAAGACCAAGGGACTAAGGGCCATATGTACGAACACTTTTTCCCATAGACAAAGAATGGGTAAAAACCTTTGCTACATCTGGCCACTACTGCCTGATGTTAACCCATGCTGTGCCCGGCCAGATCTGGCTGAAGGATGAGTATCGGAGCCCACCCCACTATGCATGGCTAAAAAGTAATGTGCAATGAGGTTTGACAACATCATAGAAAAGTGTGCTGGCTACTAATGCCGGAAGTCCTTGTAGTTCACCCATAGCATGCTTCTGCATTCAATACATCTTCCCCTTTATAATTGTTAACAGTGATAAGTGAGAGACATTGGTGTACATAGTTCTTTTAAATCATTTAATATACCATAACATAATAAACCTTTGTAATACAAAAAAGTAACGATGTAGTGTTGTTGTTTTTTGTCCATTACACAGCAATCGTGTATACACTTTCGCAAACATGCTATAGATTTTAAGGCAACATTATGTTAAATGACATTGAAATAAATGTGTACAACAAATATCATAATAAAGATAAAAATATTTCTTGTTCGGTGTCATTCCACTAATTGTACATTAAAGAATGAAGAATACCGTTTTATTTATGTGGACATATTCTGCTAATTTTCTGCTTTTTGTTTTGCATCAGAAAATGTTATTGCTACTGCATCTACCGATCTTAAACATTTCAAAACTTTTCCTTTGTTTCATATTAACCCAAATACTGATTTTGTTGTTTTTAGGCTGGCAGAATGGAACTATGTTCATACGGTTTCCCCCAAAATAAAGGGCTATTTACTGAAACTGTGGGATGTGTATTCAAAGCCAGTTCCTGCAAACTACAAAGAAGAATGCTTGTTGCTGTCAATTTGTTTGTGCATCACGATATCATCCGGCAGCCTTTTGTACAATTGGATGTTTTCCTCATTGAGATACAGTTTTCGACTCTCCCTTGCAATATCTACCGCATTTAGTTTCTTATTTTTTCTTCTGCTTGCCTTTGTTCATCCTGCCCGTTGCGTTTTGACCATCAGCATCCCCACACTGGGCACCAAACAAGGTCGGCGGCTCCTATTTTCAACATGTTCCCTTATTATAACATGCAACATCATCCCAAGCCTTGCTGAAAACATTTTCACAATGTTGGAGTTTTTAAAATGTATCTCCCAAACTTCTTCCGAAAGTCTCTTAAACTCAACAACCATACTGGAGCAATCAGCCAAGGAATTTGGTCAAGAAGTTACAAAGGTTACTCTAGAGCTTAATGGTGAGGGCTTGACATTCTTTTCCAACTTTGATAAGTCTGCTGTCAGGAACCAAATGCTCAATTTCAGTGAGACGATTAAGAGAGATTTCTCCAACATCCAATCTGTTGTGGCAGAAACAATTGTGGTGAGCAACAGAATTATCTCCTGCTTTTTTTTGTTGTGTCTGCTTTCCCAGTCAGTTTGTTACTTGAAAAGTTACTTGACCGATCTTAAGTTCAACAATATTTACATCACAAAGAAGCTGGAGGATTTGGCACAAAAGTACAATAAAAAGGATATCGTTGGTTCCAGTTCCATAAAATTAATAAAATCAACAGGATGGAAGTTGTCAAAAGAAGAATGCCTTTCTTGTCTGTTTCGCATTTTCATCATGTCCTTATTCTTTACAATGATAGCAATGATCATGGTGATGGACCATATCGTATTTTTTCTTGCTGTGGCGATTGGGGAGTGGGCTGACAACTTCCCCACTGTACCGCTGACTCTTGAAATAATGTATAATGTAAGTATAATAATACATGATATATCTAGTCAGCAACTTTGTCTGATATGCATGTCTCTGAACGTACTGTATGCATTTATTTACTTTCTAATCCAATTGCATTCCCCTTTTATTATCCTCAGCTAAAATATCTCTTAACTTCAGGGTTTCCAGGAAATTAATTCTATTGCTATAGTTGTGTGGTTCCTTTTCTCCCTTGGTAGTATTACTAGCCTCCTAGGAGAGAGAGAAGTCGCAGTCTTTATGTGAGCTGCATTTGACCACTTGCAAAGGCCTAACAACCTGAATCCTTAAAGTGTGTGTTATAGCAGCCTGGGAATGTACTGTTCCTCAACGAGAGGACTATGAAAGACAGATAGAGTGTTCTCAGTAGGATTAGAAATATAACTATTTACATTTCACTTGTGTTGATTTTTTTGATTGATAATGCTCTGGTAATAGTTTACTTGTACTTATATTGTCCCAAATCCCTCAGATTTACAGATGTAGAAGAAGAACTAGGCACCATCTGTGGTTGGCTCATGATGAACTACAGGAATGAAATGTACATTACCAGGCAGCTATAACACACATTTTTAGGGAGTCAGTTTGTTCGGCCTTTGTAAATGGTCAATCACAGCTCACATAGAAACTGTGAATTCTCTCTCTCTCCTAATAGGCTAGTTATCCTTCTGTGCCCATTTTTGAAGAGCCTCACGTTTTACTGTAAGGTGCTGACATGGGAAGTCCTTGAGAATGATCAAGAGAGTGCATATATCATGAGTAATTCATTGGCTATTCTTACAAGTTAATCAAGAGAGATTGTCATTTATAAGGCAAACCTACTGGCTATGCTTCTTTATTCATAGGTTGATTATTTCAGTGTGTGAAAATATACCATATTTGTTTCCCAGAACAAATTCTTCCTTTCACTTTTGTAGCCCACACCTATAGGTGTCCGCAGGAGAGGGGAAGGGGGGCGCTTGCCTCCCCTCCAGATTTAGGTACAGCCTGTGTTGCAGGCTCACAGTACAGCGTAACACTACTGCCTGCACTATTGCGTTAAAATTATACCCCCCTGAAAAGATTTCTCTGGACACCCAAGCCCACAGCTCCTATGACTGAGATGCAGAAAAACTTATGATGAGCAGTGGAGGACCCAGACCAAGGCAATGAGCCCAACCAAATTCATCACTGTTAGAAATGGGGTCTGTAGTTGGCAGAAGTATACACCCTTGTCCAAGTAGGGACCACAATCCCAATCAGGGTAAGTCACACACAATCCAAATTATCCTGTGCCCACCCGCTGGTAGCTTGGCACTGAGCAGCCAGGCTTAACTTAGAAAGCAAGGTGTAAAGCATTTGTGCAATAAATCATGCAGTAACATAGTGAAAACACCACAGAAATTCACCACACATGTTTAGAAAAATATATGATATTTATCAGGTTAAATTAAGGTCAAAACGCTAAAGATTCAGTAAGCACACATTGAGCTATCACTCTTGTTGGATTAAAAAGAGTCTTCAAACCTAAAAGTCACAGTTGTCTCTTGGTTTCACAAAGAACCTGGTTTGCGTCCAAAATAACTTGCACGGAGACCGCAGAGGAGGAGATGCGTGGAAAAATAGAGTGTGCATCGGTTTTTCCAACGAGGCACTGAGGATGCGTTGTTTCTTGTCACACTGCTAGGTGCTTTACGTTAATTTCTGGTGTACCTTCTTGGCTCCTCACTGTGATGCAGGTATCTTTTTGATGCCCAGGGACAATGGGGGGAAATCCTGGGCATGCAGGACAAAGTCACTGGCCTTGCAGGATGAAGTCACTGGCCTTGCATCGATCCAGTATGGCGATGAGTAGAATTTTCTGTTGTATGGCAGCCGCTACATCGATACTTCACTCAGGAAGTCGGGCTGCGTTGTCCCGGTTCGTCTGTGCGTCAATCCGGTAGGGGCTGTGCGTCGAATTTCCGGCCACAAGGCAGGCGCAGCATCGATTCTTCACGCAGGAAGCTGGGCCACATCATTCTACTTCAGCTGACAGTGAAAAGCGCAATGGTGCAGCTGCACCCGTGGCACGGCCGCTACACCGCCGGCTCCATTAGGAGCCAGCTCCAATGTTACGGCCGACATCCCCGCCGGCCCAGCGGGGATGTTGTAATGCGGCCGGCGGAATTGCGGCTGCACAGGTGGCCGCTCAGCAGTCCAACCTTGGCGGGCGGCCTCCGCCACCCGCCAAGGTTGTAATGAGGGCCTAAGTCTTTTTGGCCATGAGACATCAGAAAACAGGAGGCAAGCTCAATCCAAGCCCTTTTAGAGCACTTCTCAGAATAGTCAGAGGGCAGCAAGACAGCAGGACAACAGAAGGGCAGTAGTCCTTCTCACCAAAGCACTCCAGATAAGTTATTTTGACAGCCAGGCAGTTCATCTTGACAGGTTGCAGGTTCAGGTCCAGAAGTGTCTGATTTGGTGGGGGTTAAGTACCCAAAAATGCCTTTGAAGTGGGGAAGACTTCAAAGAGTGGTTTTGAAGTGTACAGTTTCCCCTTTCAGTACAGGTCTATCTGCCAAGGTCCCAGTGGGGTGTTTGGCAGTCCATTGTGTGGGTGCAGGCCACTAGCCTTTGAAATGTAAGTGTCAGGCCTTCCACCCTTCCAGCCCAGGAAGACCCATTCAGTATGCAGATGAGTGCAGGTATGTTGTGGTTGTCTGCATGGTTGGTTGGAGACAGGCTCAAAGGCACAGATAGATTTTAAGGGCAGAGAAATGCTCACTTTCTAAAGGTTTCATTTCTAAAATAGTAAAATAAAATCCAACCTCACCAATAAGCAGGATTTTCTATTACCATTCTGGTCATACTAAATATGACCTGGTTACCCCTTTCTGATCAGAATCTACCATTCAAAAGGTATATGAGGGTAGCCCTACTGCTATCTTATGAATGGAGCAGGCCTCACGTTAGGGGAAAACAAATTTAGGAGTTTTCCACTACCAGGACAGGTTAAACACATATGTACGTGTCCTACCTTTTACCTACATAGCACCCTGCCCTATAGGTTACCTGGGCCTACCTTAGGGGTGGCATATGTTTAGAAAAAGGGGAGAGTAAGGCTTGGCAAGTACTTTTAAATGTCAAGTCGAAGTGGCAGTGAAACTGCATACACAGGTCTTGTAATGGCAGGCCTGAGGCATGGTTAAGGGGCTACTTATGTGGGTGGCACAACCAGTGCTGCAGGCCCACTACTAGTATTCAATTCACATGCCCTGGACACATGTAGGGCACTTTATCAGGGGCTTAGAAGTAAATCAAATAGGCCATTTGGGAATGAACCAATGTTCCCATATTTAAGGGAGAGAGCATCCGCACTTTAGCACTGATTAGCAGTGGTAAAGTGTGGAGAGTTTTAAAACCAGCAAACACAGTGTTAGAAAAGTGGCAGGAGGAAGGCAAAAAGTTGGGGGATGACCACCCTATGGCTGGCAGGTCTAACAGTCTCATTGAGTGCTTAGCAGTGAATCCATGACACACAGTTGAAATATCATACATAACAAAGTACCACATTGCAGTATTTAAGTAACAGACTAGGATCATCAATGATAGAGCAAATAAAAGGCGCTTTCAACAAAAAATACCCATGTTTCAGAGAAATATATATTTTTACTCATTATATAAGGCCACTGGAAATTGAAATTATATTTCACTACCGCAAAAGAAAAATACATTGTTCATTTTGAAAGTGAGGAGCATAATACCATTACTGTAAATGTTATCTTCAGTTCTATATTAAACTGCAAATTCAACGGCAACCCTGAAATTGAAATGGCATAAGTTAAACCAGCATAGAATAGGACACAGAAGGTGAAAAACACAATTTCCCTGAATGGTAGACTCTATCAGTAAGTCGACAACAATAACTACACTATTCTGGCAATTCTCATAGACACTGAAAAAGCACTCAAAGCAGGTAACGGGTACTATTGGGTGTACAAGGCCGTCCTCTCATCACATACACAAAAATTATACAGAAGCTCAGCTCTGACACTCATTACAATGCACCCTCTCTGTGATAAAAATTGATAGGCTGGAGCAAATGTAAAAGGTCCAGAGGCATTAATGTGGGTAGACGTAGGTGACTGTGCTGGCATAGAGGCTCTGAAGAAGTGGGCTAATAGACGGAACAAAGAAGAGCATGAGAAAAGGGTTCAGAGGAGGGGTGGAAGTTTGAGGATGGGACGGATGTATGACAGGATGCAAAAAAATGGGAACGAGGAAAAGACAGCCAGACATTTGTTAAAAAGGTATTACAAAAACTTGAAACTTTGTTAAAAAAAAGGGTAAAAAGGTGTGATAGAATTTAGGAGGGGGCATCGGTGACAGAAAATCTACAGTTCAAGATTAGGTGTCATTATTCACAGAGAGAGGGACAATGTTAGACCCCAAGGTCAGGGAAGAGAGCTTAGATGTCTACAGTGTAGGGGCGCATAGATGCAGGTCAGGTTAGTTGGGAGATGAGAGCCTGAGAGCGGAGGCAGGGGGTATAGTCTGAGGGTCATATTTATAGGGGTCTTGCACCACCATTGGGTCACATTTGTGAAGCACCAATGGCACAAACCTTTAAATCATTTTTATGAGGCCATGCAAAGCTACTTTGCATGGCTTTGAATGGCCTCATAAATATGGAGTAAGGCAAGGCAACGCAAATCACTGCATTGCCTAACTATGCATTAGAGAGATGTTCTATGGGCATTGCAGTAGGTGTTCTCAATCCACACCCTTGGATTGTGACGCATTCCCAGATTTACAGATTAGGCCACGCCCGTGCAAATGAGGAAAAGGCTTCTTGAGATAGCTCTGGGGCTACACATGGGCCAATGCTGTCAGTATTCGTATAGAAAGGGCCTCACAAGAGTCTACAGCTCCTTCAGTAACACCAAAGTCCCCTACGGTGCACCCCCCCCAGTTGCGGCCCAAGGCACTTTATTTAATCCGGCCTGAAGCCTGCAGACAGCTAGGTGGCCCAAATTTAACATACTCAATTAACTGGATACTTAGGGCCATATTTATACTTTTTGACGCACAACTGCGCCAACGCAGTTGTGCGTCAAAAATTTTAACGCCGGCTAACGCCATTCCAAAGCGCCATGCGGGCGCCTTATTTATGGAATTACGTTAGCCGGCGCAGCTGACTGGTGTGCGTCAAAAAAAATTACTCACACCAGGCTGCGCCGGCGTAGGGGAAAATGGAGCTTGGGCATCAAAAAATGGGGCAAGTCAGGTCTGAGGCAAAATATTGGCCTCAACCCGATTTGCGCAATTTTTTTTTACTCCCAACCCCCATTGAAATGACTCCTGTCTTAGCACAGACAGGAGTCATGCCCCCTTGCCCAATGTCCATGCCCAGGGGACTTATGTCCCCTGGGCATGGTCATTGGGCATAGTGGCATGTAGGGGGGCACAAATCAGGCCCCCCTATGCCACAAAAAAATAAAAATAAAAATACTTACCTGAACTTACCTTAAATTCCCTGGGATGGGTCCCTCCATCCTTGGGCGTCCTCCTGGGGTGGGCAAGGGTGGCAGGGGGTGTCCCTGGGGGCATGGGAGGGCACCTCTGGGCTCCTTCCGAGCCCACAGGTCCCTTAACGCCTGCCCTGACCAGGCGTTAAAAAATGACGCAAAAGCGGCTGAACGTCATTTTTTTTGACCCGCCCACTCCCGTGCGTCATTTTTGCACGGGAGTTTAAATAAGGCGCACATGCCTTGGAGTCATTTTTTAGACGGGAACGCCTACCTTGCATATCATTAACGCAAGGTAGGTGTCCACGCTAAAAAATGACGCAAACTCCAAGATCTTTGGCGCTAGATGGGTCTAACGCCAAAGTATAAATATGGAGTTAGCTTTGCGTCGGATTTGCGTAAAAAAAAATACGCAATTCCGGCGCAAACAGAGTATAAATATGCCCCTTAACATTTTTAAGCCTAACTGTTCACGGAGTGTGCATTGGTTGCTTATGGCGGCAAAAGCACTAATGCATCCACTGAGGGAATCTGTGTTTGAGCTCCCAGTCACAGGTTCAAATTTGGGGGTCCCCCAAACCTATCATCCTCCGAGGACAATAAAAGTTGAGTACCAATCAGCTTCTGTTGCATCAGTGCCAAGATGCCTCTCCTGGTGAAAATGTGACTAATAAAAACACGTTTGCGTTATGTTAATCAGTTTAGAAATATATTATATATATGTTTACAGTAACTTATTTTTTTGCATTGCAGCTACAAATATCCATAATGCCATTATTTTTTGGAGTCGGGAAGATATCGAGTCACTTGTTTGATAAGAAGTACCGGTTGGAACTGTCATTAGTTTCGAGTCACTGCGTACAGCAACCACGCGCCCCCCAAAGCACAGCGGTTTTCACAGTGACACTCATCTACTGCCTCGCGTGCGCACAGATATTTTTACAGACTTACGCTCACCGTCTATGCAGAAAAATATCCGCTTCCTTTTTTGAGAAGCAAGAAGAGGCCAGGATTCAATACCTCTTCAAAAAAATCTTACGGAAACATCGCAAAAAGCAGAAAATGTTTTTATAGAAGCTGAAGTTATTTTTGTTGATATTTGTTAAACTGAAATGAAAATAATCTCTTTGGGCTCATTTACTAAAACTTTACAAAGCTGTCAATAAAAAAATAACTATTTTTTTTGTCCTAGGCATTTGTATGCTTACTTTGGTCCCTGGTTTTATACAGAGAAGTTCTTATATAAATTGGAGATTTGGCAGAATTTAGAAACAGACCTGAAACTTAATCATAAATTTAAAGTACTCTGTTTACTTTATTTACTCTAGTAAAAGTTGTCTTTAGCCGTAGATAAAGCTCTGCTTAAAGGTGGTTGGACATTATTGTGAAATTGAATGCAGGATACATCAGTGAGGCCATTAAGGCCCGTATTTATACTCCGTTTGCGCCGAATTTGCGTCGTTTTTATCGACGCAAATTCGGCGCAAAACTAACGCCATATTTATACTTTGGCGTTAGACGCGTCTAGCGCCAAAGTATTGGCAAAGAGCGTCATTTTTTAGCGTGAACGCCTTCCTTGAGTTAATGAGATGCAAGGAAGGCGTTCCCGTCTAAAAAAATGACGGCGACGCAAATGCGTCGTATTTATACTCCCGGGCAAAAATCACGCCCGGGAGGTGGCGGGCCAAAAAACCCCGCATTTGCGCCACATTTTAACGCCTGGGTCAGGGTAGGCGTTAAGGGGCCTGTGGGCTCAAAATGAGCCCACAGGTGCCCTCCCCTGCCCCCAGGGACCCCCCCTGCCACCCCTGCCCACCCCAGGAGGACACCCAAGGATGGAGGGACCCACCCCAGGGACATTCAGGTAAGTTCACGTAAGTATAATTTTTGTTTTTTTTCAATTTTTATTGGGTGGCATAGGGGGGCCTTATTTGTGCCCCCCTACATGCCACTATGCCCAATGACCATGCCCAGGGGACAGAAGTCCCGTGGGCATGGCCATTGGGCAAGGGGGCATGACTCCTGTCTTTACTAAGACAGGAGTCATTTAAATGGCGTCTGGGCGTCGAAAAAATGGCGCTAATCGGGTTAAGACGATTTTTTAGCGTCAACCCGACTTGTGCCATTTTAAGACGCCCTAGCGCCATTTTCCCCCTACGCCGGCGCTGCCTGGTCTACGTGGTTTTTTTCCACGCACACCAGGCAGCGCCGGTCTGCTTGCACCGGCTAACGCCATTCCATAAATACGGCGCCCGCGTGGCGCTTCGGAATGGCGTTAGACGGCGCTAAATTTTTTGACGCTAAACTGCGTTAGCGCAGTTTAGCGTCAAAAAGTATAAATACGGGCCTAAATTTGCAACTACTGAAGACGTGAACATATGGTGTTGTATCAGCATTTGTACATTAAACGTGTGTTGCTGGTGTGCCCTCAAACAATTGTGAGTGGTCTGAAATTTGCATTGGCTTAATGACCTTACAATCTGTAGTGGATGTTTTGATGTCTGTTAAGAGAGTATGCAAGAAATCACAAATAACCCTCATTACAGAAGTTTAGTATGGATTAAACAAAGGCACTTTAAGAATATTTTCATTCGGAGGAAAATAACAAAGGCAATATATACTCTTAAACGAAAAAAAAAGAAGCATCATAAGTGAGAGAATCCCTTAATATCTGCTTGGAGATCACCTACTGCAGTCCTGAAACAAAGCAGTTCTAAATGCAACGATGGAAAATGTTCCACCCTAATAAATGCATATTCCATGTAATGGCCAGCACTGGATGAACATGGATAAAGTACAGATAGCGGTAACTAGGTGGAATTTTGAAGCCTGCCACCATTGTTGAAATACATGTGTGTATTACGAAAAGTGGCTACTACGTGGGGTTTTGAATAGCAATGTTGCCGAATTAAATTAATTGAAAGTTTAGCAGCCTGGGGTCATGGTTGCGTGTTCTATTTTAGGAACACTGGTGTCAGACTAGGGTTTTTTCACAAAAAAATAATTATAATAATCATTGCAAACAAGTAATAAAAGGGTGATTAAAACCATCCAATACTCAAAAGGTGGCATACATTTCAATCTCTCACATAGTTAGAATTAGTTTTTATAGGTTCGCGTGTAACTCAAGGTTCATCTAAAAATAGTATTTACCAAAATTGTTAAATGAATCAACCTTCCAATGAAATGTTACTTGTTGGCAGATCAGTACTTAACTACAGTATCTCAATCTGCATTTTCCACGCAGTGATACATTTTTTTACCGAAATCAAAATTCCTTAATATCAATTACTGTGCCATGACAGAATCCTCCACAGTTTTCTTCTAATTATCGCTCAAGCCTCCACTGCTGCTGGTTGACCTCTTGCTAGAATATACTAGGTATTATTCAACAGGGAAAAAGATCAAAAGGCCATATTCTTTTTAAACAGAGACGGAATACACCAAACGCTCACTTGGTAGTGCTTTGTGGCCAGCCATGATTCCCGAATTCCTAGGATGCACTACAGCAGACTGATACAAAATGGAATTCTGCTGTGTTGCTCAGCCAACATGAGTACTTTTTTCTTACAGATGACACTGCCCCAAAGTTTCTTGATGCACAGTGGGTGAACAATAAAAGGACAAACATTCAACATTCATTATGACGTTTTAACCATGCCTCTTGTAATTTAGCATGTAACTTCCCTTCTATTACTGTCACATGAAATAGTATTAACTTTAGTAGTAAAGAAGTATTGTTAGCTATTAGTCAGAGCTCTGCCTACAAGGTTCCTGTCACAGATGGTGCCCCCCTGGACTTACTGAAATGCAACCTGGATCTTTGGGCACCATTATAGCCTTATAGCCCACCCTAGCAGGCTATGCTGGCCATTAAAGGCCCTCTCCAGTGTTAAAGCCGGGAGCCAAAGGCGAGGGCCTTGAACAAGAGAGTGGGACTATAATGACCGATATAGCCCAGCCACATGGGCTGTAAGGCTGTTAGAACATTCTGCCACTAGAAGGCAGAATGTTCTAATAAATAAAACAAAGGCCTCACAGAGCCTGAAGGTATTGAATCTCCTCGGCTCTGTGAGGCCTTTGACCACAGCTGTTGCTGTGTGACAAACATTGGAATTTTGGCGCTCCAGGCTTTGATCAGCCATTAGAAGCCCGGAGTACTCCATTGTCTTCGATGGACCTTACAACATTCCAATGTTCTAATATTGACAAATTTGTTTAACCAGTCAAGAACTGTGCACATTCCATCCTTCCTTGTCTAACTCAGTATTATTCAACTTTAAAAAAAAGACTTGCCCTGGCTTGCCATAAGCCTATATCCCTCATTATCCACTTAAAATCTTAGGTAAAGTTGTATTTAATAGGCTGAGAGACTGGGCTTATGATAGCGGGATTTTGATCATTTATCAATATGGTTTCTGAAACATACTCCTATCTGGGCTTGTTTTTTAATGACAGTTTATCCTGGAAAGATATTACAGTGTTACGTTGTCAAGAATGACTGAATAAATATTCTTTATTGTACAATTAGTTAAAACCAGTACAATGTCCAAAATACAGGAAATACAAAAAAATTTAATGAGAATGTACAACAAAAAAGCTTTTACATTTATAAATAACTTGCACACTATAGCTGGCAGCAGCGGTCCCATCTGAGACAAGGTGCTTGTGCAAAAAGGTTCAATATGGGAAATTTTGTTCTGTTTGACCCCGAAGTGCCGAAGGAATTGTTGCCTTGTGTAGATGATTTGATGTAGATGAAGGCAAGTATGTCTCCCGCTTTCTTTGATAAGGCAAAGTTTCAGGGTGGATAGCTTTGTTCAACCCAAGGTGGCTTGTTTATGGCGCTTTCCACCCCCTGGAGGTATTTTACTGTTCAAGAGATTGATTGTGGCTCATCTGAATTAAGGCAGACCAGAATTGCTTGTCTGCAGTAGCTCACCCTTGCCTGATTGCAGAGAGGACACACCCAAGATCGATGAAGGCTTAATGTAGACTTGCAAAGGCATATAATATGAATCACATTATCCATTGGTTGGCCACACAGCCACTTTCCCTCCTGCCATCATCCAAGGGGTGGTATGTGAATGAGAATTTGAAGGCAGGATCCCTAGCCGATATTTCAGTTATTGTCCTTTTATTATGCTGTTGAAGACTTCTCAGACATATTGCTGTGTTTTCAGGGATTTATAGGGGGTTTAGTACCATCCAGGCATGTGAACATTTCTCTAGAGTTGCCCTGTCATCTAAAGATGATAATATTTTGGATGTTTTGTTGACAAATCTTTTAACGGTTTTGTAACTCAGCCCTACACACCAAAACTCTGCTATACCAAACAAATCAACAGTTGCATTAAGATAGTTTTGTTAGCGCGCCTGGTCCTTAGTAAGTAAACTTACAAGGGGATGCGTATAGGCCAATTAACCTTTTGATTCACATGGAGTATCCTAGCTAGGTTAATGGCAGTCACACTCATGATTTATACGCAATTTAATAAACATGAGTCATTATCAACAATGAATCAGAATATAACACCCCATGACCCTCCAGTCATGAATAAGCACAACTCACTATACGTTTTAGTAGTTCTATTCCCTATTAATTACAATACTAATTCATGAAAATTAGTTCAAACTTTATTCGAGTCAACAAATCCGTATTAATTCATTAGAAGGTGCCAAAAACATAGCCCAATCAAACCTTGCATCAGAGTACATTTTAAAGCAGTGGCATAAATCAATAATCGAATCAGGAATTAATACGTCAACATAAGTAGCAGAGTTCAGCAAATCAGTTCCTCAATCATTTGTCTCTGTTTTGTTAATGTCATAAGGTAAGAACCTCAGCTAATCCAGATTAGCATCAGAATGTGGGACGTCATGCAAAAACAGTTTAGCACATGAATTTGGAAAACATCTAGCTAAGAAAAAATTATTTAAACAGCGCAGTTGGTATCTAGAAAGAAAAGGCACAAAAATAATTTAGTCACATTGTCATATCTACCTATCCTCGGTATGGATCAGCAACAAGTCAGTCTTTGTCCTCAGGTCATCAATCAATCAGCATCACATCAGGCTCTCAAGAGCATGAGCCCAATAACAGAATCTCTAATCTTCTTCGATCTTGCATCAATTTCAGAATATGGTCTAAAATCTATCCCCTCTGTCACCTTATTATATCCAAGTCACCCAGACTATCCCCCAATTCTTAATTGGTCAATTAATCACACAATTCTTCTTTATCCAATAGTTTTTATAATTCAAACCTCTGAATTCTAATATTACACAGTTCTCAGAATGTAGATTGGTTCACTTTGTGATGTTCTCTTCATCTCGCTCGTAAGGTATCAAAAATGTTCTTCTCCAGTCAGTGTCTCTATTGTTTGAGTCCTGGGAGAGTACGCTCTGAGCGCTTTACACAGTAGTTGGTACTTTCTAGTTCCATCATCTCCTGTCCGTCAGTTCATGCAAAGGTTTCAGCTAAGCAAATTTTTATTAAACAATAAGCAGTTCACAGTTAGTCTGATTTGTCAGCATCTTTCATTGAACGTTAATATTCAGCTTCTGCACGAGGCATGGCAAAACTAGGCCACAACTTGGGCTAGGTTAAGCTCTACAATATAATGCAAAACATAGGTTATATCTCTCAATATGATATACTACTACGTTATTCTAATACATTTTCAATATTTCACATATGTTAGTCGTTCTTTTAATATAATTCGTGAATCTTGGTGACCACTCTCCGAGGTCACAATTTCAAACATGCACATTATTTTCTACATTGGTGATTTTCTACATTTTTTGTTATTCAAAATACATAAACATTCATTAATAATTTCTAATTAAGACATTTGCGCTAACAATTCCTCCTCTGATGACTAAATATGTAATCACACTTCTTTTACCACCAACGGCTTTACAGCTCAGTTTCTTCAGCATTTTGCCTTCTCCTAAAATCTTCCCTATAGATTCTTTCTCTATTTCGTTCTTCCCTCCTCTGATTATTTTTAGATTGTCTCAATTTAATCTTTTGACACAATTTACATAATCCCCATATTCCTAATATGCAAGCAATTACAATCAATATTCCCTGTATGATTTTTAGGAATACCGCATTCCAAATGTTGCTAAGCCAATGCCTCACTGAAGCAAATCCTTTCCCTACTTTTTCCACACACCTGGTTCCTTCAATTCTTTCAAATCACTGCTTGAATTAGTCAGGCTAGTAAGTAAGGGCGATATGTACAAACACTTTTTCCCATAGACACAGAATGGGGAAAAACCTTTGCTACATCTGGCCCTAAGTCTCTTATCTCCTTACAATTGTTAGGGATGTATGAACAGCAATGCCTAGAGTTAATAATTTTACAGACTCTGCTGTCCTTCATTAGAAGTGTGTCTAAAGCAATACGATTTTGAAGAGTCATAGCTCTATCCACCGCCAATTCAGTATCTATTAGGAGTATTGCCCCTGTAAAATTTGTCAGCATGTTATCCACAATAGTAGATAACTTTCGAATCTTGATCGAATTGACGATGTCTCCCAATGAAGGAATCACTGCACCAAATATATCTCCCACTATCGCAGAAGAGGATTCCCTCCTCTGTCGCTTATGATGTAATTCAGTCAATTTCGGAAACCTTTTCAAGCCCTCTATCTGGTAAATCTTTGGGAACACTATTCTCAAATAGCATGTCCCATACCATCCCCTTGGAAGACGGAAATAAGCATTGAGTCCACAAATATAGTAAATACCTGGAATCGCAGGGTCCTGTCCCCTTACTCTGAAACAAAAACACATGCCTTCATTCACTCGTACCGACAAATAAAGTGTCAGTGCATGATTTTGGCCTACATATGCAAAGCTTCCCTACATGTAATGTATCCAAAGCTAATTTCCGTTGCGTCTTAATTGTAGTATAAGCATAATCATTCTTGTAAGGCCTCTTCTCTAAGCCTTTTTCTAATTTCTCCTTCAATGCTTTTCTCCTATCATCAGTATGACCTATGAAGCTCTTCCCTAAAGGTGTAAGCAAACATGTGAGATTATTCCTGTGTGCATATGCTGTTCTAAACGTTAATGTATATCATGATCCTTAGCTACCCTACTCAGGTACCGAATGATAGGAACAAAAGAAAACACTACATCGTAATTAGAGTAAAAATACTGTATATACTCTTGATCATAGAACCTTGTTAGTAGCGGACTACAACTTATCCCGTAGGTTAGTGGAAGGCAGTGGTATGTAACTCCTTTCTCTACCGACGAAGGAATTTGCGTACACATGAGACAATCCTTTGCATCCCTCATCTCAACATAGACACTCAACAAACATTAGAAGACATAAGAAGAAAGTTCTCCTTGAACATTAGTATAATCATGCAAATATTTCTCATCTGACTTAAACTTCTCCAAAGCTGTTAGTGTAGTAGTTTCAAAAGCAGTAGTATGGATGGCTCCTTTCGCATCAAGAACTGACATACCCACAATCATTACAATAAACAAAATCCCACACATAATTGCCAAACCAATACTCAGATATTTACAGCACTTAGTATCCCTAACTTGATTATTGATCTCAGCCATGATCTGCAAAGAATCAGAAAGCAGAAGTAACTTTTGGAAAATGCAGCAAAAAACAAAAATAAAAATATTCTTCTTTCAACAGTTTAGTTTCACATTCAGGGACCCTTATCCTTGTCAATATTGATTAGCAGCTTGTCACATCCAGTTTTCAATGTCAAATCAGGTTATCAATGTATTTTCCAGTTATATTTCAACAGTCTCTTTTCTCAAAATGTTTTCAGATTGGTTCAACAGTTCAGCTCCCTGATCTCCTTAAGGTTACATCAAAATACTGTCTTGGAACCTCTCTATCAAAACAAAAAGACATAAACTTGTGCTGCCATTCGTTTGTAGCTGCATATGCCAATTAACCCCTTCGCTGCCAGGCCTTTTCCCCCTCCTGTGCCAGGCCTTTTTTTGCCTATTTGGGGCAGTTCGCGCTTAGGCCCTCATAACTTTTTTTCCACATAAGCTAACCAAGCCAAATTTGCGTCCTTTTTTCCCAACATCCTAGGGATTCTAGAGGTACCCAGACTTTGTGGGTTCCCTTGAAGGAGGCCAAGAAATTGGCCAAAATACAGTGAAAATTTCGGTTTTTTCAAAAAAAATTGAAAAAGTGGCTGCAGAAGAAGGCTTGTGGATTTCCCCCTGAAAATGGCATCAACAAAGGGTTTGCAGTGCTAAACTCAGCAGCTTCCTAGCTTTCAGGAACAGGCAGACTTGAATCAGAAAACCCAATTATTCAACACAATTTTGGCATTTTACTGGGGCATACCCCATTTTTGCAATTTTTTGTGCTTTCAGCCTCCTTCCAGTCAGTGACAGGAATGGGCATGAAACCAATGCTGGATCCCAGAAACCTAACCATTTCTGAAAAGTAGACAAAATTCTGAATTCAGCAAGGGGTCATTTGTGTAGATCCTACAAGGGTTTCCTAAAGAAAATAACAGCTGAAAAAGAAAAATATTGAAATTGAGGTGAAAAAAACATCAATTTTTCTCTACGTTTTACTCTGTAACTTTTCCCTGCAATGTCAGATTATGGAAAGCAATATACTGTTACGTCTGCTGGACTCCTCTGGTTGCGGGGATATATAGGGCTTGTAGGTTCATCAAGAACCCGAGGAACCCAGAGCCAATAAATGAGCTGCACCCTGCAGTGCGTTTTCATTCTATACCGGGTATACAGCAATTCATTTGCTGAAATATAAAGAGTAAAAAATTGCTATCAAGAAAACCTTTGCATTTCCAAAAAGGGCACAAGATAAGGTGCTGAGGAGCAGTGGTTATTTGCACATCTCTGAATTCCGGGATGACCATACAAGCATGTGAATTATAGGGAATTTCTCAAATAGATGTCTTTTTTACACACTCTCCTATTTTGGAAGGAAAAAATGTAGAGAAAGACAAGGGGTAATAGCACTTGTTTTGCTAATCTATGTTCCCCCAAGTCTCCCGATAAAAATGATACCTCACTGGTGTGGGTAGGCCTAGCGCCCGCGACAGGAAACGCCCCAAAGCGCAACGTGGACACATCCAAAATTTTGGGAGAAAACAGAGGTGTATTTGCGAAGTGCCTACCTGTAGATTTTGGCCTCTAGCTCAGCCGGCACCTAGAGAAACCTACCAAACCTGTGCATTTCTGAAAACTAGAGACCTAGGGGAATCCAAGGAGGGGTGACTTGCGGGGCTCGGACCAGGTTCTGTTACCCAGAATCCTTTGCAAACCTCAAAATTTGGCTAAAAAAACACATGTTCCTCACATTTCTGTGGCAGAAAGTTCTGGAATCTGAGAGGAGCTACAAATTTCCTTCCACCCAGCGTTCCCCCAAGTCTCCCGATAAAAATGATACCTCACTTGCGTGGGTAGGCCTAGCGCCGGCGACAGGAAACACCCCAAAGCGCAACGTGGACACATCCTAAATTTTGGAAAAAAAAAGAGGTGTTTTTTGCGAAGTGCCTACCCGTAGATTTTGGCCTCTAGCTCAGCCGGCACCTAGGGAAACCTACCAAACCTGTGAATTTCTGAAAACTAGAGACCTAGGGGAATCCAAGGAGGGGTGACTTGCGGGGCTCGGACCAGGTTCTGTTACCCAGAATCCTTTGCAAACCTCAAAATTTGGCTAAAAAAACACATGTTCCTCACATTTCTGTGGCATAAAGTTCTGGAATCTGAGAGGAGCTACAAATTTCCTTCCACCCAGCGTTCCCCCAAGTCTCCCAATAAAAATGATACCTCACTTGCGTGGGTAGGCCTAGCGCCGGCGACAGGAAACACCCCAAAGCGCAACGTGGACACATCCTAAATTTTGGAAAAAAACAGAGGTGTTTTTTGCGAAGTGCCTACCTGTAGATTTTGGCCTCTAGCTCAGCCGGCACCTAGGGAAACCTACCAAACCTGTGCATTTCTGAAAACTAGAGACCTGGGGGAATCCATGGAGGGGTGACTTGCGGGGCTCGGACCAGGTTCTGTTACCCAGAATCCTTTGCAAACCTCAAAATTTGGCTAAAAAAACACATGTTCCTCACATTTCTGTGGCATAAAGTTCTGGAATCTGAGAGGAGCTACAAATTTCCTTCCACCCAGTGTTCCCCCAAGTCTCCCAATAAAAATGATACCTCACTTGCGTGGGTAGGCCTAGCGCCGGCGACAGGAAACACCCCAAAGCGCACCGTGGACACATCCTAAATTTTGGAAAAAAACAGAGGTGTTTTTTGCGAAGTGCCTACCTGTAGATTTTGGCCTCTAGCTCAGCCGGCACCTAGGGAAACCTACCAAACCTGTGCATTTCTGAAAACTAGAGACCTAGGGGAATCCAAGGAGGGGTGACTTGCGGTGCTCGGACCAGGTTCTGTTACCCAGAATCCTTTGCAAACCTCAAAATTTGGCTAAAAAAACACATGTCCCTCACATTTCTGTGGCAGAAAGTTCTGGAATCTGAGAGGAGCTACAAATTTCCTTCCACCCAGCGTTCCCCCAAGTCTCCCGATAAAAATGATACCTCACTTGCGTGGGTAGGCCTAGCGCCGGCGACAGGAAACACCCCAAAGCGCAACGTGGACACATCCTAAATTTTGGGAGAAAACAGAGGTGATTTTTGCGAAGTGCCTACCTGTAGATTTTGGCCTCTAGCTCAGCCGGCACCTAGGGAAACCTACCAAACCTGTGCATTTCTGAAAACTAGAGACCAAGGGGAATCCAAGGAGGGGTGACTTGCGGGGCTCGGACCAGGTTCTGTTACCCAGAATCCTTTGCAAACCTCAAAATTTGGCTAAAAAAACACATGTCCCTCACATTTCTGTGGCAGAAAGTTCTGGAATCTGAGAGGAGCTACAAATTTCCTTCCACCCAGCGTTCACCCAAGTCTCCCGATAAAAATGATACCTCACTTGCGTGGGTAGGCCTAGCGCCGGCGACAGGAAACAACCCAAAGCGCAACGTGGACACATCCTAAATTTTGGGAGAAAACAGAGGTGTTTTTTGCGAAGTGCCTACCTGTAGATTTTGGCCTCTAGCTCAGCCGGCACCTAGGGAAACCTACCAAACCTGTGCATTTCTGAAAACTAGAGACCAAGGGGAATCCAAGGAGGGGTGACTTGCGGGGCTCGGACCAGGTTCTGTTACCCAGAATCCTTTGCAAACCTCAAAATTTGGCTAAAAAAACACATGTTCCTCACATTTCTGTGGCAGAAAGTTCTGGAATCTGAGAGGAGCTACAAATTTCCTTCCACCCAGCGTTCCCCCAAGTCTCCCGATAAAAATGATACCTCACTTGCGTGGGTAGGCCTAGCGCCGGTGACAGGAATCACCCCAAAGCGCAACGTGGACACATCCTAAATTTTGGAAAAAAACAGAGGTGTTTTTTGCGAACTGCCTACCGGTAGATTTTGGCCTCTAGCTCAGCCGGCACCAAGGGAAACCTACCAAACCTGTGCATTTCTGAAAACTAGAGACCTGGGGGAATCCAAGGAGGGGTGACTTGCGGGGCTCGGACCAGGTTCTGTTACCCAGAATCCTTTGCAAACCTCAAAATTTGGCTAAAAAAACACATGTTCCTCACATTTCTGTGGCAGAAAGTTCTGGAATCTGAGAGGAGCTACAAATTTCCTTCCACCGAGCGTTCCCCCAAGTCTCCCGATAAAAATGATACCTCACTTGCGTGGGTAGGCCTAGCGCCGGCGACAGAAACCACCCCAAAGCGCAACGTGGACACATCCTAAATTTTGGAAAAAAACAGAGGTGTTTTTTGCGAAGTGCCTACCTGTAGATTTTGGCCTCTAGCTCAGCCGGCACCTAGGGAAACCTACCAAACCTGTGCATTTCTGAAAACTAGAGACCTGGGGGAATCCAAGGAGGGGTGACTTGCGGGGCTCGGACCAGGTTCTGTTACCCAGAATCCTTTGCAAACCTCAAAATTTGGCTAAAAAAACACATGTTCCTCACATTTCTGTGGCATAAAGTTCTGGAATCTGAGAGGAGCTACAAATTTCCTTCCACCCAGCGTTCCCCCAAGTCTCCCAATAAAAATGATACCTCACTTGCGTGGGTAGGCCTAGCGCCGGCGACAGGAAACACCCCAAAGCGCACCGTGGACACATCCTAAATTTTGGAAAAAAACTGAGGTGTTTTTTGCGAAGTGCCTACCTGTAGATTTTGGCCTCTAGCTCAGCCGGCACCTAGGGAAACCTACCAAATATGTGCATTTCTGAAAACTAGAGACCTAGGGGAATCCAAGGAGGGGTGACTTGCGGTGCTCGGACCAGGTTCTGTTACCCAGAATCCTTTGCAAACCTCAAAATTTGGCTAAAAAAACACATGTCCCTCACATTTCTGTGGCAGAAAGTTCTGGAATCTGAGAGGAGCTACAAATTTCCTTCCACCCAGCGTTCCCCCAAGTCTCCCGATAAAAATGATACCTCACTTGCGTGGGTAGGCCTAGCGCCGGCGACAGGAAACACCCCAAAGCGCAACGTGGACACATCCTAAATTTTGGGAGAAAACAGAGGTGTTTTTTGCGAAGTGCCTACCTGTAGATTTTGGCCTCTAGCTCAGCCGGCACCTAGGGAAACCTACCAAACCTGTGCATTTCTGAAAACTAGAGACCAAGGGGAATCCAAGGAGGGGTGACTTGCGGGGCTCGGACCAGGTTCTGTTACCCAGAATCCTTTGCAAACCTCAAAATTTGGCTAAAAAAACACATGTTCCTCACATTTCTGTGGCAGAAAGTTCTGGAATCTGAGAGGAGCTACGAATTTCCTTCCACCCAGCGTTCCCCCAAGTCTCCCGATAAAAATGATACCTCACTTGCGTGGGTAGGCCTAGCGCCGGTGACAGGAAACACCCCAAAGCGCAACGTGGACACATCCTAAATTTTGGAAAAAAACAGAGGTGTTTTTTGCGAAGTGCCTACCCGTAGATTTTGGCCTCTAGCTCAGCCGGCACCTAGGGAAACCTACCAAACCTGTGCATTTCTGAAAACTAGAGACCTAGGGGAATCCAAGGAGGGGTGACTTGCGGTGCTCGGACCAGGTTCTGTTACCCAGAATCCTTTGCAAACCTCAAAATTTGGCTAAAAAAACACATGTCCCTCACATTTCTGTGGCAGAAAGTTCTGGAATCTGAGAGGAGCTACAAATTTCCTTCCACCCAGCGTTCCCCCAAGTCTCCCGATAAAAATGATACCTCACTTGCGTGGGTAGGCCTAGCGCCGGCGACAGGAAACACCCCAAAGCGCAACGTGGACACATCCTAAATTTTGGGAGAAAACAGAGGTGTTTTTTGCGAAGTGCCTACCTGTAGATTTTGGCCTCTAGCTCAGCCGGCACCTAGGGAAACCTACCAAACCTGTGCATTTCTGAAAACTAGAGACCAAGGGGAATCCAAGGAGGGGTGACTTGCGGGGCTCGGACCAGGTTCTGTTACCCAGAATCCTTTGCAAACCTCAAAATATGGCTAAAAAAACACATGTTCCTCACATTTCTGTGGCAGAAAGTTCTGGAATCTGAGAGGAGCTACAAATTTCCTTCCACCCAGCGTTCCCCCAAGTCTCCCGATAAAAATGATACCTCACTTGCGTGGGTAGGCCTAGCGCCGGTGACAGGAAACACCCCAAAGCGCAACGTGGACACATCCTAAATTTTGGAAAAAAACAGAGGTGTTTTTTGCGAAGTGCCTACCGGTAGATTTTGGCCTCTAGCTCAGCCGGCACCTAGGGAAACCTACCAAACCTGTGCATTTCTGAAAACTAGAGACCAAGGGGAATCCAAGGAGGGGTGACTTGCGGGGCTCGGACCAGGTTCTGTTACCCAGAATCCTTTGCAAACCTCAAAATTTGGCTAAAAAAACACATGTTCCTCACATTTCTGTGGCAGAAAGTTCTGGAATCTGAGAGGAGCTACAAATTTCCTTCCACCCAGCGTTCCCCCAAGTCTCCCGATAAAAATGATACCTCACTTGCGTGGGTAGGCCTAGCGCCGGTGACAGGAATCACCCCAAAGCGCAACGTGGACACATCCTAAATTTTGGAAAAAAACAGAGGTGTTTTTTGCGAACTGCCTACCGGTAGATTTTGGCCTCTAGCTCAGCCGGCACCAAGGGAAACCTACCAAACCTGTGCATTTCTGAAAACTAGAGACCTGGGGGAATCCAAGGAGGGGTGACTTGCGGGGCTCGGACCAGGTTCTGTTACCCAGAATCCTTTGCAAACCTCAAAATTTGGCTAAAAAAACACATGTTCCTCACATTTCTGTGGCAGAAAGTTCTGGAATCTGAGAGGAGCTACAAATTTCCTTCCACCGAGCGTTCCCCCAAGTCTCCCGATAAAAATGATACCTCACTTGCGTGGGTAGGCCTAGCGCCGGCGACAGAAACCACCCCAAAGCGCAACGTGGACACATCCTAAATTTTGGAAAAAAACAGAGGTGTTTTTTGCGAAGTGCCTACCTGTAGATTTTGGCCTCTAGCTCAGCCGGCACCTAGGGAAACCTACCAAACCTGTGCATTTCTGAAAACTAGAGACCTGGGGGAATCCAAGGAGGGGTGACTTGCGGGGCTCGGACCAGGTTCTGTTACCCAGAATCCTTTGCAAACCTCAAAATTTGGCTAAAAAAACACATGTTCCTCACATTTCTGTGGCATAAAGTTCTGGAATCTGAGAGGAGCTACAAATTTCCTTCCACCCAGCGTTCCCCCAAGTCTCCCAATAAAAATGATACCTCACTTGCGTGGGTAGGCCTAGCGCCGGCGACAGGAAACACCCCAAAGCGCACCGTGGACACATCCTAAATTTTGGAAAAAAACTGAGGTGTTTTTTGCGAAGTGCCTACCTGTAGATTTTGGCCTCTAGCTCAGCCGGCACCTAGGGAAACCTACCAAATATGTGCATTTCTGAAAACTAGAGACCTAGGGGAATCCAAGGAGGGGTGACTTGCGGTGCTCGGACCAGGTTCTGTTACCCAGAATCCTTTGCAAACCTCAAAATTTGGCTAAAAAAACACATGTCCCTCACATTTCTGTGGCAGAAAGTTCTGGAATCTGAGAGGAGCTACAAATTTCCTTCCACCCAGCGTTCCCCCAAGTCTCCCGATAAAAATGATACCTCACTTGCGTGGGTAGGCCTAGCGCCGGCGACAGGAAACACCCCAAAGCGCAACGTGGACACATCCTAAATTTTGGGAGAAAACAGAGGTGTTTTTTGCGAAGTGCCTACCTGTAGATTTTGGCCTCTAGCTCAGCCGGCACCTAGGGAAACCTACCAAACCTGTGCATTTCTGAAAACTAGAGACCAAGGGGAATCCAAGGAGGGGTGACTTGCGGGGCTCGGACCAGGTTCTGTTACCCAGAATCCTTTGCAAACCTCAAAATTTGGCTAAAAAAACACATGTTCCTCACATTTCTGTGGCAGAAAGTTCTGGAATCTGAGAGGAGCTACGAATTTCCTTCCACCCAGCGTTCCCCCAAGTCTCCCGATAAAAATGATACCTCACTTGCGTGGGTAGGCCTAGCGCCGGTGACAGGAAACACCCCAAAGCGCAACGTGGACACATCCTAAATTTTGGAAAAAAACAGAGGTGTTTTTTGCGAAGTGCCTACCCGTAGATTTTGGCCTCTAGCTCAGCCGGCACCTAGGGAAACCTACCAAACCTGTGCATTTCTGAAAACTAGAGACCTAGGGGAATCCAAGGAGGGGTGACTTGCGGTGCTCGGACCAGGTTCTGTTACCCAGAATCCTTTGCAAACCTCAAAATTTGGCTAAAAAAACACATGTCCCTCACATTTCTGTGGCAGAAAGTTCTGGAATCTGAGAGGAGCTACAAATTTCCTTCCACCCAGCGTTCCCCCAAGTCTCCCGATAAAAATGATACCTCACTTGCGTGGGTAGGCCTAGTGCCGGCGACAGGAAACACCCCAAAGCGCAACGTGGACACATCCTAAATTTTGGGAGAAAACAGAGGTGTTTTTTGCGAAGTGCCTACCTGTAGATTTTGGCCTCTAGCTCAGCCGGCACCTAGGGAAACCTACCAAACCTGTGCATTTCTGAAAACTAGAGACCAAGGGGAATCCAAGGAGGGGTGACTTGCGGGGCTCGGACCAGGTTCTGTTACCCAGAATCCTTTGCAAACCTCAAAATATGGCTAAAAAAACACATGTTCCTCACATTTCTGTGGCAGAAAGTTCTGGAATCTGAGAGGAGCTACAAATTTCCTTCCACCCAGCGTTCCCCCAAGTCTCCCGATAAAAATGATACCTCACTTGCGTGGGTAGGCCTAGCGCCGGTGACAGGAAACACCCCAAAGCGCAACGTGGACACATCCTAAATTTTGGAAAAAAACAGAGGTGTTTTTTGCGAAGTGCCTACCGGTAGATTTTGGCCTCTAGCTCAGCCGGCACCTAGGGAAACCTACCAAACCTGTGCATTTCTGAAAACTAGAGACCAAGGGGAATCCAAGGAGGGGTGACTTGCGGGGCTCGGACCAGGTTCTGTTACCCAGAATCCTTTGCAAACCTCAAAATTTGGCTAAAAAAACACATGTTCCTCACATTTCTGTGGCAGAAAGTTCTGGAATCTGAGAGGAGCTACGAATTTCCTTCCACCCAGCGTTCCCCCAAGTCTCCCGATAAAAATGATACCTCACTTGCGTGGGTAGGCCTAGCGCCGGTGACAGGAAACACCCCAAAGCGCAACGTGGACACATCCTAAATTTTGGAAAAAAACAGAGGTGTTTTTTGCGAAGTGCCTACCCGTAGATTTTGGCCTCTAGCTCAGCCGGCACCAAGGGAAACCTACCAAACCTGTGCATTTCTGAAAACTAGAGACCTAGGGGAATCCAAGGAGGGGTGACTTGCGGGGCTCGGACCAGGTTCTGTTACCCAGAATCCTTTGCAAACCTCAAAATTTGGCTAAAAAAACACATGTTCCTCACATTTCTGTGGCAGAAAGTTCTGGAATCTGAAAGGAGCTACAAATTTCCTTCCACCCAGCGTTCCCCCAAGTCTCCCGATAAAAATGATACCTCACTTGCGTGGGTAGGCCTAGCGCCGGCGACAGGAAACACCCCAAAGCGCAACGTGGACACATCCTAAATTTTGGAAAAAAACAGAGGTGTTTTTTGCGAAGTGCCTACCTGTAGATTTTGGCCTCTAGCTCAGCCCGCACCTAGGGAAACCTACCAAACCTGTGCATTTCTGAAAACTAGAGATCTAGGGGAATCCAAGGAGGGGTGACTTGCGGGGCTCGGACCAGGTTCTGTTACCCAGAATCCTTTGCAAACCTCAAAATTTGGCTAAAAAAACACATGTCCCTCACATTTCTGTGGCAGAAAGTTCTGGAATCTGAGAGGAGCTACAAATTTCCTTCCACCCAGCGTTCCCCTAAGTCTCCCGATAAAAATGATACCTCACTTGCGTGGGTAGGCCTAGCGCCGGCGACAGGAAACACTCCAAAGCGCAACGTGGACACATCCTAAATTTTGGAAAAAAACAGAGGTGTTTTTTGCGAAGTGCCTACCTGTAGATTTTGGCCTCTAGCTCAGCCGGCACCTAGGGAAACCTACCAAACCTGTGCATTTCTGAAAACTAGAGACCTAGGGGAATCCAAGGAGGGGTGACTTGCGGGGCTCGGACCAGGTTCTGTTACCCAGAATCCTTTGCAAACCTCAAAATTTGGCTAAAAAAACACATGTTCCTCACATTTCTGTGGCAGAAAGTTCTGGAATCTGAGAGGAGCTACAAATTTCCTTCCACCGAGCGTTCCCCCAAGTCTCCCGATAAAAATGATACCTCACTTGCGTGGGTAGGCCTAGCGCCGGCGACAGGAACCACCCCAAAGCGCAACGTGGACACATCCTAAATTTTGGAAAAAAACTGAGTTGTTTTTTGCGAAGTGCCTACCTGTAGACTTTGGCCTCTAGCTCAGCCGGCACCTAGGGAAACCTACCTAACCTGTGCATTTCTGAAAACTAGAGACCTAGGGGAATCCAAGGAGGGGTGACTTGCGGGGCTCGGACCAGGTTCTGTTACCCAGAATCCTTTGCAAACCTCAAAATTTGGCTAAAAAAACACATGTTCCTCACATTTCTGTGGCAGAAAGTTCGGGAATCTGAGAGGAGCTACAAATTTCCTTCCACCCAGGGTTCCCCCAAGTCTCCCGATAAAAATGATACCTCACTTGCGTGGGTAGGCCTAGCGCCGGCGACAGGAAACACCCCAAAGCGCAACGTGGACACATCCTAAATTTTGGAAAAAAACAGAGGTGTTTTTTGCGAAGTGCCTACCTGTAGATTTTGGCCTCTAGCTCAGCCGGCACCTAGGGAAACCTACCAAACCTGTGCATTTCTGAAAACTAGAGACCTAGGGGAATCCAAGGAGGGGTGACTTGCGGGGCTCGGACCAGGTTCTGTTACCCAGAATCCTTTGCAAACCTAAAAATTTGGCTAAAAAAACACATGTTCCTCACATTTCTGTGGCAGAAAGTTCGGGAATCTGAGAGGAGCTACAAATTTCCTTCCACCCAGCGTTCCCCCAAGTCTCCCGATAAAAATGATACCTCACTTGCGTGGGTAGGCCTAGCGCCAGCGACAGGAAACACCCCAAAGCGCAACGTGGACACATCCTAAATTTTGGAAAAAAACTGAGTTGTTTTTTGCGAAGTGCCTACCTGTAGACTTTGGCCTCTAGCTCAGCCGGCACCTAGGGAAACCTACCTAACCTGTGCATTTCTGAAAACTAGAGACCTAGGGGAATCCAAGGAGGGGTGACTTGCGGGGCTCGGACCAGGTTCTGTTACCCAGAATCCTTTGCAAACCTCAAAATTTGGCTAAAAAAACACATGTTCCTCACATTTCTGTGGCAGAAAGTTCTGGAATCTGAAAGGAGCTACAAATTTCCTTCCACCCAGCGTTCCCCCAAGTCTCCCGATAAAAATGATACCTCACTTGCGTGGGTAGGCCTAGCACCGGCGACAGGAAACACCCCAAAGCGCAACGTGGACACATCCTAAATTTTGGAAAAAAACAGATGTGTTTTTTGCGAAGTGCCTACCTGTAGATTTTGGCCTCTAGCTCAGCCCGCACCTAGGGAAACCTACCAAACCTGTGCATTTATGAAAACTAGAGATCTAGGGGAATCCAAGGAGGGGTGACTTGCGGGGCTCGGACCAGGTTCTGTTACCCAGAATCCTTTGCAAACCTCAAAATTTGGCTAAAAAAACACATGTCCCTCACATTTCTGTGGCAGAAAGTTCTGGAATCTGAGAGGAGCTACAAATTTCCTTCCACCCAGCGTTCCCCTAAGTCTCCCGATAAAAATGATACCTCACTTGCGTGGGTAGGCCTAGCGCCGGCGACAGGAAACACTCCAAAGCGCAACGTGGACACATCCTAAATTTTGGAAAAAAACAGAGGTGTTTTTTGCGAAGTGCCTACCTGTAGATTTTGGCCTCTAGCTCAGCCGGCACCTAGGGAAACCTACCAAACCTGTGCATTTCTGAAAACTAGAGACCTAGGGGAATCCAAGGAGGGGTGACTTGTGGGGCTCGGACCAGGTTCTGTTACCCAGAATCCTTTGCAAACCTCAAAATTTGGCTAAAAAAACACATGTTCCTCACATTTCTGTGGCAGAAAGTTCTGGAATCTGAGAGGAGCTACAAATTTCCTTCCACCGAGCGTTCCCCCAAGTCTCCCGATAAAAATGATACCTCACTTGCGTGGGTAGGCCTAGCGCCGGCGACAGGAACCACCCCAAAGCGCAACGTGGACACATCCTAAATTTTGGAAAAAAACTGAGTTGTTTTTTGCGAAGTGCCTACCTGTAGATTTTGGCCTCTAGCTCAGCCCGCACCTAGGGAAACCTACCAAACCTGTGCATTTCTGAAAACTAGAGATCTAGGGGAATCCAAGGAGGGGTGACTTGCGGGGCTCGGACCAGGTTCTGTTACCCAGAATCCTTTGCAAACCTCAAAATTTGGCTAAAAAAACACATGTCCCTCACATTTCTGTGGCAGAAAGTTCTGGAATCTGAGAGGAGCTACAAATTTCCTTCCACCCAGCGTTCCCCTAAGTCTCCCGATAAAAATGATACCTCACTTGCGTGGGTAAGCCTAGCGCCGGCGACAGGAAACACCCCAAAGCGCAACGTGGACACATCCTAAATTTTGGAAAAAAACAGAGGTGTTTTTTGCGAAGTGCCTACCTGTAGATTTTGGCCTCTAGCTCAGCCCGCACCTAGGGAAACCTACCAAACCTGTGCATTTCTGAAAACTAGAGATATAGGGGAATCCAAGGAGGGGTGACTTGCGGGGCTCGGACCAGGTTCTGTTACCCAGAATCCTTTGCAAACCTCAAAATTTGGCTAAAAAAACACATGTCCCTCACATTTCTGTGGCAGAAAGTTCTGGAATCTGAGAGGAGCTACAAATTTCCTTCCACCCAGCGTTCCCCTAAGTCTCCCGATAAAAATGATACCTCACTTGCGTGGGTAGGCCTAGCGCCGGCGACAGGAAACACTCCAAAGCGCAACGTGGACACATCCTAAATTTTGGAAAAAAACAGAGGTGTTTTTTGCGAAGTGCCTACCCGTAGATTTTGGCCTCTAGCTCAGCCGGCACCAAGGGAAACCTACCAAACCTGTGCATTTCTGAAAACTAGAGACCTAGGGGAATCCAAGGAGGGGTGACTTGCGGGGCTCGGACCAGGTTCTGTTACCCAGAATCCTTTGCAAACCTCAAAATTTGGCTAAAAAAACACATGTTCCTCACATTTCTGTGGCAGAAAGTTCTGGAATCTGAAAGGAGCTACAAATTTCCTTCCACCCAGCGTTCCCCCAAGTCTCCCGATAAAAATGATACCTCACTTGCGTGGGTAGGCCTAGCGCCGGCGACAGGAACCACCCCAAAGCGCAACGTGGACACATCCTAAATTTTGGAAAAAAACTGAGTTGTTTTTTGCGAAGTGCCTACCTGTAGACTTTGGCCTCTAGCTCAGCCGGCACCTAGGGAAACCTACCTAACCTGTGCATTTCTGAAAACTAGAGACCTAGGGGAATCCAAGGAGGGGTGACTTGCGGGGCTCGGACCAGGTTCTGTTACCCAGAATCCTTTGCAAACCTCAAAATTTGGCTAAAAAAACACATGTTCCTCACATTTCTGTGGCAGAAAGTTCTGGAATCTGAAAGGAGCTACAAATTTCCTTCCACCCAGCGTTCCCCCAAGTCTCCCGATAAAAATGATACCTCACTTGCGTGGGTAGGCCTAGCGCCGGCGACAGGAAACACCCCAAAGCGCAACGTGGACACATCCTAAATTTTGGAAAAAAACAGAGGTGTTTTTTGCGAAGTGCCTACCTGTAGATTTTGGCCTCTAGCTCAGCCCGCACCTAGGGAAACCTACCAAACCTGTGCATTTCTGAAAACTAGAGATCTAGGGGAATCCAAGGAGGGGTGACTTGCGGGGCTCGGACCAGGTTCTGTTACCCAGAATCCTTTGCAAACCTCAAAATTTGGCTAAAAAAACACATGTCCCTCACATTTCTGTGGCAGAAAGTTCTGGAATCTGAGAGGAGCTACAAATTTCCTTCCACCCAGCGTTCCCCTAAGTCTCCCGATAAAAATGATACCTCACTTGCGTGGGTAGGCCTAGCGCCGGCGACAGGAAACACTCCAAAGCGCAACGTGGACACATCCTAAATTTTGGAAAAAAACAGAGGTGTTTTTTGCGAAGTGCCTACCTGTAGATTTTGGCCTCTAGCTCAGCCGGCACCTAGGGAACCCTACCGAACCTGTGCATTTCTGAAAACTAGAGACCAAGGGGAATCCAAGGAGGGGTGACTTGCGGGGCTCGGACCAGGTTCTGTTACCCAGAATCCTTTGCAAACCTCAAAATTTGGCTAAAAAAACACATGTTCCTCACATTTCTGTGGCAGAAAGTTCTGGAATCTGAGAGGAGCTACAAATTTCCTTCCACCCAGCGTTCCCCCAAGTCTCCCGATAAAAATGATACCTCACTTGCGTGGGTAGGCCTAGCGCCGGTGACAGGAAACACCCCAAAGCGTAACGTGGACACATCCTAAATTTTGGAAAAAAACAGAGGTGTTTTTTGCGAAGTGCCTACCCGTAGATTTTGGCCTCTAGCTCAGCCGGCACCAAGGGAAACCTACCAAACCTGTGCATTTCTGAAAACTAGAGACCTAGGGGAATCCAAGGAGGGGTGACTTGCGGGGCTCGGACCAGGTTCTGTTACCCAGAATCCTTTGCAAACCTCAAAATTTGGCTAAAAAAACACATGTTCCTCACATTTCTGTGGCAGAAAGTTCTGGAATCTGAAAGGAGCTACAAATTTCCTTCCACCCAGCGTTCCCCCAAGTCTCCCGATAAAAATGATACCTCACTTGCGTGGGTAGGCCTAGCGCCGGCGACAGGAAACACCCCAAAGCGCAACGTGGACACATCCTAAATTTTGGAAAAAAACAGAGGTGTTTTTTGCGAAGTGCCTACCTGTAGATTTTGGCCTCTAACTCAGCCCGCACCTAGGGAAACCTACCAAACCTGTGCATTTCTGAAAACTAGAGATCTAGGGGAATCCAAGGAGGGGTGACTTGCGGGGCTCGGACCAGGTTCTGTTACCCAGAATCCTTTGCAAACCTCAAAATTTGGCTAAAAAAACACATGTCCCTCACATTTCTGTGGCAGAAAGTTCTGGAATCTGAGAGGAGCTACAAATTTCCTTCCACCCAGCGTTCCCCTAAGTCTCCCGATAAAAATGATACCTCACTTGCGTGGGTAGGCCTAGCGCCGGCGACAGGAAACACTCCAAAGCGCAACGTGGACACATCCTAAATTTTGGAAAAAAACAGAGGTGTTTTTTGCGAAGTGCCTACCTGTAGATTTTGGCCTCTAGCTCAGCCGGCACCTAGGGAAACCTACCAAACCTGTGCATTTCTGAAAACTAGAGACCTAGGGGAATCCAAGGAGGGGTGACTTGCGGGGCTCGGACCAGGTTCTGTTACCCAGAATCCTTTGCAAACCTCAAAATTTGGCTAAAAAAACACATGTTCCTCACATTTCTGTGGCAGAAAGTTCTGGAATCTGAGAGGAGCTACAAATTTCCTTCCACCGAGCGTTCCCCCAAGTCTCCCGATAAAAATGATACCTCACTTGCGTGGGTAGGCCTAGCGCCGGCGACAGGAACCACCCCAAAGCGCAACGTGGACACATCCTAAATTTTGGAAAAAAACTGAGTTGTTTTTTGCGAAGTGCCTACCTGTAGACTTTGGCCTCTAGCTCAGCCCAAAGCGCAACGTGGACACATCCTAAATTTTGGAAAAAAACAGAGGTGTTTTTTGCGAAGTGCCTACCTGTAGATTTTGGCCTCTAGCTCAGCCGGCACCTAGGGAAACCTACCTAACCTGTGCATTTCTGAAAACTAGAGACCTAGGGGAATCCAAGGAGGGGTGACTTGCGGGGCTCGGACCAGGTTCTGTTACCCAGAATCCTTTGCAAACCTCAAAATTTGGCTAAAAAAACACATGTTCCTCACATTTCTGTGGCAGAAAGTTCGGGAATCTGAGAGGAGCTACAAATTTCCTTCCACCCAGGGTTCCCCCAAGTCTCCCGATAAAAATGATACCTCACTTGCGTGGGTAGGCCTAGCGCCGGCGACAGGAAACACCCCAAAGCGCAACGTGGACACATCCTAAATTTTGGAAAAAAACAGAGGTGTTTTTTGCGAAGTGCCTACCTGTAGATTTTGGCCTCTAGCTCAGCCGGCACCTAGGGAAACCTACCAAACCTGTGCATTTCTGAAAACTAGAGACCTAGGGGAATCCAAGGAGGGGTGACTTGCGGGGCTCGGACCAGGTTCTGTTACCCAGAATCCTTTGCAAACCTCAAAATTTGGCTAAAAAAACACATGTTCCTCACATTTCTGTGGCAGAAAGTTCTGGAATCTTAGAGGAGCTCCAAATTTCCTTCCACCCAGCGTTCCCCCAAGTCTCCCGATAAAAATGATACCTCACTTGCGTGGGTAGGCCTAGCGCCGGCGACAGGAAACACCCCAAAGCGCAACGTGGACACATCCTAAATTTTGGAAAAAAACTGAGTTGTTTTTTGCGAAGTGCCTACCTGTAGACTTTGGCCTCTAGCTCAGCCGGCACCTAGGGAAACCTACCTAACCTGTGCATTTCTGAAAACTAGAGACCTAGGGGAATCCAAGGAGGGGTGACTTGCGGGGCTCGGACCAGGTTCTGTTACCCAGAATCCTTTGCAAACCTCAAAATTTGGCTAAAAAAACACATGTTCCTCACATTTCTGTGGCAGAAAGTTCTGGAATCTGAAGGGAGCTACAAATTTCCTTCCACCCAGCGTTCCCCCAAGTCTCCCGATAAAAATGATACCTCACTTGCGTGGGTAGGCCTAGCGCCGGCGACAGGAAACACCCCAAAGCGCAACGTGGACACATCCTAAATATTGGAAAAAAACAGAGGTGTTTTTTGCGAAGTGCCTACCTGTAGATTTTGGCCTCTAGCTCAGCCGGCACCTAGGGAAACCTACCAAACCTGTGCATTTCTGAAAACTAGAGACCTAGGGGAATCCAAGGAGGGGTGACTTGCGGGGCTCGGACCAGGTTCTGTTACCCAGAATCCTTTGCAAACCTCAAAATTTGGCTAAAAAAACCCATGTTCCTCACATTTCTGTGGCAGAAAGTTCTGGAATCTGAGAGGAGCTACAAATTTCCTTCCACCCAGCGTTCCCCCAAGTCTCCCGATAAAAATGATACCTCACTTGCGTGGGTAGGCCTAGCGCCGGCGACAGGAAACACCCCAAAGCGCAACGTGGACACATCCTAAATTTTGGAAAATAACTGAGTTGTTTTTTGCGAAGTGCCTACCTGTAGACTTTGGCCTCTAGCTCAGCCGGCACCTAGGGAAACCTACCTAACCTGTGCATTTCTGAAAACTAGAGACCTAGGGGAATCCAAGGAGGGGTGACTTGCGGGGCTCGGACCAGGTTCTGTTACCCAGAATCCTTTGCAAACCTCAAAATTTGGCTAAAAAAACACATGTTCCTCACATTTCTGTGGCAGAAAGTTCTGGAATCTGAGAGGAGCTACAAATTTCCTTCCACCGAGCGTTCCCCCAAGTCTCCCGATAAAAATGATACCTCACTTGCGTGGGTAGGCCTAGCGCCGGCGACAGGAACCACCCCAAAGCGCAACGTGGACACATCCTAAATTTTGGAAAAAAACTGAGTTGTTTTTTGCGAAGTGCCTACCTGTAGACTTTGGCCTCTAGCTCAGCCGGCACCTAGGGAAACCTACCTAACCTGTGCATTTCTGAAAACTAGAGACCTAGGGGAATCCAAGGAGGGGTGACTTGCGGGGCTCGGACCAGGTTCTGTTACCCAGAATCCTTTGCAAACCTCAAAATTTGGCTAAAAAAACACATGTTCCTCACATTTCTGTGGCAGAAAGTTCGGGAATCTGAGAGGAGCTACAAATTTCCTTCCACCCAGGGTTCCCCCAAGTCTCCCGATAAAAATGATACCTCACTTGCGTGGGTAGGCCTAGCGCCGGCGACAGGAAACACCCCAAAGCGCAACGTGGACACATCCTAAATTTTGGAAAAAAACAGAGGTGTTTTTTGCGAAGTGCCTACCTGTAGATTTTGGCCTCTAGCTCAGCCGGCACCTAGGGAAACCTACCAAACCTGTGCATTTCTGAAAACTAGAGACCTAGGGGAATCCAAGGAGGGGTGACTTGCGGGGCTCGGACCAGGTTCTGTTACCCAGAATCCTTTGCAAACCTCAAAATTTGGCTAAAAAAACACATGTTCCTCACATTTCTGTGGCAGAAAGTTCTGGAATCTGAGAGGAGCTCCAAATTTCCTTCCACCCAGCGTTCCCCCAAGTCTCCCGATAAAAATGATACCTCACTTGCGTGGGTAGGCCTAGCGCCGGCGACAGGAAACACCCCAAAGCGCAACGTGGACACATCCTAAATTTTGGAAAAAAACTGAGTTGTTTTTTGCGAAGTGCCTACCTGTAGACTTTGGCCTCTAGCTCAGCCGGCACCTAGGGAAACCTACCTAACCTGTGCATTTCTGAAAACTAGAGACCTAGGGGAATCCAAGGAGGGGTGACTTGCGGGGCTCGGACCAGGTTCTGTTACCCAGAATCCTTTGCAAACCTCAAAATTTGGCTAAAAAAACACATGTTCCTCACATTTCTGTGGCAGAAAGTTCTGGAATCTGAAGGGAGCTACAAATTTCCTTCCACCCAGCGTTCCCCCAAGTCTCCCGATAAAAATGATACCTCACTTGCGTGGGTAGGCCTAGCGCCGGCGACAGGAAACACCCCAAAGCGCAACGTGGACACATCCTAAATATTGGAAAAAAACAGAGGTGTTTTTTGCGAAGTGCCTACCTGTAGATTTTGGCCTCTAGCTCAGCCGGCACCTAGGGAAACCTACCAAACCTGTGCATTTCTGAAAACTAGAGACCTAGGGGAATCCAAGGAGGGGTGACTTGCGGGGCTCGGACCAGGTTCTGTTACCCAGAATCCTTTGCAAACCTCAAAATTTGGCTAAAAAAACCCATGTTCCTCACATTTCTGTGGCAGAAAGTTCTGGAATCTGAGAGGAGCTACAAATTTCCTTCCACCCAGCGTTCCCCCAAGTCTCCCGATAAAAATGATACCTCACTTGCGTGGGTAGGCCTAGCGCCGGCGACAGGAAACACCCCAAAGCGCAACGTGGACACATCCTAAATTTTGGAAAATAACTGAGTTGTTTTTTGCGAAGTGCCTACCTGTAGACTTTGGCCTCTAGCTCAGCCGGCACCTAGGGAAACCTACCTAACCTGTGCATTTCTGAAAACTAGAGACCTAGGGAAATCCAAGGAGGGGTGACTTGCGGGGCTCGGACCAGGTTCTGTTACCCAGAATCCTTTGCAAACCTCAAAATTTGGCTAAAAAAACACATGTTCCTCACATTTCTGTGGCAGAAAGTTCTGGAATCTGAAGGGAGCTACAAATTTCCTTCCACCCAGCGTTCCCCCAAGTCTCCCGATAAAAATGATACCTCACTTGCGTGGGTAGGCCTAGCGCCGGCGACAGGAAACACCCCAAAGCGCAACGTGGACACATCCTAAATTTTGGAAAAAAACAGAGGTGTTTTTTGCGAAGTGCCTACCTGTAGATTTTGGCCTCTAGCTCAGCCCGCACCTAGGGAAACCTTCCAAACCTGTGCATTTCTGAAAACTAGAGACCTAGGGGAATCCAAGGAGGGGTGACTTGCGGGGCTCGGACCAGGTTCTGTTACCCAGAATCCTTTGCAAACCTCAAAATTTGGCTAAAAAAACACATGTCCCTCACATTTCTGTGGCAGAAAGTTCTGGAATCTGAGAGGAGCTACAAATTTCCTTCCACCCAGCGTTCCCCTAAGTCTCCCGATAAAAATGATACCTCACTTGCGTGGGTAGGCCTAGCGCCGGCGACAGGAAACACTCCAAAGCGCAACGTGGACACATCCTAAATTTTGGAAAAAAACAGAGGTGTTTTTTGCGAAGTGCCTACCTGTAGATTTTGGCCTCTAGCTCAGCCGGCACCTAGGGAAACCTACCAAACCTGTGCATTTCTGAAAACTAGAGACCTAGGGGAATCCAAGGAGGGGTGACTTGCGGGGCTCGGACCAGGTTCTGTTACCCAGAATCCTTTGCAAACCTCAAAATTTGGCTAAAAAACACATGTTCCTCACATTTCTGTGGCAGAAAGTTCTGGAATCTGAGAGGAGCTACAAATTTCCTTCCACCGAGCGTTCCCCCAAGTCTCCGGATAAAAATGATACCTCACTTGCGTGGGTAGGCCTAGCGCCGGCGACAGGAACCACCCCAAAGCGCAACGTGGACACATCCTAAATTTTGGAAAAAAACTGAGTTGTTTTTTGCGAAGTGCCTACCTGTAGACTTTGGCCTCTAGCTCAGCCGGCACCTAGGGAAACCTACCTACCCTGTGCATTTCTGAAAACTAGAGACCTAGGGGAATGCAAGGAGGGGTGACTTGCGGTGCTCGGACCAGGTTCTGTTACCCAGAATCCTTTGCAAACCTCAAAATTTGGCTAAAAAAACACATGTTCCTCACATTTCTGTGGCAGAAAGTTCGGGAATCTGAGAGGAGCTACAAATTTCCTTCCACCCAGGGTTCCCCCAAGTCTCCCGATAAAAATGATACCTCACTTGCGTGGGTAGGCCTAGCGCCGGCGACAGGAAACACCCCAAAGCGCAACGTGGACACATCCTAAATTTTGGAAAAAATCAGAGGTGTTTTTTGCGAAGTGCCTACCTGTAGATTTTGGCCTCTAGCTCAGCCGGCACCTAGGGAAACCTACCAAACCTGTGCATTTCTGAAAACTAGAGACCTAGGGGAATCCAAGGAGGGGTGACTTGCGGGGCTCGGACCAGGTTCTGTTACCCAGAATCCTTTGCAAACCTCAAAATTTGGCTAAAAAAACACATGTTCCTCACATTTCTGTGGCAGAAAGTTCTGGAATCTGAGAGGAGCTACGAATTTCCTTCCACCCAGCGTTCCCCCAAGTCTCCCGATAAAAATGATACCTCACTTGCGTGGGTAGGCCTAGGGCCGGCGACAGGAAACACCCCAAAGCGCAACGTGGACACATCCTAAATTTTGGAAAAAAACTGAGTTGTTTTTTGCGAAGTGCCTACCTGTAGACTTTGGCCTCTAGCTCAGCCCGCACCTAGGGAAACCTACCTAACCTGTGCATTTCTGAAAACTAGAGACCTAGGGGAATCCAAGGAGGGGTGACTTGCGGGGCTCGGACCAGGTTCTGTTACCCAGAATCCTTTGCAAACCTCAAAATTTGGCTAAAAAAACACATGTTCCTCACATTTCTGTGGCAGAAAGTTCGGGAATCTGAGAGGAGCTACAAATTTCCTTCCACCCAGGGTTCCCCCAAGTCTCCCGATAAAAATGATACCTCACTTGCGTGGGTAGGCCTAGCGCCGGCGACAGGAACCACCCCAAAGCGCAACGTGGACACATCCTAAATTTTGGAAAAAAACTGAGTTGTTTTTTGCGAAGTGCCTACCTGTAGACTTTGGCCTCTAGCTCAGCCGGCACCTAGGGAAACCTACCTACCCTGTGCATTTCTGAAAACTAGAGACCTAGGGGAATGCAAGGAGGGGTGACTTGCGGTGCTCGGACCAGGTTCTGTTACCCAGAATCCTTTGCAAACCTCAAAATTTGGCTAAAAAAACACATGTTCCTCACATTTCTGTGGCAGAAAGTTCGGGAATCTGAGAGGAGCTACAAATTTCCTTCCACCCAGGGTTCCCCCAAGTCTCCCGATAAAAATGATACCTCACTTGCGTGGGTAGGCCTAGCGCCGGCGACAGGAAACACCCCAAAGCGCAACGTGGACACATCCTAAATTTTGGAAAAAATCAGAGGTGTTTTTTGCGAAGTGCCTACCTGTAGATTTTGGCCTCTAGCTCAGCCGGCACCTAGGGAAACCTACCAAACCTGTGCATTTCTGAAAACTAGAGACCTAGGGGAATCCAAGGAGGGGTGACTTGCGGGGCTCGGACCAGGTTCTGTTACCCAGAATCCTTTGCAAACCTCAAAATTTGGCTAAAAAAACACATGTTCCTCACATTTCTGTGGCAGAAAGTTCTGGAATCTGAGAGGAGCTACGAATTTCCTTCCACCCAGCGTTCCCCCAAGTCTCCCGATAAAAATGATACCTCACTTGCGTGGGTAGGCCTAGGGCCGGCGACAGGAAACACCCCAAAGCGCAACGTGGACACATCCTAAATTTTGGAAAAAAACTGAGTTGTTTTTTGCGAAGTGCCTACCTGTAGACTTTGGCCTCTAGCTCAGCCCGCACCTAGGGAAACCTACCTAACCTGTGCATTTCTGAAAACTAGAGACCTAGGGGAATCCAAGGAGGGGTGACTTGCGGGGCTCGGACCAGGTTCTGTTACCCAGAATCCTTTGCAAACCTCAAAATTTGGCTAAAAAAACACATGTTCCTCACATTTCTGTGGCAGAAAGTTCGGGAATCTGAGAGGAGCTACAAATTTCCTTCCACCCAGGGTTCCCCCAAGTCTCCCGATAAAAATGATACCTCACTTGCGTGGGTAGGCCTAGCGCCGGCGACAGGAAACACCCCAAAGCGCAACGTGGACACATCCTAAATTTTGGAAAAAAACAGAGGTGTTTTTTGCGAAGTGCCTACCTGTAGATTTTGACCTCTAGCTCAGCCGGCACCTAGGGAAACCTACCAAACCTGTGCATTTCTGAAAACTAGAGACCTAGGGGAATCCAAGGAGGGGTGACTTGCGGGGCTCGGACCAGGTTCTGTTACCCAGAATCCTTTGCAAACCTCAAAATTTGGCTAAAAAAACACATGTTCCTCACATTTCTGTGGCAGAAAGTTCTGGAATCTGAGAGGAGCTACAAATTTCCTTCCACCCAGCGTTCCCCCAAGTCTCCCGATAAAAATGATACCTCACTTGCGTGGGTAGGCCTAGCGCCGGCGACAGGAAACACCCCAAAGCGCAACGTGGACACATCCTAAATTTTGGGAGAAAACAGAGGTGTTTTTTGCGAAGTGCCTACCTGTAGATTTTGGCCTCTAGCTCAGCCGGCACCTAGGGAAACCTACCAAACCTGTGCATTTCTGAAAACTAGAGACCTAGGGGAATCCAAGGAGGGCTGACTTGCGGAGCTCGGACCAGGTTCTGTTACCCAGAATCCTTTGCAAACCTCAAAATTTGGCTAAAAAAACACATGTCCCTCACATTTCTGTGGCAGAAAGTTCTGGAATCTGAGAGGAGCTACAAATTTCCTTCCACCCAGCGTTCCCCCAAGTCTCCCGATAAAAATGATACCTCACTTGCGTGGGTAGGCCTAGCGCCCGCAACAGGAAACGCCCCAAAACGCAACGTGGACACATCCCATTTTTTTAAAGAAAACAGTGCCTACCTGTGGATTTTGGCCTGTAGCTCACCCGGCACCTAGGGAAACCTACCAAACCTGTGCATTTCTGAAAACTAGAGACCTAGGGGAATCCAAGGAGGGGTGACTTGCGGTGCTCGGACCAGGTTCTGTTACCCAGAATCCTTTGCAAACCTCAAAATTTGGCTAAAAAAACACATGTCCCTCACATTTCTGTGGCAGAAAGTTCTGGAATCTGAGAGGAGCTACAAATTTCCTTCCACCCAGCGTTCCCCCAAGTCTCCCGATAAAAATGATACCTCACTTGCGTGGGTAGGCCTAGCGCCGGCGACAGGAAACACCCCAAAGCGCAACGTGGACACATCCTAAATTTTGGGAGAAAACAGAGGTGATTTTTGCGAAGTGCCTACCTGTAGATTTTGGCCTCTAGCTCAGCCGGCACCTAGGGAAACCTACCAAACCTGTGCATTTCTGAAAACTAGAGACCAAGGGGAATCCAAGGAGGGGTGACTTGCGGGGCTCGGACCAGGTTCTGTTACCCAGAATCCTTTGCAAACCTCAAAATTTGGCTAAAAAAACACATGTCCCTCACATTTCTGTGGCAGAAAGTTCTGGAATCTGAGAGGAGCTACAAATTTCCTTCCACCCAGCGTTCACCCAAGTCTCCCGATAAAAATGATACCTCACTTGCGTGGGTAGGCCTAGCGCCGGCGACAGGAAACAACCCAAAGCGCAACGTGGACACATCCTAAATTTTGGGAGAAAACAGAGGTGTTTTTTGCGAAGTGCCTACCTGTAGATTTTGGCCTCTAGCTCAGCCGGCACCTAGGGAAACCTACCAAACCTGTGCATTTCTGAAAACTAGAGACCAAGGGGAATCCAAGGAGGGGTGACTTGCGGGGCTCGGACCAGGTTCTGTTACCCAGAATCCTTTGCAAACCTCAAAATTTGGCTAAAAAAACACATGTTCCTCACATTTCTGTGGCAGAAAGTTCTGGAATCTGAGAGGAGCTACAAATTTCCTTCCACCCAGCGTTCCCCCAAGTCTCCCGATAAAAATTATACCTCACTTGCGTGGGTAGGCCTAGCGCCGGTGACAGGAATCACCCCAAAGCGCAACGTGGACACATCCTAAATTTTGGAAAAAAACAGAGGTGTTTTTTGCGAACTGCCTACCGGTAGATTTTGGCCTCTAGCTCAGCCGGCACCAAGGGAAACCTACCAAACCTGTGCATTTCTGAAAACTAGAGACCTGGGGGAATCCAAGGAGGGGTGACTTGCGGGGCTCGGACCAGGTTCTGTTACCCAGAATCCTTTGCAAACCTCAAAATTTGGCTAAAAAAACACATGTTCCTCACATTTCTGTGGCAGAAAGTTCTGGAATCTGAGAGGAGCTACAAATTTCCTTCCACCGAGCGTTCCCCCAAGTCTCCCGATAAAAATGATACCTCACTTGCGTGGGTAGGCCTAGCGCCGGCGACAGAAACCACCCCAAAGCGCAACGTGGACACATCCTAAATTTTGGAAAAAAACAGAGGTGTTTTTTGCGAAGTGCCTACCTGTAGATTTTGGCCTCTAGCTCAGCCGGCACCTAGGGAAACCTACCAAACCTGTGCATTTCTGAAAACTAGAGACCTGGGGGAATCCAAGGAGGGGTGACTTGCGGGGCTCGGACCAGGTTCTGTTACCCAGAATCCTTTGCAAACCTCAAAATTTGGCTAAAAAAACACATGTTCCTCACATTTCTGTGGCATAAAGTTCTGGAATCTGAGAGGAGCTACAAATTTCCTTCCACCCAGCGTTCCCCCAAGTCTCCCAATAAAAATGATACCTCACTTGCGTGGGTAGGCCTAGCGCCGGCGACAGGAAACACCCCAAAGCGCACCGTGGACACATCCTAAATTTTGGAAAAAAACTGAGGTGTTTTTTGCGAAGTGCCTACCTGTAGATTTTGGCCTCTAGCTCAGCCGGCACCTAGGGAAACCTACCAAATATGTGCATTTCTGAAAACTAGAGACCTAGGGGAATCCAAGGAGGGGTGACTTGCGGTGCTCGGACCAGGTTCTGTTACCCAGAATCCTTTGCAAACCTCAAAATTTGGCTAAAAAAACACATGTCCCTCACATTTCTGTGGCAGAAAGTTCTGGAATCTGAGAGGAGCTACAAATTTCCTTCCACCCAGCGTTCCCCCAAGTCTCCCGATAAAAATGATACCTCACTTGCGTGGGTAGGCCTAGCGCCGGCGACAGGAAACACCCCAAAGCGCAACGTGGACACATCCTAAATTTTGGGAGAAAACAGAGGTGTTTTTTGCGAAGTGCCTACCTGTAGATTTTGGCCTCTAGCTCAGCCGGCACCTAGGGAAACCTACCAAACCTGTGCATTTCTGAAAACTAGAGACCAAGGGGAATCCAAGGAGGGGTGACTTGCGGGGCTCGGACCAGGTTCTGTTACCCAGAATCCTTTGCAAACCTCAAAATTTGGCTAAAAAAACACATGTTCCTCACATTTCTGTGGCAGAAAGTTCTGGAATCTGAGAGGAGCTACGAATTTCCTTCCACCCAGCGTTCCCCCAAGTCTCCCGATAAAAATGATACCTCACTTGCGTGGGTAGGCCTAGCGCCGGTGACAGGAAACACCCCAAAGCGCAACGTGGACACATCCTAAATTTTGGAAAAAAACAGAGGTGTTTTTTGCGAAGTGCCTACCCGTAGATTTTGGCCTCTAGCTCAGCCGGCACCTAGGGAAACCTACCAAACCTGTGCATTTCTGAAAACTAGAGACCTAGGGGAATCCAAGGAGGGGTGACTTGCGGTGCTCGGACCAGGTTCTGTTACCCAGAATCCTTTGCAAACCTCAAAATTTGGCTAAAAAAACACATGTCCCTCACATTTCTGTGGCAGAAAGTTCTGGAATCTGAGAGGAGCTACAAATTTCCTTCCACCCAGCGTTCCCCCAAGTCTCCCGATAAAAATGATACCTCACTTGCGTGGGTAGGCCTAGCGCCGGCGACAGGAAACACCCCAAAGCGCAACGTGGACACATCCTAAATTTTGGGAGAAAACAGAGGTGTTTTTTGCGAAGTGCCTACCTGTAGATTTTGGCCTCTAGCTCAGCCGGCACCTAGGGAAACCTACCAAACCTGTGCATTTCTGAAAACTAGAGACCAAGGGGAATCCAAGGAGGGGTGACTTGCGGGGCTCGGACCAGGTTCTGTTACCCAGAATCCTTTGCAAACCTCAAAATATGGCTAAAAAAACACATGTTCCTCACATTTCTGTGGCAGAAAGTTCTGGAATCTGAGAGGAGCTACAAATTTCCTTCCACCCAGCGTTCCCCCAAGTCTCCCGATAAAAATGATACCTCACTTGCGTGGGTAGGCCTAGCGCCGGTGACAGGAAACACCCCAAAGCGCAACGTGGACACATCCTAAATTTTGGAAAAAAACAGAGGTGTTTTTTGCGAAGTGCCTACCGGTAGATTTTGGCCTCTAGCTCAGCCGGCACCTAGGGAAACCTACCAAACCTGTGCATTTCTGAAAACTAGAGACCAAGGGGAATCCAAGGAGGGGTGACTTGCGGGGCTCGGACCAGGTTCTGTTACCCAGAATCCTTTGCAAACCTCAAAATTTGGCTAAAAAAACACATGTTCCTCACATTTCTGTGGCAGAAAGTTCTGGAATCTGAGAGGAGCTACGAATTTCCTTCCACCCAGCGTTCCCCCAAGTCTCCCGATAAAAATGATACCTCACTTGCGTGGGTAGGCCTAGCGCCGGTGACAGGAAACACCCCAAAGCGCAACGTGGACACATCCTAAATTTTGGAAAAAAACAGAGGTGTTTTTTGCGAAGTGCCTACCCGTAGATTTTGGCCTCTAGCTCAGCCGGCACCAAGGGAAACCTACCAAACCTGTGCATTTCTGAAAACTAGAGACCTAGGGGAATCCAAGGAGGGGTGACTTGCGGGGCTCGGACCAGGTTCTGTTACCCAGAATCCTTTGCAAACCTCAAAATTTGGCTAAAAAAACACATGTTCCTCACATTTCTGTGGCAGAAAGTTCTGGAATCTGAAAGGAGCTACAAATTTCCTTCCACCCAGCGTTCCCCCAAGTCTCCCGATAAAAATGATACCTCACTTGCGTGGGTAGGCCTAGCGCCGGCGACAGGAAACACCCCAAAGCGCAACGTGGACACATCCTAAATTTTGGAAAAAAACAGAGGTGTTTTTTGCGAAGTGCCTACCTGTAGATTTTGGCCTCTAGCTCAGCCCGCACCTAGGGAAACCTACCAAACCTGTGCATTTCTGAAAACTAGAGATCTAGGGGAATCCAAGGAGGGGTGACTTGCGGGGCTCGGACCAGGTTCTGTTACCCAGAATCCTTTGCAAACCTCAAAATTTGGCTAAAAAAACACATGTCCCTCACATTTCTGTGGCAGAAAGTTCTGGAATCTGAGAGGAGCTACAAATTTCCTTCCACCCAGCGTTCCCCTAAGTCTCCCGATAAAAATGATACCTCACTTGCGTGGGTAGGCCTAGCGCCGGCGACAGGAAACACTCCAAAGCGCAACGTGGACACATCCTAAATTTTGGAAAAAAACAGAGGTGTTTTTTGCGAAGTGCCTACCTGTAGATTTTGGCCTCTAGCTCAGCCGGCACCTAGGGAAACCTACCAAACCTGTGCATTTCTGAAAACTAGAGACCTAGGGGAATCCAAGGAGGGGTGACTTGCGGGGCTCGGACCAGGTTCTGTTACCCAGAATCCTTTGCAAACCTCAAAATTTGGCTAAAAAAACACATGTTCCTCACATTTCTGTGGCAGAAAGTTCTGGAATCTGAGAGGAGCTACAAATTTCCTTCCACCGAGCGTTCCCCCAAGTCTCCCGATAAAAATGATACCTCACTTGCGTGGGTAGGCCTAGCGCCGGCGACAGGAACCACCCCAAAGCGCAACGTGGACACATCCTAAATTTTGGAAAAAAACTGAGTTGTTTTTTGCGAAGTGCCTACCTGTAGACTTTGGCCTCTAGCTCAGCCGGCACCTAGGGAAACCTACCTAACCTGTGCATTTCTGAAAACTAGAGACCTAGGGGAATCCAAGGAGGGGTGACTTGCGGGGCTCGGACCAGGTTCTGTTACCCAGAATCCTTTGCAAACCTCAAAATTTGGCTAAAAAAACACATGTTCCTCACATTTCTGTGGCAGAAAGTTCGGGAATCTGAGAGGAGCTACAAATTTCCTTCCACCCAGGGTTCCCCCAAGTCTCCCGATAAAAATGATACCTCACTTGCGTGGGTAGGCCTAGCGCCGGCGACAGGAAACACCCCAAAGCGCAACGTGGACACATCCTAAATTTTGGAAAAAAACAGAGGTGTTTTTTGCGAAGTGCCTACCTGTAGATTTTGGCCTCTAGCTCAGCCGGCACCTAGGGAAACCTACCAAACCTGTGCATTTCTGAAAACTAGAGACCTAGGGGAATCCAAGGAGGGGTGACTTGCGGGGCTCGGACCAGGTTCTGTTACCCAGAATCCTTTGCAAACCTAAAAATTTGGCTAAAAAAACACATGTTCCTCACATTTCTGTGGCAGAAAGTTCGGGAATCTGAGAGGAGCTACAAATTTCCTTCCACCCAGCGTTCCCCCAAGTCTCCCGATAAAAATGATACCTCACTTGCGTGGGTAGGCCTAGCGCCGGCGACAGGAAACACCCCAAAGCGCAACGTGGACACATCCTAAATTTTGGAAAAAAACTGAGTTGTTTTTTGCGAAGTGCCTACCTGTAGACTTTGGCCTCTAGCTCAGCCGGCACCTAGGGAAACCTACCTAACCTGTGCATTTCTGAAAACTAGAGACCTAGGGGAATCCAAGGAGGGGTGACTTGCGGGGCTCGGACCAGGTTCTGTTACCCAGAATCCTTTGCAAACCTCAAAATTTGGCTAAAAAAACACATGTTCCTCACATTTCTGTGGCAGAAAGTTCTGGAATCTGAAAGGAGCTACAAATTTCCTTCCACCCAGCGTTCCCCCAAGTCTCCCGATAAAAATGATACCTCACTTGCGTGGGTAGGCCTAGCACCGGCGACAGGAAACACCCCAAAGCGCAACGTGGACACATCCTAAATTTTGGAAAAAAACAGATGTGTTTTTTGCGAAGTGCCTACCTGTAGATTTTGGCCTCTAGCTCAGCCCGCACCTAGGGAAACCTACCAAACCTGTGCATTTATGAAAACTAGAGATCTAGGGGAATCCAAGGAGGGGTGACTTGCGGGGCTCGGACCAGGTTCTGTTACCCAGAATCCTTTGCAAACCTCAAAATTTGGCTAAAAAAACACATGTCCCTCACATTTCTGTGGCAGAAAGTTCTGGAATCTGAGAGGAGCTACAAATTTCCTTCCACCCAGCGTTCCCCTAAGTCTCCCGATAAAAATGATACCTCACTTGCGTGGGTAGGCCTAGCGCCGGCGACAGGAAACACTCCAAAGCGCAACGTGGACACATCCTAAATTTTGGAAAAAAACAGAGGTGTTTTTTGCGAAGTGCCTACCTGTAGATTTTGGCCTCTAGCTCAGCCGGCACCTAGGAAAACCTACCAAACCTGTGCATTTCTGAAAACTAGAGACCTAGGGGAATCCAAGGAGGGGTGACTTGTGGGGCTCGGACCAGGTTCTGTTACCCAGAATCCTTTGCAAACCTCAAAATTTGGCTAAAAAAACACATGTTCCTCACATTTCTGTGGCAGAAAGTTCTGGAATCTGAGAGGAGCTACAAATTTCCTTCCACCGAGCGTTCCCCCAAGTCTCCCGATAAAAATGATACCTCACTTGCGTGGGTAGGCCTAGCGCCGGCGACAGGAACCACCCCAAAGCGCAACGTGGACACATCCTAAATTTTGGAAAAAAACTGAGTTGTTTTTTGCGAAGTGCCTACCTGTAGATTTTGGCCTCTAGCTCAGCCCGCACCTAGGGAAACCTACCAAACCTGTGCATTTCTGAAAACTAGAGATCTAGGGGAATCCAAGGAGGGGTGACTTGCGGGGCTCGGACCAGGTTCTGTTACCCAGAATCCTTTGCAAACCTCAAAATTTGGCTAAAAAAACACATGTCCCTCACATTTCTGTGGCAGAAAGTTCTGGAATCTGAGAGGAGCTACAAATTTCCTTCCACCCAGCGTTCCCCTAAGTCTCCCGATAAAAATGATACCTCACGTGCGTGGGTAAGCCTAGCGCCGGCGACAGGAAACACCCCAAAGCGCAACGTGGACACATCCTAAATTTTGGAAAAAAACAGAGGTGTTTTTTGCGAAGTGCCTACCTGTAGATTTTGGCCTCTAGCTCAGCCCGCACCTAGGGAAACCTACCAAACCTGTGCATTTCTGAAAACTAGAGATCTAGGGGAATCCAAGGAGGGGTGACTTGCGGGGCTCGGACCAGGTTCTGTTACCCAGAATCCTTTGCAAACCTCAAAATTTGGCTAAAAAAACACATGTCCCTCACATTTCTGTGGCAGAAAGTTCTGGAATCTGAGAGGAGCTACAAATTTCCTTCCACCCAGCGTTCCCCTAAGTCTCCCGATAAAAATGATACCTCACTTGCGTGGGTAGGCCTAGCGCCGGCGACAGGAAACACTCCAAAGCGCAACGTGGACACATCCTAAATTTTGGAAAAAAACAGAGGTGTTTTTTGCGAAGTGCCTACCCGTAGATTTTGGCCTCTAGCTCAGCCGGCACCAAGGGAAACCTACCAAACCTGTGCATTTCTGAAAACTAGAGACCTAGGGGAATCCAAGGAGGGGTGACTTGCGGGGCTCGGACCAGGTTCTGTTACCCAGAATCCTTTGCAAACCTCAAAATTTGGCTAAAAAAACACATGTTCCTCACATTTCTGTGGCAGAAAGTTCTGGAATCTGAAAGGAGCTACAAATTTCCTTCCACCCAGCGTTCCCCCAAGTCTCCCGATAAAAATGATACCTCACTTGCGTGGGTAGGCCTAGCGCCGGCGACAGGAACCACCCCAAAGCGCAACGTGGACACATCCTAAATTTTGGAAAAAAACTGAGTTGTTTTTTGCGAAGTGCCTACCTGTAGACTTTGGCCTCTAGCTCAGCCGGCACCTAGGGAAACCTACCTAACCTGTGCATTTCTGAAAACTAGAGACCTAGGGGAATCCAAGGAGGGGTGACTTGCGGGGCTCGGACCAGGTTCTGTTACCCAGAATCCTTTGCAAACCTCAAAATTTGGCTAAAAAAACACATGTTCCTCACATTTCTGTGGCAGAAAGTTCGGGAATCTGAGAGGAGCTACAAATTTCCTTCCACCCAGGGTTCCCCCAAGTCTCCCGATAAAAATGATACCTCACTTGCGTGGGTAGGCCTAGCGCCGGCGACAGGAAACACCCCAAAGCGCAACGTGGACACATCCTAAATTTTGGAAAAAAACAGAGGTGTTTTTTGCGAAGTGCCTACCTGTAGATTTTGGCCTCTAGCTCAGCCGGCACCTAGGGAAACCTACCAAACCTGTGCATTTCTGAAAACTAGAGACCTAGGGGAATCCAAGGAGGGGTGACTTGCGGGGCTCGGACCAGGTTCTGTTACCCAGAATCCTTTGCAAACCTCAAAATTTGGCTAAAAAAAACCCATGTTCCTCACATTTCTGTGGCAGAAAGTTCTGGAATCTGAGAGGAGCTACACATTTCCTTCCACCCAGCGTTCCCCCAAGTCTCCCGATAAAAATGATACCTCACTAGCGTGGGTAGGCCTAGCGCCGGCGACAGGAAACACCCCAAAGCGCAACGTGGACACATCCTAAATTTTGGAAAAAAACTGAGTTGTTTTTTGCGAAGTGCCTACCTGTAGACTTTGGCCTCTAGCTCAGCCGGCACCTAGGGAAACCTACCTAACCTGTGCATTTCTGAAAACTAGAGACCTAGGGGAATCCAAGGAGGGGTGACTTGCGGGGCTCGGACCAGGTTCTGTTACCCAGAATCCTTTGCAAACCTCAAAATTTGGCTAAAAAAACACATGTTCCTCACATTTCTGTGGCAGAAAGTTCTGGAATCTGAAAGGAGCTACAAATTTCCTTCCACCCAGCGTTCCCCCAAGTCTCCCGATAAAAATGATACCTCACTTGCGTGGGTAGGCCTAGCGCCGGCGACAGGAAACACCCCAAAGCGCAACGTGGACACATCCTAAATTTTGGAAAAAAACAGAGGTGTTTTTTGCGAAGTGCCTACCTGTAGATTTTGGCCTCTAGCTCAGCCCGCACCTAGGGAAACCTACCAAACCTGTGCATTTCTGAAAACTAGAGATCTAGGGGAATCCAAGGAGGGGTGACTTGCGGGGCTCGGACCAGGTTCTGTTACCCAGAATCCTTTGCAAACCTCAAAATTTGGCTAAAAAAACACATGTCCCTCACATTTCTGTGGCAGAAAGTTCTGGAATCTGAGAGGAGCTACAAATTTCCTTCCACCCAGCGTTCCCCTAAGTCTCCCGATAAAAATGATACCTCACTTGCGTGGGTAGGCCTAGCGCCGGCGACAGGAAACACTCCAAAGCGCAACGTGGACACATCCTAAATTTTGGAAAAAAACAGAGGTGTTTTTTGCGAAGTGCCTACCTGTAGATTTTGGCCTCTAGCTCAGCCGGCACCTAGGGAACCCTACCGAACCTGTGCATTTCTGAAAACTAGAGACCTAGGGGAATCCAAGGAGGGGTGACTTGCGGTGCTCGGACCAGGTTCTGTTACCCAGAATCCTTTGCAAACCTCAAAATTTGGCTAAAAAAACACATGTCCCTCACATTTCTGTGGCAGAAAGTTCTGGAATCTGAGAGGAGCTACAAATTTCCTTCCACCCAGCGTTCCCCCAAGTCTCCCGATAAAAATGATACCTCACTTGCGTGGGTAGGCCTAGCGCCGGCGACAGGAAACACCCCAAAGCGCAACGTGGACACATCCTAAATTTTGGGAGAAAACAGAGGTGTTTTTTGCGAAGTGCCTACCTGTAGATTTTGGCCTCTAGCTCAGCCGGCACCTAGGGAAACCTACCAAACCTGTGCATTTCTGAAAACTAGAGACCAAGGGGAATCCAAGGAGGGGTGACTTGCGGGGCTCGGACCAGGTTCTGTTACCCAGAATCCTTTGCAAACCTCAAAATTTGGCTAAAAAAACACATGTTCCTCACATTTCTGTGGCAGAAAGTTCTGGAATCTGAGAGGAGCTACAAATTTCCTTCCACCCAGCGTTCCCCCAAGTCTCCCGATAAAAATGATACCTCACTTGCGTGGGTAGGCCTAGCGCCGGTGACAGGAAACACCCCAAAGCGTAACGTGGACACATCCTAAATTTTGGAAAAAAACAGAGGTGTTTTTTGCGAAGTGCCTACCCGTAGATTTTGGCCTCTAGCTCAGCCGGCACCAAGGGAAACCTACCAAACCTGTGCATTTCTGAAAACTAGAGACCTAGGGGAATCCAAGGAGGGGTGACTTGCGGGGCTCGGACCAGGTTCTGTTACCCAGAATCCTTTGCAAACCTCAAAATTTGGCTAAAAAAACACATGTTCCTCACATTTCTGTGGCAGAAAGTTCTGGAATCTGAAAGGAGCTACAAATTTCCTTCCACCCAGCGTTCCCCCAAGTCTCCCGATAAAAATGATACCTCACTTGCGTGGGTAGGCCTAGCGCCGGCGACAGGAAACACCCCAAAGCGCAACGTGGACACATCCTAAATTTTGGAAAAAAACAGAGGTGTTTTTTGCGAAGTGCCTACCTGTAGATTTTGGCCTCTAACTCAGCCCGCACCTAGGGAAACCTACCAAACCTGTGCATTTCTGAAAACTAGAGATCTAGGGGAATCCAAGGAGGGGTGACTTGCGGGGCTCGGACCAGGTTCTGTTACCCAGAATCCTTTGCAAACCTCAAAATTTGGCTAAAAAAACACATGTCCCTCACATTTCTGTGGCAGAAAGTTCTGGAATCTGAGAGGAGCTACAAATTTCCTTCCACCCAGCGTTCCCCTAAGTCTCCCGATAAAAATGATACCTCACTTGCGTGGGTAGGCCTAGCGCCGGCGACAGGAAACACTCCAAAGCGCAACGTGGACACATCCTAAATTTTGGAAAAAAACAGAGGTGTTTTTTGCGAAGTGCCTACCTGTAGATTTTGGCCTCTAGCTCAGCCGGCACCTAGGGAAACCTACCAAACCTGTGCATTTCTGAAAACTAGAGACCTAGGGGAATCCAAGGAGGGGTGACTTGCGGGGCTCGGACCAGGTTCTGTTACCCAGAATCCTTTGCAAACCTCAAAATTTGGCTAAAAAAACACATGTTCCTCACATTTCTGTGGCAGAAAGTTCTGGAATCTGAGAGGAGCTACAAATTTCCTTCCACCGAGCGTTCCCCCAAGTCTCCCGATAAAAATGATACCTCACTTGCGTGGGTAGGCCTAGCGCCGGCGACAGGAACCACCCCAAAGCGCAACGTGGACACATCCTAAATTTTGGAAAAAAACTGAGTTGTTTTTTGCGAAGTGCCTACCTGTAGACTTTGGCCTCTAGCTCAGCCGGCACCTAGGGAAACCTACCTAACCTGTGCATTTCTGAAAACTAGAGACCTAGGGGAATCCAAGGAGGGGTGACTTGCGGGGCTCGGACCAGGTTCTGTTACCCAGAATCCTTTGCAAACCTCAAAATTTGGCTAAAAAAACACATGTTCCTCACATTTCTGTGGCAGAAAGTTTGGGAATCTGAGAGGAGCTACAAATTTCCTTCCACCCAGGGTTCCCCCAAGTCTCCCGATAAAAATGATACCTCACTTGCGTGGGTAGGCCTAGCGCCGGCGACAGGAAACACCCCAAAGCGCAACGTGGACACATCCTAAATTTTGGAAAAAAACAGAGGTGTTTTTTGCGAAGTGCCTACCTGTAGATTTTGGCCTCTAGCTCAGCCGGCACCTAGGGAAACCTACCAAACCCGTGCATTTCTGAAAACTAGAGACCTAGGGGAATCCAAGGAGGGGTGAATTGCGGGGCTCGGACCAGGTTCTGTTACCCAGAATCCTTTGCAAACCTCAAAATTTGGCTAAAAAAACACATGTTCCTCACATTTCTGTGGCAGAAAGTTCTGGAATCTGAGAGGAGCTCCAAATTTCCTTCCACCCAGCGTTCCCCCAAGTCTCCCGATAAAAATGATACCTCACTTGCGTGGGTAGGCCTAGCGCCGGCGACAGGAAACACCCCAAAGCGCAACGTGGACACATCCTAAATTTTGGAAAAAAACTGAGTTGTTTTTTGCGAAGTGCCTACCTGTAGACTTTGGCCTCTAGCTCAGCCGGCACCTAGGGAAACCTACCTAACCTGTGCATTTCTGAAAACTAGAGACCTAGGGGAATCCAAGGAGGGGTGACTTGCGGGGCTCGGACCAGGTTCTGTTACCCAGAATCCTTTGCAAACCTCAAAATTTGGCTAAAAAAACACATGTTCCTCACATTTCTGTGGCAGAAAGTTCTGGAATCTGAAGGGAGCTACAAATTTCCTTCCACCCAGCGTTCCCCCAAGTCTCCCGATAAAAATGATACCTCACTTGCGTGGGTAGGCCTAGCGCCGGCGACAGGAAACACCCCAAAGCGCAACGTGGACACATCCTAAATATTGGAAAAAAACAGAGGTGTTTTTTGCGAAGTGCCTACCTGTAGATTTTGGCCTCTAGCTCAGCCGGCACCTAGGGAAACCTACCAAACCTGTGCATTTCTGAAAACTAGAGACCTAGGGGAATCCAAGGAGGGGTGACTTGCGGGGCTCGGACCAGGTTCTGTTACCCAGAATCCTTTGCAAACCTCAAAATTTGGCTAAAAAAACCCATGTTCCTCACATTTCTGTGGCAGAAAGTTCTGGAATCTGAGAGGAGCTACAAATTTCCTTCCACCCAGCGTTCCCCCAAGTCTCCCGATAAAAATGATACCTCACTTGCGTGGGTAGGCCTAGCGCCGGCGACAGGAAACACCCCAAAGCGCAACGTGGACACATCCTAAATTTTGGAAAATAACTGAGTTGTTTTTTGCGAAGTGCCTACCTGTAGACTTTGGCCTCTAGCTCAGCCGGCACCTAGGGAAACCTACCTAACCTGTGCATTTCTGAAAACTAGAGACCTAGGGAAATCCAAGGAGGGGTGACTTGCGGGGCTCGGACCAGGTTCTGTTACCCAGAATCCTTTGCAAACCTCAAAATTTGGCTAAAAAAACACATGTTCCTCACATTTCTGTGGCAGAAAGTTCTGGAATCTGAAGGGAGCTACAAATTTCCTTCCACCCAGCGTTCCCCCAAGTCTCCCGATAAAAATGATACCTCACTTGCGTGGGTAGGCCTAGCACCGGCGACAGGAAACACCCCAAAGCGCAACGTGGACACATCCTAAATTTTGGAAAAAAACAGAGGTGTTTTTTGCGAAGTGCCTACCTGTAGATTTTGGCCTCTAGCTCAGCCCGCACCTAGGGAAACCTACCAAACCTGTGCATTTCTGAAAACTAGAGACCTAGGGGAATCCAAGGAGGGGTGACTTGCGGGGCTCGGACCAGGTTCTGTTACCCAGAATCCTTTGCAAACCTCAAGATTTGGCTAAAAAAACACATGTCCCTCACATTTCTGTGGCAGAAAGTTCTGGAATCTGAGAGGAGCTACAAATTTCCTTCCACCCAGCGTTCCCCTAAGTCTCCCGATAAAAATGATACCTCACTTGCGTGGGTAGGCCTAGCGCCGGCGACAGGAAACACTCCAAAGCGCAACGTGGACACATCCTAAATTTTGGAAAAAAACAGAGGTGTTTTTTGCGAAGTGCCTACCTGTAGATTTTGGCCTCTAGCTCAGCCGGCACCTAGGGAAACCTACCAAACCTGTGCATTTCTGAAAACTAGAGACCTAGGGGAATCCAAGGAGGGGTGACTTGCGGGGCTCGGACCAGGTTCTGTTACCCAGAATCCTTTGCAAACCTCAAAATTTGGCTAAAAAACACATGTTCCTCACATTTCTGTGGCAGAAAGTTCTGGAATCTGAGAGGAGCTACAAATTTCCTTCCACCGAGCGTTCCCCCAAGTCTCCGGATAAAAATGATACCTCACTTGCGTGGGTAGGCCTAGCGCCGGCGACAGGAACCACCCCAAAGCGCAACGTGGACACATCCTAAATTTTGGAAAAAAACTGAGTTGTTTTTTGCGAAGTGCCTACCTGTAGACTTTGGCCTCTAGCTCAGCCGGCACCTAGGGAAACCTACCTAACCTGTGCATTTCTGAAAACTAGAGACCTAGGGGAATGCAAGGAGGGGTGACTTGCGGTGCTCGGACCAGGTTCTGTTACCCAGAATCCTTTGCAAACCTCAAAATTTGGCTAAAAAAACACATGTTCCTCACATTTCTGTGGCAGAAAGTTCGGGAATCTGAGAGGAGCTACAAATTTCCTTCCACCCAGGGTTCCCCCAAGTCTCCCGATAAAAATGATACCTCACTTGCGTGGGTAGGCCTAGCGCCGGCGACAGGAAACACCCCAAAGCGCAACGTGGACACATCCTAAATTTTGGAAAAAATCAGAGGTGTTTTTTGCGAAGTGCCTACCTGTAGATTTTGGCCTCTAGCTCAGCCGGCACCTAGGGAAACCTACCAAACCTGTGCATTTCTGAAAACTAGAGACCTAGGGGAATCCAAGGAGGGGTGACTTGCGGGGCTCGGACCAGGTTCTGTTACCCAGAATCCTTTGCAAACCTCAAAATTTGGCTAAAAAAACACATGTTCCTCACATTTCTGTGGCAGAAAGTTCTGGAATCTGAGAGGAGCTACGAATTTCCTTCCACCCAGCGTTCCCCCAAGTCTCCCGATAAAAATGATACCTCACTTGCGTGGGTAGGCCTAGGGCCGGCGACAGGAAACACCCCAAAGCGCAACGTGGACACATCCTAAATTTTGGAAAAAAACTGAGTTGTTTTTTGCGAAGTGCCTACCTGTAGACTTTGGCCTCTAGCTCAGCCCGCACCTAGGGAAACCTACCTAACCTGTGCATTTCTGAAAACTAGAGACCTAGGGGAATCCAAGGAGGGGTGACTTGCGGGGCTCGGACCAGGTTCTGTTACCCAGAATCCTTTGCAAACCTCAAAATTTGGCTAAAAAAACACATGTTCCTCACATTTCTGTGGCAGAAAGTTCGGGAATCTGAGAGGAGCTACAAATTTCCTTCCACCCAGGGTTCCCCCAAGTCTCCCGATAAAAATGATACCTCACTTGCGTGGGTAGGCCTAGCGCCGGCGACAGGAAACACCCCAAAGCGCAACGTGGACACATCCTAAATTTTGGAAAAAAACAGAGGTGTTTTTTGCGAAGTGCCTACCTGTAGATTTTGGCCTCTAGCTCAGCCGGCACCTAGGGAAACCTACCAAACCTGTGCATTTCTGAAAACTAGAGACCTAGGGGAATCCAAGGAGGGGTGACTTGCGGGGCTCGGACCAGGTTCTGTTACCCAGAATCCTTTGCAAACCTCAAAATTTGGCTAAAAAAACACATGTTCCTCACATTTCTGTGGCAGAAAGTTCTGGAATCTGAGAGGAGCTACAAATTTCCTTCCACCCAGCGTTCCCCCAAGTCTCCCGATAAAAATGATACCTCACTTGCGTGGGTAGGCCTAGCGCCGGCGACAGGAAACACCCCAAAGCGCAACGTGGACACATCCTAAATTTTGGGAGAAAACAGAGGTGTTTTTTGCGAAGTGCCTACCTGTAGATTTTGGCCTCTAGCTCAGCCGGCACCTAGGGAAACCTACCAAACCTGTGCATTTCTGAAAACTAGAGACCTAGGGGAATCCAAGGAGGGCTGACTTGCGGGGCTCGGACCAGGTTCTGTTACCCAGAATCCTTTGCAAACCTCAAAATTTGGCTAAAAAAACACATGTCCCTCACATTTCTGTGGCAGAAAGTTCTGGAATCTGAGAGGAGCTACAAATTTCCTTCCACCCAGCGTTCCCCCAAGTCTCCCGATAAAAATGATACCTCACTTGCGTGGGTAGGCCTAGCGCCCGCAACAGGAAACGCCCCAAAACGCAACGTGGACACATCCCATTTTTTTAAAGAAAACAGTGCCTACCTGTGGATTTTGGCCTGTAGCTCACCCGGCACCTAGGGAAACCTACCAAACCTGTGCATTTCTGAAAATTAGAGACCTAGGGGAATCCAAGATGGGGTGACTTGCGGGGCTCGGACCAGGTTCTGTTACCCAGAATCCTTTGCAAACCTCAAAATGTGGCTAAAAAAACACATGTTCCTCACATTTCTGTGGCAGAAAGTTCTGGAATCTGAGAGGAGCCACAAATTTCCTTCCACCCAGCGTTCCCCTAAGTCTCTCAATAAAAATGGTACCTCACTTCTGTGGGTAGGCCTAGCGCCCACGAAAGGAAATGGCCCAAAACACAACGTGGACAGAACATATTTTTTCACAGAAAACAGAGGTGTTTTTTGCAAAGTGCCTACCTGTGGAGTTTGGCCTCTAGCTCAGCCGGCCCTGGGAGGGGGGGGCAGAAATGCCCTAAAATAAATTTGCCCCCCCCCAGCAACCCCCCCCCCCCCGGGAGCGACCCTTGCCTACGGGGTCACTCCCCCTGCGTGACATTGGCGCCAAAAATCAAATCCCAGGTGCCTAGTGGTTTCTGCCACCTTGGGGGACAGATTGACCTAAAATCTGCCAATCTGCCCCCTAGGGTGGCAGAAATGGCCTAAATACAATTTGCCCCCCAGGGGAGCGACCCTTGCCTGATGGGTCGCTCCCCATCTTGAAAAAAACAAACAAACAAAAAAAAAACACAACAAAAAAATTTGCCCTGGTGCCATGAGGGTTCTGCCCCCCCTGGGGGCAGTTCAGCCTAATAATAGGCCGATCTGCCCCCAGGGGGGGCAGAAATGGCCTAAAATAAATTTGCCCCCCCCAGCCACCACCCCCCCCGGGAGCGACCCTTGCCTACGGGGTCGCTCCCCCTGCGTGACATTGGCGCCAAAAAACAAATCCCCGGTGCCTAGTGGTTTCTGCCCCCTTGGGGGCAGATTGACCTAAAATCGGCCAATCTGCCCCCAAGGGGGGCAGAAATGGCCTAAATACAATTTGCCCCCCAGGGGAGCGACCCTTGCCTGATGGGTCGCTCCCCATCTCGAAAAAAACAAACAAACAAAAAAAAAAACACAACAAAAAAATTTGCCCTGGTGCCTAGAGGGTTCTGCCCCCCCTGGGGGCAGTTCAGCCTAATAATAGGCCGATCTGCCCCCAGGGGGGGCAGAAATGGCCTAAAATAAATTTGCCCCCCCCAGCCCCCACCCCCCCGGGAGCGACCCTTGCCTACCGGGTCGCTCCCCCTGCGTGACATTGGCGCCAAAAAACAAATCCCCGGTGCCTAGTGGTTTCTGCCCCCTTGGGGGCAGATTGACCTAAAATCGGCCAATCTGCCCCCAAGGGGTGCAGAAATGGCCTAAATAAAATTTGCCCCCCAGGGGAGCGACCCTTGCCTGATGGGTCGCTCCCCATCTCGAAAAAAACAAACAAACAAAAAAAAAACAACACAACAAAAAAATTTCCCTGGTGCCTAGAGGGTTCTGCCCCCTTGGGGGCAGATTGACCTAAAATCGGCCAATCTGCCCCCAGGGGGGCAGAAATGGTCTAAATACAATTTGCCCCCCAGGGGAGCGACCCTTGCCTGATGGGTCGCTCCCCATCTCTAAAAAAAGAAACAACAAAAAAAAAAAACACAAAAAAAAAATTTGCCCTGGCGCCTAGAGGTTTCTGCCCCCCCTGGGGGCAGAAATGGCCTAAAATAAATTGCCCTCCCCCCCAGGGAGCGACCCTTGCCTAAGGGGTCGCTCCCTTTGCGTGAAATTCACGCAAAGAAAAAATTCCCTGGTGTCTAGTGGTTTCTACCCCCCTTGGGGGCAGATTGGCCTCATCAAAATAGGCCAATCTGCCCCCAGGGGGGGCAGAAATGGCCAAAATATAATTTTCCCCCAAGGGGAGCGACCCTTGCCTAAGGGGTCGCTCCCCACCAAAAAAAAAAGAAATGAAACATAAAAAATAAAAAAAAATAAAAAATGGTCCCTGGTGCCTAGAGGTTTCTGCCCCCCCTGGGGGCAGAAAAAGCCTTCTAAAAAAAATGACCCCCCTGGGAGCGACCCTTGCCCAAGGGGTCGCTCCCTTTTGTCTGTTTCAATAAAAATAAAAAAAATCCCTGGTGACTAGTGGGGTTTCAAAAGCCGGATTGCAAGCAATCCGGCTTTTGAAACCCTCGGAGGGACTTCAAAGGGAAGGAAATACTTTTCCTTCCCTTTGAAGCCCCTCCGGGCCTCCCAAGTGATTGAAAAATAATTGCTTTTGCATTTCTTTTTCAATCGCGCTGGAAGCAGAGCTTCCAGCGCGACTACGGAGGCCCCTGTGACAAATCTAATCGAGTATCTCTGATGTTAGGTCTTGGTTTTGTGCACAACTCAGTTACCTCAAGACAATCATGCTCAATGTCTTCTTCCTTTTCAATTTCAACAATATCGCTTGGAAGTAAGGTTGCTGGTTTCAGCACTGTACACCTTCTCAATGTTACATTTGGAGCACCTAAGATGCTCGTCTGGCACCAGTCAAATACTGTGTTTTCGTCCTTGTCAGTAAAATCTCAACCGAGTGAGGGACCATTACCCGCAAGGGATATACCATAACTACTCCCTCACATTGTGAAAGGCTTTGACAAACTGCAGCAACTGCACGCAAACAACCGGGCAAGGTTGCTGCAACTGGGTCCAAGGTAGCAGAAAAATGGGCTACTGGGCGATGAGCACCTCCATGGACCTGTGTCAAGACAGACAAAGAACAGGCATCATGTTCATGACAAAACAATGTGAATGGCTTTGTGTAATCAGGCATACCGAACACTGGAGCTCTGCACAAACTCTCTCTTAACTGAGTGAACGCTTTCATCTGGTTCTGGTCTAATGTTATGGAATCAGTAACATCCTTATGTGCCAGTTGTTGCAATGGCTTTGAACAGCAAAATTTAGAATCCATTGATGACAATAGCCTACCATTCCCAGAAACATCCTGACATCTCTCTGTGAAGTCGGGGGACTTCTCTGCAATATCACGGTAATCCTTTCTCTGGAAATCTTCCTTGACCCTTTCTCAATTTGGTGACCCAGATATTTCACCGACTTCTGACACTACTGCAATTTCAATGGCGACAACTTATGGCCGAATTTTCCCAAATGATTCATTAGTGCAATTGAGTCGTACTTACATTCGTCCCTTGTTTTGGAGGAATTGAGTAAGTCATCAATGTAATGTACCAGAGTCGATTGATATGGCAATTCCAATGACTCCAGATTCTTTTTCAGGATTCGGTTAAACAGAGATGGTAACTCTGTGTACCCTTGAGGAAGCCTGCACCAGCCGTAGACTCTATCTAGGAATTTGAAACTAAAGAGAAACTGACTATCCTCATGAAGAGGTTCAGAAAAGAAAGCTTGTGACAAGTCAACCACGGTAAACCATTCTGCATCACATGGAATCTGGAACATTATTACTGCTGGATTTGGCAACACAGGACAACACTTGACCACTATGTCATTTATCTTTCTCAGATCCTGCACAATTTGCACCTTTCCACACAGCTTTTTCAAATCCATTATCGGTGAATTGCATTGGCTGCCTAGCACTTCTTTCAAAACTCCCTGCTTCACAGAATCTCCAATTATCTGTGCTACTTTCATCAAGACATCTTGTGGCATGTTGTACTGTGGAAGCTGCGGAAACACTACAATCGGCTTCAAGGTAACCGTAATCAGCTCCACCCCCTTGATCGAACCCACTTCTTTGCCCGTTAGATCCCACACATTTTCCTGTACTGTTCCCTGCAAATCTGAATGAAGCTCCTTTACTGTAAACATTGGAAAAAGCTCAATCAATGGGTATTCTTCAGTGGTATTGTCATTTTCCCTTTCTGAAGTTAGTTCTTCTACATCATCACTATTTGTCTCGATCTCTATCCCAGCAGTTGAGCAAGAGATCGAACATTTAGTTTTGCATAGTAAGTCCCTTCCCAGTAGGGATACTGGATTGGAATCACAGACTACAAACCTATGCATTCCCTGGAAATTACCAATCTCAACTTGTAATGGAACTGTGATCGGGTTTGTTAAATGCTTATTCACTACCCTCATAACCAGAACTGTTCTCCCTGAAAGAGGCAAATTCGGGACTTCTACACTCCTCACTGTAGAACGTGTAGCTCCTGTGTCCACCAGAAATGATACCTTATGACCCATTACTTTTCCCTTCACGAAAGGTCCTCTCTGATTTACCTCTAGGAACGCTGCAAGCATGCATGGCTCTTCATCCTAACTATCACTCATCCAATCACCGTTTATTCCATTCTCACTATGCAATGGAAATTGGTGCACGGTTTTACTACTTCTGTCTTGTCTCTGACCCGTGACCTGTTGAGTAAGCACCACCTGTTGCTGCTCCATCGGAGCTTGAGGTATTTGCATTTGCTGTCTAGGTACCATGGGAACCTGCTGCTGCACTGGTTGCAACTGTGTCAACTGTGCACGTGGCATTTGCACCTGCTGCATGGGTTGAAAATTCTGCATCTGATTTGCATTATTCTGGAAATTTGGATTAAGTCCTCTCATTCTTGGGACTTTCACATTTTGGAAAGTATTGACATCACTACTTCGCTGAACAACACCATCCTGCACCATCGTTCGGACCCTCCTGCTTCCAGTGTCCCAAGTTTCCGCAAAGGTGACACCGTAACATCTTCTTCATCCCTTGTACATCATTTTGAACCACTACAGTACTCAAATCCGGACCACGAATTATATTGACTCCACGACCCCTACGTCTCATCTGAGGCCGGAACCGGAACATGACAGTTCCCTGCTGCTGTGGTATCTTCTGAACAAAAGTCCCTTGCACTCCTGTTTGGGCTGCCTTAATCTGCATCTCCATTGCTTTCTCCTTCAGCTTTTTCTGCCTCAACTCAATCTCATCTCTACAGTTTTTTGCATATTGCAACACATAATTAATCGGCTTCACTTGCCAGCTAATCAAGTGACTCTTAATCATCTGACCTATTTCAGGTCTCAATCCATCCACAAACCTGAACACAAAGTGTCAAATGTCTTTCGGCTCGATTGCTTCATTGCCACTGTACTCCTTGAACGCTTTCAACAACCTCTCATAGTATGCATGGATTGACTCCTTCACCTCCTGCACTGTCCTGTCAATTCTCTGCCAATCAATATTTTTAGGTGAAATTTTCATCTTCAGGAATTCAATTACCTTATACTAATGCTTCATCACTTCAGGAGATGGTGCACCTGTCGTCCTATCCCTTTCTGGTACGCTCGTCGGTCAATCTACAGCTCTTTTGCATTCCACCCATAAATCAGCTGGAACCACTATTTCTATTGAAGAATTCAGGTCTTCCCACACACATTTTCACAGCTTCACAAATCTATCTGTCTGCTGATACCATTCAACCGGTTTCTACCTCAGCTTTGGATAATCATTTGTGAATGACAGAATATCACTCCGGTGTCAAGGAACGTCAACAAAGTGCCCTCCTGGAATCTCCCTCATTGGTAAAATTTTTACTGGATCCTTTTCTTTTTTAACATTTTTGGACCCTTCTTGTGAATTTTGTTTCCTTTTATCCTTCTTCTTTGTCCATCTGCCTTCCCACTTTTCCAATGCTCCCCATATCTGAGCACTCGGCAATAATTCTTTAAGATGCGCTTTCATTCTGGCTGACCTCATGTGTTCAAAATCTTTTGCCTCAAAATCTAACCTGTAACTTTGTTTCAAATGTTTTGTCTTTCCAATCTTAACATCATGCTTTTCTGCTAAATATGCCAATCTCTGATGTATCCTGCCCACTTCTCTTGTGATTCTCAGACATAAGAATCTCAGCTCTTCTTCTGTATAGGATTCCAACCTAGTCACTCCCATTGTCCCTTCGACTAGTTCAGTTATTTCTGTACTCAACCTAACACGATCAATCTGCTCTTCACTCTTGGACATAGTCTGTGGAGTGTTCAAACAATCTAACCACTCATTCAGCTGCTGTGCAGTCAATCGTTGTAACATAATGTTACTCGCAATTGGTGAAGGCACCTGCTGCGCCACTGCACCTGGAGGTTGTGGTGTCAAGAGCTTCAAGCTCAGACTTGCACTCGGACCATTTACTCTATTGGGAAGTGCAAATAGTGGACTGAGATCCATCAGTGGCCTGGATCCATCAAAAGTCTGACCCATGGAAGAAATAACCTGCTTATGTTCTCTCACACCCCCTCCTCACGAGGCTTTGTGAAATTTCACCCTGTTCTGCAGTGATTGATTTCTGCTGCGCAAACAATGGTACAGCTGGACCAACAGTAATTGGCAGACATATTGCATCTGGGGCTGCTCTATTACCCATATTCTGTGGATGGGCTACTCCCATACTCTGATTCATCACTGGAGTCACATCTGACTGTGTTCCTGTCATTGGTGTGAACCTTGGCATACCCTGTGGCTGTGACTGAGGCATCAGTATCGGAGATGATTCAGTCTGTACCAGTAATGGTCTTGGAACCACTTGTTCTGTAGGTACCACTAAATTTGAGGTTGTCTCAAGAATCAGTACCTCTGGATAAACGGTGGTGGATGCATCTGCATTTGGACCACCAAAGCTGATAATGCATTAGGAGTACTCTGTACTACCCCTTGTACCTGTCCCTTATCTGTCTGCACTGGTTCAGCTGTCCCCAACACTTGTGCTTGGGCAGTTGGAGCAGAACTTGTACTCGGACCCCCCTCACGCACCGCATATGGTGGTGGTCAGTCTCTCAACACAAGAGTAATAAGATCCTCAACATCTGAATCTTCCTCTTCTATGTAAGTCTTTTTCTTCTTTTTACACCCTGAGGAACTCTTATCACTTTTGCTAGTCTCCTCTTTCCCTTCTGCCTCATCTTCCTCTATGATAGCAGGAAAGAACTTAACATCCTTCAATGTCACTGTCCTCTATCTTCTTCTGTTCTCAATCCCATCTTGCTTCTGCTAGAGACTTCTCCTTTCTTATTCTCCTCTGAAACTTTATTTCCTGCTGTTGTCTCGCTAGGAGCTCCCAAACTGGTAATGCGTCAAACTGTACTGGTGTCGGAAGAGGTCTTGTATCATACGTCACCCGCAAATGATCCAAAATTCTCAAATTAAACGTTCCATGCTCTGGAAACGCTAAAGCTTCTTGTTTCTCTGTCAATTTGCACCACTGCTTTAACCAAAGACATGGCACGACACCTAGCTCCTCCATCAGAATATAAGCCGGAGAATTTTCTGGTGGGGTAGGCTCCCCCACAGTCGTCTTAATGTATGTATCTCCCTTCAGGGCACTCTTATACGCTTTGAAAAACTTCATCTTCTCTACTTTTTTGTGTATTCGAATCAAATCAGGAAATTACTTTTACTCCCAAGATTCCCATCACCCGCGTTCTCAACCAATTGCCTCTCACTGACGGCTGCCAATCCCTGCTTGACCCTTCTCGCTAACCAACCTATCCCAGCACGGATCCAATGACGTCACACACACTGTGGCTGTCAAAATCCTGCGGCTCGTCCTCCTTCAATTCACACAGAACTTATGCAAATTATTGTGAGCATTAACCAAAAACCAATAACCAAAACAAATCTGCTGGTTTATTACAGGAAGGTAACACAATCGCTTCAGAGACCTTATGGATTTTCACTGATGGCCCTTTCGCTCACACAGCTGTTCCTCTTTCTCAGTCTTCCACATTCACAAGTAAAATTAGACCCACAAATTCTACTCTCAACTGATCAATGGGTCTGTCCTGGTACACACAGGACTCGCTAAATCTTAGTCGAGAATTTCTCTTGTTCACTTTAACTCTCACACCGACTTGTTGACCACGCTCAATCAACCTACTAAACCAGACAGATTACAATATATAACCAAGTGTCTCCTACACATGTCAATATACTCCGGAGTCTTAGACCACGCAGGGTCTGAATATCAACAACAACCACATGGACAATTTTTTAGCACAAAGCAGCACACACATATGAAGTTCGACGACTTCCTCTACTCTCATACTACGGAGTATATACACACATACTAAACTTCAACTGAAGTACGCAGACTCTCTACTTCCCTCACAGATGTTACAATTCACCTGCGATTTGCATAAGCAGTGCAAGCGCAACTTATCACTTTCACACCTTCACTAAAAACGCTGAGAACATACCCACCTCTACTTGCAGGATCCAGGATCTTGGAAAGTCATTTCTGGGCTTAAGGGGACATCATATCTGGTACAAATGCCATTTCAGAAAACAAAATCCAAACCTCAATAATGAATAACTAACCAACCTTAAACTACTATCATAACCCCTAACTAGTTCTCCAAAGAAACTAACCATCAAGCTTCTACCAAAAACTGTTAGCATGCCTGGTCCTTAGTAAGTAAACTTACAAGGGGACGTGTATAGGTCGATGAACCTTGTGATTCGCCTTGAGTATCGTAGCTAGTCACACTAATGATTTTAATATGAGTCATTATCAACAATGAATCAGAATATAATACCCCATGACCCTCCAGTCATGAATACCCACAACTCACTATGGCGGTCATTACAACATTGGCAGTAAAAAACGCTTACTGCTGTGCAGAAGACCGCCAACACACCGCCGCGGCCGCGGAAATCTGCCACAGCTATTATGACCCACAGCACGTAATCTGCCAAACTTTGGACACCCACGCAAGTCCACCACACCAAAGGTCAGTGATAAACTGGCGAAAACAAATCCTCCACCGTCACGCCAACAGAAATACGCGCACACTATCACGACACACGAATCCACGTGGCGGTCTTTCAACCGCGGTATTCCATTGACGGTACACACCACTGCGCTCAAAATACACACACTCGTACAAAACACTACCACATTGGACAATTCCAAATACACACACCTGATACACATACACACACCACTCCCACACACCCAATACAGTATAAAACACACAGCCACATCACCCACAAACCCCTACGACCACAATTACCGAGAGAAGGCCAGAGAGAGACACTACAAACTACTACCAAGCATCCACAGTCACACAATACCATCACCCACCCACAGAACATCTATGCACCTCACACAACACACCACTAAATATCACCACACTCATCACCACACACACACCACCCCACACATCACCCACACCACCCCATGGCACGGCAAAGACACCCCAGGTTCTCTGAGGAGGAACTCAGGGTCATGGTGGAGGAAATCGTCCGGGTAGAGCCACAGCTATTCGGATCACAGGTGCAGCACACCTCCATAGCTAGGAAGATGGAGCTATGGCGAAGAATCGTGGACAGGGTCAACGCAGTGGGACAGCACCCAAGAAATAGGGATGACATCAGGAAGAGGTGGAACGACCTAAGGGGGAAGGTGCGTTCCATGGTCTCAAGACACCACCTTGCGGTTCAGCGGACTGGCAGCGGACCCCCACCTCCTCCCCCCACAACTAACAACATGGGAGGAGCAAGTGTTGGCGATTCTGCATCCTGCAAGCCTCGCAGGAGTAGATGGAGGAATGGACTCTGGTAAGTCAAAGCTTTAATATTACATCCCACACCCTACCTGCATGCCATCACATACCCCCACCCTAACCCTCACCCCCATCAATCCAACTTCTCGCAAATGTCCCAATATCACAAACCACACATCCCAACACCAAGCCCTGCATGCAACAACAAAGCATGAACACCCATCACCAAAGCATGGCCACTGCACATGCCCATACACCCCCCTAAACCACCATCACACAAGGTCCCACACAGGAATGCAAGCACTGGGGTACACGGTCACCCACCTATTGCACACCATGCCACACACAGATGTATTGAACATCCTTTTATACCCCTGCAGGACCCCTACCCAACGTCACTGGACAGGAGGGTCCACACATGTCCACACCACCAACAGAAGAGGCCCACAGTGATGACAGCAGCTCTGTCCAACTGGATCTAGATGACCAGCCCGGCCCATCGGGGACCTCGGGACAGTCAGTTCCCCTGACACAGTCACAGGCCACTACAGAGCTTCCCCCCTCTGGAAACACCAGCACATCACACACCCAGCGGGCCCATACCTCTTTCCACAGGACACGTCAAGCAGCAGTGTGTCCACCACTACAGGGAACCCGGGCTTACCCACCACCCCAACAACAACAGGGACCTGGGGGCAGTGGTAGTGGGCACACGGTCCAGGGGACGGAGGCCTAGGAACATCATGGGAGCCTACCACCACTCCCAGGAGACGATGGCAACGGTACTGGCCAAGTTTCAGGAGGAACAGTATTTGGGCTTCAGGGAGGAACTCAGAACCATCAATTCCACCCTGGGCACCATCATAGGGGTGCTGAAGGAAGTACTCAACACCAGGAGGGACACTGTGGCATAACAAGGGGCCCCTGACACTAGCATGGACGATGAACTGCCCACCACCTCCGCCGGCGCTAGTGGACAGGACGCCCCGCCACAGGACCACCACACCAGCACCCCACCCCCTGCAGAGGGAGAGCCACCACGCAAACGGTCCCTGAGATCCAGGACAAAGACAGAGTACGATGCCAAGACCCCCGCCAATAAGTGACCCACCCTGAATGTCATCTTTCTGTCCCACTTTGTCACCCTGTCCATCCTCAAACTGCCCCAGCTCCACTTCCTATGCCCATTTGGGAAATGCACCTGTGAGACTAATAGACTGTACTCTGCCATGGACATTCCTCCATCATCACCCCTCACCATTTTACAACCCCCTCCAATATTGAGCACAAAACAATATGGAGTCAGTCTGTGATTTCGAAATAGTGTATTAGCAATTACAGTGACAAAACGCTCTTTCAATTGTAATGTCAACATACCTATGTCACACAGCTCTAGTCCATGAGGAAACAAAGCAGATGTCACATTGTGGGACCCACATCTGTGAAATCGTAAGGGAAAGTGACAACTCAGTGACCATACACTGGGTGAAAACGACAGACAGTAGAGAGGTAGTAGTGTTAAAGTACATGTAGTAGGCAGGTCTGTATTCTTACCTGTGTCTCACTGGAAATATTGCAGGATCACCGAGATCCTGTTGTCCATGTCCTCTTCTTCAGCTTCCTCATCTTCACTGTCCACAGGCTCCACAGCTGCAACAACACTGCCATCTGGACCATCCTCCTGCAGATAAGGCACCTGTCGTCGCAAAGCTAAGTTGTGAAGCATACAGCAGGCCACGATGATCTGGCACACCTTTTTTGGTGAGTAGAATAGGGATCCACCTGTCATGTGGAGGCAACTGAACCTGGCCTTCAGGAGGCCGAAAGTCCGCTGTATAATCCGCCGAGTTCGCCCATGGGCCTCATTGTAGAGTTCCTCTGCCCTTGTCCTGGGATTCCTCACTGGGGTCAGTAGCCATGACAGGTTGGGGTAACCAGAGTCACCTGCAAATGGCGAGGGACAACTGTTAGACATACACTAACCTGTAGGGATATCCCCAGACCCGGACAACCATTCCTACTGTCTTGCTTCCAGGTGCTCACCTAATAGCCACACACGGTGCCTCTGGAGTTGACCCATCACATAAGGGATGCTGCTATTCCGCAGGATATAGGCGTCGTGCACTGAGCCATGGAACTTGGCATTAACATGGGAGATGTACTGGTCTGCCAAACACACCATCTGCACATTCACGGAATGATAACTCTTCCGGTTTCTGTACACCTGTTCACTCCTGCGGGGGGTACCAAAGCCACATGTGTCCCATCAATGGCACCTATGATGTTGGGGATATGTCCCAGGGGATAGAAATCCCCTTTCACTGTAGGCAAATACTCCACCTGAGGGAAAACGATGTAGCTCTGCATGTGTTTCAACAGGGCAGACAACACTCTGGACAACACGTAGGAAAACATAGGCTGGGACATCCCTGATGCTATGGCCACTGTTGTTAGAAATGACCCACTTGGAAGGAAATGGAGTACTGACAGCACCTGCACTTGAGGGGGATTCCTGTGGGATGGCGGATAGCTGACATCAGGTCTGGCTCCAGCTGGGTACACAGTTCCTGGATTGTGGCACGGTCAAGCCTGTAGGTGATGATCACATGTCTTTCCTCCATTGTCGACAGGTCCACCAGCGGTCTGGACAACGGAGGATGCCGCCATCTCCTCACATGTCCCAGCGGACCGTGCCTATGAAGGACAACAGCGAGCACAGAGTCAATCAACTCAGAGGTACGTACCCAAAGCTTACACAAATCATTATCCAAAAAGTGGCCTGTATGTGTGTTGAGGCTAGGCCTAGGTATGTGTAACGCAGTTAGAAATTAAGCCATGTGGGCCCCTGAAATGGCGGCTGCCTGACCTGTAAAGTGGGACAATGGGATGTGAGGTAACTGCGCTGGCGTTGTACACCGTCGCGGTAGGCGTTCGAAGACCGCGGCGCAATGCTGCTTTGGTTAACATTGGACCCTATGGGTCCCAGGAGTCAATGACGATGTACGCCGGCAGTGACGGTACGCACCGCCGCGGACGTGACTGCCATTTTCTATCTGTTCAATCACTCAATACCTGATCTTCGACAGGAGAGGACCTACACTGCAAGTATGCTGTGACCTCAGTCTGGAAGAGACAATGGCTCGAGTGTCTGGGGAAAGGGCCCCTGCCTTCACATCGGAGGAGTTGGAGAAACTCGTGGATGGGGTCCTCCCCAGTACACGCTACTCTACGGTCCTCCAGACAAACAGGTAAGTACACTGGGAGCATGCTATATGGGCTATGCCTGTGTGGAGTGGGGTGGATGAAAGATGGGGGGGAGATTGAGGCGTGCATGAAACGACGATGAGTGCATGTGCCACATGGTAAGGGTAGGGATGGGGGCCAGTTACGGTGCATTTGGTAGTAACATTTCTTTTCCCCATGTACAATTCATGTAGATCAGCGCCCACCAGAAAAAAGATATTTGGCGTGCCATCGCCAAGGACGTCCGGACCCTGGGGGTCTACCACAGATGGAGCACCCACTGCCGGAAAAGATGGGAGGACATTCGCCGCTGGAGCAAGAAGACGGCGGAGGCTCAGCTGGGGATGGCCTCCCAACGTGAGAGGGGTGCCCGTCGCACCATGACCCCCCTGATGTTCAGGATCCTGGCGGTGGCGTACCCGGAGTTGGATGGGCGCTTGGGGGCATCACAGCAGCCACAAGGGGGTGAGTACACTCTCATCCTGCTGATTTTGCGCGCAGTGGAGGTGTCTGGGTGGGGGAGGTGGGCTGTGAGTTTCCCTAGGCCAGGGCGAGTTTAGTAGGCAAGGTCCCTCCATAAGGCAGGCCATGTGGCACCCCACCCCACCACTGTACAGTGCCAAGTACACCTAGTCATGTTCCTGTGTCATCCATGTGTGCCGATGTCATCCATAGCCTTGTAGGCCATGACCCAAGGATTGAACAGTGGAGCCCAAGAGCGCGGCGTAGTGCAGGGGGCTTCTGAGTGTGTCGTGTCCGCCAAAGGTAGCAGTAGTGCATGCACTCAACATGTCTTTCTTCTGTCGCCCCCCCCCCTTTTTGTGGTCTCCCTGTTCTTGTGTGTATTAGCATCATCAGGCGGAGGAGCAGTGGCACCGGAGCAGGAGGGAGCTGCATCCCACATGGCCCTGGAGGGCGACACTACGGAGTCTGATTTCACCAGTGGGACGGAGGGCGAGGGGAGCTCCATGGTGGGGACAGGAGCTGACACCAGTGACACGGACTCGTCCTCTGATGGGAGCTCCCTTGTGGTGGCGGCAACATCTGTGCTACCCCGCATCTACAGGTGCAGCCGCCACCCCCCCCACCAGCACCGCCCTCCCAGCAGCCCCTCAGCCTTTGCCCCGTGCCCGCTCACCCAGGAGGGTGGGCATCACCTTCGCCCCAGGCACTTCAGGCCCTGCCCCAGTCACCCCTGCTGCCCTCAGTGAGGAGGCCATTGACCTCAGGTCCCTCACTGTTGGGCAGTCTACCATTTTGAATGCCATCCAGGGTTTAGAAAGGCAGTTGCAACAAACAAATGCATTCCTGGAGGGCATTCATTCTGGTCAGGCGGCCCTTCAGCAAGCTTTTCAGACTCTGGCCTCAGCACTGATGGCAGCCATTGTCCCTGTGTCTAGCCTCCCACCTCCAACTTCCTCCACCCAGACCCAATCCCCTGTACCTCAGCCTAATCCAAGCACACCTTCAGACCAGCATGCACACATGTCAACACACAAGGGAAGCTCAGGCAAACATAAGCACCGCACGTCCCACAGGCACTCACGCAAGCATTAGACACATGCAGACACACCAACATCCACTGCCTCCACTGTGTCTACACTCACACCTGCGTGCACTACATCTACAGCCACTACTGCCATCACCAGCACACACACCACCACACCCTGCTCACGTGCAGTCACCACCCCATTACCATTCACACGTCCCCTGTGTCCTCTCCCAGTGTGTCTCTGACGCCACCTCCCAAGATACACAAAGGCAGGCACACACCCACCCAACAGCCATCCACCTCACGACAGCCTCCAGCGCATGCACCTTCACCCAAAGTCACCAAACGAACACCTCCTACAACCACAACCTCTTCCTCCACTCCCAAACCCCCTGCAGCTACCAGTCCCAGTGTCTCCCAAAAACTTTTCCTGTCCAACCTTGACCTCTTTCCCACACCTCCCCCACCCCGTCCATCTCATAGGGCCCAGCTCTCCAGGTCCCAACGTAGCACCTCAGCCACAACATCTCCGGGACCAGTGGTGCATGTAGTCTCCGGAATATGGAGTGCACCGGCCACCAGGGCAGCCAATGTGGCACGGAGCCACTGCACGGACAGTCCCCCACCTGTGAAGCATCAAAAGTTGGCCATTGCCCGGCAGGAAAGGGGGAAGACTCCAGCCACCAAAGCCGCTCCCAGGGGTACAGGTGGGAGTGTGGAGTCAGCTGCGACACCTTCCAAGGTGGGGAAGGGCCACAAGAAAGTCAGCAGGTCTGAGAAGAGCAGCATGGCGGAGAAGACCGCCATCAGCCCCGCTGCCCAGGAGGCCACCACCAGCACCTACCCTGCTGCCCAAGAGGCCACCGCCATCATCCCCGCTGCCCAGGAGGCCAGCACCTGCCCTGCTGCCCAAGATGCCACCGCCATCATCCCCGCTGGGCCATAGAGGACTGCCAGCACAAGCCCCGCTGGGCCAGAGAGGACCGCCAGCACCAGCCCCGCTGGGCCAGACACGACCGCCAGCACCAGCCCCGCTGGGCCAGAGAGGACCGTGAGCACAAGCCCCGCTGGGCTAGAGAGGACCGCCAGCACCAGCCCCGCTGGGCCAGAGAGGACCGCCAGCACCAGCCCCGCTGGGCCATGAAGGACCACCAGCACCAGCCCCGCTGGGCCAGAGAGGACTGCCAGCACCAGCCCCGCTGGGCTAGAGAGGACCGCCAGCACCAGCCCCACTGGCCCATGAAGGACCGCCAGCAGCTGAGTCACTGCAAAGGAACCCGCCGCCACAAGCACCGCTGAACAGGGCACCGCCGCCACAAGCACTGCTGAACAGGGCACCGCCGCTACAAGCACCGCTGCCAAAGACACCGCCGCCACAAGCACCACTGCCAAGGACACCGCCGCAACAAGCACCGCTGCAAAGGACACCGCCGCAACAAGCACTGCCGTAAAGGACACTGCCGCAACAAGCACCACTGCAAAGGACACCGCCGCAACAAGCACCGCAGGCCCATGAGCGCCAAAAGCTCTGACGCTACTGAGGCCACCACAAGCAGGATGAAGCACTCTGGGCACAAGGCCCCCTCCAGAACCAGTGGAGATTGACATCCACTACCTCAGTCCTTGGCAGGATGAAGCACTCTGGGCACAAGGCCCCCTCCAGAACCAGTGGAGATTTACATCCACTACCTCAGTCCTTGGCAGGATGAAGCACTCTGGGCACAAGGCCCCCTCCAGAACCAGTGGAGATTTACATCCACTACCTCAGTCCTTGTCAGGATGAAGCACTCTGGGCACAAAGCCCCCTCCAGAACCAGTGGAGACTGTTATCCACTTGAGAGACTGTGGCTTTGCACTCCCCAGAATGGAACAGTGGGCAAACCACCCACTTGTGAGACTTGAGAGACTGTGGCTTTGCACTCCCCAGGATGGAACAGTGGGCAACCCACCCACTGTATATACTTGAGAGACTGTGGCTTTGCACTCCCCAGGATAAAGCAGTGGGCAAACCACCCACTGTAGAGACTTGAGAGACTGTGGCTTTGCACTCCCCAGGATGGAACAGTGGGCAACCCACCCACTGTAGAGACTTGAGAGACTGTGGCTTTGCACTCCCCAGGATAAAGCAGTGGGCAAACCACCCACTTGTGAGACTTGAGAGACTGTGGCTTTGAACTCTCCAGGATGGAACAGTGGGCAACCCACCCACTGTAGAGACTTGAGAGACTGTGGCTTTGCACTCCCCACGATAAAGCAGTGGGCAACTCACCCACTTGTGAGACTTGAGAGACTGTGGCTTTGCACTCCCCAGGATGGAACAGTGGGCAACCCACCCACTGTAGAGACTTGAGAGACTGTGGCTTTGCACTCCCCAGGATTGAACAGTGGGCATGTGGCCCCCTCGTGGATTTGGCGTTGTGCACTCAACCAGCTGAGGTGCCCCCCCTTTCCCTCCCCCTGAGGTGCCTGTTTTATTGCTATCTGATGCCCCTGCAGTGTTCTCTCCGTCATGGTCGGGGATCTTGTGTGGGCCTTGCCCATACCGTGTGAGCCCAGTGTTCCACGGACTTCAATGGAGCACTACCTGGATTACTATTCTTGTTACATATTTTGTCTATAGTGTATATATGTATATGTTTTGCGTACTGGATTTTGATATATTACAATGGTTATAATCATTTCCTTTGGTCTTTGCATTCTTCCGGGGGGGGTCGGGGGTGTAACTGTAATGTATCATGCTGTATTAGTGTGTGTGTTGTGGTGGGTGAGGGTGGGGGTGGGGCTGTTGCGTGTTGCGTGTGTGTGTGTCCCTGTTTTTTCCCTCCCTCTCCCCTGTGTCGTAGGTGCAGTACTCACCGTGGTCTTCGCCGCCGGCGTTCGTGCTCCTGGTAGAGGAGGAAGAAGATAAGGGCTGGCAGAATCTGCAGCTCTGGTTCCATGGCGTTCGGATTCCTCGTGTGTAGAGGTGAGCGTTTTCCCTTCGAAGTCCTGTTTCCGCCGTGTTTTTGTCCGCGGTGAATCCGCCCCGGAAAAGGTGGCGGATTGGTAGGTTGTGATACTGTGGGCGGTACATTGTCCTCCGCCTGTCTGTTGGCGGTGACTGCCGCGCTGTTTGTTTGTACCGCCGTGGCGGTCGTAGTGTTAAAGTGGCTGTCTTTGTTGGCGGTTTCCGCCACGGTCGTAAATCCAGTTTTTTTACCGCTGGCCTGTTGGCGGTCTTACCGCTGCTTTAACACCGTCCGCCAGGGTTGTAATGACCACCAATATGTTTTAGTAGTTTTATTTCCTATTAATTACAATACTAATTCATGAAAATGAGTTCAAACTTTATTCGAGTCAACAAATCCATTTTAATTCATTAGAAGGTACTAAAAACATAACCTAATCAAAACTTGCATCAGAGTACATTCTAAAGCAGTATCATAAGTCAATAATCGAATCAGGAATGAATAAGTCAACATAAGTAGCAGAGTACAGCAAATCAGTTTGTCAGTCATTTGTCTCTGTGTTGTCAATGTCATAAGGTAAGAACCTCACCTAACCCAGATTAGCATCAGCATGTGGGACGTCATGCGAAAACAGTTTAGAACATGAATTTGAAAAACATCTAGCTGAGGAAAAATTATTTAAACAGCTCAGTTGGTACCTAGAAAGAAAGGCACAAAAATTAATTCAGCCACATTGTCATATCTACCTATCCTCGGTATGGATCAGCAACACGTCAGTCTAAATCCTCAGGTCATCAATCGATCAGCATCACATCAGGCTCTCAAGAGCATGAGCCCAATGACAGAATCTCAAATCTTCTTCGATCTTGCATCAATTTAGGAATATGGTCTAAAATCTATCCCCACTGTCATGTTATTATATCAAAGTCACCCAGACTATCACCTAATTCCTAATTGGTCAAATAATCACCCGATTCTTCTTTATCCAATAGTTTTTACAATTCAAATCTCTGAATTCTAATATTACTCAGTTCTCAGATTGTTGATTGGTTCACTTTGTGATGTTCTCATCATCCGGCTTGCCAGGTATCGAAAATGTTGCATCTTCTTCTCCAGTCAGTGCTCTATTGTTCGAGTCCTGGGAAAGTACGCTCTGAGTGCTTTACACAGTAGTTGATACATTCTAGTTCCATTGTCTCCTGTCCGTCAGGTCATGCAAAGGCTTCAGCTCAGCAAATTTTTATTAAACAATAAGCAGTTCGCACTTAGTCTGATTTGCCAGCATCTTTCATTGAACGTTAATATTCAACTTCTGCACGAGGCCTGGCAAAACTAGGCCACGACTTGGGCTAAGTTAAGCTCTACAATATAATGAAAAACATAAGTTATATCTCTTAATATGATATACTACTACGTTATTCTAATACATTTTCAATATTTCACATATGTTAGTCGAATATAATTCGTGAATCTCGGCGACCACTCTCCGAAGTCACAATTTCAAACGTGCACATTATTTTCTACATTAGTCATTTTCTATATTTTTCGTTATTGAAAATACATAAACATTCATTAATAATTTCTAATTAAGACTTTTGCATTAACAGTTTCAAGCAGGTGAGTGAGATCTGTTGGTTATTACCAACCATGCATTGTGATGTATGGTGTTCTCCTCATTACGAGGCTGGAGGTCTTAAGATCGCCAGCCTTGCGATGGCGGTCAGACTGCCACAGACAGACAGGTTGGTCCGACCTCCCCATTATGACCATGGCGGAGCTGCCATGGTCAAACCGCTGACACTGCCAGACTGCAGCCAGGGCAGCGCGCTGGGGATTACAAGTCCCCATCTGCCAGTCTTTCCATGGCAGTTAACACCCCCATGGAAAGGCTGGCAGACTGGAGGTGGTGGGGGCCCCTGCATGCCCATGCACTTGGCATGAGCAGTTCAGGGGCCCCCAAACACAGCCCCATTGCACATTTCATTGCCCAAATTATGGGCAGTGAAATGCGCAATGGGTGCTCCTGCACCTTACGCACCACAACGTTGCCGCCTGCTCAATTACAAACTGGCGTTAATGTTGTGGTGAGTGTTCTGCCGGGCAAGCAGGTGAAAATGCTGTTTTCGCCCGTTGACCCAGCAGAACACTCCTAGTATGCTGTCCTTTGCCTGCAGCGGGTTCAGCAGGCCTGTGAAAGGACCACCAAAGTCGTAATGAGCCCCCAAAGTCTGTAACAGATGGTGGCAAATGCTGCTCGCTGGAAAGTAACTTTTAACTAAACCAAACTCCAGCCTGATCTGGGCAGGTGATGTGTAGCTGAGGAGTTGAAAAGTTTGCCTGTAAATTCATGCAATGGTGGTGTCCAAGATTTTTGAATCTGTGCCCAGTAAGGCTTCGCTTCTGTTATCAAAAATCCACACAAGCTATTGGGGTTGTGTTGAGCCTCTTTACTAAATCAGGAGACAAACCTATGCTGGATATTTATAATTCACAATATCTTTCCACAAAAATAGATGGGGCTGGGGCATGGGAATATTGGTGTCAACACAAATAGAAGAAACACGTTTTTGACGATGTCGCTGTACTCTCAGAACTTCATAGTATACTCCTAGGTTTCCCTGCCATGAGGATTTAGGGCTGAGATACAAAAAAGGGAATCATCTTATTAGGCCCCCATCCTTTTATGGATTGTGTTTTGGACAAATCCACGTGTTGTTAAACCGCATGATTATAATGGACTGCCTTAAATGTAATAGAGATGACTACTCCTGGCTTCAATTTATAAAAGCTAATTTTACTTTACTTGGTTGCCAGCAGTTATTTGTCAACCCGGGATCCATAGTTAAATCAGATATAATCCAAGTAAAAAATGTATTTTTAGACCATTTAGCTTTATGTAGGTAATCAACTGAACTCTCAAAACCTACTTTAAGGCAATGAGTTATAATGAAAACTCCAATGTCACAGAACAATTCTTTTAGAGTAACTTAACTGGCATTTCATTTTTGAACTAGTTCTATAAAAAGAGTATTAAGTTTTCCTCAGGACTATTCTGGGTTAGTAAATGTTTCCCTACAGAGTCTTTACATTTTATCTGTTTTTGTAAGTATTATAATATTTTTACTCATAGATTACATAAAAGAAATCTACCTCAATGTCGTATACCCATATGTTATTTACAAATGCTCTCTGATGAATATTAACTGTTGTAGTGGTCGTCAATTCTTAAGGTCTGCTGTTCAATGCTTTAACTCTATGATTGATTAATTTTAGGATGTGATTTTATTATTTATCTGTACTTTTGATGTGTGTCTTAGACATGCAAAATAAAGTGTTTTGGGACTGAGTTAGATTGGGTGAACTAGATAAATGGATAAACATTCAACATTCATTGTGAAGTTTTAACCATGCTTCTCAAAAATCAAATGTAACCACAATGCTGCCCTGTGCTTTTCTCTAATCTGAGAGCTTCCAATTTACAGACAATACTATTTCACTTCCAGAGATGCAATGGCATGTCTTAAGAACGCCATTTTTCCTCTTCTGGTCCATGACAATTCAACGTCACCTAATTATATCCCGGTCATTAACTCCATTACTTCTCTTTGTCCCTCTGAGTACTTTCTAGCTCATGCTGGGAATCCCATCAGCCTAACAATTGCTCCATCATTTTTTATAAGCATTACTGAATGATCAGGGATGGAATACCATGAGCCATCACTAAATTGCGTTTTAAAGCTTGTCACCATTGCTGAATTACTTGGGTTTATTACAACATATCCCTAAGATGCTGCTTCACCGTAGGAGCAATACTCAGCTTCCCGCAGCAAGAAGACTCAAAACCAGAATAGAGAGTACCATTAAAAAATCCACTGAGTATCAGTGGGTCGGGCCACTGGTGCAGCTCAGCCAACAAATCATTAATAACTGTAGGGTCATCCTAATTGGGACCATAGACAATACATAAAGTTATCTGGATGTTTCCCCGGGAAATAGTTGTGATAAGCCATTGACCATTAGGATTCAAATCATGCCAGGCCATAGCCCAGCTCTGATCCGGTGACAGGAGAACTACCCCCTCTGAGCGAAAATGAAACAGGTAGTACAAAGCACTTGATAATCATCCAATAGTGCAGTTTGACACTTGGTAATATGAGTTTTTTGTAGCAGACAATATGCGGGCATTAATAAAGCAGTTCCTCCTTGTTTAACCTATGTCTATTTGGTGCTTTAATCCCATTTACATTCTAAGAAAGAACATGTATGTGCTGGTCATGACCATTAGTATTGTTAGCAATTATCAGATTCGCTTCAAAGTCAGATGCACCCTAAATTGAACCAAAGAGACAGGCCTGCACTTTGCAAATGACCTCTGTATGTGACCTCACAACTGCTACTTTTCTTCAAATTCTACAGTTTCCCCAAGACACCTGCCAGCATCTACTCCTTACTTTAATGCAAACACCTATAGAAACATCATGGCCTGACCCCACATCTCCCTGAGAAACCCTACCAACACCGCCACCCGACCCAAGGACTCATCCCCCCAAGCCAAAGCCCCATACAAGTGCTATCCCCACGCCATCTGCTTGAGCACATAAAAGATACGCAACCCCGCAAGTTACAGTGGAGAGCAAAGCAAACCCCTGAGAGGGTCTCCAGCCAAGGTGTGAAGAAGAAACAAGACAGTAAGAAAGAAAGAAATGACCAACCCCCCCTTCCTGTAATCCCAAAACAAATATGAAAGAAAGTATAGACAAAAAACATTGCTATAAATCAGGGTGACTGTTCGTGAAGATAGCTAGAAATAATGTATCCAGTTGATAGGGACACTGCTGGTGACGCATTACTTTACTGGCTGCTATACTTGCAGGAAATCTAGAAGTTTCAAAGCATCAAAGCAAAAATACATTTGGCCCTTGCACTTAATCTTCAATATGGCAGGTTCTATTAACGAAACTGTAGAGCCACGTTTTTGGAGAGAAGGAATATATTCTTAGAGCTGCTACTGCCTGACCTCTGTCTCAATGCAGAAATCCAAGTGGACAAAACACTCAGCCACGCAGGCTTTGATTAGGGACCTGGGTCCGGCCTCCCAGAAAATGTCTTGTTGCAGCAAAGTTACACACATAGATTAAAATGGCCCGTGGATAGCAGGCTGGCATGCCCTCCTCAAGTGGACAAAATGGAAAGCGATTGGCCCACTGAGTCATGCTATTCATGTCCCATTCATTTAGTTTACAAAAAGACTCAGCACATTCAGGAATACCAAGGACCCTGAGATTATTCCTATAGAATCTATTTTCCAAGACTTCTACCTTACATAAGAGAGTAATAAATTGAGATTTGTATTGTCTGGAGTCAAATTTAACTTCCTCCACTGCTGCCTACAAAGTCACATGAACTGACTCAACTTTACTGAGATGTGTATTGAGAATATCCATGTTCTTTGAGAAGAGAACTTTCTTCGGACAGCTTGTGTCTTAAGATGCACAGCCTTTAGAGTGACAGTCCTTGAGATACTCTTCCCTGTGCTGCATTAAGAGATGGTAGTTGGCCAATAAATTGAGGGAGCCTGACTTGTTAGCAACCATAGAAGCCACAATGGGAGTAACCACTGCACCTTCACCAGTAGCTGGATATTTCCTGAGGAATAACATGCAAAGTTGAACAGGTAAACTAACTCCAGCGGTGTAGAGACATCTTTGTGGGGATAAGGTCTGTGCCATCAGGGTCCCAGAGGAGTTCATCCTCAGACAATGGTATGGGGTCAGGTGTTCCCTGAGTAAAGGTTACTGTCTTAAATTTGGGTGGTTGAAATAGAACCAGATCCAATCTTTGGTCCACTGACATTTGACACAGAGCTGGCCCTTTATCCTTGGCAGACAGCCAATCCTTCAGACTAGCAGTTGCAGCGGTACCACCCACCTCATGCTCCTCTGACTCAGAGTCAGACAGACTCCCACCATCTGTCAATGAGAAGACAGCCTCAGGAGGTTCCTGTGGAACAAAAATCTGAGGCACATGTTGCTGCTCAGCTACAACCTCATCAAGATCGCCCATTACCCCAATATCGAATAGGGCCTCTGACAACCCTGGAGGAAAACAATAATAAATGTTTGTCTCTTGGAACACACGATCCATCCCAATAGGAATCATGGGGAGTGTTGCCGCCACTGCTGAAAGCTCTACTATTCCAGACACAGGGTTTCCTGACAAAGAAATGCTAGGGGGAGGATCCCCACTCCCTTCCAACAACATGACCTGCAGGCTGCAGAGGAGTGACATAGTGATCCATAGTTCTTTGAAATGATGTAAAATAGTTAAATGCTAGAAGGAGCGCCACCTCTGTGACATCCAATATATCATTTTTAGCTTCTACAGTCTTATCCTGATATTGCAACTTGCAAGGCTCAACAACAAACTGTACAGCACTGACAGAGTCCCACCTGCAGCCTTAGCTGGCCCTCCAAGACTTATTGCCTTACTGGTCAAAGCCTTAGCAGGCTGACACCTCATTCTCCCCATCCTCCATGGGCTGGAAGGGGGTTAAAGACATTCAGGCAGAAGTACTCCACTAACTGTTGTCTGGGGAGCATCCTGGAAAAACAGAGGTTGGAAGTTATTTATTGCAAAATTCCTGACTCCACTACCTTGCTTTAACGGGTTCCCCCCTTTTGTGCCTTAAGCAGTAACTGCAGGAGGAGACACCACTGGAGAAATAACAGAAATAATGTTGCAGTCAAAAGTCCTGAGGCTGCATGCCAATCGCTTCTGCTGCAACTTTTTAACAGTTTCAAGTTATTAGTAGCAGGAGCAACAAACAAATCGATACTTATGGTTCACCATGCTGAGCTCCATACACAACATCGCTGTCTCCCCCATCTGCTCCTAGATTGCTTCCTTTCTCCCCTGGCATAAGCCCTCTACCTCCTAGGAGGACATCAGTGAAAGAGTCCCAACCCAACTTGCCTCTGTGCAGGAAAGAGTGCAAGAAAGGAACTGTCCCCGGGCGCTGATCCGTTCTCCCTCATTGGAAGGAAGGCCCCTCCCACCAGGCACCTGGAGAAATCATCCACAGGAAACCAGTGGAACCTTTTGACACTCACAGCTAGAGCAACTTACTCATCACCTACCCCGTCTCCTCATAATGGTATTGGAAAGGATACAGGGCAAAGGGCACCCTCCACAGATGCAGGGGGGTGCAAATCCACAAATGCCGTCACGCTGTCAGCTCGTCTATTTTGGAGCCATTTGCGAGTGCTCCTCGCGGCTACTCCAACGCTGCCATAACACCCATGTACACTTTGAGTTCTGGAGCAAAACTGGTCCCCCACTGGCTAAGATTAATCCAGGAATTGAATCACCTTCTTGGTTTTTCAGGTGAAGACGTTTCTTATGATGGATAGCGTAATGGGTTTGTTTAGATGGAAGAACTTGTATTAACAATAAAAATGTCCTGGCCATCACCACACACCCACTGTACTTGAACAAGATAAATCTACAGGCTTCTAGCAATAGTGTAAACAGATATTAATAAAATATGAATTGGTGTCATAAGGGAGCAAGTTCCATGAAAATTCAGATCAGTACACATCTATTCCTGAGTCGAAATAAAACCCACACTGGAATATCCCTGTGTATTACTTACTCACTGGAGTAACCATAACGATATGTAACAGTAGAGGAAAAAGAAATCAGACACTTAATACACAAGTGCAGAAAAACAATTCCTGGCATGCAACAATTTAATGGAAACTCATAGATCTGTGTAGAAAAAATATTATGAGACAGCGATATTGGGATATTTTACCCCTTGATGCGCCATAATTAATTATTTTAAAGTGGTGGCATTTCAGCAGATTACCTCTAACTGGAAAAATTCAACTAATATAGCTTTCAAAGTTTGGAGGTATGCAATTTATTTTCATCATAGACTGGTCAGAGCTTATGTACACTCTCTATCACTAGCTTTGGGACGAGAACTAATGTCGTTACCTTTCTAGCTTTCATAGTAAACCTACATATTTATCTGCCGAAATGCTGCACAAGCTCCTTAAATATTTAGATTCAATAGTTTACTATAATTCTTGTGCGATGTTGATAAATTTTAGTTATGTTGCTTACAATATTTTTCTGTTATCTACTTAAATTGCCTTTATACTTACTGTTCCATAAGACGTCATTCGGTAATTATCTTTATACATGCTATACTGTTTCCCTTCCTACCTCTTTCTTTCTATCTGCTTATTTAGAATGTTTTATTAAATAATTTTCTTGATTTAAATACATAGTACACCAGTGGATCTACTTTCTTAGTATCCCTTGCCATTGTATATTCTTCCTTTCCATTGTGCCCAACATTTGACACAAAATGTTATTGTTTAAACTTGATGAGATTTTGTACTTCTTGTGCAAAGTCCAGTTATGTTTTTGCTTTCAATACTTTCAATTTTAAAATACATTTCTGAGCTGTTTCAGAAAGGTGTATCGCATGTAATTATGTTTTGGTCGCCTTTTAAAATGTTCGAGTTTCCAAGGCCACTTATTTTATGAGCAACATAATGTGAAAGAAAAAAAACTTACACTGGAAAACAATTATCCAGGGGCTCCATTTTACATTTGAACTCGCTGGGATTTATTCAAAATGCATCGTGATGAGGTGAGCACTGTAATCTAACACTCTCATGCCTTCAAGCGGATTTCTGAAATGTCTAATCTATCTGAATCAGGTCATCGGGATAATAAAGCTACGGCGAAAGCAAAATTATGTAAAACTAATCTGTTTTCTCTTCTGGGACGTACTGCGAGGCAGATCAGCAAATGGTCCCTTTAGGGGAAAATGCATGGGGCAGTAATGATAAATGACCCAAATTGCATTCTTCTAAACAGTGGAAATATGGGACCTATAGGATGTACATTGTGTTTTCTAGGTCATTTATTTTATTACACAATTGTCGCAGAGCAGAAACTATAAGCATCACAGAATGTGTAACTGAGGAAATGAAGAGCACAAAAGAGAAACTTTGATGTTTTTCTTATCTTTTGCATATGTTAGTTTAAAGCATTTTCCTAGGAATATAACCTTAACCCAATGTCCTCGTGTGATTAATGTGAATGAATGCATGAATAAGTAAACTTGTATAGTTTTTTTAATTCTTATATTACTTTAAGACCTTCAAAACTGCGGGGCATATTTCTGATCCTCTTGCGCCGCTGTTGTATCACTTTTTTGTGACTATATATATATATATATATACACACACACATATATACAAAAACAAAGGTTACAGGGACGTTATAGTTAGGCTCATATTTTAAACATTCCAAACCATAGAAATCTACCTGTTATCTCAAGTAACTGTAACTCATGCCCTAAGGTAACTATAACTTGTGCATGCACTGCTAATTACTTCACAAATTATGACACTCATGACAACTTTGATAACATCATTGACTATATCAATTTAATATTTCCAGTAACATTTTTGATGAAAAAACTTTGCTTGGCAGGGGTGCGAGTTATAATCACCTTAGGGCACAAATTATAGTTACTTAAGATAACTCTAACAGGTGAATTTCTCTGGTTTGGTACATTCAAAATGTAAGCCTAACTATAATGTCCCAGTAACCTTTGATTTCTTAAGTGCATTTCTATGTTTTTTTTTATACTGTTTCTATTTCCTAACTATAATGTCCCTGGAACCTTTCAGTGAATTTCTATGTATTGTTTTTTCACATAAAGTAATTTTCATTACTATATGTTAATCCAACCACGGCCGTAATGGCGGCTACAGGCCTGGCCCTGCATCCAGGCCCTACAACCGCCCAATCCCATGCTGTGCACGGCCTTTGGCTATGCACAGCAAGGGTTGGCTGCAGGTCCTGAATCCAACATCTATAACCACCCAACCCTGTGACACATACAGTCTTTGGCTGTGCACAGCAGGGCGGCCAAGTCCTGTGGCCAACCCCTATAACCACCCAACCTTGTGCTACGCACAGCCTTTCACCATGCGTGCCCAATAACCACCTAAACCCATGCTGTGCATGGCCTTTGGCCAAATGCATTTCCTCCATTAATTTTCCAAAGGGATTTCAAACAGCAATAGAGCCTGAACCTCTGGACGGAATTACACCAAATTTGGCAAAAAGGTAGCTCTTGGTCCAGAAAGAAGCATTGTTGTTATTTTGCGTATACCCATTCAGCACTTTTTAGAAATTAAAGAGAATCCAAATTTTTATATATAGGGACGCAAAGGATTTGTGACCCCTCCTGATCTCTTGTTGAGATCTGATTGGCTGCCAACACTTCAACAAGGAAGTTTTGTCAGCCATGTTGGGATTCAAAAGAAGTAAAAAAAAGGGTGGGTTAAAGTCACCCTGACACCTTAGCTCTGGTGCTGGGGACCCCTCACTGCTAAAAAACAGTTTTTATTTATTTTTGCTTGATTCGCAGTGGATTTGCAGATCCGGTGAAGAAAACAAAGTGCAGGCTACTGCGCTTCGTAATTCTGAAGCCCAGGGTGGGCCAAGTCCCGGGGGCACTGATATTTTAAGGCAGGGGGCCATCAGCCCCCCGACCAGGGACTTTCACCTCACCTAGGTTAAAAATATTGTGTGTGTGGGGGACTACCGGTACCACCACCTTCTGAGGGCTTTCATGAATTTTAAGGGGCGGCCACCCAGGCCCCCCTCAGCCCTGGGGACCACCACCTTCCTGGGGCTTTAGGGTAAATTTAATCAGAAGGCACGAGGCCCCCCTGGAGCTCCAGGGACCTCCTGCTCCCCAAGACTTCAGTGTAAATCTATGCACAGGTATGTGGTCCCCTTGTAGCCCCAGGGACCACCACCTCCCTGGGGCTTCAATTTAATTCTCTGCGGGGGTTGCACAGTGCGCGCACAGCCCCAGGGACCACCACTTATCCAGGGCAAACACTAAAAAATAGAAAGGGGGTCCATTTCAGACCTCTGCAGCCCCAGGGACCACCACCTTTCTGGGGCTCTTGCCGCCAAGTCACAGCAAACACTCTGCTCGCAGTTAGGGAGAGCTGCCAATCAGGTCCCCCTCACTGCGAGCAGAGGTTTCCTCTGTCTCCCGGACTGCAATGGTGCAGGCAGAGAGACAGAGGAAACAAATGCTCTCACAGTGATGGAGCTCACACTCTCTGTGACCGCAATGCTAGCTCCCACAGGAGGTGGGGAGCCAGCTAGGACCGTGGGACCTTCAGGCTCCCACACAATCCCCAACATTGTCACTGGGTGCCCTGCGGGGCACCCAGGTCACATGGCCGGGCCCCAGGGGATGGAGATCAGCATAAGGAGGTGGGCCGCACAGCCACCCTCCACCTAAAAAAAACAATTTTGAAGGCTGGGACCCAGGGGATATGGTCTCTGGGGCTGAAATCAGACAGGGGAGGGGGGCTGCAAGGACCCCTACTAAAACAAAAATGTTTAGGCTGGGACCTGGTTGATGTGGTCCCCGGGGTCGGGATCAACCCTGGGAAAGGGAGGGGGGCACGCTGTTGGATTAACTCATAGTAATGAAAATAAAAAAAAACATAGAAATTCACTTAAAAACCAAAGGTTACAGGAACGTTATAGTTAGGCTCACATTTTAAATGTACCTAACCATAGAAATTCTACGCAAGTTATAGTTACCTTATGGTGCGAGTTATAGTTACTTGAAATAACACAAACTGCTGAATTTCTATTGTTTTGTACAAGTAAATTCAGAACCTAACTGTAAGCTTTGTGTTTTTAGTGATTTTCAATGTTTTTGTTTAATGTAAAGTCATTTTATTTACTGTATGGTAATCCAAACACAGCCGCACATGGCCATTGGCCATGCGCAGAGGGGGTTGATCACAGTGCCTGTCTCAGTCTGTGCATCTGTGAGTGGATATGTAAGTCTATGAGTGGGTGCATGAGTGCCTGAGTGGGTGTGTGAGTAGGCACATGAGTCTATGAGTGCATGTATGAGTGAATGAATTAGTGTATGAATGAGTCTGTGAATGTTTTCTTCCTTTTTTTTGGCACAGCCTTGAATATTCAAGAGTATTCACGAATATTCAAGGACATTCAAGGATATCGTGGTGAGGAAAAATCATTTTAAACCCATAATTTGACACCCTATATCACACCCCTGGGATCAGGGTACCTCCACCCTGACCCCTTATACCACTTAGCATTTCTATTTTCAGCCCCAGGGACCCTCTCCCATTATATAAAATGGTGGCTGCAACTTTCCAGTCAGATTGCAGCCTACCAATTACAGCGCTTCGATTTGCGCGTGAATTCGCGAATATTCGCAATTTATTTGCGTTCAGAGATATTCAAATTTGTATTTTTCTTAAGTTCTTGTAAACTATTGAAGGGATTCACATCAGATATAAAAAAAAGTGTAATCTGTGTACTGAAAGCTACCTTTCTGCCAAATTTGGTGTAATTCCGTCCAGCCGTTCGGGTTGAGTCTTGTTCAAAACACCTATGGAAATGAACATGGGAAACACATGTTTTTTTATCACCCTTTTTCTCGGCTCCCAATTGGTAAATCACCCCGAAACTTTACAAGTGCAACAATAGTCACTGCCTCACTTTCTTTGGAAATTTTTTGAAGATTCGTCAAATGGCACCAAAGACAAAGGCAAGTCAACACTCTTTTTCTATGGAAACTTGATCCTGACTTAGCTACATTGCTCTGCCTAACCTTATTGTGGCAGGATGCCATGCTCTCATTCCAACACGTTAAAAAAGGTGTCAACCTTCCTTTTGCTACTGAAATATATGACTAGTGGAAAGTTAAGCATATTTTCAATGATCCTTGCATAACCTTTTCTTGCTCATCTTCTGCTTTATTTTATCTTCGGACTGTAACAATATTCGTATATGCCATAATAGAAATGTCAATTAATCACCTACTATGAAAGGAGACAAAAAATAGGATGCCTGAGAATGTCCCCGATTAATGTTCTGGACTAAGTGATAAAGGTGACACTAAGAAATTTATGAGCAAAATCAAGCAAGTTATGCTTCAGAAAATTCTGTAGGAAACCGGTCTTATGAGAAACCCCTCAAAATTATGGTGGGCAAATCTAACCTATTTTGTACTTAAACAATTAGAAACACCACCAGAAAAGCCTTAAATATAACTGTGTAAAACACAAGGAGGTAAACCAAACTATAGAATTACTAGGTAAAAATAAATTGGCACTTTTTTAAAGCAACATTCTTATTAAATGATAAGGGAACATGATAACTCAAATTGAGTGAACTTTCTTTTTGAAAAATCTCTTTTAATATGTTATTGAGGATGTTATTGAAGATTAAAAAGCTATGCTTAACTGGAAAGAGCCTGCAGGAGGGGGTGAAGCTTATCTGAGGTATTTTTTTTCTAAGAAAAATGTACTGATTACGTTCATATGTTCACTGCATTAGATCATACAACAAGACACAGATTAGGAAATAAAACATGAAAATACTACAGCATAGCAATATTTCAATTTTATTTGAATGAAGAAGTTAAAAATAGCATTTTTCAACAACTTATGCACACTTGCTTTGGAATGCAGTATAAATCAAAGGTTTGACTCTGTCCAGCAAATCTGAAATAGACTTTGATTGATCAATTGACATTACCCCCAACAGGTGAAACTACTAGAAAAAGAATGTTTAAAGCTTTTTCCTGAATTGAAAGTGGTCTGTGTGTATTCAAATGTCATAGGGTAGTTTATTCCAATATACAGGAATGAAGTAGGAGAAGGCTCTACCACCTGCTCTTGACTTTTTAATATGGGCAACAATCAATAAGGCTTTGTCACTGGATCTCAGGCATCTCATAGGACAGGAGGATTTAAACTTCTGGGTGAAGTATGTGAGACCCATTAGTGCTCTATGTTTAAGACAACAGATTTTGAAAATTACTCTTTTTGTGATCGGCAGCCAGGGCAATTTTTCTAAAAGAAGCGTTGATGACTTGCCAGCTGGGAGATTGCAAATAAGATGTGCTGCTGTGTTTTGCACTACTTAGAGTTTGGCTAGAAGGGTCTCATTTGCAGAGGCCAACAATGCATTGCTGTAGTCTAACCTATTGATTATGAGACCCTGAAGCAGGGTTTTTTCTTGCTGAAAGTAGAAGGAAATGGAGAGCTTTCCTCAGAAGACATAGCTTAAGGTCCAGATGCTCTGTGAGATTTGTCACTGCCTATTTGGGTATTAGGTGCAGGTCCTAATTCCTTGGATGACCAGCACTGTTGGGCTTTCCCAAAAAGCATGATCTCAGTTTCACACAATAGCTAGACATCCAAGCAGCAATTGCCTTAATTCCCAAGGAAAAACATTGTTTAGTTTTTGCTAGATCTTTAATAAAAGAAACCACTGGCTGTGTATCCTCTGCATAGGACTAGAACCCCTATCCGAATGTTTTCTGCCAGAGGGGCAATATATACGTTAAAAAACATAGGGCTTAAACAGGATGCATGGTACATGGACTTTAGCAGGTATTCTGTGGCAGCCACTGTAGAGCAATCGGATCCCTTCTTGTAAAGTAAACATTTGTAGCCTTATATGCAGATCTGTAAAATGCTCATGATTAATTCACAACTGCTTGAGGAAATAACAAATGTACACATTAGCTTTGGCGTAGACAAAAGAAAGCTGTGCAAATTTTTGTTAACTCCCACAAGAGAACAAGTTCCCCTAAATTAATTTCTCACTACTGTGAGAACTTCCTGACCCATAGGATAACATTATGTTGCCTTATCACATTTAATAAGTGTTTACTTTTGATTGGGGCCACATACCCAATTCATGTTTGGTATCCATGAAATTGTACTGAAAAATCCTCTTTAATGATAAAGGCACACTTCTAATTACAATTTTGAAAACACCACTTTAAGAAAGTTGACCTAATGGGTCAGCAGCCTGTCTTGGGTCATATGACTGACTGCCACACAATAGAGGCATTAGGTGTGCTTGAGGAGTCCATCTGCTTGCAGGATCAGGGGTAGGAGTTGAGCATAGCCCCACATGCAACTGAATAGCATGTGTTCTGCCTTTACACAAAGGACCTACCACCTCCGCATTATCACTGCAGCCAACTTGGAGCTAGGACAGGTGAGTCAGGAAAATTCATGACTTCAAAGAACCTTTCTAGAAGCTTCTCCCACCATCCAAAGGAAAGGCACAAGGGTATAAAAATAGGACCTTCAGACCCACTCTTCAGTTTGCTCCCGAACCTGCAAAAGGACTCGCAGATGACTGCCTGCTGCAGTGAGCTGCTATGCACTCTGCAAGGCTGCTTTGCTGTGCCTGGAAGGGCTGCTTTGTTGCCTGGAGCCTTCCTGGAACCCACAAAGGCCACCCTGTGTCTTCACCTGAACTCCGAACTACAATATTGACTCCAGGGACTAGTGTGCTGGTCTCCTGTTCACAGAAACTCAAAAGGCTCCCACCATCTTGAATCAGCACTTGTCCCTAGATTGAGCAAGACCTGAACCCCCACGTTGTGTCCCACCAGTCCTGGGCCCATGGTTATGGTGCTAACTCTGCCCAGATGGCAGATGCTCAGGCTTCCACATCTATGTCCTGTATTAGTGGGACTGAAAAGAGGTGCCTTTGCTAGTATCAAACTCTAAGACTTGAGCCACTAAAAGTATCTCTTGGGCGGCTGTTCCAAAAGTGAGTGGCAGACCAGGGAATAAGCCTTTGCATCCTTGTTTTGGATCACATTGGAGAAGAAAACAGGGGGAAAAAGCAAGAAGTTGAATGTCATGAATGTGGCTCCTGTGGCCTTTGGTAACTCTCAAACACATTCGCAGAACATGACCTCAAAAATATTGGGTTCTGTTGAGACCCTGAATGCCCGTTTGAACAGATTGGAAGATAGGATGGGCAATAGGGAGTGGACACTGGGTAACATAGCCAGTTTGGTTGAGAAAATTGAGAGCAGAATAAGCCATTTGTCTCCACTCTTCTGCACCCCCCCCCAGAGGTTCATAACACACAGCATATTGGGCTATAAGTGGATTGAACCCCTGGAGTCCCCTTAGTCCCCAGAGAAAAGGCTAGATGTCATGGAGTTCCCCCACAGAGCACTCAGGAGGTCACTCCCAGTAAGGGCAATCAAAGCTCAAATTCTCAGGTTAATTCAGGCAGTGTGCCTTATACCTTGAGTAACAACATCCCCATTTGTGTCCTTACAGCTCCTAGCACCTCTGAGACAAATAGAGGGTGTCCTTCTTATATATCTGCCTGCAAATCTTTACAGGAGCACATACCTTGCACTAGCATCAAAGGCCCCTCATGCCCCCTGACTCAACACCCTTTGTCTTTGTGATAGTTAACATGCCACCTCTCGGGGGGTCGTAGAAAGCTAAAGTCAGATTAAAAATAGGGTGACCCAGTTGGGTTTCTCATCTTCCTCTTTGTTTAAAGTGATTATCATAGTGCAAAGGCTGGGCTGGATTGAGAACACCACTAAACAAGAGTTTGGTGATTCTGTTATGGCTAACTTCTCAAATCCCAAGGTGGTGGAACAGATCTTATTCAACAGTGAGCCTAATATGGTAATGAGGAGTAAAATGTTACTACACTTGGGTTTCTTTGATCCCACACTGTATGTCAGGTCTCCTCCGGGGGGACATCTAGCCTGCCATTGTCAGGGGGGGCTCTTGACCCCTTCTCATATAGGTCCCAGCACCAATATCCAGCTTATAATAGATTTTCTTCTCTTGCCCAGCTAATGAGCAAGATTGACTCCCAGTCCTAATTAAATCCACTTCCGGGTTGGCTGAGTTATTGCCCTTGCCTTGTAGGTCACATTGGGTGTTGAGCTGGCATGTTGCTGGGGCACGAGACCTAATCTCAGATGAGCATAAAATGGGATTGTTGAAATCGAATGTGATTATTTGTCTACAAGAGACTTGGGATGTTTTGGGTTGCTTGCACATGGATGGCTTGGTCACTTTTTTGTCAATGCTACACCTTAGCACATGGCAAACCGAAGGGGGTCTTGTGACTTTTGTAAATTTAAGCCTAGACTGTGACATGAAAAATGTTCCTTTCAATTTTCTAAATATTTTATGTGTTGTTTTCAACTTTTCCAACAACTTAAGACTGCTAGTGATAAATGTTTATGATTCTGTCTATTTGATGAAACTCCTGTTTCAGAGTTAAGATCCTTTTTAGAGGAAATGTATAGGGAATTTTCAAAAACTCACACTCGTTTTGTGAATAGGAGATTTTAATCTGCATCCTTGCATGTCTTGTGGTTTTAACAAGGACAATGAAGTTCCTGCATGTGGCTCTGACCAGGTGCAATCTACTTACTCCAGACAATCTTTTGGTTAGGGAAGAGTGCATCTATGTTGATTTAGTGCCCACATTTAAGAGAAGTGATCACATCACATCTATTGATTTCATTTAAGTGTCAGCTAGTTTCTTTCCCTCCTTTAATACATTTGAAACGGTTTGGAACCAAAATCTGCTATTTGCGGAGTTTAGATGGGACAACTTGTGGTGCAAGCTCACTCCTCTGTACAAGGAGCCTCTTATCTCCAATGAGCGAGCCCACAGAATAAGTTAGGCCAAGGTAATTCCAGGAGATTTTCTAAAGAGCCTGGTGGTAACCTGCTGTACTGATTTTGAATCCTGTCTTGAGTCAGAGTTCCAATTGAGACATTCTGGATGCTAAGAAGAAAAGAACGCCCTTACTAGGAATGGTCAGGCTTCCGATGGCACTGGGCTTAAATGGCTCAACAAGAACTTCTCTAGGGCTCTAAAGTCTTGTTTATGGCTTTACATCAGAAAACTAGACTAAAAGAAGTGGTGAAGGAGACCAGGAGCCCGTACTATGTTGCCTTCAAGGAACGGAAAAACGTTCCTGAAAGGGAGGCCTGGGGATAACTATTGGCCGCTTGCTCACTTAGATACAGCTCAGCATTTTGGGGAGCGGTGAACCAGCCCTTTTTTCACATGAAGTGCTTGCCAAGCTTGGGGCACACATTTTAAGTCTACTTATGCCCTCCAGAGGAGGGACGAGCTACATTTAAATTGAGAGGAGATAAAAGAAGATAACTTGGCTCTCCTATCTAGGAAAGTTCCTGGAAAGGATGGAGTTCCCGGGGACCTTTATAAATCGCATATGGACTTTTGGACCACCATAATCACCTTTCAACTAAATGCTACGATGTGTGGTCTCAGTCCCCTGTCATGGCAAAAATCTGTGATTGTTCTGAATTTTCAAAAAAGGAACAGAGTCGATCCAACATGTTATACGCCTATTTCCTTGGTGGACACAAGAGTTAAAATCCTTGGCCGCATCCTGCTTAATCGACTGGCAGTATGGGGTGAGGAGTGTAACATATTGTCAGACATTCAATATGGTTCTAGACCTGGGCGGGGGATGTTAGAGCAGAACTTGAATTTAAATGTATTGATCAATAAATATAACAAAGCCAAAAAAGGAACTATCCATTTGGCCTTCATGGACATCAGTACAGCCATTGATATGGTTACAGAGTGAATCTCTGGGCTGTGCTGTAGTCCATGTGGGTGGAGAATGCACTTGTCACTACTCTCTTCAATTATGGCCCTAATAGGGAGTGCACGTTACACTGTAAACTGGAAAAGGGAGTTCGACAGGGCTGCATACTAGCATATTTTTTATTTATCCTTTATATTAATCAGTTAAAGCCCTTTTTATTGGAACAGTGCAAGGATGTCCCCGAGGTTGGAGATAGACCTGTGCCTGCCTTTGCTACATGTAGAGGATACAGTTCTTATTGTGCGCATGGTCAACAGTCCTTAGCATTGATTAGATTGATTTATTAAATTTATGGACAGTTTGGCTCTGAAAACTAACTTCCCTAAATCACATACTATGTTTTTTGGACCTAAGAGACTCAAAACTAAAAGCTATTTGATTAACGGTCAACATATTGGTGGAGCTGACAAACTCTGCTACCTGGGTATTTCATTAGGTACTAAGTTGAATTGGCTCCCCATGATTAATAATCATGTGCAGTCTTTTCATAGAATTGCTCACAGTGTAGATGATAGCTCTAGGCGGCTAAGTCTAACTCATATGAAGTCGACTTTTGATATTTATAAAACAAACTGCATTCTAGCAGTGAGTTTCTGCTGCAAGATTTGGGGCTACAAGGCTTGGTACGCTATCCAGATGGCAGAAAATACATTTCTGAAAAGTGTTTTAAAGATCCATCAAAGTGTCCAATCTGAGATTATCTATTTAAAACTGGGCACAGGATATATTTAAGATCTCATTCAAATCTGTCCTTTGTTCTTGTGGCAATCAGTATGGTTGAAAGGGGAACTTATTTGTAATAGCAGGATCTTAAGTGACTGCTTGGGTCTGGAACACCAGCATTGTGTACCCTGGCTGCACTATATTAAATGTACTTTGAGCAATCTTGGTAGACCCAATTTCTTTTTTTGACCCAGATCACATTTCTATAACAGATGTTTTGTGGGTCAAGCAAGCTTGTATTTTGCAAGCCACGAAAAATGGGCGGTGCTTGAATTAACAAAATGTTCACTTTCTCCTTATTTTATGTTCAAATCACTGAGTAATATTGAATTGTACTTGTCATTTGAAAAACCCTTTCACCATAGACAACTCCTAACTTACTTTTATCTGCATTTGTTCCCCCAGCATATGCTTGGTTGGCACAAGCACTACCGACTTGCACATGTGTATAACTGCTTCATTGGATACCTTGCACATTGTTTTTATCAGCACCCTATACTCTAGGTTACAAGACAATTTTATCTGTCCTCTTTTATTATGAATTAATTTTACCCAAGCAAGACCAGCTTTACTGTATCTGCAATTTTAATCTACCTCTAATGTTTGTTTTGTATTTATAATGGATTTTAACAGGTGTGTTAAATTCAAATATTTGAGATGTTTTGAACATGATGGTTTGTTCTTATTGCTTATCACTCAGTTCAAATGAATTGCTTGTTTTTGTGTGCTTTCATGATTTGCATTGTTTAAATCCAATAAAGTGATTATTTATTTACATTGTTGAGTGGTGCGTAGAAAGCTAGTTTCACTGGTTTGACAAATGCCAAAGAGCATTGCATAGGTGCCCTGGTGGTTTATTGTGACGAGAACATACGTATATAATCGTTGTGTGGCATTCGTTTGAAGTGGTCATGTATTCTGCTGTATTTAGGGTTGCTGTATTTTGTGCTGCAGTATTGCAACGTGAATGTGTTGTGTTGCATAGTTGTCGTATTACAGTTAACTGTTTAGTTGTGGTGTGTCTGTTTTGCTTTGTGCTGTGATGTTACTCCTCGTTTGTTATTTTTCTCTGTTCTGTTGTTAAATTTAGATATGGCTACAAATGCTAATAGATTTCCAGCCAAAATAATCATATGACTTTAAAATTACAATGACAAGAAACAATTTACCACCGTCTAAGGTGGCGAAATGGCACTGCTCCACTTCTTCAACTATTAAAGACACCTCTCAGCCCAATAATATGGCAAAAACTGAGTCTTAACACTGACATTTCTCACTTTGTGGGCTACTCCCTCAGGACACATAACTTCACTCTCCTGACTTTCGTAAATCAGGAAATAAAACTGGCTGTGTGTTTTCGGCCCTTCCATCAAACCACTTCATTGCAATTTGATAGTGGCCTTTCACCTGTGCTGGTGTGAAAAATTACCAACTTGGTTATTCACCGAAGGAGAAATAAGGCAGCCACGATGAACGAACATGATCGTGGTTTTATAAATCTTTAATTTACAATGTATGCTTGCTGTTATTTTTTACATCTGTTTAATAAGCACTTTATGTTTTCGTAAATGATATTTTTCTGCTGCACAATATTTATATTTCAGTTCATTGATATTGATTTTTCTGATAATGAAATCCGCAATTAAGTCATATTTGATTACGGGTATTTAGATTCCTGACATTTATTTTAAAGCTGGCATCATTATACCATTGAATCCATAACTGACATAAACTTACTTGATAAAAGATAATTATCACTAATACCGCTTAAAGTCTCTGTGATCCTAATTAAACATCCTTTACTGCTGTTAACAAATAAATTCAACAATTGTGTTACCTTAATTTAAAGCACATTCTTTTTTTCGAAATGCTCGATCTCTTCATACTTCTCTTCCTTCTAATAATGTGAGACCCAGCCTGTAAACATCTTTGAGAAAAAAAAACTCAACTACTTCTCTTTTTACATACATGTATATTTTCGTTGTTTTACGCTGCTGGATAAGAACGTATATTTAATTGATACAATTTGAAAAGTGGAAATACTGCGGAACAAAGCTCCTATGCCTAGTCTGGCGGTAGTACAGGTCAGCAAAATTCACTGAGGAGTAGCTTAATATTTACTGTTATTGCTTCGTTTTAAACGTATCTAAAACGCGTTCTGCACACTGTAAGCATTCCTTTCTAATATGTAACCATTTCGTAATACATACTCATTGACCATTCATGGCTAACTTTTATTATTAAAGGGTATTTTTGTGGATTCTGAATAGATTAAATGAGCCGTTCCCTGCACTGAAAAGAACATTATTTTATCTATTCCTGCATCACTAACAATCATCAACAATTGGCATGTCTGATAATGTCAGTGCGGGGTTTTAGGTCAATTGTGGTATCATTCTTTGGAAGATCGCTAAACAATCCTTTCAGCCATTATGTTAATGACCTTCTTAAAGACAACAAACTGAAACAATGTTTCTTCATTATTTGAAAAACTGTAGAATGATTAGTTGATCTATTTATATATTTTGGGGGTATGTGAATGCCATTGACTTGCCCATAAAGGGAAGCAAGTGGTTCTGCATGGGACACTGATATGACCCCAATATGGCCCATATGTATACTCAGTTTGCGATGAAATAGCGTAATTTTGTTTCCGCTACTTCAGCACAAACTTAACTCCATATCTATATTTTGATGCTAGACTCAGCTAGCATCAAAATATTGGAGTTAAAGTCCTTTTCTGGATGCTTGAAGCCACCTTCTGTCAATGAGATGCAAGGTAGGTGTTCCCGTCCAAAAAATGACTTTAAGCCCCTAGCGCCAAATTTATCCACCCATACAAAAATTACGCACGGTTGGGAGTCAGACCCAAAAAATTACGTTAACCCCGATTAGTGTCAAATTTAAATGCCTGAGTCAGACAAGGCGTTGAAATGAAGCCCACACACTACTACTTAAGGAAAACACACAGAAGCAACTTTGGCAACCCACAAGACAAGCTGGAAGTGTTACTGCTCCATCTCAGGAGATGACACAGAGGACAACAACCACAACAGCAACCACCACCACTACTGCAGCAACCACAAACACCGACAAAGGCAACGCAGAAGGCAGGAGAGGATATTCAGGAACAGGGCAACCCTCCTTGGCCTCAGGGAACTAGACCTCATTAGGACATACTGACACTTCCGGCAAGCCATACTATGCCTGCTGCACCACATTGAGACACAGATCAAAGCCAGCCTGCAGACACCACAAAATATACCACCTGTCACAAAGCTGCTAACTCTCCCTGCATATGCTGGCAAGTGGCTCATTCTAGACAACGGGTGCACTGGTTGCTGGAGTGTCACAGCCATCTTTCTCAGTCTTCCTGTCGAAGGTGTTAGACGCAATCATCTATCTGACACCCCACCACATCTGCTTACCCAACACCCAGCAAATGCAGCAGGAGATAAAAAAGGGATTTTACCAATTTGCTGGCTTCCCGCATGTGCTGGGTGCAATGGACTGCCCCCATGTCCAACTTGTCCAACCTGCAGCAACAGAACATTTATACAGAAACCGGAAGCATACACATTCCATAAATGTGCAAGCCATAGTGGACCACCGTGGACTATTTACAAACATTTTGGCCAAGTATCCTGGTAGCATCGAGGATGCCTACATATTCAGGCACAGTAGGATCAACCAAAACTTCCAAGATGGCCAATATGGCATTGGCCAACTTGTGGGTAAGTCAAGAAACCTAGCAATATATACACAACACACCAACCCTGTAGGACACACAAGACAAACACTACTCCAAAAATACATGGCCAGGGTAACACAGATGTGCAGGTAACAACACATATGCATCATGCTGCAGTGCAGCACAATCAGTGCACAGTACAAACACATACATCCATATACATGTAACACACCGACAACTTGATAGGCACACCATGTGAAGGACAGTTGTACCCTTTGCTAACAGAAGATGTCCACAGACCACTACAAGTGCCCACAGGTTGGCTACTACATACACTTCACACACACATTACACCAAACAAAATATAGCAATGGCATATACCATGGTCATGTAACAAAAGTCACACATAGGCACAGACCCCTTAAATCATTCCGTGCAAGTGTCTGCCAGAACAAACATCCAATGCCAGACAACTGGTGCCTATATCAACTACATCTCATCAACACATATGTGACTTACCTGTAGTGTGCATATACATCTGCCTAATGCATTGGGCCACACACATAGGAATACAAAATTAACGGCCATCAGATACCATGTGCCAGATATGTGAGAAGTGGCACCACACCTACTGTAGTGCCACCTCACATGCACCACTTACTGACCCACAACACCATCATGTCTGTACAGTAAACAATAAATGGTCCACCATGAGGTAGAGCCACTGTTAGACAGTGCAGATTATGGATGCTATAGTGGGATCCTGTAGGAGTATTTAGGACATCATTGACCTTACATTCACTGTGCTAAGGGACACATTTCAAAGTAGCTGAGCCCCATCCCATAGACTGCACTGTGCATGTGTTGACAGCATAAATGCTGATTCATGTATTGGAAGATAGGAGAGACACTGGTAGTAATGCTGATTATCCAGAAACAATGGGAATCACACCCTTGGACACCTGATGGCTGACACAATCATCCGCTGCCACTCAAGATCACTAAGGGATATATGTAAGAGCTCCTAGTGCCATTGTCATGGCCTGCGCTGTATGTACAAGTTTGCGGATGACCACTCTTTTGTGATTTGATGGCACATTGTAAATAGGGCCCCCTCCCACACAGCACTTTGCGTGGAAGTGGCGTGCAATGTGTGTTGGCGTAGGTGTGTCACCACAAGATACATAGCTTGATGACACTGCTGCAAATGTAGGTGTCACCTAAAACCTGAGGCAGTGCCAACATCAAACACCACTGCAGGGGTGGCGTTTTCCAGTTTGAATAAGGAAATAGACTGTGATTTGACCTCATATGAATGTGGCAGAAAAATAGATAATATTTATCTAAATAGAACAAGACAAAAATCCAACATAACCAAGTCAAGTCATGAATTTGCAAAAGAATAAGGGCCTCATTCTGACCCTGGCGGTCTATGACCACCAGGGTGGAGGCCGGCTGAAGCACCGCCAACAGGCTGGCGGTGCTTCATATTGTATTCCGACCGCAGCTGTGAAGCCGCGGTCGCCCAGCCGGGTATGGCGGTTTTCCGCCGGATTTCCCCCGGCTGGGGGAATCCTCCATGGCGGCGCTGCTTGCAGCGCCTCCATGGGGATTCCGATCCCCTTCCCGCCATCCTGTTCCTGGCGGTTTTTACCGCCAGGAACAGGATGGCGGGAACGGGTGTCTTGGGGCCCTTGGGGGCCCCTGCACTGCCCATGCCACTGGGCCCCATGAAGATTTTCACTGTCTGCATTGCAGACAGTGAAAATTGCGACGGGTGCAACTGCACCGTCGCATCCCTGCAACTCCGCCGGCTCCATTCGGAGCCGGCTTCATTGTTGCAGGGCCTTTCCCACTGGGCCGGCGGGCGCTCCTTTGGCGGGCGCCCGCCGGCCCAGCGGGAAAGCCAGAATGGCCTCCGCGGTCTTTTGACCGCGGAGCGGCCAAATGGCGGTTTCCGCTTGGCGGGCCGCCAAAGGAGCGCCCGCCGGCCCAGCGGGAAAGGCCCTGCAACATAGAAGCCGGCTCCGAATGGAGCCGGCGGTGTTGCAGCGGTGCGACGGGTGCAGTTGCACCCGTCGCGACTTTCACTGTCTGCTAAGCAGACAGTAAAAATCATGCTGGGACCCTGTTAGGGGGCCCCTGCACTGCCCATGCCAGTGGCATGGGCAGTGCAGGGGCCCCACGACACCCGTTCCCGCCATCCTGTTCCTGGCGGTAAAAACCGCCAGAAACAGGGTGGCGGGAAGGGGGTCGGAATCTCAAGCAGCGCCGCCATGGAGATTCAGCCCAGACAGGGGAAATCCGGCGGGAAACCGCCGGATCCCCTTTTCTGACCGCGGCTTTACCGCTGCGGTCAGAATGGGCAGGGAAGCACCGCCAGCCTGTTGGCGGTGCTTCCGTTGTCATCCACGGGTTGGAATGACCCCCTTAGTCCTTAGAAAACAGTGAGAATGCTGTTATTTCACAAAAATGCCTGGGTAGTGTCAAAAAAAGGCGCATGGGCGAGTGTGCGTCAAAAAAGGTCAGCGATGCGTCAATTTCTCACTCGCAGTGAGACCGTGCGTCGTTCCTCCTCCGGTCGGGTTGGCGTGCATCATTCCTTCTCTCCCGTAAGAGAGCAATGAGTCGATCCAGACAGGCACCTTGGGTCTGGTCACGCTTTGCGTTGATTTTCCGCACCCAGCGATGTTCAGTTAAAAATCCAGTTGCACAGTATCACAAAACCCCACTGCGTGGGGTTTGCGTCATTATCAGCCTCCATTAGCAGGTGTTGCGTGCCGTTTCTCCAGCTGTGTTGCATCGATCTTCCAGCTGCGATGCAGGTGGAGTGTGGATCTCAGCAGCAAAGCTGGCAGCGTGTCGTTTATCAGCCGCGTCATAGAAGGTGAAGGTGAATCGAAAATTTCCCCGCACGGCGGTCTGTGCATGGATTTTCAGTTATTGTCTGCAAACTTCACCTTTCAAGGAAACTGGGTAGGGCACCACTTGGCAGGGCTGTAGTCCCAGCAGAGAGTCCAGCTGCTGGCAGGGGAAGTTTTTGATGGCCCTGAGACTTCAACAACAGGAGGCAAGCTCAGTTCAAGCCCTTGGAGATTCTTCTCAAACAGGAAGGCACAACAAAGTCCAGTCTTTGTCTCCTTTCACAAGCAGTAGCAGCAACTGCAGGATAGCCCAACAAAGGACAGTCACAGGAAGAGGCAGCACATCTCCTCAGCTCTTCTCCTTCGCAGAGGTTCCTCTTGATTCCAGAAGTGATCTAATTTTCTTGGGTTTTGGTTGCCTTTCTTATACCCCTTTTGCCTTTGAAGTAGGCTTACTTCAAAGAGCAGTCTCTGTTGTTTTCAAGATCCTGCCTTGCCCAGGCCAGGCCCCAGACACACACCAGGGGGTTGGAGACTGCATTGTGTGAGGGCAGGCACAGCCCTTTCAGGTGTGAGTGACCACTCTTCCTCTCCCTCCTAGCACAGATGGCTCATCAGGATATGCAGGTTACACCCCAGCTCCCTTTGTGTCACTGTCTAGAGAGAGGTGCAAACAGCTCAACTGTCAAACTGACCCAGACAGAGAATCCACAATCAAGCAGAGTCACAGAATGGTTTAGCCAAGAAAATGCCTACTTACCAAAAGTGGCATTTTCAAACACACAATCTAAAAACTAACTTCAGTAAAAGATGTATTTTAAAATTGTGAGTTCAGAGATCCTAAACTCCACATGTCTAGCTGCTCCAAGGCAGGTCCCATGTTAACCTATGAGAGAGAGATAGGCCCTGCAACAGTTAAAACTAAATTTGGCAGTATTTCACTGTTTAGACATGTAAAACATATTCATTTCTGTACACTTGCCAAGTCGAATTGGCAGTAAAACTGTATACACGGACACTGCAGTGGCAGGTCTGAGTGATGTTTACAGGGCTACTTATGTGGGTGGTACAACCAGTGCTGTAGGCCCACTAGTAGCATTTGATTCATGGGGCCTTGGGCACAAATTACACATACATTTTACATAGGAGCACTTACACTTTTGCATTGGATAGCAGTGGTGCCCAGAGTAACAAAAACAGCAAAAACAGAATCCAGAACACATCAACAACCTGGGAAACAGAGGCAAAAAGTTAGGGGAGACCACGCCAAGGATGCCAAGTATAATGTGTGTCCCTCAGCTGAACGTGGGGAGCAACTTCCCAACCTCATGGGAGTTCTCATCATTAAGGCAGAAGAATCTGGACAGACCATCAGCACTGGCGTGTTCTGTTCCAGGGCAGAGTTCCACCGTAAAGTGCATCCCCTGTAGGGAAATGAACCACCTCAACAGTTCTGGATTCTCACCCCTCATCTGCATGAACCATTTGAGGGGCCTATGGTCTGTCTGAACCCAGAAGTGAGTTCCAAACAAGTAGGGTCTTACCTTCTTCAGTGCCCAGACTACAACAAAAGCTTCACGCTCAATTGCACTCCACCTTTGTTCCCTGGGAAGTAACCTCCTGCTAATGAATGCTATAGGTTGATTGTGGCCCTCTTCATTAAGCTGTGACAATACTGCTCCTATACCATGCTCTGAGGCATCTGCAAATTCCTTGGAATAGTCAGGTGACTTCAGACAGATACTGTGCACATGACAGCCTTCAAGGCATCAAAAGCGGTCTGGCAAGCCTCTGTCTAGATCATCTTCTTTGGTTGCTTCTTGGAGGTCGACTCATTCAAAGGGGGAACAATTGTGCCATATCCCTTGACAAACCTCCTGTGATAGCCAGTGAGGCCTAAAAAGGCTTTCACCTAAGTCTGGGTCTTGGGAGGCTCCCAAGCCAGAATGGTGTCAATTTTTGGCTATATGGGTGCCACCTGGCCACTCCCCACGTGGTGTCCAAAATACACCACTGAACCCTGCCCTATTTGGCACTTGCTTGCTTTAATAGTGAGCCCTGCCTTTTGCAGGGCTTTCAACACTCTGCAGACGTGCTGCAAGTGTTCCTCCCAAGTGGTACTGAGCACTGCAATGTCATCCAGGTATGCTGCGCTGAAGTCATCCAGTCCAGTCAACACCTGGTTGACCAATCTCTGGAATGTGGCAGAGGCATTTTTCATCCCAAATGGCATCACTTTAACTTGGAAGTGTCCATCTGGGGTAGACAATGCTGACCTCTTCTTGTCCCCCTCAGTGAAGGCAATCAGCCAAAACCCAGATGTCAAATCAAATGTGCTGTGGTATTTGGAAGCTCCCAACCGATCTATGAGCTCATCAGCTCGGGGGATGTGGTGCACGTCAGTTTTAGTGACAGCATTGAGCCCCCGGTAGTCCACACAAAACCAGAATTCTGGGGTGGCACCAGGAGCAACAGCCTTTGGGACCAAGACTGCTAGAAAACTCAATCACCCCTAGGGCTAACATCTTATAGACCTCATCTTTGATGCTGGCCCTGACCGTATCAGTTACCCTGTAAACCTTCTGTTTAATGGGTGGACTGTTCCCAGTGTCCACATGTGTACACAAGTGTGTGACCCTTGGGATCAGGGTGAACAGGGAGGCAAACTAACTCAATACCTGGTGACAGTCCCTATGCTATTCTGAGGTCAGGGAGGGGGAGAGGTTCACTCCCTCCACAGACCCATCTTTTTCTCCAGCAGACAGGACGTCAGGAAGAGGCTCACTCTCCTCCTCCATGCCACCATCTGTTGCTAGGAGCATGGACAATTCAGTCCACTCAAAGTGTGGTTTGAGACGGTTCACATGCAGGATCCTTAAGGGGTTTCTGGGAGTCCACAAGTCCACCAGGTAGGTGACTTCGCTCTTCTGCTCCACCACCTCAAATTGCCCAGTCCACTTGTTCTGGAGCCCTGGGCTCCACTGGCGCCATTACCCACACTTTTTGCCCAGGCTGAAACTCGACCAGAGTGGTATTCTTGTCATACCACCATTTCATGTCTGTCTGGCTTGCTTCCAGGTTCTCTTGAAGAGCTCTGAAGCGGGCAGTCACGTTTCTGAAGGTCAGCATGTAGCTAAATACATCCTGGGGAGGTTTACTGAGGGCTTTCTCTAAGCCCTCGTTCACCAGACTCAAAGGTCCCCTAAGATGGTGGCCATGCAGTAACTCAAAAGGACTAGATCCAAGCTCTTTTTAAGGCACCTCCCCGTAGGCGAACAGAAGGCATGGCAAGAGGACGTCTCACTTCTGCCTCAAGGGCTCTGACAGGCCCATGATCATGCCTTTTAAGGTGCGGTTGAATCTTACAACCAGACCATTGCTTTGGGGGTGGTAAGGAGTGGTGAACTTATATTTTACCCCACACTCCTGCCACAGAGACTTCATATAAGTACATATTAAGTTGGTATCCCTATCAGATACCACTTCCTTGGGGAACCCAATGCAAGTGAAAATCCCCATCAATGTACAACCCACCACTGGGGAAGTGATTGACCGCAGAGGAATAGCTTCTGAGTACCAGGTGGTGTGGTCCATCAAGACCAGGATGATCCTGTTGCCCATGGCTGTCTTGGGATCCAGAGGCCATTGTTAATACCGACCCTTTCAAGTAGGGTACTAACCACTGGAAAAGGTTGGAAGGGAGCCTTACATTTCCTCCCACTCTTACCACTTGCATGACAAGTCTGTCAAGACCTGCAATGAGTATCTGAGTGCCTGCGCATTAGGGGCCAGTAAAAGTGCGTGACAAGCTGTTCAATGTTCTTGTCCTGCCCCAAATGTCCAGCTAAAGGCATATCATGAGCCAGACCCAGTAGGAAGGCTCTGAAGTACTGGGGTACCACCAGCAAACGGGCTGACCTGGGCTCAGCAACCTTAGGCTCACTATATAGGAGGCCGTACTCCCAATAAATCAGGTGAGATCCTGGCTGCTAGCCAGCTGCCTGGTCTGCAGTTTGCTGCTGCAAACCCACTAGAGTAGGGCATGTACTCTGTGCCTCACAGAATGCCTCCCTGGTGGGGCCACCTTCCTGCTGCCATTGTGATAGCTCAGGCCCCCCCCCCCCAGCTCAGCCACCTGTTCCCCTGTAGGCTCCGGGGTGTCACCCTCAAGCTCCATGGGAACTTCTGGGGATGGGTTCCCACGCCCCCTGCCCTTCCTCTTTTTGGCAGTCCCCTGGGCCACTGTTTCAGGCTCCAGGGGCTCTTGACCACCCTGACGGGCTGATATTGACCTGGCAGGCCCACACACCCACCCAGTCAGACCCAACATCTCCAAGTGTGACCTGTGTTCCACCTCCTTCCAAGGAGAATCCTCCATGTCATTACCAAGCAAACATTCCACAGTATGGTTGGGCTCACAGCTACCTTCAAGGAACCTGAGCCCCCCCCCCATTCAAAGGGAACCTGCGCCACTCTGCACAGGCGCTCTGAATTGCCCACTGCAACTACGTGGTAAAAAACACAGGGATCTATCTGCTCTTCAGACACCAGGTGACTCTTCACTCTAGTCACACTGACTCCTGTGTCTCTCAGAGCCCCAACCCTCCGGCCATTAATGGTCCCCCACTGCCTGTACTTTTTAGTGTTCTCAGGCACAAGGGTTCTCTGGACCATCTCACTGTCCCCTAGTGAGACAAGGGTCATCTCAACTGGCTCCCACCTACCTGGAACCAACTCCTCCTCAGGGGCTACAATAGCCAAACTCTGGGACTGGGCACCAGTGGGTGCCGGTGTATTCTTGGGGCACTTGGGGTCCCCCCTCACATGACCCAGCTGGTCACATGCATCACAGTTACGTGGGGGACCTCCTTCTACAGGTTTCCCTTTGGAGAACCATGACTTCTTTTCCCTGGGGGGCTAGGAATCCTTACCCTGGGAACTAGGTTGGGGCCCTTTAGAGAACTCCCCCTGTTTACCCTTACCCCACACTTTCTTCTGAGAGGGACCCTGCCAACCCTTGGCGTGGTCTCCCCATATCTCTTCTGGACCCTGGTGCTCTCCCAGCGGTCTGCTTCCTGCGCAAGCTTCCTGGGGTCAGTCAGCTTGCTGTCAATGAGGTGCTGGTGCAGCTTTGGGAAACACAAACTGTACAAGTGCTCCCAAGCAATCAAATTGTAAAGCCCCTCATACTTTGTGACCTTACTGCCCTTCACCCAACCATCCAGGGACCTGCAAATAGAATCAACACATTCCAACCATGTTTAGAATTCCTTCTTCGTATAGAACCTAAACATATCCTTATACTGCTCAGGGGTGAGACCATACCTTGTGAGTAGGGCATCCTTCATGATAGAGTAGGTGAGCCCCTGAGGATCCCCTAAGGATGTCGGAGTATCCCTCCTCTCTATCTCAAAGTGCTTCCACCCCCTCCCCTCCAATGAGCTTCAGGGACCAAATTCATATGGAGAGCAGACTCATACCCCTTGAACCACAAGAATATGTCATTCTCCCTTTTGTAATTCTTCACAAGGTCTTCGGGAATGTGCACCCTCCTCTCAGACTGCACTGTGATATTACTGCCACCATCCCTACTGGACTGGCTCCGCTGATCCAGCTCCCTCAAGTTGAGCTCATGAGCCAGCAATATCTTCTTCTCCTCTATGGCCATTCTCCTTTCTTCCATCTCCGTTTGCATCCAAAACATTTCCAACTCCAACTGGTGAGCCCTCTCTGCCTGTCTGTCCTATAACTCTTCAGGAGTCAGACCCCCGGATGACACAATGCTACCTGCCCTGGAGACTCTCTCCCTGGACGTAACAGGCTCACCCACTATACCATTGTGTATGGTTTGCACCTCCTCACCCTCATCCTCCTCCTCCTCCCCTGTGTGCCCCTCAGTGCCTTCTGCAGCTCCTACTTCCTGGTGGAGCCCTTAATGGGACAAACCCGGTTTTTGCAGAACTGCCTCATCTGGGCAACTGTATAGCTCTCCAGTTTCCCTAAATCAAAAGCAGCGTGATGAAGAATCAAAATCAACAAAAGTGCAAGTTCCAAGGCAGAAAAAGAGAATCACCCTCAGCTAACCCCCTCTCACCCCCTTGGTAGCTTGGCACAAGCAGACAGACTTAACTTCAGAAGCAATGTGTGAAGTATCTGTACCAACACACAGTAACTCAGTGAAAACACTACCAAATGGCACAACACCGGTTTAAAAAAATAGGTGATATTTATCTAAACAAAACAAGACCAAAACAACACAAATCCAACATACACAGTTAAAATTATGAATTTTCAAAAGAATGAGGCCCTCATTACAACCCTAGCGATCGGTGGAGAAGTGGCGGCAATTCCGCCAACTGGCCGGCGGTAAAAAATAAGAAATTACAAGCATGGCGGTGACCGCCATGCCAAACCGTCACTTCTCCACTGTGACCGCCAGGGTGGTAACGACCACTGGGCTGGAGACTTCGTCTCCAGCCTGGCGGCCGTCACTACACCACCGGCGGTATCACGACCCCGCATACCACAATGGATTTCGTGGGTTTCTGTACCGCCACAAAATCCATGGCGGTAGGCACTATCAGTGCCAGGGAATTCCTGAGAGTCTTAGGCCCTCATCATGACATTGGTGGTAAATCCTGCTTACTGTCGCTGTTACGGCCGCCAACATACTGTCGCGGGAGCGAACATCCGTTCACCATATTATGGCACACACACACTAAACCAACAGAATACTGTCACAAACACAAATCCGCCAGATAAAAGGTTAGTGGTAAACTGTTGGTACAAACACCCACTCTGTCACACCAACAAAACAACACCCTCCACATTATGACCCACAGGTTACCACAGCGGATGTTCAATGGCGGTAACCGTAGGCGGTACACACTGGCGCTGTCAGAATGGCCACTCAAATCCAAAACAACACAACATTGGCCAATACCAAAAACACACACCTGACACTAAAACACACACCACACCCACCCACGAACAACACTATAAAACACACACCCACATTACCCACATTACCCACGTTACCCACAACCCTTTATGAACATGAAAAGTAGCCAAGTGACAGACATGCAAATCACAAATACAACTACACACACCACTAACACCCAGCCATCCGTCATGCACCCCACACCCCACCACATTTTTCAACACGCACTGCACTACACACACCATACAACACCCATGCCCCCACAAAGGCACCCCTTTTCACAGATGACGAGTTGCGGGTCATGGTGGAGGAAATAGTCAGGGTAGAGCCACAGCTCTTTGGAGCACAGGTACAGCAAATATCCATTGCAAAGAAGATGGCGCTATGGCGGAGAATTGTGGACTGGGTGAACGCTGTGGGATAGTATCCAAGAACAAGGGTTGACATCAGGAATAGGTGGAAGGTCCTATAGGGGAAGGCACTTTCCATGGCAGCAAAGTACCAGCTCACCATCCAGAGAACTGGTGGTGGACCCCCACCTCCCTCCCTACAGCTGACAGCATGGGAGGAGCAAGTCCTGGCAATACTGCATCCTGAGGGACTCACTGGAGTAGCCGGAGGACTGGTCACTGTTGAGTCAACATTTATTACCTATTAAGACCCATACCTGCATGCCATCTCGCCCCCTCACCCTGACTCCCATCAGTCCACTCCATCCCACAGAGTGCACCTACACATATGACTAACCCCAATGCCAAGCCCTGCATGCCATACCCACTGCATGTACGCCCCAGCCCTGCATGTACACTGAGCACCCATGCATGCACAGCATGGAGATCTAACAATCACACAATACATCACCATACACAAACAAAGGTGGCAGGGCAACAGCAACGATATAGTGGAAGCTAGGGATGTGCAATATGTCACAGGCATGAAGCATAATACATCATTCACATCCCTGCAGGTGCCCCAGCCAATCTCAGTGTCGAGGAGGTGCCACGGCTATACAGTCCCCCAACAGAAGATGCTCCCAGTGATAAAAGTGACTCTGGACATCTGGATTAACTTTGAGGCCCATCAGGCACCACTGGTCAGTCAGCCACCCCAGCTCACTCCCAGTCTACCACAGAGCGTGCCCCCTCAGTTTCTAATACCACAGCACCCACTCAACGTCCCACACCTCTATCCCCAGGACACGTCAATCAGCAGTGTGCCCACCTGTACAGGGACCCCAGTCAACACCTCACAGACAACACAATCAGGATCCTGGGGTCAGTGGCAGTGAGTACACCGTTCAGGGGGCACAGGCACAAGGGGACAGGGACACTGGGAGGACAGAGGTGCTCCAGGAGGAGGACAGGCTCAGGGAACCGACTATCCTGGAGGCACTCACTAATATCATGGGGGCTTACCAACAATCGCAGGACAAAGTGGGCCCGGATTCTTGACATCATTCAGGAGAAACAGCAGCTGCAGGAGGTACACCATCAGGAGATCAGGAAAGATTTGCAGCCCATCAACACCACCATGGTCTCCATAACAGGGGTGCTGACTGACATGGCCAACATCATAAGGAAATATACTGCAAACCAGCGGGTCCCTTCCACTAGCCAGTCAACTGAACAACCCACCACATCTGCTGCCGCTAGTGGACATGAGGCCCTGCCACAGGACTCACAGGCCACCAGCATCCGTCCCCCTGCAGAAGGTGAACCACCCAGCAAACATTCCCTGCAAGTCAGACAGATGCCAGAGACACTTGCCAAGACCACCGCCAGGTAATGAGACCCTACGGAATCTCCCCCTTGTGCCCCACTCTGTCACCTTGTCCACTATGAACTGCCTTTGCTCCTCTTCCTATGGCCCCATGGATAGTGGACCTGTGCTAGTATCAGACTGGACCATTACCCTGGACTTACCTCTACCATCACCTCATTCCATTGCACTATTCCATCTATACATTTCACCACAATAAACACCCTTGAACACTACTTGAGTGATAGTGTTTTATGTGAACAAAATGTGCAATTATGGGAACAGATACATATTGTGCAAATGACCTGAACTCTGTGAAAGCATACAAATAATGACCTGTAGCTGTCTGTAGTCATCACATCAGTACACAGTAGTTATAAAACCAATATCTGCAAAATGAGAAGGAATAGGTGACAGTCAGTTGAGATGCAAAGGAATTGACTGCCATCATGCTACAGCCACATTGAAAGGATAAATAATTAGAGGAATGGTCAGTTACACTGTCTCACCTGTGTGTCATTGGAAGTACTGCCTGTATAACTGATGTTCTGTTGCCCACATCCTCATCCTCTGCCTCCTCATACTCACTTTCCTCAGGGTCCACTGCTGCCACAGGGCCATTTCTAATATCCTCCTCCTGCAGATAATGCACATGTCGTCTGAGGGCCAGTTTGTGCAGCATGCTACAACTATCTGGCAAACCTTCTCAGGGGAGTAGCACAGGGATCCACCTGTCAGATGGAGGCATCTGAACCTGGCCTTCAGGAGTCCAAAGGTACGTTCTATGATCTGCCTGGTAAGCCCTTGTGCATTATTATACCGATTCTCAGCCCCTGTCCTGGCATTCCTCACAGGGGTCAGGAGCCACAATAGGTTTGGGTAGCCAGAGTCACCTGCAAGTATTGATGAACAAACATTAGCCTTACACAATGGTATGGAGGATGACTCCTGAAGGCATACACAGACATACAGTGGGTGGGGACTCCAGCTCACCTATTATCCATACCTTGTGCCTCTGTAGTTGTGCCATCACATTGGGGATGCTGCTACTCCTCAGGACGAAGGCGTCATGCACCGACCCAGGATACTTGGCAGTGGCGTGGGAGATGTACTGGTCAGCCATGCACACCATTTGCACATTAAGTGAGTGGAAACTCTTCCAATTCCTGAATACCTGTTCATTGTGCACACGGGGGGGACAAATGCAATATATGTTCCATCAATCGCCCCAATAATATTTGGTATATGTCCCATTGCATAGAATCCAGCCTTTACAGTGGACAAATCTTCCACTTGGGGGAAAGCAATGCAGCTGCACATGTGTTTGACCAAGGCAGACAAAATCCTTGCAAGCACTATTGATAACATTGGCTGTGACATTCCTGCTGCCAAACCCACTGTCACTTGGAAAGAACCAGTTGCCAGGAAATGGAGCACTGATAAAACTTGCACAAGAGGGGGGATCCCAGTGGGGAGATGGATAGCTGATATCAGAACAGGCTAAATGAGTACACAGCTCTGTGATTGTGGCCCTGCCCAGTTTATAGGGGAGTATTATGTGCCTGTCCTCCAGTGTAGCCAAGTCCACAAGGGGTCTCTATACTGGCTCTTGTCTCCTCCTCCGCATTCGTAGGTATCTAAGGGACACAAGAGTGAGTAGGGTGTCACAGTTTGAACAATGAAACCACCCCCTCAGTGAACATAGAACATGTATGTAATTGGACAATGTGAATGGCAATGTATGAGCAATTTATTGCAATAATGCAGTTAACTATTTCTGAATGTTGTCCACCATTATAAAATGGTGACTGCCTGTCCTGTAAGTATGGCGTTGGGCATCATGGCGTCATTGCACCGCTGCACTATTCTCATTGGCTAAAATGGGGCTCTATGGAGTACAGTGTACAATGGGGATCACTGGTGGTGGTGACGGTGTACACCGCCGTGCACATGACCACTATTTTCTCTCTAAAACCTCACTTGATTCCTGACCTTCCAGAGGACAACACCTACACTGCGTATGCTGCTGTGACCTGTGTCTAGATCCTGCCATGAACCGTGTGACAGAGAAAGGGCCCCTGCCTTTACTTCGGAGGAGTTACAGCGCCTGGTGGATGGGGTCCTACCCCCCGTATGGACAGCTGTGTGGACCTCCAGACCAACAGGTGAGTACATCATGGGCAGGATGCATGTGACAAAGTTGCATGGAGATGTGTGTGCTAGCAGTGTGTAATTTGGGTGGCGGTATGTCTGGTGGTAGTGTACATGCAGTGCTCCGGGCGAAGTGTGTGCTAATGGAGAAGGAAATGGTATTTTTGGGCCATATGTGTAATAGGCTGGATTGTATGGTTAATGGTGTCCTCCTGTCTGTGCTACCGCTGCAGGTCAGCGCCCATCAGAAGAAGGGATGCCATCACCAAGGATGTGCAGAACCTGGGGTTCTATAGTAGGCAGAGCACCCATTGTAGGAAAAGGTGGGAGGACCTGAGACGCTGGGCCCGGAAGACTGCAGAGGCCCAGCTGGGAATGGCCTCCCAACAAGGGTGGGGTGCCTTGTCGGAACCTGACCCCCCTGATGGCCTGCATACTGGTGGTGGCCTACTCAGAGCTGGATGGGCACTTGAGGGCTGCACTAGAGCCATAAGGAGGTGAGTACAGTGAGCGTGACAACAATTATTTTTGGGTGGCATGGGATCCTGGTGGTGGGTTTCAGTTAGTGGGTGCCCCTTAATGCCAGCTTAACCATTGCTGCATGATCCAGCTCAAGATAAATGGGTATATAGCATAATCTGGTAACCTAGATAGGAAGCATTTCCATGTCATACAGGGCTTAGTCGGTCTCAGGAGGGGTGTAGTTGGTGGTGGTTGGCTCTCATCTTGCTGTGGCACTTAGTCAATGTAATGTCAGTGTGATGTATAGTGCTCAATCCTGATCCCTGTGTGTGATGGTAATGTGTATGCCAACTGTGGTGTTGTAGCTGTAATTGACCCAGTGCTCCCTTTCTCTCTCCCCCATTATCTTCTGTCATCCTGTCCATGTGTGCATTAGCATCATCTGGTGGAGGAGCAGGGGCACCGGCAACTGAGGGAGCTGTGTCCCACAGGACCCAGGAGGCAGAGTCCACCAACGCCGAGGGGACCAGTGGGACGGAGGGTGAGGGGAGCACCGGGGAGACAGAAGGTGACAACACTGACTCTGATTCCTCCTTCGAGGGAAGCTCTCTGGTGGTGGCAGATACCTCTGGAAACACCCCATCTACAGCCGCCACCCCTGCATCAGCATCTCCCTCCCAGTAGCACCCCACCGAGTTGCCTGTGCCTGCTCATCCAGGAGGGTGGGCATCTCCTTCACCCCAGGCATCTCAGGCCCTGCCCCAGTAAGCCCTGCTGCCCTCAGTGAGGAGGCTATTGACCTCTTGACATCCATCTCTGTAGGGCAGTCAACTATAGTGAATGCCATCCGGGGCTGGCATCAAAGATGCAGCAATGCAATGCGTACCTGGAGGGCATCCACGGTGGGTTGGCGGCCCTACAGAGATCGTTTCAGGCTATGGCCTCCTCTCTGATTGCAGCCACTGTCCCTGTTCCTACCGTCCCCCTCCAACTACCACTTCCCAGTCCCAGTCTCCTCAATCCCAACTCATCCAAGGCACAGATACAGATAAGCATGCACACAAAACATCACACAAGAGTAGCACGGTCAAACACAGGCAGCACACTTCAAACCACATGCACTCACACAAACAACAGACACTTGCACACACAACTGTATCCACTGCCCACACTGTCTCCCCCTTCTCCTCCTCCTCCCTCACAGTCACATCCGCATTCACACCTGCATGCACTGCATCAACAGCCACTACCACCATCAACACATCATGCAGCACACACACCTTACTTTCAGATACCTGCACAACATCAATCGACGCGTGCCCTTTGTTCTCTCCCACCCTGTCTGCCCCCTCCTAAGAGACACAAACGCATGCACACAGACACCCAACAGCCATCCACATCACACACGTACACTGTCCATGCACCTGCACCAAAGTCCAACAGACATATACCTCCGAAACACACTCCCTCAGCCTCCACTCCCATCTCTCCTCCCACATCCCGGCCCAACGCCCCTAAGAAGCTTTTCCTTGCACATCTTGACCTCTTCCTTCCCCCATCCTGCCCGTAAGAGCAGGGTCCCAACTACCTAGCCCAGCACCTCAGGCAAACAGTCTGCCACTTCTCCCAACTGTGTTAGAAATGGGGTCTTTGGTTGGCAGTCAGGGTACCCCCTGTCCAAGCAAGGACCCTCTCTCTAGTCAGGGTAAGTCACACACAATCCAAATTGTCCTGTGCCCATCCTCTGGTAGCTTGGCACTGAGATGTCAGGCTTAACCTAGAAGGCATTGTGTAAAGTATTTGTGCAATAAATGATACAATAACACCATATAGCACCACAAAAATACACCACACAATGTTTAGAAAACGATATAATATTTATCTGATAAGATGCAGGTCAAAACGATTAAAATGCAATAAGTAAATGTTGAGATATCACTGAAAAAGTGATATAAAGTGTCTTAGGTCTTTGAAAAACAAATGAATGTCTCTTAAAACAATAAAGGTCTCTTGCAAGCACAAAGTACCTGGTTTGCGTTCAAAATCCCTGCAAGTGACCGCAGAGGAGGCGATGCATGAAAAACGAGGAGGTGTGCGTCGGTTTCGCCCCTTCGCACACCGACTTGCGTCGTTGTTTTCCACGCAGGGGAAGACTTTGCGTTGATTTCGGGTGTGGGACTTGGTTCCTCTTCAGGTTGCAGAATCTTCTGGCGCCCCAGGGACGGTGCGTGGAATTCTGGGCTTGCGGAGCGAAGTCACAAGCGCTGCATCAATCCAGTGGGCATTGCGTGGAAATTTCTCCCACATGGCAGGCGCTGCGTCGATTCCTCTCTGGAAGTCAGGCTGCGTCATCCCAGGTTGGCTGTGCATCGATCCAGTGGGCTGTGTGTCGAAGTTCCGGTCGCTATGCTGGCACTGCATCGATCTTCTCGTTGCGAAGTCGGGCAGAGTCGTTCTGGTTCGGCGTGCAGTGAATTTCTCACCACAGGGCAGGCTGAGCGTCATTTTCAGCAGGCTGGGCATCAAATTTTCACTGCACAAGGAGTCCAGTTGCAGGAGTGAAGTCTTTTTAGTCCTGAGACTTAAAGGAACAGGAGGCAAGCTGTATCCAACCCCTTGAAGAGAACTTCTCAGCACAGCCAGGGAGCAGCAAGGCAGCAGGGCAACAGCAAGGCAGCAGTCCTTCAATGAAAAGCAATCCAGAAGAGTAGTTTGGGCAGCCAGGCAGTTCCTCTTGGCAGGTCTGCTTCAGGGATTCTTCATCAGCAGGTTTGTTGTCCAGAAGTGTCTCTCAGGTAGAGTGTCTACCCCAAGGAGTGTCTAAAGTCTGTGGTTTTGGATGCTCTTCTTATACCCATGTTGGCCTTTGAAGGAGGCTTACTTTCAAAGAAAGTCTCACTTGTTTGTGAAATCCTGCCTTGCCCAGGCAAGGCCTCAGACACACCAGGGGGTTGGAGACTGCACTGTGTGAGGGCAGACACAGCCCTTTCAGGTGCGAGTGACCACTCCTCCCCTCCCTCCTAGCACAGATGGCTCATCAGAATATGCAGGCTACACCCCAGCCCTCTTTGTGTCACTGACTGGAGAGAGGTGCAAAAAGCCCAACTGTCAAGCTAAAGCAGACAGGGAATCCACAAACAGGCAGAGTCAGAAAAATGGTTAAAGCAAGAAAATGCCCACTTTCTAAAAGTGGCATTTTTAAACATACCATCTCAAAACCAACTTTGCTAAAAGATGTATTTTTAAATTGTGAGTTCAGAGGTCTCAAACTCCACATGTCTATCTGCTCCCAAACGGAATCTACACTTTAATTATGTTTAAAGGCAGCCCCCAGATTAACCTGTGAGAGAGACAGGCCTTGCAACAGTGAAAAATGAATTTGACAGTATTTCACTGTCAGGACATATAAAACACATTAGTAAATGTCCTACCTTAACCATACACTGCACCCTCCCCACGGGGTTACCTAGGGCCTACCTTAGGGGTGTCTTATATGTAGGAAAAGGGAAGGGTTAAGCCTGGCATGGAGGGCACTTGCCAAGCTGAATTTACAGTTTAAAACTGCACACACAGACACTGAAGTGACAGGTCTGAGACATGGTTACAGGGCTACGTATGTGAGTGGCACTACCAGTGCTGCAGGCCCATTAGTAGCATTTGATTTACAGGCCCTGGGTACCTCTAGTGTACTTTACTAGGGATTTACCAGTAAATCAAATATGCCAATCATGGATAAACCTATCAACAGTACAATTTGCAAAGAGAGCATATGCACTTTAGCACTAGTTAGCAGTGGTAAAGTGCTCAGAGTTCAAAAGCCAACAAAAACAGGTCAGGAAAAATAGGAGGAAGGAGACAAAAAGTTTGGGGATGACCATGCAAAAAGGGCCAGGTCCAACAATCAGCTGCTGGTACAAAGGGGCTCAGAAAGGGAGGACTAGGGTGGTGAAAAGCAAGGGACTTGAGACGGGGACAGTGGAGGCACCTCTTAGTCCTGGAGGCAAGGAAACAAGTGGCATGTCTAAGGCCAAGGGGACCCATCACAAGAGGGGACATATGGATCCCCCTTGACCACCAAAGAAAGTGAAGGTTCCCACTCCACCACTAATGAAAGTGAAGGTTCCCACTCAAACACCGATTAAAGGCAAGAGGCCCACTCAAGTACCAATGAAAGGCAAGAGGCCCTCTCAATCACCAATGAAAGGCAAGAGGCCCACTCTACCAGCAGATGGCAAGGAGCCTTTACCTCCAGCAGAGACACAGCAGCCCTCACCTCCAGCCGAGACACAGTAGCCCTCACCTCCAGCAGAGGGCAGGGATCCCCCACCTCCAGCAGACACACAGCAGCCCTCACCTCCAGCAGAGGGCAGGGAGCCCTCACCTTCAGCAGAGGGCATGTAGGCCACCCTCCAGGGACTGTTGTACAAGGAGCCCCTTCCACAACCAGTGGGCAAAGTTCCCCACTTCAGTGACTGTGGTCTTGTACTCCCCAGCAAAGACAAATGGGCATGGAGTCCCCTCCAGAACCAGTGGGCAAGTTCCCCACTTCAGCTGAGGTAACCCCTACCACACCCCCCTTCCCCCTGAGGTGCCTGCCCATTTCCAACATGTCCCTGAACAGTGGATTCTGGAAGTTGTCAGGAGTCCAGTTGGGCCTTGGACTATTCCCTATGACCATGTGGCCCTTTTGTACTTTGGACTGGCCATTGTCCCATTCTGAACATTGTCACCTGCATTTGGAATCAAATGGACAATACGGTGGGTGTTGGCATCCAATTACAGTGTTTGCTGATTCTCATAATTGTCTTTGTTATATTTTAACGTGTGTCCTGTGAGAGTGGTTTAACTCTGCAGCTGGTTCTATGTATGGTGTGTGTGTGAATGGTGTGTGTTGTGCTTGTATGTGTCACTCTCATTTTCCTCCCTTCCTCCCTTGTGTGCTAGATGGCTGTACTCACTGTTATCATCTTCGTCGGCGTTGATGTTCCATGAGGGTCATGGCACAGAATAGCATTGGGAAGACTTGAAGTACTGGTTCCATGGCGTCAGCGGAGTCCTCTGTGTACCTGTTGGTTAATCTTTTGTTCACTGTGTTCTGTTTCTGCTAGGCTTTTGTTGGCGTTGGTCCCACCCCAGAAATCTTGGCGGTTTGCTATGCCATAATATGGTGGATGGTGCCTTGGCTTCTGCCTGGCTGTTGATGGCTACCGCCGTGGTTAGTGGTGTTAAAACCCTGGCGGTTGGTGTGGTACATTGGCTGTCTATGGGAGGTATCACTGCCATGGTCATAATTTGGCTGTATTTACTGCCACTTTATCACTCACTGCCAATGTCATAATGACATACTTAATCCTTAGAAAACAGTGAGAATGCTGTTGTTTCACAAAAGTACCTAGGTAGCGTCAAAATAAAGCAGCACAGGCGAGTGTGCATAGAAAAAGGCTAGAGATGCGTCGATTTCTCACTGCAGCAAGACCATGCATCGTTCCTGCTCCGGTCGGGTCGGCGTGCATCGTTTCTTCTCTCCCGCAAGAGAGTGATGCGTCGATCTGGACAGGCACCTCGGGTCCCCGCAGGCTTTCCGTTGATTTTCCGCACCCAGCGATGTTGCTTTGAAAATCTGGTTGCACGGTATCACAAAACCGAGCTGCGTGGGGTTTGCGTCATTATCAGCCTCTGTTACTGTTTATCCAGCCATACTGCAGGTGATCGTGGATTTCAGCTGCAAAGTCAGCGGCGCATCTTTATCAGCCTCATCACGGATGGTGTGTCAAAATTATCCATCTACAGCAGTCTGTGCGTGGATTTTTAGTTCTTGTCTGCCAATTTCACCTTTCAAGGGCCCAGGAACTAGATAGGGCACCACTTGGCAGGACAGGAGTCTCAGCAGAGAGTCCAGGTGCTGGCAGGAAAAGTCTTTGATGGCCTTGAGACTTCAACAACAGGAGGCAAGCTCAGTTCAAGCCCTTGGAGATTCTTCTCAAGCAGGAATGCATAACAAAGTCCAGTCTGTGTCCCCTTTCACAGGCAGAAGCAGCAACTGAGGATAGCCCAACAAAGCACAGTCACAGGCAGGGGCAGCACTTCGTCTCAGCTCTTCAACTCTTCTCCTTGGCAGAGGTTCCTCTTGATTCCAGAAGTGAACTAATTTTCAGGGGGTTTGGTTGCCTTTCTTATACCCCTTTTGCCTTTGAAGTAGGCCTACTTCAAAGAGAAGTCTTTGTTGTATTCAAGATCCTACCTTGCCCAGGCCAGGCCCCAGACACACACCAGGGGGTTGGAGACTGCATTGTGTGAGGGCAGGCACAGCCCTTTCAGGTGTGAGTGACCACTCCTTCTCTCCATCCTAGCACAGGTGGCTTATCAGGATATGCAGGCTACACCTCAGCTCCCTTTGTTTCATTGTCTAGAGAGAGGTGCAAACAGCCCAACTGTCAAACTGACCCAGACAGGGAATTCACAAACAAGCAGAGTCACAGAATGGTTTAAGCAAGAAAATGCCTACTTTCTAAAGTGGCATTTTCAAACACACAATCTAAAAACTAACTTCACTTAAAGATGTATTTTTAAATTGAGTTCAGAGGCCCCAAACTCCACATGTACATCTGCTACAAAAGGGAATCTGCACTTAAATATTATTTAAAGGCAGCCCCCATGTTAACCTGTGAGAGGGATAGGCCTTGCATCAGTGAAAACCATATTCTGCAGTATTTCACTTGTAGGACATGTAAAACACAGAAGTACATGTCCCCCTTTCACATACACTGCACCCTGCCCATGGGGCTACCTAGGGCCACCCTTAGGGGTGCCTTACATATATAAAAAGGGAAGGAATAGGCCTGGCAAGTAGGCACACTTGCCAAGTCAAATTGGCAGTATAGAACTGCACACATAGACACTGCAGTGGCAGGTCTGAGCTTTGTTTACAGGGCTACTTAGGTGGGTAGTACAACCAGTGGTGGACGCCCACTAATAGCATTTGATTTAAAGGCCCTGGGCATCTCTAGAGCACTGTACTAGGGACTTACTAGTAAATTAAATATGCCAATCATGGAAAGCCAATTACACTTATATTTTACATAGGAGCACTTGCACTTTAGCACTGGATAGCAGTGGTAAAGTGCCCAGAGGAACAAAAACAGCAAAAACAGAGTATAGCACACATCAACAAACTGGCAAACAGAGGCAAAAAGTTAGGGGAGACCACGCCAAGGATGCCAAATCTAACACACTACATCTGACCTCATTGTGTTGCAAGGATGTCCCCTCTAGTGATAGAATACTGCTACAAAGATGCACTACACAACTCATGGTACATGCATACTGTGCATCAGTTAGGAATCAAAATTTTATGTCCTAGGCCCTTGAGCCAATTCTCAAGATTGTCATGTCCAACAACACAGTGCTAGTAAAACTTAGCACAAGCCCAGGAACTCACACCATACCACAAACATGTCTGAGTCACAACCAACTCCAACTGACAATTGCCATGCTACATAACAAACCTGTTGCTTGCTTTCACAACAACTTACATCTTTTATCCTTTGCAGCGGATCAGGGTTACAGCATACAGCCGTGGGTGATGACCCCCATCTGCAAACCCAAACACAGCAGCAGAGCGTACCTACAACGAGGGACACCGTCAGACCCGCAGTGTGGTGGAAAGAGGATTTGGCATCCTGAAATCCAGATTCAGGTACCCAACCCTGACAGGAGGCAGCCTCCTTCATGCCCAACCCATTGTGTGTAAATTTATCCTCACATGTGCCATCCTGCACAACACATGTGTGCGAATGAACATGCCAATATATGACCAGGTTTCTGACCTGCCTGAGGAGGAAGAAAAGGATGGTGCTAATAATATGGAGGGGGAACAGCACAACACAGCTGCTGGGGTATGCCAGAGACAGCATATTATTCACAACGTTTACACATAAGAACCCTGAAATCACCATGTTACATTTGTAAATAAACATTTCACATATACAACCAATCCTGATATGGTCTATTCATTCTCCACTACATATACCATGTGAGTCTAACCTCAGGGGGTATGTAACAGTTACTAATCTGTCAAGTGATGTCGTGACATCATTGTGATGTGTTAGATTGTACTGCCACCCTCACACACATCATCTACAGCCTTATGACTGGTATGGGACAACTGAAGGACACAATCCATGGACCACAACCTATTTTGTACATTTACGTTGCCAACTTGCTAATCAATAGCTCATCATGACCAACTACATCATGTCCCAATTGAATGTATGCAAGGGGCCCACACCTGAGGTTGGGGATGTTAAAAAAAGAAATTAAGTCATGTTGGAACTGAGCACTGTCACAACTCAGTGTGAGAGTTGCAAGGGCTGCACGGAACATGTGTGATGAGGGCAGAACATCATTGTTAACTACGGTCATCATAATTTTCCTAGAGATATTAAACAATGGAAGAAGTTGAGCCTACGAAGTCTATCCATGGTAATCTGTCCTGCCACTGTCATGGCGCACAACCTTGACACAGGGTAAATATGACCTCACTCATTGCACGGACACGTCTGTGGTATGCACATTAGTATGGATGAGAACATATGCAGCTGGGGCTGCAGGTCCACCATACAAGAACAACAACCATTGGTAAAGGCAATGAGCGAAATTCACAATTTTTGATCAGACCATATTCTGGGTGGAATGTAGGCAGAGTGTGTCATACACACTATGTACCAAAGATGTACATGTCAGACATATATGCTGTCTTCACACAGCTCAACATAAACTCCAAATAAGGAGACAGATGTTGGGTCACATTTCCTAGGTAGCAATATAGTTCGCCCATCATTAACAATGCTTGACCTGCGTATGCAGCATTAAATAGTATGCTCTGTATGACAACATCACACATCACATTCCAAAACACAATACACAATTAAATTTCAGAAGTATTGCATTGTACTGAATGCCAAACATATGTGGAAACACTGTTGTCACACATGCATATATATGCAGGACGTGCAAAAATTTGGAAGCTGTTGAGTCCAATAATACACATATTGGTGGAATTGACCAATCACACCCTTACCACATTGTTGCATGGACTACCACATGTGGCCATACCCTATATGCCACATTGCATGCCACATTGCAGTACAGCCATGTCATATGTATGGTGAATCAGGGGGCATTTAAGGACAATGCAAAATAACACGCAATCCGGAAATGAGTCAAAAAATATGACGCAATTGTGTCTAAAACATCCACAAACGCAAACAAAATGACACATGGGCCCCTAGCGTGAATTCTACGTTAACACTCCTCTTAATGCAGCCTTCTGTGAAATTGACTCATAACCGTCATGCGTCAATGTAAACAACGCACATGCTAAAAATGACTACGCAAATGTCAAATGCGTCAAATTAAAACATGCATAACTGAAAAACTTGATGCACGGGGACAGGAAGTGATGTAATAGGAAATCCGGTCTACAAACATGGTACAGTGGTTGTAGTTTCACTTTCTCTTTACAGTCTTTGCTTTTGTGACTGTGTGGTTGTGTATTGGAGCTGGTGGTTGATTTTTGGTTGTGTTTGGAAGTTTGTGGTGTCCCTTGTGTGGTGTTCTGTTGAATTTTGTGTGCATTAAGTCCCAGAAGTTGTAGTTTTGAGTAGTTTTTGACCAGTTTGGTATTTGTACTTTGAGGTGTCTGTCCGGGGTTGTTACTTATTTGGGATAGTTTGGATACATTATTGGGGTTAAGTTTACTTTTATTTTTTATTCTTACTTATTGGGGTCAACTCTGACCATCAGTCAACATTTCTGGAAAGAGGAGGATGACTAGAATGTCAGCAGATGAGCTTGTTGGTTTTGTATGACTGGTATCACACTACCTTCCAATGATACTTGAAATGGGTGGCTGAGTGATCCTCGCCTACCGGACTGAGGACAGACAGCTGTGGTGGGGCAAGGTGCTCCACCAACTTAAGAGCATTTACAAGACCGGCAGGAATGAGCACCAGCTGAAGCATTGCTGGGCAGGTCTGGCGGCCAGGGAGCAGGATCTGCTCATCACCTGGGGATCGAGATTGGCAGAACTGTTGGTGAGTCTCCCATTGGCATTCCATTGACTGTTCACTGCTCTTAATTGACAGTAGCAGATGAGTTGGAGTGCTGCATGCAATGCTTGTGGACAGGTTGTATGCAACCAGTATGAAGGGTATCTGCGCCAGTTCAGTCCCACACATGGTGTTGTCAGAGGTGTGCTAAGGGGCACACATCATGTGGGGCAGCACTAGGGGACAGAATTATGAGAGGATAGCACCGCCTATGCATCACTGTGTGATGCATTAGCAGCACAAAATTAACCTCAAACACATTATTTATAAATTATCTTTGCATATGCGTTGTACAATGACGCCAAGGCGGCGCTCACTTTTCTTTACACAAATTCCCAGGTGCTGCACCACTGGTGTCCTATTGGCCTCTTTGTGTCATTGGGCAAGGGCATGTAAGGGAGATTGAACATGAATTGGGAAGAGACTACTGGCAGTTCCATGTTCCAGTTTATGTTCTGTCACAGACTGCCTCTACCGTCCCCATACCACACACATGTGCAGAGTCTGTTCCACCGGCCTACAACCCCTCACTGACACTATGAGGCTGCACTGCATTAGCTCCATCTCTGCCACATCAATCACTAACCTGCATCGCCAGATGCATCCTCTGACCACAGAGCAAGTGTGTCTGTGTTGAACACTATGTCAATACCCATGTACTTCTCCATCAATGGATTGACAATAGTGTACAATGACAACAATAGCAGGCCAACCACAATTTGCCATACATACATGTCACAATGCAGTCAATGAGCAGGTAGACAAAGCAAGTGCACATGGAACCACAACCATGGCAATTCCTGATGCGTGTCTGTTTTGTGATGGCACACACATTTAACTCTGTTAATTGCAAGGTGTGTAATGCAAATGCCCAGTACCTTGCAATACCCACACAACCCCAGGGTAGTAGCGTGTCAGTGAGCTATGATGATGACTTAGTTGTCACCTACATCTGTTGGAGGCAGAAAAGCCATAGGTGTGACAATGGTCTTGCCACTGCTACAACCATAGCATGGCCCTCAGATGCAAAATACATGATAAACAGTCCCATTTGGAAATGGAAGTGTTGTGCCCACAGACAGCTGCATGACAATGCCACATATCAATGTTGCAGGGTGTAGCACTACAAGAGTCTCCGGTCCAGTGCTAGTGTTCAGATGTGTGGCTGTAACTCACCTGCATGTCTGTGTTATTGTGTGATCGTAGTGGTGTGTCTGTTGCATTGATTTCCTCTAGGATGACTAGCTCACTCCTCTCAACTAGTTCACACAGAAATTTGTTGTCCACTCACAGTGACTATGATTTGACACTAAGCATGGTTTACCATTCATGTCTTACAGGTGGACCAGCCCCCTACATGATTGGTGAAGTGGTGCGTTTCGAAGACCCTGATGTATCCAGTAAGTGTGATAATGTGTGTCCTGTGAAGTAATCAAGGGTTTGGTGTGAGTGAGTCATGGGTGTTGAATTCAATGCCAGATGTGATAAGCTGACCAATGATCAGATATCAAAGTAGGCTGGATGGTGATATCATGACCCATTTTAAGGATCTCAAAGCACCACCAGAGGGTCATGTCTTGCGAGGCTCGTGTACACAAGGCGGTGGCCAGGCACATGTAGGGCCATTTGTAACTAAGAATGACAGAGTGCAACTGTGAGAGAAAATTGGCAGTGGCGCACTCCATCATTCTCAAAACACAGGGATGCACCATATTGATCCTAATTTGGTGCATCCCTGTCTTGTCATGAACGTGGAGGACTGGGCTGGCAATTGTCCCCCAGCATGGCCCTCCATCTTTTGCAACCCATGTATGTTTCACTTTTGTGGAATGTAATTGGTTTGCATGCAAGTCAAGGCCAAATGTGCGCTGACATGGAAGTGGGTATGAAAGGAATAGTAGTGGCAGATCCGGTATTGATGGGTGTCAACACCAGGACACATGAATGTAGATGTGATTGACCAATAGATATCAGATTCCTAGTTAGCAGCCCTCCTAACATATGGTTCACTCCTTAACTCAATGTATGTTGGTGGATGACCAGGACAGTTGAGATGATGGCTAGCATGGTCATCCCCCCTTAGACTCAGGGGGAGAGGAATACCAGATTTGCAGTTAGATGGGATGTTCACAGTGTAGGTGACAGTCATGTTGATCAGGCTTGCATGTGTACCTATCATCACTGACCCCTTATGATTACCAGTAGCATCCCATCCTCCCAAAGACAGGTAGGTGGCTGGTCATGTTGGGCTATCTATGTGTTCTATTTAATTTAATTTAAAAAAAATATATATATATATTTTTTAAAAACATACAAAAATACATTTTAGTTTAGGATTAGTTAATATATGTGTAGTATTAGTATATGTTGTCCTGCATGTGTCTTGTAACTTAAGGGGGTATGAGGGGTGTGGGGGGTAATGTTTAGAGTGTGATGTGAAATGTGTAAGTTAAGTTTAGCATAGGGTAGATAGCTTTAGTTGTTGGGTAAGTATAGTTAGAATAGGTTAGTTTAGGATTGGATAGGTTTTATTTATTTTTTAGGTAAGTTGGAATTTTAACAGACATGTTTGCATACTCCTATACATTTTGTGTTATATGCTTGTGTCTTAGGGTCTTCTCATGAGTGCACAGTGCAAATTGGGGGTTGACCTAGAGATTCCGTCCTGCCTCCGAATACCTCTCTTGACATGTGCATCACCTGTTGACAACTGAGCTGTCACGTTGGCAGCAACAGCACATCTACTTGTCCATGCATCTGACATCCAGTGTACCCACCACTAAAGATGACTATGTTTACTTTGTATAGGACAGGTAGGTGTGGTACTTCATCTGTCAGTGTTGGGGTCCTCTGTAGGAATGTAAAGAACTGTGGCACATCTGACAACAGCCTACATTGGAAGTCCATCCTGCAAAACTGACTGGTGGCAATCACTAATGAGATTAAGTACCTCTGTATCACACCAATGTGTTCTACTGGTACTCCCAGCTGACGATATTGCCATAGAATGGTTTTACAGCTATTCCTGCCGTATATAGTGAGTGAAGCATACATGTGTTCCTCATTTGTGATACATTCAGTGAATTGCTCCTAGGGGATGAGACCTGCATAAACATTTGTCATGTTGGGGACCTTGTGTGTAGTTTTTTGCCCCACAGTCCTGCACTCTTGTACTGATGTTCTGTGACCAATGACATTGATACACACATCACAATTACTAAGCGTAGTAGATGGATCATAATACATGAAGACATGCCGACTGTGTAGAAGGTGTTTGATACAAGTGTTGTAGTGTGATATTTACAATGTCTAGGTCAGTGACCCTATTTGTGAAATCCATACAATTGTGACACAACACAAGTCCAGGGTTGAGGGACATGTCATAGGACATGCTTGGGTGAAATGTTGTTAAGTGCGGACGAACAACAATTGCCAATTTGTAAGTGAGAGACAATGACAGTCCATAGCAGACAGGTCAACGGTGTATAGGTGAAGAGTGCACATATACAACTGTGCTAACACTGGCATGATCTCAAGCACAGGACAAAGGAGAACACTGCCCCTATGGCATGGGTTGGTGGTACTGAGAACTCTTAAGAGTGAAGCTGATCTGTTCTGCATCTTCATCCTCCAATGTGTGTGGAGTCTCCTCTTCCCTGGATGGTGGTGGTGGGGAAGTAGAGGAGGCCCCACACACTCCAGTGGTTGAAGATGTGGAATCCCAATTTGTGGCAGCTGCCATTTGTGGAGCAACATTTAGCATCACTGTAGCAAGGAGGAGCTGCTGATTTTTCAGGATAGGTGCAACATCCCGGTGGTAGGCAGCCATGTCTGCCCTGAGGGAGTCTACTTCCCGGTGCATTGAGTCCAGCTTGATCTCAATAATGCTGCTGCCAGTTTAGGAGGGCAGTTGTTGTGGCCTCTCCCTCATGGCAGCAGTTATGTCCTTCAGACACTGCTGGACTCCATGCAGTGGGGAATGTGTGCCTCGTTTGGATGCTGTATGTTCATTGGCCATAACGAGGCACATGCGCATTCCCTCTAGGCTGGCTGCCACAATCTCCATCCCCAGCTGCACCTGCTTGGCAAGCTCCCACTGGACTCCTACAACTGTCCTCTTAAAGCTGGTCCCTGGGTCCTCGGAGTCCTCAGCTGTGTCTGTGCTGGCAGGTTGTACTATTGGGGTATTGGATGGGGCATCTGGGGTGGCTGCTACATTATTTGTCCTCCTTGCGACTGGAGGGATACCAGGACTTCTTGGAGGGTCTCTTGGCTGATGGCTGTCCGCTGGTTATCCAGGTAATCGGGGTACTCCAGGACAGACAGATCAGCAGGAGAGCCATCATCCTCTGCAATGAGATGGTGTGAGATCAATCTTTCAATGTTGTGGCAGTTGACATGTCACCTCACTGACTTGCTATTGGAGGCACATTGTCATCTTAATCCCAAACATTGTTCCTGTACATCATGGTTGCAGGCTATCAGTCCTTTGCCCCACCTAAGTGTCACATGAAGGGAAGCTCAGGTGGCGCAATTGGCTGCGTCATGTCTACTAGGTGTGATATAAATCCTGATGGTGGCTTGACACCATCTTGTTCTTGTGGACCCTTCCTATGCATCCATTTGTATGGTAGGGCCTTGCAATGGGAGTTGAAGTGGTCCAGCCGCAGCAACACACATTGCAATATGCCCCAGTCCCAGACTTATATGTTTCACATACACATGGGCGGTACTGATGCCAAGACACTATGCTGTTGTTTCCTTCGATTGCTCCTCATGTTGATATATGTGTATGTGTGCTACATTTCACAGCACACATGGACCTAGCAGATATCCATTTCAGTTTCTGCCTGTGCTGGAAAGTGCTCCTTCCTACACAAATATGATCTCTCTCTCAATGCAGCCATCATTGCACTTTGATGCAAGAGATACAGCATTGTGACAGTGCCACTAAATTTATGCAGGCACAGGGGTGGACCAAGGGATGGCCAGCACGGGTATCATTTGTTGCTGTGTACATCATTTTCTACATGACGGTGCTGAATGGTAAAATAATTAGTGAAAATAGACAGTTGACTAAAGTTGAACTTAGGTCAGGGCCTCTAGCTAGTTTGATGTGATTTTGCAGGTAGTCATACTGGTGCATACATGGACCCTCATTACAAGTCCGGCAGTCCTCTGACCACCTGACTGCCTTTGTCTATGTGGCATGGGCAGTGCAGGGGGCCCATGCCCCGCCCCTTTGCAATTTCCACTGCCTGATTTGCAGGGCTAAGAGCATTGTGTCCTGTCACACCCAATTCACCCCAAGACTGGCACTGACTCTGTTTGATCCATCAACAATGTTATGGTAACTGCTCTACAGAGCTACCATGAGCAGACAGATTTCCACCCGCCATCCCAACTTGTAACTCATACTGCCAACTACAAAAGGGACACTGCACTGGCAGTCTTACCAACACCAAACTTGCCCTTACACCATTATGTTCACAGTCATACACCATGTGATGTAATTGTGTGGGTATTTCCCCATTCCATTGTGTCTCACATGGTTGTGTCAGAGTTGTTGTGGGCTCAGCCTCTATTTGTTGTACCTAAAGATTGCAATCTGTAGTACATATTCTCTCTAGTGGCACAGTTCTGATCAGCGTCAAAATCTGTGTCTCCACCCTATACCAGTTAAGTTACACTGGGTAGTGGCATGTTTCCTGTGATACAGGACCACCCTGTTATTCCCCCAGCGCCTGCCCAGATTACTTTTCCCTGCACCCAGAGGGGCATCCTTACTGCATGATTGAGTGATGGCTGCCTTATGAGGATGTGTTGTTGAGGTGCGGGGTGGTGGTGCTACAGGCACATGTCTGGGTACTGTAGGGAAAGGTTGCAATGAATTGTGTGCTGTAAGATGCAGCAGACGTGTTTTGGCAATGAGACAAGGCAGTTCCAAGGTGTTACTGCAACGGACACCACCATGACGTAACCCCAGGAATGGTATTGACTGACTTCCTAGTCTCTGATGTCTTGGTTGTGTTGGTAGGGTTTGTTTGACTATATGCAAGGGATGTTGTGATGACACTACCAGAGGCACAGTCATTAGACATGTCTTCCATCCTGTGTGCTGCATATGTACATGTTGGTATTTAGCCCCGGTGATTGACATATGTCCAGGTTGTGTATGTGTTGTGGTGCATGGCACTACCAAGGCGTATGTACATGTGTTGCTTACGTTTGAATGGTGCAACTTGATTCATGTGTAATGTGTCCCTCTGTGCTCCTTTGACATGCATTGATTGTGTTCTATGTGCCTAAGTGCCTCCCACTTATTGCACCTGAAAATTTAGCATTAATTTCCCCCATGCAACTTACCCTTCATTTGTGGTGGTTCCTGGTAGTCTGCGCTGTCCTGTTTTGCGATTCCAGTGACCAGTTCCTCCGGGATGACCGCTGCAACCATCTCCATCTCGTCCAGGTCCTCTTGTTATGCTGAATTTCCACCTCCAGTTTCCAGTGCTGCCTTCCTGTTCCTTGCCATATTCTCGTTTGTCCTTTGCTTGCAATCATGCTAGCGTTTCTTGCAATCAGTTACGGTTCTCCTCACCTCTGCCCCACTGTTGATCTTGTCAACTATCTGCTGCCAGATTGCCTCTCTCCTGCCAATTGGCAATTTGGAGGTGATGAAGAGTTGATGTTGGTGCTCCATCACCTCTCTCACAAGTATTTCATGCTCCTTCACGCTAAAATTACACTTGTGCTTTTTCTTCTTCCTCCACTGGGATTTGTGTGTGTTCTCCTGGCTAGGTTCCTGGTTGAATGGGGTCACCCAGGGGTCTCTCCTGGCTTCCTGGGTCCATTTTGCCTCTCCTTTGCAATGCTTTCTCCATTAGCATCTGAAGTTGAGGCTAATGTGGTTAAAAATGGTGCATATCCATTTTGTGACAAATTTACTTGCAGTAAAACAGGTTAGAGTCATTTTTGCTGCATTAACGTCATTTTGCCTTATGACCAACCACAATGGTTAACTTCCAAAATTTTGACTCTAACCAGTTTTGAGCACCCTCTTGTGTCATGGTTTAAATATGACGCCCAGAGGGTGCTAAAAAATGGCACTAGCCAGCGCTCCGCTTTTTGACACAAAACTACGTTTGTGCAGTTTTGTATCAAAAAGTATAAATCTGGGCCTAACTTTGGCTACAGAATGTCCTCTTTCTTCTTAGGAAATGTTAGAGTGGGGTAACAATATATGCATTGCAAAGTTTGAATAGGGCAGGTATTTTATACATGGTCCCAGGGGTGGCTCATTCGCAATGGTGAAAGAGCGTCACCCTCTGGCTAGGAGCAAGCTGTGGAAAGAAAAATTATAGTTTTCTATTGTTTTATTTTTCAGCTGCTGGCTCAGCCAGCACGCGAATGTAACGGCGGGGCTGGGCCATGGGAAGGAGGAAGGGGGAGATGGTGTGGAGTGCACTAAGTGCACATGTCTGTTTGTCCAGCTGTCTTTGTCCTGCCAAAAAGACATGTGCACTTAGATTTCTCCAACCCAACTGTGTTGCACAGCCGGGTTGGAGAAACTGCACATTTTCCCATGCAGTGTCTGAGTGGCAGAACAAGCCGCTCAGACCAATCCAGGTGCTGTTCTCATGCTATGTATAACATGAGAGGAGCACCAGGATTTAATGGGGTTCCTGTGCTGGAGTGCCAGGGAGTGCTGGGACAGCAACACCATCTGGAGGAGAGGAGTGAGGCGACGGCAGCAGACAGGTAAGGTGTTTTAAAAAAAAAATATATATATATTTTCTTGTGTTCCCTTCTTCAACTCCCCATGACTCTCCAGAACCCCTTGAGATTTGTGGCGGCTGCCACTGCATGGCCCTTAGTGTTGTTACCAAACCAACAACAGTAGAAGTCAGGTAATAAACATTTAGGTGGTACCCTCACCAATGTCAGTAAGGAAAGATAGGTGAGCTAAAATTGTAAATGAATATGTGAATACATATGTGAAGCGTTGCTCAGTAAGCCCTAAACTTTAGTCACCCACTAGTGTACATTAGTAAGATAAGAGTACTCTTGTGCTGTAGGAAATCAGGTCAGGAAGGGCATAGTTAGAAGTCAGTGGATGAGTGGAAAGTGAAGACTAAACAGATGAGATTTTATTTTATTCCTGCTTGATTGCAGCAAAGCTGAGACCTGTAGTGTCAGTGGCAAAGTTCTCAACTACATTTCAAGCAACAGTGAAATAGTGTATGTATTCAGAAACAAGAGATTCAAATTTAAGGATATCTGGAGAGGTTCAGATGGTTGGAAAGTTATAGTAAAACACTCAAGGAATGTAGTCTACTAGCACCAGTCAGCATTTACCTTCCTAGAAACAACAGTAAAGCTATAATCATGAAAACTTGCAGAAAACTTTATAATATTCTGGAGCCAGGGCTGGGCTGAAAGGGGGACCAGTGCACTTCAGAAAGATTTTTTAAAGTCATCCACCACATCAAAGGCATTTTTTTGGTATAAGTACTGGATCTATGATCCCCTGAAATCAGATCACTATGGGATTTGGGAAGAACTCTGCTGATGTAAAGACCACTGTGCTCCAAGGATTGCCACTCTGCCTGGACTGACTGTTCCAAGGTAATGGATCTGATTCTCTGAATTGCTGAGTTGCCCTGCTGATCTCTTCCCTGCTGAGGACAAGGACTAGACCCATCGTGTGGATCAGAGGCTCACCAAGGCTTTGCTGGCTTGAACCCTCTTCTTCTGCAGTCTCAGGGGCATAAAAGACTGCTTGCAACTCTCTTGGTGCTGCTGAATTATGCCGACTGTGAGCCCTACCCTTGTCTCAGGTGTCCCCTCCAGCAGTGGGTCTCAGAAGTGGGTTTTGCAGCTGAAAACTCCAAAAAGTGACGCATTGCCCAAAGTGTGGCAGACAAATTGATGTGTCGCCTCATGGGAATGATGCATCACCTCTACAACTACAAGAATCGACGCATCAGCCTGGGCATCACAGAAAAATCCTTGCATCGCATCCTCGTCTACACCATAGCGACTTCACCACTTTGCAAACTGATGACGATGCTCTGCACAGCCTACCGATGAAGCAGTGCATCCACTTCCATAGCACCCTGACGACGACACATCGCCTGCGTGCGCCAGAAATATCGACCCTGTATGGATTCTGTAGCCAGCCTCCCCTCCAGGACAGTCATCCTAGATTTTGACTTTTTACCATTTCCATGTGACCTCAAGTAATCTTTTTAATACTGCTATCGACTTCTAAGCAATGTTTTAACATTTAGGGGCTTTTTAAAGAAATGCAGCCACTTTTCTTGCGCCCTTTACCACCCCACTACTGCCACCATGTGTGTGCCATATTTAAAATATGGCTCACCACTGTGCAAGGTAGGGGGCTATAGCATCATTTTTCATGATGTAATAGATGTGCTCTGCATGAGTAGCGCTAAAATATTGGCACTACTCCTGCAGACTACATATGGGCCCATTATAAATAATGGAAGCCAGCTTTTAATGCCTGCTCTGAGCAGGTGTTAAAAGTGCCGTAAAAAATGACGCAAGGAAATCTGTTAGATTTCCTAGCGCCATTTTTTGGGCCCCCTTTGCATACATTATGCCTGGTGCAGTCATAATGTAGCGCAAAGGGTTACAAAGTGGCGCAATGCATTCATTGCACCACTTTGTAAATGTGGTGCGAGGATTTTGCCCTCATGACCCTAATGTGGCACAAGATGGCGCTAGGGGCTTATAAATATGCCCCTTCATTTTTTAATTCATATCTTGATGTCTACTGATTGGATGTTTTTTCATTTTGTTCTTGTTTTACTCTGATAAATATTCTCTATTTTGCTAAAGTGGTGCAGAGTCTTTATGAGGTATTTTTACTGTGTTGCTGTATTTAAAGTGTTATACTAATACTTTACACATTGCCTCTTAAGTTAAACCTGACTGTTCTGTACCAAGCCATCAGAGGGTGAGTAAAGGTTAATTTAGCAAGTGTAACTTACTTACCCTGACTAGGATTGTGGTCCCTACACTGACAAGGTGCAAAACTCTGTCAACTAGAGACACTATTTCTAACAAACATGATATTTCAAAACAAGTTGATGGCAAAAATAACTTCACCTAAATAAAAGCGTTATCTGAAGCAGGAATAGATAGGAGCTACATCCATTTATAATAGAAGGTATTGCTTTAGAAATTCCCTAAAATGACTTATTAAGTTAGAGGGAATCCAATAAAACTTAAAGCACACAACTATCCAAAGCTGGCCACTTTAGAAAGGACTAGAGACTGCCAAGTCTTAGGTCAAAAATTATTATACTAAAATTACTGAGTCACCATTATCCAAAACATTCCTACTGGAAAGTAGTGATAGCTGCGGACAGCTTTTTACACTTAGACTGTGGAAATTAGAATATAGTGAACGCTCCATAAGGATGGGTATCAAAGCATTTTACAATAACTGCACAGGAAATACTAATGTGACAATCACTGATAGGAAATATGGAGAAGAGCCCACGAAAAGAAGCAACTTAAAGGGTGTGAAGAAAGTGACAAGATATTTAGGAAGTGGGCATTTACTAGCTGTAGATGCATTTTCTTTTAACAGTTTTACAAATCTACTTCACAAGTTCCAGCTCCCCCATAATGATACTGAATAAAGTTATTGAAAAGGAACACTTTTCAAAAATATGAAAGAAGATAAAATAAATGTAATCTTCAAATGACCTAAAGCTTAAGATTTCGAAAGGTATCAACCTATTTCCCTCTATAAAATACACTATAAACTAATTGTTTGGCCTAGACATTTAGGAAACATCCAAGGATGTCACATGGAAGGAGTTATTGTTCTTTGTAAGGTATAAATGTCAGAAAAACAACTGGGAGCGTTTAAAAAGGTTGGATTCTAAATACTGTGGAATTGGAAACTTTTAAAACTCACACAAATATGGATTTTGCTGAAAAATAGGGATGTTCGATTGAACAATTCTGCACAAGTACAGAGGTACATGTCAAAACTGATAAACTGCAAATGATGGATCTCTCATTGAGTCAGGAAGAATTTAGAATGTCCCTTTTCACCTATTCACTTAATCATCTTATTTGAAACATTAGCAGAAGTTGTGGAACTGACTATTAGATTAATCGGATATAGATTAGTGATGGGAGCCATAACACTGTGTTATACATGAGCAATATTCTACTATTAATAATAGATTCAACTACATCAATTTATACAGTGGTTTCTAAAATACAAAATGTTGGTTGACAGCCAAGACCACACTTTACCTCTGGCTTTGTCAATGCTTGTTTTGTCATGGTTTTGTACTTGTAAAGTTTATTTGCAGCTGGGGTGTTGGCAATATAACACAGACATGCCTACAAACAAAAAAACATATTTGGTCTCGAGAAGGATTGTACTTCCTGGCATAGAAGGAAATGTCTTTGTGTCAGCATGTTCTTTTTGTCAAAGGACAAACTATGATCACTCACACTGAAGTTAGCCAAAGGCTGAAGAGGATAGCCCCACTGCCCCCATATCACATGTTGTATTGGGAAGAAGCAAATGTGAAAGACATAACAATAAACCAGTGGGAAAAAAGAAAGGACTGTCTGAAAGCCCAGCTAGATATACTATACCTATATTTTAGTAAAATCAACAAGTGTTGGCTAATGCTATACCTAAAAAGACAAAATTGTTGTGCCTGAAGACAGTGTCATAGGTCGCAGAACGACCAATATGTAGTAGAAAAAGCAATTTGAAAGCCTAGGGTCAAGGATGGGATCTACCGCCCCAAAACCCCAAAAAATAAAATAGAGAGTAGTTTAAATGGATGTATTTGATAAATACATGCACCCACGAAAACCCAAGCCAGAGCAAATTATACATTACTCTTCACACAGAATGTAGGCCTCTAAATTTGTGTAGTCCCATTGTAAAAGCTCCACTGCACCTTCACCCTTAAAAAAGTTTATACACTAATGGCCAGATTTACAAGGCCCTTGGGCCCCTTAGGGCCACATTTGCGGCAAAATGTTTGCCGCAAATGTGATGCTAAAGTGTCATATTTACTAGGTGCTGAAAACTAGGTTTGTGCCACCTTGTAAACCCTTTGCACCACATAATACATAATATATGCATGATGAATGTAAAGGGGGCATTCCCATCATTAGAGGGTCAATAAAAGTGGCGCAATGGTATCTACAACATTCTGTTGCACCATTTCTAGCCTCATTTTTAACACCTGCTTAGAGCAGGCATTAAAATGAGGCTCCCATTGATTTCAATGGGCCTTTTAATGCTGTCCTGAACTAGAGTCATTTTTTCACGCTAATCCAGTGTAGCGTTACAATAGCATAAACAAAATGACGCTATTGTCCCTAACATGCGCCATGATGTGCTGTATTGTAAATACGATGCTCCCATGGTGGAATTAGGGGACACAAGGGGGCCGAAAGAAAAGTGGTGCATCACTAGTAATGTCCCACTTTCTTGTAAATATGGCTCTACATATTTCAGTTCATTATTTATCCGAATTTAGTGGTAATGCTCTCTAAGTACTTCGTTGATGTTTGCTTTTCACAATTATGGGACAATTGTTCACAGAGAATGTATCAAGCTCTGTGAATGTTTTTTCAGGAAGCTAGAACATAGCATCACTCAGATGCTCTGACAAAATAACTAAAGATCATTTCATAGCATGCAAAGTCCAAATTAGAAAAAATTTCAACAACGTACTAGTGATTCCCCACTGATAGGGCTGTAGGTGAGGGAATATGCAGGCCACTACCCTCCTAGATTGAGTTTTTAAAACAGCACTACCATCCTTACCACCTGACTGAAGAGAAGAACACGCCCTTCTGGTCAGAACCCATTTTCATAATTCCAAAGCCGAATTTCTACAAGGTTTAATTATAGACCAGCACTTTCAACCAAGTTGTGTGTTTTTTTAATACCAATACACATACATTTGCCTCTTGTTTGGAATCCCCTCACTTCTAGTTGCAAAGGTTATTCGCACTGGATATTGCCTTATCTACACCTGCAAACTGTTTTTCGAAGTGCAATAAAAATCCAATAAAAATACTACCATACTCATTTACTTCACTATATACAGACCTCCAGCAGTAACCGAAGCATTTTCTTTAAAAAATAGAAACCTTCACATGCTAACGGGTTGCTAAAAGTTTGTTTAGCTAACCTAGGAGCCTTATCAACAAATAGTCTAAGAAGGAATTAGTTTTTTTTTTTAAAAGGCAGTATAATCTCTCCCTCCATAACTTAATCAGCTATTCGATGTGATATAAGAAAAACGTTAAGTGATTTCTGAACTACTGTACCTTGAAATGTTAGTCTTTACATTTGGTTGAAAAAAGAGTTCTCTGTTCACTGAAAAGCAGCCGTTAGCTACTTTCTATTTGTTTGCACACCGGATACCTCTAATATAGCATGTTAACTTCTGTTAAATCATTCATTAGCTAATTCGTTCTTATTCCATATTTGTGTGTCTGTTTATGTCCACATTGCCTACAAAATGTACCCTGAATGTCTTCGCTAAGGTTTACAGCATGTGAACGTGGCCTTATCTAATAGTTTCCGGTCCTAAACAGGACGGGTGGAGTTAAAAAGGACATTAACATTTGTTTGTGTGTTGTCTATTACTTTAAAAAAATATATAGTATGCATGCAGTAAATCTTCTGAATCACATTAGTTCTCTCTTATTGCTTTTTTAGACTATGATCTCCTTGGTTCTATTCACACATTTGTGAGGCAATTATTTAAAGATCAAGAGTTGTGATTTCATCTGAATCCTGGCACACACCTCTTGTCATTTTGATACTACCAGAAAAAAATCCCATATGGTAGCCATAGACAATTGCATAGCAAGCCCTGCATAAAACGTTGATATACAATAGGCAATTACATCTAAAACATTGTTTGGGGAAAACCCTTAAATGTGCCCAGATACCATGAAACAAACAATGGCAATAGTTTTGATTTTTAGAAGTATTTACATTGACAAACTGGGCCGAAGGTGTTCACAAGAACCCTGGAACACTTCCGCTGAAGAGTCACGAACCTACATTAAAGGTCATGGGCATAGAAAAAGGATTGGCTGGTGGTAGTATGTAAATAAATGGACCACAATGAAATAAGACCTAGTGCAATAATGAGCAAGGTGAACCGTTTTAGTAAAAAAACTAATTCCAAAAGCCTATACTCAAAGGACCCGATTCACTGAGTTGTTACATGTAGTAAAGTTACAAAATATTTATTAGGTTAGGATTGTACTACTGAGTATAAGTCTGATTACATTACAAACATTGTAACTGAGTTTGTTTTGCAAAATTATGCATTTTAAAACTGAAGCCAAAGAAAACAAAAGCCCACACATTTTTGGAAAGTATATGCCTAGTCTATCAAGCCATCTAATGTGAAAGTACATCACCTGTATTGACCTGCTTAGACAGACGTAACTATAAATAAAGCACTAACATTTTGTTTAGGGTTAAGTAAAAGGTGTCAGAATTAAAAGCAGAAGGATCAACCTAAAAATGTAGAGACTAAGGGCCATATTTATACTCTGCGCTGAAACATTCGGCGCAAACCGTGCACCATATTTAAACTTTGAAGCCTGAGCCCGCGAACGCCAAGATTCCGCCGTGTGCATCATTTTCTGGATGCGGGAAACCGCCTTGCGTTAATGACATGCAAGGTAGGCGTTCCCATCCAAAAAATGACTTAAACACCCATGCGCCTTATTAATCTAATCGCGCAAAAATCCCGCACGCCCGGGAGGTGGAGTCGGAAAATGACGCACAGCCCAATTTGCATCAAAAAATAACACCTGGGTCAGGGCACGCATTAAAATGGGGCAAACACACCAGAACTTAATGAAAACACACAGAAGCAACAGCAGAGCCCCAAAAGGAAGACATGGAGGTGCTTTTCATCCAGCATGGACACAGACGCAGAGCACAGGACCAACAACAGCCGCCTCTACAACACCAGCAGGGACCCCAAAGCCATTGCAGAAGGCAGGAGAGGATATTCTGCTTCAGGACAACCCTTCTGGGACTCCACCAATAAGACATCATCCAGAGGTACAGGCTCAACTGGCAAGCCATTCAGCAGGTGCTGCGCAACATTAAGCCACAGTTGGCACCCAGCTTGCAGACACCCCGCACCATTCCACCAGAACCCAAGCTGCTAGCTGTACTCCACATGTTGGCAAGTGGCTCCTTTCAAACCAATGGTGCCCTGGTTGCCAGGATCTCACAGCCCTCATTCTCTGCCTTCCTACCTAAGGTACTGGATGCCATCATCTCACTCACACCCCGCCACATCAGCTTCCCCAACACACAGCAGAAGCAGCAGGAGACCAAACAGGGCTTCTACCAAATCAATGGCTTCCCACACATGCTTGGTGCCATTGACTGCACGCATGTACACCTTGTGCCACCTGCTGCAACCGAACATCTATACCGCAACAGGAAGCACACACACTCCATCAATCTGCAGGCCATTGTCGATCACCGGGGATTGATCACCAACATCGTGGCAAAGTATCCTGGGAGTGTACATGATTCATTCATCTTCCGCCACTGCACCATCAATCCACACTTCCAGGATGGACAATATGGAAATGACCTACTTGTTGGTAAGTACGGAAACCTACTTATATACACACAGCACAGCAACCCTCTAGGACACACAACACATACACCACTACATTGACACGTGGCCAGGAAGACAATGAGGTTGTGACACTGCTAGGCATGTGTGATATCCTGACCCATTTGGATATACACCCATGGACAAATGACAGAACCAAATAACAACAGATGCCACTCCACAGACACAAGGGAACAATTTAAAATAACACAATGACAATGACATGGCCTCAACTGGCAGTACAACTTGAAGATTAATCATTCAATATCACATCAATAACACTCAATCAAACACCCTTCCAAGCAATACGTACTGTGTAAGGGGTGTGTAATGTGTTTTGCTGCAGGTCAAACACCATGACACACATAGCATGATGATGACTACAATGAAGGTGACATGGAATCATTGAGGATGTACCAATATCTCACATCAATCCTGCTCTCACATTGCCCACTACCAATAAGCAAGTGGACTGTGCGAAGAACACATATTGATGGGACAATATTTAAAGTGCACATTCCTACACATACAAATTGAGACAATTTCACACACACACACAACAGATGTACAGGCATACGGACCTTCTGACACTCCAAATGACAACCTCACAACCAAGTTAGCCAGCTGAACTAGAACATGTTCAGTAGTGTAGGTACACATTAGAACCTGAGTCGACTTGGCAAGGGCAGAGAAATAGGTCTGCAGAGAATTTGGCACACATGTGAAATTTGTGCATAGTCAATTGTCAACACGTCAGTGCTGGCAACGTACGGAGATGTGTTGTACATTGTAACCTAGCCAAATCTAAGGGTCTCAATGATGTTTAATTAATTCTATTGCATATGTGAAATGGAATGGGATGTCCGCGGTATATAGATGCAACTGTGTTACCACCACTGTGGAATTGATTCTGTGTATTGAAGTATCATGTCACCCCCAGTTAAGACACATGGACACCTCTTTCACATGACATAATGCAAGGGAGTACACAATGTACTGCAAGTCTACAAAAAGACTGCTGACATCGGGTCAATCAGCCAAACACCTGTTCAGATAAGGAAACAACCCAATGCTGATGGTGCATCCTAGAAGCCTAGGATTCCACACAATAACACAAACACATATGAATCACAGACAACACAAGAGAACAACTGCCATGCAAAGTGATAATCATGGTGCAAGCTACATCAACATGTTCTCACTCATTTTCTCTTTCAGCTGATCAGGGGTAAAGGATACAGCCATGGATCATGACCCCATTTACATACCCAAGCACTTCAGCAGAGCGTGCCTATGATGAGGCACATCGGAGGACACGCACCATAGTCGAGAGGACCTTTGGCATCCTGAAGTCAAGATTCAGGTGCCTCGACATCACCGGAGGCAGCCTCCTATACTCACCTGAAATGGTGTGCAAAATCATTTTGACCTGTGCCATCCTGCACAATATATGTGTAAGAAGGAACATTCCCCTTTATGAACCCGACCCACAAATGTCTGAAGAGGTGGAAGAGGAGGATGCTGTCCATCAACATGAGGGGCACCATCCAAACACAGCTGCAGGATTGAAGGATCGAAGACAACATATTGTCCAAAATTTCTTTTAACTCTACTCATCCATTACCACTGTCTTGCCATATGTTAATAAACACCTATACTATTCACTATATCATGGTCTGAGTAATAATTTTTGCATAACATTATCCCTAACAATCAGAATCAGAGTGTAGCCTCATGGAGCATTGCAGAAATACAGATTAGGATACAGAAAAATCCACATCATATTAAGTGGATATGATTGTACAGCCAACTTCACATACACTGTATATGACATATATCCTGTCCATTTCACATTTGAAGGACAATATCAGAGGACCACAGCTATTTCACACATACATGTTAGCAACATCATTCATTTCACCATATGGCACACAACTGAGACACCATCAGTCAATAAGGTAACAAAATGCCTCATACATGAGGCAGTGGATGTGCTATTGCATTGGTGACAAGAAGGTATGACCAGACCCTTGACATCAGTAAGTGTTACGTCAGCTATCTTTGCAAGGAGTATGTGTGACAAGAATTCCAAATAAGCAGCAAATGGATAGCATGAGTGTCCCAGGTATGACTAGCATTGCTCACAAGACATCCCCTGCACATGCCAGCCCAGGTCTTAAGTCCTGCCACTGCCATGTTCCCTGTCTCACCCCACCCTTCTTCAGAGGGCCCTGGGAAGGGAATATGTGTACCCAGATAATCCCTCATCTACACACACCCAGACTCACATTCTGAATCCAGTGTGCTTCCCTCTTTAGTATGGTATGCCATAGTCATTGTTCTTCTGTCTGCATGGACTTCTGGTTGAATAGCGCACTGCCTTTTAGTCTGTAGGACCTGTAATCACCTGTACATTGCTTCCCATATGAAAAGTACTGTTGGCCCTTTGAACTTGATTCTCACCTACAGGACTTGTGAGAGACTGAAGCTGCACACACCTGTGAGCACCTTCATGCAGACCAGCCATTTGAACATGCACTGCCCTTGCAGCTGCCTGGAACAGCATAGAAGCTGACATTTTATGTATAACACTGTTATGCATTGCCGTATAAATCACTTGTGTAACACAGGCCTTGGGTTCTTGTGTTACGTTCCAACACACAGGACAAACACAGTTTTCTTTTTCCACAGTGTTGTTCCAGCTTTGACCAGTCTCAGTCTGCTCACTGTGTATTTGCCTTGTTGCATTTTTGTTCCTGATTTACCCTGCATCCTGTTAGCCTGACTGGTTCCTGTCTTTGCATTACCATATAGGTTCCCTCTGGCTACTTTTGTCTCATAGTTTCTTTCCAAGCCCTCACTTTCCTCCTGGGGTATTGTGTCAGGTGGGTCTACAGTGAATACCCAAATACATTGTATAGCATAATCAGTTTACTTATCATACCATGAGGTGGAACCTGTATCCAAATAGCCTAATCATGGCCCATCCCTTGTCTGGGTTTCATGTATGCATGAGTGACAAATAGTGACAGTGTACCATGGAGGTATGCTTGGATTGGTTATGGTGCCTCCAGCACAACAAACAACGTAAAATAATGTGCATGAAATGTCAACACTTGTTAGGACTCTGACAGTCCACATGCTGATTCACATTGCCCCCAACATATTGATGGGGCTTGCGTGGTGAATAGCTGTGAGATTAATCAGCACAGAGGTCCTGATGTTCCCGGCTGCAGTGGGAATTTTAGAGGCCACCCTGTGTACAAATGTTGTGAGTAAACCTGCCGGTTTAAAATTCCTGATCCATTAACTTTGTTAGCACACCAAGGTTGCCCTGTTGTCAGTCTCATAACATAACTGCAGTGCCATAGCTGGACTATCCCCATGTGTGTTCTCAATTCCTCTTCGGCTTTCCTTCAATTCAACTGTGAAGGATACTTTGTAAATGCAGGAAATGGCTCCACAGACTCATGACTAAACCTGCACGTAACTGTGACAACATGGACCCATATAATGACTCAGGCTACACATGGCCCCACACACTTGAACCGGACACCTTTGTGCAATTTACTACTGGAAATATGTGCACACGTGCTGCTTGGTCTGCTGGTCCTCCACTGCCACAGGAGAAACATGGCTCACTTATATGACTCCAACTGTGGCTTGTATTTGGGACTCGGTGTCACAAACGCCGTACCTACATAGCATTATCCAATGCCTAACTCATGGGTGGTATACAAACAAGTGCCTAGGAAGTAGCACCCAACATTCCAGGACATGTGATGGCTTAGTCTTGGAACATTGCCATGATCAACCGTCTTCTATCTATCCTGTGCATGGTTTGTCATTGGTGGTGCTTATGTCCCAAAAAACCTAGGAAGTTCACACAGCACTTGTTGCTACGTGTATGACAAACACATTTCCTTTCTCATTTCCACACTGAATAGCATCTGATGGTTGGACACATTGACTCCACATGCATACAAGCAGATTTGAGAAAACATGTCTTGTGATGTTCACACAGTGGGACAACTACAATCGTAAGAGCCAATTCACACACATTGACACATAGGCATTGAGTTACTGTATTGGTTTGCGTAGGCTTGCTATCATCTCTTGAACCAAAACATGCTCAAACTGGGTAATGCCTAATTGTATTCCACACGTTTGCCATCTATTGCGTCAGTGAAGAGTGCAAATTCGGTACAACAACTAGAGGATCATGGTCTTCAGTAGTATTATCTGTCACATGTGCCAATACACCGGAATGCACAATGTTGGTGCAATCAGCATATCTCTGTATTGTCTCACCTGCCATGTACTATTACAAATGAGAAATGACCCAAACCCAGTCAAGACAGAAATTTTGACACATACTTGTAAAAAAAGACGCACACGCGTAAAAAAATGACAGATATGCGTTGAAAAATGATGCTCATTGCCATGATACATCCATTGGCCCTGAGCAGTAATTCCCACACTGTACCCCATGAAATTGGTTAAGTATGAAAATATATTTGAAAATTTGGATGCAGGGTTATTTCTAAGCATGTGCATCCAAAAAAAATGACGCAGAGACTGTAAGCGTTATAATGTTTTGACGTAGAAGAATATAAACACCCCGCATTTGAGGCAGGAAGTGATATAATAGGATATCCTGTTTACAGAAATGGTACAGTGGTACAGACTTTCACTTTGCAGTCTGTGATATTTCCTGACTGTGTGGCTGTGTTTTGACTTGTCTCTATGTGCATTTTGTGATTTTGTCTCCTGTGTGGTCTTTAAATTGTCTTTTTGTGTTTCCTAAGTGTCTGTGGTATCCTGTGTAAGTGTATTTTTTGTCATCTCTGATGTATACATTTGTCTTTGTACTGTTGGGAGTCTGTTGTGGGTAGTGTTAGTTTGGGGATAGTTGGCCTGTTTTCTGTTATTTTTTACATTTTCCCTCTCCTACTTTCCCTTCATTCTCCTCTGTACCCCTTTATTCCCTTTTTTTTGTGCAAGCATGTTGGGTAGGCCTCGTCTTGGCAGGATAGGAGAGGAGGAGCTGGGGGGATTTATTTGGCTGGTGTGCCACTTCCTACCCTTAATGATCGAAGCAGATGGGCGTGTGATACAGGAGTATCACACAGAGACAAGGAGGCTCCGGTGGGCAAAGGTCCTGTACCATCTCAAGCGAATCTACAACACACCGCGCAATGACCACCAGCTGAAACACCGTTGGGCTGCCCTGGTTGCCCAAGAGCAAGACCTGCTGGACCACCTGGGGATTGTGATTGGTGGCCCTGTTGATGAGTACAAATCAGAGTAATATGCACATTTAAATGCTCTGTAGTGACAGTAGCATATTTGTTCATATGCTGCAGGCAATGTTTTTGGACATGTGGAATGCAAGTTAAACACAGTTTCTTGTGAGTTATACAATAATTCTTACACATTACCGTCATTTATTGACGCAACAGCTGCACTAACTTACAAAACACAACTGAAGCCTGTAAATTAGTACTGCCTTCACGTCAATAGAAGATGCAAATGTGGCTCTAACATATGTTTAATGCATGGTCGGTGAGTGTACCAGAAAAGACATGTTTTAAATCCAGATATTTTCGAGAAATAATGTGTCCCTCAAATTTTTCGGATATATATCTGAACTGGATTCTGACACATACGTAACAAGTTATAGCTGACCTCAGGTAACATCTTAGACTGATATTTAGACTTTGTTGTGCCACAATTAAATTAGGGATGGATGCCAAAAGTAATGCACACAGGTTTATATCTCAATGTTTGGTGCAATTTATCATAGCTGTGGCACATGAAATGAAGCAAATGATACAAATTGAGGGGTAAAAACTGTCCCTGGCCCTCTGTACATTGTACCTGTGTGTTTTACATTGGTTTTAGTCACAATAGCTGGGTGACTGGTATTGCAGTCCTCCAGGAAAGTGGCTTTGCATGTCTCTCATGGATACACATGATAGAGGAATACGCTCCATGAATGAGTCTGCAAACAAATGATGGAGCATGTTTGCCACCACATGATAGTTAGGGCCAATGCATGTGTGCAGATATGTGTGTATCACTCACTGGAGTGCCCGGGTCTGTACATGTTTGCAGTGGTATGTCGGAGGCAGCATCATCATGTCTGAGAGGCTTGACTTTCTGATTTAATATTACACACAGTAATTGTATTTGGAAGTGTTCTACAGTGCACAGACATTGAGCACATTTCTCCCTTCCATGCTTTACAGGTGGACCTGCCCCCTACACTATCGGAGAGGTGGCTCGATTTGCGGACCCAGACATCTCCATTAAGTGTTGATATTTCTGTTCTGTGTTGTGTTTGCTGCTGTTGTGTGATTGACTCCTGTGTGTTGGACATATAGCAATGTGTGATGCGCTGGTCAATGATCAGATATGTTCCTTCAGTGGAGTATCATTTTTTTCCCATCTTTGAGGTGGGCAATCATTAGCGTATAGTCATAATTTGGGATTGTAGGGCAGTCCTTTAGGCACGGCCATGTGAATAGGGATGACTTTTGTGGATAAAACATAAATTCAGAAAATAAATGTAGCAGAGGACCATATTTGTGATTTAGACAGCAAGTCAGACCCTGATTCTCACAGAATAGGGATGCCAAAGACTTACCCACAGACTTCAGCTTCCCTATTCACTAATGACCATGTTTGACATGTGTGTTTGACTTCCTACCAGCATGTAGCTCCACATTTTGTGCTACGAGTATGAGGCACTTGAGTACAATGGCCTAAGTGTGCATGCAGCTCATGGCCAGATGCGTGCTTGCATCTATCTGTTTGTTGTAAGTCATTTGTTACTGGTAGGAAATGATGTTGACAATTGTCTGCATTTCTAAACATAAGTGTGGATGGGATTGTCCAAGGTTTGGGTGTGTCGTAGTTGGACATCCTCCTTACCTGTTGTGGGCTGCCCAAACCCATGTACAGCTGTCCAAAGCTTCCTGGGTGTCCTTGATGTTTGAAAGTATTTTTTGCTTATCCACCCCCCCCCCCCACCTCAGGCACAGGCGTAGGGTTGTGAAAAGTGTACCTAGGACTGATGATCCACGTTTAGTACACAGACATGTAAATCTGTAAGTCACTTGTCCAAACCTAGGATACCCACTCATGATTAGCAACTGCATTCTATCCTGGCAATTGCATTTACAACTTGCAGATCTTGTGGTCCTTGATTGTCATCAAGAAGATAGTCATTAGTTGGCCTGTCACTGGTGGAGGATGTGCAGCATTTTTTTCACTTGACAAATGGCTGAACGATGATGCATAGGTCATTCAAGTTGTTACCCATCTTTTAGAGTATTGCTGTGCTGTTTGATAGGACATGTGTAGGCTGCATTGGCATGTACTTCCTCAGGGACAATCAGTGATCTGTATGTTGATATGGGCTGTTTCTAGTACATTAGATGTATTTTCTGATTAACTTCTGGAGCCATATCACACAATGAAGTAGCTAATGTTTGGTTTTCTATTTGTTTAAACAGCTGCCAATATGAATCCCATCCAGATTTGGGAGTTTCAGCGCAGGGCGATGCGTTACCGCCACATTCTGGATGAGGAATCGGGGTTCCGCAACATGGCAAGGCGTTATCGCCATGAAAGAGCCTCCGGAGTGTGGAGGGCATTTGCCCAAAGGGGCCCTTCCGTGTCCACCACAGCTACCACCACCAGCACCACCACTACCAGCGAGGTGGCACCAACCTTAGTAGGCACTTTTGGAGGACCGTCAACCTCCACTGCTGCAGGACCTGTCATAGCACCACCTGCACCTCCTCCTATAGGCATGGCACCCACAAGGGGACATACTTCTTCAACTGTCACCCAGACCACCCCTGCTGCAGTCATTGACCTAGCAGATTTTCAGCAGATGCAACAGAACTTGGACTGTATGTTGAGGAAAATGACCAGGCTGCAGCAGGAGGTGGCACAAGTAAATAGGAGGGTGCGTGCCATAAAAAAGACCCTGCGGAGGGCGAACTTGTAGACAATATACCCTCAGCCATGATTCCCTCCCCTCCCTCCTCTTTCCTGGTTCTTTTAATTAGTGGGTTTAGGGGGCTTAGTGGTAGGTTAGTATAGGCTGTTAGTTTAGTTAGTAGTAGTGGGTGGGGGTATGATACTTTTAATATCTGTTTTTTATTATGTGTGCGGGTGGGTGGGTGGAGGATGATGTTGGGGTTTTGGTGTTTTAAATTTTTTAAAAAAAAGAAAAAAATATATAAAAATACAAAAAATATATATATTTGTTTAGTATGAGATAGTATGTGTTGTCCTCCATGTGTCCCGTCTTATAAGGGGGGTGGGGGGTTGATGTTTAGATCGTTTCGTTAAATGTGATAAGTAAGTTTAGCTTAGGTTCGTTAGGGTCAGTTGTGGGTAATGTGTAGGTAGGATAGGTTAGGTTAGGTTAGATGTTTCCCCTTCTTTTAGCTTCTGTTTTTACTGTTTAATAAATATTTAGGTAACCCTTTACAGTATGTGTCACATGCTTGGGGATCAGGGCTTTGGCATGAGTGAACAGTGTCTCTTTAGTATTAGCTTTTGTGTCCCATCCTGCAACCAAATCCCAACTGAGCTGTTACATTGGCAGCTACACCAAAGCTACTTTGCTAAGATTCTGCCATCCATTGCACCCATCATTCACGGTTACTATGGACCCCAAAGTGTTGTTAATTTTTGATGAATGTTTTAAATTTCACATACTGTGCTACCAGAATTCGTATTGAGGACACTGTGTTAAGTCTGCCTTCAGCCTGATGTCCAAGTGAATCCTTATAAGGTGAGTGGTAGTATGCTCTCATGTAGTATGGTATACATAACTCACACCTATCATTTGTTACAATGATCAGCCCTGTTACATATTTGTATGTAAACTCATACACATCCACTCATGCAGTATGGTGTGTGTTAGGTAAAAATTTGGTCAATTGTCACATATGTAAGTTTTGGCTTGTAGAAAGATTTGAAGGCAATAATTTTTGGCTTAGACATCCCATGAGGAAGCGTTATTCTGTCCAACACAGCATTATGGTGTATAGTTTCTATTTTCCTCAGAAATAACCCTCAGGAAGGGCAGATGATGGTACAATACAGACCACTGTGCATGGTCATCAGCCAACATTCTTTCAGGTCAGGTGTATTGACAATCTATAATCATTGACCTGAGGTAAACATCACTGATCTCCCTCACGGTTGAAGTGTCACATTACACAGAGGCAAAGTTGTTGTGTAAGTGCTATTTATTAGAAAGTGCTGTAGTGCTATATGTACATTGTCCATGACTGTGAGTCTATTAGTGTGACACCTTCCATTGTGATCCTACACAAGTGCAAAAGGACATGTCATTGGACATGCTGGGGTGAAGTGTCAGACAGTGCAGAGGGACAGGAATTGCCAATGAGTTAGTGAGAGACAATCACAGAGCAGGCTGACAAGATGAACAGTGGGCTGAAGAACAATGCTTGAGTACAGTTGTTGCAAGACTGACATGTTACAAAGCACAAGACCTTGGCAATAGGTGGCCATGTGGAAGGGACTGGTGCTACCGGTACTCTTATGGGTGAAAGTGATCTGTTCCACGTCTTCATCTTCTGATGTGTGTGTTGTCACCTCTGCCGTTGGTGGTGGTGGTTGTGAAGGGGCAACACACACCTCAGTATCTGAAGACGTGGAGTCAGACATCTCGGTAGCTGCCAACTGTAGGGCTATTAAGGGCAGTTCTGCAGCAAGGAGGAGCTGCTGGTTCTGAAGAATAGCAGCCACAACACTGTGGTAGGCAGCCAGGTCTGCCCTGAGACGTTCAATATTGCATTTGTGCACGCGTTGATAGGATTGTTGTTGTAGGTGTTGTGTCAACCATCTTACAGCTGTGCTGATTTCCTTCAACCTTTTTTCAAGTTCCTGCAAGATTGATGTTCGCCCTTGCATGGCTGCTGCCTGTTCTGCAGTTGACATCATGCACGAACGCACCCCCTCTAGGCTGGCTGCCATATTTTCCATCCCCACCCGCACCTCCTTGGCCAGCTCCCACTGGACTCCAACTACAGTTCTCTCAAAGCTGGTGCCAGTGTCGTCAGACTCCTCAGCTGGGTTAGAGCTGTCAGGTCGTACAATTGGGGTGGTTGGTGGGTCCTCTGTGATGGCTGCTAGTTCTGTGCTCCTCCTTGTGACTGAAGGTGGGGTCTGGAGGGTTCCAAGAACATCTTGGAGGGTCTGCTGGCTGATGTTTGTCAGCTCGTCATCCATGTCATCAGGGTAGTCCTGGACAGGCATATCCGCAGGAGAGACATCATCCTCTGCAATGAGATATGGTACAATTAGTGTGTCTGTGTTGTGGGATTTGTAATGTGATGTGCCTGCCTTCCAATTAGTTTCACATTGTGATCTTGGTTCCTGTTCATTGTTCCTGTCTTTCATATTAGCATTCTCCCAGGCCTATGCCCCACCTGCATGTCACATGTATTGTGGTCAGTTTGGGGACTTGTCAGCATCACATCCTCTGGGTGTTGGTTCTGGCCAGTTTGTGAAGTGCCACCTTTTTTCCTACTCAACCCTCAGTCTACTCCATTCTCATGGTGAGGCCTTTCACTGGCTGTGGGTGTTCTGATGGCACTTGCACCACACTTAACATTCTGGGACTGCCCCAGTCTGTGATATTTGACATCCACCTATATGTTGCTGAGACCTAGCATATACTATGTATTGCATTGGCATGGCACGATAAGGATGTCAGCATTGGTAGTGTGTACTGCTGATGTTGGGAAATGTGTGCCTCATTGGATTGCACTGATGGTCTTAGCAGTGTTCCATTTCCTCCTCTGACTGCGCGGGGGTATTTCTGTAGCCAATTACATATGTCCTCCCCCTCAATGCTGTTGTCTGAGCAGTATGACATTTGGGATGTTGCATAGTGTCATTGGAGCTATTGTGACCCAGGCATAGGGTGGACCCTGACATATGCAGCATGGGTATGCCATTAGTGCTGTGTACCTCATAATGTTTATGACAATGGCTGATGTTTGTAGCAACTATGGACAATCACATTTGACAGGATTTAAACATTTGTATTGATTTCAGGGGATTGATAACGTTGTCATCCTGAGCCCTCTAATTTGGGTGTGTTCGATTGATGGGGACGTTACTGCCATTACCTACTTGACCTGCACACACAGCAGAGGTGGTAATGGCAACTGTTGTCAATGTTAAATTCCACTTGCAGATATGGCCTGAGGTTGTTAATTGGGCCCTAGTTCATGTAGGGAGAATACTGGCTGAGGTGTGACAGCAGGCCAGTTTTACGTTGTACCTTACCCTCCTGGCCTGGCTTTACCTTTCCAACATCCTTGGCATGGTAGCATACCCCCATGCAAAGGTTGTTGGTGTAGTGTAGTACTGTGCCCCAGGTTTCCTCTGAACAGGCCATGCCCCTGTACCGTGCCCCTTTAACCATGCCACTCCCTGAATATCATGACTTCCTTGCATTGTGTAGTAGGTATGTCACCCCCCCCGGTTGCAGTTAATAACTAAGCATTTTAGTTCCCCATTCGACTTACCCTGCAACTGTGTTGTCTCCTGGTAGTCTGCGCTGTCCTGTCCTTGAATCCCTGTGACGATCTCCTCAGGGATGATGGCTGCCACCATCTCCTCCATGTGGTCCAGGGCCTCCTGCGGTGCTGGACTCCCACCTCCAGTTTGCAGTGCTGCCTTCCTGTTCCTGGCCATCTTTTCTTTGGTCCTGTGCTTGTAGTCATGCCAGTGTTTCTTGCACTCAATGACTGTTCTACGTACTTCTGCCACACTGTTGATCGGTTGGTGCTGGTGTTCCGTCACCTCTTTCCTGCTCCTCTGCAGTGAACTAACATTTCCTTTTCTTCTTCTCCCTGTCCGGGGTCTTGTGTGGGTCCTCCTGGCTGATTCCTGGTCTGTTGTCATTTTCTTGGGGTCTGTGCAAGCATCTGGGATCCATTTTGGCTCTCCTTAGCACATTTTGATGTGTTTGTGCCACTTTTTGAGGCAATTGCGTCAAAAAAAGGCGCGTTTCCGGTTTGGGATGTCATAAACCGTCTCACAGCCATTTTTACTGCATTAACGTAATTTTTCTTTACGATGTGATACATTGGTTTGAGTTAAAAATAAATGACTCACACCTGTGGTTTGCGCTGCCGTGCGTCAAAGTATAAATTTGACACCCGCACAGCGCAAAGAAATGGCGTTAGCCGGCGGTTAAATTTTTTATGCAAAACTGCGTCAGTGCAGTTTTGCGTCAAAAAGTATAAATACGGCCCTAAATGCCCACCACGTAAACAGCTAGGACACCACTCATAAAAGTAGCTTGGGCTCCCACCGCTCTCATTGATATTCTATTTGCTTGTTGGAGGCATGATTCACAATGAACTGGAGTATAGGGTTTTGTTTGAAATGGAATTTGTCTCTATATATTCAGGGGAATTGATGGAGAGAGTGGATCATCCCCCTCTACTGAGACTAAAACATGCCTTTTATGTAATAGCCTATCTCTTATGTCAGTAACTGTCAACTTGTATAGTGATGGGCCATGCAAGTAACGGGGAACACCTGCAAAAGTTCCTGGTGGCATCAGCATCAACCAGAAACTGGTCAGTTTGAAGCTGGGCTAGAATGTGACTTCAATCAGCACTATTTCTTGACCTTTAAGATGTAGAAAGTTGGCTGAGGGTAAACTCCTCTGACCAGCAAAACCAGAACCTTCATTGGGTTCAGCTGCCAAATGGGGCTCTTGGGGAGAAGAATGTATGATATACATACTCTTCAACATGTGAGTAACTGCTGAGGAAGAAGCCACCTCTGCAGGAAAGCATCACTCTTCCAGGCTGAATCTACAGACTGAAACACAGTAATGCTAAAAAAATAAGCCCCCACAGTTACAAAAACTATTGAAAAATATCTTAACTTAAACTTATATCCAAGCATAATTTAAATATTTGATTACACAAAATCAAGTAATAAACAGTAAAAATTGCATCACAAAAGCACTAGAACCAAGACTGCCACAATCTACCGTAAACAACACAAAATGGAAAACAAGCCACAATATTATTGCAAAGTCATATTACAACAAAGACAAAATTCAATGTAAGTATGATAAATATAAAATAAAGCATCACCCCTAAAACAAATTAATAGCAAACCTTTTTTAAGTTTGAAAAATAGTCATTAAAATTGCACAAACAATTAAACTCCGATAATAAAAAAATGCTCTTTCTCAGCAGTACAACTAAACGGAGAATCATGAAAAGAATAAAAGAAACAGCCCTCCAATAAACACAACACAAAACCCGCCAACCTGAAAAAAAAAGAAATACCATAAATGTAGGTAAATAATGTAAACGTTATAAAAATATCATAATTTTGCAATAACATGTAGTAGGAATAAACATATCATATGTCAATAATTCTTTAATCAACAATGTCAAGAACTGTAAGTGGAATAAATCACAAAAGGAGAAACTACTATTAAGGTATAGGAGATACATGTATTGCAAAGAAAGCACTTCTAGTGAAAAATGCATGAAATCTTTCTCCAGTGCTTGCATTGGCAGGTCCATCACTAAAGAAGATATTGTTAGGTTTTGAGGGAACATAATCATCCTCTGAAAGTGATGCAAATTCAAGTTATGAACATCCTACAGGACTTAGAGAAGCAAGCACAAGCTCACAAGATCCCACCAGGACTACAGTAGTAGAACTGCATAGAAAAACTAGCACCAGACATTAAGAAGATCCCCCCACATTTTAACAATAACACATGCAAAAGAAGATTTTTACTACATGGCAGTGAAAATAACTACAAAAGAATCATTGTTTTACAAAATTGCCTCCTGTTAAACTATTCTTGCCCCATATCCTCCATGATAGGTAATCCAATTATGCAGGTATTAGAGTCCTATGCCTAATTTCTTTGCATGATAATTAATGCAGTTTGCAAGGATCTCATAAGCCCTGGGGAAGGCCAATGAACCATTTGGGAAATAGACACATTTGAAGTATGTAGGCACAATTGATACAGATGTATGAAAAATTGCTTTTCAGAAAGCACCCCATTTAACCACCCTACAAATAAAAAATAACTATTACAGGTATACTCTGAGACATTTTTATCATTTTCCTGGATCACTGCTTATATTCAGAAAAATATATTTTGAATTCTCAACAATTGGTTAAATCATCTAATTGGTGTCAACCTGCTCAGATGGGGAGAAAATGGCAATGAAGAAACATGCTATGAGAATGGTGGATGTGGTGCCTTCACCCAATATCTTTTGCTACTTATTATGTGACTCGAGATGAGTAACTGGGGCTCCAGATGAGAACCCACACACCTTTCAAGTTTTAGTGGCCGTTCAAATTTCATATGCCAAGGTGGAATGTCTACAATAGTGCCATCTCTCAAGAAGTATTAACTGAGAATACAGTGAAAGAGTGGCAAATTCCTTACAAGAAACTCTTAGAAGAAACCAACCACATTTTTTAGCAGAAAATCTGTAATTATTTACCAATAAACTGTTGATTCCACTTTGAAATAATAGCCGGAACATCACCAGAAAATAACATAAACTACAAATTAAATTTAAAAAATCCACCAGCAACCTAAACAATTTTCTGAATAATAAATTATTCATTCATTTCTTGTGTCACTTTGCGTAAAAATTCTAAATAAAGCAAAACTAGTAACATTAGAAAATAGATTAAAAATAGACTTACGTTTATCAAAGAAAAGCAACAAAGACCAGCAAACCTGCAGAGTCTCCCATACCGCCACCCCCACCTAGCTAGCGTCATTTTCCATGGCGATATCCCACTCTTTGCGCCAGATTACGCCATTCCATAAATTTGGTGCCCGGCTGGTGTCCTGGAATGGAGCAAGCCGGCGCTATACTTTTTAACATAAAACTGTGCAAACGCAGTTCTGCATCAAAGAGTATAAATCTGGGCCTTAGTATTTTTTTCTACTCTATTTAACCATATTAAGGAAAGTGTTGGACTTTGAGAAAACAGATTTACTATCCTCAATTCAAAATTACCAACATTGTCAAAATCGTTGGACTTTGGGGGTGTTGTAAATACTATTCCCACTCCAAAGTTAGCATTAGAGAGAAGGGTTGGAATGTACGCTAGATTACAATTAGTTGTAAACAATAGTAAAAAATTCAATCCTAGGTTTAAAGTTGAGGTTCACATTACAAATGTATTATAATTTCAGGATTGTTACAATGTACAGTTAGTACTATGAACAGTTAAATACATATGACATCAAAGGCAGTCAGCACGCTTAATGTCCCTTTGAAATTTATAAAGGCTGGTAAACACAGTATCTCCCAAACACAGGAACCAGAACATCCGATGAATTTACAAATTGTTAATGTTAAATAGCTATTATTCAGTGTCACAAATAGAAAGTACTGAAAAGCAATAGTATATGCACAAGATAAGAGTAATCATTGTCTTATAATTAATTCTGCATCTGAAGGGCACCAAGATTTGAAGAAAAGATTAAATATGTATTAAACATGTATACCCAATGTTTGATGTGTGACTCCAACACACACCCAAAATAAAATGTTTCTGAATTTTCCACGTTGAATGACTTGTCATGGTCTAAACACCATATGGTATAATTTATGCTTCATACTTACAAACTATGTACATAAAAAAAGAAAGTAAAACTTATTTTTTTTTAATCCTAAAAACAACACCACAACAGTTTCAATGTAAAGCTACTGACCATCTAAAAAATAAAAGTTAAATTAAAAGAGGATTACAATATTTATTTTAAATTGAAATGAAACAAAATTCCCAATGTTATTCACTTTAAAGAATACAATATTATTACTTATTCAAACTGTAAATACAACATTCCAATACCAAATGTAACACTATTACATTAATTATTTAAAAAACATTATAAACAATTAAGTTGAAATGGCTTAAAAATATACAGCTATAAAACATGTATTTGATATTTATGTACACTTATAACAACTTAAATAAAAACAAACATTTACATTAAAAAATATTATCAAATGCAATACTTAACAAACTGTAACAAAAACAGTGAAAAACATTAAAAACACTACCCATTGTAGTCTCATAAAAATGTTACAATCCTGTCGTGAAATATTTACTAACAAAATGACATACATAACATAACATAAACTTTCTAAATAGTAGAATACATTTTTCATGAAATAATAAACATATCATAAACAATATCTTATACAATAATTTTAAAAAACTCAATATTAATCAAAACAATACAAAAAATAATAAAATAGCACAAATTCCAGGTAGCAGAATAATAATCCCTATGACAAAATATTCCATGATATACAACATCACAACATTACTGAAATGGTAATGAAGTCTGATGATATTTCTGCCAATATTAAAGTAGAACACCATAAAAACGATTTCTTAAGTTTAAAAGCCTCATTATCAGTTTGGCGGTCCCACCACAGGACCGCCAAAGTCATAGGGAGGGATTCACCACTATAGTGGTGCTTCCCCACCAGTGTATTACAATGTTCCCACTGGGGTCACCGGCAGGAACATTATAATACACGTTCCCACTGGGCTGATTGGCAGGAACAGTGTTAGGATATTGGTCTCAGCTCCTTTAAGGGAGCCAAGGCCAATATCATAACACTCCAGCACCATCAGAATGCACACTGGCTGCAGACAGTGCGCATTCCGAGTGTGCTGGGCAGGGGAGGCCCTGCACTGCCCTGGGCATGGGCAGTACAGGGGTCCCCGGTGGTCCCAAAGGCTGGCTTTCCACCAGCCATTTCATGGTGGGGTCCCTGACGTGAAAAGGCTGGCAGAAAGAGGTGTTGTAATCAGCGCCACCTTAGCTGGTTGCAAGCCTGACCACTGTCATGCCGTCGGGAAGCATGTTTCCGGGGGGGGGGGGGTGTTTCTCCAGTGGGTCCGCCTACAAGTGTTGTAATTGGGCAGTTAGACCACCAAAATTACAGTGGTCCGACCGTCAACACAAGTATGGCTGCCCTCTAACTGCCACACTCGTAATGAGGCCTCAGGTTTTGTTAAAAGTGAAAATGATATGTCAAAAAGCAAATTGTCTAATTTATAAGACCTGATCTAACCGTAAGCCTTAGACATATCTCTCTTAAGCACCAATGAGTTAGAGTACTGTCTACCAAATTCCAGATGAATCTCACAGTATTAATAATTAACTAAATAGCTGTTCATAAAATGATCCATGGGTTTAGTTCACACATATTTCCATTGGCAAACTGCATAAATAACGGATGGCATACAATAGATCTCTCATCATGCAGTGGTTGTTCATTCTCCAGTTCTTGGTGCTTTTTGGATGCTGCCTAAATGGAGTTTGGGGAGTTGTAGATTTTTCTGCTAATTTATACCTTTGAGAGCACATAATAACTCATTTATACAGAGTCATTATTGCCATAGAGTTGCTGTTCGAAACTCAACACATTTTTGGTGATCTTTTCACCCAATGCAATGGCAATTGAGTTTGAAGAATGCAAAAAAAAGTTGGTAATTTTAGGATTTGCAGATCACATCACCTTTTAGCACCAAGCAATGTACTTTCACAATTAGACGGGGTGCCCAATGTGCTTTTGGTCAATGTGCTTTTGGTCATTTTTTTCCACTTGAAAAACACTTTTCATGTGTCACAGAAAGTACTAAACAGCTCAGATTTCTTTTTTTGCCAATCGGTGTGGCATCCACATTTAATTTGGAACTGACTCGCGGATACTCTTCACCACAGTGAGAAAGCAATATATAAACCATATCTGACTGGGTGATTAAAGTTTTGAGAAGAATTAAAATACATTGTGCTTTTGGCAATTTATCATATTTTAATTAGGATCCAATATGCAGTTATACCCATTTATATGTATGCATTGACAATGTCTCACCATTTGCTGATGTGATATTTGTAATTGTCACAGAAATGTATTTTTTCTTTAACACTATTTACATAAAAATGACTCGAACAGTTGTTGCATTGAAATAAGAGGATTTATTTGTTAACAAGCATAAACCCTAAGAATGTATTTTTTTAAGATGATATAGGCTTCCTAAAACAATGTAGGAGTGGCTCTATATAACCTAGGCCCCGTTGTACATAGAGGTCACATATACTGATCACAAATTGTGCATTAAAGTTTTATCACCTACCTGCGAAAATTGAATTTTCCTGTTCAAAGCATTTTTTGCTATCTTGCATCAGCTGGAACTCATCCAATGGCTTTAAGACTTCGAGAGGACTTTGCCACACACAGCCTTCAACCTTGCCCCGCTAGAGGATTTTAGCTTCCATTTGAAAGACTAAGGGCATTACTACGAGCTTGGTGGGAGTTAGGAGGTTTCCGCCAGTCAGCCTGGTGGAAAGAGTGTGGCAGCTTTGGCCTCGGTTCCTCAGGGAGCCGATGCCAATACTATTGCATGGAGGGTGCCCCCAGCACGATCACAATCACCATCGCCATAGCAGACAGTGAGGACTCCAAGGGTACTGGGCACGGGTACACTGCACTGCCCATGACATAATCATGTGCTGTTCAGGGACCACATGTCGACCCAGCGCTGCCCTTCTGCCAGTCTTTTCATGGCGAGGACTTTGCCATGTAAAGGCTGTTAGAAAGGGAATTTGTGATCAGCATGGTTGTATTGAACTCGAGGCTGCCTTGGCTGGCCATGACTTTGACCGCTGCCAACCTTTCGGTATCCATGATCCTAGTGGTAGCAGCTGTCTCCTGGTGGTCCAACCATCAGGGTCCCAATCTGGTGATCAGACCACCAGGACTGCAGTTGCTCAACCGCCACATCGAGTTTGGCAGTTGCAAGACCGCCAAACTTGAAAATAGGCCCTAAGTCAGAAGATAAAATCTTTGACCAGGATGACCCACTCGGTTTATCTAACCTTTGCTCCATCATGACCCAAGCTCTATTCCATCACAGACATTTGCCATTAGCTTGCTGCCAACTGCTAAGTATGACTTCTGATTACTGCTTTATTTTTTGTATGCAACATTTGCACTTGAAATTTTAAAAAAAAATATTTCTCTGGTTTTCCTTTATGATTTTCCAACATTGTTGTGTCACCATTTTGAATTCAAATATTCTCTATGTTTTAGAAATTGGTTTCTCGGGTTTTGCGATTTTTTTGTTTGTTGCATTTTGATTTTTTAAATTGTTTTGTTACTGCTAAATACATAACAAATTTTTCTTAATTTAGGCTGGTCTATGCCATAGCTCAGAGGGTCGAGTTCAGGTTTATTTATTTAACTTATGTGCTGTACTTGACAAGATTTTCGACATGAGAAAGACTTGTATCCTCTCCAACTATTAATCCATTTTCTTAAAACCACCATCCCTGTGTTTACAATCTCTATGTGAACACATGTGCTTTTGTTTTTTTATTAAGCCAGTAGACCTTAAATTAACTGGTGCATCTTTAAAGAAATGTTTCAAAGTTAGGAATGCATTAGAGGGAAGGAGCAGACAATGATCCGCACATGCTGTCCAATCAAATTCTACAAAGTGAAGCTGTCTTGAAGTGGCAGCTTCTCCTTTGTGAATTAGTTATCATCTTTGAGGTGTTGGTATTTGTTCAGTGGTTTGCAATTGCAGTTACAAACCATTGATTGACCATCTAGCCATCATCCACACCCAGGAATTTTGAACGGGATTCACTGGAATGTCCTTCACTGGTTCTCCTTCTTCCTTTATTTTCACACTTGTTTGCTCACTTGAGCAGTGGGCTCCTCCCGGTCCCATAAGATCCCTATAACCTATTGAGTGCCCCTTCTATCATCTTTAACATCTACATGAAGTGTGGCTTTACCAACAGATAACCACATCAAGATTCACAAATATGCCAATTATACATAAATATTTTTTTAAAGTCTCCTCTGCTTCAGACATCCAGCCCCTCAAACACTGATCATATCTGGACCTGGATGTTCCACATCTTCTTGAAGCCAGCCCAACTCAACCAAGACCGAGATCTTGCTATTATCCAATAATAACAAGCAGCAATTAGGGAAAATTGGTTTCAACAACATTGTGAGAAATCTGTTCAACCCATTTATTATTCCCAGACTTTTCTATTATTAGAGAAACAGAACTATTATTCTTCTGTGAGTGAGTCATTCTACCTGAGCCTCACTCACTGTAAGCCCCATTACAATGGGTTAGGAGTGCAAAAAACATGTGCACACCTTTTAATATAAGGTCTGTTGCTGTGCTAGTGTAAGAGACTCTGGGTTGGTAGCACATGAACATGCGCATACAATTGTGAGCACATGTGTACAGACTAAGCATGCAAGACTACCATCTCACTCCCCCTGGTATCAGCATTCAAGTAGCCTGTTGCAGAAGAGACCTTTCTTGTAAAGGTGTTGACCTGTGCAGGCCTTTAACAATGAGTGGGCTACACCAGTGCCAATATGTACATCTTGAGTTTTTCCACTGAAATATATAGGGAAAATTTATACTTTTTTTGCGCCGAATTTGTGTCATTTTTTTACGCAAATTTGGTGCAAAACTAACTTCATAGTTATACTTTGGCACTAGATCCGTCTAGTGCCAAATTTATGGTGTTAAAGTCATTTTTTTGACATGGAAAGCTATTTGCGTCAATGAGATCCAAAGTAGGCGTTCCAGTGCAAAAAATTACTCTATGGCCTTAGCGCCACATTTATCCCCCATGCACAAATCATGCACGGGAGGTAGGAGGGGTCAAAAAATGGTGCAAAGCTTGCTTTGCACCATATTTTAAGTCCTGGGTAAGGGCAGGCGTTAGGGGACCTGTGGGCCTATTTCCATGGCAGAACACCATGGATTAAGCCCACTAGTGCCCTCACCAGACCCCAGGGACACCCGCACCAGAGGGACAGCGGAGGATGGGGACCCCATCCCAGGCAAGTATAGGTAAGTACAGGTAAGTATTTTTCTTTAATGTGAAAATGGGCCCCCTACATGGCACTACGTGAAAAGGCCATGCCGAGGGGACCCTGGTCCTCTGTGTTGGCAATTGGGGTGGTGGGCATGACTTCTGTCTTTTCTAAGAAAGGAGTCATGTGGTATGGAAGGTTTTGCATCAGATAATGACTCTAGGCAGGTTAGAGTAATGTTTTTCACTCCAACCTGCCTAGTGTCATTTTTTGGTTCAAAACCTCCTTCTTCCCACCTGACTAACGTAATTTTTTTTACGCTAGCCCACCCTTTGCACCAGCTTGCACCCTTCCATAAATATGGTGCCCGGCTGGTGCTCAGAAATGGTGCAAGCTGGTGCCAAAATTTTGGTGCAAAACTGCGTTAGTGCTGGTTTGCACCAAAAAGTATAAATCAGGGACAAAGAGTGCTTACGGTATTATAGAGTATGGAAGAAATCTGCACCAAAATACAGTTTTGCTTGCTCTAGTTAGGCATAGAAATGAGCATGGAACACAAAAGGTATGGTAAATCAGGTTACCAATGCAGATCTGACTTTAATTTGACAGTGTCTGCACTTTTATAGCCCTTCAAGATTTATCATTTCTCTGGGACTCAACTCCTGATTAGAGTCAGGTCTTTGCATCATTGATACAGGATTCCCTTGATATTCTGTGGATTGGTCCTTCAGGTGTGTGACCTCCACAGGAGGAAGCCTCTGATTTCCACTGACTCAAGTTCTTTACAAGTGGCCAAACAAGGCAGTGGCACCTTGAGGTGGTAGGCAGGGATGACACTCTGCCTTGGGGTACTGCTGAGGGAGATCCCGGGACCAAGAGAAGTACCAGGTGCTTAGACAGAAGACAAGTCATTTGAAAGGAGGAAGCACAGCAAAAACCAAGCACATTGGTGAAAACAAAACCTCAGACACTAGGATTCTGAGCATTAGTAGTCCGGATGGCTAGAGCTGGTCACCAGGAGAAAAGGTGACCAAAAAGTCAAAATTGGCCTGGCTGACCAAAGAAATCAAGGAAGGAAGATCAGTCCCTTCAAGGAACTAAGATCCCATGGGTTGAGTGTAGCATCCCCTGCTGGGTTCCTTGAAGGCTCCCTGAAAAAGCTTAAGGCCCCTAGGAAAGACAAAATTGGCTGCAGGGAGGAGGGGTATGCATAGGCTCCTTTATTTCTTAACTGTTCTTTGGATCCCCCTGTCTCTTGGTGAACGACGCATACAAAGAACACGGGCTGCTCTGATTCCTCCTGGCTACACAAGCTATTCTGATTCCTTCTTTCTGCAGAGTATCACCTGGCGCCTGCCTCCACTCCATTCACATGTGTGTGGGGAGAGCATGAGAGGCCCAATATATTAAACCCTGACCATGCTGACTGCGGGCTGGAAGAGAAGAGACTTCATGTTGTCTTGATGGCAGGTCAAGAAGCAGAGGTAGGAGGAAAGAGGATGCCATCTCCTCACAATTACAGTTGTGTCTGCTGTGGCTCCTATCTTGGCTGGACAAGAGTGAACCCTCCTGGAGGCCCCAGAGACCAGCACATTTTTGGTGCCTCAAAGAACGAGCACGGGTACCAGGCCTTTAAAAAAAAAAAACTGAATGAGAGGAGGTGACATAATTACAAGGGAGAAAAGAAAAGGATTTTGTTGCAGTCCAAGGCTGCATGTAAACAATTGTCAGGAGGCAAATGTTCCTCATTGGAATCAGGAGTGCGTGGCACCATATGTACCGATGACTATCTTGAAGGCAGATGTAGAACTAGTGTGCCCCTTCCTGAAGACTTTGCTTGGCTTAAGAACTTTTGGAGAAGTAGTATTATGATACAGTACCTATTAAGAAAACCATACTTACCTTGGAATTCACAGGGTCCTTAGCATCCTTCCTCTCATCAGACTGTGTCTCTCACCGTGTGTTCCTTTAGTTCCCAAGGCATCACAAAGATACCTAAAATCTTCTGGAAAGGCATTGCTCCATCACTACATGGAGATAGGAAGAGAAAAGGTAAGGCAAAACGTTTATCTTTCCTTGTTCACAAAGCCATTTCAGGAAGTTCATCTTTAAAAGGTTGGTGCACTGATAAATGTATAATAAATATAATTATGCAGTTGAATGCAAAGCTTATTGCTCTTCAAAAGATAGTAACCTGATATAAGGAAATGCCTCCTTGGCATGGTTACTCCCCTGACAATTTGCCTTTTGTTGATGCCAGTTATGATTGAAAGTGTGCTGAGACCTTGCTAACCAGACCCCAGAACCAGTGTTCCTTTCCCTAAACTGTACCTTTGGTCCCACAATTGGATCAGCCCTGGCACCCAGTTAAGTCCCTTTTAAATGGTACCCCAGGTACCAAGGGCCCTGATGCCAGGGAATGTCTCTGAGGACTGCAGCATGTCTTATGCCACCCTGGGGACCCCTCGATCAGCACATGCACACTGCCTCATAGCTTGTGTGTGCTGGTGGGGAGAAAATGACTAAGTCGACATGGCACTCCCCTCAGAGTGCCATGTCCACCTCATACTGCCTGTTGCATAAATAAGTCAACCCTCTGGCAGGCCTTACAGCCCTAAGGCAGGGTGCACTATACCACAGGTGAGGGCATATGTACATGAGCACTATGCCCCTACATTGTCTAAGCAAAACCTTAGACATTGTAAGTGCAGAGTAGCCATAAAGATTATATGGTCTGGGAGTTTGTCAAACACAAACTCCACAGTTCCATAATGGCTACATTGAAATCTGGGAAGTTTGGTATCAAATTTCTCTGCACAATAAATGCACACTGATGCCAGTGTGGGATTTATTGTAAAATGCACCCAGAGGGCATTTTATAGATGCCCCCTGAATACCAATCCGACTCCTAGTGTTAGGCTGACCAGTTTCTGCCAGCCTGCCACAACCAGGCAAGCTTCTGGCCACATGGGGAGATTGCCTTTGTCACTCTGTGGCCAGGAACAAAGCCTGTACTGGGTGGAGGTGCTTCTCACCTTCCCCTGCAGGAACTGTAACACCTGACGGTAAGTCTCAAAGGCTCATGGCTTTTGTTACAGCACCCCAGGGCATCTCAGCTAGTGGAGATGCCCGTCCTTCTGGCCACTGTCCCCTCTTTTGGTGGCAAGGCTGGAGGAGGCAATTAGGACTGCCCCTAATGTCACCTGAGGTGAGGGGCCCCTGCCTTTAAAAGTACTCCATTTTGAGATTGGAGGATTCCCCCAATAGGATTAGGGATGTGCCCCCCTCCCCTCAGGGAGGAGGCACAAAGAGGGTGTAGCCACCCTCCAAGACAGTAGCCATTGGCTACTGCCCTCCTGACCTGAACACACCCCTAAATCTAGTATTAGGGGCTCCCCTGAAACAAGGAAATCAGAAGAAGGACTGCTGACCTGAAAGCCCTGCAGAGACGACGGAGACGACAACTGACTTGGCCCCAGCCCTACCGGCCTGTCTCCCGACTTAAAGAACCTGCACAGCGACGCATCTGACAGGGACCAGCGACCTCTGAAGCCTCAGCGGACTGTCCTGAATCGAAGTACTAAGAAACTTCCGAGAACAGTGGCAATGTTCACCAACAGCAACATTTTTGCAACAAAGAAGCAACTTTTAAAGAACTCACTGTTCCAGCCTGAAGCATGAGACTTCACACTCTGCACCCAACCCCCCCAGCTCGAGCTCCATAGAACCAACACAACAGAGAGGACTCCCAGGCAACTGTGACCTCGTGAGTAACCTGAGACGACCCCCCCTGCACTCCCATAGCGACGCATGCAGAGAGGATCCAGAGGATCCCCCCGACCGCGAGTGCCTGGAACAAAGACCCCGACACCTGGACCAAGCATTGCACCCGCAGCCCCCAGGACCAGAAGGAACCGAACTCCAGCGCAGGAGTGACCATCAGGCAACCCTCTGTCTAGCCCAGTTGGTGGTTGGCCCAAGAAGCCCCCCTGTGCCCTGCCTGCACCGCTAGAGTGACCCCCGGGTCCCTCCATTGATTCCTATTGAAAACCCGACGCCTGCTAAGCACACTGCACCCGGCCGCCCCTGTGCCGCTGAGGGTGTGTTTTGTTTGCCTGTTTCTGTCCCCCCCAGTGCTCTACAAAACCCCCTTGGTCTGCCCTCCGAAGACGCAGGTACTTACCTGTTGGCAGACTGGAACCGGAGCACCCCTGTTCTCTACAGGCGCCAATGTATTTTGGGCCCTCCTTTGACCTCTGTACCTGACTGGCTCTGTGTTACTGGTGCGGTGACTTTGGGGTTGCCTTGAACCCCCAACGGTGGGCTGCCTATGCCCAGGAAACAGAACTTGTAAGTGTTTTACTTACCTCAGAAACTTAACCTTACTTACCTCCCCCAGGAACTGTTGATTTTTGCAGTGTCCACTTTTAAAATAGCTTATTGCCATTTTAACTAAAACTGTGTATGTTAATGCTCTAATTCAAAGTTCCTTACTTACCTGTGTGGAGTACCTTGCATTTTATGTATTTACTTCAAATCTTGAATCTTGTGGTTCTAGAATAAATTGAGAAAATATATTTTTCTAAATAAAAACTATTGGCCTGGAGTTAAGTCTTTGAGTGTGTGTTCCTCATATGTTGCCTGTGTGTACAACAAATGCTTAGCAATACCCTCTGATAATCCTACTGCTCAACCACACTACCACAAAATAGAGCATTAGAATTATCTAATTTTGCCACTATCCTATCTCTAAGGGGAACCCTTGGACTCTGTGCACACTATCTCTTACTTTGAGATGGTATATATAGAGCTAACTTCGTACACCTGAAGTGACAAGGTTTAGAGAACTGATGGCTGTTTCCAATCTGTGAAATCAACCCAGGGAAACAAAAAGACTATTTTAAGACCATAAATATGTTGGTAAATCATCTTACGAAAGGAATGAAGTGCTTCTTCTGCTAATTAAGGGATATTTGGACATAGGAATACTAGGGTGAGAATAGTTACATTAATAACAGAATGTGTAATTTGGATAATTGTGACAGACATGCATGAGTGACTGTTGTTTGTGCTTCAAAACATTAGGTTTCATTCCACTATGAAACAGATTCTTCAATAACCTGCATGGTCACAACCAGTTTCCAACACTGCACAAGGGGAGTTGGCCCAGAACACCCCAACAATCAGAATACCAGCCCTTCTCTTCTCAATACCAACCCCATTTCTCAGGGAGCAATTACTGGTGGACTCATGTCGCTCCTGCAAAAAATCCTGAGTTTCAGATGAGCGAGTTTTGATGTTGCACGTTGGTGATTAATTAGGGTGAGGTAAATAGGAAAATGTTGGACTTGGCCCTTTCTGCATGGTGATCCCCAGACTTTTTGCCTTTTATCCTTCACTTTTTGCTGAATTGTTTTTTATTGGCTTTGGGACTCTGTGCACTTTACCACTGCTATCCAGTGCTAAAGTAGTTGTGCTCACTTCTTAAAACATGTTGAATTGGCTTATCCCCAATTGTCATATTTAACTTACTTATAAGTCCCTGATAAAGTGGCACTACATGTGCACAGGACCTGTAAATTAAATGCTAGGAGTGTGAATACCACACTGATTGTGCTGTCTATTTAAGTTACCCTTTAAACTTCTCTCAGGCCTACCACTCCAGAGTCTGTGTGTGCAGTTTTAAACTGCCAATTCGACCTAGCAAAATAAACCTTCAACAGGGACCAAACCTTCCTTTTTAATACTAACTCGACCTCTAGAGTAGGCCCTAGACAGCGTGGAGGGCAGGGTGTAATGTGTTTAGAGAGTAGAACTTTTTTTTAAGTATTACATGTTCTGGTATTGAAAACCTCTTAAATTTGTTTTTCACTACTGGAAGGCGTAAACCTCCCATAGGATAACATTGAAGTTGCCTTATTACATTTTCTAAATGTAATTTTCAAATAGGACAGGGTGATAAGTTCATATTTGGAGTCTCTGGAATCAAAATTTAAAATCCTCATATATGGTGAAGTCAGATTTTAAATTGCAACTCTGAAAATGCCACTTTTAGAAAGCTGCATTTTCTTGCCTAAGCCACCTAGGGCCAGATGTAGGAAGGTCAGAATTTGCGATTCTGAAAATGCGAGTTGGTGTGATTCGCAATTTCTGAATCGCAAATCCTGATGCAGAACAGTGTCTCAGACACCGTCTGCGAATCACTATGGGGTCGCAAAGACCAACCTCATTTATATTAATGAGGTGGGTCGCATTTTGCGACCCCATAGCGATTCCCTGCACTCACAGGGATGGTGGCCTGTTGAAGACAGCAGCCCTCCATGTCTGTGACTGCTTTTTAAATAAAGCAGTTGTTTAATTTTATTTTGCTGCCAGTTTTCCTTAAAGGAAAACGAGTTGCAAAATAAAAAAAATAACGAAACCATTTGGTTTCGTTTTTTCAGAGTAGGCAGTGGTCCATGAGACCACTGCCTGCTCTGAAAAAACATTTTGGGCAACATTCACAAAGGGGAAGAGGTCCCATGGGGACCCCTTCCCTTTTGCAAATGGGTTACCACCAGTGTGAGACTGGTGGTAACTGCGAATTGCTTTGCGACCGCATTCGCGGTCACAAAGCAATTTAGCATCGCGATGCGAGTCGCAAATAGGAAGGGGACAACCCTTCCTATTTGCGATTCGCATTCAAAATTTGCGAGTCGGTACCGACTCGCAAATTGTGAATGTGCATCGAGGTGAGCATTTTGCATGGCGCAAACTGCGATTTTCGCAGTTTCCACCATGCAAAATGCTTGCTACATTTGGCCCCTAGTGCCTATAGCCTTTCTCTGGTCACAAAACTAGATGTAGCTGACAGTTGAGCTTTGTCTAGTCCTCCTAGACAGCCACACACAATAAAGTGCTTAGGTGTACCTGGATGGGCCATCACTGGCAGGATTTGGAGAAAGGAGCTGGGCACAGCCTCACTTGAACCTGAATAGGCTGTATCCTGTCTCCACACATAGGGCTGCAGAACCCCTATAGTGAGTCTGAAGCCAGAACAGGGAAGGCAGGATGCATCTAGAACCGTTTCCCCTACTTCTAAGGCACAACTGAGTATAAAGAAGGACCTCTGACACCAACTCTTTAATGCACCAGTGGACCTGTGGATACTCTGCCAGGAAGAAGGACTGCTGTGCTGCTACAAAGAATGCCATTCTACTTGAATGTTGTGTTGACCTGCTACCCTCCTGGCTGGACCTAAAACCTAATTGTGGATCCAGGAACCCAGAGTGATTTTAAGGGCTAGTCTGCTGGCCTCTTGAACTTGAGTCTCTTGGACATAAATCATTCCTGAACAGCTCCTGGACCAGGCTGCAGTGAGTTCCTTTCCCTCAACTGGTGCCTTTCAGGCCTTGGACGTTTTCTGTGGCTCATAGGCCCTTTATGTCAATCTTTTGGGCTCATCACAGCCATGTACTGGCCCAATGCCACTTTTAACCACTCTCTTCAAAAATCAGCACAAACCACCACCAGCTCAATTCTTTACAAAGCAAGCATTGATCACCTGTGGAGGACTGCCCCCGAGAAGCTCCCACCATCCCCATCCGCAGCACCCTGCCTGCTCTTAGCGCCATGCTGACCACCACCAGAAATGCTCTGCTTGCTCCCTGTGACCCTCTCCAATGCAAACAGGACTCTTGGCTCAAAACTTGAGAATGTAAAACCTCTTCAACTGTATCCTGCCAGTGTTCCATCGTGGTCAGCCTGAACTTCTTACTTTGATCTGGTCCAGCGTGACCAGATAGCGGGGGTTGGCGATTTATGCTTTTAAGCAATATTTTGCAGTTTATTCTTTAAAACATCATAACTCCAGTTGTACTGATTTCTTATATTAGTCTTTTTTATTTATTTAATTAAGCTCTATTTTCCTAACTTGGCATGGGACCGTTTTGGGTGCTGTTTTCATTGTTTTACTGTTGCACACATGCTTTACACATAGCCTTTAAGTTAAGCATGACTGCTCTGTGCCAAGCTACCAGATGGTTGAGCACAAGTTAATTTGAAATTTGCTTGTGTCTTACCCTAACTGGAATTGTGGTTCTTGCTTGGCCAGGGCTCACCTCCCAGTCAACCAACAACTCAGTTTCTTACAACAAATATAACTGTTTGCATGATGAATAACCCCTTTGACCTAATCTGTGTCCTGCACCAATGTACCAAACCCTTAAAGTTGTGCCTTAACAACAGACTCTTTGCTTCTATAGTAACATATTCAATATTTGCATGACCCTTTGATTATTATCTGGTAACTTCAAGTTATGAACTCAAGCAGCTTGCTTAAGGAGGTCAGGAAAAGGAAAGTCTCATTGAAATAAAGGTATTGTGTTACTGGTCAGCTGAATGTTATTACTACTTATGATTGGGGTTGACTGGTTTGAGTCATTTTGATGAACGCTCTGTAACCAAGTCAACCTTAGCTTAATGCAGAGCAGAGAGTAATGTTATTATTGTTTTTTTCAGCTATAACGATGTACTGTATGCAGTTAATGATTTAGAAACCTTAATACGTCCTTGTGAGTCAAGAGGCATTAAGTACCTATAAGCTGACAGCATATGTAGTGTGACCCATCTCAAATCCCCTTTCTCACTTCTTCATTGACAGTGCTGAGGACCGTTGCAATGTTCTCATTGTTGTTGATGGGCAAGGAGGCTGGTTGGATTTTTATCAGTCCTGCAGGAACATTCCTGGATCTACAGGTTAGCGGTAACTTGAGTTTGACAGACAACAGGCTTTGTATCGACTGTAGCCAATGAATCTGACAGCTAGATAGACCAAGATAAAGTGAATGGCAATAATCTAGGCCTGACTCTGTTTTTTTTTGGATCCCAGCTAAAAGCACAATAGCAGGAAGAAAAGGAGGACCTTTTTAGGACTCTTAACTAGAAATAGGAGGAATGAACAATAGCAAATTGGGGAGAGAGAGAAAGAGAGAGAGAGAGAGCGAGAGAGATCATGATGAAGACCATACCCCAAAATATGTACTGCTGAAACTGGTTATAGATATGTGCCCAGAGTGGGTTGGTCCCAATTGGTGGACCTGATGGAAGGAGGGCAACAGTTGAGACTCAAGCTGCCTCAGTTTTAGGGTGTTGTCAATAATCCAATCAGCCACTGTCAGCAGTCAGTTACAGAAGCTGGACTGGGAGAGTTTAGAATTGTCATCCAGTCTAATATTTAGCTTCTGTCATCAGGGTATTTCATGAATGATAAGCCAAGCAGTTGAATACGCATGGTCAAAGGAAGCACATAAAGATTAAGGCCAAGATTTATCGAGCATTTGTGTTGTCCATGTGTCATACAAGGTGAAACAAAGGCTTCAGCAATGTTCACAAAGTCACACAAAGGGAGATTTGCACTGCCCTGTGTGGCTTTGCAAAGAAATGTAATGTAACCCAGCAGCTTGGACTAGGTGACGTTACATTTGAAGCTAGGAAACATTCCATGGGTGGAGCATGGGCCTTCCCATGCATCCAGCCATGGATTTTGGCACATTCTCAGATGTACTGAAGTTGGTAAGCCTGGGAATGCATAAAAAATTCTATGCCTTTGCCAGTGAAGCATAACAAGGAAAATTATCTTAATTTCTCCTCATCACTGTCTCTTTCTCTGCTTGATGCATTCTGCATTACACATAGAAACAACAACATGCCTCTAAGGATTGTGGTTGTTCAGGAAGGTTTGCCTTCCTGCACAAAAACAATATTGTCCGTAAAGTAGGCCCCTTGTACAATGGTGTAAGGATGCTTGCATTGGCACTAGGCAGCACACTGTGTGCCAGAGCAAGGAGAGAGCAGAAATGTGCCATATCTTTGTATATATGGAACATTTCTGCTCTCTCCCTTTCATGCAAAGCAGTGTAGAAATTGTGCTTGCTGCCCTGCATGTGTGAAAGATTGGTAAATATGCCTCTTAATAGGATGAGTTGCGAGATGATCTTTGTGATAAGGCGCAAAACAGAAAAGTGAACTGAGAGTGGAAATATGCTGGAGTAACACTCTGAAAACATCCATCCAAAGATTAAGCTAACCACTCAAGTGCCTTCTTTTATTGCAAGTCCCAGACTGTCTGTTGTTAATGACTGCATATGACACATCACCAAAGACTGCTGAATGATCTGGGAGGATCACAGCAGTAGTGTCATAGTGCCGCCCTGGTCTAAGTGCATCCTGATCTCAGCCAAAGCAACTACTAGTGTTACTTTGAAGCCAAAGAAATTCCAGAATCAGTCTGTCTGAAGTCCAGCACAAAACTGGAGCTGACAAAGGAGGGCAGATGTTCATCATTGACAGACTGAGGAACTGAAACCAGTCCTGCCAAAATGCACAAACCAATGCCAGCCGTGCCTCTCCTCACTCTACTGCTGTCTTCCATTCTTTCCTCTGTCTCGTCCTCCTCTCTGATCTCTCGCACTCCCCTATCCTTTTCTCCCACCTCTCATCTCTTTCAGTTGAAGTCCCCTGTGCCTGCTGCAATCAATCTCAAACAGTTTGAGAATTTAGCATAGGCACAACAGCCCCTGGTCACTCGATGTCCAATGGAATAAAACACCAGTTTATCCCTCCTGGTGATTTAAATCACATGCACATTACCTGTTGTGCAAAACAACACATTACAAAATTTACACCAGAATTAATCCAAAACAGGATTACCACACTAATGTAATCAATGCCTAAGTCAATAATGTGAAAAAACAAAATAAGAAGGACAAGACACCCTTTGTTCCAATCTTAGGTGGCCATTATGACTTTGATGGTCTTCCCTGAACACCGCCAAAGCCACGGGCGTCAGAAGACAGCCAGTGCTGGTGGTCTTCTACCTACAATATTACAGGTACTGCTAGATTTCTGCACACTTTGGGCGGAAATCCAGCAGTAGTCATGCTGGCAGCAGAGCGCCCTGCCAGAAGGACACTGCCCCCTGTACAATAATACGGCCTTGCAGTGTCCTGCCGGCAGGGTGCTGCCGGAGGTGGAAGCGCCCCTTCCTGGACCAGGTAAGTTAATCGTCTGACAGGGGAAGGGGGTGCAAGGGTGGGGGGGTGTTGTGTGTGCTTGTGTGAGTGTGTGTTGTCTGCGTGTGTGCATGAATGTGTGTATGCGTGGTTGTATGTGTGTCTGAATGTAGAAGTAAGTGCGTGTATGCATGTAAGTGTGTATGCGAGTATGATTGTTGTGGTGAATGTGTGTTTGTCTGTGTGTGAGTATGCGTGTTGAGATGGGTGTGACTATGCATGTTTGGATGGGTGTGAGCATGCTTGGTTGAATGCGTGTATGAGTGCTGCAGTAAATGCATGTATAGATGCGTGTGAGTGACTGCCTGTATGCGTGGTGCGTGTGGGTGTCTGTGTGCATGTCCATGTATGCGAGGAGGTTGGCGTTGTGTCTGGAGGGAGAGTGGGGGGAGGTGGGGTGATGGGGGTTAATTGCTTGCTGGGCGGTGGGGGAGTCGTCTACCCTTGTCAGGGAAGAAATTCCCTGTCACCGGTAGCCTTTATGACAGGGTTTTTGCGACAGTGCTACCGCCCCGGAAACCCTGGTGAAAAGGCAGCTCCTAATACCGCCCGCAGTCTTCTGGGGACCCCCAGGTCGGAGATACACATCTCCGCGCCATCAGCTCTGACCGCCATGGCGGTATGAGTGGTGATGCTGCAGAGACCATCCAGCCACATTCATAATGTGGCGGTCTTCACTGCCAGCCTGTTGGTGGTGAAACCTCCACCTTTGCCCTGGTGGTCAGGCAACCACCAAGGTCATAATGACCCTTTCAGTGTGGAACTGGATCTAGCAGACATATAGAACATGCACATCTAAGGACATCACTCAAACCCTAAGAGCCACATTACAAGGCTGGTGGTCCCACGAGCACCAGCCTTGCTGTGATGGTCAGACCACCACAATTGTGGCGGTCCAACTGCCATATTACCACTCTGGCTGGCAGACCCACCAAGGGACCGCCGTCCACGCCTGGAACTTGTTTCAAATGTGGTGATGGTGGCGGGAGTTGTAACCAGCCATGGCGGCGCTGAACTCAGCGCTGTCTGGCTGATTATAACTCAGCTTTCTGTCAGCCTTTCCATGGGGGGAAACCTGTCATGGAAATTTTGGTGGACAGCCAGTGAAGGGGGCCCCCCTGCTAAGCACCGTCAGAATGCTTTGCAGACATTGCGCATTCCAAGGGTTCTGGAGTGAAACGATATTGGCCTCGCAACCAATATTGTAGCACTGTTCCTGCCGGTCAGCCTGGCGGGAACATGTATTACAATGTTCCCGCCGGTCAGCCCAGTGGGAACATTGTAATACGCTCATGGGGAATGTCACCGCCGGTGGTGGTGGCGTCCTCCCCGTGGCTTTCACAGTCCTTTGGTGAGACGGCCAAGGTTGTAATCAGGCCCTAACATCTCCATTGTAATTAGCAGCATTGAAGGTTAAAATTAGAAATAAATTCTACCAATTTCTAGCCTAGATTTCTAGTAGGGCTGGCTTAATGTTAAGTTAACCAGAATACCAGTAAATGTGTCAAAGGTGCTAGAGGAGAAGCTCAATTCTGAGCCTATCAGTTCTGTTTAACCCCCTCCATCTTCCTTGGCTACCTCACCAACCTATTAACACCAATATTCTAATGAAAAATTTAAAATCTCAATTAAAAGTAACTTTTAGTATGATGTAACTGTCTGTCCTCTGTCCTGTCCAAAAATGCACCAGCTGTGCCTTGGTGCACAAATGCTGGAAATCAGTGGACTAAGTTGACCAGTATTGACAGTCTTGCTGTCTTGTCCACAGGTAAGACTATGGGGGTCATTACGACCCTGGCGGCAGGCGGTAAGGTGGCGGTAACACCGCCAACAGGCTGGCGGTGTACCGCCAGCAATTATGACTGTGGCAGAATTGCCACGGCCATACCGCCGGCCCCTCCAATATCCCGCCAGGATTCCGCCTGGCGGTCATAATCCCCAGGGCAGCGGTGACCGCCAGCCTGTCCGTGGCGGTACACACCGCCATTGAAAGGCTGGCGGTAAGGGGACTTGGGGTGCCCCTGGGGGCCCCTGCACTGCCCATGCACTTGGCATGGGCAGTGCAGGGGCCCCCAGGCATAGCCCCGTCGCGCATTTCACTGCCTGAATTTCGGGCAGTGAAATGCGCGACGGGTGCTACTCGACCCGCTGCACATCAGCATTGCCGCCGGCTCTATTACGAGCCGGCAGCAATATTGATGTGATATTTCCGCTGGGCCAGCGGACGGTAACACTGTTACCGTCCGCTGGCCCAGCGGAAATGTCATAATAGGGAGCCAGGAATACCGCCGGCAATGGCGGTATTCTGTCTCCCGCGGCCTCGGCGGCTTTTTACAAGACCGCCGAGGTCGTAATGACCCCCTATGTTCCAATCAGAAGCAAGATAGCTGAGGTACTGGCAATGAAGTTCCTTCGCTAGAGGCTTATAACGGAATTGCAATTGGCATTTCCCATTCTGTTTTTACTATTTCACAAAAACAAGGGCTAGTAAACAGAGAGCTAAATGCAGTAGACAGAGAGTGAGTCTCAGAGGATGACAGGCCACAGTTGGTAACAAAATCAGAAACGAGAAATGAGTTCCTTTTAAATATGTGTCCTATAGTGATGCTTCAACAAACATGCAGCCATGTCTCTCTTCCATCTTGGATTGAGCTCCTTTTCAATTTCTACTACTTAAAGTACTGGACAGCTGCACATTGACTGGGGAACAATGGCCCTTGATGCCCATAGCTGTTGCTTCCCTGCATTCTGTCTCTGAATAGATCCGGATCACTGACACAATATTGTGGTAAACAATATCGTTGACAACAATATTGTGTCAAAAATATTGTTTACTAAAATATTGTGCTCCTATACTTATAATGGTAAGTAAAAAAAAATTTAAAATATATTGTTGACACTATTATCGTCAAAAAATATAAATTAGTTTAACGTGCAAATATTAAGGCCCTCATTACGAGTTTGGTGGTCCGAGGACCGCCATGGTGGAGGTGGCGTTCACACTGCCACGGGCTCGGCGGAGCAGACCACCATATCATGACCATGGCGGTGTTCCGACCGGAACACAGCCAAGTCACCGCCAGTCTCACCCAGGCGGCCGGGCCACCACGACCAGCGGTGGGGATCTCCAGGCCGCCAGGTAGGATGTTACAGCTGACTATATTACAAGGTAACACACCACCAAGATATCTGCCGTGGTTGCGCCGTCATGAAAAGCCTGGTGGAAACGAACAACATAAAAGGGGACGCCCACCTTCAGGAATACAGGCATGTCTGCAGCCGCCATAGAACCCGAACTGGAAGTCGTCCCAATGCTCCTGCTGACCATACACCTCCACAACCAGCGACGGCAACAAAGACACCAACCGTAAGTACACCCGCCTAGCACACACTGGAGGGAAGGCCTTTAGTAGATACCCAAAGACAACACACACACCCGTCACGGCTAGCATGCACACACACAAACAAACACCCATACCAACACACACACACACTCGCACACAAACCACACACAACAAATCGTACATATGCAACACATACATCTGGAAGGAAAACCATAGCAAGTATATAACCCTTGACACCAAGGGGTTCCTGGTGCAGATATATTATAATGCAATCTTAATGAATATGGCAACTATGAACAACAGAGACCTACTTGCCAGTCCAACTCCAACGTCTGCCCCAGGCACACATGGCAATGTCCATTGCCTGAACTTGGCTCCTGACTCCTGTGGTTGGTCATTGGAGAGATGTTTGGGAGTGGAGAGAGAGGGAGTGGTTGTGAGGTGTGTACGATGAGGTGCCTTTGGTGCAGGTACAAGCGTTTATGTCATATGTGAGCTGTGTGTTGTGTGTGAGTGTGGGCGTTTAGGTGTAGTGGGAGGAGGGGGGAGGAGATGCATGAAGATGGCAGGATGGATATGTGAATGTATGTTGTGGTGGTGTCTGCAGGTGGGGTTGATGTGCTGCATGTGGGTGTGTTGACAGTTATGTTGAGTAGGCATGTGGTGTATGGGATGCCTGTATAGGGGTCTGCTATAGTGGTGAAGGTGGGAATGAGGGCTCTTGTGGCAGGATCTGGGAGTGATGATGTAGTGACTGCAGGAATGAGTGGTGCGGTGTCTATGAGGGGGAGGTGGTGGGAGAGTCTGTGTAGGGAGTGGATGTTGTTGGGTATGCATGTGTCTGTTGTGTGTGTGTTTTGTCGTGCCTGTGTTTGTCCTTGCTATCTGTGTCTGTTAGTGTGGATGCATGTTGGTAAGAAGATATGCCCTGGATGGGTGAGAGGAGAGGGCTGTGGGATTCAGAACAGGTAGCTGGAGGGGGGATGGAAAAGAGACTCTGGCTGCCGTCAATGAGGAGGCCAGAGACTGAAACGATCTCTGCAGGGCAGCCAGGGCACCGTGAATGCATTCCTGGTAGACTTTGGATTGCTGCATCTTTGATACCAGTCCCTGGATGGCATTCATGATGGTTGACTTCGCCTCAAAGCTGGGCCTCAGGAGGTCAATGCCTCAACAGGGCTGACTGGGACAGGGGCAGAGGTGCCTATGGTGAAGGAGATGCCCCCCCTCCTGGATAAGACAACACAGCAACTGGGTGGGGAGCAACAAGAGAGCGGTGCTGGTAAGGGGGGTGGCAGACAAGGATGGTGCTGGGATGGTCCCAGATGGGTCCACCACCGCCAGGGAGTGTCAATCGGAGGAGGAATCCGAAGATGTTGTCATTGATCCTGTCTCTCTAGTGGCACTCCCTCACCCTCCGTCCCACTAGTCCCCTCAGCTCTGCTAGTATCAGCCTTCTGGGTCCCGTGGGCTGTAGCTTCTTCACTCGCAGGTGCCCCTTTTCCTTCGCCTGATATTGCTGATGCAAACAAAGACAGAGGTGAGAGGGAGGGAGAGTGGCAGAGAAAGACAGGGTGCAATAGGTCAATACCAACCCTACATTCATACAGAGTAACAACATCATCATCTGCTGCTATGCCATGTCAGGGCATGCCTTCACCTATACATGATACAACAGTAGGACACTAGGGGGGAAACTACAGCAATGCTAAAGTAAACTGCTAATGGTGGCACAGTACCATTCATGTGCTTCATGAGGGTCACCCTAGTCACACATGACCAGTGCCTGGCACATCGTCATGGTCGTATATGGAGACATTTCCCATACTCCTTACTCATCAGAATCCTGCACTGGTAGGTAGCATGCCCGGTAATCCAATGACAAATAGCACAGTGACATATGGGCCCACTCTGCCTATCTACACATAGAGTACATGGCAGCTGAATGAGGACTCACTAATTACCTCTGTCATAGTGGTAGGCTGATACTAATGATGCTGATGTTAGGAGCTGGCCTCTTAAACCTTGTTGTGGGTGACCACACTAATACCAAATTTGAATGAAATGCCCTCATAAGTCACTGTCTGCATGGTATGGGCACACATCATTGAACAATCCTGCCAGAGTGGCTGATACTCATACTTGGCGTGCAACTGACAATCACCTACGCTACATTTTTTTACTAGTGGTTAACCCAAAGCCATACAGGCATAACATTATAACAGTGTCAGTGTGTACTTAGCCCCTTGTGGCTTTTGTCCTGCCCTCAAGCGCCCATCCTCCTCAGGGTAGACTGCCACCAAAATGTGGGCCTTTAGGAGGGCCAGGGTCCAACCGGCACTCCTGCCTCATTGGGAGGTTCTCCTGTTAAATATCTGTGGTCTTTCGGGCCCAGCATCTCTGGTCCTCCCACCTCTTTCTGCAGTCGGTGCTCCACCGGGCATGGACCCCCAGGTTCCGCACTTGCTTGGTGATGGCACTCCAAATCCCCTTCTTCTGATGGGCGCTGACCTGCATTGGAGACACAGACAAAGTCATGTAGAGTGGCATTACAGGGTCAGCAGAGGACATCACACATTTCATGACTGCACTCAGTGTCAGTACGCCACCAACGCTCAGACTCCTCAACCGTCTCCATGCATTCAGTCCATCTGTCCCATCCCAACGGCTTTCATCCTCACACACATCACAATCACACAGGAAAGGGACATGAGTTTAATCTGCTGATCTGGTGCCCAATACAAATGTTCACAAAGGGGTAGGGCCCCATCCACAAGCTTGTCCAGCTCTTCCTGGGTGAAGGATGTGACCCTCTCTCCTGCAGGACGTGGCATATTGGCTTCCAGAGTTAGAACACAGCAGGACACTTAGTGGAGGTCACGCCCACTGCATACATGACCGTCACCCCCGCGGTGATCACCATTGGTCCCAGTCTCCTATAGGCAACAATGTTATCCGATGAGGAGTTGCCCGGCGGATCTAACACCAGGTGAATGAGGTCACTTCCAACTGTCCTGTGCATGCAGGACAGGCGACTGCCATTTTACATGCAATAAGTGTATAGAAGATGAATTTTAGGTGTATCATGGATGATATAGAGTGACTACTCCATAGACTGACAATGTCCACACATTGCAAACATCAACTTTTGACTTCTCCGCTCTCCTATTCCCAGATAGGCTGCAATGGTGATGATGAGACATGCCCCTATGTACCAGCCCCTAGTCAACCTGGCTACCTGGGAAGAGAGGCACGTCATACAGACGTATCTTCTGAACCGTCGGACCATCATGGAGCTGTGTAGCCAGTGGAGCCTGATCTGTTGCCTGGCATACGTCATCCCCATGTCATCCCTCCCTTAGTACAGGTGTTGTCAGTTCTCCACTTCCTTGCCTCAGGGTCGTTTCAGATGAAAGTGGGCCTGGCAGCAGGGATGTCACAGCCGATGTTCAGCTATGTATTGAAGTATGTGTTGTGTGCTTTGCTCAAACATCTGTCCTGCTACATCAGGTTCCCTCATCGTGCAGATTTGGCCACTGTTAAGGTTGCCTTCTATGATTTGGCACATGTCCCTCATGTGATAGGGGACATAGATGACACCCATATTGCCTTGGTTCCACCCAGGATAAATGAACAAGTGTACAGGAACCAGAAAAACTTTTATTCCATAAATGTGCAGGTGGTGTGTCTCGCTGACTAATATATCTTGCAGTTTACGGCCAGGTTCCCTGGTTCTGTACATGACTCATACATTCTGTGGAACAGCAACCTCCCACGCATGATGGCACAACTACAGAGAGACCGGGCCTGGCTCATCGGTATGTGTCCAGTAGTACGTGTGCCTCTGGGATCTCATCTCTCTTGACACTGTGCCCTGTGTCCCCATCGGTATTGAGACGTGTCCTACCTTTGTGCACACAGATAACTCTGGGTACTCTAACCTTCCCTGGCTTCTGACACCTGTGAGATATCCGAAAACAGATGGTGAAAACCGTTTCAATGAGGTCGACGACAGGACGATGCGTGTCATCGAGAGGACCTTTGGCCTACTGAAGGCCAGATTCTGCTGCATACATGTATCGGGAGGTACCCTACTCTACAAACCATTTAAAGTCTGCCAGATGGTTGTTGTCTGCTGCATGCTATACAATCTTACCCTGAGGTGTCACATACCATTGCTGGCAGTAGAGGAGGTGGCAGCTGGACCAGTGGCTGATAAAGGTGAGATAGGGAGTGATGAGGAGGAAGATGAGGAGGATTCAGCTGACTCTAGAGCAGAGGTAATTCAACACTACTTCCCATCACAAACAGGTGTGTCATGTGTTCTGTATGTGGCCTGTACTCCGGTCTGCCTTGTGAGATAGCTCCTCCTAGTGTCTGTTACCAGTGGAGGTGTTAAGTGCAGCTCTCCCTCTGATTGGCTTGGGGGGGGGTACATTTTCCCCATCAGAGGAGGTGTTACCATTCAATTGTGAGCGCTATTTTAACTCTGCTGTTTTGTGGTATCACTAATGTTATGTATGTCCATGTGCCATGTTCCCTCTACTGCTTTGTCAACTGCAAATGTAATGCCAAATATTGTGGTGTAATCAGTATTGCTATTAATCCTCACAGTCCACAATGAAAATGTGTGACCAAACTGTTGCTTACGGTGGAGCATGCCTTTAGCTGAATTTTGTCAGCTGTGAGGGAAAGTACCATTGAGTATGGATGTCTTGGAAATGTAGATCTGACATGAGCATATTTATTGTGATTCCACCTGCCAAATCACACAAAGGATTGTGACATTGTACAGCATGTGTGATTAGTGGCCTACACTGACTCCTATTGTTATAGTTGTCCCTGTGTCAGTCTATTCGCAAAGCATTCACGTGGTGCAACTCTGGTACCTGCCTTGGCTGGTGGCTCTCTTGATACATGTATCCAGAATATGTCTGCTCTACCAGCAATCCTGCTGCATATTGCTCCCCTTTCTGTCTATCTCACAACATTTGCAGGGCAATGGTTTGACTGTAATGACATGTTATACACCAGAAGACCTTACATGTTACAGTAAAAACATATAGGCAGAAGCTGTGCTCCAAGGTGTTTAATGTTTTTCACAAGTGCAATGGGTGATGAGTGGAGTCATGGTTGGTGTAATGATCAGAGTAGTTGTCCCAGCTGTAGGTAGTCCAGGTCCAGTATCCCAGGGGCCATGGAATGATGGAGACATGACAGTGGGCAGTCAACAGGGTGTGACAGTGGCGGACAAGTGAGAATGTTCAGGAGAGGGTCTATTCCTGGCAGTGGTCTTGGTCTTGGCACCAGGTCCTGCAGGATGTTTGGATGGGCGTCCTCTCTTGCATGTGGGTTCCTGAGCTACAGGGGGAGGGATGCTGGTGGTCTGCAGATCCCATGGCATGGACTCCATTCCACTAGCTGCAGCAAAAGTGGAGGGCTCTGTTGGAATGTGGCTACTGGAAGGGGCCTGCTGGTGGGTGGAGGACACATGCAGGATGGTGGTCAGTTTCTTCAGTACCCCTGTAATGGAGGCCGCTGTGGCATTGAGGGTCTGCCACTGCTGCATGGCCTCCCTGTGGTATTCCCTCTACCGCTTCTGGTTCTCTTGGATGGTTGTGAGGATCTTGCCCATAGTGTCATTGGACTAGTTGTATGCTCCCAGGATTTGGGTGATGACCTCCTAGCCAGTCGTTTGTTGTGAATGCCCCATCCTTTGAACCACAGGTGCCCTCCCACTGCCCAGGCACTATGTGCCCAATCTCAGTTGCACTAGGACCTTCATCGCCTTGGGTGTGTGGGCTTGACTCTGGTCCCTTTACTGTGGGGCACACTGCTGACTGTCGTGTCCTTGAGATACAGGTTTGGGGATGAAGGGTTGGCTGTGCTGTGGTAGCCACATGGGTGGAGGACTCTGATGTGTCCAGGGTGGGGCTTGTGGCAGTGGACTGAACAGTTGTCCCAGAGGGGCCAGGCAATTTGAGAATTTCCAGATATCCAGTAGGGCCTTCATCCTGAGGAGAGCTGTCTGTCTCTGGCAACAGCTGCTGGGTGGCAGTGGCAGCGGGACCTGTGGATGGAAAGGGAGGGTGTTACATTGTGGAGATGTAATTGTTCCTAACATCGTCTGATGCATGGGGTAACTTGACTTGCTTCCCAGTGATGAAAATGACAGCAGCATTGTGACATATTGTGGAATTGTATCCATTTTCCATTGTGGGTTGTGGATTGTGGATAGCATTTCTGTCACTGCCATGTGTTGGCACGCAGTGCAAGCATCCAGTTGGTGTGGCATGTGCTATGGTTTTCCGTGCAGGTGTTCCACTGTGAAGTGGAACTATGATTTTCTGATGTGTAGGGAGTGATGCATTTTGGGAGTTGTGGTGCTTGGCATCATGATTGGTATCTGCGCATGAGGGAGGGATTGTGTGGGAATAGTGGCAGTGGGGTGGGGTGGCATGCAGGGGAGGGCGTGGGGTGAAGGGTGTGTGCAGAAGTGTGAGATGGGGTGGATTAGGGAGTAATGGGTAGTAGGGAAGCATGCTGTCCAGGAGTAGTTGGTGCTTGGGGACTGTTGTTGGCTTACCAGAGTTGAGTCCTCCAATGATTCCAGTCAGGCTCTCTGGATGCATGAAGTCAAAGCACTTCTCCTCACACGATGTGAACTCTGGGGAGGAGTGGGGGCCCACCTTCAGTCTTGTTGATGGTAATCTGGTGCCTGGATGTCATGGAACGCACATTCCTCCTGAGGTTGTTCCACCTCTTCGTGATGTCCTCCCTTGTGCGTGGATGGTTGCCCAATGAGTTGACCCTGTCAACGATTGTAGGAAAGTACCCTCTTTCTTGGCACGGTTACCCCCAGTTTTCTGCCTGTTGTGAGTATGTTTGATTGTGTCTACTGGGTTCTTGCTAACCAGGACCCCAGTAGTTTTGCTCTCGCCTCTCAATTGTACCTTTTTCTTCCCACAATTGTCATACTGGCCCCCCCATGTAAGTCCCTAGTATATGGTACCTAGGTACCCAGGGCATTGGGATTCCGAGGGATCCCTTTGGGCTGCAGCAGTTATTCTACCACCCATAGGGAGCACTTGCAAAGGGTTATGCAGGCCTGGCATTTACAGCCTGAGTGAAACGGGTACATGCACCCGTTTCTCTACAGGTCACTACAAGTCACCCCTAGGGTAGGCCTTCTCAACCAAGAGGGCAGGGTGCAGGTACCTGTGTGTGAGGGCACCCCTGCACTAGTAGAGGTACCCCCACAAACTCCAGATCCATTTTTCTTGACTTTGTGAGTGCGGGGATGGCATTTTACGTGTGTACTGGACATAGGTCACTACGTATGTCCAGCTACATAATGGTGACAAAAAAATTTCAGAATCATACCCGAATACTGTTGCAAGTATTGGAAGTATGATTCCATACACTCTGGGGTATCCTTAGCAGGCCTCCAGAATTGCTACCACCAGTCTTACAGGGTTTTCCAGGCAGCCCAGCTGCTGCCACCCCTCTGACAGGGTTCTGCCCTCCTGCTGCTTGATCTGATCAATCCCAGCATGGCAGAACAAAGGATTTCCCTTGGGAGAGAGAGGTAACACCCTCTCCCTTTGGAAATAGGTGTGACTGGCTTGGGAGAGGTAGCCTCCCCAATCCACTGGTTTGCTTTGAAGGGCACATTTGATGCTCTCCATGCATAAACCAGACCATACCAGTTCAGGGACCCCAAGGCCCTGCTCATGCATGAAACTGGACAATGGAAAGGGGAGTGACCTCTCCCCTGTTCATCACCACCCTATGAGTGGTTCCTAGAGCTCCTCCAGAGGGTCCCTGGGTTCTGCCATCTTGATTCCAAAGTTGGCAGGGAACTCTGGGAGCATCTGAGTGGCCAGGACAGGCAGATGACATCAGAGTACCCTCCTGATTGGTGCTTACCTGGTTAGGTGACCAGTCCCCCTTTCAGGGCTATTTAGGGTCTCTCTCTTAGATGGGTCCTCAGATGTGGCTTGCAAGATTCCAGCAGGACTCATGTGCAACCTCTGCTTTGACTTCTGCCCTCCGGGAACACGACTGGAACTTCCAAGACCCGACAAGCTGCTTCCAAGGTGAAAGGACTCTTCAGCAACATTGTTTCCAGGGCTCCTGCCAGCTTTGCAACAGTTTCTTTGCTGTGCATCCTCAGAAGACTGCAACTTTTCAGCCTGCACAAGAAGAAGAATGAATCTCCCTTGGAGTGAAAGAGTTACTCCCCTGCAGCCTCAGGCACCTACAACAAGCAACGACCAGCTGCTTGGATCCCCTCTACTGCTGAGCTGCATGGATCCTGTATCACGGGTGGTGGTCCAGAGTAGTCCTCTTGGTCCTTTCTGCCAGCTGTCCAACTTTGGTGAAGGTAAACCTTTGCTTTACCATGTAGGACAGCACCCCCATGCACCGCGTCTCTTGCGGCTGCCAGGGCTTGTTTGAATCTCCTCCAAGGGATCTTCAGGCGACGTGTAGCTCCAGCTGTAGGAGGCTGGCCTGGCTTATAGTGGGTACCTGATGGTACTTACACCTTGTGCCAGGTCCAGTTATCCCTTATTAGTAGATTAGTAGTGTTCTAGCAGCTTAGGCTGATAGAGGTAGCTATAGCAGAGCAGTATAGGTTGAACTAGGAGACATACAAAGCTCCTACTATACCAATTATATCATATAGCACTATATCACAAGGAAACACAAAACTCAGAGTTACTAAAAATAAAGGTACTTTATTTTAGTGACAATATGGCAATAGTATCTCAGAGGATATACTCCCTTAGGAGGTAAGTAATATACACAAAATATACACACAAACCAAAATCAGGTAAGTAAACAGTTAGAAAAGTAGTGCAAACACTGTAGAACACAATAGGATGCAGTAGGAGACAATAGGCCTAGGGGCAACACAAGCCATATACTCCAAAAGAGGAATGCGAACCACAAATGGACCCCAGACCTAGTGTAGTGTGTAGAGGGTCGCTGGGAGTGTAAGAAAACACTAAGGGTGTCCAAGATACCCCACCCTAAGACCCTGAAAAGTAGGAGTAAATATATCCTACTACCCCAGAAAGACAGTAAAGTCAAGATAGGCGATTCTGCAAAGGCAACAACTGACTGCAAAGCACTGAAGATGGATTCCTGGAACTGAGGACCTGCAAAGGAAGGGGACCAAGCCCAAGAGTCACGCAAGTGTCCAGGGGGGGCAGGAGCCCACTAAAGCCCGGATGAAGGTGCAAAAGGCCTGCCTCCGGGTAGAAGACCCGAAGATTCTGCAACAACGAAAGGTGCCAGGAACTTCTCCTTTAGTCAGAAGATGTCCCACGGTGTACTGGAGGATGCAGAGTTGTTTCCACGCAGAAAGACCACAAACAAGCCTTGCTAGCTGCAAGAGTCACGGTTAAAGATTATGGGTGCTGCGAGGGCCCAGGAAGGACCAGGAGGTCGCCCCCTTGGAGGAGGGGACAGAGGGGCACTCAGCAACAGAGAGAGCCCATGCAGAAGCAGGCAGCACCCGCAGAAGCACTTGAACAGGCATTCAAGAACTCTGAGCATGGCGGTCATCCCAACACAACAAAAGAGGGTCCCATGAAGCCGGTGGTCAACTCAATGAGTTGAGCAATGCAGGACAGAGTGCTGGGGACCTGGGCTGTTCTGTGCACAAAGGAATCCTTGCAAAACTGCACAGAAGCCCTAGCAGCTGCAGATCACGCAGTACACAGGATTACTGTCTGGCGTGGGGAGGTAAGGACTCACCTTCACCAAATTTGGACAGAAGGACCACTGGACTGTCGGGGTCACTTGGATCCAGCTCCTGTGTTCCAGGGACAATGCTCATCAAGATGAGAGGGGAACCAGAGGACGGGTGATGCAGAAGTTTGGTGCCTGCGTTAGCAGGGGGAAGATTCAGTCGACCCACGGGAGATTTCTTCTTGGCTTCCAGTGCAGGGTGAAGGCAGACAGCCCTCAGAGCATGCACCACCAGGAAACAGTAGAGAAAGCCGGCAGGATTAGGTGCTACAATGTTGCTGGTAGTCTTCTTGCTACTTTGTTGCGGTTTTGCAGGCGTCATGGAGCAGTCAGCGGTCGATCCTTGGCAGAAGTTAAAGAGAGAGATGCAGAGGAACTCTGGTGAGCTCTTGCATTTGTTATCTGAAGAGAAACCCACAGGAGAGACCCTAAATAGCCCTCAGAGGAGGATTGGCTACCTAACCAGGTAAGAGCCTATCAGGAGGGGTCTCTGACGTGACCTGCTGGCACTGGCCATTCAGAGGCTTCCATTGTGCCATCACACCTCTGCATTCAAGATGGCAGAGGTCTGGGACACACTGGAGGAGCTCTGGGCACCACCCTTGGGGTGGTGATGGACAGGGGAGTGGTCTCTCCCCTTTCCTTTGTTCCTTTTCGCGCCAGAGCAGGGGCTGGGGGATCCGTGAACTGGTGTAGACTGGCTTATGCAAAGAGGGCACTATCTGTGCCCTTCAAAGCATTTCCAGAGGCTGGGGGAGGTTACTCCTCCCAGCCCTTAACACCTATTTCCAAAGGGAGAGGGCGTAACTCCCTCTCTCAGAGGAAATCCTTTGTTCTGCCTTCCTGGGACTGGGCTTCCTAGACCCCAGGAGGGCAGAAACCTGTCTGTGGGTTGGCAGCAGCAGTAGCTGCAGAGAAAGCCCCAGAGAGCTAGTTTTACAGTACTCAGGGTCCATGCTGGAGCCCCGGGGATGCATGGGATTGGCACCCCAATAACAGATTTGGCATGGGGGGACAGTATTGACCTATATGTAGTGCACACGTGTAATGGTGTCCCTGCACTCACAAAGTCTGGGGAAATTGCCCTGAACAATGTGGGAGCACCTTGGCCAGTGCCAGGGTGCCCTCACACTTAGTAACTTTGCACCTAACCTTCGCTAGGTGAGGGTTAGACATATAGGTGACTTATAAGTTACTGAAGTGCAGTGTAAAATGGCTGTGAAATAACCTGGATGTTATTTCACTCTGGCTGCAGTGGCAGTCCTGTGTAAGAATTGTCTGAGCTCCCTATGGGTGGCAAAAGAAATGCAGCCCATAGGGATCTACTGGAACCCCAATACCCTGTGCACCTAGATACCATATACTAGGGAATTATAAGGGTGTTCCAGTGTGCCAATCAGAATTGGTGAAAATGGTCACTAGCCTGCAGTGACAATTTTAAAAGCAGAGAGAGCATAAACACTGAGGTTCTGGTTAGCAGAGCCTCAGTGATACAGTTAGGCACCACACAGGGAACACATTTAAGCCACAAACTATGAGCACTGGGGTCCTGGCTAGCAGGATCCCAGTGACACATATCAAACACACTGACAACATAGGGTTTCCACTATGAGCACTGGGGTCCTGGCTAGCAGGATCCCAGTGAGACAGTAAAAACATCCTGATATATACTCACAAACAGGCCAAAAGTGTGGGTAACAAGGCTAGAAAGAGGCTACCTTCCTACACCAGCCTCCAGCACTTCATCCTGCAAAGCACAGCCTCCTGCATGGTTCTCCTGTGGTGTGGGATCCCCTTTTGTAGGTCTTCTTTTGTGACTGCTGTGACCCCATCCTGTGGGACTCCTGTGGATGGTGTCTCTGCTCCTGTAGACTCTCTGCAATGCCAAGGGTCCCCTGTGACTCCCCCTCCTGGGTTGTGTTGTCCTGTTGTAGTTTTTGAGTCTTGCTGTAAGCAAGACTGCTGATTGAAGGATGACAGTACTTATGTTTGTAGGCTACTATGCCAATCCTACAAGTTGCAACTGTCGTCCCAACCCTTCTAGATTACAAGCAGCACCTCACCAAAAACCAAAGCGAGGTGATTTGTGGCAGTCTTCACGCATGGACTCAAGAGTGCAACATCTCAGGGAGTGTCATGGTTAAACGAAGATTACCCCTTTCTGACATGAACAACATGTCTCAGTCATAGACAGGCAATGAAAGAGATGCAGTAAGGTTTTCAATAGGTTTTATTAACGAGACTGCAATCTACAAAGAGTAGCATGGGCTGAAATGATTAGGATAATAAACAGTGCAAGAAACAGAATTGTGAGGATGAGAGTAATTTGTACAAAGACCTCCACCATCTTGTAATAACATAAAATGGCATGAGATATGATATATGTCCTAATACCCTTACATGATTAACCTAACTCCTAACCTAATGAGAGCTAGGTGTGAGAAACCTGATCTGCCAATGTGGTATCCATGAGAAGAGCCCCCCAACCCTCGTTACCTTGGAATGAGGTCTCTAGTTCAGTTCGGACCTCTGACGTAGGACTGTTCCCAAACAATAGATGACAAGACATGATTGGGGCAGCAATTACCTAAGCAATTCCCTTGAAAGCACTAAGGGGCTCATTCTGAGCCCGGCGGGCGGCGGGAGCCGCCCGGCGGGCGGCGGGAGCCGCCCGCCTGGAGGGAGCCGCCAAATGACCGCACCGGCCATTCAGACATTTCCTCTAGGCCTGCGGGCGCTCTCCAAAAGAGCGCCCGCCGGCCCAGAGGAAATGCCCCTGCAACGAGGACGCCGGTTCAGAATTGAGCCGGCGTAGTTGCAGGGGTGGGACGGGTGCAGTTTGCACCCGTCGCGTATTTCAGTGTCTGCATTGCAGACACTGAAATACACAGTGGGGCCCTCTTACGGGGGCCCCTGCAGTGCCCATGCCATTGGCATGGGCACTGCAGGGGCCCCGCGGCACCCCCTACCGCCATCCTGTTCCTGGCGGGAGACCCGCCAGGAACAGGATGGCGGTAGGGGGTGTCAGAATCCCCATGGCGGCGGAGCGCGCTCCGCCGCCATGGAGGATTCCCCCGAGCAGCGGGAAGTCGGCGGGAGACCGCCGACTTTCCGCTTCTGACCGCGGCTGAACCGCCGCGTCAGAATGCTCGTGGGAGCACCGGCAGCCTGTTGGCGGTGCTCCCGTGGTCGGTGGACCTGGCGGCCACCGGCCGCCAGGGTCAGAATGACCCCCTAAGTGGGAAAGTACCTTATGTGAATACCTACATCTGATCTATCTCTGGCGCTGATAGTGACGCCTTAGCAGAGTGCCACTGACAGCATAAAACTAAAACATTGTCCTAATTAAAAACAAGGCAGCCATCTTGGTGAGATATAATTAAATAATTGCGCTAAAATAGAGCAAGCTAAGTAGATTAAAAGTCACTGGGTGACAGGGGCACAGGTCTGCAAGCTAGAAAGCTAAACTAACTCCTGCTTCCCAATAAAACAAGATAGGGTTCACTACACTCCTGGGCCTTGCTGGCCCCCGGCAGCATCTCTTTTCCACTAACTGCAAGTTTGCCATTGCCAAGGCTTGTTGTTAGAAATCCTGCACTGACACCCATCTGCAATCTTCCTTCCGGCGTGGGACATCTCTGCATCCATCAGGAACTCTTCTCCGGCTCCAGGACTGCAGTGCTGACCTGTTCTTCATTACTGTCGACCAACTCCTCTATACACAGCTGGGTGGTCCTCTTTCTTCAGGAGTCCACCACTGGGTTTCTTGCAGTCTTCTCTGGGTGTCTTCTTTTTATTCTTTTCTTCACTTTGGATGGGTTGGGGAAAATCCAGTGTTTTACTCCTGCATTCCAGGTCGCTGGGTGGTACTATGTTACTTACTTTTGTGGTTTTCTAGTACTCCCAGCTCCCTCTACACATTTTACTTACCTAGGTGGGGGCACCTTGTTCGCATTCCATTTTTTTAGAATATGGTTTGTGCCCCCCATGGACTCTATTGGTAATTACTGTCTGCACTGTTTTCTAACCTTTTCGATGCCTGTTTCTGATTGCTAGTGTATATATTTAGTATATGACTTACCTCCTAAGGGTGGGTCACCTGTCTAATATTTTATTTTTGTACAAATGAGTGCTTTCTTTCATGTGTGTAAGTGCTGTGTGACTACAGTGGTATTGCATGAGCTTTACATGTCTTCTACATAAGCCTTGGCTGCTCATCCACGGCTACCCCTAGAGAGCTTGGCTTCTAGACACTGCCTACACTTCACTAAGAGGGGATACCTGGACCTGGTATAAGGTGTAAGTACCTCAGGTATCCTCCACAACCCAGGCTTCCTACAAAGATCCTCTGCCATAACTCAATTTTCCTGGCTATCGAGGTTTGCTGGACCTGATCTCTGAGCAGTGGTGGCTCTACCCTGATGATTTCATCTACCATGACTCTCAACTCATCAACTGTGAAACGTGGGTGCTTCTGCTGGGACATTGTGTTTGTGTTGTGGGTGGGGGTTGTGTGTGTCCGGTGCAGTGTAGGGTGGATGGTGGGGTGGGGGTGGTTTGTTGTGTGTGCTGGTTGTATCTGGTGTATGTGGGCAATGACGATGTGTGAATTGTGTTGCGGGTGCAGTTATGTGTTGTGTGATGGTTGGGAAGTGTGCGGGTGCCTGTGGTATCGACCTGCAGTGTACTCCGTTGGTGTGCTCCTCGATGTCTCTGTTGGTAGTCGTGGTTGCAAAGGATTGTGGGGGGATGTGGCGGTATGTTTTGTAGTGCAGTGTGCAGGTCTGTGTGGTGTGTGTCAGGTGTGGAGTATTCAGACTGTGCAATGTGGTGTCAGGTTCTGCTGGAGGTGACTTTTTTGACCGTGGCAATTTGCACCACCAATGGTTTTCTGGCGTGCAATGACCGTCGTGCTGATTTGTGGTCCATAATATGGTGGATGGGGTGTTGTCTGCATGGCGGTACTAGTGGTGGGACCATCTCTCTCCCCACCTTTGTGAGCCTGGCAGTTTGGGATTTGTGGCTGAATTTGGGCCGCCTTCAGTTTATGACTCGTAATATGGCGGTCACTATGCTGCCATCACTGGCGGTCTTTTGGTGGCCGGTAGCACGGCGGTCTTGCCAAAAGACCACCAAACTCATAACGAGGGCATAACTATTTTAAAATATGGATGCAATATTTAGAAATGCAATACATTGTAAATGAAATATTTCTTAATAATATTTAATATTAAATGCATATATATCTATATAAACACACATATGTATGTAGTTATACCATCTTGATGGTCTGAGATATTAAATCAGTCCTTCAGGCAATCAGTTAATTAATCACAAATACTTCGAATTTGGTCCACTGTTGTCATGAAGAAAAGGAAAATGTAAAATAATTCTTCAACCAGACGTCAAATCATCAATGTAAGAAATAGATTACAGTTTTAGCATAAGGAAGAATAAATGTTGAGATATTCATCAACCAGATGTGGAATGAAAGTAAAAAAACTACAAAAATAGCTAACACGTCTTTTGCAACTTGGTTGCCTCTTCAGGGCTGTCAAGAAATAAAACCTGACTATTTGAGCTGAAAAAAACATGAATCCTAAGTTGACTTTTGTGTTTTGTTTATCCACCTTTTGTAACAGAAATGTACTTGAAGGCAACCCAAATGTGTGACCTCACTTGTTGATGGATGTATGTATGTGTATATATATATATATATATATATATATATATATATATATATATATATATATATATATATATATATATATATTACCTAGTGGTGGTCACCAATGGGTAGTTATAACTAGGAGCTAGTGTCTATTGAAAAAAAGCAGTTTTTTCCTTGACTAAACCTTTGGCGTCATTTGACAAAGCTTCACAAGATTTTCTATATTAGATTTTGAAAAGCGAAAGAGCCAGAACTACTGGATAGGATTACACCAATTTTATCAGAAAAGTAGCTCTTGGACCAGAAAGTTCCTTTTTTGTTCTTTGGTGTAAATCCATTCTGCAGTTTTTGAGAAATTAAAGAAAATCCAAATTTGTGTATATAGGAATGCGAAGGCTCTGCAAACCCTCCTGATCTTGTGCTGAGATTTGATTGGCTGCCAACACTTCAACAAGGAGTGCTGGCAGCCATATTTGGACTCGGCTACAGCTGAGGCCAAGAACAAACATTTTAAAACTAAAGGGGCTAAGGTAGGTACACCCTGACACCTTAGCTCTGGTGCTGGGGTCCTAGACGGGACAACCCCCCAAGCTAAAAAGCATTTTTTTAAAAAATTTCACCACGTGTCACAGTGGGTTCGTGGATACAGCAAAAATTCAAAATAAAAAACAAGCGTGGACTGCCACGCTTGTTAATTCTGAAGCCCCCTGGGTGGGCCAAGTCCCAGAGGCATTGCCATTTTAATGCAGGGGGGCTACCTGGCTCCACGGCAGCCCCAGGGACCACCACCTCCCCAGGGATTTTAAGAAAATGGATGTTGGGGGGCCACCTGGACCCTCTCGGAGCCCTGGTGACCACCATCTCACCAGGGCTATTACCAAAATGGATGCGGGGGTGCCCAGCCCCTCCGCAGCCTTGGGGACTGCCCCCTCCGCAGCCTTGGGGACTGCCACCTTCCCGGGGCTTTTACCAAATGTAATGCAGCCCCAGGGACCAACATTTCCCTGGGACTTTAAATAAATTAAACACCATTTCCTGGTCCCCCCGGCCCCATGGACCGCCACCTCCTTGGGGCATTTTCAAAATGTAACTGGAGCTGTCTGGCCCCTGCTGTATCCCCGGGTCTGTCACCTCCCCGAGCCTTTAAATAAATTAAATCCCGGGTCTGCCCCACAGCCCCAGGGACGACCCCCGAGCCTTCAATAAAACAATGAAGGTGGTCTGTTTTGGGTGCCCAGCCCCAGGGACCACCACCTCCCCGGGGCTATTTGAATGGTGGAGGTGGCCAGTTCTTAACATTGCACATGGTCCAGTGGACACTATGTGCCCCAAGGGGTGGCGTAATGCAGAGCTGTTCACATCTGCCACACTATACATGCTCTGACCTTGGATAGCTCATGCCACATGATTACCACCCTCTACATGGCGCTCATTCTAACCCTGCCAGATCATGCAGGAGCATGTACCGGATGGGATGCAGTATTACTGAAACCCCTCATGAAAAAATCTTGGTCCCACACTCTACAAATTGTGAAGGATGTTGTCCGGCAACCCTAGATTTCGCTTCACACAATTCAATTATGTACAGCACATCTACCACCCTCCCCCCCAGTGCATCAAACATAGGTATCCAGTCCTGACCTCTAAGATGCTGAATTCTACCATATAATGTGGGACTGCCTGCCACTATAACCAGTATGGTAAATGATTACCACCCCAATGACCAAACTGACAGAACACACTTTTGAGTCCATTCCTGAATCCTGCTTACTGGGACTACCCACCTGCATGAAAGGTAACAGACACCTTCACAAATTCATATATCTTGCCTTTGTCCTATTGAGAAACAGAGAGCCATTGGAAGGCACCAGCTGTTCCCGATCTCCAGCGTTACCTGTCCACACTATTGACATGGATGTGGACAGAGAGTCCAAAACCCTGTGACTTTTCTGCATTGGGGAGACACTAGAACTGGTGGAGAATGCAGGTAAACCTTCTTGCTTCATGTAGAAGCCAAAAACAATTTACACCCACATGAACCACACTACCCTACTGCACCCTTGAATTTATTCATTGGTAGGCCTCTTGCCTTGCAAAGCACTGCAGCACCATTCCTCCATCACATGACCCATTAACCTACATTAATGCTACAACAAGGCTCACACAAGCCTCGGGCCATGGACCCCTTGGCACACATCACTGGTGATGATTGGATGATGTCCCACTTGTGCCGATCGATGATGTCCCCTGCCCATTTGCTACTTCTGGCAGGACGCCCATTCTGGCGACAGTCCCTCTACACACAGCTCATGCAATTCACTTCAACATGTCCACAGTTTAAGTAGACTCCAAAGTTGCATTCATTTTTGAATAATTGTTCAATTGTTTATGTGTTTATCATACTGACTCAAAACACTGGTATGTGACGACAGCTGTGATGATACATCAAGTTGATACCCCATACATCATTCCCTGGAAAACAATGATATGCTTATATTTGCACCTGTCAGCAGTACTGTACCACGAGTATAAAAATCAATAAAATCAATAAAACACATGGAAAATAAAAAACACATATATTGCATACAGTGTTCATTCTGTATACAACTGTTCAGAGAAAGCCTAGTTCTTAAATATATTGAACTTCTATTCCAAAATGAAAGCCCTTATACAGACAGCTTTTATGTATATTGAACCCTAACAATCACTGAACCTAAAATTGCAAATGAAGTTGATAAAACTAGAAAACTTGGTACTCTAAACAGTCTTACCTCTTTGGAGATAGTTTACTCTGTGCCACACTGTTTGCAGTCACGAGAAATACACTACTGAGTATTAAAAGGTATCTACTCAAAACAGTGTACACTCTGTGTATCACTTGGCAAAAAAATACACTATTTGCTTAGAATAAGCCACGTTAGTTGGTGGCAAGGATTATACTACCTGCAGTCTCCATACCGTGTTGAAAACTTTACAGATACTCTATCTTCAGAATGCAAAACAAGGACATCCACATAGCTTAATACTTGGTGCACACAGTTTTCTATGATACAAAGAAATGATCATGCTGAGACGATTCTGTCTAATAAGACAAGGCTGTTTACAACACTTAGGCCCTCATTTTAACCGTAGCGGTCTTTTGACCGTCAGGGTTAATGTAGCGGTATCACTGCCAACAGGCTGGCGGTGTATACCACCACATTATGAGTATGGCGGGTTGGCCGCAGCCAACCCACCACATCACCACTCATACCGCCATGGTGGTATGAACCGCCGGGCCGGAGATGTGCATCTTCGACCCAGCGGTCCACACATGACCGCCAGCGGTATAATGAGCCGGCCTACTGCCATGGTTTTCCCGGTGGTACCACTGCCACTAAAACCATGGCAGGAGGGCTACAGGTGATAGGGAATTCCTTCCCTGTCACCGATAGAAGGCTCCTCCACCCCCCCAGCAATCACCTAACCACCCCAACCCCCCGAACTCCCACCCCTCCTAGAATCACAGCACCCCCAGCCCCCCGCAATCATGCACACCCACAACCACGTGCACAACGCATGAACCCATGCAGCACCACTTCCAAACACGTTTTCACTCACACTCATCCATACACGTATTCACCCACACGCACTCTCATGCAGACACACTGACATGCTGACCCGGACTCACTGTAACATTAATACCCATTCACTCACATGCATACAATCAAGCATATGCTACAACACTCCCAGACTCATACACACACGCACATATTCATACTCACATGTAGACACCACAAACTCACACACAACACCCCCACCTGTGACGCCGCGAGGACCTGCAGTGCCCCACTTGCAGACCATGGTCAGATCGGCGGTCCAAGTCCTGGACAGCCGTTTCTGCCGGGGGCCGTGTTTTGAGCCGCGTTTCAGGCTGCTGCCTATTTTTCGGTCCATAGCGTGACCAATCAATCTTTCTTCGGCTGCTTCGCGCTGCGCCCGCTTTTTGCCCTTATAATCTCTCTTACCTATTCTTTCTACCTTTTTTCTTTTTTCTTGTTTTCTCTTTCTTTATGGTTTTCCTCTTAGCCATGTTTTCTTCGTCCCAGGAGTCTGTGTTTCCTTCCCTGAATGCTTTGCTTCCTCTTTTACACCATGGCTATTTTTCCATTCATTCAAATGTGGCTTTTCCCAATTCAAGATGGTGTCTTTGGAACTTCCTGCGTGTCTCTTCCTGTTTTCCAGTATATAAGCACAGTTGGTCTTCTGTTCCTTGCGTTGCGAACACTTCCATTCTGGTGGTGCTCCTTGCTCCTGTTTCCGGTGATTTTTGGACTTCTCCTTTTTTTTCTTGGCTGCAGTATTGCTGTTTCCAGTTTACATTACGCTTATCTTTTTTCTTACCTCCTTTCCAGGAGTTCCTTGCGTCTGAGGTTTTTCCCAGGACTGGGTTTTTTCCTTTGGGACTCCTTCTGGAGGTCACTGTCTGCCTGGTGTTACTCTATCAGCAGCACCGTGGCTACTGGAAAGGGTCGCCCTTACTTTGGTCAGTCCAGAACCAGCAAGAGACCAGGTGGTGCCTCGAGACTGACAAACAATTGCGGTAAGAAGCATTCAGATCATGACAGATTGCAAAGCCAAAAGAATTCACGTTGCCCTGGAACCATGGACGTCCAACCTGATGATGTCGTGGAAACTGTGCAGTCTATGCTTCATACTATACAACAACAGACACAGGAATTACAACTGCGTACCGAGAACACTGCTCTTAGGCAAGCATTGGTGTCCCGGTCTAGTGATGTACCTGCTATTTCTGTTTCCACGCTTCGTTATACTGGAGATCCAAACACGTTAAAGGAATTTCTGGAATCCTTAACGGTATACTTTGCGTTTCGACCCTCTCAGTTTACCCAGGATAAGACCAAGGTTGGTTATCTGATAAGATCCTTGTCCGGCGCAGCCCTAGCTTGAGCAACCCCTTTGGTAGCTGCCAATGATACGATAATATCCAATTATTCAGACTTTCTGTAAGCCTTTAAACAGATGTTTGAACGATCTGGATTGGAAGCTGCTGCAGAAGAGGCGTTATGTGAGATGCAACAAGGGAATCAGGATGTTCCGACTTACATAACCCGATTTAAACAACTAGCGGCGGAAACCACGTGGGTTGAACGCACCTTTGTGACACTTTTTTCGTTAAGGGTTACAAGACAAAATAAAAGATGAACTGGTGCATTCTACTCCAGTAAGATCATTGAAGGCACTGATGGACCTGGCACTTAATATTGAGTACCATTTACGGGAACATAGATTAGAGAAACGAAGAACCAGGGTCCAGTCTCTGACAGTGGTTATTCACCCGTCTCCATGTCATCCTGAAGAAAACCGAGCAGAATTCCCCGCTACTATGGAGGAAGAACCCATGCAGATTGATGTTGCCCGTGGCCCATTATCTGAACAGAACGAGAGAACCGACGACGTAAAGGCTTATGTCTTTATTGTGGCAGTTCAGGTCATTTAATTTGAATGTGTCCCATCCGCCCCATCAGACCTTCGGGAAACGCCAACTCCAGCTCCCTGTGAGAAGGAAGGGGACAGGAGGTATTGAAATTCCTTCAATCTGCTACTCCAGAAAAGACAACTCCGCTCTTTTTATCGTCTCAGTGATTCTTCAGTGCCTGAACCAGGAAGAACAAGTGTTTGCGTTATTTGATTGTGGATCCAGTGGTATGTTTTTAGATGAGAAATGGGCTAAAGAAAAAGGAATGCCTTGTGTTCCTAAAGAAATCTCAGAACACGTCCAAAGTGTAGATGGTTCTCCTCTAACTTCTGGATCAATGGTTGATGCCACGCCCAACCTTTGCCTGCAATTTGGAAGACATAAGGACCATGTGGCCTTCGACCTGATATATTCCCCAAACCATACTATGATTTTGGGTATTCATTGGCTGGCAAGACACAACCCATATATAAACTGGGAGTCACGGACTATATCCCTTTCCTCTCACTTTTTGTCAGTTGCATTGTAATTCTACTGACTCCTACTGGTCACCAAAAGGGTCCATGTTTTCCTCCTACAAAGCAAGCAGTACTATTAATGTGATTCAAGGAGTACCCAGATGCTATCAGGGGTACTGTGACGTATTCCAGAAACCTCAAAGACCCATTTTGCCTCCTCATAGGGACTATGACTGCTCTATTACTTTGATACCTGTGGAAGTGATCCCATTTGGAATAATGTATTCCTTATCAGAACAGGAAAAGAAGGTACTCAAGGAATACATAGAGGAAAACCTACAAAGTGGATTGATTGCTCCCTCTTCATCACCTGCTGGGGCTCCTCTTTTCTTTGTTCCTAAAATGACTAAAGATCTCTGCCCCTGTAAAGACTTTTGAGAGCTGAATGAGATTACCATCAAGGATAGGTATCCCTTACCCCTTTTTAAGGATGTTCTGGAAGCAGTTCAAGGAGCTACAATATTCACTAAGTTAGACCTAAGGGGTGCCTATCATCTCTTTCGAATTAAGGAAGGTGACGAATGGAAGACTGCTTTTCGTACCCCGTTGGGCCACTTTGAATATCGTGTTGCGCCTTTTGGTCTTACCAACGCACCCTCCATATTCCAAACATTTATGGATTTGGTTTGCTCTGATCTTTTGAACCAGAGTGTCGTAGTCTATTTAGATGACATTCTAATATATTCTCGCAGTCCCGAACAACGCACTCAACATGTTCTTCAAGTTTTGGAAAGACTCCAACAAAATAATTTGTACTGTAAACCGGAGAAGTGTGAGTTCAACAAGACCGAAGTTCAATATCTAGGTTTTCGTATCAATCCAGTTGGAATCGCCATGGACCCTGAAAAGGTACAAGCCATATTAGACTGGCCTTCTCCTACGACTGTCAAAGAAACACAGTGCTTCTTAGGGTTGTCCAATTTTTATAGGCAATTTATAAAGGACTTTGCCCAACAACAAGGATGTATAACCCAGACCATCAAAAAAGAAGGCCTAAAGAAGGGGTTCATTTGGACAGAAGAAGTAGAAATGGCCTTTCAGACTCTAAAGCGTCCCTTTACCCAAGCACCGATTCTTCGTCATCCTGACACTACTAAGAAGTTTATTGTGGTCACGGACGCTTCAGATCGAGCCATTGGAGCCGTGTTACTTCAGAAACAAGACAATGATAACCTTGAACATCCAATCTTTTACCTATCCTACATGTTACTCGACGCAGAACGAAACTATTCTGTATTGGAAAGAGAATTACTGGCTTTAAATGCTGCCTGAAAGGAATGGAGGCATTTCCTAATGGGTTCTCAGGAGACTTTTGAAGTACGAACTGATCATCGCAATCTACAATGCCTCTGCAGTTTTCAATGCCGGAATAGTAGTCAAGCCAGGTGGGCTTTCTTTTTCTGTCAATACGACTTCATTGTTACTTACATTCCCAGATCCGAAAATATTGTGGCAGATGCTTTATCTCGCTGATATCCGGAGAGCAATATTTCTATTACTCCACACATCATTGAGCCATGTCGCATTGTGGGACTTGTTCAATCTTTTCCTGATCGGGTGAAGACAGACTATCAGAAGGTATCCATGCAAGAAAGGAACGCTTTAAATCCCCACTTACAAAAGCATCAGGAATATTACTTTCATAAAAACACCATATTTTTTCCTACCGAGAAGGTCCAGACAGAAGCTTTGCAAATGTGTCATGACTCTCCTATTGCTGAACATCGCGGAATTAAGAACACAGGAACTACTCCTTCACTCTTTTTGGTGGCCCACGTTAAAGTCCGATGCTGAAAGATATGTAATATCTTGCCCAATGTGTGGTCAAACTAAAACACCTCGGACTAAGCCAGCGGGTCTATTGATACCCTAACCAGTACCCTCCGTTCCATGGCATAGTGTAACCACAGATTTTATATGTTCTTTGCCATCTTCTGCAGGTTATCAGGTCATAATGGTTACAGTGGACTCCTTTCCTAAGATGGCCCATTTTTCAGCCCTTAAGAAATTACCCACTGCTAAAGAAATGAGTCAAGTCTTTATACAAGATATCTTTCGATTACACAGTCTTCCTCAAGTAATTATTTCTGATTGGGGACCTCAATATGTATCCCGTTTTTGGAGAGAGTTTTTTACTTTTTTACATATTGAAGTGGCTCTGTCTTCCTGTTTCCATCCGCAGACCAATGGTCAAACAGAACGCCTTAACCAAGGACTCCAACAATATTTGCGCTGTTTTAGTAATGCAACTCAGAATAATTGGTCTTCTTACCTACCGTTGGCTGAGTTTCCTTATAACAATACAGTCCATAGTGCAACTAAGTCTACACCTTTCTTTTGCACTTATGGTTTTCACCCTAGTGCTTTTCCTAATGTCACTCCTAAGGACTCCCCAGTTCCTGCAGTTACCTCATTTGTTCGTCATCTCCATCAGGTAGAGGAGTCTCAGCAGAGAGTCCAAGTGCTAACAGAGGAAGTCTTTGATGGCCCTGAGACTTCAGAACAGGAGGCAAGCACAGTGCAGGCCCTTGGAGATATTTCACAAGCAGAAATATACCACAAGGGCCAGTCTTTGTCCCTTTCAGGCAGCAACTGCAGGCCAACCCAGCAAAGCACAGTCACAGGCAAATGAGCAGTACTAATGAGCAGTACTCTTCCTCCAGCTCTTCAGCTCTACTCCTTGGCAGAGGTTCCTCTTGATTCCAGAAGTAATCTGAAAATATTGGGTATTGGATCCACTACTGATACCCCTTTCTGCCTTTTAAGTAGGCAAACTTCAAAGGAAAGTCTCTGTTGTTCACAGATCCTGCCTTGCCTAGGCCTGGCCCCAGACACACACCAGGGAGTTGGAGACTGCATTGTGAGATCTGGCACAGCTCATTCAGGTGTAAGTGACCACTCCTCCCTCCACTCTAGCCCAGATGGCTCATCAGGATATGCAGGCTACACCCCAGCTCCCTTTGTGTCACTGTCTAGAGGGAATTCACAAACAGCCCAACTGTTAGCCTGAACCAGACAGTGTACAATGCTAGTCTGGTTTGTAGTGGGTACTTAAGGTACTTACACCTTATACCAGGTCCAGGTATCCCTAGAAGACATGCAAAGCTCATGCAATACCACTGTTACAAAAATAAAGGTACTTTATTTTGGTGACACAAAAGCCAAAAATACCTTAGAGACTATACTCCCTTAGGAGGTAAGTAATATATACAGAATATACACTAGAATGCATTAATAGCTATAAAAACAGTAAGAAAACAATGCAAATAGTGAAAATCACAATAGATAGAAATGGGCCTGAACACAGACCATATCCAAAAATAGTGGAATGCGAAAGTCGGTTTCCCACCTAGGCAAGTGTAGTGTGTAGAGGGGAGCTGGGAGTATTAGAAAACACCAAAGGTAATTAAATATAACCTACCCCAGAGCCCAGCAAAGCAGGAGTAAACCACAGTAACTTTCCTAGAACACACAAGAACACGTGATAGAAGATTTTGCAAGAACCAGAACAGACTACAAGACACCAATGATGGATTCCTGGACCTGAAGACCTATGGAAGAAGGGGACAAGTCCTTGAACCACTGAAGAGTCGATGGAGAACAGGAGCCCCTGCTAACCCGGATGAAGGTGCAAAAGAATAACGACCGGTGAAGAAGAACAGTCAGTACTGCACCCAAGAAGATGGATGCGGGTTCCTGGTTAGTGCAGATGATGTCCCATGCCTGATGGATGATTGCAGTCTGGTTTGGGTCACTGGATTCTGCCAACAAGCCTTGGCATATGCAAAGCTTGCAGTTAGTGGAAAATGGCACTACCCAGGACGAGGAGGGACCTCGTGGCCTCTACCCAGGAGGGGGAGATAGAGGGGGTTCTCAGTAACTCAGAGAGTCCTCAGAAGACCCGGAAGCATGCACAGGAGTCCCACATCATGGGGACAAAGAAGGTGCAAAAGGAGGCCCATGCAGCATTACACAAAGGGATCCCACACCGCCGGAGAATCACACAGGAGACTGCATCACAGGAAAGCAGGAAAGAGTGCTGGGGGTTGTATCTGTAGCTGCATGGTACATGAAGAACTTCTTGGAAGGATGGCAACAAACCTTGGCAACTGCAAAACATGTGGTGCATGGGGGTACTGTCTTGCGTGGGGAGGCAAGCTCTTACCTCCACCAAAGTTGGACAGCTGGACTTCAGACCCATGGGGACCACTGCAGTCCACCACCTATGTTGCTGGATCCATGCATTTCTTCAGAAGAGGGGACCCAGGCCACCGGTCGTTGCTTCAGAGGGGTGCGTGCTGAAGCAGGGAAGTGAGTCCTTCACTTCAAGGGAGATTCCTTTGTTCGTCTGGTGCAGGCTGAAGACTGGCTGCCTTCTGGGGATGCACAACCAAGAAACAGTTGCAGTTGCTGCCAGGAGCTGAAGATACAATGTTGCATAAGTCGTCTTTGCTTCTTTGTTGCAACTGTAGAGTTCCTTGAGGGTCCGGATGAAATTTCTTCAGTCAGAACATGAAGTAAAGGATTCAGAGGATTCCTGCTGGAGTCTTGCAATCCAAATCTGAAGAACCACCCAAGAGAGAGACCCTAAATAGCCCTGAAAGGTGGATTGGCCAGCTAACAGGTAAGCACCTATCAGGGGAGGGCTCTGATGTCACCTGCTGGCACTGGCCACTCAGATTCTCCCAGAGTGCCCTGCCAACTTGGAATCCAAGATGGCAAAACCCAGGGACACTCTGGAGGAGCTCTGAGCACCACCCCTGGGGTGGTGATGGACAGGGGAGTGGTCACTCCCCATTCCTTTGTCAAGTTTGTGCCAGAACAGGAACTGGGGGTCCCTGAACCAGTGTAGACTGGATTATGCAAGGAGGGCACAATCTGTTCCCTTCAAACCATTTCCAGAAGCTCTGGGAGGCTACCCCTCCCATGCCTGTAACACCTATTTCCAAGGGGAGAGGGTGTAACATCCCTCTCCTAAAGGAAATCCTTTGTTCTGCCTCCCTGGGCTTGAACTGCTCAAGCAACAGGAGGGCAGAAATCTGTCTGTGAAGTGGCAGTAGCTGGGGCTCCCTGGAAAACCTCAGAAGGCTTTAATGGCAGTACTCGGGTCCTCAAACAAGCCCCCATTGTGCTGGAATCATACATCCAATGCTTGCAAAAGCCTTGGGGTATAATTCCAACATGTTTGATACCAAACATGGCCATATTCGAAGTTACCATTGTGAACATATACATAGGTAGTGACCTATGTATAGTGCACGTGTAAAATGGCCTCCCTGCACTCACGAAGTCTGGGAAAATGGTCCTGGATGATGTGGGGGCACCTCTGCTAGTGCAGGGTTTGTCCTCACACACAGATACTCTGCACCCATCCTTCAGGGTTGGAAGGCCTGGTATATGGGTGACTTATGAGTGACCTGGCAAAGTGTAAATGGCTCTGAAAGGGTGTATGCACCATTTCACATAGGCTGCAATGGCAGTCCTGTAGAAGCATTTGCATAGGCTCCCTATGGGTGACAAAATAAATGCTGCAGCCCATAGGGATCACCTGGAACACCAGTGCCCTGGGAACCTACGTACAACATACTAGGGACTTATAAGGGGTGACCAGTATGCCAATTTTAGGTGAAATACAGGATTACCAGTATGCAGTGACAACATTTAGAGGAGAGAGAGCATAAGCACTAGGGTCCTGGTTAGCAGGATCCCAGTGACACAGTCAAACACACTGACATCAGGCAGAAATTGGAGATAACATGCCAAACAAATGGTACTTTCCTACAGACAGGGACTACACAAGCAGACATAGTCACATAATGGATAAAGCAAGAAAATGCTCACTTTCTAAAAGTAACATTTTCAAACTGACAATTTGAAAAACAAATTTACCAAAAGCGCAAAGGTGTATTTTTACATTGTGTGTTCAGAGACACCAAACTCCAAATTTCTATCTGCTCCCTAAGGGAAACTGCCTTAAAAGATATTTAAAGGCAGCTCCCATAATAACCTATGAGAGAGATAGGCCTTGCAACAGTGAAAACCGAATTTGGCAGTATTTCACTGTTAGGACATGTAAAACACATCTCTACATGTCCCACCCTTAACATACACTGCACCCCGCCAAGGGCCTACCTATGGCCTACCTTAGGGGTGCCTTACATGTGTAAAAAGGGATGATTTTGGACCTGGCAAGTGGGCATACTTGCCAGGCCAAATTAATAGGTTAAAACTGCACACACAGTTACTACAATGGCAGGTCTGAGTCATGTTTACAGGGCTACAAATGTGGGTGGTACAACCAGTGCTGCAGGCCCACTAGTAGCATTTGATTTAAAGGCCCTGGGCACCTCTAGTGCACTTTACTAGGGACTTACTAGTAAATAAAATATGCCAATCATGGAAAAGCCACTTTCACATACAATATACACAGAAAGCACTTGCACTTTAGCACTGGTCAGGAGAGGTAAAGTGCCCAGAGTAACAAAACAAGCAAAAACAGAGACCAGCACACAGTCAAAACATAGGAAGCAGAGGCAAAAAAGAAAGGGGAGACCACACCAAGGATGCCTAACATGTTTCACCCCGTGCTGAAAGTGGGGAGAACATCCCAACCTCATGGAAGTTCTCATCGCTAAGGGGGGAGAATCTGGAGAGACCACCAGCATTGGCGTGTTCTGTTCCAGGGGAATGTTCCATTGTAAAGTCCATTCCCTGTAGGGAGATAGACCACCTACACAGATTTGGGTTATCACCCCTCATCTGCATTAACCATCTGAGGGTCTTATCTCTCTGAACCCGGAAGTGCGTCCCAGCAAGTAAGGTGTCAGCTTCTTCAGCGCCCAGACCACAGCAAAAGCTTCATGCTCAATTGCACTCCATCTACGTTCCCGGGAAAGTAACCTCCTACTAATGAAGGCTACAGGCTGGTCTAGGCTTTCTTCATTTAGCTGTGACAATATTGCTCCTACACCATGCTCTGAAGCATCAGTCTCCATGTCAAATTCTTGAGAGAAGTCAGGTCCCTTCACCACGTGTGCTGTGCACATGGCTGCCTACAGGGCATCAAAAGCTGTCTGGAAAGCTTCAGTCCAGGTCACTTTCTTTGGTTGGTTCTTGGAAGTTAACTCTGTTAAGGGAGCAACAATGGTGCTATACCCATTTACAAACCTCCTATAGTAACCTGTTGTAGGAGGCTGGCCTGGTTTGTAGTGGGTACCTTGGGTACTTACACCTTACACCAGGTCCAGTTATCTCTTGTTAGTGAATGTAGTAGTGTTCTAGCAGCTTAGGCTAATAGAGGTAGCTGTAGCTGAGCAGCTTAGGCTGAACTAGGAGACATGCAAAGCTCATGCAATACCAATTATAGTTATACAGTACTTATACACAAGTAAAGACAATACTCAGTGTTACCAAAAATAAAGGTATTTATTTGGGTGACACAGTACCAAAAATATCTTAGAGACAATACTCCTTCTGCAACATTAGACACCAAAATTAGACAAGTAAATAGTCATAGAACAATGCAAACAGTAGGCAATCCTTTAGAATGCAATGGGAGAAAATAGGTCTAGGGGCAACACAAACCATATACTAAAAAAGTGGAATGTGAATCACGAATTCCCCCCTAGACAAGTGTAGTGTGTGTTGAATTGCTAGGAGAGTAAGAATACAGTAAAGGTAAGTAAATTACCCCACCCCACAGCCCAGAAAAGCAGGAGTAAAGTACTGCAAGTTTCCTTAGGACACACCACACCTCGTTTTGGGGATTTTGCAGCAGCCAACCAAGTCTGCAAAGAGCACCTGCTGGATTATTGGACCTGAAGTCCTGCAAAGGAAGGGGACCAATTCCAGAAGTTGAAAGAAGTTCCAGGAAGGACAGAGCCCCTGCCAACCCAGAAGAGGGTGCAAAAGAAGAGTCCCTTGTTAGACAAAGACTGCAGAAATGAACCCTAGGAAGATGCCAGTGGGTTCCTGCATGATGCAAAATATGTCGTTGCAGATGAGATTTTGTGTTGGAAGGCACCAACAAGCCTTGGCTAAACAAAAGTGTGTTTTTCATCAAAATGGTGCTGGATGGACGGATCTGGGGTTCCTCAACTCTATGTGAGGAGAAAGAGGGGGCTCTCAGCACTTCAGAGAGCCCTCAGGATGCCAGCCAGCACCCCCAGAAGCCACAGGATCCAGGTTCAAAGGAGGTGCAAAATGCAGTTGATGCAGCACAACAAAAGAAGGGCCCAGGCCACCAGAGAACAACTCAGTGAGTTGAGCGTCACATCGTGGAGTGCTGGGGACTTGTGCCAGGCTGTGCACAAAGGAATTTTGCAAAGAGTGCACAGAGGCCTCAGGAGGTGAAGAAGACACAAAACACAGGGATACTGTTGTTCTGGGGAAAGACAAGGTCTTTCCTCCTCCAAATTGCATCAGTAGGACCTCAAGAAGTCTATGTTGATGATGTCCACCCTCTGTGTCCTTAGGAGCACGCTCATTACTGTGAGAGGAGTCCTAAGGACGGTACCGGTCGTCGCTTTGGAAGGTGCCTGCTTGGAGCAGGGGAGTGACTCGGTCCTTCTGGTGCATGATGAAGAAAGGGAGTCCCCAGAGCATGCACACTGTGGAAACTGTTGCAGTTCTGACTTGGAGCTGAGGTTGCTGAAGAAAAGTGTCTCTTGTAGACACTTTGTTGCAGTTACAGCGTTTCTTGGAGTAGGCTGCGGTTGATCCAAGGTCAAAGGATGCTGAAGTTGTTGCAGAGGGTTCTTGAAGGAAACTTGCAAGCAGAATCTGAAGAGAACCCACAGGAGATACCCTAATTAGCCCTGAGAGGGGGATTGGCTACCTTATCAGGTATGGACCTATCAGGTCTGGATCTATCAGGAGGGGTCTCTGAAGTCACCTGCTGGCACTGGCCACTCAGAGCCCTCCAGAGTGCCCCCACACCTTGCAAAGCAAGATGGCTGAAGTCTGGGACACACTGGAGGAGCTCTGGGCACCAACCCTGGGGTGGTGATGGACAGGGGAGTGGTCACTCTCCTTTCCTTTGTCCAGTTTACCACCAGAGCAGGGGAGTGGGGGTCCCTGAACCGGTGTAGACTGGTTTATGCAAGGAGGGCACCATCTGTGCCCTTCAAAGCATTTCCAGAGGCTGGGGAGGCTACCCCTCCCCAGCCTGTAACACCTATTTCCAAAGGGAGAGGGTGTAAAACCCTGCTCTGTGAGGAGATACATTGTTCTGCCTTCCTGGGATTGGGCTGCCCAGACCCCTGGAGGGCAGAACCCTGTCTGTGAGGTGGCAGCAGCTGTAGCTGCAGTGCAAGCCTCAGAGAGCTGGTTTGGCAGTACTGGGGGTCCATGGTGGAGCCCCCAGGATGCATGGAATTGGCTCCCCAATACCACATTTGAAATGGGGGACAATTCCATGATCTTAGACATGTTACGTGACCTATGTGTAGTGCACGCTTATACTGGCATCCCCACACTCACAAAGTCCAGGGAAATGGCCCTGAACTATGTGGGGACACCTTTACTAGTGCATGAGTGCCCTCACACTTAGTAACTTTGCACCTAACCTTCAGCAAGTGAAGGTTAGAAATACAGGTGACTTATAAGTTACCAAAATGCAGTGAAAATGGCTGTGAAATAGTGTGTGCACTATTTCACACAGGCTTGCAGTGGTTGTCCTGTGTAAGGGTTTGTCTGAGCTCCCTATGGGTGGCAAAAGAAATTCTGCAGCCCGTATGGATCTCCTGGAACCCCAATGCCCTGGGTACCTAGGTACCATATACTAGGGACTGATAAGGGGGGTCCAGTATGCCAATTGAAACTGGTAAATGCAGTCACTGGCCTATAGTGACAAATTTAAAGCAGAGAGAGCATAAGCACTGAGGTTCTGATTAGCAGAGCCTCAGTGACACAGTTAGGCACTACACAGGCACACACATTAGGCCACAAACTATGAGCACTGGGGTCCTGGCTAGCAGGATCCCAGTGAGACAGGCAAAACACACTGGCATATAGGTTTCTATCCATGAGCACTGGGGTCCTGGCTAGCAGGATCCTAGTGACACAGTAAAAACACACTGACACACACACACACAAACAGGCCAAAAGTTGGGGTAACCATGCTAGAAAGAGGCTACTTTCCTACCACCAAGCTCTCACCTCAGTCTGGATAATGGGGGGCTCCCAAGCTAGAATAGTATCAATCTTTGGCTGTAGGGGTGCCCCCTGGCCCCTCCCCACCTGGTGTCCTAAGTACATCACAGAACCCTGCCCTATTTGACACTTACTTGCATTATTAGTGAGTCCTGTCTTCTGCAGGGCCTCCAACACTTTGCAGAGATGCTGCAAGTGTTCCTCCCAACTAGAGCTGAATACAGCAATGTCATCCAAGTAAGCTGCACTGAAATCCTCCAATCCACCCAACACCTGGATAATCTGCCTCTGAAAGGCAGCAGGGGCATCTGGGGTAGAAAATGCAGCCCTCTTCGTGGTCCCCTTAGTCAGAGCATTCTTCTAATATCCAGATGTTAAATCAAACGTGCTGAGATAGTTGACAGCCTCTAACCGATCAATGAGCTCATCAGCCTGAGAGATGGGGTGCGCTTCAGTCTGTGTGACAGCATTCTGTCCCTGGTAATCCACACAGAACCTGAGGTCTTGAGTGGCTCTAGGAGCTCTAGCTTTTTGGAACAAGACCACAGGACCGGCCCAGGGGCTACAAGAAAACTCAAAAACCCCAGGAGCTAACATTTTGTATACCTCATCCTTAATGTTGGCCCTAACCTTGTCAGTTACCCTGTAAACCTTATGTTTCACAGGATGACTGTCCCCAGTTTCCACATCATCTGTACACAAATGAGTGACCCCTGGAATCAAGAAAAACAATGAGTCAAACTGTCCTAACACCTGCTGACAGTCCCTATGTTGCTCTGGGGTCAGGGAGGGTGAGAGGTTCACACCCTCCACAGACCCATCTTTCTCCTTAGCAGACAGGAGGCCAGGAAGAGGCTCACTCTCTTCATCCACACCATCATCTGTTGCTAGGAGCATTGTTACTTCAGACCTCTCAAAGTGAGGCTTGAGGTGGTTCACATGCAGACTCCTCAAAGGGTTCCTAGGAGTCTGCATGTTCATCAGATAGGTGACCTCACTCTTGCGCTTCACCACCTCAAAAGGCTCAGTCCACTTGTCCTGGAGAGCCTGAGGCTCCACTGGGGCCATGACCCACACTTTCTGGCCAGGCTGAAACTCAACCAGAGTGGCATTCTGGTCATACCAGCTTTTCATGTCTTCCTGACTTGCTTCCAGGCCCTCCTGAGTGAGCTTCCTGTCTGGTTTCTAAAACCCAGTGTGTAGCTGAATACATCCTGGGGGGCCTACGGGAGGCCTTTTCCAAGCTTTCCCTAACCAGACTCAGACGTCCTCTCACAAGTTGTCCATACAACAATGCAAAGGGGCTAAAACCAAGTCCCTTTTGTGGCACTTCCCTATAAGCAAACACAAGGCATGGCAAGAGGACTTCCCACTTACACCTCAAGGTCTCTGATAGACCCATAATCATGTCTTTCAAGGTGCGGTTGAATCTTTCAACCAGACCTTTCCTTGGTAGGGGTAAGGAGTGGAGAACTTGTAGATCACCCCATACTCCTTCTACAGAGACTTCGTACATGTAGATATGAAGTTGGTACCCCTGTCAGATACCACCTCCTTGGGGAACCCCCTGAAGGTGAACCCCCATCAATGCACGTCCAACCACAGGGGCTGTGATTGACCTCAGAGGTATAACTTCTCGGTACCAGTTGGCATGGTTCACCAAGATCAGGATAAACCTGTTGCGTATGGCTGTCTTGGGATCCAGAGGCCCCACAATGTCAATACCAACCCTTTCAAATGAGGTGCTGACCACAGGAAACGGTTAGAGGGGAGCCTTACATTTCCCCCCACTCTTGCAACTTGCCTGACAAGTTTGGCAAGATCTACAGTGTGCATCTGAGTCCCTGCACATTTGGGGTCAGTAAAAGTGGGTGACAAGCCTCTCAAAGGTCTTGTCCTCCCACAAATGTCCAGCTAAAGGCACATCACGAGCCAAACCCAGTAGAAAGGCTCTGAAGCACTGTGGTACCACCAATACATGGGGTGCCCCAGGATCGGCAACCTTAGGCTCGCTATAGAGGACGCCATCCTCCCAATAAATCAGAAGTGAACCCGACTCCTTGCCAGACGCAAATCCTCCACAGTAGGGCATGTCTTCTGTGTCTCACAGAATGCTTCCATGGTGGGTCCTCCTTCCTGCTGCCACTGAGTCAGCTGAAGGACCTCCCCCAGCTCAGCCACCTGTTCCCCTGGCTTCAGGGCATCCCCCTCAGGTTCAACTTCCTCTCGGACTGTGGGAACTTCTGGAGCAGGTTTCCCATGCCCCCTGCCCTTTTTCCCCCTGGCAGACATCTGGGCCACTCTTTCAGGATCTAGGGCCTCCTGACAGGATGCCATTGACCTAGTGGACACACACACTCACTCAGGCAGACACAACATCTCCAAGTGAGACCTGTGTTCCACCTCCTTCCAACAGGAATCCTCCAGGTCATTGCCAAGCAGACAATCTACAGGCATGGTTGGAGTCACAGCTACTGTCAAGGCACTTGAGACCCCCCCCCACCACTCAAGGGGAACCTGTGCCACTTTGCACAGGCCCTCAGAGTTGTCTACTGCAACTACTTGGTGAAGTGCATGGGGAACTACCTGCATCTCAGACACCAGGTGACTTCTGACAGTAGTCACACTGGCTCCTGTATCTTTCAGAGCCTCCACCCTCTGTACATTGATGGTCACCCACTGCCTGTACTTTTTAGTGTTCCCAGGCACAAGGTCCTCTGAATCTGCATCTCAGCTGGCTCCCACCCACCTGGAACAAACTCCTCCCCAAGCGCTACACTGGTCAAACCCTGTGACTGAGCACCAGTGGGTGCTGGTGTCCACTTGGGACATATGGGATCCCCCCCCACATGACCTACCTGGTAACATGCATAACACTTGTGGGGACCCCTCTCTGCAGGCTTCCCTGTAGAGAACCATTGCTTCTTTTCAACTAGGGCCTGGGAATCCTTACCCTAGGAACTAGGTTGGGTCCCTTTACAGAACTCCCCTTGTTTACCCTTACCCCCCCCCACATTTCTTCTGATGGGGATACTTCCCACCGTTGGCATGGTCTCCACCATACCTCTTCTGGACCCTGGTGCTCAATCAGCTTGCTGTCAATTAGGTGCTGGCGCAACTCTATTCAAGTGCTCCCAAGCAATTAAGTCGTAAAGCCCCTCATACGTTGCTACCCTACTACCATTCACCACCCATCCAGTGACCTGCAGAAAGAGTCAACACATTCTAGCCAAGTTTGGGATTCTTTCTTTTTGTAGGAGCTAAACTTGCCCTTGTACTGCTCAGGGTAAAACCATATCCTGTGAGAAGGGTGTCCTTCATAATATAGTAGGTGAGTCAGTGAGGATCCCCTAAGGATGTCAGAGTGTCCCTCCCCTCTACCTCAAAGTGCTTCCACCGACCCCCCCCCCCCCCCTAATGTGCTTCAGGGACCATGTTTATGTGGAGAGCAGACTCATCCCCCTTGAACCACAGATAGATGTCCTCTTCCCTCTTGCAATCCTTCACCAGATCTTTAGAAAATTGTGTGCCCTTGTCTTAGGCTGCATGGAGATACTGCTGCCACCATGTCTGCTAGACTGGATCCTCGAATCCAACTCCTTTAAACTGAGCTCATGAGCCTAGAGCATGTTTTTCTCTTCAATGGCCAGCCTCCTCCCTTCCATCTCCCTCTCCATCTTAAGCTCTTCTAACTCAAACAGGTGTACCCTCACTGTCTGTTTGTCTCCCCTGCATCTCCTCAAGAGTCAGTCCCTTGGATGACACACTGGTACCTGCCCTGGAGACCCTCCCCCAGGCAGAACAGGTACATCCACTACACCACCTGGATTACTCTGTACCTCCTCACCCTCATTCTCCTCCTCTTTATGCCTCCCAACCTCCTAGGCTTCCACCCAGGCCCTCAATGCCTTTTGCAGCTCCTTCTTCCTGGAAGAACTCTTAATTGGGAAGGCAAGATCCTTGCAAAACTGCTTCAGTTCAGCTACTGTATACTCCTTCAGTTTCTCCAACTCAAAAACAGCCTTTGTAACCACAGCTGGTGCATCCCCAGATTGAGACATGTTTCCAAGCACGTAAAAGTGGCAAGTCCTAAAGCAGTCCAGAGAGTTCCCAGTGAGAAGTACAAAAATAAAGTAAAGAAATGGAAGCAGAAAAAGTAAAAAAAGACAAAAAGCAAAAGCAAGTAGTATGTGGGGAAGTAATGGTCTGCACTGAAAACAGTAGTGTACACTTAATCACTATACAAGTCCTGTGCTCACTGCTGATCACCAATGTTAGAAATGGGGTCTCTGGTTGGCAGTAAGTTGCACTCTGTCCAAGCAGGGACCCTCACTCTAGTCAGGTCAATGGAGACACTCACTTAGATAACCCCTGCTCATACCCTTGGTAGCTTGGCACACGCAGCAAGGTTTATCTCAAATGCAATGTGTAAAACACTTGTACCACAACACACAGTAATACAGTGAAAAGACTACAAAATAGACACCATACCAATTTAGAAAAATAAGCAATATTTATCTAAATCAACTAAGCCCAAAACAACAAAAATCCAACATGCACAAGTCAAAAACGAATTTTTTAAATAATAAGAGTCTTACTCCATAGAAAACAATGGAAACGTTGTTACACAAAGTACCTGGTTTTCATAAAAAATAAAGCTGCATGGACGAGCGTGCATTGGAAAAGTCAGTGATTCATTGATTTCTTACTTGCAAGTGAGCCTGTGTGTCATTTATTTTCTTGTTAGTAGGCAATGCGTTGTTTTTCTTCCCCACAAGAGAGTGCTGCATCAATTTCCAGACACAGCACCTCAGATCCACACAGGTTCACTTTGATTTTCACACCCAGTAATGATTCATGAGAAATCCGGTCGCACGGTGATGGGAAAATGTGCTGCGTGGAGTTTGCGTAGTTTTCAGCAGCCACAAGTGGGTGTTGCGTGGTTTTTACACCCACGTTGCAGGAGGTGAGTTGAATTTTTCCTCGCACAGCTTCTTGTGCTTGGATTTCAGTCCTTGTTCTGCGAGCTTCGCCTTTCAAGGGCCCAGGAACTGGATAGGGCACCTCTTAGCAGGACAGGAGTCTCTCCAGAGAGTCTAAGTGCTGGCAGAGGAAGTCTTTGATGGTCCTGAGATTTCAAAACAGGAGGTAAGCTCAGTCCAAGCCCTTTGAGATTCTTCACAAGCAGGAATGTACCACAAAGTCCAGCCTTTGTCCTCTTTCAGGCAGAAACAGCAACTGCTGGCCAACCCAGCAAAGCACAGTCACAGGCAAAGGGGCAGTACTCCTCCAGCTCTTCAGCTCTTCTCCTTGGCAGAAGTTCCTCTTGGTTCCAGAAATAATCTGAAAATCTTAGGTTTTGGGTTCACTACTGTTAGAAATGGGGTCTCTAGTTGGCAGAGGGATTCACCTTTGTCCAAATAGGGACCACGGTCCTATTCAGGGTAAGTCACACACAATCCAAATTATCCTGTGCGCACCCTCTGGCACCTTGGCACCGAGCAGCCAGGCTTCACTTAGAGGGCAATGTGTAAAGTATGTGTGCAAAAAATCATATAGTAAGACAGTGAAAACACCACACAGGTTTAGAAAAATATAATATATTTATCTGGTTAAATTAGGGTCAAAACAATATAGATTCAGTAAGCTCAAGTTTACATATCACTTTTGCACGATTAAAAAGAGTCTTAAATCTTGGAAATCAACAGTTGTCTCTTGTTTGCACAAAGTACCTGGTTTGCACACACGGAGACTGCAGAGGAGGAGATGCGTGGAAAAGTGGGGTAAGCATCGGAATTTCCAGTGAGGCACAGACGATGCGCTGTTTCTTTCCATGCTGCAAAGGTCTTTGCGTTGATTTCTGGCATGCAGTCTTGGTTCCTCAGTGCGATGCAGGGATCTTTTTGATGTCCAGGGACGATGCAGGGAAAATCCTGTGTGTGCGGGAAGAAGTCACAGGCATTGCGTCAATCCAGTCTAATTTTCTGTTGCACGACAGGGAATACGTCGATTCTTCACTTGGGAAATTGGGCTGCGTCATTCTGGTTTGGTTGTGTGTCGATCAGGTAGGCTGTGCGTCAAATTTCCAGCTGCAAGGCAGGCGCTGCGTCGAATCTTCACTCAGGAAGTCGGGTTGTGTCATTCCGGTTCAGCTGTGAGTCGGATTTCTTGTCGCAAGGCAGGCTGTGCATCGATTTTCAGGGCATAAAGAGTTTCCTCGAGAGATGAAGTCCTTTTGGCCCTGAGACTTCACAAAACAGGAGGCAAGCTCAACCAAGCCCTTGGAGAGCACTTCTCAGAAAAGTCAGAGGGCAACAAGGCAGCATGGCAACAGCAGGGCAGCAGTCCTTCTCAGTAAAGCAGTCTAGATCAGTCATTTGGCAGCCAGGCAGTTCCTATAGACAGGTTGCAGGTTCAGGTCCAGAAGAGTCTGCTTTGGTGGGGTCAGGGAACCAGTTTATATACCCCAAAATGCCTTTGAAGTGGGGGAGACTTAAAAGAGAGGTTTTGAAGTGCACAAGGTCCCCTTTCAGACAAGGTCTGTCTGCCAGGGTCCCAGTAGGGGTTTGGTAGTCCATTGTGTGAAGACAGGCCACTAGTCTTTGAAATGTAAGTGGCAGGCCCTCCACCCTCCCAGTCCAGTAAGACCCATTCAGTATGCATATGAGTACCGGTGTGACTGAGTATCCTGTGTTTGTGGTTGTCTGGGTGAAATGCACAAGGGAGCTGTCAACCAGCCCAGCCCAGATGTGGATTGGAGACAGGTTGTAAGGCACAGATGGATTTAAGTGCAGAGAAATGCTCACTTTCCAAAAGTGGCATTTCTAAAATGGTAATACAAAGTACATCCTCACCAATAAGCAGGATTTTGTAAGACCATTCAGGCCATACTAGATATGACCTGGTTACCCCTTTCTAATCAGAATCTACCACTCAAACAGTTAATGAGGGTAGCCCTATTGCTATCCTATGAAAGGAGCAGCACAGTAGTGGAAAACCAATTTAGGAGTTTTCCACTACCAGGACACATACACCACATATGTACATGTCCTTCCTTTTAACTACTTAGCACCCTGCCCTATGGGTTATCTAGGACCTACCTTAGGGGTTGACTTACATGTAGAAAAAGGGGAGTTTAGGGCTTGGCAAGTACCTTTAAATGCCAAGTCAAAGTGACAGTGGAACTGCACACACAGGCCTTCCAATGGCAGGCCTGAGACATGGTTAAGGGGCTACTTAGGTGAGTGGCACAGCTAGTGCTACAGGCCACTATTAGCTTTCATTTTACAGGCCCTGGGCACATGTAGTGCACTTTACTAGGGACTTACAAGTAAATCAAATATGCCAATTAGGTATGAATCAATGTTACCATGTTTGTGGGGAGAGAACATATGCACTTTATCACTGGTTAGCAGTCGTAAAGTGTGCTGAGTCCTAAAACCAGCAAAAACAGTGCCAGAAAAGTGGAGGGCGGCACAAAAAAAGTTGGGGGATGATCACCCCAAGGTTGTCAGGCCTAATATGTGTCCTCCCCCCAGCTGAATGTAGGGAGAGCTACCCAATCCCTAGGGAGCTCTCATCGCTAAGGTGGAAGTATCTCCAAAGACCATCAGCATTGGTGTGTTCAGTCCCCGGACGATTCTCCACTGTAAAGTTTATCCTCTGTAGGGAAATTGTCCACCTTATGAGCTTATGACTTTCACCCCTCATCTGCATGACCCATCTGCGGGACCTGTGGTCTGTCTGAACCTGGAAGTGAGTCCCAAACAGGTAGGGTCTCAGCTTCTTCAGTGCCCAGACCATAGCAAACACTTCTCTTTCTATGGCACTCCACCTTTGTTCCCATGGTAATAGTCTTCTGCAAAAAAAAGACTAATGGTTAGTCTAGGCTCTCCTCATTCAGCTGTACTAGAACCTCCCCTAAGCCATGCTCTGAAGCGTCTGTCTGTACGATGAACTCCTTGGAATGGTCAGGGGCCCTGAGCACGAGTGCCATGCACATGGCTTCCTTCAGAGTCAAAGGCTTTCTGACAAGCCTCTCTCCAATTCACCGACTTAGATTGTTTTTTGGATGTTAGTTTTTTTCAAGGGGTTCACTATGGAGCCATAACCCTTGACAAACCTACGGTAGTACCCAGTGAGGCCTGAAAAGGCTCTCACTTTTGTTTGGGTTCTAGGTGGTTGCCAGGCCATGATTGTCTCAATCTTGGCCTGGAGGGGCTGAACCTTGCCACCACCCACTAGGTGTCCCAAGCACACCACGGAACCCTGCCCAATCTGACACTTGCTGGCCTTGATTGTCAGGCTTGCCTGTTGCAGGGCCTGGAGCACCTCTTGGATGTGGAGCAGATGTTCCTCCCAACTGGAACTGTAGACGGCAATGTCGTCTAAGTAGGCTGTGCAGAATGCATCTTTGCCAGCTAGGATCCAGTTATCCAACCGTTGGAAGGTAACGGGGACATTTTTCAAACTAAAGGGCATGACTCTGAACTGGTAATGGCCCTAAGGAGTAGAAAAAGCAGATCTATTTTTAGCTCCCTCAGTCAAGACGATCTGCCAGTACCCTGATGTGAGACCAAAGGTACTGAGGAATTTGGCAGTGCCTAGCCTGTCTACGAGCTCATCAGCTCGGGGATGGGGTGAGCATCTGTCTTTGTGAGAGAATTGAGTCCCCAGTAGTCCATGCAGAACCTAAGTTCAGCTTAGCACTGGGTACGGCAGCCTTGGGAACCAGCATCACAGGGCTGGACCAGTGACTGCTGGTCTTTTCAATCACCCCAAGAGCCAGCATCTTGGCAACTTCCTCCTTGATGCTGGCCTTCACCCTGTCTGACAACCTGTAGATTTTGTTCTTTACTCAGGGACTGTCTCATGTGTCAATGTCATGGACACACAAGTGTGTGAGTCCAGGGGTGATGGAAAACAGGGAGGAGCACTGCTCCAGTGACTGGTAGCAGTCTCCTCTCTGGTCCAGGGTCAGGGAGTGAGAGAGATTGATTCCCTCCACTGACCCATCACCTTTCTTGGCAGAGAAGAGATCAGGGAGAGGTTCACTCTCCTTCTTTACAGTTTCGTCTGTCACCAGAAGCATGTTGACCTCAGTCCTCTCAAAATGGGGCTTCAGTCTGTTTACATGGAGCACCCTTGGGGGCTCCTAAGGGACTGGAGGTCCACTAAGTAAGTGGCCTCCCCTTTTCACTCCTTGATCTCAAATGGGCCAGTCCAGCAGTCCTGGAGAGCTCTAGGAACTACTGGCTCCATTACCCACACCTTGTCTCCAGGCTAAAACTCCACAAGGGAGGCCTTATGGTTGTACCAGCGTTTCATCACCTCTTGACTGGCCTTGATGTTGCTCTTGGCCTTTTACCAGAAGCGTTGCATCTGGTTGCAGAGGGCCAACATGTAGCTAGCCACATCCTGAGTGGGTGCCTTGGGAGCTTTCTCTCACCCATCTTTTGCAATGCTTAAGGGTCCCCTGAATGGGTACACATAGAGAAGCTCAAAAGGACTGAACCCTGCCCCCTTCTGGGGTACCTCTCTGTAAGCAAAGAGAAGGCATTGCAAGAGGACGTCCCACTTATGCCTCATGGCCTCAGGGAGGCCTGTGATCATGGCTTTCAAGGTCTTGTTAAATCGCTCCACAAGACCATTGGATTGAGGATGATAGGGTGTGGTGAACTTGTAGGTCACCCAACACGCATCCCACATGGACTTCATGTAGGCAGACATGAAGTTTGTGCCTCTGTCAGACACAATCTCCTTTGGGAATCCCACACGGGTAAATCTCCCCATCAGAGTTCTGGACTCCACCCGTGCAGTCACCATCCTCAGAGGGATTGCTTCTGGGTAGCAGGTGGCATGTTCCACCAAAACCAGGATAAACCTTTTGCCTAGGGCAGTTTTGGGGTCCAATGGATGAATGATGTTGATGCCCACACTTCAAAGGGGGTGCCAATGACGGGGAGTGGGATCGGGGGGCATTGATCCTTTTGCCTATCTTCCCACTGGCATGGCAGGTGGGATAGGACCTGTAGAATGCATCTGAGGCCGTCCACATTGGGGCCAACAAAAGTGGGTGACAAGCCTGGTAAAGGTCTTGTCTTGCCATAAATGTGCTGCCAGAGGAATGTCATGAGCCAGGCCCAGTAGGATGGCCCGGTAACACTGGGGGACCACCAGCACACATACCCATACCTTCGGCTCACTGTAAAATAGATTGTTTTCCCAATATATAAGGTGATCACCAGGTGATCACCAGAGGCTTTACCTGCTGCTTGAGCTGAGACCTGTTGCCTCTAACTCAAGAGTGGGGCACTTATTCTGCCCTTTGCAGAATTCTTCCCTGGTGGGCCCACCCTCAAATTGCCAGCCAGAAAGCTCAGGCAGTTCACCTAGGACTGCAATGTCCTCCCCGGTTGGCTCAGGCGCCTCTTCCTGTTTTGACCCAATGGTCTGCCTTCCTCCCCAACTCTTGAGGGGAAGTGGACCCAGATCTACAAGATGTTGATGTAGTCAGTCACTGGAACAATTACTCAACAGATGCTCCTTCATAAATAAATTATACAGCCCATCATAATCTTGTACCTTGTTCCCAGCTAACCAAGCACCCAGCATTTTTACTGAATATTCCATAAAGTAAACCCAGGTTTGGCTCTAGGATTTTCAAGCCTCCCTGAACTTTATCCTGTACTCTTCAGTTGAAAATCCGGTTCAAGCAGGAGCAGCGCTAGAAAAGTTCTTGGCAGAGGCACAGGGCCACCTGGATGGGCCACTTGGAAAAGGAGCTGGTTTGCAAATTCAAAGTGGTGCCTGGGGATCCCCTTTGGCTGTCAAGGTGACAAGGGGTTGGGGACCTGGGGCACACTGCACATCCTGTGATGCAAGGCCCAGGGCGGCCAGGTGCAGGGCATTTTTGGAGGTCTTGAATGATGTGCGCAACAAAGTCCACTGGAGCTGGAGGTGAGTCTCTTTGAGGGTCACTTGCAGGACAACGCAAGCACTCTGGTCAGAGGTCCAGGGTGTTCCTGGAGTCCCTCAACTCTGCTCCTTTGTCAGCTCAGGGGGAGCTGTTTTTCTCCTCGTCCGATGTCAGCAGACCAGGACCAGGGGTATTGTTCTACCTCGGCCACTGGAGGTCACAGTGCCACTAAACTTTGTACAGTTGGGGGGCACTTCTGGACTGTCATCTGTGTGTCATTGGGTCTAGCTGTGACATTCGGTCACGGAGATATCAGCAATTCAGTGAAGTGTCCCTCAGTGGTTTCTTGGCCTTTTGCAGTTTACTTGCTTTCCTTGAGTGGTGCCTCCACTCAGGAGGGAGATCTGTGGTGATCCTTGAAGCCTCGAGGTCCCCTGGGTTTCTTGTGGTCGGTCCAGTGTTCAGCTCCTCCGCTGTCATGATTGTCGGGTCTCTGGTGCAGCAAGCAGGGGTTTTGGCACCTCTTCTGGTGCAGCAGGTCTTCAGTTCTCATCCTGGCGGTTTCTCTGGTTCTGGTCTTCTTGTCTTCTTGGAATCCTTTCTGAATCTAAAATTTTGGTCTAGGGGAGCCCACCAAATACTGAATTTAGTCGGGTTTTTTAGGGGAACCTGGTAGTGTCCAATGGGGCACTTACCCTTGGGTGGCTACACCCACTACAGTGACCGCTTTCTGTGGGAAGGGTCACCTCCTAAACCTCATTGGCTGTTTTTCTCCATTCCAAGATGGAGAAAACTGAATCAGAGGGTCCACTTCACATGCAAGCCCTTAGGGGTGGTGCATGCTCTGTGAGACCACTCCACCTACCTTTTATCTGTTTTCCCGCCTTTGCTCCCGCCAAATGTGGGGGTTTGCAAAGGGAGAAGCCCACTGCTGCTAGCAGCAGGCCTGGAGGCTCGAGTTTATGGGGCTGTACCCCTTTGAATCTCAACACCAGGGTGTTGCACATTCCTTAGGGAGGAGGAGTTAGCTCCTCCACCCAGGTAGGGCACTGTCTTACAAACCAGAGAGCCAGGGCTCTCACTCAGGTTTGAATATTGGCTGTCTGGAGTGGCAGCTGGATGGCACCAGCCAGCAGCTCTGCCACTTAAGATTAACTTTTGCAAGGGGCACCTCTTAGGTGGCCCCGGGTACATTTAGGGTTAAATCCAATACGGGTACCAGTTTGGATTTAATATTCTGAGTTGTTTGATACCTATCAACCCAGGGTGCAGAGTGGCCATTATGTAGCTGGGGAACTCATGTTTGATCAGTGCCCAGTACATACATTAAAATGGCTGCTCTGTTCACTCACCATGTCCTAGGTTTAGCAAGGACACAGTCGGGGCATATTGCTCATGCAGCTATGCCCTCACATATAGTATGGTGCCTTAGGGCTAAAATGCCTGCTAGAGGATTGACTTACCCATAACATGTGCAGTGTATGGTGAACAGTGCACACAGATAGTGTGCCATGTTGAGTTTATACTTTTAGGGTTGCCCCAGTACACTTAGCATGCTGGGTGCATCTGGGTGCAGGGCCCTTGGAGGTAGCACAATCAGTGCTGCTGCCCCAGGGGCCTACTCTTAATATCTCTTCCCCTGGGTACTGGGGTACCCATTTACTAGGGACTTACAGGGATATTTAAGAGTATAACAAATTGTGCCAATCATCACAACAGTTTTAGGGAAATAGCTCTGGCCCAGGGAACCAGTTTAGCAGGGGCCCTGGGCACTACCAACTTCTAGAACACATCAACATCAGGCAAAAAGTGGGGGCTAACCATGCAAAAAGAGGCCTCTTCTCACAATTGGTCAGTAAGATTGGGAGGGTGTTAGCTTCAGAATGCCCAACAATTATGCTGCCATATAATCTCAAAACTATGCAAACCTGGCAGAGGCACAAAGTCAACTGCAGGGCCAGGAATGTAAACTGTGGGTCCGTTCAGTTGTTGTGAAACAGTGTCAGAACACTGCTCGAAGTGATGGACTACTGTACATCCAAGCCTACTCCATACCGGCAGCCACACAAAAAAGGCCACTTTTTAAACTGGAAGAAATGTGCAGAAAGAAAAGCACATGCTGCAGAGATCAGGGGGCATGGGGAGATGGGATATTAACTGTATGGGGGTGACTGGCTGCCAAGGTAACCTTCAGTGTAGCGCTGTCACTGCTGCCATTGTGCCCTGATGCACGCAGCCACCTTGAATTGGGAGAGTGGCTTGCCATGTTAATAAAAAAAAGTGGAAGGACAAACAAACGATCAAGACAGCGAATCATTGTTGTAAACACGGAAAAAGTGTACGCTTCCCCTCTCTGGGAAGGGTGTTAAGTTGTTGAATGAATGCTTGCCTCCTTGTCCTCTGCTGAAATGTTTTCATATATCAGCACAATGGACTAACCATCTATTTTCATTGGTTTGGGGATTTGTGATGCTTGTCTGTCTTAATTCATATTCACCTAGCATGGGTCCCAAACTGTGCACAGCGCCCCAGGCTAGTTTTGACGGTGCACCAGGAAGCCACAGCGCACAGATTGGGAACCACTGAGGTAATGGATGGACGGACTTGTCTCAGGTAGTTTCATGCTGAGGATGAGTAGCAAAACAATGTCACAAGTGTAGGGTCACATCAAACATTTTATTGTACTCCATTGCACATAGGCTGTTAAAAGATTTCTGGACAGCCATAACCAATAAAGTCTTAGTCATTTTGAGTCAGCCCATATATACTAAAATGTACTGTCCCTCAGACCACACAAGAAAATGCTTTGTCAGACTTTGTCCCATAGATTAGGCTAACAAAGTGAGAGATTTTGTCACCAGTTGGACCCTTATCACATACCAAAACCTGGTCTGCTAACTTAACATGAGCCGTGGCACATGCAGAGGGCAGTACACTGTACCTTGAGCCCAGGTCATTTCCATTATAGTGAACAAGCATCTGGTGGAATGTCACAAACCTGTGTCAGTGGTGTGGCACAGGCACACTGGTCTGCAATGAGGCAATGCATGTCAGCCACCAATAGATCATACAGGATCAATGTCAACACAATGTGAAGGTAGAAGGAATTGATTGCACAGGATGACATGTTACAAGGCCACATGATACACATGACAACATTGGACCAACACACCATAGCTAACCAGTCTATTATGTATCTCATATTCCTGCCCACCCACTGTCCAGGCAGCCTGGGCATAGGACTCGTACACCCAAAATCCGTGACCAACATTACCAGGATCAATCCATGTCCACTTCATGTGTCAGACCAGCAAGAGCTACCTGCCAATGAGATGACTCACAAATGCCCACACGAGGATGGCATGGTGAAGGCAGCCGGAGGAAAACATGATATACGGGGAGTTTAGCTAATGCAAAACTTATGTTAATCCACTGACAGTGCAATGTGACTGACCTAAACAAAGAAGACCAACAAAAGAGTCACATTTTCAGGTCTGACTTAGCCAGCAAACCTTGGCTGTATGATGTATAGCATGAGATGCCCTGTCTCCTAAAAACAAAGAACCCCATACAGTCACAGTAATCATGTAACATCACATACTAACACTCAAGTGAAGTAGTGATTGATGAGATTTGCCTGCAGGTCTCCACCTTCATCCTCATCACTGTCATCCTCACTTGCCATTTCAGGAGGCTCACCAGGTGGCAAGCTAGCCCCCCCTTCATCTGGAATATATGGGATATATCGCCTCAGGGCAATGTAGCATGCAGCAGGACAAAGTGATCCTACACACTTTTCGGGTGAGTAGAGGAGCGCTCCACCATTCTTGTCAATGCAACAAAATCTGGCTTTCAGGAGCCGAAAATCCCACTCCTTGCATGCCTTGTCCTTTCATGAGCCTCGTTGAAGCGGGCTTCCCCTGGCGTAATTGGGTTCCTCGTTGGTGTCAACAACCATGGAGTGTTTGGATATGCAGAGGCCAATGTAAAGAAATGCAACATATGTGCAATCCGTAAGTCTTAAGCAATGTCTGACTAGCAGCAGCCAGCGCATACAAACACAGACTACATATGTGACTTACCAACCAGCCAGGCCCTCCAGATTGGTGCAGTTGTGTCAGCAGCTGTGGACTAGCACTGTTCCACATGATGAAGGCATCATGGATTTAACCCGGATAACGGGGACAGACCTAGAAAATGTAGATGTCTGCCAAACAAACAATTTGTACATTGATGGAATGGTAGTTCTTCCTGTTCTGATAGACTTGTGTATTGCTATGCAGGGAAACCAAGGCTACATGTGTACCCATCAGTGCCAAACCATAGAACTCAGCCTTCACATGGGCAAAATCCTCTTGTTGAGGAAACCGGATGTAGCTGTCCATGTGTTTAAACACTGCTGAGAGTACATCCTTCACGACCAGACTGAACATGGGCTGAGACATCCCAGCCAATAGGGCCACTGTATTTTGGAAGGACCCTGTGTACGGAAAGTGCAACACTGCCATGACTTGAGTGATGGGTGGTATGCTATTTGGATGGCTCATGGCTGGCATCAGATCTGGCTCCAAAGGATGACAAAGATCCACGATTGTCTGCCTATCCAGGCAATAGATCTGAATGATATGTCTGTCCTTCATGGCTTGAAGATCTGCCAGTGGACGGTACACAGGAGGTTATCAAATCCTTCCCTCCCAGGGTAGCTATGTGGGAGAAAAGTAGAGTATGGCGTCATTCAATATGTCCCTTGCAAGGTACATCATACATGTCATTTACGTACAGTGAATTGACATGTGAGTAGCACAGGAAATGAAACACAGTACACATCACCACTCACAATTACACATAATTGCATGTTTGCCCCTTGCTTTTATACATATGTATACATATTGTCTATCCACACAGCAACAATGTGTGCATTCAACTTGCCACTCGGACTGTGATTCAATACCCCAAATCCTAAGTTGTCTATGGGGGAGAAGGTGGGGGCTGTGCCACTCATTATGTTGTCAACTGTGCTTAATGTTATAGCAATACGATAACAAAATAGAATGACCTACATGACAGGACAATTACAGCACTCATGAATTACCTGAACAACATATCTGGAATTGAGACACATAAAAAATTGCCATTCGCACCATTGTATGCCTCGAAAATGGCGGGTGCCTGACCTATTCCACTGGACATTGCTAAATGTCCGCGACTGCCGCCAGAAGTCGTCATGGCAGAGGTGGATGCTACAGCAGCAGACACAGCCATAGGGCTACATTGCTGCCTGTACCAGTCTTGGGCAAATGGCTGTGTCTGCCTGCGGTAACGGTCGTGTAAGTGGCGGACATGACCGCCATCTGCTTCTGCATCCTTCACTTGACCACTTACACTGCTGCCAGCAAGACATCCACTACCTGAGCTGCTGTGTACTGCCTCTGGGAGCACTCATGCCATGTCCAACAGGTGATAGGGCCCCTGCATTCCTGCCAGAGGAGTTGGAGAAACTCATGGAGGAGGTCCTACTCCTGGCTCTATGGTGAATCAGAGGAGCAGGTAAGTGCCCCATGTGCACAGTTTTCTCAGTACTTCGACATATCCTACCTTTAGATTGCCTAGAGTTTGGCCCAGTTTGTTAGATTGTGGAGTCAAAGGTCTGTTGGAGCTGTCAGTGTGCATCAATGGGTGAGTCAAAGGGCATGTTTTTGTGTCAAGTGACAGGTAGTGTGTCCTGAGACAATATGGTGAGTGTGTATTGTGTTCCCTGACCCAATTTGTATTGGATGCACATGACTAGGTGAGGTGTCATAACAGTCATCCCCAGGCAACGTCTGTCAGAAGATGTTATCATTGAGTGGTCACAAGTGATTGTATGACAACAAGAGAGGTGAATGCACATTATATGTGACGGTAGTATGTAGGTTGAGCTGTGTCTGTGTAGGCGCAGTATTCTCAGGCCACATCTGGCCTTGTTGAACTCACTATGCCCCTCAGCTCTGCACATAGACACCACATGGCCTTTGGCTGTAGGCTACATGATATACTGTAATACATACAAGTGTTGGATATGGTGTTTAAAGTAGGACTGTCTGCTCAGCCTGCAGGGACCGGTGCCTGTGTACTGTTTCTCACAGTAACAGTTGAAATATGGACTGGTATGGATTTCCCTTCTGCTATGCAAGTGTGACACTGTGCCCCCACCCAGTATCCCTGCATAGCATGTCATGGTACCAATGCATGCCTCAGTCTCAATATGCAGCTTCTTCAGCCTCTGCCCACTGATTAGAATGGAATTTGTATTAGGCTGGTGATCTGTGATTGATGTACTCTTATGATGTTTAACAATGTGTGTTACATAGCCTTGACAACTCCCTTACTCCCACAGTCCTGTTGTCTCTTTCATCCAGCTCAAATGTGTCCCTTGCCAGGTCCTTGCATTTTGGTCATTATTAATGCACACACTGTGTTGTTCACTGATGAGCCATGATATCTGACTCTGTTGTTTAGGCATAGAGGGTGACATGGACAATGCATTCCCATGTTTTTCAGAAGGTACTCAAGGTTTGGGGACACGTGTGAAAGTGCATATTGTAATGTGGATGAGACATTCAGACCCACACCTCCTGAAGTGGCATGTGCTGAATATGTCTCTGCACATGTCCACACATGGTGAGGCTTGACTCTTTGTGTGCCCAACATGTCACTCACTTCATTGTGAACCAAGTGCGATAGAGCAGTTGTAAGCTGGCTGTGGTCTTTAGGGACTGTATGCTTTGGGTGATATTCAGAGCTAGTGATGTTTGTGTACATTCTTGGCTGAGGGGTTTACTTGTCAGTTGCCACTTTGTGTGATGTGTTCCATAGTGTTTATGATCAATGTCATTTGGTAACTCATATCACACAAAAGTCTCAGTTGACCTACCTGGTCACCTCAGGGCTAGACCTGGGTGGTGTGTGGAGCAGCCTATTGGGGACTGTGTGTAGTCATGTCCTTGTTTCAAATTACTGCTATGTGCCACTGGTGGGCAGGACGGTCAAGACAGGATGTTCTTATCTTGGCACACTAACATGTATGTGACTCAGCCAGTTTGTATGGGATAGGTGGGTATAATTTCCTGTCTTGTCTTTTGCATCCATGCAGGTCAATGCCCATCAGAAAAAGGAGATATGGAGAGGCATTGCCAAGAAGGTGCGGTCCCTGGGGTCCACAGCCGACACAACATCCACTGTCAGAAGAGGTGGGAGGACCTGAGATGCTGGGCCCGAAAGATCACGGAGGCTGTCGGACAATGACCCCCCCAATGGGCCACATTTTGGCGGCGGCCAACCTGGAGTTGGATGGGCATTTGAGGGCAGCACAGCAGCCACAAAGGGAAGAGTACATGGCAAATTCATGCTTGACCCTTTGCTAGATGACTGAGTGAGGATTTGACTGCTTTCCTGACAATGAGGGATGTGTCATGTGTTACAGATGATTTGGGATGTTACTTGTGTTGAGGGGCCATGTGTTTCCAATTGTTGTGCTCTGCCTTTTGGACCTGGAACTAAGACAAAACTATGGTGAATCCTCAGTCTATTTGCTCAGCAGGGAGCACATATGGCTGTGTTTCCTGTACAGATAGTCTGTATTACCTGCTCTGGTGGGTGTTAGTTTTTAACAACAGATCACTTGACCCAAATGTTACAGTCCAAAGGTAAGTAGGATGTGGGTCACTGTGCTCTGCCATGTGTTTGAGGATATGTGTAGGTTGACATCTGCCACCCAGTGTGGTACTGAAAATTCTGGACCCGTGTTATAAACATCGTCGTATCACAACGATTTTGGTATCAGCAGACCGAGAATGATTAGAATAGTATGCACAAGCATTGTATTCATATTCGGGTAACGAAATCACCCGAATATCAGAGTTTCCGTCCTGAACCCTCGTGTTCCATTTAAACGACAGCCATTTTGTGATTGTCCTCACATAGGCCATTGTCTAATGCTGAAAACGAGTCTGAAGGACACGTACATCTTTGCTGACTCCTCTGTGACCTGGGCAAGCTGACTCCACTGCCTGAAGCCAAACCTATTCGGACAGTTTCTTTCCCAGTGGCCGAATGAGATTAGTATCAAGGCACAACACATCATAAAACCTTTCATCACACACAAACCATGCCTAATCTTACACGCACCTGTCCCTGTTTCTTTCTTTATGACTTGCTTTACAAGGAGGAGGTGCCTGTTTATATTGGGGTCCGTCGATATCTGATGAAAGTACTGAGCCTTGCCGGGTAATTGATTGAGGGCTGGACAAACTGAAATATGGGCTTGTCATCATAACCCTGCTATTTCTTTGTAGTGAAAATATGTGAATGGTCAACTGTAAAATAAGGAATGTTTGCCTAAAGCATAATATTTTGTATAAAAGAGAAGGTTAGCTTTGCAAGGAGAGCAGTCTCCTGAGAATATACACCGTGTTGTACTTCTAGGATACCTGTTACTGGCTGCAGCCAATAAACAAGATCTTTGACTTCACCAAGAAGACTCTGTGTTTCTGTAGTCCGAAACAGGAAGGACTCGAAGTCTTAGGGTGTGTTCCCTGGCACCACTGGGTTCTGAAAAACCCAGTACTTCAGTTGGCGCCCAACGCGGGGCGATTTCAGCGGTACCAGTCCAAGCCAGAGGTTCGTGAGGAGCTTCGTGTGAAAATTCTGGAGGGAGGCCGCCACTTCATCGACCCCTGTATGTCGACGTGGTCCGAAAGTCTTTGCTGCGAGGTTCCCCGCTTCCCGACGGCTACGAAGGACTGTTGCCCTGACTATCGCCCTGTTTTGGACCCTTGATGATTTGGTAGAGCGAAACGATAAACGAGTCTTCTGGTGACGTCAATGATACCTCAGTTAAGTATAAGTGGAGCGTCTCCCAGTCCTTAGTTTGGTATCCCCTTGGGATCTTTGATTTGGAACTTGCAAGTACCAAAGCCGAGGGATTCGTGTATTCACGAGGCTATCGTATTCGATAATCCTTTGAAGTTTGAAGCTAGATTGGAGAGCGAAGATGCCTGGTCTTAGCAGACATGGAAATTTGTTTTGTCTTGGTTATAATAGGGATTCCCGATTGGAGGACTCGTGTCCGGTTCCTCCGATTGGAACTCCAACCTATGAACTATATGTGAAACATGGCATAGGCCCCCTCACATATAATGAAGTATGGATCCGATACACCAGGAAAGATGGTGTTTTAAAATATCCCCAATATGGTAGTTTTGACACAGAGATTCTGAATAACCTGGAGGTTAAACTTTTTAAGAAGAAAGCCCGGCCGGCGATGTTTGACTCTTTCCGCCTATGGCGTAAGGAAGCCAAACAGAAGGAAATTAAATTAGCAAAGAGAAATAAGAGGGAAGAGGGTATCTCAATAATGCAAGCTGCCATGTAGTTTAAAGATGATGAAGAAGAACAGATGAATGAGCAGTTGCACAGGCAACGTAAATTGGTGACCGATAAATGTTATCCAGTTTTTCCGCTTCTTCAGCAAGATGCAGCAAAAGAACTTGAGAAAGATCCTTTAATGTCACACTTGTTGAGTTCGCCACCCCCTTATGCGCAGAATGCTACAGCACCCCCGCAACCTTTAGCTGTGCAACCTCCGGTTATTGTGCCTCTGGTTCTTCCACAGCCGCCAGTTCCTCTTCAGTTGGCTCCTACTACTACGGCGCAGCCCCTTCAAGGGCCGCCGACTTCGCTACCTGCTCCATCTGTACCTCCTACGACTTTATGTACTACATCGACTGCCTCTTCTGGTGTTCTTCCTGATACTGCCTCTGCGTCTGCTTCTGCGTCTGTCTTGCCTCTCTCTGTTTTTCCTCCTGTTCTTTCATCAACTTCTCCTTCTGTCCGACAGAGAGTGACAGATACTGTTGCCAGCCTTATATTTCCTCTCTTTGGGTCATCTGGTGTGACCCCAGATTCGGAGCGTAAGCAGTCGCGTAGTCAACTGCCTAATTCTCAAGAGAGAGAAATGTTTGACCGTATGGCGCGTAAATGGGTTGTTTACCCTTTGAGATACGATGTAGAGTCTGTTATGGATGTCTTCCGTCAATGGGAAGCACCGAAACAAAGATAGGTTTTTGAGAAAATGTGTGCTTTCCTTTGTGAGGAATTGGAGGATAATGATTTGGAAACAAATCCGCCTGATTTGTGCCATGTACGGTTTGAGTTTGAAAAAGGCACGATTGTGGGTCCCGAAGTTGAAAAAGCAGTTGCGACGTTGTTGTCCTTTAGGAATAAGGATCCTTCTCAGTCATTGTTCCAACATGACTCCTCTGTTAAAAAAAAGGTGCGACAGTACCCAATGAGAGAAGTCCCTCCGGTATGGAAGGACGCCGTTGCGGCTGATGTTGCTAATCAAATTGATGCTGTCCCAGCTCATTTTCAGCGTGTTTGGGTACATGTTCTGTGGAAGCGGTCTGAAGTTTTAGCCCTTAAGCAGACTTTGCCTGATCCCCGTAAAAACCCTGCAGGGTATTATAAGGAATTATCACAGACTGCAGACTCCTGCATTATGAATTTAGCCGACATAGACATGTTATTTGGGAATGTTGTTCCACAGCCTTTGTGGGGATTGATTCACCATACAGATCATGCGCAAGAGTTAGGTGACTCATGGGCTAATATTAGTGCTGCAAATGATAGACAAGTTGGTGGTGCCAAGACTGAGCCTTTGGTAACAGAACTGCCTGCTATGATCATTACTTACATGAAGACTTTAATGCCTGCGATGCGTGTGAATTGGGATAAATTGTCTGCGTGTAAGCAGAAGAAAGATGAAACAGTGTCTGATTTCTTCACCAGGTTTGAGGAAACGTTTATCGACCACAGTGGTCAAGATATGAGTACAGAAGGTGGTCAACGGTTGTTTGTCGACAAGTTTGTGCACAATTTGCTTGCCGAGCTGTGTAAGAAATTGAAGGATTCAGAGAGTTCTTGGGCTGTTTCCTCTTCAGCACAAATATTGGCTACTGCACAGTACTACGAAAATAGGGATAAAGATGAGAAGGATAGAGCAGACAAGAAAACTAAAGAATTAAAGACGAAGGTTCTTTTACAACAGGCGTATCCGCCACGTGGTGGTTAGAGTATCTATCAGCAACCTCAACAGTTCCAGAGAAACTCGCAAAGGTTCGAGTTTTCTCAACCATGTGTTCCTGTAGGTCCCAATCAGTGTTCATATTGTAAAGAAGAGGGTCATTTCAAGTATAGTTGTCCTATTTTGTTACAGCGTACGAATGGTGCTTCTGGCGCAAGAGGTCGAGGTGTTCAACAAGCTCCTAGAGGTAGAGGACGTGGAAGTTTCCCCCAGAACACGCGTTCCTTTCCATCTCAAAACTCAATGAATAGTTTTGACCAGCAACATAACGCGTCTGGTAGGACGGCTCAGTACTATGCTGACGACTACTATGCAGAAGATGAGAACTTGGAAGGTAATAATTGCTAGGACAGCCATAGACGAAGAGAGGGAGTTTTTTTAGTTCCAGTAGATCAGAATGGACCTTATGTTAAGGTGATTACCTCAGGTGTGTCGGAGCCTTTTCTATTGGATTCTGGTGCTACAAAGAGTTCTATTATGCACTCAAAACTCCCTGGCGCACCTTTGTCTGGCGAGATGAATGTTTCAGTAGGTTTTTCTGGCGCCCCGGTTAGGAACCCGATTTCTAGTCCTATGTCCCTTTCTGTTGGACCTTGTGAATTGGAAGCACCCCTTATTCTGACGACAGGTTGTGGTGAAAACTTGTTAGGATTGGATTTGTTGAAAAGATTGTATGCAACATTATATTGTTCTCCTTCGGGAGTACAACTTACACTGGGTAGGAAAATGGTCTCTCCAATGTATTTGTCGAAGGATAAACTTCCGACCGAATTGTCGTTTCTTCCTGATACCATTTGGGCTACTGGTCCTAATGACGTGGGTCTGTTGGAAATACCGCCTTATGTTGTGACATTGAAAGCCAATGTTAAATTACCACGCATTCAACAATACAAGATCTGTAGTGAAGGTGAAAAGGCGTTGCTAGCGATCATTTATGATTTAATTGAAAAAGATGTAATTGAAGAGACAAGAGGCAACGTTTGTAATAGTCCTGTTCTGCCTGTTTTGAAACGTACTGACCCCTCTAAGCCACCTGGTTACAGGCTCGTGATTGATCTTAGAGAGGTAAATAAAATAGTTGTGCCACAGTTTCCAGTTGTTCCTAATATCACTGCCCTATTGACTATGATTCCAGCTTCCGCCACCTGGTTTTCGGTGATTGACTTAAAGAATGCTTTCTTCAGCATCCCGATTGCAAAGGAGAGCAGGGATATTTTTGGCTTCAGTTTAGGAGGCCGAAGTTTTCGCTTCAAACGCGATCCACAAGGCTACTGTGAAAGTCCATCAATATATAGTCAGGCTTTAAAAACACAGCTTGATGCAATTGTTTTACCTGACGGCGCTACCCTTATTCAGTACGTCGATGATTTGCTAGTCGCTACAGATACTGAAGAGATTTGTAAAGAAGCCACCTTGTCGTTGTTGCGTCATTTGTCTGATTTACATCACAAGGTGTCCCTTTCAAAACTGCAATATTGTCGACAAGAAGTGACCTACTTAGGTCATCTCTTATCGAAGGAGGGAAGGAAACTGACCTCAGAAAGAATTCAGGCAATTGCAAAATTGAGTGTGCCAAGGACACAGAGAGAAGTACGTGCTTTCTTGGGCATTACATCATACTGCAGACAATGGATACCGAATTTTTCTTTGCTGGCCAAACCTTTGGTAGCATTGACCTATAAAGATACACCAAACCCCGTTCCGTGGTCTGAAGATCGTCAGAAAAGTTTTTCGGAATTGCGTAATGCATTGTGTTCGGCTCCTGTGTTGGGTACCCCCGACTACAGTAAGCCCTTTACACTGTATGTCCATGAGAAAGAGGGTTGTGCATTGTCAGTGCCGACACAGTCTTTTGGAGACAAGCAGCGCCCATGCGCATATTTTTCATCAACTTTGGATCCGGTAGCTAAAGCATTGCCGAGTTGCTTGAGAGCCACAGCGGCAGCAGCTGTTTCTATTCGACAGTCTGCTGGGTTAGTGATGAATAATATGTTGATTGTGATGGTTCCACATGCAGTGGACACGTTGTTAAACAGGACCAAGACACAGCATTTAACTAGTGCTCGATTGTCAGGTTACGAGTTGACACTGTTAGCGAGTCATGTGCACATAAAGAGGTGCAATACGTTGAATCCAGCCACGTTATTGCCGATTTCAGTAGAGACAGATGATGTTGAACAACATGATTGTTTTCTTAGGAGAGAAGAAGAAACGAAAGGGAGAGTAGATCTTAAAGATACTCCTCTTGTAAAGTGTGATGGTACCTTATGGGTGGATGGTTCATGCTTCAAGCTTCCGAATGGTGATACGACTGCAGCATATGCTGTCACAACTTTGCATACGATTGTTGAAACTGCACGTATACCACATAATTCAGCTCAAGCAGCAGAGCTGATTGCACTTACAAGAGCGTGTGTGCTATCGAAAGGAATGAAAGTGACCATATATACCGACAGCCAGTATGCGTTTGGTGTGGCCCATAGTTTTGGACGATTGTGGAAAGAACGTGGGTTCCTGACTTCGCATGGAGCTAAAATTCAGCATGGTCAGTTGGTGAATGAGCTTCTTGAGTCACTGACCTTGCCATTACAAGTTGCGATTGTGAAATGCAGTGCACACAAGAAGGTTACTGATGATGTCGGTCGTGGCAATGCATTTGCTGACGAAATCGCAAAAGAAACAGCAAAAGATGTGATGAATCGAATGTATGTTGCAGGCCCCGCAAGATGGGTTGGTGACGTAGGAATATGTGAAGATACGATAGAGGGTGTGAAGTCCTTCAATCTGAAGCTTCAGAGAAAGAGTTGAGTGTGTGGAAAGAAAGTACGGGTAAATTGGATGAAAATGGTTGTTGGGTTGACTTGTCAGAACATCAGCGATGGTTGTTACCCGATGCGTATGTGCTTGCAGTGGTGACAATGGCTCATGGAATGGCCCATATCAGTGTGAAAGGGATTTGTAAGTTGTTGGCTCCAGTATGGCAAAATGCTGGAATTCCTAAATGTGCAGAGAATGTGGTCAAGAATTGCATGGTGTGTCTGAAATACAATCCTGGTAGGGGAACCCCAACTCCAGCTGGTCATTTTGCGCCTCCAACGTATCCGTTCGAGGTTTTGCAGCTAGATTTCATCCACATGGAAAGGTGCAACAATCTGAAATACGTAATCGTTGTTGTTTGTGCTTTTTCAAGATGGGTAGAAGCATATCCCTTAAAAGACAACACTGCCTTATCCACAGCTAAAGCCCTTGCCAAATAATTCTTCCCTAGGTTTGGAATGCCGAGAATGGTCTGGAGTGATAATGGGAGTGAATTTGTGGGTCGAGTGATGAAAATAGTATGTGAGGGGCTAGGTATCCAGCAAAAATTCCACGCTGCAAATCACCTCCAATCAGCTGGACTAGTAGAGTGCTATAATGGCACGCTAAAACTGAAGTTGGCAAAGATACAAGCGAGCTCTGGTCTTAAATGGCCTGACGCTCTGCCTCTAGCACTCCTATCAACAAGAATGACTGTGCATTCGCGAGTGGGACTTAGTCCCTATGAAATTGTGTTCGGCCGCGCGGCCAACATATGGGGAGTGCCAAGACCAACAAAATTCAGTGAGATCGAACACCCTGTACTGCTTGATTATTTGTATGAATTGACGGCTAAATTGCGTGTTCTACACCAACAGGTTCACGATACTTTGCCTCAGGTCTCTGAAGCTCCAGGACATCTTATCGATCCTGGATCATGGGTGCTGGTCAAGAACTTCCAGCGGACAAAGAATGACCAGCCCTGTTGGACCTGCCCCTACCTCGTCCTTCTCTTCACAAGATCAGCTGTTCGAGTGGAAGGGAAAAAGAACTGGATCCACGGCGTACACTGCAAGAGGGTCCCTTTTCCTCTACCGTACGACCGGTGGGTCCAGGAGGGGATCGCTGACACTGAGACTGTGCCTCGTTTTTTGCCATTTAGCGATGCACGTGTAAAAGGAACAATTTCTGAACGAGAAAGTGACAATAATTTGAAAGAAGCTGTGCCACCGTCAATTCGATTGAACACTACAGAGCCTGAACTCTTGTTCCAGAACCAGACAGTACCTGGAAAAAGCCGTTATAATTTGAGACCAAGAACTAAGGACAAATAAATTTTTTTCCGTTCCTTTGCTTTTTTTTTTAAAGGTGCGGCTCGCTCATCTGAGAAACTTTCTTATGTTTTTTTTTTTTCCTTTTCGAACCGCCATCCGGGTTCAGCTGTAGGGTCGAGGTTGCCCAAGTCTTTGGAGTGCAGCTGAAGACGTTAGGTCGACAGTTCTGGTCGGTCTAAGGGAGTTGCCCTGGACTGACAGAAGCATTCCCTAGCATAGAACACCCTACCACCACGAGCAGCAATTGGAGAGGATGGAGTTTTTCAAGAATGAGAGACCTGCCAGACGGATGGACTTTAAAGCCAGAATGGGTATAATAATGACAAAGAAACGATTTTTGATATTATGTATTTTTATGTTGCTTAGTGTAATGACGTTTTTAATAGGATATGTTTTATTCTCTTTTCAAGTGACATTTGCACCCATTACATAGCCCATACCTCCTTCTACTGTTTCCTTGCATTCTTTTCACCCCCTGCCTGAACACGAGTCTGCCAGAAGATTAGAATTTGTCAACAATTCATTCATTCAGCTTCTACACCAACACCAATTAGTAGTGAACATAACTAACTGTTGGGTGTGTGGTCTTATGCCTCATACTACTGATAAAGGTATCCCTTATCTGTCCTGCCTTTCAGCCATAATGGTTCTGTATGGGCATATAGAACGGTGTTCATATACGCGTATGAAGCCAACCCCCTATGTTCTGTGAAAGATAATCCTAAGAATAGTGCTCTAGCTAAGGGTATAGTAGATATGATTAGGGAAGATATTTCCTATGAGACTATCCCGAGAGATGAGACACTAGCATATATTGGATGGAACATAACAGGATATGGAGTTACTCTGAGTGGGAACCAGCGAGCAAAGAGATCCTCCCCGATTTGGATTGTACCCCATCAGGGTCACCTATGTCTGCAAGGTAATGGCAAGAATCCCAGAGCTCAGTTAGGGAAAAGTATCTGCACTGAAACATATGTTTTTGCGTCTCAGACTTCTCCTTCGTTCTTAGCAGCTAAGGGTACCTATTTCATCTGCCATAATAGAGCCTATACATGGTTGCCTCCTGACTTCTCAGGCACATGTTTTGTTTCGTTCCTGTTACCTCCCACCTACACGGCCGTGGCAGATTACCATAAGACAAGGATAGTTAGAGGTGTCATAAGTAAAGAAGACACTACAGGACAAGAATTTGGAGATTTCGTAAAGGGTTTTCTGCCGTTTTGGGGTCCTATGGTTAACAGCAGGAACATAAGGCAATTGACAAAGGTGGTTGAATCCACGGTAGTTGAAACCGCCGGTACCCTTGGTAATTTGACTGCTGAGCTCCAGTTGGATCGCCTTATGACTCTTCAGTACAGGGTCGCATTAGACGTCATACTTGCAGACCGAGGTGGGGTATGTAAAGTGATCCAATCAAGTTGCTGTGTTTTCATCTCAGATAACGCTCCGACAGTCTACCAAGCCATTTCCAAACTGCATAAGATCTCGGAATCTATTCACGTGGATAAAGGAGATTGGTCATTGATGGGGTGGTTCTGGGAGCTGATATCCGCCTGGGGATGGAAGACTCTGGTAGTCATTGGGATGATCTTAGCCATTCTTTTCCTGTCCTGTCTGTGTGTACAGTGTGCTCCTGCAATATGTGGCCTCTGTGCTACATTGTGTGTAAGGCAACCTGTATCAAGGGACGAGCTAAGTAATAGGATGATGCTACAGCAACATCTCAACGACTTTATGAATATAGACCTGGACTCAGATTAGCGTGAGTATAGGTTATTGCCTATGTAAGGGCAAAAGGAGGGTCTGTGGTACTGCAAATTCTGGACCCGTGTTATAAACATCGTCGTATCACAACGATTTTGGTATCAGCAGACCGAGAATGATTAGAATAGTATGCACAAGCATTGTATTCATATTCGGGTAACAAAATCACCCGAATATCAGAGTTTCCGTCCTGAACCCTCGTGTTCCATTTAAACGACAGCCATTTTGTGATTGTCCTCACATAGGCCAATGTCTAATGCTGAAAACGAGTCTGAAGGACACGTACATCTTTGCTGACTCCTCTGTGACCTGGGCAAGCTGACTCCACTGCCTGAAGCCAAACCTGTTCGGCCAGTTTCTTTCCCAGTGGCCGAATGAGATTAGTATCAAGGCACAACACATCATAAAACCTTTCATCACACACAAACCATGCCTAATCTTACACGCACCTGTCCCTGTTTCTTTCTTTATGACTTGCTTTACAAGGAGGAGGTGCCTGTTTATATTGGGGTCCGTCGATATCTGATGAAAGTACTGAGCCTTGCCGGGTAATTGATTGAGGGCTGGACAAACTGAAATATGGGCTTGTTATCATAACCCTGCTATTTCTTTGTAGTGAAAATATGTGAATAGTCAACTGTAAAATAAGGAATGTTTGCCTAAAGCATAATATTTTGTATAAAAGAGAAGGTTAGCTTTGCAAGGAGAGCAGTCTCCTGAGAATATACACTGTGTTGTACTTCTAGGATACCTGTTACTGGCTGCAGCCAATAAACAAGATCTTTGACTTCACCAAGAAGACTCTGTGTTTCTGTAGTCTGAAACAGGAAGGACTCGAAGTCTTAGGGTGTGTTCCCTGGCACCACTGGGTTCTGAAAAACCCAGTTCTTCACCAGTAGCAAGTTTTCCCATGGGTATGATGTGTACTGGTGCCTCACTGCAGTCTGTGATGCATAGGTGTCCATCATAGATGTGACATTACTTACATGGCTAATTGTGGGCAGCTGGAGCAAACTACTTTCCCTTAGTAAGTAGGGAATGTGCATTGTCATGAGTGATGTGTCATCTCTGTAGCCATCATTTCTTGCGCCTACATGTCAGCATGTTCTCCATTCCCCTTAGGATACATAAATATGCATTTGTTGTAGGCATGTGCTAGCCATGTGAATGGGATTATATATGGAGTCCCTCACATATATGTGCATGGAGTACTGTTGTTGTAATGGTGCATCTATAATGTTTTTCAATTTCTTGTGGTGCCACAGGCAGGAGTGTGTCACCATCATATGTTGTCTAACAGATACATTCATGCCTCATAGTATGTCATTAGTAATGTAGAACTGCAGTTGCGGTGAGGCACTTGACATGTAGGGCCAGTGTGTGGATCCACTTCATGTTCATATGTACTCTTGATGTGGAATCATGTTTGGAGGTGCAGTGCACCTGTGTAAAGATTGGGCATTGTGCACTGTCTGTTGGGGTGCATCATGAATTGAGGTGCAATGATGTTTGCATCACATGTTTTTGTGGTCAGGGATTAATACGCAGACAGATACCATGCTTGCCATGTCTGAGATGTCGGTAGTAATGTTGCTTCTCATTGGACAACAAGTTGGGGTCCTTCTGTCAATGTTTGCAAGGTCTGTCTCTCCTTCCTGCATGGCACAGTTGTCTACTACTAACACTCATATGATGTCATTGTGATGGGTGACAGATACTGGTGGTGGCTATCCTGGACCTTACAGAGTCATCATTGTATGCAATCTGGAGACATCTTCCCGTGAGGTATAGGACCTGACTTCATTGTTGTTCCTTGCAACACCACATGTAGGGCATGTCATAGTGACTTTGCTACAACCTCCTGGACTCATTTTGGGCACGTCACTTGTGAGGTGTCCTTTTTTTAATGTGTTCATAGTGACATGTTTATTTCCTTGTCAGCTACTCCAAATACAGTACATTTGTACCAGTGTAGTCTGTATTTCCTTAGCAACATCTGTTATTGTTTGAACATTACATCAGTGTGAATTAGATGTGTGCATAGACTTGTGTCTGTGTAATTGGTAGGGTACCTTACAATGGGATCCAATTGTTGGATACTGGTTCACTGGGGTCTGTTGCATGTGGCACAGGTTTGAGGGTGGAGTGGTCACCTAGTTGTGGTATGGCTAGTGTGGTAACTAAACTTCATCCATGCTATTGTAGTTGTCTGAGAGCCTGATTTTCTCATGTGCCTATTATGGCATGCATGGGTTCGTATTGGTACATGATTGTGTCACTTACCTGGAACTTTTTTCAGGGGATTACTTGACATGATGGTATGGTTTGTCTCTCAGAGTTGTGATGGAAGTGTTTTCATGTCCATTGTGTGACACTATTCCACTTTCTTTGGGAACGTCAGCACAGGCAGGCAAAGGAGATGGAGCTGAACTGAGTGGGGAAGCATCTGGCCATGGGACCTCAGTTTAAGACACCACTGACATAGAGGGACCCAGTGGCCCGGAGGGTGAAGTGAGTGCCATGGGGGTGACTGGATCTGCATCAACATCTTCAGATTCCTCCACCAGTGGTCACTCCCTAGTGGTGGTAGACACATCGGGGACCCCCACAGCACCATCCTTGTCCATCACCCCTGACCTATCACCACCCTCACTGTTGCTCCCCACCCAGTTGGCCGTGCCTGCTCTCCCAAGAGGCTGGGTGTCTCCTTCTCCACAGGCACCTCTGGCACCTGCCCCTTACCCCTACTTACCTCAGTGAGGCGGCTATTGACCTCCTGAGGTCGATCTCTGTGGGTCAGTCTGCCATTGTGAATGCCATCCAGGGAATTGCAACCCAAGTCCAGCAGACCAACGTGTTTCTGGAGGGCATTTATGATGCAATCGCTAGCCAACAGAGATCTTTTCAGGCTCCGGTCTCTACACTGATGTTAACCAGTCATCCCTAGTCTTCCATTCCCAACTCCACCTTCCTCTTCCCAGTCCAAATCTCCCCTTCCCTGACTTGGCCAATGTACACAGACAGATTCTTGTGCATTCAGCTCAGCAAATAAAGGTAGTGCACACAAATACAAGCACCACAAGACACTCCAGCACACACACAAACAACATCCACCTGCAGACACAGCAACAGTCATGACTTGCCCTGACACCACCACCCAGCATCACACACATGACATTAAGCATACCTACAGTCACCACATCAACATTAAGTGACACAGCCTCCACAGCCATCCTACCATCAGACACCACCCCAGCATACCCTCAGGAATCCACTACAGTCACCACACAAGCAGACACCAAATTTACAGACACACATACATGTACCAGATCTACCATACATGCAGTCACCACCCCACAGACTCCCACCCACCCATCACACCATCATCCAGCATGACCACCCTTTCAGCCCAAGACACATAAACACCCTCATTCACTCACCCAACTGACACCCAACACACACAAGCATAACTCCTACAAGCACACACCAAAGACATCCACTACCACATGTCAGACAGCCACTCCCTCAACCTCCAAATCCCAATCCCCTTCTGATTCTGTCCTTACCCCTGCTCATCTCCCCATTCCACACGAAAAGGAGCACAACCTTCTCCAAGGCCATCGGTTTCACTTTCAAGGCCTCTCCTGCCTTCCTGCAAGCATGCATGCCCCTCCCCCTGCCAAGAAGAAGCCCATCCCTCTCAGGAAGGATCCTGACTCCCAAGCCCAAACCCAACCCCCCTAAATCACCCCCTCCATCCCCTTCGGATAATCCCTCAGGTGCCTGTCTGCCCCCTTGATGCCCCTTCCTGTGGAGGTTACACAGCAGACAGGAGTCAAGTAGTGGCCCTACACTGTGCCATTTTGGCACCCAAAAACCCATATGGCCTTGAACTTATTGACTGGTCTATTAATAAACTCAAACAGTTGTTGTTTTCTGGGGTATACCTTGGTCTTGCAATTCCTTTCCTGGCTTCTATTATTCCTGAGTAACTTTGGTTGTATGACTGTAGTTGTGTGTGTTTGTGCCAGCTTGCTGCTCGCTGTGGGTTGTTTGCATTACATGAGTTTGTATGCAGTGCTGTTGTCCCCTAAGAGGAGGACGTCTGTTGTGCAATAGGTATGTGTGGGTAGAAGCAATGTTGGTGTCATCGCATTATGTTGTGTTTGTCATGGTAAGTATTTTTGTGTTGTGCCATATGTACATGTATGGTGTTGGACTTGTCCCCTTTAAATGGGTATTGTATACATATGATGTGTATCATCTTGATTTTTGTTATTGCAGACATGGAGTGTGTTCAGTTGTGCTGGATTACTTTACATTTGGGTGTGCATGTGTCCATTTGGGGGGGTGTCCCTTGGTGCTGGTGTGTCCCTTGCTGCTGGTTCATGTAGGGGGATGTCCCATGAAGTTGGAGTTGTCTTTGCTTTGTTAACTTTTCCTCCCCCATTGTGTAGCTGTGCATGACAATTGCTAATGGCAGTGCCTGTCCCTGAGATCCATGTATGTCCATTTCCTCTGTGCTTGTGGGTTGAGGGCCCTATTCAATGTGAAATGTGTTCCAGTGCACCCTCCTTCCATGTATGATCCTGATGCTCTCATCCCAGCTATGCAGGTTTTGATGTTGTGGTGCGCTTTGTCTATTTTGTCCATTAGTCCCTCCGTGTATTGTGAATGCAATTGTGCTTCCATTATGGTGTGATGTGTGTGACGTGCAAGTCCATTGAAGAGTTTTTATCATGGTGGTGTTGTATTTGTTCCATGGCACATCAATGGATATGTGTGTTATTTGTGTAGACAGACCCTTGCCAGTGTTGGGTGTGTGTGTGTGTATGTAATTTGTTTATTAGCAGTAGCTGAGTTGTTGTTGCTATGTGTGAGAATGTTGTGTGGCTTTCAGTGTCCCTGTGCCTGAGCTGTCTGGCCGTGTGCAGTGTTCCCCTGCAGTGTGTTTATGCTGGCAGAAGTGTGCGTATTGTGTGTGTATGTGTCCATGTTGATGTATGTCAGTTAGTGTCATTTGTATGAAAAGTGTAGCTGCTTCCTGTAGTGTATCCCCCCATGAGGTGTGTACTTACAATTGCTGTTCTCCATGGCAGTGTTGATTTAGTTGTCCTTCAGTGAGCAGGAGCAGCAGCATGGTGTTTTCGAAGGGCTCCATGGCGGCTCCGGACGTATGTAGCTGTCTGCTGGAGAGTGTCTCCCTTTATTGTGTCCGTTTCTGCCAGCTTCCACATGGTGGTTAGACAGCCGCGGTGTGCAACCTCTTAATGGGTCTGGCGGATACATGGGATCCGCTGACCTGTTTGTGATTTCAGGTGACAATGAGGTCTGTGCTGCCTGGCAATGGCGGCGGACCGCTGGCAGTCTTCTATTTGTACTTTCCTAGCTGATGGTGCTTATTTTGAGGGTGCTGGGCAAGGGCCCCACTGTGGCCCCATGCACTTGCTCTCCGCCAGGCTTTTCATTAAGTTGGAACCGCCATGAAAAGGCTGGTGGAGAAGAAGGTTGTAATCAGCAGGAGAGCGCTCCGCCCTGGCTAATTACAACCTGCACTGCCATCATCCAGTCTGGGTCTGACTGTGCTGGACAGGGGTGCCCCTGCACTGCCCATGCCATGAGCTTTGACAGTGCAGGAGCCCACATGTGGCCCCTGCCTTTCCATCAGTGTTTTCATGGGGGGGTCCCTGCTATGAAAAGGCTGGCAGAAAGGGGGGTTGGATTCAGCCAGGCAGCGCTGAGTTCGGCACCGCCCTGGCTGAGTACAACTCAAGCCACCGTCACCACATCAGGAATAATGTTCCCGGCGCGGACGGTGGCACCCTGGTGGGCCAACCCATTAGGGTTGTAATGTGGCAATCGGACTGCCACAGTTGCAGCGGTCCAACCATCACTGCAAGTTTGGTGGTCCTCAAGCCACCGGACTCGTAATCAGGCCCTAAAAAATTTACAATCAATAACCCAACTAATACTTACACAAAACAAACAAATGCACAAAATATTGCAATGCAAAGTCAAACACATTGCTAATAAACAAGGACTGTCCTTCCTAGACCCTATTGCAATAAACTCAATCTAAAGAGCCCAGTCCAAAAAGAGACTGCCCAAAAAAAACCTAAGCAAACATACAAACAATTAAACATTGTATTTATTTATTCATATACGTTCTACATTATTTAGAAAACTATCTTAAATATAAAATAAACATGTAACAACATTTAATGAGATTCATCTATAAAAGTTAATTAAATGCGCAAATCGGAGAAACATTTAAGTCACAATCTGAAAAATAACAATTCTAACAAGCACAACACATAACAAAGTATAATGCAAGTTAAACATGTATAAAAAGAAATATAAAGCAATAAAAAAGTACTTTTAACACTTTTTAATATAAAATGTTTTTCAATATACAGTGTATAAAATCAATTACATGCACTAAGAAAAAAGCAATACATTATAAATGTAAAATGATAAAAATATGTTTATGTCACAAACAATTAACAATTATTACAAAGGATAGGGGTTTTAAGGGAAGCTGAACATTTCCACCAAATATATATTAGTAGTCCTGCAAAAAATCCAAACCCATTGATCCAGATATCCCAAAACCGGAGACTTGTAATTCTATATTTTCACTGAAGCACCACATTTTATTGCAGTTGATGGGAAGGCATAAAGTACTAACTCTCAAAGAAAAAAATCTTATTTTAAAATCAATTGTATTGGTTATTTGATAAGCATTAAAATATTAAAAAACAGAATGAGTATCTGCTAATACATAACTTTTGTGTGATATAATTATTTTTATGGCATAGGCTCAGTTCTTCAATCAAATTTACCAATATTTTCCTTATATAATTGGTCAACCGCAAGAGTTGCTAAAACAAATAACTTCTGCCAATTATATTGCAAATTGTTATTACAGATGAACACCCACCAGCTGACATTGAAGAAGATAAAAACAACCAACCAGCATATTTTTTTCTAGAGCTGCATGCAATGCTTCTTCAGGGTGAATTTATTTAGTAACACTAGTTAATTTGATTGCTCCATGCATTGTTTTTTATCTGAACAAATTCTTCTCACTGCATCACACATGTAGCACACATTGGAGTAGAGATTGTTTTGGCGGACACCACTGAATAGGCGAGAAATGTAAAGGTAGACACTTAAGAGGAAACTTTGCAGCACACAGACACTTTCGCCATCAATTTGATTTTACTGTGCCACATGCGTTTGCTCTTGTGTATTGTGTACACGTCAACTTGTGCCTCACTGGGATCGATGCTCACAGTAAAAAACATATGTTCCATGTTCTAAATGTTCCTTCCTAATTAATTGGAATCTTGTTCCAAACAGTGGGTTCAATGGTTTAACAATGCAGGCCTTGAAAACTTTTCTTGACCTTTGTGGTCCCCTTGGTTTGCTGTCTCTACTTGATTTAAGAATTAAGAAAATTGTGCTGGTATTCCACCAAAATATCAAAGAAAATATATTGTGACTCAAGAATATTATTACAATAATAGTGTAGAGTCATAAATATTGAGAACTTTAATACAGCAGGTAATAAGATCAGTTTTAAGTGTTATTCTATTATCATTGTCAAGAGGTTTGTTGTTTAAAAAACCATTGCCCATGAACATTTGTTCATCTCATGTGCAGAAGACATCTGTGTGCACGAGGAAAGACTTGTGGTTCGTCACTACCAGTGTTGTGAACACATCAAGGGGGAACCGGTAGCCCAGTTTTAGAACGAATTTAATGGATGGACGGATATGAAATGCTGTTATGTTATATGTATTTGTAAAGTGTTCTATCACCTGCAAGGGTATCGTGGTGCAGAGCAGGTGTATGTGTCTAGCCCTGTCTATGGAAGGCTGGTTAACTGAAAATCCAGAACTTCAGCTTCTAGCCAAATTAAAGAAAAGAGGGAGAGGCCCTGATATGGAGTGGTAGATCAGTCCATGCCTTCAGGCTGATGTAAAAGAATGCCTAACCTACTGATCTGGGTCTGTGTATGCATGTGATGGCTGCGAGTAGGAGTCCTGCGGAGCTGAGGTGTCTGGGTGGTTGGTGGAAGGAGAAGTGACTGTTCAGGTATGTAAGGCAATTGAATTTGTGTTGCAAACTCTTCTGGTGAGGGGAGCCACTGGGCAATGACCCTTTTAGCTGTGAGAAAGTATTGAGTAGATATTTGCATTTATTTTGAAGGGGTGTGGTTGTTAGAGTCAATAATTGCTCTTCACTGCTAGTACTGTGAGACTGACAATGGGGATGGAGAGGAGTCATTCTTGGTGAAACAAATTGGAGTATTAGTTGAGAGGGGTAACTACCCACTTCAAGGAATAATCACAATGCTAGCCAGAGTGAACCACTAAAGCCAATAATATTAGCTCAACTCCTTGGTACCTATGGCACAGAGCAGAAAGGCTTAACTTAGAGGTAATGTGTGAAGATTTTAGGCTGTACCAAATCAGTAATGAAGTCAAAATATATCACAAGAAAAATCCCATACCAATTTAAAAAAATAGAGTAAACTTTATTTCAATAAATTGACAACAAAAGAACAAACATCCAATGAAGGGACCCAACAATATTAATTTTAATATTTTTTTAAAAAAGTAGCACCAAAAAGCATTAAACACCAAACTCTATCAACTGGTCATGGTAGACTGGTGTCTTAGGACAATTTGTGGTTGAGCGCGAAAAGAGCACAAGTCAGCTACAGAAACCAGGTTCGACCAGGTCATTAGTTTTAGTTTAGGACGTACTCCCTGAAATAGAACTCCAAAATCTTCACAGGGTGCAGCGCAGAAGATTGTGGCTGAGAAAGGGTCCATGAGGTCAGATAGCTGTCAGATAAGGTCCACCTGAAGCTGTTGACTTTTGGGAGGAAATCTCCAAGTGTGAGAAATTCAAAGTTTGTGCCCAAGGAAGGTCTCTCACCAGCTGCATACTTTAGAATGCCTTACTTGGTAAAGATTTCTTCATATTCACTTAGGGCCTGATTTAGATCTTGGCAGAGAGGTTAAACATCCCATCCACCAAAATCGAAATCACATTAAGAACAATGGGATTTTTGATTTCGGCGGACAGGAGATCTGCCACCGTTGTGACAGAGTAACCCCTCCGCTAAGACCTAAATCAGGTCCTTAGTCACTTTTTAGGAGCTTGAATGCTTCCAAGGGGGCAAAGCTGTGGGCTGTGGCTGAGAGGGATACATTCTCCTCTAGATCCTACTGTATAAAATTTGCTGCTGCAGAAAAGCTCCAAGAGAGTGAAACCTGACTCTTATCAGGTTGGCCCTAGTCCTCTGGAACCAAAAGTCCCAGGTTTCCCAGTATGATAGGGTGAGCATACTTTGACACATCCCAAAGTTCCAGGACCTCAGCAGCAGCACTTGAGGGTCAAGACTCAATCCATCAGAAGCAACCAACTGGGTCCAGGACTCATCCAGTTGCCACTGGTCATCTGGGCAGTTGCAGAAAAGGCCTCTTACAACATATGATGTCTCTGTGACTTGATGAAGAGGTCAGTCTTTTGACCCATAGAGTCCACTTCATGGTCCATTGTAGTGGCGGGAGAGCAGGTCTAGTCATTGAGGCTCATCTCAAGTCTCAGACTGCACATTCAGTCATAATTTGATCTTCCACAGATTGAATAGTTTTCTGAGGAGGGTACTGGAGATGCTAGATGTATACCTGGCACCTGCCTGTGGTGTGGGGTGGCTCCTGGTCCCTCCCTAAACAATAGGGTAGATGTTCCCTTTGGTTAACCATAACCATATTTGCTGCATGTTTCTGAGTACCCTACAGCAAACAATTCCACAGAGCCTCTATCTGCCTAAATCCATGATTGTGAATTCTTTCTCTCTTTGTGCAGAGGTTGTGGGGAGCCTGTGTGCCCACTACAGAGGTGTGGCAAGGGAAATGAGCAATCCCTCTTCTGTGGTCACTTCAAAACTGTTTAGTGGCAACTCTCTGTCCACTGTGTTTGGAGCCTGGCTGCCTGAGAAAACAAAGAAGTAGCCTGTGCAGTTGCCATTTGACATTTGCAAGTAGCAGGTTACACCCCTTTGAAGATAAGCTAGTTCCTGGCAGCTGCCCAAATGGCCATCCTACTAGAGGAGTAACACACATATCAACACCCAGGTTGTTGTCCTATTCTCTGTGAGCAGTTTTCACATCTCATTCAGAGTTGAGCACTCTGAGGGCTGTAGCTTAATGCAAAATAGCCTCCAGAGACTTTAGGCAGGGAAATGGAAACTTTCTAAATGTGCCTTTTCCTTAATATGTTTTTTTAAATGACTTCATCGGTGAGTAGGACTTTTACTAAATACTAGATTCCATGAATGAAATGCCTAGCTGTTTCCAGGAGAGATAGCATTATTACATTTAGGAGTGCACCCCATTGTTTTCCTCTGGAAAAGTCATCCTTGCTATAGTACAAACAGCTTTTGGGTCTTTTCCACTGTAAAGATTTGGTTACCTTTAAACTCCTTCATCTCCTACTGTTAAATACTATGCACTCTGACTTATGCGCAGTGAGGCCTAAGGGTGACTTTAAAAATATTATAGGAAAGTTTAGACCTGTTACAAATGTTTTTTTTGACTGGTCGAGATGCATTTTAAAAGTTGCAGTAGTCAGGCTAGCATGCCAGACTTGAAGCCATGTTTTATACTGTCAATACAGTGGATGACACAATGGGTGCTGTAGTCCACTGATGACATTTTATCTTACAAGGCCTTCTTATCTTTTCCCAGTATCCTTGGGAGTTGTATGTAAGTTATGCACGCCAAATGTGGGTATACTGATTTCATCTTCTTGAAAGGAGGAACACAGATTAGTTTGGCAGGGGCGAGTGTACAGAGTTCTTCAGCCAGCAAACATCAATGGTGCAAAAATCTAGGGGTACACGATGCAAAAGAGCAATTTCCTACAATTAATTTCAAGGACTGCATGACACCATACCCTAAAGGGCTCAGGTAATCAAAACGTTTGACAGCTTTCTGAATCAATGGAGTAACGCAAGGAATCATTAAGATCTCAATTGTTTGAGTCTTTAAAAAAAAAAAAAAAAAAAAACTTTGATGTTTCCAAGTAGGTTGAAAGAATCACTTCGGCTATTTTCTTGTCTTCAGTGCTTGTAAAGGGATACTGTTTGCAGCAGAAGGGGAAAACAACAAGCCTTAGACACCACAGCTTGAGTCTTACAGTAATACCAATCTCTCTGAGTTATTTTTCTTTTCCTTTTCTGTAAGGAGGAAATTGAGAAGGAAACTAATGGGTGACCTATTTTCAAGCCAAGAGTCCTAGAGATTGCAGTCATTGCTCAGTGTCAGATGCTTGCACCAAAGTTACCACTTATGTGAAAGTTTCCTATGGATGCAGCATCGTATAATAAACAGGCATCACATGTCAGAGGTGTGGTGGTATGATGGCGGAAGTAGATCATCTTGAAAGTACAGCGCATTGCAGGACCCAATGGGATGGAGGGGTCGACTGGGGCGTTGAAGTGCTGAGCACAAAGCAAAATCAGTAGGTGTTGCATTTGAGCACCAACGCGCAAAGGATTAGGAAAAGGGAAAATGGAACAGTGGTGCTGGAACAGTTTGAAGATTGGGGGTACTGCCATCAATGTTAAGGCACTGGAGTGTGTATAATCCAAGCATCACAGAAAGAACAAGTGTAGCACCCTGTCATTTACAGACAGCAATTTTCCCATTGTAAAGGTCACTAAATTTCACATAGTTTTACTGATTGCAATGGTCTGCGTACATAAGAAAATGTGTGGAAATTTGGGTACAGTGAATATTTATTTTCTACACATCACCAAGTAAAATATCTTGATTTGTTTTGAACCCATGAATATAATGGTTTACATCAAACCTCGACATTACCAAAGAAAAAGCTTTGTTTGTTCTTTCCTAACTGCTGACATATTTCAAAATATTTGTGCAGCTTAAGTTTAGTTTTTGTGTTAGAAAAAATAACACCCTACAAAACAATAATATAATTTATATATTTCTATTTTATTGTGGATTTTAATATCTGGTGTTTTACATGTTTACACATTGTAATTATTTTGTTAGAATTCTATGTATTGAGTTTAGGTTAGGTGGTTAGTTTTATATTTTCAATATTTAAATATTTTAGATATTTTTGTTCTTTATATTTTTCTAGTCAATAAGATATCAATATCAACGTAATCATGTCAGTTGGTGATATTTGTGCATTGCGTTATTGTTTTCCTCAATATTTTGTCATAGAAGCTTTGAGCTATTAGAAATTCTGTAGACCCTGAGCTGTTGTGAGACGTGTTAGTGACCAAGGAAATTATTTTTTTGACTTGGCTAATAATATAACATGGTGGCTATTTTTATTTACATGTATGACAATCTTTAACTAACATTACCCCTTACTGTTATGACTGGTGAACAGTCAGGTGGCTTCAGTGTGTATACGCACAAGTCAGTTCTGTTTATATTTTTGCCAGCAGCAATATGGAGCTCAAACTTCACATGCTAAACAGTGAAATTTCTAATCCCAGAAGACAGCATGCTATTAAAAGGGCTGGACGTTGCTTAAAGAGCTATATGATGTGAGCAACATGGCAGTGCCATCTCTGAAAGATGGAGATGGAACAGAGTCAATCAAATGTGAACATTACCTCTGAGCCTCTAGCAGACCTGAGAGGTCATCAGTCATATGCTCCTATTCACTACTAAAATGCTTTTAAGATGGATGAGTCAGTCATATCTGAGGACACCAACTGAAAAACTATTAGCACTCAGTCAGACAGTTATATGTCTATATCGCCTTTCAAATGCCAGCTGAACCGAAGAACAATGATTCATATGTCAATCTTGCATCTGAAAGGGTTATAGAAAAGATATCAAAGTCAGATACGTCTCTCAAAATCTGCCTTCGTCAGGATAGAGGCACTCTCTGCAAAGCACTAAATCCATGCTCTTGGATTCTCCGGTGTTCAAGAAGCAGAAAAAACAGCTCTTGATGTTGTCAGGCAACATCCTGAAATATGGATCTCGATTTCCTTCTTTAGATCCACTAATCCATCATTTAGAGCATCCAAATGATATCTGAAACAATTTGAACCCCAGCAGTTTATCCAATAATTAACCACATATCTAATGCAAGTCTAAGAGGTGAAGTTGGATCAAATGTGCCCTTGGATTCCTTTGTCTTTACAGCTGACAGTTAAAATATGTTCTGAACTGTATATTTTCCTGCAGCTGCTACTGTAATATATGGACCTCTTGTAAGACACTCTGACACTCCATATTATAGTAAGCGCTTGTAAGAAATGGAGTCTTTGGTTGGCAGTCAGGTTACCCCCTTCCAAGCAAGGACCCTCACTCTAGTCAGAGCAAAGGAGAAACACACCAAGTTAACCACCCTTGATAGCTTGGCATGAGCAGGAAGGCGTATTCCAGAAGCAATGTGTAAAGTATTTGTACCAAGGCACACAGTAATACAGTGAAACTACTACAAAATGGACACCACACCAGTTTAGAAAAATAGAGAATATTTATCTTAATCAAACAAGATCAAAATGACAAAAATCCAACATACACAAGTCAAGATAAGAATTTTCCAAAGATTAAGGGCCACATGTACGAAAATTTGCGAGTAGCAAAACCTGATGCACAACAGTGTCAATTACACTGTTTGCATCTCCCTCCTGAATATGCATGAGGTAGGTCGCAATTTGTGACCCCATTGGGAACGGCCGCCCTCACAGGGATGGTAGCCGGCTGGAGACAGCAGACCACCATTTCTGTGACGGCTTTTAAATAAAGCAGTTTTGTTTATTGTAATGCAGGTTGTTTTCCTTAAAGGAAAACGAGATGCATTTCAAAATCAAAAATGATAAGTTTTCTTTTCATTTTGTCAGAGAAGGCAGTGGTCCACAGGACCACTGCCTGCTCTGTAAAAATATTTCGCTGACATTTGCGAATGGGTTAGCACCAGTTTGAAATTGGTGCTGACTGCGATTGTTTTGCGACCACATTTGCAGTCACAAAACAACCATACATACCATCTGGATTCGGTATTAGAAAGGGACACCCTTGTCACGCCCCTTCCTAATACCGAATAGCAAAACCCAAACTGCGATTCGGTAACAAGTTACCGAATCGCAATTTGGGCTTTGCACATCCCAAATAGCATTTTTCAAGTCACAAACAGCCAGATTCACCATTTGCGATTTGAAAAATACTTCGTACATCTGGCCCTTTGACTCTTACTCCAAAGAAAACAATGGAAACGTTGATTTTACACAAATTACCTGGTTTGCATCAAAAATAAAGCCGGACAGGTCGAGCGTGCATCCGAAAAGTCAACGATGCGTAGATTCCTTACTCGCAAGTGAGGCTGTGCATTGTTTTCTTCTCCAGTCAGGTCGGCGGTGCACTGATTTCCGGATCGGGCACCTCAGATCCACATCAATTCACAATGACTTGGACGCCCAGGGATGTTGCATAAAAAATCCGGTTGCATGGTGTTAGAAAACGTGCTGCGTGGAGTTTGCATTATTACCAGCAGCCGTAAGCGGGTGTTGTGTCGTTTCTCCAGCCATGATGAATCGATCTCCCAGCTGCGATGCAGGTGGATCATCGGTCTTAGCCACGAAGCGGGTGGCGCGTTGTTTATCAGCCGCATTGCAGATGGTGCATCGAAAATGTCCCCGCACAGCATTCTGTGTGTGGATTTCAGCTTTTATTCTGCCAACTTCACCTTTCAAGGGCCCAGGGAGTCTCAGCAGAGTCGAGGGGCTGGCTGAGGAAGTCTTTGATGCCCCTGAGTCTTCAAAGGAGGAGGCTAGCTCAGTGCAAGCCCTTGGAGATTCTTCTTTAAGCAGCAATGCACAGGCGAGTGCACTGCCAAGTCAAATTGGCAGGTTAAAACTGCACACACAGACACTGCAGTGGCAGGTCTGAGCAAGGTTCACAGGGTTGCCATTGTGGGTGGCACAACCAGTGCTACAGGCCCACTAGTAGCATTTGATTTGGTCCTGGGCACCTCTAGTGCAGTTTACTAGGGACTTACTAGTAAATCAAATGTGGCAGTCATGGAAAAGCCAATTATACGTACATTGTACACTGGAGCACTTGCACTTTATCAATGGTCAGCAGGGGTAAAGTGCCCAGAGTATCAAAAACAGCAAAAACAGAGCCAGCACACAGTTAAAACATGGAAAGCAGAAGCAAAAAAGACAGTGAGACCACGTCAAGGATGCCAGGTCTAAAAACGCTACATGGAACTCTATAAATAAATGAATTAATTACCAAATACATAAATAAATGGGGAGATGTTGTGAAGTGGAACAAAGTGGTTGAATGTGCAAACAGTGTGAGGAGTCATGATGAGATGTAAGTACAGATATATTTATTTATTATTTTCCACGCCTACACTGTGTATTTCCTGTTGGCCACCACAGAGCACTTCCAAGACACCAGAGTAGATGGAGAAAAAAAGAAAGGGCAGATGCAACTGCATGAAGAGTGGAAAACATTTCAGCTTTTAAAACTGGTAGGCTGTGTAATGAAAGTGTCATTCATAAATATGTAAACTGCATGCCCAGTATCTCAGAAATCATTAGTGTGTCTTGGTCTGAACTTTCACACTTTTAGATGAAAGCGTAAAGTACTAGGTCTAATGGCTGTCAACCAGTACATGTCCTGCTCTGCTCTACTAGTCACTTCTGAAGGGACCATTTAGGCTATTTATTCTCACTCTCTGTAACCGGTGTATGACCAGGACTGTTGCACAGCATCTCCTCGGTGGACCTAGGTGGTCATTATGAGCATGGCGGTAAACACCACTCCGCCGGCGGTGGCGGTAACTACTGCCAACAGGCTGGCGGGCTGGACCGCCAAATAATGATGCAAATGAGAAATAAGTAGAAGTCCATCCACACACCGCCATCTTTGTAGTCCCGACGAGGATGAAGGAGGCTGCCTACAGGCTGGCGGAAAGGTCCTACCCTCCCTCCAAATGATGAACTACCAGACCGCCAGCAGTTCCAGGGCGGGAACCACCGCCACACAATGTGTGGTGGAAACTAACAATTTAAAAGGAAACACTCACCGGAGGCACACACAACACGGTGACACAGACATGGAGAGAGAGTTGGAAATAATGCCAGCGCTGCTCCTTGCCATTTACCTCCACGACCATGACCGACGACGAAGACGACGACAGTAAGTACCGCAGCTTAGTACACACGGGAAGAAAGGGCACAGTTACAAACCCACCTCACCCACCCTGCAACACACTCCCTACCCCTCCCACATCCCAAGCCATATATACCATAACATGATGTACTTACCAGGCACAAGGCAACAAAGAACTGCACCAAAGTACACATATGTGCACACCCCCCCCCAAGTGAAACTCTGAAACAATGTCACAATAATGTGCCAACAGCACTACTGGGCACTGTAAATTTATTAACTGCAGAAAACGTAATGTCTGAATAAGGCCATTAGCCAGTCCATGTGAAAGACCCTGAGGAGCCAAAATAGCCCGAACTTGACTCCCGCATGTGCAAAAGGTACTCCACTTAAAGGGGGCATCAATGGGGCAGCCAGGCACCTCAGGGAACAGGGGCAGGAGGTAGTGGGGTGGGGACTTACATCTGGAAGGGGGGCTTGGGCTTAGGTTTGGGAGGTGGAGGGTGTTTGGGCTTGCCCTTGGAAGGAGGGGGAGTAGGCCTGGACCGGGAGGTGGCAGAGGGACCTGGGGCAACACAGGGATTCTTCCTCCCTGGGGAAGTGGCACAGGATCGGGAAGGGCAGACTGGGGTGGACTTGGACATGGAAGGGGTGGACTGGGCAAGGAGATGGGCGCATTTAGGGACAAGACGGGGTGGGCCACTGGATTCAAAAATGTCAATACGGGAAAGGAAAAGCTTCTTAGGGGCTGTTGGAAGGGATTTGGAGCCAGGTCTGTGAGTGGAGGTTGAGGGAGTGCTTGTATGAGGTGTAGATGTGCCGGACGTGGATGCAGGGGCCTGTGAAGTATGCTGGTGTGTGGTGGATGTGTGTGGTGTGGATGTCTGCGAATGTTTGAGTGTTTTGGGAGGACGGGGTGGACACAGTGGGACAAAACAGGCTGCCAGTGTACATGGATGTTGTCTGGGCGTCTGCAGGTCTGGTGAGTGTGCTGCAAGTGTCTGTAAATGTACTCGTGGTGAGTGCAGGTGTGGTGTCAGGGGTGCATGTCTGGTTGTCAGATGTTGTGATGACTACATGAATGAGGGCAGCAGCAGTGATTGAGGGTGCAGTGAGTGTGGGAGTGCATGGTGAGGTGACAGACAGGGAGGCCGGGGAGGTTCACACTCTGGGGGAAGTGGATGTTGTTGTGTGTGCATTGGTATGTGTGGTGTATGCATGCTTGTGGTGTGAAGTTTGGTGCTTGTGTTTCTCTCTATGCTTCTTGTGTGTTGATCTGTGTGCATGGTTGTCTGTATGTGTGTTTGGGATGGGTGAAGGGAGTAGGGTGTTGGAAGGGGTAAAGGTGGTGGTAGTTGGGATGGAAAGACCAGGGGCACTGGTTGCCATCAAAGTGGAGGCCAGAGCCTGAAAAGATCACTGTAGGCAAGACATGGTACCGTGAATGCCTTCCAGGTGGGCATTACATTGCTGCATCTGGGATGCTAGCCCCTGGATGGCATTCACAATGGTTGTCTGCCCTACAGAGATGGTCCTCAGGAGGTCAACTGCCTCCTCCATGAGGGTAGCAGAGCTGACTGAGGCAGGGGATGAGGTGCCTGGGGCGAAGGAGACACCCACCCTCCTGGGTGAGCGGGCACTCGCAAATCGTTGAGGAGCAACTGGGAGGGTGGTTATGGTATGGGGGTGGCAGAAGATGCCAAAGAATGGGTGAGCCCAGTAGGGTCTGCCACCACCAGGGAGCTGCCATCTGAGGAGGTATCAGAGTCACAATCTCCAGTGGTAGTTGCCTCCCCCGTGGTACTCCCCTCACCTTCCAACCCACTGGTCCCCTTGGCGTCGCTGTGTGGGGTACAACCATGAGAGACCATGCCCAGCCAATGCACCTACAAGTCCATGAGGCCACAAAGCATACCAGGTGCCAATAAGGGGACCCCCCATGTGCCTAAGGTGAATGCCCAAGCTAGTCCTCGCACCATTCCAGGGACTTTGAGGGGGTAGCACTGCAGGAACACACCTGTCCATGTGCCTGGCACTAGAATGCAGACATACCACAGCACCAACATCCATCCATCTCAGCAGTATCACAACAGTGTAGGTACTCACCCCGTGTGGCTGCTGTGCTGCCTTCAAATATCCATCCAATTCCGGCTAGGCCACTGCCAGAATGCAGGCCATTAGGGGGGTCAGGGTCCGATGGTCACCCCTTCCTCGTTGGGAGGGCCTCCCCAGCTGGGCCTCTCTGGTCTTTCTGGCCCAGCGTCTCAGGTCCTCCCACCGCTTCCTGCAGTGGGTACTCTGCCGGTTGTAGAACCCTAGGGTCCGCACTTCCTTGGCGATGGCTTGCCACAGTCCCCTCCTCTGATGGGCGCTGACCTGCATGGGACACACAGAGTAAAGAAACCGACGTTAGTGTGGGTGTCCCACTAACAAATGCCATACCCTTTCAACCTGACATGTCCCTTTGAGACATACATATGGCATTTTCCAATACATACACTGGTAGACACGCTACAGGTGAGCAGTCACACAGCAAAAAGAAACGCATACAGGCATCTGCCACATTCACACTTACCTAAGAAGGACACATAGCAGCTCACCTGTTCCTTTGGTCGACCATATAGCTTGGCATACAGGGGTAAGACCCCGTCCACCAGCTTTTTCAGCTCCTCCAAGGTGAAGGCCGGAACCTTTCCCCTGTGACCCGCGCCATCTCAGGGACCAGAGTCAAGACACAGCAGCACACGCACTGGAGTACTAGCCTGCCCTGGAATCAGGAATCAACTGTCAAGGGTCTGATGAAATGGCACTGGTAACGCAGCGGTGTGCTCCATCCACGCCGGCAGCGATCAGGATTGGCCCAGGTCCCCCATTGACAGCCATGGAATCCAATGATCGGGTGCACAGCAGTGAACACCGCCTTCCGCCATGACGACTAACGCCAGCGAAATGAAGTGACTTCCACTCCCTCATAGCTGGATGGCAGAAGGCTGCCATTTTGCTGCCACCATGTCACCACAGCCTGTCCAGAGCCCTCATCGAGGGCCTCCAAACCTATGACCTTAGTCACTTGCTGACATTAGTCTAGGATCCTGACATGCACCTATCTTTGGAATTGTGTCCTTACTGGGGTGCCATTATGACAGATTTCACTCAGCACACATATGCCTGACGGTGTACTCCAAAATTTGCATATGTGTGTAGTACCTACGTGTCTCACTTACAGGGATACAGTGACATCAGGTGATGCACATGCATGTTCACACTCAATATGTGTCTTTTCCTCCCCCATAGGTACAGACCCATGTGGTGAGGAAGGGCCCCATCGGTTTACAGACCCCTGGTAGACTTGGAAACTATGGAGGAACGTCACATCATTGTCACCTACAGACTCAATAGAGCCACTATCCATGACCTTTGTGTATTGTTGGATCCTGTTCTGAAACCATCTAATTGGAATCAGCATGCCATCCCTACAACTGTGCAAGTTCTATCTGTACTCCATTTTTTGGCTACAGGCTAATTTCAGGTGACAGTGGGCATGGGTGCAGGGGTCTCACAGGCAATGTTCAGCCTCATTCTGTCAAAATTCCTGGAAGTATTCGTCCAACACCTGCAAACATATGTCCAGTTTCCCCAAAGGGCTGAGCTTCCGGCCATCAAATCTGGATTTTATGCCTTTGCCAACATCCCACATGTGATTGGTGCCATTGATGGTACCCACATTGCAACCATACCCCCAAGAGTGAATGAACAGGTGTACAGGAATCAGAAGAACTTTCACTCCATGAATATACAATTGGTGTGTGCTGCTGACCAGTACATATCACACGTCAATGCCAGGTTCCCAGGCTCAGTCCATGATTCCCTTTGTCCTGAGAAACAGCAGTATACCACACTTAATGGGACAGAGGATGGCTCAAAGGTGAGTGTGTATGACACTGGATCAGTACATAGCTGACAGTCAGCCAATGTGCATGTGATGTCAGTTTGTTCAATCCCTCTTTCGCCTACTTTTGCAGGTGATTCTGGCTACCCCAATTTGCAATGGCTCCTGACACCTGTGAGGAATCCAAGGACAGATACAGACAGGAATCATAATGAGGCCCATGGATGTACTAGGAGGGTGATAGAGTGCACTATAGGTCTCCTGAAGGCTAGATTCTGTTGCCCCATCTCTCTGGAGGATCCCTGTGCTATGTCCCTGACAAGATTGTGGTGGCCTGCTGCATGCTGCACAACTTGGCTGTGAGGAAAGCTATCCCCCTTCTAGAAGAGAAGGGTGCTGCCCAACCAGCCCAGCAACCTCAGAGAGGGGATGTGAGTGATTATGAGGAAGAAGAGTGGGAAGATGTAACCTCCAGGAACCAGCTGATCTGCCTATACTTCCAGTGACTATTAGGTACTGTTCAATGATGCTGATGTTTTCACTGCATATTTTGATCTGACTAATGTAATTGGTAATGTGGTGTCTATAGTCAGTGACACTGTTAACTGATGTCTGCAGTGGCCTGTGCCAGGTAACCCAATATTATGTACAGTGTGACATACTTCAGACAGTACAGTACATTGGATCCCTTCCCGCAAAAAAAAAAAAAACATGATTATGAAATTTACTGGCTAATGCATACACACTCTCAAATCTTTAATAATAATGATGATGGACATACGATTAAAGTGCATAGATGTATTTATTGTGTGGGAAAATATACATATGTGTTGGGACAGTGAAAGGGAGTGGGCACATGGTGTATGAACAAGTGCAGGAACATCTGCTCCATGGTTGGTAGCACAGACTTTAGTTCCATGTGGCCATTGGTAGATGTTGTGATGGCAGTGACAAGTCAACAAGGGAGCACAGTGGCACATAAGTGAGTCAATTCAGGGCACAGTCACTTCCTAGTTGTGGGCTTGGTCTTGGCTGGTGTTTCTGTGGCATGCCTGGGTCGGAGGGCACGTTTGTGTGGCTGGAGCTGTGCTACAGGGGCAGAGGTGCTGGGTTCCTGTGTGCCTCCTGCCAGTGCCACCAGTCCAGTAGCTGCTGCAGATGTAGAGGGCAGGACAGTGTCCTGGCTTGTGGTGTGGGCTTGTAGGTGGGTTGAGGATTCAGTCTGGCTGTTGTACTGGTGCTGCAGCACCCCTGCAATGGTGGCCATGGTGGCATTGAGCTGTTTCCATTGCTCCATGGCCTCCTGGTGGTGTGCTACCTGCAGCCTCTGATTCTGCTCCAAGGTGGCCAGGATCTGGCCTATCCTGTCCTGGGTATGGTGGTATGCCCCTAGGACCTCAGAAATCACCTCCTGGGCTGCTGCATCCATCCTTTGGCCACCCCTCTGGGCCACTGATTCCTCCCACTGGCCCTAGCCCCCTGTGCCTGTGTCACCTGCACAGGTCTGGCAGTCCCACTTGCACTGGGCCCTTCATCATCCTGCCTGTTGGTAGGTGGAGACTCTGGCCTCTGTACATGTGGTCTGCCAGTCTGTGGCCGGGAGACACTGTTGTGGGGTTGTTGTTATATTTTGGGATGCAGACCTCATTTAGGTTTTGGTATACATTTACCTGTGAGACATACCATGAGTCCTGTTATTATTTTATATTGAAAGACTCACAGGCCCATTTGGGCATATGGTGTGTGATGGGCTCTGGTGCTGTTGGGTCCAACAATACAGATTGACAGTATTATATCTCAGATACTCTGGGTTTTGAATATTGGTGGGGTACATGAACAAGACAGTGGAAAAACGTGAACTGTGAGCATGCATGACATGGCATTTTGGGGGCATTTTTATGTTGTGACTTACCAGACTCCACTCCCCTAGGTATTCCCGTCAAGCCCTCAGGATGAAGGACGACCAAGACCTACTCCTCCAAGGCAAAGAGATGTATTGGGGCACTGGGAGAGCCAAAGCCAGTCTTTTTGGCCTGCAGCTGGTGCCTGGAGACCATGGAACGGACCTTGCTAATGAGGTCGTTCCACCTCTTCCTGATGTCCTCCTTTCTGTACAGGGCAGTGCTTAGAGCATTCTCTCTGTCAACTATCCTGTCTCACATTTTAATTTCCCTACTGAGAAGAGTATGCTGAATTTGTGCTCCAAACAATTGTGGCTCTACTTTTATGATTTCATCCACCATGACTCTTAACTCAGCTGCAGAAAAACAGGGAGTTTTAGAACGTGACATGGTGGAACAAAAAATGGGTGACAGTGACTTACTAACAAGGGGACGTGCAAAAGGGTGTGAGATGACAAATGTGTGTAGGGGTGTTCTATGGGATGGTGAAAAAACGGGTGCCTAATCTATGAACTATATGGAAAATGAGGTGTTCCGGCTGCTGTGTTTTGGCGTTGGTAATGGAAAGGAATGTGGTCTGTGAAGGGGTGTGTTTTGTAGTGTCCTTTGCAGGTGTGTCCACTGTGGCAATATGTGTCAGCTGTTGTTTTAAAATTCATCCAATGTGCAGTTGTCTATTACTTTGCTGACCGTAAACCATTGTGGTTCGGACCGCCATTGGCTGACTGCCATGTAACTGTGTGCTTGTAATATGCTTGGTGGTTGGCTGCGGTGCTATTGGTGCTGGAGTTTGGACCGCCTCTTTCCAGGCAGTCTGGCGGTCTGCAATTTTTGCTTAGCGGTCAGGTGCCCTGCCTGTGTAACTCATAATAGGGCGGTCTGAGAGACCGCTGGTATGGCGGTCTTTTCAGGACCGCAAACATAGCAGTCTGGTGGTCTGAGCGCCCAGCTCGTAATGAGGTCCTAAGTGTTTCTCTCAGCATTTGTTGTATGAATGAACCCATCAATAACTCTGAGACATATGGCTTCTTCATCATTGAATTCATTAAACTTGCAATGTTTGATAAGCGTATCAAGTCTTTCCACAAATGTGCTGATTGTTTCACCAGCTCTCTGTCTTTCCTGACACAAAATATATTTGTTGAAGTCAACATTCGCCATTGGATTAAGCTTGAGATTTAGTGCTTCTTTGATTTGATGGTATGAGACTTCATCAGCATGTGGTATTTTCTTTAATTACTTCTCTTCCTCCTGCACCTGCAAGGTCCTTAAGATATTTGATCTTCTTTTTGTCATATGATTCTTTGACTGCATTGATGAAATCATCCAAATTTTCCATCTAGGCAGTCCATCTGTCACCAATATTTTGCTTTTTAGTGGTACAGAATGAAAGCAATGGTTTTAAGAAAGAACCAACATTATAACCATTTGTGGAACTTTCTGATGTTGAAAGTGGACGTTCTCTCCAGCACTTTCTGCTGTCCGCTGGGACCTGCTTCATTCACATCATCTCTAAGGCCCTGCGACGTGCGGCATCAGGATCTTTGCAGATGATTTGAAGTCTTGTGGACTCTTTTGTCGCAGCCATTAGATCCCTTCAACTTCTCAAAGACGTTTACGTTGTTATGAGCACCACTAACCAATTTTGGCTGTGTGCCTCTTGAAGGATTCACCACTCACAGTGTTCTCTTGCACCTGTCTATCACTGTTCATTGTGTTTTCACTGCCATTTCTTAGCACTCAACTATTGCTGCCTTTAGCACTTTTCTGTACCTATTGATCACTGCCTTCAGTGTTATTATTCTATATGGCATACAGATCTGTGTTGCATTGTGGTGCAGTACTTTTTTCACAGCCTCACTAGCAGGTTTCTGGCCAATAATACACACATTTCGCTGTAAAGCCTTCATCTTCTTTGAAAGCTTGGCACTGGCTGGAGTGGTGCTTTGACTTTTCATATGTCAAACATCGATCTCTAATTTGACACAGGCAGGTGTGGCATGTACAAGCAGTTTGCTGGACTATGGCAAACTGTGTGGGGGAGCACTCTCGGTACTTCAGGTTACATTTTCCCTTATCTCGTTGCCAGTTATAGCATCCTCCCCAGCCTGGGTGCTCGTAAATGAATACACCACATATAGAGCTTGGTCTTACACATCTTTATTCCTCTGCATGTAACCGCAAACTCAATGTTTTAAACATGAAATCTATTCACCACACCTGAACACTTATGTTACAGCTCCTTGGAGTCCATCAGCAACCAAAAGGGGGCCATCATGGCTAACTCACAAAACACTTCAACATGCAACTCCACTTCCATGATTACAAACAAAACTTTAGACAAGCGGACAACCTTAACACACAAATGGGGTTTATCACAAATCACAGGACTAACTTTTACAATAACATTCAATATATTGTCATATGAATGTTTTAGGAAGTCAGATGAGTTATGGATGCTTCTTACTAGATGACTGAAACAGACTGAATTGACTTTAGTAACTAAGGTCCTCATTATGAACTTGGCGACAATCACCGCCGACGCCGCAGCAACGGTTAAAGGAAGACCGCCAGTGGCGGTAGACTGCGCACCGCCAAATTATGATGCAAAAAAGTAAAACCTCCAAAAATCCTCTAACCTCCACCCACCGCCAGGGCCCATAATGGTGGAAAGGCAGCACATCCCACCCGCCACCGCCAAGCCGACAAATCCTCCTCCCACCAAATAATGATGCACAAATTAGCGTGGCAGAGAGTGGATGCCAAACAACCATTGGCAGTACGGACTGCCATGGCCAGCAATGGGACCCACCAACACCAAATGCACACATTGGCAACTTTGAAACCCACATACCTGGCACACATCCACAACACTATAAAGCACTCACATACACACAGCACAATCCTTTGCATCGCCAATAGCACAACTGAGACAGACTACACAACACACATACACTGAACACACCATAACACAAGTCACATACACAAATACACCACCAAAACACATACAAATCCCAAACACCTTCATCAGCCACACACACAACCACACGACAACACCTTCACCAATACCCCCACCAACACACAACCCACAACACACACCATGACACCTCCTAAGCACACCTGCTTCACAGATAGGGAGCTAAGGACCATGGTGGATGAAATACTTAAGGTCGAGCCACAACTATGGGGGGCACAGGTGCAGCAGACACTCAAGGCTAGGAAGATGGAGCTATGACAGATGATTGTCAACAAGGGCAATGCAGTGGGAAACCATCCACGCACAAGGGAGGACATCCGGAAGAGATGGAACGAACTGCGCAAGAAGGTTCAGTCAATGGCATCCAGGCACAACATCGCCGTACAGAAGACTGGTGGCTGTCCCCCACCTTCCCCCCCAAATGCACCGACTGGGATGAGAGGGTCCTGGCTATCCTGCACCCAGAGGGCCTCACTGAACTCACTGGAGGACTGGACTCGGGTAAGTCAACCACTATATGAAAACATCCACACACAACCTATAATGCATGTATCACCCCACCCCTCACACTACCACCAGGACCCCATCCCCAGCATGTCCACATCTCCCACTCCCAGCTACCCTGCATGCCCACTATCCCACAAACAGACCTCCATCCTATCCCTGTGCACAGTCACCTACCCCTGCATGGAATCCCAGTGGCACTTCAGCACCCACAATGCACCTCCACCCCCCACATAAAATGCAAAGAATGTACACGAAGGGACCCTGCATGCCAGGACGGGGGAATATAAGCACAAAATAGGGCAAAGCAGTGCATCAATTGCCCCAAAAGTACCTGACACTCACATGTCCATTCCCTGCCACAGGCACCACCCCCCATGCCACCCGGATAGAAATGCCGAGGAGTGCCATCGCCCCACACGAAGACAGAGGCCCTACTCATAAGAGTGCTGAAGTACGTATGGAATTTGAGGAATACCCAGGCCCATCACACAGTCCCGGACTGTCAACATTTGTATAGTGTCTGCAGTACAGAGAGTTATCTGACTGCAACTCACAGGAGGCACTGTTTCTATTACTTCAAACACCAGACCAGTTTTCATTTGCCCAAAGATCCCTTTTTGGTAACTCACAAATGACGTTCACTCACCTGGGAGGATACTATTTCTCAAATGTGTGAAGTACAGGGAATAACCTGACTGCAACTCCCGGCAGGGACTGTTTTAGCAACTCCAAACACTAGACCAGTGTTCACTTGTACACATACGCAGGTTTGGTAAATCTCAATTTATGTTTACTCACCTGGGAGGATACCATTTGTCAAGTGCGGGAAGTAGAGGGATTGACCTGGCTGCTAAGACCGGACCAGACTGTGTGTCCAAATACATGTGCCCAGATACCTCTGTTTGTTAACTCTCAATTGAAGTGTACTTATCTGGGAGGATAACTTTTGTATTGTGTGTGTACTAGAGAAAGTAACCTGACTGCAACTCCCAGGAGGCACTGTTTCTCTAGCTCCAAACACTAGACCAGTGTTCACTTATCCGACTACTCCTGTTTGGGAACTTACAAATGAAGCGTAATCACCTGGGAGGATATCATTTGTCAAGTGTGGGAAGTACAAGGAGTGGCAAGACCGCTGAGGCCAGGAGTCTCTTTTACTGTTACTCCACTCACCAGCCCTGTGTTCTCTTGCCCAAATAAATGAAATTTTTGGGTAACCCACAAATTAAATGTACTCACCTGGGGCAATACCATGTGTGTATGGTACAGGGAGTGGCATGAATGCTGAGGCCAGGAGGCTCTGTTATTGTTACTCTACTCACCAACCTAGGGCTCACTTGTCCAAATGCCATTGTTTGGCAACCAATAAATGAAGTGTACTCACCTGTTGAGATCACTTTTGTATAATGTGTGTAGTACAGGGAGTGACATGACTGCTGAGGGCAGGAGTCCCTGTTACTGTTACTTCACTAACCAGCCAAGTGTCCTGTCCAAATACCATTGTTTCCTGACTCACAAATGAAGTGTTCTCACCTGGGAGCATAATATTTGTACAGTGTGTGTCGTAGAGAGAATGAAATGATTGCTTAGGCCAGAGCCCCGGTATCTATTATTCCAACCACCAGCCCAGTGGCCACTTGTCCAAAGACCTCTGTTCCTCAACTCTCAATTGAAGTGTTCTCACCTGAGAGGATCCCATGTGTATAGTGTGTGTAGTAGAGAGAGTGACATGATTGCAACTCCCAGGAAGCTTTGTGTCTCTAAGTCCAAACGCCAGACCAGTGTTAACTTGTAACAAGTACCTGGTTTAGCAACTCCAAATTGAAGTTTACTCACCTGGGAGGATACTATTCGTCAAGTGTGTGAAGTAGAGGGAAAAATATGACTGCAACTCCCAGGAGACACTGTTTCTTTGACTTCAAACACCAGAGCAGTGTTCACTTTTATAAAGACCCTTGTTTAGCAACTCTCAATTGAATTATACTCACCTGAAAGTATACCATTTGCTAAATGTTGAGAAGTAGAGTGAGTGACATGACTGCAAAACCCATTAGGCTCTGTAACTCTAACTTCAACCACCAGCACAGTGGCCCTATGTCCAAATATCCTTGTTTGTCAACTCTCAAATGAAGTATACTCATCTGGGACTGATCAAGCAGAGAGCATTCACACATCTCAGACGTATCTGTCAACATTGCTCCATCTTGACTTGCCAACCCAAGATGAAATATTGGAGGATAGGAATGACACCTTTCCCAGGTTGTATAACAAGTATTTATAAGGCCTCAAGATGCATCACTAGATTGGTGTGGCAGCAACATTCACACTGCACTAGGCACATAATTACTCCAGTCACATATGCAACAAAGTCCTGGGTTTGCATGCATCACACTCAACTAGGCCTCCTAAAGGGCAAAGATATATCTTTCCTAGCCACGGCTTAGCCTGCACTGGTGACAAAATGTAATTTTCAGGACATCCTCCCAAGTGCCAATGATCTGCACATTTCAGCAACTTCTTCTGTCAAAATGAATTGGCATGCTTCACACATGTCATGTCAATACACCCAATACCACTGTTACTTAACACAACTTGATTAACTACAAATTAACTTTGCACAAGTTCTCTGCTCACTGTAATACCAAACCATCAGAGGTTGGTGTCACAATACAACCAGTAACATTGTACGCTTTACATCAACAGGTTGAGCTGTCACTAGGCACACAGAGGCCACACAACCGACTGCCACTACCCCCCTCAATGAAGCTCTCAGTGAAGAAGACACTCCTGGACGTCTGGATGTGGATGACGGTTCGGGCCCATCTGGGCAACCTGGTCAGACACCAACCGTGTTTCTCACTGTGCTGCCACCAACAGGACACCATGAGCCACTACTTGGGGAGTCTATCATGAGTCCCAAGGCGTGATGGGCCAGGTGTTGACTGAACTCCTGGAAATCAAGCAGCTGCAGAGGGACATGCACAGAGACATGCAGGAGCAGATGAGGCCCACAATAACAACATGGCCTCCCTAACAGGGCTGCTGAGCAACATTCATGCTAGGGTGAGCAGGGCTTTTCAACAATAGTCTACCTCTTCCTTTAGCACCAGGGACATCAACATGGGAAGGAAGACCCTTCCAGAGTAAGAATCAGTCCCAGACAGCCCTGTGGCAGCAGATCTCCCCTACACGCAAGCAGGGACGTCCAGCAAAGATTCTCGGAGGTGCAGATGGCAAAACACCTACCACCACCAATTTCACATTTAGCTATATAGAAATGTAAGACCATGTGAAGCACACAATGAAGACACAAGCTACTTGTGGAAGCACGGATATGTTACATGTACACAGTGTCCAGCTCGGATTACAACAATTACACACAGCATATTAGTACAAGACTGGTCAAAGCAAAAATGTTATTCCAGTGTACAGCACATAGGTTGTTAATATGTGTTGATTAGCATGTTGGCATGTGTCCCTTTCGCTTTTGATAAAATGTGTATGCTGCTCTTTCATGCATGGTCTACCTCTATGCATGTAATGATTCATGTATTCCCTCACATATATGTGTATGCTAACCTGTTTGCAAAATAGGAAATTTACAATGCGGGTACATTTCATGCGGTGCCACATATAGAAGTGTGTCACTATTGATTATTGGCTGACACCTACCCTCACATGTCATAAGATGTAATTTGGCATGTACAACTGCAGTAGCAATGAGGGACAAGATGTGTATGACTAGAATTTTTAGCCACAATGTGCATTTCAGTGCCATTGATGTGGCATCATGTAGCACTGGGTAAGGTTTTTTAACCTGACTGCCGGCATGCATCACGGAATGACTTGCAGTTATGTTTACATCACATGTAGTTGGGTACAACCTTTCATCAACTGACATTCGGGTTTGCAGGACCAAAATAAATGCAGTGATGTAGCTTCCCATTAGGCACCATGATAAGGGCCTTGTACAGGTACTTGCAAATCTCTCTGTCTCTCCAATATACAAAGGACTAATGGCTTCCACCAATGAAATCAGCGTATGTAATTGCAAGGAGTGCTAGACATTAGTGGTGATTTCCATGGGGCTTGCCGATTCATTGTGTTGTGGATTTTAGGGACATATTTCCCTGACAATTTACACATGATGTCTACAGTGTACATTTCTGTGCCAAATATACGTGGCAAATCAGAGCAACATTTTTAGTACCTCCATGACTCCATTGGAACAAATTTCACTTGCTGAAGTGTGCATTGTGGATATGTTTCCAGTGTGACATGAGTATTTCCATGTGACCTTCTCCAGGCTACTACTGTTGTCAGCAACATGGCATAATTAGGGAGCATCATTTCTTATTGTTGTGTTATTGTGCATGTGACAAATAAATGTCTGCGTGACCTTGTGTGGGATCTGTGGGAATGCAGTTGGCACTGACCTACTTATTGTATTACAACAAGTAACTAAGGCATGCTTCATGATGCAAAGCATTGAAGGTGATGGGGCCTCCTACTTTTTCAGTGGTTACGGTGATTGCACAACTTCAGCCATGCAATTCTAGTTGTCTAAGATCCAGATTTTCCTGCTGGCAACTGTTGACAGTTTGCATGGCATGCATATATATGGTATGGTACATTTAGGAGACACTAGGGCGGAATTTGTTGCTGGGGCCTACTTGACATCATGGTCATGTTTGCTAATCAGAGCTGTTGTTCAAGTGTAATGAGGGACATGTGCTGACCCTATTTGTCTTTGTATTTGCAGCGTCCGCCCAGGCAAGTAAAGGAAACAGGGCACAGCCAAGTGGGGAAGCATCTGGCCAGGGTACCTCTAGTCAAGACATCACTGATACAGAGGGACCCAGTGGCCCAGAGGGTGAGGGGGTGCCACAGAGGAGACAGGATCTACATCATCATCATCCGATTCTACCTCCAGTGGGCAATTCCTAGTGGTGGCGGATCCATTGGGACATACTCCTGTGCCATCCTTGTCTGCCACCCCCAGTTCAATTGCCACCCTCTCTATTGCACCCTACCCATTTGGCCATGCCTGCTCACCCAAGAGGGTGGGCGTCTCCTTTGCTGCATGTACCTCCACCCCAGCCCCTGTTACCTCTGCTGCCCTGAGTGAGGAGGCTATTGACCTTCTGAGGAGTATCTCTGTGGGTCAGACTGCCATTATGAATGCCATCTAGGGGTTGGCCAGACAACTTCAGCAGACCAGTGTTTTCCTGGAAAGCATTCATAGTGCCATGCCTGGCCTACAGAGATCATTTCAGACTTTGGCCTCCTCACTGACAGCAGCCAGTCATCCTGCACATTCCACCCCCCTCCACCTCTCTCTCCCCAATCCAAATCCCCCCTTCCCCTACCTATCCCAAGCACACAGACACATCTGCATGCACCCATCTCTAGACACGCAAGCAGCACACAAACACAACAAGACACACCAGCATGCAAACACACAACATACACCTACACATACAACATTAACCACCATTTCCCCAGATAACCCTACCACCCCTACCAGCCGACACACCCACATCAAGCATACCCACAGGCACCGCCACAAAAGTTAGTGAGACACCCACCACACCCATCATACCCACAGACACCACTCCAACAGACACACACATCCACCACTCCCACATGATTCAACACATCGACCTCCCACCCCAAAGACAGGCAATTTCCCACACTCACACATGCAACAGACACAACCCAAACATAAGAATACCTCACACACGCAGACACACAAGACATCAACACCTGTACACCAGACAACATCAACCTCCAAATTCCCAACCCCTTCTGATGACCATCCCTGTGTTCTGAAGGAAAATTCCTTTTTGAACTTGCCATTTCACCATTTCCCTCCACCCCATCCCAAACCCGAGGGACCCCAACTCACATCCCAACCCATTCCTTCCACATCCAAGTCCTCCACTGGTACACCTACCACCTTGCAAGCAACCTTACCCCTCCCCCCAAGAAGAAGCCCATCCCTCCTAAGCCCACCTATACCAAATCTGACTCTTCCCCTCAAAGGATGATCCCTGAGGTGACTGCCTGCCCACTTGATGCCCCTTCCTGTGGAGGTACCCTGGCAGTCATGGGAGTCAAATTTAGGCACAGTACTGTGCATTGCTGATCTGCTGGACTGGCCAATGGTGTTTGATATTTTGCATTTTGTTGTTAATAAACCCAAATAGTTGTTTTTTTGGTACACATTTGTGCTGCAATTCCTCTTCTACCTTTATGCTGTTTCTGAGTAACTTGTGTTGAATGCCTGCAGTTGTGTGTGTTTCAGCCTGCTTGCTGATCCATTTGCCATTGTTTGTAATAGCTGACTTTGTGGGAAGGGCTGGTGTCACCCGAGACAAAGGTAGATGTTAACTGTATGGACGTGTGGGTGTTACTCCAAATGGGGTGTCACTGCATTGTGTTCTGTTTGGTATGGCAAGTATTTCATCTTGTGTAGTCCAATGTCAACATGTATGGTGTAAGACTTGTATATTCGTCTCATGTGTAGTAGCTTGAGTTTTCTTTGTGCATTCATGGAGGGTGTTCAATTGTGCTGTATTTTTGCCTTTGCCTGTGCATGTGTCCATTTTGCTTTGTGTACCTTGCAGCTACTTCATCTAGATGTATGGCTCATGCAGCTGCTGTTGTATGAGCTTTCTTGTCTTGTACTTGCACATTCTGAAGATATTAATGTCACTTTTCTACAGCATTGTTTGCTCCAGAGATCCATGTAGGGCAATTTCCTGTGCATATGTTGTTTTAGGGGTGTGCGCAAAGTATATTGTGCTCCACTGCAGCATCCTTGCCTGAGTGCTCCTGATGCCCCCATCCCTATTGGGCAGGTATTGTTTGGCTAATGAGCTTTGTATATTTGTCTCTCTGTCTATTGTGCATCCCATTGTCATTCCTTTGTGTTGCAATGTGCTTGATGTGTGGGTCCATTGCAGGGCTGTTTAATGGGAGTGGTGTTTGTGTTCCATGACACATCCTTACTTATGTGTGTTTAATCTGACAGTCCATGGCATGTGAGGGAGTCAGTTGTATTGATAGATGTGATGTTGCTGTGTTGTTGTGTGACACAATGTTGTGTACACTTCACTGTCCCTGTGCCTATGATGTGCAGATGTGTGTTTTTGTGTAGTGTTACAGTGTGGTGACATTGCCCAAAGAGGGTATTTTGTGTCTGCGAATGTGTCCTTCTTTGTAAATGATTCAGACTGTGCACACAATGAGAATTGTACTTGGTGTCCGTAATGTGCCTTCCATATCATGTGGATGATGACGTGACGATTTGTTGTTGAGCTTTATGACATGGGGAGGTGTGTGTACTTAGGGTTGGTTGTGTCCACAGGAGTGTGGATTACGAGCCCCTTTGATGAGCAGCAGCAGTGGCAGGACATATGTGATGGGCTCTGTGGCGGTACAGAATGTTTAAAGCTGCCTGCAGGTGAGTTGCTCCCTTTATACTCTGTCTCTGCCTGCTGGGATGTGGTGGTTGGACCTCCACAGTCACACTGGCGGTGTGCAACCTCATAATGACACATTGTGTCATTATGGAAACACTGTCTCCATGTACTGTTTGTGCTGCCTCATGACTGGGGTAGTGTGAGCTGCCTGGCGGTGCTGGCGGGACTGCGGTGGGCTTTGCTCCATTGCCCCGCAAGACTTGTAATACAGTGCTTTGACCGCCCAGCCAATGATGGTCGGACCACTGCCATGGCAGTGCACAGACCACCAAACCCATAATGAGGCCCTTAGCTACTCACATACCCCAAGATATTGCATCAAGAGACTGTTTACTCAGTTTCAATACTGCTGCTGATATGGGGATGATATATGTGAACTACAACATGAATGTTCATCACAAAATAGTTTGCCAGTTTCCTTTGTTGGTTCATGGAATAGGAAAGCTTAAGACCATGAAAGTGAAGCTGCTTGTCAATGAGGATGTTCATCTTGTTGCTCAAAGAGATAGATGAATTGCATTTCATTTACAAGAAGCTGTTGAGAAAGAGCTTAGGACATTAATAAAGCATTATGTCATTGAGCAATTCACTGGTCCATTTCTGTGGTTTTTACCCATAGTGGTAGTACTGAAAAAGGATAGTGAAGGGGCTGTGCGCATCTGTGTTGATATATGTCAAGCTAACAAGGCAATTGAGAGAGAACAACATCTCTGTCCACACATTGCTACACGATCACACAGTTAAATGATGCCAAAGTCTTCTTTCTCCTTGATCGAAACAAAGGGCATAATAAATTGGAACTTGAAGAAAATTGCAGGTACATTACCACCTTTTCTACTCACATTAGTTTGTTCAGATATAAAAGATTAAGGCCCTCATCACAATCTAGGCTGCGTGCGCCAGAATACCGCTATTTTTGGCGGTATTTCTGGCTCTCTATTATGACGTTTCCGCTGGGAAAGCGGACGGTAACAGTGTTACAGTCCAGCGGCCCAGCGGAAAAGTCACATCAACATTGCTGCCTGCTCGTAATAGAGCCGGCGGCAATGCTGATGTGCAGTGGGTGCAGTAGCACCTGTCGCACATTTTGAAATGCGCGACGGGGCTATGCCTGGGGGCGCCTGCACTGCCCATGCCAAGTGCATGGGCAGTGCAGGGGTCCCCAGGGGCACCCCAAGTCCCCCTTACCTCCATCCTTCCCATGGAGGTGTTTACCGCCAGGCTGGTGGTCGGGGACTCATACTGCTGCCCTGGGGATTATGCCCACCAGGCGGAAGCCTGGCGGTATGGTGGAGGGGCTTGCAATATGGCCACGGCTATTGCGCCACAGTCATAATAGCTGGCGGAACACTGCTGTTGCTGGTGTTACCGCCAGCCGGCCGCCAGGGCCATAATGAGGCATAAAGTGTCATCAGCTGCAGAACATTTTCAAGATGTCATTTAATGTATAATACAGCCTGTGACAAATGTTTTCAATTACAGCGATGACGTATGAGTCTTTGTAGACACACGAAAAGAACATGATAAAACTCTTACAAAAGTTTTTCGACTAGTCTAACCGTCAATCCTGAGAAGCGTGAGTTCCACAAGACAAAACCCAAATTCTTTGGCCATTTCTTTTCTGTTTGGGGAACGACCACGATCTAGCTAAAGTACAAGCCTTGTCAGCCACCAACCCTCCCGTTACCTTATTACCGTCATTCCTTGGCACAGCCAGGTATTTTTTCTGATACATACCTGACTTTGCCAAAGTAAGTGCTCCGTAAGAGCCTTAGCAAAAAGGAATGCTTAATTTCACCGGTCACCCAAATATGAGCAAAGTTTGAAGAAAATCAGGCATGCAATTGAGAATGCCACTGAAATGGCCAATTTTGAGCCAGAATTGCTTACAGAGGTTTTTTGTTGAATCAAGCCTGTGAGCTTGTGAACATTTCCCCGTATTCTTATATGGAAGCCTTTCACTCTTGTAACTGATCATCAAGCATTGTTTACTGTCTTTGGCAATCCAAAAGCCAGAATGCCTCCCAGAATTGAACTTTGGGGTTTGCAATTACAGGAATAAAACTACACTACCATGCACCGATCAGGGAATGATCAAAACGCTGCTGATTACTTTTCACAAGTGCCAGTACAGTGCCATAGTACACCTCCCAAAGCACCTGAATCCTATATTAACTTCATTGTAAAGTCCAATACCTCTTCGGCTATTTCTTTGAAGCAAATTATCACTGAAATAAGCAACCCAAGAAGGTATTGTTTTATGAGGTTCGAGAAATGTCATACCAGTGAGTTCGTGACAAGTAATTGAAGTAGCCCATGAAGGAAATTGTGGAATTGTTGCCACTAAGTGAGCTCTCCTAAGCTGAGTTTGGTTTCCTCATTTTGAAGAGAGTTGAAAAAGAGTTGAAGACCTGTCGTTTGTGCAGTTTTATATCTCACAAAATTATCCAACATACCTTGAACATGTCAGATTTACCAAAACATGTATGGGAGAGAATTGCTGTTGATTTCTTTGGTCCTCTCGAAAATGAACATCACCTGATGGCGATTATTGATTAATATTCCAGTTTTCTACTAGTAGAAAATTTCTCTTTGATTACTCAAAAAAGAATAACTAGGAGATTAGATGGCATTTTTGCATTGTTCCTTCAGTTCCAAAAGTTTGACAATGGTCCACCTTTCAAGTGTTAAGAATTTTGAGCATTTCTTAATCATTTCAATGTGAAGCACACACCTCTTTGGCCACAAGCAAATGGGGTTGTCAAATGATTTATGAGCACACTTAAAAAGACTGTCAAGGATGTTAAATTGAAAAAGCTTAATTTGAAGTCAGCTCTCCATGCTAATCTTCGAGTTTACTGGTTGATTCCTCTTTTAACGACAGGTGAAAGTCCTGCCACCCAGATGTTTGGGAGAGCCATGACAACCAAGTTACCACAATGGACCAGCAGGCGATCTACAAGAGATGGTGAACTTTGTTGAAAAGAGTTGTGCCATAAACAAAAAGATGAAAGTTTATGATGACAAGAGCCATTGTGCCAAGAACATTATTTTCAATGAAGGTGATCAAGCCTTTGAGCGACAACAGAGGCAACGGGGATCTGATGCTCCCTTTGATGCAGTACCCTACGAAGTTGTGACTAGCAAAGACACAGGATGACTGCTCACCATCCCAGAAAGTCTATTACATGAGATTCTTCGCACTTCAGACATCTGCCTTATCATTTTCCAGTTCCTAATGTCAGATGTAAGACTGGTTTGATTTAGACTTTGGAGAGAGCTCCCTGTCTGCATCCTTGCCTACATCACTAGTGTCAGTCATAGATAATTCTCTTCTCTCTTTCCAGCCTCAGAGGACACGATGTGGGAATTTGGTCAGTGCTCTACGATGACTTATAGAAGAGTTGTAATGTATGTACATTTATGTATACATATGTAAAACCTTTTTTTTTTAATTTAAATGTAGGGTCTTGTGAGTTAGCCATGATGGGACCCTTTTGGTTCCTGGTGGACTTCGTGGAACTGTGACATGAGTGTTCACTGTGGTGAATAGATTTCAAGTTTAGACTGTTGAGCTCATGGTTACATGCAGAGGAAAAATGACGTGTAAGACCAAGCTGTGTGTGAAACATTCATTTACGAGTACCCAGGCTGGGGAGGATGGTACACCTGCAACCAGTACATGACAGAGGATTATCCTCAAGCGGCCCTGGGTAGATGATATGAAACTCCTTTTACTGCTGCTCCTCTCCTTTGAATATGAACCAGGTATGCTCCTGAACTAACTGACTCTTTACCCCCTCAACCAATTAACTCTTTATTTCTTTTAATGGATGCCAGTATCGCAGACAGACCATGGGGTCTGACTGCCTCCTACAAGTGGCTGCACACAAATCCCTGCCAGCTCGCTGCAATGGGGTCCTCTAGAAATGTATTTGTGTTCCCTATAACCCGGTCCACTCCTGTGTATAGCATCCTATAGAGCACTTTGTTTTTTCATGGCAGGGATTTACTCCTAGATGTTAGTGAATGGACTCTTGAGATAGTCTCTCATGCTCGGCTTCATAAAGCCTTTATTCGTGGGTCACCAATCAATTGCTCAAAAAAGAATACACAGACTCTGTACCATGACATTTGTATCTAAGGCATGTTATGGGCAGCCTGAAATCATCTACCTGATCAGTTGTATTCTTTGCACTCCTGTGGTTAATCTTCTAACTGCTCCACCCCATCTGCACCTTTGTCATAAAAAGATGGGACCACAGAGATCCACATAGTCAGGCACTATTAGGCCCAACCAAAAATTAATTAATGTAGAATGCAATTGTTCTGTCTCTTTTTACAATGCAAGGTGCAGCCACCTAAGACGAGGTAAGAACACACCCTGGTCATTCACACCCAACCACAAATGGCCATCCGGCAAAAATAGACACAACCAAGCAATCCTCGATGATATAGTATACTACCTGTATGTCATTCCACTCTGGCACCTCATCAGGGTCTGAAGCACTATATAAATGCAGTTCATATACTGTAAATCCTTAATAATAATGTTCCACTATCAAAAGGTGAAGTTCACTCAGTAGGATGTATTGCTCTGTTGATAGTGCAGTGCTAGTTTCAACATCCACAATTACCATGTAGAACATATGGGCCTTTTAACAGGCGATGCCCGTATTTCAGAAAAGTGGCGCTTTGCTCCACTAGCGTCAAAAATTCTGACGCTAGTGAAGCAAGGTGAAAGGACGCCTATTGATTCCAATGGGTGTGTCCTTTTAATGCCTGCTTTCAGCAGGAGTTAAAAATGACGCTAGCAAATGGCACATTGAAATCTTGTAGATTTCATTGTGCCTTTTTTTGTGGGCCTTCTTGAGTCTGAACAACCCTTTTGCATACATTATGCATGGCTCATGTATAATATGGCACAACGCCTGCATTGTGCCACTTTGTAGATATGGCACGTAATTTTTGGCACTCTAACTCATAGTAGCATCAGAAAAATGATGTTCATATGGTGTTAGATGGCGCCAGGCCATTCTTAAATTTGGGCCAATATATCTTTTTTTGACGGAGCATTAATTAAGCAATGTATACCGCCCAATTTGCCTTTTTTCTTAAAAATATTCCAGTATCTTGAATTGTAAAGGAAGTATAATGCCCTTTTACCTTCTAAAAATATAACTTTCCAAAAAAGCATAATACCATTGGTATATATTCAGAAGAAAGCAGCACATTAACCTGCCTGCCCTATTATGCTAAAATTTAAATTTAATGCAGTCCTTTCCAACATCTGAATAGGACAGAGTAGAATACATTACTATTTTCAGACTTAATGTTATACCTACTTTTAAACTTCGTGCTGCTTTTTGACACGTTTTAACCTTACCGAACTTACATGACAGAGAAATTAGTGCTGCAAGAATATAACCTCTAGTTCAATTGCATTTGAAGAAAAGGCACTTGCAGGGTTTTTATATATAAATAACAGTGGGTGAATGGTTTTAGTTTTAAAATGTCATTTTTCCTTCGATGGGCAAAAAATAGTTTTATTACATTGCTAACATATACCTTTGGTCTTTGATGGCTGGTTTCAGACTGTAAAGAATTCACCAGGATGCCCAGGTGTCTGAGGAATAACAGTAGAAACTATTTTGATTCATGCTACAGTTTCCTGACTGCTGTTGTTATCTGCATGTGTAAGTATTAAAAATTAAATACACATGTAAAGAAATCACTTCAGGGCTTTTCCAGCGACACAGTCGTCAAATGCTTGCGAAATAAACTGTGACGACCAGAATTTTTGGCAGTGAGTATTGTAATTTGCAACTGGGACAAATACGTATGAATAAACTGCAAGGTGTAAAGACTAAGGTGGTCATTATGTTTGTGGCGGTATGCCCCCCGCCAAACGTGCCTGCGGTCAATGGAAGACTGCCAGTGGCGGCAGCCGGCATCCCGCCAAATAATGATTCATGGAGCCTGGCCGTCATGCGCCATGCTGACGGTGTGTGGTGGAGGTGGATGCTGCTACACCCTCACCTTCACATCAGTCCATACCCTCCCACAATGCATTCATAGGCGTGGCGGTGAATGGAGAGGCAGCGATGCCGGCGGAGCAGCATCCAAGGAGCCCGTTCCCTCCCGGAGCAGCTCCACAGAACAGGTAAGTGCTGTCACGAAGGGAAGGGGGAGTGGGGGTGTGTGTGTTGAGTGTGTTAATGCATGGGGGTGTGCGTGTATGTTTGTGAAGGGGGACGTGTGTCTGCGTGTATGAATTTGTGTGTGCATGCGGGAATATGGGTGCATGTGGATGTGGGGGTTTGTGGGGGACCTGTACGGAGGTGAGAGTGGGTGGGGGATGGTGAAGGGGGAGTTTTGTGATACCTGCAGGGAGATTGGAGGGTGGAGGCATGGGGGTCTGTTTTCAGTGTTCGGGTGGGGGGAAGGTTCCAGGGGCTTTGGTAGTGGCAAGGGGGGGCTGGGTGTCACATACAGGTGACAGGAATGAGAATTCCTTTCACCTGTTTGCTTTCCGCCAGGGATTACCTGGCCGGGTATCCCACCAGGAAATCTCTGGTGGAAATGGGATCATTATCCCACCGCCGGTCTGGCTTCCACCGCCGGATCGAAGGGCACTACCATTGGCCTGGCAGTCGATTCTGGCCTGGCAGTGGGTAGTAGCAGTTCACTACTGTGTTCAGATTATGGCAGTATGAACCGCCATGCCGTTTACAGTAATGACCACCACCGCCAGCCTGGCGATCATTACTGCCATGTTCACAATGAGGGCCTTAATCTTTTAAAATTCATATCTTTGTTTGTGTATGTTGGATTTTTGTTGTTTTGGTCTTAGTTTGCTTAGATAAATATTGGCTAGTTTTCTAAACTGATGTAGTGTCCATTTGTAGTATTTTCACTGTTACTGTGTGTGGGTACAAATACTTAACAAATTGCCTCTAAGATAAGCCTGAATGCTCATGTCAAGCTACCAAGGGGGGGAGCAGGGGTTATCTTAGGAGCGTGACTCCCTTATCCTGACCAAGAGTGAGGGTCCCAGCTTGGATAGGGTGTAAACTGACTGCCAACTAGAGACCCCCATTTCCAACAAGACCCATCCCAAAAGAGTGACTCTATTGATATAGTGACCAGGATAATAATGATCACTGTTACCAGTTTAACCAAAGGCGTAGCAGAGATTGTTTCTCAAGCTTTCCCAACTCTTGCAGAATAGATGACCATCATCAACGCAACTTATATGTAAGCTTTGCCCAGCCTCCTGTAGCCTCCATGTCTTTTGATCATTGTCACAGAAGGATCCTGCTGCCTGCTTGCAATCTGAACCAATCCTTTTTCTGGCTCTGCAGGGACTACCATTTGTGGTGCTTGAATGTGCATCCAGACCCCATCTAAAAGAAAACAAAGAACTTTTGCAAGATATGGAGAATAGGTACTGACGTCAGCTGTGATCTTTAGGAACACTTACTTGTCGACTTCTGAGGCTTCCATAGGATCTGTAAATTGTATTAACTGTGAAAGAAACAAAAGACAAATCAGTGCTGAGAAATTATCCAGTGAACTAACTGCATGCAGTGAAAATGAACAGTGAACCATGTGCTTCAAGAAAAGAAATTCCTACCCAATTTGTACTAAGAAACAGTGACTACGATTATGGACCAACAAATGCAAGCCTTTTGGTTATAGCTATTGTTTTACAATGTTCTGGATCGTGTTTGATTGTGAATCTATCGTTAAACCCACTTGGTAGGTCACTGCAGAGGCATAATGTGTAAAGAACAATAGTCTGGACTGTTGCCCTGAGTAATCACCAGTAGCTTCAAATAATTCATGCATGCCTTCCAACATCTTGTTATTTTTCAGTAGAAGTCATAAGATGAACCAGTATGAAAAGATGTGGGTCCTGTGCTCAGTGTGCTGCAGTACTTATCCAATATTCACTGATGAGACCTAAGTAGGTTGAAACTGGTCTGAGAGTGCTTTTATTGCCATCTATAGGGGATCTGGCGTATCAGTTCAGGTGAAACTGTTGCTACTGGAGCAGACTAAGATTGATTTCCATATGGTGGGTCTCTGTCTGGAGTGGCATATTTGGCATAAACCAGTAGTATTGAACAAAGCCACAAGCAATCATCAGTGGCTGAGATTAATTCAAGCAGTCCTTCCATCAGATTGGTTTTTGCAATACAAAATTGAACTTGACAGACGAAAGAGGTCGCTTATGAACTGGTACAACACATATGTGCACACAATGACACAGTTCACATGTAGTACAAACATATCTATAATTAAGACACTAAGGGGGGGTTCAGCCCTCCACCGGCATGGGGGGCTGAACCGCCATATAAAGAACACAGGGAGGGCCGCCATTGGTGGCCCTCCTCCACCGCCAGGCTACCTCCGACAGGCAGCCCGACAGTGGAGGGAATCATTATCCGACAGGACAGTGCTGCTGCCCCTCGGATAACGATCCCTACTGCCACCAGCCTTTCCCTGGTGGGTTCCCCTGCCAGAAGAAGGCTGGAGGAAGGAGTGCTGCTGGGCCCCCATGGGGGCCACCGCACTGTCCATGCACTTGGCATGGGCAGTGCAGGGGGCCCCTGTGCAGTGCCCCATTACGCAGGTCACTGCCCGATTTACAGGCAGTGATCTGCGCGACAGGTGCAGCTGCACCCGCTGCACAGAGGCATTGATGGCGGCTCCATGTGGAGCCGCCGGCAATGTCCCAGCCATGCATTCTGCTGGGCCGGCGGGCGGAAACAGTGTTTCCGCCCGCCGGCCCAGCAGAATGTTCTTTATGTGGCCAGCAGGGTCCCAGGGGGGCTGGCGGTCAGTTAAATGACCGCCAGCATGAACACGGCGGTTAACACCGCTGTGTTCATAATGAGGCCCTAAGTCAATTGTGTATGTATCACACCAGCAGTAGTTCTTGGTTCAGTCTATCTTTGTCCATCCTGGGTATTGGTGGGAGATCTCTCTCCCAGGTGCCATGACCTTGTGCCAGAGACAGTTCAGGTGAACCTTACCAACTGACATTCTCATTCGATCATCACCAATAGACACAGTTCTCAGCCACAAAGTTCAAAATAGATGACGGGGGAGCTGAGAATCTGTATGTCTACAGGAGGATCAGTAGTCATCACTAAGAGGATAATGACTGGAGTTTAGACAGTTCCTTAGAGGAGATTTGCTGGGAACAACTGCTTGCCGTCTGGTTGAAGTTGCCTTTGTAGATCATGAATTTCAAAAAGATTGAAAGGTTTCAAGATCATAGCCTTCTGACCTCTTTACAGGATTGTATTTAATGGGTTTGATATAGTGTAAGCAGTGTCAGATCTGCCATGGTTGTGGCAGTCCTAAGCTAATTCTCAACTTGTAATCTTATCCGTTATCTGTTCCAGTCCTGGCTGATAACATCAAGAGAGTTGATAGAGCTTGCAACTATGCTCAAGAAATATCTATTTAATATACCAATAAAAAGACAACTGATGTATTGAGGTCAAAAACATCTAGAGAAGTTATTTTTGTACAACTATCATTGTCATAAACTACTACTACTATTACCCTACAGGCATACACACTACTACTAATTTCACTGCCGTCATACACATGTGAACGCCAGAAGCATCAACATAGAGAGACAGCCCATAGAACTCACATTATTGGTATCCACCAGCCCTTCTGAACTCTATAAGCATTCAATGAGCTAAGGTTTCCTAGTGAATATTCCTGATGCATTGCTAACATCTAGATGACAGTTTTGAAAAATATATTCAGCCCAATAATTAAACTCTGTGCAACCAAGTGTTTTTTTAAATTCTGGTTCTAGTTCTTTCTTACAACTCATAGATATTTTCATATTTAGCACCTTCTATATTCTTTAAATCTTCCTTCTGCTGCTTCACTACGTGAGTCTTGACCCTTATCATAGCAGACCTGCCAACTTGGGATTATTTCTCACAGTATGAAAGATCTGGCGGTGCCTCAAAGAGAGCAGGACATGAAATGGGGTACCTTGCATACCTCTGAGGCACCTGGATGGAGTAGGCATCAAAATAGGCCAGAGCATTACATTTTCACAGCCAGAGATACTACAGAGTAACACTGGTGGGAGGGAGGAGCAGGAAAGGGGAGACCTCTACTAGGTAGGGCAAAAACATAAAAGACTTCTGAATTACCTTCTTTTGCGTGAGCTCAGTGAAGTTGTGAAATACAGAATCAATTTCAATAGCACACACAAGCTGTAAACGCACCTCATTGAAGGGGAATCCAGTTTACCTGTTGCTCACAGTGTGATAGCGGCACTACACTACGTGACCAGGCAAAGTGTACTGACATTGTGGAAAACATGATGCCACCGTGTAAGATCCCATGTCATTTTTAGGTGTATGTTCAAACCCTGCTTTGGTTATAGTCACATGAATTGAAATATACTTCTTATATTTATTTCCTCTCCTCAATAAAGTATCAATAAAAATAATTAAAATTCTCAATTAATAAGACCTGTAATAAAGATCTTGCATAATCAGCCAGCTTTCTTCTGGGCCTGTTGCTGTTCCACTGAGTTTCCCCTCATTAGATTGGTATATCAGGACTTCAGTCCTTAACTTTCTGAAACTAAAAACTAAAGCTACAAATGACCCTTTCTGAAGAGTTTGGTACTCTGTCTTTAATGGCAGTGCATGGAAAAATATTTGTATAGAGTCCTACCTGGAGAAATTTACAGTGGTTTAAAATGTTGCCAAAAGTATTTTTGTAAATTAGTTTTCTTTTGTCTTACATTGTATTCAGAGTTGGAATGTCCAAGCATGTTTACTGAGCTTGATTTTCCTGTGGACTTATGCTGCTCTTTACAGATGAGATACAATCAAGTTGAACAGTTCTACTTGGTACACTTGATAATTAAGCACATATGTAGAATTTTCAATCTTGTAATGTTTACTTAATTGTTCTGAAGGAAAGCTTTTCTCACATCTCTTATTTGTTATGATGAAGAAAAAGCAATACTAGAGTTATCTTTTAGAACAAAATGGAAAGAGAAGGGTCTGAATGTGGTTCATCAATGGTTTAATGTCAATTGCAGGAATAATTGAAATTGAAATTACCTGATTCTATTTTAGCATAAAAATAAGCTTATGATTACATTGTGGAATATTTCTACATTTAGTAAAGATGAACCTGGTGTCAGAAAGCACTAACCCTAAACACTGGATCCAGCAGAATTTTTGTGCTTGTCCACCCTTCACAGCAACCATCACTGGTTCAGGTTTATTTAAATGCGTAGTTAATAAAAACCAATGCATCATAAATACAATTAAAAAAAAATATATACATCCCCTACCTTACACTTTAAAAAGGATCAAGACTTTCCATTCTAGTCTAAAATGTCTTTCTGGTGTTAACGACGTGCAATCCGGCATGTCTAACCGTAACTTTCCTAGTGCATATAACATAGAAAGACAATGGCGGTTATTCTAACCGCGGCGGTCGGCCAGAAGACCGCCGGCCGGCCCAGCGGGACAGCCCCTTCAACAATGAAGCCGGCTCGGAATGGAGCCGGCGGAGTTGAAGGGATGCGACGGGTGCAGTGGCACCCATCGCGATTTTCACTGTCTGCACAGCAGACAGTGAAAATCTTTGTGGGGCCCTGTTAGGGGGCCCCACGGCACCCGTTCCCGCCATCCTGGTTCTGGCGGTGTCCATGGCGGTGCTGCAAGCAGCGCCGCCATGGCGGGTTCCCTGGGCCAGCGGGAAACTGGTGGGAAACCGCCGGCTCCCCTTTTCCGACCGCGGCTTTACCGCTGCGGTCAGAATCGCCCAGGAAGCACCGCCAGCCTGTTGGCGGTGCTTCCGCCGCACTCCGCCATGGCGGTCATGGACCGCCAAGGTCAGAATGACCCCCAATGTTGTTAAATGTTATTGCTGGTAGTAACCTCCTATTTAGAGGTGCGCATGTTATAGTCATACAGTATTTGTTGTAAAATACATCTTTTTCCAAACGCCCCTCATCTTTATACATGTGATCCAATATACTATAAAAGTATATTTTCGGCCCAATTAATTTTATCTAAAGCGAGGAGCTAAAAAATGTTTTCGTAGAAACTGTGCAGGTCTATAAGCCAGCAGGTACCTAAGGTATATTTATACTAGTTATGAACTTGTAGTAATTGTTTAGATTTCAGATTATAAAACTTTGTGAATTTTGCGTTCAAAGCAAAGTCAGAAGGTTTAAAGCAAGCAATCAAAGCTTGTCTATAGGACTGTATTCCGCTTATGCTGAATGCTGCCTTTAATAAAATTTTACATTCGCTTTGTAGGTCGTTACAGTTGCAGATCAGGTGAGTTATATCTTCCAGTCCACATCCGCACATCCTACACTGAGGAATTGTTACAGTGCGATCCCATGGGGATTGATGGGCACCACCAGGAATAATGCCAAATCGATGTCTAATGAAAAGATCCTTGTCTGCTTTTGACCACCCTACCTCCAAATATGGCTGATATTTCAGGAATTTTTACTCATTTATTACCATCCAAGAGTGCAATCTGGTAGCTAATAGGCTCTTATCCATAATTACCGATCTTTTCTTCACTGTTCGGTTTATGATTTTTTGAACACATAGTAGGAGAGATTTGAGTCCCATAGTTCCCATACTTCCAAGTCTTCTAATGCATGAAATAAGTACTGTCTTGACTTGGCTTTAGGATTTGAACTGAACTTCTTCCAGAGTGCTTGGCAAAGCTGTTTCCAGGTTTTGATATAACTGGATTGCCTAACTAGGCACTGGTTTAAATATCCAAACTCCAGCCTAATTTGTGCTTGGGAGGTATACCCTGGTAACTTGATTAGAGACCTAAATATTTTTCCAGTGATTCTGTTTAGGATGGTGGCATCTTGTCCATGCAGCAATTCACTACCATATCCTAAATTCGAATTTAGTTTAGCTACAACTTGCAGCTTCCGGAAGGTGCGAAAAGCAAGCAGTAGAACGTTTCCTTTTCTATATAGTTCCTGCTTCTGAGGGAGAAAAGACCCCTGTTCGTCAAATAGTACGCCCAGGTATCTATATTGATTTATTTGTTCCAATTCTCCCCTTTGAGTGTGCCATTTTTTTGCTCTGGAGATTTTATTACTAATTTCCATCACTTTGTTTTTTTTCTGATTCATTTCCATTCCATTCTGCTCAGCATATTAGGATTACTTGACAATGAGCCGACGTAGTCCTACTTTGGTTTGACTCAGAAGTACTACATCGTCGGCATCTAACAACTTGGAAATAAGCATGTCACCAACCCTAGGGGTGTGCGCATTCACGTTATTTAGCTTCATGGTCAGATCTGACAGAAAAAGATGAAAAAGAAACGGTGCCAGCACACAGCCTTGTTTCAGACCTTGTTTTGTCTCAATTTCCCTTGAAAGGAAGGATCCATCCCCTATCTTAACTCTAATCCATGTATGTGTGTATAACTGCTGAATAGCTTTTAGCAGATTCTCCGATATTCCCCAGGAGGCTAATTTCTCCCTTAGAAGGCGTTGCTGTACCAAATCAAAAGCTGATTTGAAATCTAAAAAGCACAGATACAAAGGTTAGTTCTTTTGTTTGAATTTGTCAGTGACAATGGAGAGAGTTAGAATGTTTGTGGCGGTTCCTGGGCCCTTTGCCAAGCCTGTCTGATTCGGTTGCCCACCTGCGAAGATGCTCCAGTAGTAGCCCAGCATAATATTTGGCCTCTACATCCATTGAGGTAATCAATTGATAATTCTCAGGATAAAATGTACTACCTCCTTTAAATATTGGGTGGATTATGGCAGTGGTTGTAAGTCAGGACCAGTTTTTCTCCCCAAAATTGTGGGTTCATTTTAAACAATGCATTTGGGATCCCATTTGGAGCTGGAGCACCTCCACTTTTGCTGCTCTTTATTAAATTTACAACTTCTGACGTTGTGAATGTTAATTTTCCAGATTCCTTTTGGAGAATAGGGGACTTCAATGTAACTTCTTTTGGGCTTGACTCATTTGTTGCCTTTTCTGGGTTTTTGATAGTTCCCTTATTTCCGCCAAAGTGATGAATTAAATAATCAGACCATAAGGATTCCAAAATATTGGATCTAGTTAGGGTCATTGGAGCTTTGTTCAAGTCATTTACTTTTTTCCAAAATCCCTGTGCATTTGATTTTTTGCTTAGAAATAAAGCCTTTGCCCAAAAGTCATGATTTTCCTGTCATTTATGATCCCATATTTGTTTCCGATAGATATTGTTTAAATTTTTTAGGTCAACCTTCATACGGCAGTCAGTTGGATTTGTTTTATGTAATCTGAGGAGTCTGCTACGTTGTCTTCTTAATTTAATCATGTGTACTGAAATTGTTATACTCTTTGTTTGTTTTCGCTTTTACTTGCTTTTGGTAATTCTTTTGGGATCTATCTGTGAGGAAACCAGCTGCAAATTTATCTAGAAATGTCGACCAGATATTTATTGCATCCCTAAATGTATCGTTATAGCAGTGGTCAATTATCGCCATTGATCATTCTCCAATGGATTCCATTGATTTTTCAGTCCATCTAAGTTTTTTGTAGTTCATTGTAGTGACATCCCTTGGTGCAGGATTAAATATGGGAACTCCACATCCAATCTCCAAGCATTGTTGACCATGGTCACTCTTATCTGATTTTGCGATGTGATACTTAGCAGTTAGAGTAAGTAGAAATAAGGAGGCCACAGTGTAATCATTTTTCACTTGAGTTCCAATAACATAGCAGGTGGGTGCCGGCGGAGTATCTTGTGGAAACCTGCAGTTTAGGAGTCTCAGCACAAGGGCCTCAAGATCTTTTACTAAAGAAAGTGCCATTGTGCCTGGTTTACCTCGCTCTATTGACCCCCCCCAGACTGCTGTGGTGCTGTGGTACTACCCACAGTTGATCTTGCATGATGGTTTGGGCATCCCTTTCGAAGGGATTTAGTATTTTCAGGTTGAAATCCCCAGCTAATAGAAACTCCAGGGATCCTAAATCCTGATGGGCAGTTAATAGTGTATCTATCAGTTTGGAGGATATATGTTTCTTATATTGTGCATCTGGTTGGATGTAAACATTTATTAGCAAGAGAGGGTTTGAGTGTTCTTTATTCCATCGGTCTAGCTTTACTAGCAGGAACTCTTTGTTTTCCTAATATAATCGTGTGCATGATTTATTTAACCCTGCTGAAATAAAAATTGCTAATCCCCCCTTTGGATGGCCAAACCTTTTCTCCCTGATTGCTAGGGAAAAAAAACCCATAAATCCGTCAATTGTGAATGGATTTGTAGCCCAAGTTTCCTGCAGAAAGATAATTTGATTTTTTTTAAATAAACTTGTCAGATCTTTTTGTTAGGTGTTTGATCTAACCCCATTTATGTTCCAGGAGCAAACTTGGAGGGGTTTATCAAGTGGAGTTACTCGCCCACAGTGAGCCCTACTGTTCGGAAGTTACTGACGATTTTCTAAACTAATTACTTCAGGCATCCAACCCAAATCTAGCTGCGATAATGGTTGCGTGTTAGATGCTTTGAACCCTGTGGAGTGATCATCATTTTTTCCAATTGCAGATCTGAGAACTGAAAAAGGTTTATTTAACTCTTTTCAAATTTATTAGGTTCTGCATATTGATTTGATCCTCTAGAGGGTCAGGATAGCCTGTTTGTTTGGGTATACTGAATTTAATTCCACATTTTAAGAAAGAGATTTTTTATTTGAGAACTCTTCTAAACACTTGTGATGTCTTCCAAGTTACCAGGGTTGATTCATTTGCTCTTCCTTCATTATTTTTGACCACCAGTAGAAATTCTATACAAACAATATCAGTAGACTTTATGGGGGTCATTCTAAGTTTGGAGGGCGGCGGTTGCCGCCCGCCAAGCGGGAACCGCCAATTGGCCGCTCCGCGGTCAAAAGACCGCTGGGGCCATTTCAACTTTCCCGCTGGGCCGGCGGGCGCTCGCCAAGATATCGCCCGCCGGCCCAGCGGGAAAGAGGCCTGCAACACTGAAGCCGGTTATGAATGGAGCCGGTGGTGTTGCAGGTGTGCGACGGGTGCAGTAGCACCCGTCGCGCTTTTCACTGTCTGCTAGGCAGACAGTGAAAAGCATGCTGGGGCCCTGTTAGGGGGCCCCTGCACTGCCCATGCCAGTGTCATGGGCAGTGCAGGGGCCCCCAGAGACCCGTTCCCGCCATCCAGTTCCTGGCGGTAAAAAACTCCAGAAACAGGCTGGCGGGAAGGGGGTCAGAATCCCCATGGCGGCGCTGCTTGCAGCGCCGCCATGGAGGATTCGCCCAGCCGGGGGAAATCCGGCGGGAAACCGCCGGACCCGGTTTTCCGACCGTGGCTTTACAGCCGCGGTCGGAATGGGCAATGAAGCACCGCCAGCCTGTTGGCGGTGCTTCAGTCATCCGTGGCCCTGGCGGTCTTAGACCGCCAGGGTCAGAATGAAACCCTATATCTTTTAGAACCGGAATAGCTTGTAACTATTTTCATATATTTCCTTTATTTAATATACCATACGAGCCCCTGGATTGATATTGTGGTTCCAGAATTAACTGTTTGCATTCTCTAGACAGGACATAGTTGGGACTTCTCATAGAGCCCTCCGGTTCTCCCATTTTGACTGTCCCTTTGTGTTCTGTTACCTCTGTCTGTGATGGAGAGTCTCTATCCGACAATCCTGAATTTGCAACAAATTGCCTCGCAGCTGATCTATTAGGGGACTCTCCCTCCAAGAGTGGTTTAAGCACTCTTCCTTTTTTTGGCTGGTGTCGAGCTGTTTGTGCCCCTGTTTGAGCTCCTTGATGCTCAGCATATTCAGGGTTGGCAACTGTAATTGTTATGCCCTATTCATCAAATTACCTCCTGTTAGTTACGGGACTAAGACTTCATTCAGCTTTCAGCTCCCGTTGATGTAGATTGATGTTCTGTGATTCCTGCTTGGTTTGGCCTATAATGTTTGGAATTGGTGAAACTTGTTGGTCCTTGCATTGCATTAACTCCACATTGGAGTATGGTTCGTTTTGCCCCTTATGGGTTTGGAGAGTAGGGCCCCTCATTTGAGAGTTGAATAATAGGAACAGTTTATTTACTGTTGGGATACTTTTTTTGCTTTTAATGGGGTCATAAGGCATTGACATACCATCACTTATATTCAGATTTGAAGACGGGCCTGACTTGATAGCAGGGGGCCCAAAGAGACACCCCCTATTTTGTTCCTCGCTTTTCGCTGTTTTTTCTTTTGTCTTTTTGTAGGTGGCTTTTCTGAGCATAGCAGATGCCCCACAGATTTGGGAGGATGGGAGGACGTGTATTTATTTGAATCTCGAGCTGGCATCTTTCCTCCATCTGAGGAGATTTTAATGAGTGTGCATTTTCCTTTGGTGCTTCTTACTGACCACATCATGGTTCTTCAGGGTATTTGAGTTCCTTGTCAGTCATTTCCACAGGGCAGCAATAGGCTCTGTTGCCCACATTTCTGTTGTAACCGGCCTCCTCCCTTTGCCTAAGTGATTCTTCAGCTGAAATTTCACCCCCTCTTTTCATATTAAGGTTTTCTTTGAAGTTAGTTATCATTGAATTTAGCGCTTCTGGGAGTGAGGCCAGCTTGTTGATTATGGGCTCACAGTGCAACCAGTTATTGTCATTTCTGCGAAGTTCTGAGCTCCCTTTATCAAATTGTTTAAGTTTGCCAGTTTCTATTCAGTCCCTGATACTGATTTAGCCATAGCGTTCAATAAGTCTACCTCAATGTCCATTTTAGAGGACTGAAAGGGCAGGGCATCCAGCGTTAGTTGCGAGGTTTTAAAAAAGATATCCCAAAGAAGCATTTTGATCCAGTTGATTTTGAGTATTTTGTGAAGGCAATGCATTCTCATATTTTTCCTCCTTAGTTCCGAGTTCAATTATTTTTATTTTTAATGTGGCAGAGGCATTTAGGGATCTGTATTCAAGGTCAGAAATATCCAGTTGAGTTCCTGAGATTGCAGCTTGCTCTTCATTTGGATTTTCCCCCATATCTTGGATGAAGGGCCCGTTAGAGGTGTGTGTGGTGGAACCCAGATCCACTTGTAGACAAGAAAGATTTAATTCTGGTGATTCTGGGTTATTAAAATCCTCCAAGGTGTGAATAGTTTCTAGAGGGTGATTCCCTTCCCCCACTTTACCGCCCTCTTGTGAGCTCAAGGCAGGTAGACTTATTGTGGAGTCCTTGTCTCCTTTAACAATTACGTTTACATCAAAGGGAGATGGAATACCTATTTGTGGAAAGTCAGTTTGATTTTCCAGAGATGGAAGGTTGGAAGTATCGGGAGACTGCAATGATGGCTGGAGGATCAGTAATTCTAGATCACTGATTGAACCCCAGACATTTTCTTTATGATTGTCGTCCGTTGATTTTTTTGTGTTACCGAGGGCAGTTTTTTCAGACAGCCCCTCCTCCTTGAGCTTGCTTTTATCACCTTGCTCATATAGCGAGCTGCTTTTACTTTTTATATGGGAAATTGGATGGGGCAGAATCACAAAGCCGTTAGGTAAGGAAAAAAAATCGCATCCACAGGATCGTTCAGGAAGTCAATTTTGTGGGGGATGTTCATCGATTTTTGAAATCTTTGAAAGAAAGGGGTTTTAGGGGGAATCAAGGGCTGATGTTTTGACTTAATTTTTGCTTCCCATTTTGACATTGAAGGTGGAGAGGAGGGTTTGTTGAGCTTCTTACTTCTATTTGCTTGCAGCTGAAAGGTCCTTTCTTTTCCTGGTTGCATCTTCGCCGTCTGTAAAGTTTTCCTTAAAATTTTCTTTTTGCTTCCTTCTTGTCTGATAAACGCGCCACCACACCTCAGGTTTTGAGGGGCAAGAGCACGTGTGGTTCTCCTCGAATGCTGCCCAATTTTACTGCTGGCTCTTGTTAAGGTCGCTGGAGGTCTGGGCCTGCTGTGGCAGCTGGGGCTTCTTCCAGAAACCTTTGGACTGTGGATGTGCTGCCTCACCTCTGCTGTTGAGGGGCACAAGCATGCGCAGAGTTCCTCGATTTGTTCCTGGATCCTGCTGGGCCCAATGGAGAACTGCTATCGATCTGAGTAGCCCTTGGGCACTTGGTATATTTTGAGAATTGTGTTGGTTTATAGTTTAAGGTTTTGGGGTTTTGGCAGCTTTTTCTGCGTCATAGTATGGTGAATATGGTGAGTGGGACAGTTTCACCGCTACAAGCAGCACCCAAACCTGGCTGGGCCGCTTCTGTGGTGGCCAGGACTCACCTGGCCTTGCCTACACAACCCTACCACATGCGTAGTGTGGCAGTATGATAGTGTGGCGGTATGACTGTATGGTGGATAGTGTGGCGATGTTTCAGGATTTTGACAGAGATCAAGAAAGGGGGTCCGGAGCAGCACTGATTTCTTTCAAGGGAGGACTACTGTTGGATCAGGGGCTTGACTGCTAATGACAATTCCTAAGTTGCAGCATAGAATGTCAGTTAGTGACAGGCATTTGTTGCTCATGCTTCTCATACCAAGATTGGCCGTGAGGTACAGGTCGCCGGTAGCAGGAGTGGAGTGAAGGCAGCAGCACTTGTGCCTTATCAATTTATATTGCCCAAGTGGGTCACCTCGTGCGTGAAACACTAGGCAATTTTAATTTAAGTTTTTTTTTTAGCTTTTAAAGCCCTCAGGGGCCGTTGCGCCCGGCTTGCTAGTGTTGTACCTCTTTTTCCGGGCTCCTCTGTGGCGTGTCCGCCGCTTCCAGGCGCCTCCTGGCTGCCTCCAGGTTGCACCGCAAATCACGGGACCCCCCAGGCCTCTGTCTGCCACTTCTTGCTGCCAGTGCGCGTTCAGGTGCAGGTTTTCAGGGATTCGAGTTAGTTTCTGATGCCCGGCCGCTCCCAGCCCCTTTTGTCTTCATCTGCCTCTGACCGCTTATGCGGCGCCTGTACAACTGGGGTAGACTCCCGAAAACAGGAGCGCGAGCAGAGGGCAGGCTGCTTCTGCTCCTCTCCATGAACGCTGAACGCCGACGCGCGCCAGCAAACAGCAAGCAGCAAGCAACACAAAGGAAGGACTCTCAGTCGTAGCAACCACCATTGACCATACACAGTGTAATATGTAGGTTAACAGTAGAATCGGGGAAAGGGAATGAAATATGAGGGAAAACACTAATAAAGGTGACCACTACTTGCCCTAGTCTTTCAGATGGGCAATGATATCTTCACAACTAAATGGATATTTAAATGCAATAAAATATATATCTTATTACGCTATCATGAAAATTCTGCCACACATCTTAACATGGAAAAGATATACCTCATACCTCTCTATGTAACCAGCTGCGTGTTCTTAACATGAAACTAACTTCCTAAACGTGAAGCAGGGTATAGCTTTAAAGTGAATCATTTCACCTCAAATACAATCTCTCTTATAAGCAAGACAACTACCTCATGCTTTGTAATATCACATTCCAGTACTGACTTATCTGAGATTCTAAATTGCCTCTTGTACAATTGAAAATCAATACCTGTTAATTCTGGAAAACCTATTCTAAAAACACAACTATTGTACTTTTAATTCATTTTCCTATACACATATTGTGAACAATCATAAACTTGTTTTGGGGCATTTTCCGATTCCACTATGAGAAAAAAAATCCAAAATTGTAAGCAATCATAAATTCTTCTAAATACTATAGACAAATATTCACATAATAAATCGAAGATTGTTTTCCAGCAGGTATTGATATCCAAAATACTCTGTCCAAACAAATCTTCAGCTAGCTCTCAAGGAAGGTTTTGTTATACCAAAAAGTAGGGCCAGGCTGTAGCAACATTGTACATGATTGCCTATCAAGGATGCCATGGAGCACAAGAAGAATTATATTAGTTAATATGAGATGGCCACCATTGTCGGCAAACGCCATAAGGCCTGGGATCCTTGAAAGCTGTTTCTTCTGTCAGGTGCTAACGTCTAGTGCATTTTTCACTAACGCCAAGTAGTTTACCAGCTGTGCAAACAGTCTGTGAGCACTGCCAGTCTCTGCCTACTTGAAATACACTCAACAAAAGCAGATATGGAATTCTTTCTAAGCCATTGGTGGTAAGACATGCCTTATGACTCCAGAGTTTTCCATAAATATTACTTAAAATCTTAGTCACCATTTAATATTGCATAACAACTCAAAATTAAGTCTAAGGTTAAATTAAATGTGAATTTGAATAGGAACTAGGATTGTACATTTTATGGTCAAAGTAGTGCAAGTACAAGAAATACAATGTTTTCCTCAGTAAACGCTTCGTCACACATTACCCAATGCAGAAGGTGGATGTTCTCCATTCTAATATTGTTATACTTCTAAAGGCTCTCTTTGCATGTTTCCATTTATTTGCTGAATGTTTGCAGTACAAATATGTTGGTTATTAATTTGGAAATACATATTATTATGGGAAATATATAAAAAACGGAGGTGTCTTTCCAATATCAGAATCATAGGGTCATGCTGGAAGTCTTTTTAAAGAATGCCTTGGTTTTCCATCTAAAGGCAAGATTGTAGACATATTATTTGGACACGTTGCCATGCGCTGAAAAGATAACGCAAAATCATCATATGGTCTATTGGAATTGAATGGTTTCTAACTCAGATTGTTTTGTATGAAGCAATCTGATTTGATCACAATTTACAGCATTTCATGCTATGACATACCAAAATCTGTTTCACCGGTCAGTTCGAGATGCCTCTTTGACTTTTAGAAGTCAGATTTTTTTTTATTTGGCAGTACATTATTAATGTTTATTAACAGTTCTCGTAACTTATGCCCCTGTTTTCTATAAGAATATATTACTTTTCGCCTTACTTTGCTTGTTATTCTCATTATTCCGTAGTCTTTTTGTTCCAATTTAACCCTCATCTAATCCCTTTATCGCACAAAATGAAGTTTATATTTATTTTTTGTTGTGCAATAACATTTCTTAAATTGTGATTTTAGAGCAATTTAATAATTTTTTCTCCTCTCAGAATATACTTTGAAATTGTCAACGGTTTTGATCGATCACTTTTTTGTTGTCTTATAGCAAATAAATACCCAGGATGTAGAATCAACTATTTAAATAAGACAGTGGCTAATGAAGTGGCCACTGAATAAGTGGAATGTTTAGGATAATCAATCATTCAATCCATCCAACAACTTTTCAGGAATAGTTTGCCGGGTAGTGAGATTTTTCAATGCTTATCCTAAAGAGGCCCAAAGATCGATTGAGAGAAGATGCTAAAGAGGCAAAGGCTGTGAATATAAAAAGTCTGAGCTCCCGCTCCATGTTTTGGTCTGGCCTGTTTTGGTGAGAAGGTTCTTGTGAACAACATTGACTTTATGGGTGTTTTTAGGAAGAAGCAGGCAAAGAACATACAAGGTCTTTTCTCCAATATGCAGCCGCTCAACAAGGTTTTTGGAATACACCTTTTTGTAGCAAAACATCATGCCAATACAGCACACTGGCAACTTTTCTGCGAAGAAGGGTCCTCATACATTGTATTGTCTAACATTTGTCTTCATCCTAACCTGTTAGTTGCTGTGAACGGATGTAACTCAGACTCAAATGCAGACTGTTCCGCAGCAAGCCCTAATATAATTTGAAATACCTTGGAGGTTCTTTTGATCTAGCTACACCCTCGGTTTCTTTGAGAACTATTTGCAAGCAATTTTTTCCAGCCTCTCCTAAATATGAATTTAATTTTCATAGTTTTGAGTTGTTCATTCATTTGATGTTAGTGTCTTGTTAACATGTTAATGTGGGGGAATACAAGAACAAATATAGATAATCCACTACATTCAATTTATTTGTAAGTACATCTAGGTCGCTACTGAGCAAGGTAGGAAGCACTATCAATTACAGTAAATTGACGGGCAGACGTCTCTTGTCGCAGCACTACCTGTTACAGCTTGGTATAGTATATCGCTGTGTTATGAATTGTTCAGAACACAAGTTCTAACTTTAACACTCAGGCCAATATTTATACTTTTTTGAGCGCCGCATTTGCACCGCTTTTGAGTCAAAAAATGACGCAAATGCGGTGCTAAAAAAGTATAAATATGGGCCTCATTTTTTCATTTTTATTTTAGGGTTCCAAACCGTCCAAACCTTATTGTTAGAAATCCAGGTCTGAGGAATTCAGGACAGAAAGGGGTCCTCGACCCAATTATAGCAACTGGGGTCTTCACCACTGGTGTCCGGAGGTCCCTCTACTGCAGAGTCCCTAACTAGAAACCAAATACCGCTTTTTAGCAATCAAGGCAGGGAAGCAGACCAGTCCAAGGATTAGTCACGGGAGGGCTGGAGACTCATCACTCAGGAATGCAACAAACAACCCTTGATAAATGTCAAACCGATGTCCTGTCAGCGCTTTTTCTTATGAAAAGGGCAAGTATTTTATGACACAACCTACCAAACAGTACATAGAAATTTAAAAATACTTACACAATGGAAGGCAAAAATGCATATGGTGACATTCTTTAAATGCCCTCAACCTACATGGGGTGCACAGTAAAGAAAGACTGAAGTACTGGGTTTTTCAGAACCCAGTGGTGCCAGGGAACACACCCTAAGACTTCGAGTCCTTCCTGTTTCAGACTACAGAAACACAGAGTCTTCTTGGTGAAGTCAAAGATCTTGTTTATTGGCTGCAGCCAGGAACAGGTATCCTAGAAGTACAACACGGTGTATATTCTCAGGAGACTGCTCCTCTTGCAAAGCTAACCTTCTCTTTTATACAAAATATTATGCTTTGGGCAAACATTCCTTATTTTACAGTTGACCATTCACATATTTTCACTACAAAGAAATAGCAGGGTTATGATGACAAGCCCATAATTCAGTTTGTCCAGCCCTCAATCAATTACCCGGCAAGGCTTAGTACTTTCATCAGATATCGACGGACCCCCAATATAAACGGGCACCTCCTCCTTGTAAAGCAAGTCATAAAGAAAGAAACAGGGACAGGTGTGTGTAAGATTAGGCATGGTTTGTGTGTGATGAAAGGTTTATGAGGTGTTGTGCCTTGATACTAATCTCATTCGGCCACTGGGAAAGAAAACTGGCCGAACAGGTTTGGCTTCAGGCAGTGGAGTCAGCTTGCCCAGGTCACAGAGGAGTCAGCAAAGATGTACGTGTCCTTCAGACTCGTTTTCAGCATTAGACATTGGCCTATGTGAGGGCAATCACAAAATGGCTGTCGTTGAAATGGAACACGAGGGTTCAGGACGGAAACTCTGATATTCGGGTGATTTCGTCACCCGAATATGAATACAATGCTTGTGCATACTATTCTAATCATTCTCGGTCTGCTGATACCAAAATCGTTGTGATACGACGATGTTTATAACACGGGTCCAGAATTTTCAGTACCACAGACCCTCCTTTTGCCCTTACATAGGCAATAACCTATACTCACGCTAATCTGAGTCCAGGTCTATATTCATAAAGTCGTTGAGATGTTGCTGTAGCATCATCCTATTACTTAGCTCGTCCCTTGATACAGGTTTCCTTACACACGATTTAGCACAGAGGCCACATATTGCAGGAGCACACTGTACACACAGACAGGACAGGAAAAGAATGGCTAAGATCATCCCAATGACTACCAGAGTCTTCCATCCCCAGGCGGATATCAGCTCCCAGAACCACCCCATCAATGACCAATCTCCTTTATCCACGTGAATGGATTCGGAGATCTTATGCAGTTTGGAAATGGCCTGGTAGACTGTCGGAGCGTTATCTGGGATGAAAACACAGCAACTTGATTGGATCACTTTACATACCCCACCTCGGTCTGCAAGTATGACGTCTAATGCGACCCTGTTCTGAAGAGTCATAAGGCGATCCGACTGGAGCTCAGCAGTCAAATTGCTAAGGGCACCGGCGGTTTCAACTACCGTGGATTTAACCATCTTTGTCAATTGCCTTATGTTCCTGCTGTTAACCATAGGACCCCAAAACGTCAGAAAACCCTTTACGAAATCTCCAAATTCTTGTCCTGTAGTGTCTTCTTTACTTATGACACCTCTAACTATCCTTGTCTTATGGTAATCTGCTGCGGCCGTGTAGGTGGGAGGTAACAGGAACGAAACAAAACATGTGCCTGAGAAGTCAGGGGGCAACCATGTATAGGCTGTATTATGGCAGATGAAATAGGTACCCTTAGCTGCTAAGAACGAAGGAGAAGTCTGAGATGCAAAAACAAATGTTTCAGTGCAGATACTTTTCCCTAACTGAGCTCTGGGATTCTTGCCATTACATTGCAGACATAGGTGACCCTGATGGGGTACAATCCAAATCGGGGAGGATCTCTTTGCTCGCTGGTTCCCACTCAGAGTAACTCCATATCCTGTTATGTTCCATCCAATATATGCTAGTGTCTCATCTCTCGGGATAGTCTCATAGGAAATATCTTCCCTAATCATATCTACTATACCCTTAGCTAGAGCACTATTCTTAGGATTATCTTTCACAGAACGTAGGGGGTTGGCTTCATACGCGTATATGAACACCGTTCTATATGCCCACACAGAACCATTATGGCTGAAAGGCAGGACCAGATAAGGGATACCTTTATCAGTAGTATGAGGCATAAGACCACACACCCAACAGTTAGTTGTGTTCACTACTAATTGGTGTTGGTGTAGAAGCTGAATGAATGAATTGTTGACAAATTCTAATCTTCTGGCAGACTCGTGTTCAGGCAGGGGGTGAAAAGAATGCGAGGAAACAGTAGAAGGAGGTATGGGCTGTGTAATGGGTGCAAATGTCACTTGAAAAGAGAATAAAACATACCCTATTAAAAACGTCATTACACTAAGCAACATGAAAATACATAATATCAAAAATCGTTTCTTTGTCATTATTATACCCATTCTGGCTTTAAAGTCCATCTGTCTGGCAGGTCTCTCATTCTTGAAAAACTCCATCCTCTCTAATTGCTGCTCGTGGTGGTAGGGTGTTCTATGCTAGGGAATGCTTCTGTCAGTCCAAGGCAACTCCCTTAGACCGACCAGAACTGTCGACCTAACGTCTTCAGCTGCACTCCAAAGACTTGGGCAACCACGACCCTACAGCTGAACCCAGATGGCGGTTCGAAAAGAAAAAAACAAAAATGAGAAAGTTTCTCAGATGAGAGAGCCGCACTTTAAAAAAAAATAGCAAAGGAACGGGAAAAAAATTATTTGTCCTTAGTTCTTGGTCTCAAATTATAACGGCTTTTTCCAGGTACTGTCTGGTTCTGGAACAAGAGTTCAGGCTCTGTAGTGTTCAATCGAATTGACGGTGGCACAGCTTCTTGCAAATTATTGTCACTTTCTTGTTCAGAAATTTTTCCTTTTACACGTGCGTCGCTGAATGGCAAAAAACGGGGCACAGTCTCAGAGTCAGCGATCCCCTCCTGGTCCCACCGGTCATACGGTAGAGGAAAAGGGACCCTCTTGCAGTGTACGCCGTGGATCCAGTTCTTTTTCCCTTCCACTCGAACAGCTGATCTTGTTGAGAGAAGGACGAGGTAGGGGCCGGTCCAACGGGGCTGGTCATTCTTTGTCCGCTGGAAGTTCTTGACCAGCACCCATGATCCAGGATCGATAAGATGTCCTGGAGCTTCAGAGACCTGAGGCAGAGTATCGTGAACCTGTTGGTGTAGAACACGCAATTTAGCCGTCAATTCATACAAATAATCAAGCAGTACAGGGTGTTCGATCTCACTGAATTTTGTTGGTCTTGGCACTCCCCATATGTTGGCCGGGCGGCCGAACACAATTTCATAGGGACTAAGTCCCACTCGCGAATGCACAGTCATTCTTGTTGATAGGAGTGCTAAAGGCAGAGCGTCAGGCCATTTAAGACCAGAGCTCGCTTGTATCTTTGCCAACTTCAGTTTTAGCGTGCCATTATAGCACTCTACTAGTCCAGCTGATTGGGGGTGATTTGCAGCATGGAATTTTTGCTGGATACCTAGCCCCTCACATACTTTTTTCATCACTCGACCCACAAATTCACTCCCATTATCACTCCAGACCATTCTCGGCATTCCAAACCTAGGGAAGAATTCTTTGGCAAGGGCTTTAGCTGTGGATAAGGCAGTGTTGTCTTTTAACGGATATGCTTCTACCCATCTTGAAAAAGCACAAACAACGAGTACGTATTTCAGATTGTTGCACCTTTCCATGTGGATGAAATCTAGCTGCAAAACCTCGAACGGATACGTTGGAGGTGCAAAATGACCAGCTGGAGTTGGGGTTCCCCTACCAGGATTGTATTTCAGACACACCATGCAATTCTTGACCACATTCTCTGCACATTTAGGAATTCCAGCATTTTGCCATACTGGAGCCAACAACTTACAAATCCCTTTCACAATGATATGGGCCATTCCATGAGCCATTGTCACCACTGCAAGCACATACGCATCGGGTAACAACCATCGCTGATGTTCTGACAAGTCAACCCAACAACCATTTTCATCCAATTTACCCGTACTTTCTTTCCACACACTCAACTCTTTCTCTGAAGCTTCAGCTTGAAGAGACTTCACACCCTCTATTGTATCTTCACATATTCCAACGTCACCAACCCATCTTGCGGGGCCTGCAACATACATTCGATTCATCACATCTTTTGCTGTTTCTTTTGCGATTTCGTCAGCAAATGCATTGCCACGACCGACATCATCAGTAACCTTCTTGTGTGCACTGCATTTCACAATCGCAACTTGTAATGGCAAGGTCAGTGACTCAAGAAGCTCATTCACCAACTGACAATGCTGAATTTTAGCTCCATGCGAAGTCAGGAACCCATGTTCTTTCCACAATCGTCCAAAACTATGGGCCACAACAAAAGCATACTGGCTGTCGGTATATATGGTTACTTTCATTCCTTTCGATAACACACACGCTCTCGTAAGTGCAATCAGCTCTGCTGCTTGAGCTGAATTATGTGGTATACGTGCAGCTTCAACAATCGTATGCAAAGTTGTGACAGCATATGCTGCAGTCGTATCACCATTCGGAAGCTTGAAGCATGAACCATCCACCCATAAGGTCCCATCACACTTTACAAGAGGAGTATCTTTAAGATCTACTCTCCCTTTCGTTTCTTCTTCTGTCCTAAGAAAACAATCATGTTGTTCAGCATCATCTGTCTCTACTGAAATCGGCAATAACGTGGCTGGATTCAACGTATTGTACCTCTTTATGTGCACATGACTCGCTAACAGTGTCAACTCGTAACCTGACAATCGAGCACTAGTTAAATGCTGTGTCTTGGTCCTGTTTAACAACGTGTCCACTGCATGTGGAACCATCACAATCAACATATTATTCATCACTAACCCAGCAGACTGTCGAATAGAAACAGCTGCTGACGCTGTGGCTCTCAAGCAACTCGGCAATGCTTTAGCTACCGGATCCAAAGTCGACGAAAAATATGCGCATGGGCGCTGCTTGTCTCCAAAAGACTGTGTCAGCACTGACAATGCACAACCCTCTTTCTCATGGACATACAGTGTAAAGGGCTTACTGTAGTCGGGGGTACCCAACACAGGAGCCGAACACAATGCATTACGCAATTCGGAAAAACTTTTCTGACAATCTTCAGACCACGGAACGGGGTTTGGTGTATCTTTATAGGTCAATGCTACCAAAGGTTTGGCCAGCAAAGAAAAATTCGGTATCCATTGTCTGCAGTATGATGTAATGCCCAAGAAAGCACGTACTTCTCTCTGTGTCCTTGGCACACTCAATTTTGCAATTGCCTGAATTCTTTCTGAGGTCAGTTTCCTTCCCTCCTTCGATAAGAGATGACCTAAGTAGGTCACTTCTTGTCGACAATATTGCAGTTTTGAAAGGGACACTTTGTGATGCAAATCAGATAAATGACGCAACAACGACACAGTGGCTTCTTTACAAATCTCTTCAGTATCTGTAGCGACTAGCAAATCATCGACATACTGAATAAGGGTAGCGCCGTCAGGTAAAACGATTGCATCAAGCTGTGTTTTTAAAGCCTGACTATATATTGATGGACTTTCACAGTAGCCTTGAGGAGCGCGTTTGAAATGGAAACTTCGGCCTCCTAAACTGAAGCCAAAAATATCCCTGCTCTCCTCTGCAATCGGGATGCTGAAGAAAGCATTCTTTAAGTCAATCACCGAGAACCAGGTGGCAGAAGCTGGAATCATAGTCAATAGGGCAGTGATATTAGGAACAACTGGAAACTGTGGCACAACTATTTTATTTACCTCTCTAAGATCAATCACGAGCCTGTAAACAGGTGTGTTGGAAAATGGGTTATTGGTAGGGCAGGTAGGTACCTACACCTAGCAACAAGCCACTAACCTCCACATAGGTACAGTTAGGTCTCAGTAAATTAATCCCAGCTCAACCCTTGGTAGCTTGGCAACGAGTGTCAAGGCTTAACTTAGGAGACAAAGTGTAAAGCATTCAAATATCACAAAACAGTAATTAAATAAAACACAGGAAACAGTTTAAAAATCCAAAATCAATTTATAAAAAAACAGTTTATATTTTTATCTTTAAAATGACACAAAAACGATTAAAATTGGTTCAGGGGAACCGGAGATATGAATTTTTAAAGAATTATTACTTTTCTAGCGCTTAGAAACAAAAAGCGCCAATCGGGTCATCTGGTTGCACCTCGACCGGGGCAAAGTCAAACTTTCAGGCCGACCGCGATGGAGCCCTGCTCGGCTACAGGTCGCGGGAGGCCTCGGTTAAAAAGTTACCTTCTGACTTAGTCTTTATTTTGAAGTTTTTTTCACCGGGACGAACCTGCTAGTTGAATCCGACCTCCTGGAGCCCTTGTCCGGATACGCGATGTGGGTTTCCTCGGTGGAGACTTTTACCTTCGGACTTAGTCGTTTTTTCGAGATGAAAATCCTTCGACCGGGGTAAACCTGGATCTTGATCCGACGTCCATGGAGCCCTTCTCGGATACGATGGCTGGGAGGTCCCGGTCAACTTTTTACGTTCGGACTTAGTCTCTTTTTTGGATGTTTTTCTTTACCGGGACGAACCACGAAGTCAGGCCGGGTCGCGGTTGAGGCAAGCCGGCTAGAATTTCCGCGGCGGGTCGGTCCCTCTCTGGAGCTTTTTTCCCAAAATTCTCAAATCTTTTCCAAACTTCTGGGGCTTCACCCAGATGTTCTTTTAAGGTTCTTTTGGGGTCCACAGCTCACCCCAAGGGTCCAGAAGTTCTGTGATGGTCCTTGGGGGGTGCGGACTTCAACTCCCAGAATGCACCTGGCACAAACTCCTTTTTGGCCACTGGACAGTGGTCAGCTGGTCGCTTTCTTCAGGAGTTGGTGCAGGGGACTCTGGTTTAGCAATTTTTCACCTGTAGCAAACAGGGAGTCCCTCCTTGAACCAGTTGAAGCCAGGCAAAGTCCTTCTTGTGGTGAAGCCCAAGTGTGCAGCTGGTGCAGTCCTTCTGAGTGCAGGGTCCAGGTGCAGGCCAGGGGTCCAGCAGGGCAGTCCTTCTTCTTCCTTAGTTCCTTTCTTGTTGAATTCTGGAGGGGATCTGATGTGTGGGGGCAGGTCTGCCAGTTTTATCCTTGCTCCTGGGTGAAAAGCAGGGGGGTCCTGGTCCTCCAATCAGGTACAGGGTCGTCCCCCTGTGATGACCACTTCCTGGGAAGTGTGGCAAAAATCCATCCCAAAAGGCAACAGTCTCTAAAAACCCAACATGGCTGAATCTGACTTTTGGAGGTTACATCTGGCTGAGCCCACCCACTGGTGTGGCTAAAAATCATAAACACACCCCTCTCCTGCCCTCTCCTAATCTAATCAAGGGGGCACCTAGTTGTCTGGGGTTACAGGATGTGGGGGTGTTGCTGGGTGCTCCAGATGTCCTTCTCTGCCTTTGAAAACCAGTTTGGCAGCCCTCCCCCTTCCTGCCTCACCATCTGCTGAGGGGAGATTCTCTCCCCCAAGCACATTCCTTTGTGTGAAGCCTGGCCACTTCACACCTCATCAAGGCAGCCTGGCAGAAGCTGCTGCAGGCTGGCCAATCAGAGCACAGCAGCAAAAACAATGCAGAGCTGAAATTGGCAACTTTTTTGGTAAAGTCTAAACTTTTTACCTGAACTAGTTATATTAAATCCAACAACTGGAAGTTGTAGGATTTATTACAACAATTAATTTGATACCAAATTCTTGGTATGCAACATTTAAGGAGACTTTAAAATTTAAAATAAAGTCTGCCCATTCTAGCCTATGAAGGCCATTTACTTCAATGAGGGAAAAACGAATTTGGCTGTTTTTACCTCACCAGGGCTTATAAATCTATTTTTATAAAGTCCCTGATTATAGTTACATGGCACCCAGCCCTAGGGGCACATAGGGCACACCTTAGGGGTGACTTATATGTAAAAATAAGGTAGTTTAAGACTTTGGAAGTACCTTTAATTCCAAAGTCGAATTTGCATATAACTTTAATTTAAAAGCAGCCAGCAAGGCAGGCTTGCTTTTAAAATGACACTGGGCACCTCAGCAATGCACCTAGGTGTGCACCACCTATGCTGTGGTCCCTAAACCTACATGCCCTACCATATACTAGGGACTTATAGGTAGGTTAACTTAGCCACTTATAATTAGCCTAATTTGCATATCCATTTTACACAGAGCACAGGCCCTGGGACTGGTTAGCAGTACCCAGGGCACCTTTAAAGTCAGGAAAACACCAGCAAAAAGTGGAAAATGGGGGCAAAAAGTTATGGGGCCTCTGCAATCAGCCCTGTTTTCTCACACAACCCCCCCCCCAGCCCACACGCCCAGGAGACTCAGCCCAACCCTGGGAGAGTCTTCCTGGCTTGTTAGGCGAGGAACACAGTGAAGAAAACTGGCTGTCCCTTTGCAGGGCCTACTCTGCCTTATATCCTCCTGTCAGGGTCACTCCCTATGGGTAGTGAAGCCACCCCAACAGTAAAAGGACCCAACACAAACTGAAACTTTCCTCTAGGGGGGTCTTCCTCCTTTCTCTCTGCCAACTTGGGTAGTGAGGTGCCCACCTCCCCTACTCCAAACTTTGCTAGGGCAACACCTAGCTTACCCAAAGAGGTTACCCAACACTTGAGCAACCCCACCATGACCAATAGGGTCAGGAGGCCTACTTTGCTATTGGCCCTGGGGTCTGCCTCCCAGGCCAAGTACATTGCTGCCAGGAAGGCTAGCACCCAGCAGAGGCTACTGACAGCTGTCAGTACCCAGAACCACACCCTAAGCTCTCCACTGACAGGTGGCTGAGCTACTTTAGGGGCATCTTTGGGGTCCTGGCAACCCTCTTGCTGTCTAGAGTGGGGGGCTACCACCTCCTGTGGCAGACACCCTCCTTCCACTCTCCCTTCTGTCAGTGCAGGGGCAACACCTTGCATCTGGACAGCTGCCTGACTACTCAGGACTTCCTTAGGGTCAGGTGAGGCCTCACCAGTGCCAACTCTGGGCTCCCCCCCTACTGGGGCAGAAGGCCTTTGGCTCCCTGGAACTCTCTTTAAGAGTGGCCTACCCTTCCTTTTCTTCTTTCCTTTTCTTGGGGACCCCTGTCTCCTAACTGTAGGGACTGACTCCCCAGGACTTTGGGTTGGGGGGGCGCCTTGGGCGACCACCCCATCTGTGACCAGACTCACCTCTGGGAGGTCATTGCCCAGGATACAATCTAGGGGAAGGTCAGCACTGACTACCACCCTAATCCAGTCAAGGATACCCTCCCTCTCTAGGGGCACTATGGCTACAGGTTTGGAGGTGACCTCCCCTGTGGCTATCCTGACTTTCTTTGTCTTTCCTGGGACATACATGTCTGGCGTCACTAACCGGTCACTCACTATAGTGTGACTGGCACAGGTGTCCCTCAGGCCAGTGGTAGGGATCCCATTCACTTGAATGTGGTGGAAGTGCCTACTCCCACCCTCAGGGATCACCAGCTTACCATCTGGTCCTGTCTCCCAGCTCAATGCTAGGAGGACTTCATCATCTGAGGAATCCTCCTCTATGGCTACACTGGACAGCCCAGTGCTAACCACCTTCTTTGGACAGGCTGCATCTCCTCTGAAGTGACCTGTCTGCTGACAGTCAAAGCAAGCCCTACTGTCCAAGAACTTTTTTAACCCTGGGTCTAACTGTCTCTGCTGGTCAGAGTGGGAGTGGGATTTACTCTCCTCCTTCTTAGGGTTCTGGGGTACAGAGGGAGTCTCTGTGGTGGGCTTACCACCTCCCTCCTTAGGTTTTTGGGGACCTGGCCCCCCCTTCTTGGAGTCTCCCCCCTGGGACTTGACAACCACCCTGGTTCTCAACCACTCATCAGCTACCTCCCCTAGCTCTCTAGGGTTGGTCTGCTTAGAGTCCACTAGATGCTGGCGTAACCTTTCTTGGGTACAATTGGTCAAGATGTGCTCTCTCATGATCAGATTGTATAACCCCTCATAAGTATCTACTTTGTTACCAATAATCCAGCCCTCTAGTGCCTTTAGTGAAATGTCCACAAAGTCAACCCAAGACTGGGTACTGACCTTCTGGGTGTCCCTGAACTTCATTCTATATTGCTCTGGGGTCAGACCAAACTTCTTGGCTAAGCACCTCTTCATACTAGGGTATGAATCTGCCTCCTCCCCCCTTAAGGTCAGAAGCCTATCCCTCCCTGAGTTGGGGACCAACTCCCACAAAAGGGAACCCCAGTATTGAGGCCTAACCCTTCTCATTTGGAGTGCCCTCTCAAAGGCCCCCAGCCACTTATCTATGTCATCCCCCTCTACATAAGCAGGAACTACCCCCTTGGGTAATCTGGGGCAAACTCCCCCACCCTTGGACACCTCAGCTTCTTTATCGCTGCTTCCATCTCTTTTTTCTTTGTATGCCCACTTTTTCTTTTCTAGGGCCAGCTTGTCTGCTTCCAAAGCTATGTATGCTAGCTGGGCCTCCAGCTCTCTTTCTCTGATGGATGGGTTCTCTCCTCCTGAAAGGACCCCCTTCCCACCACTAGCTTTGGATCTGCCCCTAGTGACTGTATTTACTGAGGACCGTTCTTCCTCATCCTCACTTGGGCTCAGATGCCTTCCCTCCCCTGAGTGGTTAGAGCTTGCATCCTCCCTTCTTTCTCCCTCCTCTGGAGCTTCTTCTGACTCTACCTCTTGGGCCTCAGCCCATGCTGTCAGGGATGTGATCAGAATTTGCTTCCTGAGATCAGTGGTTGCAGGCAACCCTCTTTCAATACACAACCCCCTAAGCTGGACTACTGTCAGTGTGGGTAGGCTAGCCAGATCAAGCTCCATGGTTCCCTAGTTTTGTGTCAACAAAAACTTTTTGCAAAAATTGGAAACAAGAATTTAGAAAAATTACAAAAATTCAATAATTGAAATTAATCCAAATTAAAAATTAAAAACAATTTTTGCACTAGGACAATTTAAAGGATTTTTAATTTGTTTTACCTAAAACTGTAACGTGATATTGAACACAAGTACAGGATCCCGTTGCTGCTTCCAATTATGTTGGAAAATGGGTTATTGGTAGGGCAGGTAGGTACCTACACCTAGCAACAAGCCACTAACCTCCACATAGGTACAGTTAGGTCTCAGTAAATTAATCCCAGCTCAACCCTTGGTAGCTTGGCAACGAGCGTCAAGGCTTAACTTAGGAGACAAAGTGTAAAGCATTCAAATATCACAAAACAGTAATTAAATAAAACACAGGAAACAGTTTAAAAATCCAAAATCAATTTATAAAAATAGTTTATATTTTTATCTTTAAAATGACACAAAAACGATTAAAATCGGTTCAGGGGAACCGGAGATATGAATTTTTAAAGAATTATTACTTTTCTAGCGCTTAGAAACAAAAAGCGCCAATCGGGTCATCTGGTTGCACCTCGACCGGGGCAAAGTCAAACTTTCAGGCCGACCGCGATGGAGCCCTGCTCGGCTACAGGTCACGGAGGCCTCGGTTAAAAAGTTACCTTCTGACTTAGTCTTTATTTTGAAGTTTTTCTTCACCGGGACGAACCTGCCAGTTGAATCCGACCTCCTGGAGCCCTTGTCCGGATACGCGATGTGGGTTTCCTCGGTGGAGACTTTTACCTTCGGACTTAGTCGTTTTTTCGAGATGAAAATCCTTCGACCGGGGTAAACCTGGATCTTGATCCGACGTCCATGGAGCCCTTCTCGGATACGATGGCTGGGAGGTCCCGGTCAACTTTTTACGTTCGGACTTAGTCTCTTTTTTGGATGTTTTTCTTTACCGGGACGAACCACGAAGTCAGGCCGGGTCGCGGTTGAGGCAAGCCGGCTAGAATTTCCGCGGCGGGTCGGTCCCTCTCTGGAGCTTTTTTCCAAAAATTCTCAAATCTTTTCCAAACTTCTGGGGCTTCACCCAGATGTTCTTTTAAGGTTCTTTTGGGGTCCACAGCTCACCCCAAGGGTCCAGAAGTTCTGTGATGGTCCTTGGGGGGTGCGGACTTCAACTCCCAGAATGCACCTGGCGCAAACTCCTTTTTGGCCACTGGACAGTGGTCAGCTGGTCGCTTTCTTCAGGAGTTGGTGCAGGGGACTCTGGTTTAGCAATTTTTCACCTGTAGCAAACAGGGAGTCCCTCCTTGAACCAGTTGAAGCCAGGCAAAGTCCTTCTTGTGGTGAAGCCCAAGTGTGCAGCTGGTGCAGTCCTTCTGAGTGCAGGGTCCAGGTGCAGGCCAGGGGTCCAGCAGGGCAGTCCTTCTTCTTCTTTAGTTCCTTTCTTGTTGAATTCTGGAAGGGATCTGAGGTGTGGGGGCAGGTCTGCCAGTTTTATCCTTGCTCCTGGGTGAAAAGCAGGGGGGTCCTGGTCCTCCAATCAGGTACAGGGTCGTCCCCCTGTGATGACCACTTCCTGGGAAGTGTGGCAAAAATCCATCCCAAAAGGCAACAGTCTCTAAAAACCCAACATGGCTGAATCTGACTTTTGGAGGTTACATCTGGCTGAGCCCACCCACTGGTGTGGCTAAAAATCATAAACACACCCCTCTCCTGCCCTCTCCTAATCTAATCAAGGGGGCACCTAGTTGTCTGGGGTGCAGGATGTGGGGGTGGTGCTGGGTGCTCCAGATGTCCTTCTCTGCCTTTGAAAACCAGTTTGGCAGCCCTCCCCCTTCCTGCCTCACCATCTGCTGAGGGGAGATTCTCTCCCCCAAGCACATTCCTTTGTGTGAAGCCTGGCCACTTCACACCTCATCAAGGCAGCCTGGCAGAAGCTGCTGCAGGCTGGCCAATCAGAGCACAGCAGCAAAAACAATGCAGAGCTGAAATTGGCAACTTTTTAGGTAAAGTCTAAACTTTTTACCTGAACTAGTTATATTAAATCCAACAACTGGAAGTTGTAGGATTTATTACAACAATTAATTTGATACCAAATTCTTGGTATACAACATTTAAGGAGACTTTAAAATTTAAAATAAAGTCTGCCCATTCTAGCCTATGAAGGCCATTTACTTCAATGAGGGAAAAACGAATGTGGCTGTTTTTACCTCACCAGGGCTTATAAATCTATTTTTATAAAGTCCCTGATTATAGTTACATGGCACCCAGCCCTAGGGGCACATAGGGCACACCTTAGGGGTGACTTATATGTAAAAATAAGGTAGTTTAAGACTTTGGAAGTACCTTTAATTCCAAAGTCGAATTTGCATATAACTTTAATTTAAAAGCAGCCAGCAAGGCAGGCTTGCTTTTAAAATGACACTGGGCACCTCAGCAATGCACCTAGGTGTGCACCACCTATGCTGTGGTCCCTAAACCTACATGCCCTACCATATACTAGGGACTTATAGGTAGGTTAACTTAGCCACTTATAATTAGCCTAATTTGCATATCCATTTTACACAGAGCACAGGCCCTGGGACTGGTTAGCAGTACCCAGGGCACCTTTAAAGTCAGGAAAACACCAGCAAAAAGTGGAAAATGGGGGCAAAAAGTTATGGGGCCTCTGCAATCAGCCCTGTTTTCTCACACAACCCCCCCCCCAGCCCACACGCCCAGGAGACTCAGCCCAACCCTGGGAGAGTCTTCCTGGCTTGTTAGGCGAGGAAGACAGTGAAGAAAACTGGCTGTCCCTTTGCAGGGCCTACTCTGCCTTATATCCTCCTGTCAGGGTCACTCCCTATGGGTAGTGAAGCCATCCCAACAGTAAAAGGACCCAACACAAACTGAAACTTTCCTCTAGGGGGGTCTTCCTCCTTTCTCTCTGCCAACTTGGGTAGTGAGGTGCCCACCTCCCCTACTCCAAACTTTGCTAGGGCAACACCTAGCTTACCCAAAGAGGTCACCCAACACTTGAGCAACCCCACCATGACCAATAGGGTCAGGGGGCCTACTTTGCTATTGGCCCTGGGGTCTGCCTCCCAGGCCAAGTACATTGCTGCCAGGAAGGCTAGCACCCAGCAGAGGCTACTGACAGCTGTCAGTACCCAGAACCACACCCTAAGCTCTCCACTGACAGGTGGCTGAGCTACTTTAGGGGCATCTTTGGGGTCCTGGCACCCCTCTTGCTGTCTAGAGTGGGGGGCTACCACCTCCTGTGGCAGACACCCTCCTTCCACTCTCCCTTCTGTCAGTGCAGGGGCAACACCTTGCATCTGGACAGCTGCCTGACTACTCAGGACTTCCTTGGGGTCAGGTGAGGCCTCACCAGTGCCAACTCTGGGCTCCCCCCCTACTGGGGCAGAAGGCCTTTGGCTCCCTGGAACTCTCTTTAAGAGTGGCCTACCCTTCCTTTTCTTCTTTCCTTTTCTTGGGGACCCCTGTCTCCTAACTGTAGGGACTGACTCCCCAGGACTTTGGGTTGGGGGGCGCCTTGGGCGACCACCCCATCTGTGACCAGACTCACCTCTGGGAGGTCATTGCCCAGGATACAATCTAGGGGAAGGTCAGCACTGACTACCACCCTAATCCAGTCAAGGATACCCTCCCTCTCTAGGGGCACTATGGCTACAGGTTTGGAGGTGACCTCCCCTGTGGCTATCCTGACTTTCTTTGTCTTTCCTGGGACATACATGTCTGGCGTCACTAACCGGTCACTCACTATAGTGTGACTGGCACAGGTGTCCCTCAGGCCAGTGGTAGGGATCCCATTCACTTGAATGTGGTGGAAGTGCCTACTCCCACCCTCAGGGATCACCAGCTTACCATCTGGTCCTGTCTCCCAGCTCAATGCTAGGAGGACTTCATCATCTGAGGAATCCTCCTCTATGGCTACACTGGACAGCCCAGTGCTAACCACCTTCTTTGGACAGGCTGCATCTCCTCTGAAGTGACCTGTCTGCTGACAGTCAAAGCAAGCCCTACTGTCCAAGAACTTTTTTAACCCTGGGTCTAACTGTCTCTGCTGGTCAGAGTGGGAGTGGGATTTACTCTCCTCCTTCTTAGGGTTCTGGGGTACAGAGGGAGTCTCTGTGGTGGGCTTACCACCTCCCTCCTTAGGTTTTTGGGGACCTGGCCACCCCTTCTTGGAGTCTCCCCCCTGGGACTTGACAACCACCCTGGTTCTCAACCACTCATCAGCTACCTCCCCTAGCTCTCTAGGGTTGGTCTGCTTAGAGTCCACTAGATGCTGGCGTAACCTTTCTTGGGTACAATTGGTCAAGATGTGCTCTCTCATGATCAGATTGTATAACCCCTCATAAGTATCTACTTTGTTACCAATAATCCAGCCCTCTAGTGCCTTTAGTGAAATGTCCACAAAGTCAACCCAAGACTGGGTACTGACCTTCTGGGTGTCCCTGAACTTCATTCTATATTGCTCTGGGGTCAGACCAAACTTCTTGGCTAAGCACCTCTTCATACTAGGGTATGAATCTGCCTCCTCCCCCCTTAAGGTCAGAAGCCTATCCCTCCCTGAGTTGGGGACCAACTCCCACAAAAGGGAACCCCAGTATTGAGGCCTAACCCTTCTCATTTGGAGTGCCCTCTCAAAGGCCCCCAGCCACTTATCTATGTCATCCCCCTCTACATAAGCAGGAACTACCCCCTTGGGTAATCTGGGGCAAACTCCCCCACCCTTGGACACCTCAGCTTCTTTATCGCTGCTTCCATCTCTTTTCTCTTTGTATGCCCACTTTTTCTTTTCTAGGGCCAGCTTGTCTGCTTCCAAAGATATGTATGCTAGCTGGGCCTCCAGCTCTCTTTCTCTGATGGATGGGTTCTCTCCTCCTGAAAGGACCCCCTTCCCACCACTAGCTTTGGATCTGCCACTAGTGACTGTATTTACTGAGGACCGTTCTTCCTCATCCTCACTTGGGCTCAGATGCCTTCCCTCCCCTGAGTGGTTAGAGCTTGCATCCTCCCTTCTTGCTCCCTCCTCTGGAGCTTCTTCTGACTCTACCTCTTGGGCCTCAGCCCATGCTGTCAGGGATGTGATCAGGATTTGCTTCCTGAGATCAGTGGTTGCAGGCAACCCTCTTTCAATACACAACCCCCTAAGCTGGACTACTGTCAGTGTGGGTAGGCTAGCCAGATCAAGCTCCATGGTTCCCTAGTTTTGTGTCAACAAAAACTTTTTGCAAAAATTGGAAACAAGAATTTAGAAAAATTACAAAAATTCAATAATTGAAATTAATCCAAATTAAAAATTAAAAACAATTTTTGCACTAGGACAATTTAAAGGATTTTTAATTTGTTTTACCTAAAACTGTAACGTGATATTGAACACAAGTACAGGATCCCGTTGCTGCTTCCAATTATGTTGGAAAATGGGTTATTGGTAGGGCAGGTAGGTACCTACACCTAGCAACAAGCCACTAACCTCCACATAGGTACAGTTAGGTCTCAGTAAATTAATCCCAGCTCAACCCTTGGTAGCTTGGCAACGAGCGTCAAGGCTTAACTTAGGAGACAAAGTGTAAAGCATTCAAATATCACAAAACAGTAATTAAATAAAACACAGGAAACAGTTTAAAAATCCAAAATCAATTTATAAAAATAGTTTATATTTTTATCTTTAAAATGACACAAAAACGATTAAAATCGGTTCAGGGGAACCGGAGATATGAATTTTTAAAGAATTATTACTTTTCTAGCGCTTAGAAACAAAAAGCGCCAATCGGGTCATCTGGTTGCACCTCGACCGGGGCAAAGTCAAACTTTCAGGCCGACCGCGATGGAGCCCTGCTCGGCTACAGGTCACGGAGGCCTCGGTTAAAAAGTTACCTTCTGACTTAGTCTTTATTTTGAAGTTTTTCTTCACCGGGACGAACCTGCCAGTTGAATCCGACCTCCTGGAGCCCTTGTCCGGATACGCGATGTGGGTTTCCTCGGTGGAGACTTTTACCTTCGGACTTAGTCGTTTTTTCGAGATGAAAATCCTTCGACCGGGGTAAACCTGGATCTTGATCCGACGTCCATGGAGCCCTTCTCGGATACGATGGCTGGGAGGTCCCGGTCAACTTTTTACGTTCGGACTTAGTCTCTTTTTTGGATGTTTTTCTTTACCGGGACGAACCACGAAGTCAGGCCGGGTCGCGGTTGAGGCAAGCCGGCTAGAATTTCCGCGGCGGGTCGGTCCCTCTCTGGAGCTTTTTTCCAAAAATTCTCAAATCTTTTCCAAACTTCTGGGGCTTCACCCAGATGTTCTTTTAAGGTTCTTTTGGGGTCCACAGCTCACCCCAAGGGTCCAGAAGTTCTGTGATGGTCCTTGGGGGGTGCGGACTTCAACTCCCAGAATGCACCTGGCGCAAACTCCTTTTTGGCCACTGGACAGTGGTCAGCTGGTCGCTTTCTTCAGGAGTTGGTGCAGGGGACTCTGGTTTAGCAATTTTTCACCTGTAGCAAACAGGGAGTCCCTCCTTGAACCAGTTGAAGCCAGGCAAAGTCCTTCTTGTGGTGAAGCCCAAGTGTGCAGCTGGTGCAGTCCTTCTGAGTGCAGGGTCCAGGTGCAGGCCAGGGGTCCAGCAGGGCAGTCCTTCTTCTTCTTTAGTTCCTTTCTTGTTGAATTCTGGAGGGGATCTGAGGTGTGGGGGCAGGTCTGCCAGTTTTATCCTTGCTCCTGGGTGAAAAGCAGGGGGGTCCTGGTCCTCCAATCAGGTACAGGGTCGTCCCCCTGTGATGACCACTTCCTGGGAAGTGTGGCAAAAATCCATCCCAAAAGGCAACAGTCTCTAAAAACCCAACATGGCTGAATCTGACTTTTGGAGGTTACATCTGGCTGAGCCCACCCACTGGTGTGGCTAAAAATCATAAACACACCCCTCTCCTGCCCTCTCCTAATCTAATCAAGGGGGCACCTAGTTGTCTGGGGTGCAGGATGTGGGGGTGGTGCTGGGTGCTCCAGATGTCCTTCTCTGCCTTTGAAAACCAGTTTGGCAGCCCTCCCCCTTCCTGCCTCACCATCTGCTGAGGGGAGATTCTCTCCCCCAAGCACATTCCTTTGTGTGAAGCCTGGCCACTTCACACCTCATCAAGGCAGCCTGGCAGAAGCTGCTGCAGGCTGGCCAATCAGAGCACAGCAGCAAAAACAATGCAGAGCTGAAATTGGCAACTTTTTAGGTAAAGTCTAAACTTTTTACCTGAACTAGTTATATTAAATCCAACAACTGGAAGTTGTAGGATTTATTACAACAATTAATTTGATACCAAATTCTTGGTATACAACATTTAAGGAGACTTTAAAATTTAAAATAAAGTCTGCCCATTCTAGCCTATGAAGGCCATTTACTTCAATGAGGGAAAAACGAATTTGGCTGTTTTTACCTCACCAGGGCTTATAAATCTATTTTTATAAAGTCCCTGATTATAGTTACATGGCACCCAGCCCTAGGGGCACATAGGGCACACCTTAGGGGTGACTTATATGTAAAAATAAGGTAGTTTAAGACTTTGGAAGTACCTTTAATTCCAAAGTCGAATTTGCATATAACTTTAATTTAAAAGCAGCCAGCAAGGCAGGCTTGCTTTTAAAATGACACTGGGCACCTCAGCAATGCACCTAGGTGTGCACCACCTATGCTGTGGTCCCTAAACCTACATGCCCTACCATATACTAGGGACTTATAGGTAGGTTAACTTAGCCACTTATAATTAGCCTAATTTGCATATCCATTTTACACAGAGCACAGGCCCTGGGACTGGTTAGCAGTACCCAGGGCACCTTTAAAGTCAGGAAAACACCAGCAAAAAGTGGAAAATGGGGGCAAAAAGTTATGGGGCCTCTGCAATCAGCCCTGTTTTCTCACACAACCCCCCCCCCAGCCCACACGCCCAGGAGACTCAGCCCAACCCTGGGAGAGTCTTCCTGGCTTGTTAGGCGAGGAAGACAGTGAAGAAAACTGGCTGTCCCTTTGCAGGGCCTACTCTGCCTTATATCCTCCTGTCAGGGTCACTCCCTATGGGTAGTGAAGCCATCCCAACAGTAAAAGGACCCAACACAAACTGAAACTTTCCTCTAGGGGGGTCTTCCTCCTTTCTCTCTGCCAACTTGGGTAGTGAGGTGCCCACCTCCCCTACTCCAAACTTTGCTAGGGCAACACCTAGCTTACCCAAAGAGGTCACCCAACACTTGAGCAACCCCACCATGACCAATAGGGTCAGGGGGCCTACTTTGCTATTGGCCCTGGGGTCTGCCTCCCAGGCCAAGTACATTGCTGCCAGGAAGGCTAGCACCCAGCAGAGGCTACTGACAGCTGTCAGTACCCAGAACCACACCCTAAGCTCTCCACTGACAGGTGGCTGAGCTACTTTAGGGGCATCTTTGGGGTCCTGGCACCCCTCTTGCTGTCTAGAGTGGGGGGCTACCACCTCCTGTGGCAGACACCCTCCTTCCACTCTCCCTTCTGTCAGTGCAGGGGCAACACCTTGCATCTGGACAGCTGCCTGACTACTCAGGACTTCCTTGGGGTCAGGTGAGGCCTCACCAGTGCCAACTCTGGGCTCCCCCCCTACTGGGGCAGAAGGCCTTTGGCTCCCTGGAACTCTCTTTAAGAGTGGCCTACCCTTCCTTTTCTTCTTTCCTTTTCTTGGGGACCCCTGTCTCCTAACTGTAGGGACTGACTCCCCAGGACTTTGGGTTGGGGGGCGCCTTGGGCGACCACCCCATCTGTGACCAGACTCACCTCTGGGAGGTCATTGCCCAGGATACAATCTAGGGGAAGGTCAGCACTGACTACCACCCTAATCCAGTCAAGGATACCCTCCCTCTCTAGGGGCACTATGGCTACAGGTTTGGAGGTGACCTCCCCTGTGGCTATCCTGACTTTCTTTGTCTTTCCTGGGACATACATGTCTGGCGTCACTAACCGGTCACTCACTATAGTGTGACTGGCACAGGTGTCCCTCAGGCCAGTGGTAGGGATCCCATTCACTTGAATGTGGTGGAAGTGCCTACTCCCACCCTCAGGGATCACCAGCTTACCATCTGGTCCTGTCTCCCAGCTCAATGCTAGGAGGACTTCATCATCTGAGGAATCCTCCTCTATGGCTACACTGGACAGCCCAGTGCTAACCACCTTCTTTGGACAGGCTGCATCTCCTCTGAAGTGACCTGTCTGCTGACAGTCAAAGCAAGCCCTACTGTCCAAGAACTTTTTTAACCCTGGGTCTAACTGTCTCTGCTGGTCAGAGTGGGAGTGGGATTTACTCTCCTCCTTCTTAGGGTTCTGGGGTACAGAGGGAGTCTCTGTGGTGGGCTTACCACCTCCCTCCTTAGGTTTTTGGGGACCTGGCCACCCCTTCTTGGAGTCTCCCCCCTGGGACTTGACAACCACCCTGGTTCTCAACCACTCATCAGCTACCTCCCCTAGCTCTCTAGGGTTGGTCTGCTTAGAGTCCACTAGATGCTGGCGTAACCTTTCTTGGGTACAATTGGTCAAGATGTGCTCTCTCATGATCAGATTGTATAACCCCTCATAAGTATCTACTTTGTTACCAATAATCCAGCCCTCTAGTGCCTTTAGTGAAATGTCCACAAAGTCAACCCAAGACTGGGTACTGACCTTCTGGGTGTCCCTGAACTTCATTCTATATTGCTCTGGGGTCAGACCAAACTTCTTGGCTAAGCACCTCTTCATACTAGGGTATGAATCTGCCTCCTCCCCCCTTAAGGTCAGAAGCCTATCCCTCCCTGAGTTGGGGACCAACTCCCACAAAAGGGAACCCCAGTATTGAGGCCTAACCCTTCTCATTTGGAGTGCCCTCTCAAAGGCCCCCAGCCACTTATCTATGTCATCCCCCTCTACATAAGCAGGAACTACCCCCTTGGGTAATCTGGGGCAAACTCCCCCACCCTTGGACACCTCAGCTTCTTTATCGCTGCTTCCATCTCTTTTCTCTTTGTATGCCCACTTTTTCTTTTCTAGGGCCAGCTTGTCTGCTTCCAAAGATATGTATGCTAGCTGGGCCTCCAGCTCTCTTTCTCTGATGGATGGGTTCTCTCCTCCTGAAAGGACCCCCTTCCCACCACTAGCTTTGGATCTGCCACTAGTGACTGTATTTACTGAGGACCGTTCTTCCTCATCCTCACTTGGGCTCAGATGCCTTCCCTCCCCTGAGTGGTTAGAGCTTGCATCCTCCCTTCTTGCTCCCTCCTCTGGAGCTTCTTCTGACTCTACCTCTTGGGCCTCAGCCCATGCTGTCAGGGATGTGATCAGGATTTGCTTCCTGAGATCAGTGGTTGCAGGCAACCCTCTTTCAATACACAACCCCCTAAGCTGGACTACTGTCAGTGTGGGTAGGCTAGCCAGATCAAGCTCCATGGTTCCCTAGTTTTGTGTCAACAAAAACTTTTTGCAAAAATTGGAAACAAGAATTTAGAAAAATTACAAAAATTCAATAATTGAAATTAATCCAAATTAAAAATTAAAAACAATTTTTGCACTAGGACAATTTAAAGGATTTTTAATTTGTTTTACCTAAAACTGTAACGTGATATTGAACACAAGTACAGGATCCCGTCGCTGCTTCCAATTATGTTGGAAAATGGGTTATTGGTAGGGCAGGTAGGTACCTACACCTAGCAACAAGCCACTAACCTCCACATAGGTACAGTTAGGTCTCAGTAAATTAATCCCAGCTCAACCCTTGGTAGCTTGGCAACGAGCGTCAAGGCTTAACTTAGGAGACAAAGTGTAAAGCATTCAAATATCACAAAACAGTAATTAAATAAAACACAGGAAACAGTTTAAAAATCCAAAATCAATTGATAAAAATAGTTTATATTTTTATCTTTAAAATGACACAAAAACGATTAAAATCGGTTCAGGGGAACCGGAGATATGAATTTTTAAAGAATTATTACTTTTCTAGCGCTTAGAAACAAAAAGCGCCAATCGGGTCATCTGGTTGCACCTCAACCGGGGCAAAGTCAAACTTTCAGGCCGACCGCGATGGAGCCCTGCTCGGCTACAGGTCACGGAGGCCTCGGTTAAAAAGTTACCTTCTGACTTAGTCTTTATTTTGAAGTTTTTCTTCACCGGGACGAACCTGCCAGTTGAATCCGACCTCCTGGAGCCCTTGTCCGGATACGCGATGTGGGTTTCCTCGGTGGAGACTTTTACCTTCGGACTTAGTCGTTTTTTCGAGATGAAAATCCTTCGACCGGGGTAAACCTGGATCTTGATCCGACGTCCATGGAGCCCTTCTCGGATACGATGGCTGGGAGGTCCCGGTCAACTTTTTACGTTCGGACTAAGGCCCATATTTATACTTTTTGACGCTAAACTGCGCTAACGCAGTTTAGCGTCAAAAAATTTTGCGCCGTCTAACGCCATTCTGAAGCGCCATGCGGGCGCCGTATTTATGGAATGGCGTTAGACGGCGCAATCAGACCGGCGCTGCCTGGTGTACGTGGAAAAAAAACACGTAGACCAGGCAGCTCCGGCGTTGGGAAAAAATGACGTTAGGGCGTCTTAAAATGGCGCAAGTCAGGTTGACGCTAAAAAATCGTCTTAACCCGATTTGCGCCATTTTTTCGACGCCCAGACGCCATTTCATGACTCCTGTCTTAGTAAAGACAGGAGTCATGCCCCCTTGCCCAATGGCCATGCCCAGGGGACTTGTGTCCCCTGGGCATGGTCATTGGGCATAGTGGCATGTAGGGGGGCACAAATAAGGCCCCCCTATGCCACAAAAAAATAAAAATATAAAAATAATTATACTTACCTGAACTTACCTGTACTTCACTGGGATGGGTCCCTCCATCCTTGGGTGTCCTCCTGGGGTGGGCAGGGGTGGCAGGGGGGTCCCTGGGGGCAGGGGAGGGCACCTGTGGGCTCATTCTGAGCCCACAGGTCCCTTAACGCCTACCCTGACCCAGGCGTTAAATTCAGGCGCAAATGCGTTTTTTTTGACCCGCCACCTCCCGGGCGTGATTTTTGCCCGGGAGTATAAATACGACGCATTTGCGTCGCCGTCATTTTTTTAGACGGGAACGCCTTCCTTGCATCTCATTAACGCAAGGAAGGCGTTCACGCTAAAAAATGACGCTCTTTCTTCATACTTTGGCGCTAGACGCGTCTAACGCCAAAGTATAAATATGGCGTTAGTTTTGCGCCGAATTTGCGTCGAAAAAAACGACGCTAATTCGGCGCAAACGGAGTATAAATACGGGCCTTAGTCTCTTTTTTGGATGTTTTTCTTTACCGGGACGAACCACGAAGTCAGGCCGGGTCGCGGTTGAGGCAAGCCGGCTAGAATTTCCGCGGCGGGTCGGTCCCTCTCTGGAGCTTTTTTCCAAAAATTCTCAAATCTTTTCCAAACTTCTGGGGCTTCACCCAGATGTTCTTTTAAGGTTCTTTTGGGGTCCACAGCTCACCCCAAGGGTCCAGAAGTTCTGTGATGGTCCTTGGGGGGTGCGGACTTCAACTCCCAGAATGCACCTGGCGCAAACTCCTTTTTGGCCACTGGACAGTGGTCAGCTGGTCGCTTTCTTCAGGAGTTGGTGCAGGGGACTCTAGTTTAGCAATTTTTCACCTGTAGCAAACAGGGAGTCCCTCCTTGAACCAGTTGAAGCCAGGCAAAGTCCTTCTTGTGGTGAAGCCCAAGTGTGCAGCTGGTGCAGTCCTTCTGAGTGCAGGGTCCAGGTGCAGGCCAGGGGTCCAGCAGGGCAGTCCTTCTTCTTCTTTAGTTCCTTTCTTGTTGAATTCTGGAGGGGATCTGAGGTGTGGGGGCAGGTCTGCCAGTTTTATCCTTGCTCCTGGGTGAAAAGCAGGGGAGTCCTGGTCCTCCAATCAGGTACAGGGTCGTCCCCCTGTGATGACCACTTCCTGGGAAGCGTGGCAAAAATCCATCCCAAAAGGCAACAGTCTCTAAAAACCCAACATGGCTGAATCTGACTTTTGGAGGTTACATCTGGCTGAGCCCACCCACTGGTGTGGCTAAAAATCATAAACACACCCCTCTCCTGCCCTCTCCTAATCTAATCAAGGGGGCACCTAGTTGTCTGGGGTTGCAGGATGTGGGGGTGTTGCTGGGTGCTCCAGATGTCCTTCTCTGCCTTTGAAAACCAGTTTGGCAGCCCTCCCCCTTCCTGCCTCACCATCTGCTGAGGGGAGATTCTCTCCCCCAAGCACATTCCTTTGTGTGAAGCCTGGCCACTTCACACCTCATCAAGGCAGCCTGGCAGAAGCTGCTGCAGGCTGGCCAATCAGAGCACAGCAGCAAAAACAATGCAGAGCTGAAATTGGCAACTTTTTAGGTAAAGTCTAAACTTTTTACCTGAACTAGTTATATTAAATCCAACAACTGGAAGTTGTAGTATTTATTACAACAATTAATTTGATACCAAATTCTTGGTATGCAACATTTAAGGAGACTTTAAAATTTAAAATAAAGTCTGCCCATTCTAGCCTATGAAGGCCATTTACTTCAATGAGGGAAAAACGAATTTGGCTGTTTTTACCTCACCAGGGCTTATAAATCTATTTTTATAAAGTCCCTGATTATAGTTACATGGCACCCAGCCCTAGGGGCACATAGGGCACACCTTAGGGGTGACTTATATGTAAAAATAAGGTAGTTTAAGACTTTGGAAGTACCTTTAATTCCAAAGTCGAATTTGCATATAACTTTAATTTAAAAGCAGCCAGCAAGGCAGGCTTGCTTTTAAAATGACACTGGGCACCTCAGCAATGCACCTAGGTGTGCACCACCTATGCTGTGGTCCCTAAACCTACATGCCCTACCATATACTAGGGACTTATAGGTAGGTTAACTTAGCCACTTATAATTAGCCTAATTTGCATATCCATTTTACACAGAGCACAGGCCCTGGGACTGGTTAGCAGTACCCAGGGCACCTTTAAAGTCAGGAAAACACCAGCAAAAAGTGGAAAATGGGGGCAAAAAGTTATGGGGCCTCTGCAATCAGCCCTGTTTTCTCACAAGGTGGCTTAGAGGGGTCAGTACGTTTCAAAACAGGCAAAACAGGAGTATTACAAACGTTGCCTCTTGTCTCTTCAATTACATCTTTTTCAATTAAATCATAAATGATCGCTAGCAACGCCTTTTCACCTTCACTAGAGATCTTGTATTGTTGAATGCGTGGTAATTTAACATTGGCTTTCAATGTCACAACATAAGGTGGTATTTCCAAAAGACCCACATCATTAGGACCAGTAGCCCAAATGGTATCAGGAAGAAACGACAATTCGGTCGGAAGTTTATCCTTCGACAAATACATTGGACAGACCAATTTCCTACCCAGTGTAAGTTGTACTCCCGAAGGAGAACAATATAATGTTGCATACAATCTTTTCAACAAATCCAATCCTAACAAGTTTTCACCACAACCTGTCGTCAGAATAAGGGGTGCTTCCAATTCACAAGGTCCAACAGAAAGGGACATAGGACTAGAAATCGGGTCCTAACCGGGGCGCCAGAAAAACCTACTGAAACATTCACCTCGCCAGACAAAGGTGCACCAGGGAGTTTTGAGTGCATAATAGGACTCTTTGTAGCACCAGTATCCAACAGAAAAGGCTCAGACACACCTGAGGTAATCACCTTAACATAAGGTCCATTCTGATCTACTGGAACTAAGGGAACTCCCTCTCTTCGTCTATGGCTGTCCTAGCAATTATTACCTTCCAGATTCTCTTCTTCTGCATAGTAGTCGTCAGCATAGTACTGAGCCGTCCTACCAGACGCGTTATGTTGCTGGTCAAAACTATTCATTGAGTTTTGAGACGGAAAGGAACGCATGTTCTGGGGAAAACTTCCACGTCCTCTACCTCTAGGAGCTTGTTGAACACCTCGACCTCTTGCGCCAGAAGCACCATTCGTACGCTGTAACAAAATAGGACAACTATACTTGAAATGACCCTCTTCTTTACAATATGAACACTGATTGGGACCTACAGGAACACGTGGTTGAGAAAACTCAAACCTTTGCGAGTTTCTCTGGAACTGTTGAGGTTGCTGATAGTTACTCTGACCACCACGTGGCGGATACGCCTGTTGTAAAAGAACCTTCGTTTTTAATTCTTTAGTTTTCTTGTCTGCTCTATCCTTCTCATCTTTATCCCTATTTTCGTAGTACTGTGCAGTAGCCAATATTTGTGCTGAAGAGGAAACGGCCCAAGAACTCTCTGAATCCTTCAATTTCTTACACAGCTCAGCAAGCAAATTGTGCACAAATTTCTCGACGAACAACCGTTGACCACCTTCTGTACTCATATCTTGACCACTGTGGTCGATAAACGTTTCCTCAAACCTGGTGAAGAAATCAGACACTGTTTCATCTTTCTTCTGCTTACACGCAGACAATTTATCCCAATTCACACGCATCGCAGGCATTAAAGTCTTCATGTAAGTAATGATCCTAGCAGGCAGTTCTGCTACCAAAGGCTCAGGCTTGGCACCACCAACTTGTCTATCATTTGCAGCACTAATATTAGCCCATGAGTCACCTAACTCTTGCGCATGATCTGTATGGCGAATCAATCCCCACAAAGGCTGTGGAACAACATTCCCAAATAACATGTCTATGTCGGCTAAATTCATAATGCAGGAGTCTGCAGTCTGTGATAATTCCTTATAATACCCTGCAGGGTTTTTACAGGGATCAGGCAAAGTCTGCTTAAGGGCTAAAACTTCAGCTCGCTTCCACAGAACATGTACCCAAACACGCTGAAAATGAGCTGGGACAGCATCAATTTGATTAGCATCATCAGCCGCAACGGCGTCCTTCCATACCGGAGGGACTTCTCTAATTGGGTACTGTCGCACCTTTTTTTTAACAGAGGAGTCATGTTGGAACAATGACTGAGAAGGATCCTTATTCCTAAAGGACAACAACGTAGCAACTGCTTTCTCAACATCGGGACCCACAATCGTGCCTTTTTCAAACTCAAACCGTACACGGCACAAATCAGGCGGATTTGTTTCCAAATCATTATCCTCCAATTCCTCACAAAGGAAAGCACACATTTTCTCAAAAACGTATCTTTGTTTCGGTGCTCCCCATTGACGGAAGACATCCATAACAGACTCTACATCGTATCTTAAAGGGTAAACAACCCATTTACGCGCCATACGGTCCAACATTTCTCTCTCTTGAGAATTAGGCAGTTGACTACGCGACTGTTTACGCTCCGAATCTGGGGTCACACCAGACGACCCAAAGTGAGGAAATATAAGGCTGGCAACAATATCTGTCATTCTCTGTCGGACAGAAGGAGAAGTTGATGAAAGAACAGGAGGAAAAACAGAGGGAGGCAAGGCAGACGCAGAAGCAGTATCAGGAAAAACACCAGAAGAGGCAGTCGATGTAGTACATAAAGTCGCAGGAGGTACAGATGGAGCAGGTAGCGAAGTCGGCGGCCCTTGAAGGGGCTGCGCCATAGTAATAGGAGCCAACTGAAGAGGAGCTGGCGGCTGTGGAAGAACCTGAGGCACAATAACCAGAGGTTGCACAGCTAAAGGTTGCGGGGGTGCTGTAGCATTCTGCGCATAAGGGGGTGGCGAACTCAACAAGTGTGACATTAAAGGATCTTTCTCAAGTTCTTTTGCTGCATCTTGCTGAAGAAGCGGAAAAACTGGATAACATTTATCGGTCACCAATTTACGTTGCCTGTGCAACTGCTCATTCATCTGTTCTTCCTCATCATCTTTAAACTGCATGGCAGCTTGCGTTATCGAGATACCCTCTTCCCTCTTATTTTTCTTTGCTAATTTAATTTCCTTCTGTTTGGCTTCCTTACGCCATAGGCGGAAAGAGTCAAACATCGCCGGCCAGGCTTTCTTCTTGAAAAGTTTAACCTCCAGATTATTCAGAATCTCTGTGTCAAAACTACCATATTGGGGCCATTTTAAAACACCATCTTTCCTGGTGTATCGGATCCATACTTCATTATATGTGAGGGGGCCTATGCCATGTTTCACATATAGTTCATAGGTTGGAGTTCCAATCGGAGGAACCGGACACGAGTCCTCCAATCGGGAATCCCTATTATAACCAAGACAAAACAAATTTCCATGTCTGCTAAGACCAGGCATCTTCGCTCTCCAGTCTAGCTTCAAACTTCAAAGGATTATCGAATATGATAGCCTCGTGAATACACGAATCCCTCGGCTTTGGTACTTGCAAGTTCCAAATCAAAGATCCCAAGGGGATACCAAACTAAGAACCAAACGAAGGACTGGGAGACGCTCCACTTATACTTAACTGAGGTATCGATGACGTCACCAGAAGACTCGTTTATCGTTTCGCTCTACCAAATTATCAAGGGTCCAAAACAGGGCGATAGTCAGGGCAGCAGTCCTTCGTAGCCATCGGGAAGCGGGGAACCTCGCAGCAAAGACTTTCGGACCACGTCGACATACAGGGGTCGATGAAGTGGCGGCCTTCCTCCAGAATTTTCACACGAAGCTCCTCACGAACCTCTGGCTTGGACTGGAACCGCTGAAATCGCCCCGCGTTGGGCGCCAACTGAAGTACTGGGTTTTTCAGAACCCAGTGGTGCCAGGGAACACACCCTAAGACTTCAAGTCCTTCCTGTTTCAGACTACAGAAACACAGAGTCTTCTTGGTGAAGTCAAAGATCTTGTTTATTGGCTGCAGCCAGGAACAGGTATCCTAGAAGTACAACACGGTGTATATTCTCAGGAGACTGCTCCTCTTGCAAAGCTAACCTTCTCTTTTATACAAAATATTATGCTTTGGGCAAACATTCCTTATTTTACAGTTGACCATTCACATATTTTCACTACAAAGAAATAGCAGGGTTATGATGACAAGCCCATAATTCAGTTTGTCCAGCCCTCAATCAATTACCCGGCAAGGCTTAGTACTTTCATCAGATATCGACGGACCCCCAATATAAACGGGCACCTCCTCCTTGTAAAGCAAGTCATAAAGAAAGAAACAGGGACAGGTGTGTGTAAGATTAGGCATGGTTTGTGTGTGATGAAAGGTTTATGATGTGTTGTGCCTTGATACTAATCTCATTCGGCCACTGGGAAAGAAAACTGGCCGAACAGGTTTGGCTTCAGGCAGTGGAGTCAGCTTGCCCAGGTCACAGAGGAGTCAGCAAAGATGTACGTGTCCTTCAGACTCGTTTTCAGCATTAGACATTGGCCTATGTGAGGGCAATCACAAAATGGCTGTCGTTTAAATGGAACACGAGGGTTCAGGACGGAAACTCTGATATTCGGGTGATTTCGTCACTCGAATATGAATACAATGCTTGTGCATACTATTCTAATCATTCTCGGTCTGCTGATACCAAAATCGTTGTGATACGACGATGTTTATAACACGGGTCCAGAATTTTCAGTACCACAAGACCTCACAAAAAAGATAACACTCAGAATGTGCACCACCAAATTCTGAACCGTAAATGGACAATGACAGTTATTAAAGGTAAAAATTGACAGCCAAAACTGTGCAATCAAAATGAAAAAATTTCAGATGATACCACCTTTCAGTGACATTCAACATTATATTAACTAATATGCTATCGACGATGAACATGTTCTCAGTGTTTTATATTAAAAAATGTGTGACTCATTCCTCTTTCATTAACATAGGTATAAAGCATTAAGAGTTAGAAAGAAACCTGCATGCACTTCATCACAATAAACCTAAAAGTTCCATCTCCAAAAGGGCGCCAAAACATTTCAAAGAGCTAGTTTCCTCTACCTGGGAGGGTTAAGGTTTCATATAAAAGTTTGTGATTTCGAGCGGGTGCTCTGGATCTGCTGGCGAGTCCCCCTCTGCTGTTTGGTGACTCTCACCACAAAGAAACCTATTTCACAGTGTTCTTGCTCTTCTGAGCACTGCATGCTAAATATGCAAATGTGCAGATCTTCTGCAAAGACTGCAAAGGCCTAATAGAGCATGACTTATTGGCTTCGTTTTCATCTGTAGTGCACTCTCTGATGGGACTGCAGACTTTCCTATTTGTTTGTTTGTGTTTTTGATATTCAGGTGACTATACTCCCAGCAGGGCACTCACTGTTCTCTTTGTTTGAGATCAACAGGGAGACCCATAGCCTCTGCTGTCCCAGATGACTCTCCGCCTCATCAGCGTTGCACTGGTGTGTTGGCAAAGGAGCCAGTTCCATGCATCTCTCCAGCTTACTCCAGAGTTTAACAGGTGCTCTGGTGTGAGGTGCTGTCTGCTGCTCTCAAGGTGCAGGCAGGGGGAGCACGCTGCAATGCTCCCAGGCCATCCACAGAAGCTCCTACGAATGGAGAATGGTGGTGTTCCAACAACACCTGGGTGTCCTTCCGAAGGGGGTCAATGGTACATGTAGGCGTAAACCTGACTAGTGGAAACTTTCTTTAGAGTGCATCCCATGTTGGTTGTGAGGCCCTTTAGAGGGTGATACATGAAACTTTATATATATTTGTTAATTTGTGTATGGTATTTAATAGGGGTTCTAATAAAGTACAATTCCTTTTGAGAAAAAAAGCTCTGTTTCAGCAGTGACTTATTAAGTGTTGTTTGTTGTGCTGCTGAGTGCTAATTATCTAGCCCACAGCAGTGTCTCTGAGGGGCCTCAAACTGCTTTGCCTTTCCCTCCTGAATTTGCAAAAGAGGTATTTAGGCCCTGATTTATACTTTTTGGTGCAAAACTGCACCAACTCAGTTTTGCACCAAAAAGTTTAGCACTGGCTAGCACCATTTCTGTGCACCAGCCGGGCACCATATTTATGCAATGGTGCAAGCCGGTGCAAAGGGTAGACTAGCAGCAAAAAAAATGACTTTAGTTGGGTGGGGCTGGCGGTACGAAAGAAGGGGTTTTTGCACCAAAAAATGACATTATGCTGGTTAGAGTATATTAAAAAATGACTCTAACCAGTCATTTTCTGAATCAAAACCATCCATACCACATGAGGCCCGTATTAGAAAAGACAGAAGTCATGCCCACCACCCCAATGGCCAGCACAGGGGACCAGGGTCCCCTGGGCATGGCCATTGCACCCAGTGCCATGTAGGGGGGCCTATTTCAGGGTCCCCAATGGCACTTTAAAAACTAAAATAAAATACTTACCTGTACTTACCTGGGATGGGGTCCCCCATCCGCCGCTGTCCCTCTGATGTGGGAAGGGGTGTATCTGGGGCCAGGGAAGAGCTCCTGTGGGCCTATTCCATGGTGTTCCACCATGGAAATAGACACACGGGTCCCCTAATGCCTGCCCTGACCCAGGCAAAAAATGACACAAATGCGGCACTAAAAAAGTATAAATATGGGCCTTAACTTTTACATTTGGGGGATCAATACTTGCCCTGAGATCCAAATTCCTGAAACTTATCAGTACTTTGGCATAGTAATTTCACATATACTGAGGCTCTTTTTACTCAAGAATCCCCAAGCCAAAATAAATCAACCCGTGTGGACCAGATTTATCTTTTTTCCCCACAGTTTGGAAGACTTTAAAAAACTAAGCACTCTTGGAAGACAGGTAAATTGTTGTTTTGGCAGGGTTTATTGTTCGTCTTCCTAGTCTTTTGTTGCATGCTGCTCCCTTTGAATAAAAAATTCCTAAGAATTAGAAACTAAGGGCTCCATGTATTAAAGTTTGGTTTTGTGACTCGCCTTTTGCGAGTCACAAAACCATATGTTGCATAGTGTCAGTGACACTATTTCCGACTCGAAAATTGTGACCTACCGCATGAATAGTCATGAGGTGGGCATTTGTGACCCCCCCTTGGGAATGGCGGCCCTCACAGGGATGGTGGCCTGCTGGAGACAGCAGACCACCATGTCTGTGACTGCTTTTAAATAAAGCAGTTTTTTTTTAAATGCAGCCCGTTTTCCTTAAAGGAAAACGAGATGCATTTCAAAAACAAAAAATGAAATGTTTTTGTTTCATTTTTTCACAGCAGGCAGTGGTCCATAGGAACATTGCCTGCTCTGAAAAAATGTTTTTACTGATATTCACAAAGGGGAAGGGTTCCATAGGGACCCCTTCCCGTTTGCGAATGGGTTAGCACCAGTGTGACCCTGGTGCTAACTGCGATTGTTTTGTGACCGCGAATGCGAGTCACAATTTCTAATTGCAACTCACAATCCCTTTTTGCGATTCGGTAAATAGTTTACCGAATCGCAAAAATGGTTTGGTACATGTCAAAGTGCATTTTGCACCAAGCAGCCCGATTCGCAGTTTGCGACGTGCAAAAGGCTACCTACATGTGGCCCCAAATATTCTAAGCTGAGAACACTATTATCCTGGATGGCCCAAAGCAATATAACAATGAAAAAAATATGTTGTTTCATGTGATACAAGCATTGCAAAACTGTATCTATGAAAAGTTCTTGGGCCTTTGGACCAAGTCAAGGGAAGAACAGATGAGGGCTTTTAAGAGAGATGTTTTACATTTCTGCATATGTAGAGTAAAATATGAAAAAATGTTATGCTCATTGCACATGTACAAATTTTACCTGCTCAGTACTGTAAGCTTCACAAATATGTGACTGTATCCAAACCATCAGATAGCATTTCATATTCATGAAGAAAAAAACCTACAAATGCGGATTTACAACTATTTCAGAACACGTTCATCGCTCTCAAAATGTACCTAAAACCATGAAGTCAACATATGTTGTCTTGGAATAAAATCCTTCGTGAAAACAATCTACCGGGATCCTTTCTTTATGCTTGGCCTAGAGATAGCAGGACTGTCCTATTTCACAAAAAAATGATGATTAAAAATGCATACATATGTACATACATAGAGGACTTTGATTCAGCCAACTTCGTCCATGGGGGCTGTTAAACAGCCATTCTCATTTTGCTTCTGCCCACCAAAGCACATATAATGGGGCAACTGCCAATTTCAGGAATCGTCTATAGCACAGTGAATGCTGGCATTTTGCCTGATCGGTTATATACAGGCGGTTAAAAAGGACGGCACTTAAGTGCCAGGGCTGCAGAGACAATACTTTGCTTTGTCAATGCTATTTTTCCTGTCCATTTTTATTTTTATCATTGTGTGTTTACACCATATCTTCAGCTTAAATGAATTCAAAACCAATGAATCACTTTCTTCTGATGTGCAATAAAACGAAAAATTGTTTCGTTACGTCTTCCAAGTACACCACCATTGTAGAAAACACCCGTGCCGCTATTTTCAAAATATATGCATTTCATTCATTTTTGAATTTTTTTTTTTTTTAATAGGAAGCAATTGGTCACCACTTTAAGCGCAGAATGGTCATTTTTACCCTTTCTTTTCATTCGTACAAATAACCATCACACCAGCCTGCCAAGTCCACATCTTTTGGCTTTAGCAGTTCATATTAAACCTAAGTCCGCTGCCAAGTATCTTCCGTTTGGGCTGTCAAAACCGGTTTTCTTGAATGAGAATTGCCGTTTTGTGCTCAAGAATATAGTATATTTGATCGTAACAGAGCGATTTAGACGATAGGGGAAAACAGGCACAGTATTTGTACTCAGTTGTGCACGACTACCTACTGAGGTCAAACTGGGTTTGCATTCACACGCTGGTACAATCAGCCTTTTGCTGATGGCAACAGTGAGTACCACACATAAAAATATGATATTCATGCATGTAAACCGGATGCCATTTGGTACCATAACCTTTATACAGAACACAGAGGTCTTCTAACAAAAATGATGCACATAGAAACAATGCTGGCAATAGAATTAATGCATTTATAGTGATTAGTGTTTATTGGTTAAGTAAGGGGCAATATCTAAGTAAATATTCATACATATTTTTACATTTGAAGCATATGTCATGCAATGATTTGCCTAGAATCACAGTGTCATGCCAAGTGTTAAAGCTGAGGTTAGAAGCCAAAGGGCTTATTTCCAAGGAGCTTGCACAGCCAGTGCATACAAAATTGAAGGCACAGTCATTACTCCACATTTACAAGGTGATGCATATAGGCCGATGTGTCACTTTTAGAAGTCCTGCATCTAAATGTACCTGCATCTGAACAGGCTGCGTCACATAAATATTAATAGATTCAAGGTAGGCGTTCCTGTGTAATTTACGCCGTAAAACCGACGCATGGATATTTACAAGTTTAGGGAAAAGTGACGCATCACCGTAAGTGTTGTGCAATTGTCCAAATGTGTCAAAATTTCTGAGCTTTGAAGCAACGCATTGACTTTGGCATATAAAGAGATGTCAGACAGAACAGTCTGACAAGATCAACCGCAACATGGAGCTCCTCATTTTGCAGCTTGGAGCTGCAAGGAGAAGACCCCAACCCCCACCAACTGAACCATTGACAACCCCGCCACCACCACTAAGGCAACGCAGGAGATTGGAGCACATTAATCGGCAGAAGATTGCCTTCATTTATCTCAGGGAGGATGAGGTCATCACCCATTACCGGCCCCTGAGGGAATCTTTTGTTCAACTGCTACGCTGCGTAGCAAGGACATACGTCGCTTTCCACTTATTTCTCGGACGATTTGGGGAGGTACAGGTAGGGGAGAAAGTTCATTTACATAATTTTCTCCTAAATGTTTCTATAACGTCGGTAGACTTAACGGAATACTTGCCTAGGTAGTCGAGTTTTTTAATTTGCTCGACATTTCACTGTCTAGTACAGGGACAGGTTTAATGGGTATAAGGGACAGTTTTAGGTAGGGGTAAAAGACTTGAGGTTATCTCCCGCTTATTCCGCAGGTACTTACAACGTGGTTTTTCACTATTGAGAGTTTCCTTAGTTATTGATATATACTGGGTTGCACTCCGAGATTTATTTCCTGAACGTTGCGGTATTCAATATAATTGTTGTGGCCCTTGATAGACTCCCTAGTCGTCTTTAAGAAATAACGTGCCCTCGTTACAGGACGGCTGATGCCCAGTTATAAGGGTTAATTTAAAATGGGGTTCCTTGTTTGTTCACAATATGTGATCTTTCTAACTCATACACACCGCATGTGTGGTGTATGAGCAATATACACGAGACACAGTCTAATGCTTATTCTCTGCCGTTCTGATTTATTTTCACAGACAGGGTCTACTTAGACCTTTTTCTTTGCTTACATGTCCCAGACTTGGGGTTATGTTCTTTTTCTGAGGTTTTGAAGCCATTACGCGTAAAGATTACCTGGCCTCGACTTTGGAAGGAACGCGGATCCACTACTTTGGATTCTGTCTAAAAACATATTTTCTTTGGTAGGTTTTTCACCCTTCACTTTTTCTACCTTCCATCAAAACAATAAATAATATATGTCTTCAATCTTATATTAGTGCTACTGTAGCTTTTTCTTAGAATAAATACCTTATTTTCCAGGTCTACCTCTCCCTATTTGAGATCTCTTCATCATGTGGATTTTAAATTGAACACCCTCAAATATTCTTACCGGATAGTTTTTTCTAGAGGTAAATTATGGCTGTTACGGGCATTTTTTAACATCATCCTAAATGTATATACACTACCCGTTGCTCTTCGTTTATGTTTGTCTTCTTTCTCTTTTTGTTTCCCACCCGCTCTATTAAATAAATTACTCTTCGGTCACCTCTGTAACGTACCTTAAATAACGGGTCCAATCCTTTTTCTTATGTGCACATATGGTGATTATCTTTTTTTTCCTTTTACTTTCTCCTCATTCTTTTAAATGCATACATGGTAATAGTCCACAGGGTTGTTCTCTTTTTTCTGCATTCTGCTCACGGTGGGTTAAAATCACCTGATTTCTTTACGTGAGCATACTTTGAAAGTTTAAAAATGTAGCTACCAAAGGGTAGTGCCAGCATTTGTAAATAGTCCTTATTTGTTTTCTGTTTGCAGCCTTGAAAAAGTCCGAGAGGACGAAACACGTGTTGGCTGTGTTGGTTCTCAAATTTGGAGGCAGACTGTTATTGCAACCTGCCATTCAACCTTTGCTTTTTAGATGTGGACTTAAACATCTTTGATGTATGATTCAACTACTTAACACTGAGGATTAAACACTACATACTAAGTCACCCGACTTTGGACTCATTTTCTTGGAGTGCCCTGGTTGCTCTTTCCTTAGATGCTACACCAGATAGCACCACGGCTCCAGCCACCAAAATGAAGGACCACCAACATCCCTCCACAGGTGAAGCTCATGGCTGTAATCCACATTTTGGCATCGGATTACAACACTCACAGTGGCAGGCATCTCCTAGGCATCTTGCTCTGCTTTCCTTAACACTGTCCTGGTTGTCATCATACGCCTAGCACAGCAGGATCTCTTATCCCCAACACACAATTGCAGCTGGAGATCAAACAAGGCTTCTATGCCATTGCCAGTTTTTCACATGTGCTGAGTATGATGGACTGCACACATGTGCAACTGGTCCCCCCAGCAGCAATATCCCGTCTCCACAGGAACCAGAAACACACGTACTTCACAAATGTCCACGCCATCTTGGACCATCGTGGCATGTTCACCACCATCATGGCATGTTCACCAAGGTCCTTGTCAAATATCCTGGGAGTGTGCATCACACATCGTCTGCCACTACATCATCAACAAACAATTCCAGAGTGGCTGACATGGTAATGGCCTACTGGTTGATAAGTACATCTGAAGTAAAGAACCGACCCAAGAACAACAAATGAGGAAAGATACTGTCAACGGATGACTGAGCACCTGGTAAATTCCTCTTCTTTCTCACCCCTAGTAGATATGTCTTCTTCACAGGAATAAACAAAAACAAAGAGGCAGAAGGAGGTTGTGGGGCTGGGTCTGTCCTCCCTCCCGGCGGAGCTATAATATGAGAGTCCAAATACGACAAAGTAGGTTACGCATGCACCACGTGTGTGCTGTTTGGTGTGATTCACGTTTTTACATGTTTAAAAGTTTTAAATGTAGTATGTCTTGTAGTGTTGATTGTGAGAGTGCTTTGGTCTTTCATTCTTGATATTCGGGAGTGCTGTTTCCCACAAGTGGGGTGCAGTTTGCAAATTGGTGACACCACACCCAACATATATAGTGCCCCATTACAAATGGGGGCTATGATAACTATGCCTCTCTTGTATTTCCACAGGTATCAATTACGGACACCATAAAAAATAGGTATCATCTTATGACACCACATTAGTTAGGTGAATTGCACCATATCACTGAGCATGTATTATTTATGCTTTCATTATAGATAGTCAAACTAGGAATGCACCAGGAAGTCCACCTTGGTCCTGAAGAGGAGCCTAAGGGTAAGACTCCCGAAACATGTAGACTAGAAAGTCAGGTATGTTACATCCCCCACTTCCACAGCCCTCTTTTTAATCATACCGCCTCCAAGACTTCTATTAAATCATTGGTATTACTAGGAGATAGGTATTTTCAACTCACACAAGACCCCACCGCTCCTATCCCTCTTGTGATTCACAATGAATGTACTACACTAGTGTTCCCACGTATCCTGTAGGTCGTAGCACACCCCGCACTGTAGCAGAAAGGATAAAAAAAACAATCATAAAGCATGCAACATAGGGGTAATCCTGGTGGGTGAGGGTTTTTCTAACAGGAAAATCCTTTTTCCTATCCATCCTGTGGTAGTTCTTTTAGCTGGGCCTCTGTTGTAATGTTCTTCATAGGAAGACTGTTATACCTTCAAGGAGGACTATTCCTCAGCCAAAGGGGTGGATCTAGAGTACTGCTCCAGTGGGAAGACTCAGAATAAAGAGAGAATGGAGGAGCCTGTGTTTTCATCATGGTGATTGTTGGCGGAGCTGGTAAACAATGACATTGAGAGCATGGATGACACCATAGTGAGCATGGATACAGCCAGGACCAAGCCTCGGAGCTGGGATACGAGCAGGATCAGAAAGACAGAGCATCACGAGGTAGTGACTGGAGAAGACTCAACCTCACCAGACCCTAAAGCAACCAGAAAGGAGCCCTGCTGGGAAGCTGATTCTCACAGCCCCACTCAGGGCCAGCTTTAGCACTCGTGGCACCCTATGTGACAGGCCGTTTTGGCATCCCTCACCCCATGGCCACCTCCTCAGATTCCATCACTACCACCTGGCAAAAGTGCCCTCATCTCTCCATAGCCCCTCTTTCACATAAATTGATTTGTTTTAAAGTGATTGTATAGGCTGGCTTTACTAATCCACTCAGCTACCCATATAAAATATAGTTCTGTTCTTTGCAGCATCCATATTAACCCTCTACGCTACCTTATGGCTAGTCAAAGTTGCTGCTATACACAACTCCCATCTCTCTCCCTACAGGAACATTAATCACAAGAGGTATCTTGGCATTTTAATTGTTTGCTGAAGGCTGGGCTAACAAGGAACTTTCTAGCAAGTTTCATAAGTCGATGCTAATCACAACACCCCTCTAAGGTCAGCACCCCCCAATCTATGTCAGCATCCGGTGCGGCTGCACCGCTCAATCTGCCCTAAAGCCGGCCCTGGCCCCGCTCTAGGAGGAACGTGGCTAATGCAGGTGTGTGGCTGGGTGAGGGGTTGGGGAAAATGAGGTGAGGCAAAACACCACAACTAAAGGGGTTAAGATGTATAGCCTCAGTTGCTTATAGGGGTGGTGGGTTTTTCTTATTGTGATTTTCTTTTACTCTTCTTATTCTATTCACTGGTACTTCTCGGACGGGATGATACACTTTAGAGAACACATACCAAAAGCACAATAAGGATTACAAGTTATGGTGAAGTGCCCTATTAAAAGTTCAGACACTCACTTGCTCATATTCTATTCTTTTGAGGGACTGGCAGTGGGAGATCCTTCCTTGGCACAAGAAGAGAAAGAAGAAGAGTTAATTGCCAATCATTAGTTTTTGTTTGGAAATTCTAATGAATAAAGAGAACTATGAGCACATATAAAACATTAGGGCACAGATTTATACTTTTTCACACAAAACTGCGCTAACACAGTATTACGTAAAAAGTTTACCACCGGCTAGCACCATTCCAAGATGCCGGCTGGCCTCTTATTTATGGAATGGGTCAATCCGGCGCAAAGGGTGGGCTAACGTCACGGAAAAGGACGTTAGCTGGGTGGGGGTGGCGGTACGGGAGAAGGGTGTTTTGCACAGAAAAATGACGTTAGGCTGGTTAGAGTAAAAAAAGATGACTCTAACCAGCCTAGCATCATATCATGACGCAGAACCTACCATACCACATGAATCCTGTCTTATAAAAGACAGGAGTTATGTCCACCACCCCTATGGCCAGCACAGGGGACAAGGGTCCACTGGGAATGGGCATTGCACCCAGTGCCATGTATGGGGGCCCATTTCAGGGCCCCCAATGGCACTTAAAAAAAAAGAAATACTTATCTCTATCTACCTTTACTTACCTGGGATGGGGTCATCCATCCTCCGGTGTCCCTCTGGTGTGGGTGGGGGTGTCTCTGGCGCCTGGGGAGGGCACCTGTGGACCTATTCCATGGTGTACCACCATGAAAATGGGCCCACAGGTCCCCTAATGCCTGGCCTGGCCTGACCCCGGCATTAAATAATGGTGCTAAGCAGGCTTAGCGCCATTATTTAGGCCCGCCTTGCTTAGGTTCACCATTTTTGCACGGGAGAATAAGTAAGGCCCTAGGGCCTTGGAGCCAAGTTTTGGACTGGAACGCCTACCTTGCATCTCATTGACGCAAGGAGGGTTCACAGATCCCAAAAATGACTTTAACTCCAATATGTTGATGTTAGACTAGTCTAGTGTCAAAATATAAATATGGAATTAAGTTAAAAATCTTTACGCTAATTCAGCGCAAAGCAAGTATAAATCTGGGCCTAGGTCTGGCTATTTGCTGTCACCCAAAAATCAACAGCATACAAGTGGTGGAGAATGTGGATATAGCCGCCATATGATATAAGATGGACATTATCGTATACCAACTCGGTGAAGGATGAAGAACATTAAAATGGGTCTTGTAAAAACAAACGGCTCAAGCCAAGATAGTCTGCACGGTCTTTACAAATGCCATTCTAGCCCAAGCCGAGAAATTGACCAAGATTGCAAAAGGATAAGGGTAGTTGATTTCTGGGTCGGAGTAAAGGGGCAACAGTCCTGAGCCCTAAGGCTAAGGTTACCCTTCAAAAGTTTGTGGCAGGAGAAGATTTAATTTGCTTTCTTTCTAAATTTTGATTGTGCTGCTAGGTCCAGTAAAGAAGTATCCATTTTATTTTGCACCCCTGCTAACTTCAGATGCACAATCAGCTTATCAAGAAGCCAATGCAGATGGCACCTCCACATATGCTGACAATAAAAAATGTTGTACTAGATCGACTTGGAGTGGATGAGGAGACCTTAGGCTGACCTTTTAAAAGAAGGATCCCACAGACAGACGGTTGAAACCATCTGACTCCATTAAAGATAAAGCAGTGCAGAAGGATGAGGGCGTGGTCTGGCCGCGGAAAGAAATGGCTGTCTGAATCGAGTGCTCCGCACTCTGGATTGAGCCCAGTGGCACGGAGGGGCTGCTGATTGCCAGTGGTGTCTTCCCTGTCGCAGCTGTACGGGTGGCGAGTGCTCGAGGGGCCCATTTCCCACCCACGGACAGCAGAGAGGCTTCAAGAGTCCCGCCGCCCTCTGACATACGAGGAGCCGCAGCCTAGATTACGCCCTCGCGTGGGAGGGGCACGAGGTGGGAGAGGCTGCTGAGGCGGATCGCGCCCGACCACGCATTGGTGGGGTGGACCCGCCCTCATATATCAGACCCCCGGGGGCCTAGCTGAAGCTCCCCCAAGCTCCCAGGGGGCTCGTGGAGGTAGGAGGAAAATCAGAATGGACTGCCTGCATTCTCCTCCCCTACCTAGGCTCGTGGCTCCGACTAGTGAGCGGCCTCTGTCTCCAGTCTGCCGGAGGGTGTCCTTTGCAGCAGGGCGTTGGAGTCCCCAACACACTAGTGGGGGTGCGCTGCTACAGCCTATTGCCTAAGCTGCGCGCCCCCCCTCAGTTCTACTTGGACCCATAGACAATCTGTACCCTGCAGCCGGTTATCCCTGGAGAAGCTGGGTCTGGAAGAAGAAGATCCCTTCTCAGGAAGCAGCTGGCAGACCTTTCGTGCTGACATTGTAGGGCTGGCTCAGGTCTTCTGGTTTGCTGGTCAGTGCTGTAGCTGTGTTGGGCTCACAACCCCCTCTTTCCGTGGTGGGGAAATCTTCTGGAGGTGCACTCTGACTCACGCATCTGGAGAAGCACCCTCGCCTGCTTGACCGGCTAGCACCTACTGCAGGTCCGTCTAGCGCCGAGGAGACACACCACGCACGGTATGTGCTGGAGTCCCATGCTATGGTTGGGCCTGATCATGACAGGCTACGGTAAGGGCATTGGAGACGCCTGGGAACGAACCTGCTTACTGGCACCAGTGTGATACACTTAGCCTCAAAACCCCATGATCAGATCAGGCTATATAGGACTATTGCTGCTGGAATCGCATAGCCCTCAAGCCCCCCACTGGAGCACACTGAGCGGTCCTAGTTCTGGACCTTCCACTGGGAGGGGACACCTTCGGTCTCCGCGCTACCGCACCGTATCCCTGTAGCCAAGAAGATAATCTGGAGCTCCCTGGACCACCCCCTTCAGGTGGTGTTGCCAAGTGGAAAATCATCAGGTAAACACTCCCGCCAACTGCTGTTCTCAGAAGCTATTGCACTACCTAAACCCATGGTGTCGCAGATGATTCCTCCTTGCTCCGTGACCCAGCCGGCGACCCCTGCTCGGCTGATACTACGGACCGAATACTCCAGTAAATCACTGCTGTGGGACGACGCTTGGAGGCAATGGACTTGAAGATCTCAGACCTCTCTACCACTTCCACCTCCATACGGGCAGACATAGCTCATTTCCAAGTTACGGTAATGGATTTGGACCATTGCCTCACGACCGTTGAGGACCGCCTTGTGACGCTGCTGGAACAGGACACAGGGCTGCAGTTCCTTCGGGCGAAGATTACAGATTTGGAGGACGCAAGTCGGAGGGACAATGTCCGTTTTTTTGGCATACCGGAACACAAGGAAGGCTCAGATGTCAAAGCTTTTCTTAAAAACTTCCTTCCCGAACTCACAGGCCTCACCTTCTCCCCGCCGTTGGAGTTTCAAACAGCCCACAGAATCGGTCCTTTGCATAAAGCTAACTCTTGAAGGTCACGAAATTCTGGTGGCTGCAGACTGTTCAAGAGCAACTAACGAGAAACGGAAAGCATTTTTGGCCCCACGACTGCAACATGAGGAAACTGGACATTAAATTTGGCGTTTTGGTAAATGGTAAATCCAGAGACGTCCTCAAACCAGTGGACCTTTGTTCCTTCCAGGAAGGCCTTACTATGCAACCCATGGACCATAACCCCACTCAGCCAAGGCCAGGCTCCCCTGCCCTAGGAGAACCTCCTCCCTTCTCTGCTCCTAATCATCATGCTGCTTTGCAGAAGAGGGTGGGACCTATGACTGCTCACTGAAATCACAGGAAGGCCGAGAACATGCTCTCCAGGCTGTGATCGCTCTCACCCAGGATCAAGGCAGAGACAAATCCCGATCCCCCTTGAAACCAACACCTCCTACGGATCGACCGCAATGATGAACTTCTGAAGTAGCCAGGATCTCTCACCCAAAAGCCCGGAGCGAGTACTTACCCGCTGGACAGCTAAGTGCCCTGTCTATCTCTTCCATATATGTCTACTTCTGTCTGGACGGGAGTTGTTGGCTATGTGGTTATTGCTCCTACCGCTACTGCTTATATTGTTTATCTCTGCGTAAAGGGCTGTTACACGACATGACTCACTTGGCGTACTTCACCATTTCTGAGACCTGCCCTTGTGCGGGGCTCAGTGGGTATAGCATATGTTCTATGCCTTATGTTTTTCTGGGTAAAGATTGCCTCGGTTAGGCTGTTCACTGCTCACTGTACTCCCCAAGATATTTTGGAATCGTTGTTAGGTTTAAGTCGTTAGGTATAGGCCCTTTTATTGGTTGCATCCATTCTGACAAGGCTCCTCCACCTGTCATGCTTGTCCATGACTCCCCCCGTCGTAGTCCACTGGAGAAAATCCTGCGGAGTACAACCCAGGAGTCTGCATGACCCCACCTCAAACCCCCCATACACCCATCTATTATTCTGGGATGGCCCTCGGGCATCCCCCTGTGTCTCTCCTCATCTCCTACACCCTGGGACCCCAAAATGCCTATTCTTCGCACCCCATATGTCGACCATGGCTGGAAGCTATGCCCTTACCTTCCCCCTTCAGGGGTGCTCCCAATGCAGACTAATTGCCTGGACACAGGGACCTCCATACCCACAACCTGCTGCAACCCGTCCATCCCAGTACTACCTCTGGTTCCCTTCCTGTTTTCCCTCCTGCCCCCCTGACACACTGCGTCCCCGTGCCCCCTGCAATGTTCCGAACATTCCGCCTTGCACTGACTGCCACTGGCTGTTTATCGCCGGCCCCTCCGGGCTCCCCAACACTTTGTGCTTGTCTGGCACGCGGGACACGCAGGTTCCGACCCGCAGCCTAATAGGACTCACCATAACAAGGTGCTTACCTCGGTTCCCATTGGACCCTGGCTACATGTATTATTTCTTGCATCTATTCACTCTTACTCCCCATTTTCCACCCTACCCTCTCTAGCCTTCTAGCCTTCTACTCCACTCTCTTCTATTCTATTTTATTCTACTCTATTCTATTCTATTCTGAGTTCGCCTGTCCTAATCCTACATCCTCCGCTCACTTTTTCCTGTCTCACCCTCTTTGTCTTCTTGACCGTCTCCGTTACCCCTCTCCTTTTTATTGACCGAGGGTCCCCACCAAAGCTCCCTCCTCTCCCCCTGTTGCCCCCACCACGGAATTGTCACTAATATAGTGCCTCTCCTTCTGGAATACTAGAGTAAAGGGGACCAAACGTTCACCAGGACCTGACAGACTCAGCCTTAGTATGGGGACGACGGTTCCGTTGATGGTCATTTTGTGGAACGTTCATGGCCTAACGCATTACATCAAGAGAAAAAAAGTCTTATCCTACTTGCGGTCCAGGAGGGCGGACATCGCTCTGCTACAGGAAACAAATCTTTCCCCCTTGGAATTGGAGAAACTGCGCAGAGATTGGGTAGGGAAAGTACTCTTCAGTGGAGCTCCGTCTGTGCACTCTGAAACGCACGGCTCCGGGAGAAAATGTGGGGTAGCGATTCTCATCCGTCGATCCTTACTGTTCAGACTCCTCAAAACGTGGTCTGACCCAGAAGGACAATACGTCCTCACCAGGCTCAAATTGGGTGCCTCCACAGTCTGTGTTGGCTCTATCTACACCCCCACGGGCTCCGAAATCCTTTTCTTCTTCTCCCTAAATTGGTTGCTGACAAAGATCGGAGCTTCCCAGTACCTACTTGGTGGGGATTGGAACCTAGCACGAGAAGCTATCCTAGATCGTATGGGTGGCCTCGATGTAGGCAATAACGTGGATTGGGCTCTCTTTTGAGACGTCCTGTCGGATCATGGGCTGATGGATCATTGGCGCCTTTTCCACCTATCAGAACGTGAATACACTTATGTCTCACCGGTCCATGGGACCCAATCCAGACTGGAGTATTTCCTCATCACCCACCGACTGCTTCATACGATCAGGGAGTCCCAAATCTTACCGGCCGCATTATCTGACCACTCCCCAGTTTTGCTGGCTCTTGAGCTGGGGCTGGTGTCACCAGGGAGTAAGCCATGGCGTCTACAGATGTCCCAATACCGGACGCCAAGGGGGAAGGAACAACTCCGTTCCCACGTTGCTACCTACCTACTCAATAACAAGAGCTTGTTCTCTCCCCGCAATTGTTATGGGCTGCGGCGAAGGTGACGATAAGGGGCCAACTCATGAGGGACGCTGCCATTGCCAATACCCAGAGGCGTGACAGGCAGCAGGCTCTGGAAGACTGCAAAGCCCAGGCTACCTGCAAATACACCTTTGCCACCTCCCTTTCCACCTGACGTCACCTGGAGCAGGCCAAAACGGAGCTTAATGCTCTCTTCACCTCACAAGCAGAATACGCGTTACAGCGGCTGAAAGGTCATCACTACGAGCATGGAGAGAAGGCGGGGTGTTTATTGGCTGCTCAACTCCGCCAAAGGGAGGCGACGATGGCCATTCCAGCCCTACGTGGCCCTGATGGCACAATTGTCACACACCCCAAGGTGATAGCAGACAAGTTTGGTGCTTTTATCAGACCTTCTATACTCCTGAAATTGTAGAAGACCATAATAAGCTGGCCTCCTTCTTTGAGAAGGCACGTATACCTAGCCTCTCGGAGGCAAGTACAGCTCTTTTGGAGGGGGATATCAGTAAAGAAGAGATCAAACAAGCAATAGCTAAACTCCCTTATCATAAGGCCCCTAGGAAAGATGGGTTTTCAGCAGAATTCTATAAATGGACGGGAGCAGATATGGTGGATTCTCTATGCAAAGCATTCCGCAGGGCGGATCAATCAGGCTCCTTGCACCCTCTCTCCAACAAAGCTTCCATAGTAGTCTTACCCAAACCAGGGAAGGACCCTCTCCTTTGTGGCAGCTACTGCCCCATCTCTCTCCTCAACTGAGACGTCAAAATACTGCCAGGAATCCTAGCGACGCACCTCAAAAAGGTCATCCCATCTCTCATTCACCACACGCAAGTGGGTTTCATCCCCCGGCTGCTCTTCTAGGAACCATCTACGTACCCTGCTTCATGCGCTCTGGGCGGCACAGGACTCCCGGGAAGAGGCCTTTGCCCTCTCCCTAGATGCAGAGAAAGAGTTTGATCTAATAGAATGGTGTTAACTCTAAAACCGTTTGGACTCAGGGACAGTTTTATTAATAAGGTGTGCCTGTTGTATGGCTCGCTGACAGCACAGGTCAATTGCGGTGGGTTCCTATCCAACGACTTCTCCATCCGGAGGGGACCTGACAGGCCTGCCCCTTATCACCGTTACTGTTTCTAATAGCCGTGGAACACTTAGCGGCAATGATCCAAAGATCAAGCCTCATTACCGGTGTACCCATCCCTGGCGGTAGCTCCACCATTTACCTGCACACCGACGACATCTTGCTGACTCTTTCAGACCCAGATAAGTCTCTACCGGCGCTTCAAACCATTTTAGCTGACTTTGAGTCCCTCTTGGGTTACAAGATGAAGTGGGATAAAAGCGAAGCGCTACCTCTATCCCCCGTGCCAGTAAGTGCGACGGTACAGGGTTTCCCGGCTCAGTGGAAGCAGTCACGTCTCCAATACCTGGGCATCTATATCAATAAAGGATTGGATCATATGGTGGCTGACAGCTTAGATCTGCTACTTGTCAGCATGAAAAGGGACTTCGACAAATGGTCACATCTGGGTCTCTCCATGTGGGGTAGAGCACAGACGGTACGGTATGGTGATCCTGTCAAGGCCCGTGGCATTTTCTGCAGCTCCAGCACTGCCTTAGGCATGGGGCCATGTCCCTGGCGGCTCTCCCGCTCCCCAGTACTTCACTACTTAGAAACCTGGGGTCTTTTTCGAGGAGTCATATCTGGTATGCATACCCTGCTGAACAGCCACTTGTTTTCCCTCCCCCTCTTGGTCTCTCTCAAAGATAAGTGGCAGGCGTGACTACAGATAAAATACAAGATGGAGAAATGGGCTGACCTAATTGAGGCGAGGGATCGTGGGGCACTGGAGGCTTGCTTGAAATTCAATCTTTTCAAGACACTACATGACTGGTACTGGACTCCCCAGAAGTTACGGTCTGCAGGATTTCTGTCTCACGCCTCCTGCTGGTGCTGCACCCACCCTCGCTGCGACCTACTCCATGTCCTGCATGACTGCCAATCCATCCAACCTTTCTGGCAGTCGGTGGGGTGCACCCTCAGAGAAACTCTACCTCTACTGCCCTATCTTATCCCATCCCTTCTATTGCTACATGATACAAATGATATGCACGGTCTTCTCTGACCACAGATACGCCTACTACACACAGCACTGGCCACGGCCAAATTGTGTATTCTAAGACACTGGCGCACATCAACAGCCCCTGCCCATGATGAATGGATCACTGCAGTGTACCAAGCCACTTCCCAGGAATGAATTATTTACAGCCTCCGGGATAAGATGGACACATTCCTCCGGACGTGGGCCCCTTTCTTCTCTGTACCGGAATATTGAGTGCTCACTTAAGTTCCCTGTTAAAGGGCACAATACAGCTACCCTCCTGCATAGGGGCCACACACACACGCACTGCCCATCTTCCCTGCTGTTCATAAATGCACACATAACCACGATCAGGACTGACTCTACATCCTCATTAGAGGACCCTCCTTCTCCTCCCTCCCACCCCTTTGCTTCTGTCCTCCCACTCATGTCGAACACTTCTAACCCTTTCCCCCCATCTCCCCCCCCCTCGGTCACTCCTTATTCCTTATTCCCATTTGTGCCCATGCCTGTACTTATGATTCTTGCTATTTTCTTTGCTCTTGGCTCTCCCCCGTCTTCCCCTGTCGTCACTCAATTCTGTGTTCTCTTATGAGCATAAGTGCAGTTCATAACATAGCCACCGCTGTTTTTGTCCTTGTAGTTAGTACTCATCATCTCTCTACTTCCCTGGACCCACTCTGGTTTTTTATCATACTAGATGCACTCCCTACACCACTCCCCCTTCCCCTCTCTCTTCCTTTTCTTCTGCTCGTATCCTGTTGACCTTTACTACTTTTTTTTCTTCTTCACTTCTCTTTCTCTCTTGTCCACTTATCTACATTTTCTTTATCTCGTCCTGGTTTATCCTGCCCGCCCCAGGTCTCAGACCCCACCTCTCGCGGTCCCACGGCCCTACATCACTCCTTATAGACGTATCCTATTGCCCCCCCCACCCCATCTGGTGTCTGTGTCGCCAGGATTGCGTACACTACAACATGGTATGGCTGTATGTAATGCCTCATTGCTTTTTTGAATAAAGAATTACAACACAAAAAAAAAAAAAGAAACAGTGCAGAAGATTTATCTAGAATAGTACTTAGAGACGTTACCTTAACCAACTTAAAGGTGGTTAAAACAACACTCCAGCCTTAAAGTAGAACAAGGCGTTGAAAGAGTATGTTGGTAGATTGGGAAAAATCGGGTAAATCTACATCAGAAATACTACCAAAATATGGAAAAAACCCTACCAGCATTCAACAGAGACCTCTATGTTTAAAACGGCCTGGACATACACCAACCCTCGTAACAGGTCCCAGTGTTTTTTAGGTAGGGAATGAGGACATCTAACCCGTTTTTGTAAAAAGAGGCTGGATAAGCAAGAGGAAGAAGAACCCATGGATTTCAGTTATGCTCCGTGCTCCATCTTGTGTACACAAGAGACATACCACATGTACAACATGATTTTGAATGTTAATCAGAAATAGCCCTTTCGGACTCAGGGTGCAGACAGTCAATGATTAAGTCAGACCCAGTCTTTCCTTCTCAGATACTTCCCCGTCGACCGGTTGCTATCCGTGGTGTTCACAGAGCCAGCAAGAGGTATCTGGTTGCACACCTAGACCTTTCAAATCAAGCAGGCTAAACTAGCACATTAGAGGTAGGAGTCCTCTTTACGTCCAGAACCACTTATGCACGGAACTGATAATCCCTACTTTCCAGAACTCTTAGAGCACAACCTCTGCAAAGCCAAAAAGAAAACAGGGCTATTCAAACCCAAAGGGGCAGCATATATTTGGCTGTAGCCATGGGTTGTAGACAGGAGTTTCTGATTCACAGAAGCGAATGATAACCTTACAAAATTCCTTGCAGGCTGTCAGAGAAAGTCAGGGAAAGTAGATCTCCCCTTTCCTTATTTTTCCATTAATAAGGGTCTGCTGTAGAGACTGTCAGAGCCTAATGAACCACAACTCCTTGTACCCGAAGAATTTCAAGACCCAGTGCTGTTCTTCTCTCACTCCCTGTTATTAGCAAGACTTAGTGGGGTAGACAAAACCAGTCACTCTGTCCTCAAGCTCTTTTGATTTTGGCATTGATACTAAAATCAAAGGTGTTGTCAAGAGTGTGAGGTATGTCAGAAGAAAAACCTATACCGACCACCCCAGGTGCCACTACAAACCATGCTTATTATAAGAAAGTCATTTGAAACAGTGGGCATGGACCTTATGTGGGACCTTCCTCATACCACTAGGGGCTATCACCATGTTTTGGTTCTTGCTGATTAAGCAATGGGGTACTAAGAGGCCATACCCCTTAGAGCCCTCACCACAAAAGCCATAGCCTGGCATCTGCTGGAGGTCTTTCCTCAAATGTGGTTTCCCCGAGCGATCCTTACTGCTTAAGATACCTCTTTCATGTCAAACCTAATGCAACAAGTGTGTAAACAGTTGGTAATGAAACACTTGAGAACGTCTGTCTATCATCTCTGAATTGGTGTTTGGTAGAAAGCTAGTATTGTAGTCTTAAATTAATATTTAAGAAACTGCTGTCTGGAGATGGGAAAAACTGGGATCAGTTACTACCATTGGCCCTTTTTGTCTTACATAGCAAAAAACAAAGCAGCATGGCATTTTCTCCCTTTGAGTTGTTTTTCAGGAGACAGCCCAGCAGTTTTTTGGAAATCACTAAAGAGGCTTGGGAGAAAGACAAGGAGGATGAGGCAGAATCCCTTTTAGAGTATGCTACCCAGTAGAAATCAAGTCTATTGAAGCTCCGGGACTTGGCCCATGAGAATTTGGAAAAAAGTCAACAAAAAGAAGACATTCTACAACAAGGAAAAACAATAGAGGTAATATACTGCTGGTGACTGGGTCCTGTTTCTCTTACCCTCCTCTAGTAACATAAAACTGAATGGCAAGGACCCTTTAAAAGAGTCGAAAAAATTGGACAAATTTATCATATCAACCTCCTTAAAAAATGGTTGGATCCACTTCCTAAGGCTGTCCACATACTTCATGCATCTCATACCCTTGATGAAATCAATATTAACAAGGCTCTCACTGATTGCGAGAAGAAAAGTTTATTGGAGGTACTCACCAAATTTACAAATATTTTTTCAGACTTACCTGGCAGAATGACTCTAGCTGAACATTTCATTGCAAACCTGAGGGGATTGTCAGTAAGCAACAGCCTTATATGACACTGGAGGCACACCATAAACCACTTCAGGCAGAGATGAGAGTATGTTGAAGATGGGAGTCATAGTTCCATCCACCAGTAATTGGTGTACTCCAATTGTTCTTGTACCAAGACCGGATGATAGCACAGGTTTCTGTATTGAGTTTAGGGCTATTTAGAAGGTGTCCATGATGGATGGGTATCCCTTGCCAAAGGTAGATGAATTACTCAGAAGCTGGGAGAGGCAAGGTTTATTACCACCACTGATATGCCAGAAGGCTACTAGCAAGTCACTATAAGATCTGCCGACCAGGACAAGACCACCTTTGCCACCTCTGTTGGTCTTTATCATTTTACAGAGACTCATAAATATCTTGTTATGTGATCATCAGGCTTACTCCTCAGACTATTTAAATGATATTGTGGTATATAGGGTAAACCTCGGAGGACCAATTACATCACCTCCTCTTTATCCTAACCGAGTTGCAGAAAGCACAACTTCATATTAATGCAAAGAAGTCCAGATTTGCATTTAGTACGGCTAAATATCTAGGACCTCTGTTTAGGGATGGGGTCATTGAAACACAAGTTGAGAAATGCAGAGACATAATTGAAACCTCTTTCCCTAACAACAAAAGAGAGATGAGAGCCTTTTTGGGTCTGATAGAATATTATCACTGCTTAATTTGGCAGTATTCTGAAATGTCCCAGCCCATTTGATAGGTCTCCTGAAGAAACTGCTTCACCCAAGCTTCTTTTCCCCTCCTTCATCTGCCACTCGGGAAGCATTATGCAACCTTAAAACTGTGCTTAAAACTAAACTGGTGTTAATCTCCCCTAACTTTTAGAAACCATTTAGAGTACAGGCAGATGCCTCTGATGTGGGGATTCGAGCCGTGCTATGCCAGAAGTACAACAGAGGAATGAACACACCATTATGTTTATCAACCAAAAACTGTTGTCTCGTGAACAGACGTATCCTACCATCGACAAAAGAGTATCTCACCCTTAAATGGGCCATTGAGAAGCTCTGCTATTATGTGCTTTATCCTTTATACTTACCATGCTCCTCTGACTTGGTTGTGCAGAAATAAAGGACACAATGATAGGGTGCTACACTGATTCCTAGCTCTACAACCTTTTCATTTTGAAGTACAGCACCGAAAGAGCAAGGATCACAGCAATGGTAACTTCGTTATCCCCTTTTCCCCGATCAGAAAAATATTAAGGGGGGTGAATGCGCGCCAGATGACTGAGCCCGTAGTAAATACCTCTTATATTTCACCCCTAGCAAATACATCTTCTTCTCGCAGGAAGACTGCTGTACCTTTAAAAAGGACTATTCCTCGATGAAAAGGCAGTGCCACAGGACTGCTCCACTAGGAAGACTCAGAACAAAAAAATAATGGAGGGGCCTGCGTCATGGTGGTTGTTGGCAGAGCTAAAAGACAATGACGTTGAGAGCACGAAGGACACCATAGTGACGACGGATACAGCCAGTACCAAGCCTCAGTGTCTGGATATGAACCAGATCGAAAAGACCAGACAGCACAAGGTGGCGACCACAGCAGACTCAACCTCACTGGACCCCGAGACAGCCAGAGAGGAACCCAGCTGGGAAGCCAATCCTCCCAGCCCCGCTCCAGGAGGAGATTGAAGAATGCAGGTGCATGGCTGGGTGAGGGGTTAAGGAAAAAGAGTTGGGGGCAAAACACTGCAACTAATGGGGTTAAGACATGTTGCCTCAATTGCTTAGAGAGGGTGGTGAGTTTTTCTTAACAGAGTCTCACTGTGATATTCTTTCCTGCTTCTCATCTTATTCACCGGCACTTCTGGGACAGGGTGATACGCGTCAGAAAACATTTTATTTTTCCTTTCCGTGAGTTATGTGACACTGATGTGTGGCATGGAGGCGCTAGACCCTCTTACATCACAAACTATGTTGCAACCATACTTGTAACTGTTGTGTATCTTTCCTGCTCTCTGAGGTATGAGCACCATTCCAATGGTATATGTAGTGGAGAATGAGTAGACCATGGACATTCTGGTGCAAAGTTATTTATTGGTGATAATTGCAAAGTGATAATATTTGTATAGTGACTATGTGTAGACGTTCTGTACAACTTATAGTCTCCTGCAAATTCCTGCAGCATTGTTTTGTAGTTCCCATCCAAATGTGCTGCAACATTGTCACCCTCCTCCTCATTGGGGACATCTACCTGTTCATCCCAGGGAACATTGGTCCGTATAAAATATATCATGCAAAATTGCTTATACCAGTATCATCTTGCATAGCAGTGGTGGTGCATACAACAGGCTTCCTCCTGTCAGGGCCAGGCACCTGAACCTGGACTTCAGAAGCCCAAATGTCCTCTTCACCACATTTTGTGTCCTTCTGCGCCCTTCATTATATGCACGCTCTTCCACCTTTGTGGGATTGCCAAATGGAGTTATTATCCATGGCTGTACGTGGTAACCTTGGTCTGCTGCAAAGGAATAAGAAAACATGTGCTTGTAATGCTTAATAGTTGTTTTGTATGTACCTTGGCAGATGCTAGTTTTAGGTAGAGTGGTGACTCAGACTTGCTTCTGGTATTGTGTATGTGCCTGCTTTGTGAAATGAGTTCATTGGTCTATGGTGATGGACATTACAATCTGGGGCTGTGGCTCAGGAACCTGGGGATTATCAAATTACATCCAAACTAATGGTTCAACCACTGTAAATGTGTGTTGTGTTGTCCATATTTGAGGCAGTGTCCTATTGTTGGTGGAACCTACCACCTCCTTGCACTACAGTGGTGTCATATGTAGAGACACCATGTTAGCCCTACAAAGCCACACTCTGGCCTTCATGTTACAATGTGGCACTATTCATGCAATGCAACACTTAGGGGGTCATTCCGACCCTGGCGGTCCGGGGAACGCGGATGCACCGCCAACAGGCTGGCCGTGCATCCAGGCCAATTCTGACCGCGGCGGTAAAGCCGCGGTCAGAAAAGGGAAACCGGCGGTTTCCCGCCGGTTTTCCCCTGGCCTGAGGAATCCTCCATGGCGGCGCTGCAGGCAGCGCCGCCATGGGGATTCCGACCCCCTTCCCGCCAGCCTGGTTCTGGCGGTTTTGACCGCCAGAACCTTGCTGGCGGGAACGGGTGTCGTGGGGCCCCTGGGGGCCCCTGCAGTGCCCATGCCAATGGCATGGGCACTGCAGGGGCCCCCTAACAGGGCCCCACAAAGATTTTCAGTGTCTGCATAGCAGACACTGAATATCGCGACGAGTGCAACTGCACCCGTCGCACCCTTTCCACTCCGCCGGCTCCATTCAGAGCCGGCATCCTCATGGAAGGGGGTTTCCCGCTGGGCGGGCGGGCGGCCTTCTGGCGGTCGCCCACCAGCCCAGCGGGAAACTCAGTATGACCGCCGCGGTCTTTCGATGGCGGTACGGTCTTCTGGCGGTTCCCAGAATGACCCCCTTAGTGACCCTTTGTAACAGATGATGGCATCAAGGGGGTCATTTTGACCCTGGCGGTACAAGACCGCCAGGGCTAAAATGACGGAAGCACCGCCAACAGGCTGGCGGTGCTTCCTGGGGTATTTTTCCACCGCGGTCGCACCGCCGTGGCCGGCGGTATTCCGCCACATTTGCCCCGGCAGTGATAATCCACCTGGGCAGTGCTGCTAGCAGCGCTGCCCAGGGGATTACGAGTCTCCGACCACCAGCCTTTTCTGCCGGTACGAGGAGTCGTGGGGCCCCTGGGGGCCCCTGCACTGCCCATGCCACTGGCATGGGCAGTGCAGGGGCCCACTGACAGGGCCCCATGCAGCTTTTCACTGTCTGCTATGCAGTGAAAGCGCGCCGGGTGCAACTGCACCCGTCGGACGGCCGCAACACCGCTGGCTCCATTTGGAGCCGGCTCCTATGTTGCGGCCGTGATCCCCGCTGGGCCGGCGGGCGGAAACCAGGTTTCCGCCCACCAGCCCGGGGGGATCTCCTAATGACTGCGGCGGGGGTGCGGCCGCATTGGCGGCCGCACGGCAGTCAGACCTTGGCGGGCGGCTACATAATGAGGGCCCAAGTGTACTAGGATGTGAATCATACAGTTGGAGGACTAGCAACATTAGTGCAGTGGAATCTCCTAGGTTCCTATATGTGATTTATCACAGATACTTTCAACACATGCACAGTGCAGACGTTGGGAGGGGCCCACCATTTTTAACATTGGTCCCTATGTACGGTGCATGAAAGGTCAGATAGCTCCTCTATACTCCTACACAGTCCTACTATGAAATATATTATCTTTACAGTATTGCACAAATTCAGCGCCATGGTGGGCCATTTCTTGTATATGGCACACAAATAGTGGCATGAGGGAGTGCTAAGGGGTACATGTGAGGTGGCACTGGACTAGGAGCTGTACCACTTCTCATTATTCTGCCCATTGGTCTTTCATGGCAGGTAATGTTGTATTCTTATGTGTGCAACACAATGCAGCAGACAGGTGAATGTACACACTACAGGTATGTCAGGTATGTGTAGGTGATATGTCGTTGGTAATGACAACACTTGAGCGGCATTTGATATTGGTGCTGCCAGAGACTTGAACACTATGAATAATGTGGTGCCTTGCCTATGTGTGACTTTCTTTACATTGACATGGCCTATGCCATTCACATAGCTGAGCTACTCATTGTTTGGCGTAATCTGTATTTAGGTGAACCAGTGGACACTAGTAGTGGTTTGGGCCCAGCTTCTGTATGCAAAGGGACATAGCTCCTCCTGTCCTCATGTTTTTTGCCAGTCAGGTTGTGGCTGTTTTATATACATGTGGGTGTACGTGTGTGTGATATGCAATGATTGAGGTTTAGTGTGGCATGTGTCACATGTGTTGTCTGTACATCTGTGTTCCCCTGCCCATGCGTGTTTAATGTGGTGTATTTCTTGTTTGTCCTACAAGGTTGGTGGGTTGTCTGAGTACTGATTGATATGGTGGCTCACCTACGAGTAGCCCATTGCCATATTTCCCATCCTGAAGCCGCTCATTGATCGTGGAATGCCGGAATATGTATGCATCATGGATTCTGCTGCAGTATTTGGCAAGGATGTTTGAGAAGAGCCCACGGTGGTCCACAATGGCCTGCACATGTATTGAATGGGTGTGCTTGTGGCTCCTGTATAGGTGTTCCGTTGCTGCAGGTGGCACCAGTTGGACAGCAATTAGATAGAAACCTTTCTTGGTCTCCTGCTGCCAGTTGCTGGGTGTTGGGGAAGCAGATGTGGTGGGGTGTGTGGAGGATGATTGCATCCAGGAAATTTGGTAGGAGGGCCGATAGGGATGACTGGGAGATACTATACACTTGTGCGCCCATTGTCTGAAAAGATCCTGATGCCATCATATGGAGGACAGCAAAGAGTTTGGTTCTGAGTGGTATATTTGTTGGAGTTTCCACTCTTGCAGTGATGTCTGGTGCTATGTGGTGCAGCAGGCACACAACTGACTCCCGGTTCAGACAGTAATTCCTGACTACATCTTGTTCCCTGAGCCCAAGAATGGTTGTACGCTGTCAAAAGATCCTCTCCTGCCTTCAGCAATGCGTTTGTGGATGCTGTGGTGGTGTTTGGGATTGCTGTGGTGGTGCTGGATGGATCTGTTGTCATTGCTGACGTCTGCAGTGTATGTCAAGCTGGAGCAATAACAGTTCCATTTTGTCCAGGGTGTTGCCAATGCTCCTTCTGTGTGTTTTCTTTAAGTCGTGGTGTTTGGGCTTCATTTTAAAGCCTGGTCTGACCAGATGTTAAATCATTTATTTGGGACTGGTTCCTTTCTGTGTGTCATTTTAGTGTTGGGGGTTAAATTTAGTGCTGGAGGACTAGCTTAATTTTTTAGAAGGGAACTCCTACTTTACCTAATATTGTTGCAAAACGACACAAGGTGGTATGGAGCTCCCAAAAAATGATGCTAACTCAGATATTTTGACACTAGACAGGTCTGGCATTGATATATAAATAAATATGACAGTATGCTTGTGCCACTTTTATGTAAAAACAAATGACACAGAGGTGGCACAAACTTTTCATAATTATGGACCTGAGTCTAGCTGCTTGCTGTTACCCAAAAATCATCAGCATACAGTTAGAAAGGACATAATTGTATCTGCTACCTCAGGCAGTGCATACGTAAGAGGGGTGTACCTCGTATGTGCACCATGCATTTGGTCACAACTGCAATGCAAACCCCCAAATCACACATGTTGAGACATGATAAACCACTGTGTTGTCTATCAACAGTGGGATGACCCTGAGCAATGCTATGATGGCAAAGAGTCTGTGTTGCAACTCTGTGCGTAAGGAAGGGCCACCATGGCTGCTATCTGCATGTCCAACTGTAACTCCCATGGTACGTGAGGTCTGTCATGTAACCCTGACCAGGGAACCTGTGTAGAATGCACCACATGTACTCACCAGATTATACTCCCTAAAGGAAGTGAATAATTTGAAAGCTCTGCCATTGGTAGGTAGTGCAGCTACAACATCAGTGGTTCCTCAGGAACACATGTATGTGTGTCTGGGAAACAGGTTAATACAGGTACAGGCTACTGATGGATGACAACAAACCCCAATTTGTGATCCACATACTGTCACTTACAGTCACAATAGACCTACAAAACACCTATCACACTAAGCTATTGCCCAAATGTGTGTCCCCCTTTGTGGCACTGTCAAATGTACCAGGACATGCACCTATTTCAATCTGACACAAAGAACAGGACTAGACACATGGAATTAAAGTGCCAATCTTAATGTTATCAATAGTGTCCAATAGTGGTAGGAACGATTAGGAATCATTGAGTACACATAATGGACATGTACTTGAATGTGGGGTGATCAACCACCATGAGCAGTGACTGAGTTTTCTCCCTTTGTCTTTTCAGCTGACCAAGGATATGGTTTTCAGGCCTGGGTAATGACCCTGTATGCACATCCCCAAACAGAGGCCCAGCACACATTACACAAACCCACTAGACAAGACCATGGGCATCATGGAGCAGATATTTGGCCTACTCAAACCTACTTTCTGCTGCCTGGATATGTCCAGTGGCCGACTCCTATACTCCCCTCCTACAGTTTACAAAATCATCCTGGTTTATTGTATCTTGCACAATATCTTCATGCGTTCAAATGCCACATGAGACCACTGTCATGAGGAGCAGGACCCAATGGAGGAGGATGATGACGAAGATGAGGTTATAGGGGAAAATGCAGGCACAATTTCTGGGACTCGGTGAAGCAACACCATTGTGCAGAATGTTTTCAATGAAGACTGATTCTGTGGGATGACCATAAATCTAGGACTGAATATTTGTTCAAAAAGGTCTGTACACATGTAAACAAACCAATGAACACGTCCTTTTTGTAAGGACTTTCATTTTACAGTCAATCTAAATATCTGTACACTGGCATCCGTCTATTAGAATTTGTCCTATTACAAAACTCTCTAGGTAGGTGTCACTTCTTCACCAGGACACCATCGACGTGGTCCAAAATGTGTGCATATTATCAAAATGTGCAAAATGCCTGTGTGTGTAGAAGACTCACACCAAGCAAAGGTAGCAATGTGGAAAATTGCGCACGTCATGAGTATGTGTGGTGCAGCTGTGTCCTGTCAGGTATACAACCACAATCCAAAGGGAGTGTAAATGTAAACAGCGTGCAATGACTGAGTGTGTGTGTCATACATCTTTACATATTTTTACTGTGTTATTCTTGTGGAGAGCAATTTTGTTTTCTGATTGTTCTATGACTGTGAATAGAGGCTCATATGATCTGCATGGCCACACAGTGCAACTCAGTCAAAATATGCTACACAGATGTTTGCAAGCACATAATTACCTTGGTGTCATATCTCACATAACACTTGCAAATGTGGAGTCATAACCTGGGCTAGTGATGGATTGGCCACCTAGCCATAATGCAGCCACAATTGACCCAATAGGCAAGGATGCAACTGTTACCTGCAGGGATAGATGTGTCCTTGTCACTCTATCTTACTCTGTAAAAAACAATGCTGTGACTCCTACAACTCCCTACATGTGTACTCATTTGTCCAGGACACAAAGTAAATATAATAGACAAATAGATGTCAAGGTAGAACTACATGTGAAGAAACTCCTGGCAAGGTAGCATGCACTGATGCATCCCAGGTCACAGTGGCGTAACATGTCAATAACTGCACACATGACCATCTGGTGTGAATGCCTACCCACATTCTTGGCACACAATAGCCCTCTCTGTTGCTAAAAACTGTGATGCATGAAATGTCAAACATATTTCTACTTGGAAGACATCACACTTGTTAAGCCTATTCAAGCATGCCTCTGAAAGAAGAAGATGATGGCTAGCAGTTTGGGCTGACGGTTTTCTGAAAGTGTAATTGGCATATGGCACACATACAGTGCAAGACACCATGCCCAGACGATACATGAGTGCGTACCAGTCTATTATATAGTGGTCACTGGGCAATGTAGTCTGTTATATGATGTCATGCACAAATGAACAGGTGACATATTGGCCTAGCAAAATACTATACACATCTCGACAGTCAATATGTGAGCTGTATGTCACATACAATGTAGGTAGGCTAATGTAGCTAGTGTATGTCATTTCCTGAGTCTGTTTTACACTTGTAACTCAACCTTTGTCAATAACGCAGACAGACAGTAGGAACAGCAAGAATGACAATGTGGATATAATTTGGATAGTAGTGCAGCATCTGTGAACAAAAAATGCCTTCTATGCACAAACCTTCATCATTGCAAGCAAAACACAAACTGTCAATCATAGTTATAAGGTCAAGATATGTACAATTGACAATAAGTCAGTGTATCTCACAGCAATATATTGCAAATCCTAGTGACCGCACCATGCGGCTCATTTACAAGAGTGACACTCCAGTGGCTCAGGCCTCTCAATCATATCAGTGAGGCGACACAAAGCCAACCTGCATGTCTTTCTATGGGCTCATAGATGTGGAGTAAGGCAAAGCAGCAGAAAACGCTGCATTGCATCAGTCTACATCCAGGAGGAGTTCCATGCACTTTGCAGTGGCTTTTCCCATGCAACACCTATGGGTTTTGACACACACCCATACTTACAAGGATCTGTAAACCTGGCAATGTATCAAAACTGCACGCCTCTCCAGTGGCGGCTTACCAAGGAAAATATCCTTATTTCTCATCATTTTTCCCTCACGTGTTGCATTCTGCAGCACACATCGAAAGAGGAAAATACCTCTGTTGATTGTTTTTGTGCAGGAAGGTGCCCCTTCCTGCACAAAAACAATTGGGCTAACAATGCAAACACCCTTGCACCATGGTGCAAGAATCCTTGCTTCGCCACTAGGCACCAATTTATGCGCAGGCAGAAGGGACATGAATGTGCCATATTTCACTAACACAGTGTATTCCTGCTCTTTCCTTTTGACACAAGGCATTGTGACCATGCACTACATTGTAATACGGACAATTGACCTATTGCATCAATTGAAACCTAATAGGCGGACAGTTACTCCCGTTGGGTCATCCGGAAGATATGCATCCATGCCAACCCATCAAAAATGAAGCATTGTGCATACATCACACATTGGCTAGTTTTGCACGGATGCAGCAGAAAAATAATGCATTTGGAGAAAATGTGACGTATCCACCCAGGAAATTATGCGATGGCTCAGCCATGCTGCAAACTAGGAACTGTAAAGTTCTTTCACTTTCCCTTATAGTCATTTGTCTGTGCTTGCTGGAGGTTGTGTACGTTGGTTGCTGGATAGTTTAGTCCTGTGTCTTGGTCTGTTTGACGTATGTGCTGTCCCTGTTGTTTCCAAAGAGTGTCATTTTTGTCTTGCACTTGTATTTTGTGTTTTTTGTGTAGTTTACTGTCTAGTGGTTAAACAGCGATTTATAGTTTTAAGGACTGGGGTAGTTGTAGGTTTAGGTAGTTTGTTTGTTAGGCTCTTTTTGTGGATGTCTGGGAGGAGCAGGTCCCGGAATGTGTCTGAGGAGGAGTTTTGAGGGCTTCCTGTGGCTGATCGTCCACAACCTCCCAAACATGATAGTCAAAGGGGCTAAGTTAAGCAGGTAATACCCTACACGTGAGAGGAAGGAGCCGTGATAAAAGGTGTGGTCCCATCCAGGCTGTGTCTATGGAGTGGACAGGACCATCTATCAGATTAAGCACAGATAGGCGGATGTCATCAGCCGGTAGGCGGACCTTATTGATCATTTGGCATGCAAGTTGGAGAGCCTGTTGGTAAGTATATTTATTCTAAGAGCTTTTAGGTGTGTCTCCGTGACAAATAACTGTCATTTTGGGGTTAGAATGCCATGCTACAGACCAACTCTGTTAGGCAAAAACCATGCCAGAGAGCTATGTTTACTGTGACCTAGCACTGGTGCAAACAGACCATGTAGTGCAGGGTAGGCTCTAAGGTGCTTGGGGACCCATCCAGCACTGTTTGTGGAGTGTTCATTACTAAGTCCAATCTGTGTGACCCACCATCCATGTATGTTGCAGGGAAGCACACTCACATGCCACCATGTCACATGTTGCCCAGGTTGTGTTTTTGTTGCACCTCTGACAATTTGCGATACATGTCACCTTGAAAATTCTTAATATTACTTAATGAGACTGTCCAGGGTCATAATGGACAATGTTAATTCTCTGTGCTCTGTGCTGTAGTGATCTGTAATGAATAAACTGAAGTAAAAAAACAAGCATTCCTACTGCCTGATGTGTGTAGCACAGTAAAGGACTCAATTCTTTGAGAAAGTGCCATGAAACTAGTTAGCTTGCAGACTGTAATCTGTACATTCATTTAATTCACAGAGCCATCTAAGCAGACAACCTTGCACCATGTAGCAGTGAGTGATGGTTTGGAACTGGGTGTGCACTCTGTGCAGCTGAGACATTATTTCCCTGGTTTTACATGTAAACACTGCAAAATGACATACCTATGGTCATCATTAGGCCATTTCAACTTGACCATATGTTACATGTCTATGTATGATTTTATGAGACATCTGTGACATAAATGTAGCATGCCTCATTTGTACACAATGTACATGTCCTACATTCACAGAGAATTGTTCCATCTTTTTGTGTTGTAGGTGGACCTGACCCATACACAGTGGCTGGAGTGGAAACAATCTGTGATCCTGATGCTACCAGTGAGTGTCATCTAAGAATTGGGTCTGACTGTCTATAGCAAACATGTAATTGGATACACTTCTTACACACATGCATTCTGATATGTGTGCACTGTCATCTTGCATCATGTGGAGCATAGCATCCCTCAGATTGCTGCATATCAGTGAAATGTGTGAAGGGAATGCAGAGGACGAATGTCTAACATGCCTTTGATTTTGGATGGTGTTTGATCAAAAAACTATGTAGGCTTGCCTTTGTACGGGTCAACTGCAATCTGCCTGTCTGTTGCATTTTGCTAGTGTATTTGTACACATGGAAATGTATACTCTTTTTCTAAGTCAATGCCACACAGGTTGTGAGGGTTCCCACCTCAGTGCAGACAGATAGGGCATGACTAGATATGGAACATGCAACCAGTCCACCAAGGGTAATGCATTTAAAGGCCTCTTGTGCCCAATGACCTATAAGCAACATGTGACCACACAATTCTAATATGTTTGGAAGTAAAAGGAAAATATGTACAAGAACACATTCATGCCTGCACTGTGTGGTCAGGAGTGCAGGCCATTACACAGTCCAACTACTGGTGGCGTTACCCATAGAGGGCTACCTTGACAAATGTCATCCTCGATGAACTCCAGGCCAAGACATGCAAGGTACAGCACTGGAAACTCATACATATGAAAACTACAGCATATTCATGCACACACTCATCACATGGCTGTGGGTTGAGATTATGTGCATCAAGAGTATAATCCGAACTGACTCATAAAGGGTAGACATTAGAACATGTATAGGGCCACATGTGTTTGCTGTATTTCAGTTCTTGGAGCCTGTTATATGGTTCCATTTATTTACATGTCAGGATTTTAGATGTTTCCAACAGACCATCTTGAAGGGAGGATAGCTTGCCCCCTCCATCTATGTCTCCACACTACTGTATGCTGATTGAATCACCCCAGGGAGTAGCTTGTGTGAGTGTATGTGCCATTCTTTGTGTACACAACATCACTTTTACAAAGCAGTCTCAGTAATGTTATGCGTACAGATATATTTGGACATACACTGCCATTTTATATACCTATAATTTTGAAACATGAGTACCTTTTGCATCATTGCATTTGGAGAATTTTATATTTCAACATAAGGTCAGGACATGCCACATGTGATGTTTTTGTTGACTAAAGACTAATGTTGAATCATATGGGTACAGCACAGCTTAGTCTGATACATATTCCCATCCTCTTCAACAGACAACATGACGCCAGAGCAGGCAAGGGCCCATGGGATCAGTCTGGACCATTACCACCACCTCAGACATGTTGCCCGGGCACACCAGTTGATGGGCCACAGATATGTGGAGGAAAGGGCTTGGCCGTACATGGGATGCGAACCCCAGGCGCACCAACAACCTGCCACAGCAAGATCCAGCCATGCCGAACATGTTCTCCATGGTAGGGAGGATGGATCAGGACCTAGCACCTCTACAGGTCCAAAATGAGTGCTGGACAGTCACAACCACCAACTCCAGGGCAGATATCTGCCTTTGAGCTCCAGGCCATGAATGACCTGGGTGAACTGGGTGAACTGAAGCTCCGTGTAGGTAGTATGGAGCAGCAAATGGACATCATAATTAGCAACATAAACAGTTTATAGCAGACGGTGGACCAGATGGCTGCCCAAATTTAGGACTCTATTTTTAATCCTGCCCGTCCCCATTTCTTGTATGTCTTTTTTACTTCTCATACTAGGATTATAGTTCAATATAGTTTAGTGTTAGTGATGTTTAAAATGTTATCCTTTTTACCTTCACAAAAAAGAAATATTTTAAAAAATGCCAAAAATACACATGTGTTTAAATTTAAATATATAGTCAGTTTGTGTACAGGAGTAGTTTATGTTGTTGGTGTGTGAATATGTGTATTAAAGGTGGTGGGGGGTTGATGTGTAACATGTCTGGTGTGGTATATGTGTAGGATGAGATAAGTTAAGTGTAGGTATGTCAAAGTAGTTTTAAATCAAATCAAATCAAATCATTAACATTTATAAAGCGCGCTACTCACCCGTGCGGGTCTCAAGGCGCTAGGGGGGAAAGGGGGGGTTATCGCTGCTCGAACAGCCAAGTCTTTAGGAGTCTCCGGAAAGCGGAGTGGTCCTGGGTGGTCCTGAGGCTGGTGGGGAGGGAGTTCCAGGTCTTGGCCGCCAGGAAGGAGAAAGATCTCCCACCCGCCGTGGAGCGGCGGGTGCGAGGGACGGCAGCAAGTGCGAGGCCAGCGGAGCGGAGGGGGCGGGTGGGGACGTAGAAGCTGAGGCGTCTGTTGAGGTATTCCGGTCCCTTGTTGTGGAGGGCTTTGTGTGCGTGGGTGAGAAGACGGAAGGTGATCCTTTTGCTGACTGGGAGCCAATGCAGGTGTCTCAGGTGTGCGGAGATGTGGCTGTTGCGGGGTACGTCGAGGATGAGGCGGGCCGAGGCGTTTTGGATGCGTTGCAGGCGGTTTTGGAGTTTGGCTGTGGTCCCGGCGTAGAGGGTGTTGCCGTAGTCCAGGCGGCTCGTGACGAGGGCGTGGGTCACGGTTTTTCTGGTGTCGGCGGGGATCCAGCGGAAGATCTTACGGAGCATGCGGAGAGTGAGGAAGCAGGCGGAGGACACGGCGTTGACTTGCTTGGTCATGGTGAGAAGAGGGTCCAAGATGAAGCCGAGGTTGCGGGCGTGGTCTGCGGGGGTCGGTGCGGTGCCGAGGGCCGTGGGCCACCAGGAGTCGTCCCAGGCGGACGGGGTGTTGCCGAGGATGAGGACTTCCGTTTTTTCAGAGTTCAGCTTTAGGCGGCTGAGCCTCATCCAATCTGCGACGTCCTTCATACCCTCTTGTAGGTTGGTCTTGGCGCTGGCGGGGTCCTTGGTGAGGGAGAGTACAAGTTGGGTGTCGTCGGCGTAGGAGGTGATGATGATGTCGTGCTTGCGTACGATGTCGGCGAGGGGGCTCATGTAGACATTGAAGAGTGTCGGGCTGAGCGATGAGCCTTGAGGTACGCCGCAGAAGATCTTGGTGGGTTCTGAGCGAAACGGAGGGAGGTAAACTCTTTGGGAGCGGTTAGCGAGGAAGGAGGCGATCCAGTCCAGGGCCTGGCCTTGGATCCCGGTGGAGCGTAGGCGGGTGATTAGGGTGCGGTGACAGACGGTGTCAAAGGCAGCCGAGAGGTCGAGGAGAATGAGGGCGACTGTTTCACCGTTGTCCATCAGGGTTCTGATGTCGTCTGTGACTGAGATGAGGGCGGTTTCCGTGCTGTGGTTGGTTCGGAATCCGGTTTGTGAAGGGTCGAGCAGGTTGTTGTCTTCCAGGAAGGTGGTCAGCTGTTTGTTGACGGTCTTTTCTATTACCTTGGCTGGGAAAGGTAGAAGAGAGATGGGGCGGAAGTTTTTCAGGTCGCTTGGGTCAGCCGTAGGTTTCTTTAGTAGGGCGTTGACTTCAGCGTGCTTCCAGCATTCGGGGAAGGTAGCAGAAGAAAAAGAAGAGTTGATGACGGTCTGGAGGTGCGGGGCGATGATGTCGTCGGCTTTGTTAAAGATGAAGTGCGGGCAGGGGTCCGAAGGGGCGCCGGAGTGGATAGAGTTCATGATGGATTTGGTTTCTTCCGTGTTGATGTGGGTCCAGTTGTTGAGGGTGATGTCCGGGGAAGCGGGTTCCGTGGTGTATGGTTGGGTCTGGTGTCCGAAGCTGTCGTGGAGGTCGCTGATCTTGCGATGGAAGAAAGTGGCGAGGGATTCGCACAAATCCTGTGAGGGCGTGACGGCGTTGGCGCTGGCGCTGGGGTTGGAGAACTCTTTGACGATGCTGAAGAGTTCTCTGCTGTTGTGGCTGTTTTTGTCTAGTCTGTCGGTGAAAAAGTTCCTTTTGGCAGTGCGGATCAGGTGGTGGTGTTCGCGTGTAGCGTTCTTGAGGGCGGTCATGTTGTCAGCGGTGTGGTCCTTGCGCCAGGCCTTCTCAAGGGCACGACAAGTTTTCTTTGATTCTTTGAGGGTGTCAGAGAACCAGAGAGGTTTTTTGGTGTTGGTCTGTCGATGCGTGCGTTTGAGGGGAGCAAGGTTGTCAGCGCAGTTGGAGATCCAGTTTGTGAGGTTGAGAGCTGCGTCGTTGGGGTCGGTGGTGAGGGTGGGTTGGTTGGCGGCGAGAGCGGAGAAGAGTTGCTCTTCAGGGATCTTGTTCCACTGTCGATGAGGGATGGGTTGAGTGCGGAGGTGGGAGGTCTCGCGTCGGAATGTGAAGTGGACGCAGCTGTGGTCGGTCCAGTGTAGGGCAGAGGTGTGGCTGAAGAAGACGTGTTTGCTGGCGGAGAAGATAGGGTCGAGCGTGTGTCCGGCGATGTGGATGGCGGTGTTCACCAGTTGTTTGAGGCCGAGGTTGGCGAGGTTGTCGAGCAGGGTGGTGGTGTTGGGGTCGTTGTTTTGTTCCAGATGGAAGTTGAGGTCGCCTAGGAGGATGTAGTCCGGTGAGGCGAGGGCGTGCGGGGAGATGAAGTCGGCGATGGCGTCGCTGAAAGAGGCGCGAGGTCCGGGAGGACGGTAGACGAGGGATCCTCTGAGGGTGGTCCTTGGGTCGGTGCGAATCTGAAAATGCAGGTGTTCAGCGGCGAGGGGGGGGTCTTCGGTGGAGGTGGTGACGCTGATGGAGTCTTTGAAGATGATGGCGACACCTCCTCCTACTTGGTTGGTGCGGTCTTTTCTGGAGATCTTGTAGCCTTCGGGGATGGCGGGTAGCGATGTCTGGAGCAGAGGAGGCGTTCATCCATGTCTCCGTGATGAAGGCGACGTCCGGGGCTGTGGAGTCCAGGAGGTCCCAAAGTTCAACGGCGTGCTTGTGGACGGAACGAGCGTTGATCAGGATGCACTTGAGGTGGTTGATGGCGCGTGGGCTTGTGGTCGTGGTAGTTGCGTGGTGGAAGATGCGTTTGCAGGAGTTGCAGGCGAAGGGTCCATGGGTGCGTTTGGGGTGAGCTAGGAAGCAGGTTTTGGAGCGCCCTGGGTTGAGGGCGTGGAGGGTGGTGGGGTCGTAGCGGATCAGCGGGGCTTGGGGGAGCTGGGGACCAGGGGTCGTGGCGCTGGGCGCGGGCCAGGCGCGGACGGGCGCAGACGGGCTTGCCTCTGGCGCGCCTCCGGCGCGCCAGCGGCGTGCCCGCTGCGCGCGCCCGCTGCGCAGTCGCGCAGCGGCCGCCATAAGAGGTAGGAGGGGGGGGAGGGGTCAGCTGGGGGCGAATGGGAGCTGGGGGGCGGGGGCGTGCAGGAGGTCGCGGCGGGAAAGCGCGAGGGAGGGGGGGGACAGGTAGAGTGAGAGGAGCTGGGGGAGGGGGTTTAGGGTGGAGGAGGGTGAGTGTTAGGAGGTTTGGAGATTAGGGAGAGAGATAGGAGTAGGGTTGTGAAGATAGGGGAGGGGGGGTTGTAGAGGTGGGTGAGGGAGAGAGGTAGAGTGAGAGGATAGGGAGATAGGTAGTAGAGGGGGTGGCGGGAGGGGGGGAGAGATAGAGAAATAGATAGAGAAAATAGATAGAGAAGTCGATAGATAGGGAAATAGATAGATAGACAGATAGGTAGGTAGGAGGAGGTGGAGAGTGGGGGAGTTAGATAGTGAGATAGGGAGCTAGAGAGATAGGAAGATAGGAGGAGTGAGGGAGGTAGATAGCGAATGGGTTAGCTAGGGGTGAGAGAGGGGGAGGCGAGTGAGGGAGGGGGATGAGGAAGGAGCAGGAGGGCAGGCTCGGGGGAAGAAGACGGAGGAGGTAGAAGAGCCGAAGACAGGAGAACAGAAGACAGAAGAACAGAAGACAGAAGAACAGAAGACCGGAAGAGCAGAAGACAGAAGAACAGAAGAACAGAAGAACAGAAGAACAGAAGACAGAAGCACAGAAGATCGGAAGAGCAGAAGAACAGAGAAGAACAGAGAAGAACAGAGAAGAACAGAGAAGAACACAGAAGAACCGAGAAGAAGAACACAGAAGCACCGAGAAGAACAGAGAAGAAGAACACAGAAGACCGGAAGAACACAGAAGAACAGAAGGGAAGAACAGAAGAACAGAAGAGAAGAACAGAAGAACACAGAAGAAGATTGCAGAGGGGGAGCGAGGAGGAAGAGACAGAGAGGAGGAAAAGAAGCAGGAGCAGGAGAGAAGGTGAGTGGCGCGGGGCAGGGCGAGGGGCTGGGAGGAGGGGGGTACTTACAGTTAGGTGGGTCTCAGGAACACAGGAACTCGGGAACTTGGAGGAGCTGCAGCGGCAGGGGGAGCGACCTACCCTTGGGTCAAGGGTCGCTACCACTGTCGCGCAGCGGCCGCCATAAGAGGTAGGAGGGGGGGGGAGGGGTCAGCTGGGGGCGAATGGGAGCTGGGGGGCGGGGGCGTGCAGGAGGTCGCGGCGGGAAAGCGCGACGGAGGAGGGGGACAGGTAGAGTGAGAGGAGCTGGGGGAGGGGGTTTAGGGTGGAGGAGGGTGAGTGTTAGGAGGTTTGGAGATTAGGGAGAGAGATAGGAGTAGGGTTGTGAAGATAGGGGAGGGGGGGTTGTAGAGGTGGGTGAGGGAGAGAGGTAGAGTGAGAGGATAGGGAGATAGGTAGTAGAGGGGGTGGCGGGAGGGGGGGAGAGATAGAGAAATAGATAGAGAAAATAGATAGAGAAGTCGATAGATAGGGAAATAGATAGATAGACAGGTAGGTAGGAGGAGGTGGAGAGTGGGGGAGTTAGATAGTGAGATAGGGAGCTAGAGAGATAGGAAGATAGGAGGAGTGAGGGAGGTAGATAGCGAACGGGTTAGCTAGGGGTGAGAGAGTGGGAGGCGAGTGAGGGAGGGGGATGAGGAAGGAGCAGGAGGGCAGGCTTGGGGGAAGAAGACGGAGGAGGTAGAAGAGCCGAAGACAGGAGAACAGAAGACAGAAGAACAGAAGACAGAAGAACAGAAGACCGGAAGAGCAGAAGACAGAAGAACAGAAGAACAGAAGAACAGAAGAACAGAAGATCGGAAGAGCAGAAGAACAGAGAAGAACAGAGAAGAACAGAGAAGAACACAGAAGAACCGAGAAGAAGAACACAGAAGCACCGAGAAGAACAGAGAAGAAGAACACAGAAGACCGGAAGAACACAGAAGAACAGAAGGGAAGAACAGAAGAACAGAAGAGAAGAACAGAAGAACACAGAAGAAGATTGCAGAGGGGGAGCGAGGAGGAAGAGACAGAGAGGAGGAAAAGAAGCAGGAGCAGGAGAGAAGGTGAGTGGCGCGGGGCAGGGCGAGGGGCTGGGAGGAGGGGGGTACTTACAGTTAGGTGGGTCTCAGGAACACAGGAACTCGGGAACTTGGAGGAGCTGCAGCGGCAGGGGGAGCGACCTACCCTTGGGTCAAGGGTCGCTACCACTGTCGCGCAGCGGCCGCCATAAGAGGTAGGAGGGGGGGGGAGGGCTCAGCTGGGGGCGAATGGGAGCTGGGGGGCGGGGGCGTGCAGGAGGTCGCGGCGGGAAAGCGCGAGGGAGGGGGGGGGACAGGTAGAGTGAGAGGAGCTGGGGGAGGGGGTTTAGGGTGGAGGAGGGTGAGTGTTAGGAGGTTTGGAGATTAGGGAGAGAGATAGGAGTAGGGTTGTGAAGATAGGGGAGGGGGGTTGTAGAGGTGGGTGAGGGAGAGAGGTAGAGTGAGAGGATAGGGAGATAGGTAGTAGAGGGGGTGGCGGGAGGGGGGGAGAGATAGAGAAATAGATAGAGAAAATAGATAGAGAAGTCGATAGATAGGGAAATAGATAGATAAACAGGTAGGTAGGAGGAGGTGGAGAGTGGGGGAGTTAGATAGTGAGATAGGGAGCTAGAGAGATAGGAAGATAGGAGGAGTGAGGGAGGTAGATAGCGAACGGGTTAGCTAGGGGTGAGAGAGGGGGAGGCGAGTGAGGGAGGGGGATGAGGAAGGAGCAGGAGGGCAGGCTCGGGGGAAGAAGACGGAGGAGGTAGAAGAGCCGAAGACAGGAGAACAGAAGACAGAAGAACAGAAGACAGAAGAACAGAAGACCGGAAGAGCAGAAGACAGAAGAACAGAAGAACAGAAGAACAGAAGAACAGAAGACAGAAGCACAGAAGATCGGAAGAGCAGAAGAACAGAGAAGAACAGAGAAGAACAGAGAAGAACAGAGAAGAACACAGAAGAACCGAGAAGAAGAACACAGAAGCACCGAGAAGAACAGAGAAGAAGAACACAGAAGACCGGAAGAACACAGAAGAACAGAAGGGAAGAACAGAAGAACAGAAGAGAAGAACAGAAGAACACAGAAGAAGATTGCAGAGGGGGAGCGAGGAGGAAGAGACAGAGAGGAGGAAAAGAAGCAGGAGCAGGAGAGAAGGTGAGTGGCGCGGGGCAGGGCGAGGGGCTGGGAGGAGGGGGGTACTTACAGTTAGGTGGGTCTCAGGAACACAGGAACTCGGGAACTTGGAGGAGCTGCAGCGGCAGGGGGAGCAGTTTTAAGATATGTTAGAATAGCTAGATAGGTGAGGTTAGTTCAGGGTTATTTAAGTTAGGATAGGTAAGATAAGCTAGTTGGGTCTAGATTGAAAATGTTGTATTAGATATTAAAAACAGTTCTTAGCTACTTTAACTACTGCTTTGTGATTAATTGTGTAGGAGTTGAGCTATATCGTTAGGTTGTGTTAAGCAAATGCTGTGGGTTTTCCATGCAATGTTTGTTTACATGTGTGGCTATGTGGAATATCTACGGAACTGATCCTGTGAGGTTTGCAATCGATTGTTGTAAAGGATTCACACACGATTGGCTGATGTAAGTGCCACTCCTGCTGTGAATGGACACACAGGGCAAAACAGGTGTTCACTTACTGTTGCAGTGTGTATGTGAGTCATGCTACATTTATTAGATCGTTGATCATGTCAAACAATTGTTAGTATTTTGTGCAGTTTGGCTCACACACTGATGCCAGCCACTTATACACCCTCCCTTGCATCATTTGCTCACCAAGCAGTATTGTTTGCTGGCTAGTAACCATGGGAGTGCCCCCCACCTAGGCAGTAACTTTATTCAGTCTTACCATTGATTGATTGCCAATTGTAGCACTATATGCATGTGACCTTGGGTAACTACTTGCTAGTTTAGATGGACATAAGATTCACATATACTATTACCCTTGGCTTGTGCAGATTTTGGCATGTTTCTATTGAACACAAATCCCTTTTGTGTCTCCACCATGGTCTACTCTGTCTGATCATGAACAGAGCTACAACAAGCGGGTCTGGAAAGTAATTTTATTGACACATGAACCAAGGAGCAATGGGCAAGTGGCAGTCCTTGCGGCGACAACCACAACATTGTTTGTGAGTCATAGGATGTCCAGATAGAGTCAATGGGGATACAGTACATTGAACATGTGGAGGAGAGGAGTGTACCAATGTGGATGAGCAAATTGCCAATAGGGACGCTAGGCCACATAAACAGTCAACAAATGGGTGAGAAAAACAGTTAGGACAAAAAAATTTAGGACAGTATCATTTTGGAAGTACACTGGCATGGTCATCAGCACTTGGAAAATGAGAAACTGGGCATTTGGTAGAGAGAAATGCCCCTGGTAATATTTTGGTAAAAAGAAGTGAAGTCCATCTCTTCTTCCTCTAATGTGTGTGGGGCATCCCGTGAGGGGGGTGTAGTCAGTGTCTGAGGAGAAGGAGGCACACACACATCAGGTGCTGAAGATGTGGATTCCATGTCTACAGCAGCATTAATCTGCACCGACAAGTGAGGGAGCACTGCATTAAGAAGGGCCTGCTGGTTTGCCAGCACAGCTCCAACATCGTAGTGGTAGGCACTCATTGTTGCTAAGTATGTGTCCTGCTTCTGCTCCAGGGACACAGGTGTAGAAGACTAGATGCAGCCAAAGACAACAAACCATCAATACATAGCAAAAATTAAAATGTATTTACGTTCGTCAGCTTTATTTCGGTAAAAGTAAATACCATAAAAGCACACCACAATTCACAGTTTTACAAAGCAGCAAGTTATAAACAGAAGATTTCGAACATAAGAAGTTGAACTACATAAAAAGATGTTAATCATGGGAGTTTTCCTTCTGGAAGTTCGAGCCATATTATAAAATCATGTGATGGTGCAAAGATTTGCATGTTGGGCATCAAGATTCAAATACAAGCCTAACCGAACATGTCACAAAAGGAAACATTTCTATTTAAGAATATAAGAATATCCATACATTAAAAATGTTTTTAAATATTAAAAGTTTATATATTAACCATAAAAATTCTTCCTTTAAAAATTTCAAACCATATTAAAAGATCATGTAGGAATACAAAAATTTTGCATGATAAATATCGAAAATCAGATACAGGCTTGGCCGGTCATATTAAATATAATAAGACATTTCTGCTTAAAAGAAAAAAATATATATATAAAAAAAAAGTCTAGGCATAAAAATACTTTAAGCAGTAAAAGGTAATAGGTGCCTGCATTAACCCCTTCGCTGCCAGGCCTTTTCCCCCTCCTGTGCCGAGCCTTTTTTTGGCTATTTGGAGCAGTTCGCGCTTAGGCCCTCATAACTTTTTGTTCACATAAGCTACCCACGCCAAATTTGCGTCCTTTTTTTCCAACATCCTAGGGATTCTAGAGGTACCCAGACTTTGTGGGTTCCCCAGAAGGAGGCCAAGAAATTAGCCAAAAAACAGTGAAAATGTCGTTTTTTTCAAAAAAATTGGAAAAATGGGCTGCAGAAGAAGGCTTGTGGTTTTTTTCCCTGAAAAGGGCATCAACAAAGGGTTTGCGGTGATAAAATCACCAGCTTCCCAGCTTTCAGGAACAGGCAGACTTGAATCAGAAAACCCAATTTCTCAACACAATTTTGGCATTTTACTGGGACATACCACATTTTTACGATTTTTTGTGCTTTCAGCCTCCTTCCAGTCAGTGACAGAAATGGGCATGAAACCAACGCTGGATCCTAGAAACCGCAACATTTCTGAAAAGTAGACAAAATCCTGAATTCAGCAAGGGGTAATTTGTGTACATCCTACAAGGGTTTCCTACAGAAAATAACAACTGAAAAAGAAAAATATTGAAATTGAGGTGAAAAAAATATCAATTTTTCTCTAAGTTTTACTCTGTAACTTTTTCCTGCAATGTCAGATTTTCGAAAGCAATATACCGTTACGTCTGCTGGACTCTTCTGGTTGCGGGGATATATAGGGCTTGTAGGTTCATCAAGAACTGTAGGTACCCAGAGCCCATAAATGACCTGCACCCTGCAGTGGGTTTTCATTCTATGCCGGGTATACAGCAATTAATTTGCTGAAATATAAAGAGTAAAAAATAGCTATCAAGAAAACCTTTGTATTTCCAAAATGGGCACAAGATAAGGTGTTGAGAAGCAGTGGTTATTTGCACATCTCTGAATTCCGGGGTGCCCATACTAGCATGTGAATTACTGGGCATTTCTCAAATAGACGTCTTTTTTACACACTGTCTTACATTTGGAAGGGAAAAATGTAGAGAAAGACAAGGGGCAATAACACTTGTTTTGCTATTCTATGTTCCCCCAAGTCTCCCGATAAAAATGATACCTCACTTGTGTGGGTAGGCCTAGCGCCCGCGACAGGATATACCCCAAAGCACAACGTGGACACATCACAGAAAACAGAGCTGTTTTTAGCAAAGTGACTACCTGTAGATTTTGGCCTCTAGCTCAGCCGCCACCTAGGGAAACCTACCAAACCTGTGCATTTCTGAAAACTAGAGACCTAGGGGAATCCAAGATGGGGTGACTTGTGTGGCTCGGACCAGGTTCTGTTACCCAGAAACCTTTGCAAACCTCAAAATTTGACTAAACAAAACACATGTTCCTCACATTTCTGTGGCAGAAAGTTCTGGAATCTGAGAGGAGCCACAAATTTCCTTCCACCCAGCGTTCCCCCACGTCTCCCGATAAAAATGATACCTCACTTGTGTGGGTAGGTCTAACCCCCGCGACAGGAAACGCCCCAAAGAGCAAAGTGGACACAGCCACATTTTTGAAGGAAAACAGAGGTGTTTTTTGCAAAGTGCCTACCTGTAGATTTTGGCCTGTAGCTCAGCCGCCACTTAGGGAAACCTACCAAACCTGTGCATTTCTGAAAACTAGAGACCTAGGGGAATCCAAGATGGCGTGACTTGTGTGGCTCGGACCAGGTTCTGTTACCCAGAATCCTTTGCAAACCTCAAAATTTGGCTAAAAAAACACATGTTCCTCACATTTCTGTGGCAGAAAGTTCTCGAATCTGAGAGGAGAACAAATGTCCTTCCACCCAGCGTTCCCCGACGTCTCCCGATAAAAAAGATACCTCACTTGTGTGGCTAGGCCTAGCGCACGCGACAGGAAACGCCCCAAAGCGCAACGTGGACACAGTCAAATTTTTGAAGGAAAACAGAGGTGTTTTTTGCAAAGTGGCTACCTGTAGATTTTGGCCTCTTGCTCAGCCGCCACCTAGGGAAACCTACCAAACCTGTGCATTTCTGAAAACTAGAGACCTAGGGGAATCCAAGATGGGGTGACTTGTGTGGCTCGGACCAGGTTCTGTTACCCAGAATCGTTTGCAAACCTCAAAATTTGGCTAAACAAAACACATGTTCCTCACATTTCTGTGGCAGAAAGTTCTGGAATCTGAGAGGAGCCTCAAATTTCCTTCCACCCAGCGTTCCCCCACGTCTCCCGATAAAAATGATACCTCACTTGTGTGGGTAGGTCTAGCCCCGCGACAGGAAACGCCCCAAAGCGCAACGTGGACACAGCCAAATTTTTGAAGGAAAACAGAGGTGTTTTTTGCAAAGTGCCTACCTGTAGATTTTGGCCTCTAGCTCAGCCGCCACCTAGGGAAACCTACCAAACCTGTGCATTTCTGAAAACTAGAGACCTAGGGGAATCCAAGATGGGGTGACTTGTGTGGCTCGGACCAGGTTCTGTTACCCAGAATCCTTTGCAAACCTCAAAATTTGGCTAAAAAAACACATGTTCCTCACATTTCTGTGGCAGAAAGTTCTGGAATCTTAGAGGAGCCACAAATTTCCTTCCACCCAGCGTTCCCCCACGTCTCCCGATAAAAATGATACCTCACTTGTGTGGGTAGGCCTAGCGCCCGTGACAGGAAACGCCCCAAAGCACAACGTGGACACAGCCAAATATTTGAAGGAAAACAGAGGTGTTTTTTGCAAAGTGCCTACATGTAGATTTTGGCCTGTAGCTCAGCCGCCACCTAAGGAAACCTACCAAACCTGTGCATTTCTGAAAACTAGAGACCTAGGGGAATCCAAAATGGGGTGACTTGTGTGGCTCGGACCAGGTTCTGTTACCCAGAATCCTTTGCAAACCTCAAAATTTGGCTAAAAAAACACATGTTCCTCACATTTCTGTGGCAGAAAGTTCTCGAATCTGAGAGGAGCCACAAATTTCCTTCCACCCAGCGTTCCCCCACGTCTCCCGATAAAAATGATACCTCACTTGTGTGGGTAGGTCTAGCCCCGCGACAGGAAACGCCCCAAAGCGCAACGTGGACACAGCCAAATTTTTTAAGGAAAACAGAGGTGTTTTTTGCAAAGTGCCTACCTGTAGATTTTGGCCTCTAGCTCAGCCGCCACCTAGGGAAACCTACCAAACCTGTGCATTTCTGAAAACTAGAGACCTAGGGGAATCCAAGATGGGGTGACTTGTGTGGCTCGGACCAGGTTCTGTTACCCAGAAACCTTTGCAAACCTCAGAATTTGACTAAACAAAACACATGTTCCTCACATTTCTGTGGCAGAAAGTTCTGGAATCTGAGAGGAGCCACAAATTTCCTTCCACCCAGCGTTCCCCCACGTCTCCCGATAAAAATGATACCTCACTTGTGTGGGTAGGTCTAACCCCCGCGACAGGAAACGCCCCAAAGAGCAAAGTGGACACAGCCACATTTTTGAAGGAAAACAGAGGTGTTTTTTGCAAAGTGCCTACCTGTAGATTTTGGCCTGTAGCTCAGCCGCCACTTAGGGAAACCTACCAAACCTGTGCATTTCTGAAAACTAGAGACCTAGGGGAATCCAAGATGGCGTGACTTGTGTGGCTCGGACCAGGTTCTGTTACCCAGAATCCTTTGCAAACCTCAAAATTTGGCTAAAAAAACACATGTTCCTCACATTTCTGTGGCAGAAAGTTCTCGAATCTGAGAGGAGAACAAATGTCCTTCCACCCAGCGTTCCCCGACGTCTCCCGATAAAAATGATACCTCACTTGTGTGGCTAGGCCTAGCGCCCACGACAGGAAACGCCCCAAAGCGCAACGTGGACACAGTCAAATTTTTTAAGGAAAACAGAGGTGCTTTTTGCAAAGTGGCTACCTGTAGATTTTGGCCTCTTGCTCAGCCGCCACCTAGGGAAACCTACCAAACCTGTGCATTTCTGAAAACTAGAGACCTAGGGGAATCCAAGATGGGGTGACTTGTGTGGCTCGGACCAGGTTCTGTTACCCAGAATCGTTTGCAAACCTCAAAATTTGGCTAAACAAAACACATGTTCCTCACATTTCTGTGGCAGAAAGTTCTGGAATCTGAGAGGAGCCTCAAATTTCCTTCCACCCAGCGTTCCCCCACGTCTCCCGATAAAAATGATACCTCACTTGTGTGGGTAGGTCTAGCCCCGCGACAGGAAACGCCCCAAAGCGCAACGTGGACACAGCCAAATTTTTGAAGGAAAACAGAGGTGTTTTTTGCAAAGTGCCTACCTGTAGATTTTGGCCTCTAGCTCAGCAGCCACCTAGGGAAACCTACCAAACCTGTGCATTTCTGAAAACTAGAGACCTAGGGGAATCCAAGATGGGGTGACTTGTGTGGCTCGGACCAGGTTCTGTTACCCAGAATCCTTTGCAAACCTCAAAATTTGGCTAAAAAAACACATGTTCCTCACATTTCTGTGGCAGAAAGTTCTGGAATCTTAGAGGAGCCACAAATTTCCTTCCACCCAGCGTTCCCCCACGTCTCCCGATAAAAATGATACCTCACTTGTGTGGGTAGGCCTAGCGCCCGTGACAGGAAACGCCCCAAAGCACAACGTGGACACAGCCAAATATTTGAAGGAAAACAGAGGTGTTTTTTGCAAAGTGCCTACATGTAGATTTTGGCCTGTAGCTCAGCCGCCACCTAAGGAAACCTACCAAACCTGTGCATTTCTGAAAACTAGAGACCTAGGGGAATCCAAAATGGGGTGACTTGTGTGGCTCGGACCAGGTTCTGTTACCCAGAATCCTTTGCAAACCTCAAAATTTGGCTAAAAAAACACATGTTCCTCACATTTCTGTGGCAGAAAGTTCTGGAATCTGAGAGGAGCCACAAATTTCCTTCCACCCAGCGTTCCCCCACGTCTCCCGATAAAAATGATACCTCACTTGTGTGGGTAGGTCTAGCCCCGCGACAGGAAACGCCCCAAAGCGCAACGTGGACACAGCCAAATTTTTTAAGGAAAACAGAGGTGTTTTTTGCAAAGTGCCTACCTGTAGATTTTGGCCTCTAGCTCAGCCGCCACCTAGGGAAACCTACCAAACCTGTGCATTTCTGAAAACTAGAGACCTAGGGGAATCCAAGATGGGGTGACTTGTGTGGCTCGGACCAGGTTCTGTTACCCAGAATCCTTTGCAAACCTCAAAATTTGGCTAAAAAAACACATGTTCCTCACATTTCTGTGGCAGAAAGTTCTGGAATCTGAGAGGAGCCACAAATTTCCTTCCACCCAGCATTCCCCCACGTCTCCCGATAAAAATGATACCTCACTTGTGTGGGTAGGCCTAGCGCCCGCGACAGGAAACGCCCCAAAGCGCAACGTGGACACAGCCAAATTTTTGAAGGAAAACAGAGGTGTTTTTTGCATAGTGCCTACCTGTAGATTTTGGCCTGTAGCTCAGCCGCCACCAAGGGAAACCTACCAAACCTGTGCATTTCTGAAAACTAGAGACCTAGGGGAATCCAAGATGGGGTGACTTGTGTGGCTCGGACCAGGTTCTGTTACCCAGAATCCTTTGCAAACCTCAAAATTTGGCTAAAAAAACACATGTTCCTCACATTTCTGTGGCAGAAAGTTCTGGAATCTGAGAGGAGCCACAAATGTCCTTCCACCCAGCGTTCCCCGACGTCTCAAGATAAAAATGATACCTCACTTGTGTGGGTAGGCCTAGCGCCCGCGACAGGAAAGGCCCAAAGCGCAACGTGGACACAGCCAAATTTTTGAAGGAAAACAGAGGTGTTTTTTGCATAGTGCCTACCTGTAGATTTTGGCCTGTAGCTCAGCCGCCACCAAGGGAAACCTACCAAACCTGTGCATTTCTGAAAACTAGAGACCTAGGGGAATCCAAGATGGGGTGACTTGTGTGGCTCGGACCAGGTTCTGTTACCCAGAATCCTTTGCAAACCTCAAAATTTGGCTAAAAAAACACATGTTCCTCACATTTCTGTGGCACAATGTTCTGGAATCTGAGAGGAGCCACAAATGTCCTTCTACCCAGCGTTCCCCGACGTCTCAAGATAAAAATGATACCTCACTTGTGTGGCTAGGCCTAGCGCCCGCGACAGGAAACGCCCCAAAGCGCAACGTGGACACAGCCAAATTTTTGAAGGAAAACAGAGGTGTTTTTTGCAAAGTGCCTACCTGTAGATTTTGGCCTCTAGCTCAGCCGCCACCTAGGGAAACCTACCAAACCTGTGCATTTCTGAAAACTAGAGACCTAGGGGAATGCAAGATGGGGTGATGTGTGTGGCTCGGACCAGGTTCTGTTACCCAGAATCCTTTGCAAACCTCAAAATTTGGCTAAAAAAACACATGTTCCTCACATTTCTGTGGCAGAAAGTTCTGGAATCTGAGAGGAGCCTCAAATTTCCTTCCACCCAGCGTTCCCCCACGTCTCCCGATAAAAATGATACCTCACTTGTGTGGGTAGGTCTAGCCCCCGCGACAGGAAACGCCCCAAAGCGCAACGTGGACACAGCCAAATATTTGAAGGAAAACAGAGGTGTTTTTTGCAAAGTGCCTACATGTAGATTTTGGCCTGTAGCTCAGCCGCCACCTAAGGAAACCTACCAAACCTGTGCATTTCTGAAAACTAGAGACCTAGGGGAATCCAAAATGGGGTGACTTGTGTGGCTCGGACCAGGTTCTGTTACCCAGAATCCTTTGCAAACCTCAAAATGTGGCTAAAAAAACACATGTTCCTCACATTTCTGTGGCAGAAAGTTCTGGAATCTGAGAGGAGCCACAAATGTCCTTCCACCCAGCGTTCCCCCACGTCTCCCGATAAAAATGATACCTCACTTGTGTGGGAAGGTCTAGCCCCCGCGACAGGAAACGCCCCAAAGCGCAACGTGGACACAGCCAAATTTTTGAAGGAAAACAGAGGTGTTTTTTGCAAAGTGCCTACCTGTAGATTTTGGCCTGTAGCTCAGCCGCCACCTAGGGAAACCTAACAAACCTGTGCATTTCTGAAAACTAGAGACCTAGGGGAATCCAAGATGGGGTGACTTGTGTGGTTCGGAACAGGTTCTGTTACCCAGAATCCTTTGCAAACCTCAAAATTTGGCTAAAAAAACACATGTTCCTCACATTTCTGTGGCAGAAAGTTCTGGAATTTGAGAGGAGCCACAAATGTCCTTCCACCCAGCGTTCCCCCACGTCTCCCGATAAAAATGATACCTCACTTGTGTGGGTAGGCCTAGCGCCCGCGACAGGAAACGCCCCAAAGCGCAACGTGGACACAGCCAAATTTTTGAAGGAAAACAGAGGTGTTTTTTGCATAGTGCCTACCTGTAGATTTTGGCCTGTAGCTCAGCCGCCACCAAGGGACGCCTACAAAACCTGTGCATTTCTGAAAACTAGAGACCTAGGGGAATCCAAGATGGGGTGACTTGTGTGGCTCGGACCAGGTTCTGTTACCCAGAATCCTTTGCAAATCTCAAAATTTGGCTAAAAAAACACATGTTCCTCACATTTCTGTGGCAGAAAGTTCTGGAATCTGAGAGGAGCCACAAATGTCCTTCCACCCAGCGTTCCCCGACGTCTCAAGATAAAAATGATACCTCACTTGTGTGGCTAGGCCTAGCGCCCGCGACAGGAAACGCCCCAAAGCGCAACGTGGACACAGCCAAATTTTTGAAGGAAAACAGAGGTGTTTTTTGCAAAGTGCCTACCTGTAGATTTTGGCCTCTAGCTCAGCCGCCACCTAGGGAAACCTACCAAACCTGTGCATTTCTGAAAACTAGAGACCTAGGGGAATGCAAGATGGGGTGATGTGTGTGGCTCGGACCAGGTTCTGTTACCCAGAATCCTTTGCAAACCTCAAAATTTGGCTAAAAAAACACATGTTCCTCACATTTCTGTGGCAGAAAGTTCTGGAATCTGAGAGGAGCCTCAAATTTCCTTCCACCCAGCGTTCCCCCACGTCTCCCGATAAAAATGATACCTCACTTGTGTGGGTAGGCCTAGCGCCCGCGACAGGAAACGCCCCAAAGCGCAACGTTGACACAGCCAAATTTTTGAAGGAAAACAGAGGTGTTTTTTGCAAAGTGCCTACCTGTAGATTTTGGCCTCTAGCTCAGCCGCCACCTAGGGAAACCTACCAAACCTGTGCATTTCTGAAATCTAGAGACCTAGAGGAATCCAAGATGGGGTGACTTGTGTGGCTCGGACCAGGTTCTGTTACCCAGAATCCTTTGCAAACCTCAAAATTTGGCTAAAAAAACACATGTTCCTCACATTTCTGTGGCAGAAAGTTCCGGAATCTGAGAGGGGCCACAAATGTCCTTCCACCCAGTGTTCCCCGACGTCTCCCGATAAAAATGATTCCTCACTTGTGTGGCTAGGCCTAGCGCCCGCGACAGGAAACGCCCCAAAGCGCAACGTGGACACAGCCAAATTTTTGAAGGAAAACAGAGGTGTTTTTTGCAAAGTGCCTACCTGTAGATTTTGGCCTCTAGCTCAGCCGCCACCTAGGGAAACCTACCAAACCTGTGCGTTTCTGAAAACTAGAGACCTAGGGGAATCCAAGATGGGGTGACTTGTGTGGCTCGGACCAGGTTCTGTTACCCAGAATCCTTTGCAAACCTAAAAATTTGGCTAAAAAAACACGTTCCTCACATTTCTCTGGCAGAAAGTTCTGGAATCTGAGAGGAGCCACAAATTTCCTTCCACCCAGCGTTCCCCCACGTCTCCCGATAAAAATGATACCTCACTTGTGTGGGTAGGCCTAGCGCCCGCGACAGGAAACGCCCCAAAGCGCAACGTGGACACAGCCACATTTTTGAAGGAAAACAGAGGTGTTTTTTGCAAAGTGCCTACCTGTAGATTTTGGCCTGTAGCTCAGCCGCCACCTAGGGAAACCTACCAAACCTGTGCATTTCTGAAAACTAGAGACCAAGGGGAATCCAAGATGGGTTGACTTGTGTGGCTCGGACCAGGTTCTGTTACCCAGAATCCTTTGCAAACCTCAAAATTTGGCTAAAAAAACACATGTTCCTCACATTTCTGTGGCAGAAAGTTCTGGAATCTGAGAGGAGCCACAAATTTCCTTCCACCCAGCGTTCCCCCACGTCTCCCGATAAAAATGATACCTCACTTGTGTGGGTAGGCCTAGCGCCCGCGACAGGAAACGCCCCAAAGCGCAACGTGGACACAGCCAAATTTTTGAAGGAAAACAGAGGTGTTATTTGCAAAGTGCCTACCTGTAGATTTTGGCCTGTAGCTCAGCCGCCACCTAGGGAAACCTACCAAACCTGTGCATTTCTGAAATCTAGAGACCTAGGGGAATCCAAGATGGGGTGACTTGTGTGGCTCGGACCAGGTTCTGTTACCCAGAATCCTTTGCAAACCTCAAAATTTGGCTAAAAAAACACATGTTCCTCACATTTCTGTGGCAGAAAGTTCTGGAATCTGAAAGGAGCCACAAATGTCCTTCCACCCAGCGTTCCCCGACGTCACCCGATAAAAATGATACCTCACTTGTGTGGCTAGGCCTAGCGCCCGCGACAGGAAACGCCCCAAAGCGCAACGTGGACACAGCCAAATTTTTGAAGGAAAACAGAGGTGTTTTTTGCAAAGTGCCTACCTGTAGATATTGGCCTCTAGCTCAGCCGCCACCTAGGGAAACCTACCAAACCTGTGCATTTCTGAAAACTAGAGACCTAGGGGAATCCAAGATGGGGTGACTTGTGTGGCTCGGACCAGGTTCTGTTACCCAGAATCCTTTGCAAACCTCAAAATTTGGCTAAAAAAACACATGTTCCTCACATTTCTGTGGCAGAATGTTCTGGAATCTGAGAGGAGCCACAAATGTCCTTCTACCCAGCGTTCCCCGACGTCTCAAGATAAAAATGATACCTCACTTGTGTGGCTAGGCCTAGCGCCCGCGACAGGAAACGCCCCAAAGCGCAACGTGGACACAGCCAAATTTTTGAAGGAAAACAGAGGTGTTTTTTGCAAAGTGCCTACCTGTAGATTTTGGCCTCTAGCTCAGCCGCCACCTAGGGAAACCTACCAAACCTGTGCATTTCTGAAAACTAGAGACCTAGGGGAATGCAAGATGGGGTGATGTGTGTGGCTCGGACCAGGTTCTGTTACCCAGAATCCTTTGCAAACCTCAAAATTTGGCTAAAAAAACACATGTTCCTCACATTTCTGTGGCAGAAAGTTCTGGAATCTGAGAGGAGCCTCAAATTTCCTTCCACCCAGCGTTCCCCCACGTCTCCCGATAAAAATGATACCTCACTTGTGTGGGTAGGTCTAGCCCCCGCGACAGGAAACGCCCCAAAGCGCAACGTGGACACAGCCAAATATTTGAAGGAAAACAGAGGTGTTTTTTGCAAAGTGCCTACATGTAGAATTTGGCCTGTAGCTCAGCCGCCACCTAAGGAAACCTACCAAACCTGTGCATTTCTGAAAACTAGAGACCTAGGGGAATCCAAAATGGGGTGACTTGTGTGGCTCGGACCAGGTTCTGTTACCCAGAATCCTTTGCAAACCTCAAAATGTGGCTAAAAAAACACATGTTCCTCACATTTCTGTGGCAGAAAGTTCTGGAATCTGAGAGGAGCCACAAATTTCCTTCCACCCAGCGTTCCCCCACGTCTCCCGATAAAAATGATACCTCACTTGTGTGGGAAGGTCTAGCCCCCGCGACAGGAAACGCCCCAAAGCGCAACGTGGACACAGCCAAATTTTTGAAGGAAAACAGAGGTGTTTTTTGCAAAGTGCCTACCTGTAGATTTTGGCCTGTAGCTCAGCCGCCACCTAGGGAAACCTAACAAACCTGTGCATTTCTGAAAACTAGAGACCTAGGGGAATCCAAGATGGGGTGACTTGTGTGGTTCGGAACAGGTTCTGTTACCCAGAATCCTTTGCAAACCTCAAAATTTGGCTAAAAAAACACATGTTCCTCACATTTCTGTGGCAGAAAGTTCTGGAATCTGAGAGGAGCCACAAATGTCCTTCCACCCAGCGTTCCCCCACGTCTCCCGATAAAAATGATACCTCACTTGTGTGCGTAGGCCTAGCGCCCGCGACAGGAAACGCCCCAAAGCGCAACGTGGACACAGCCAAATTTTTGAAGGAAAACAGAGGTGTTTTTTGCATAGTGCCTACCTGTAGATTTTGGCCTGTAGCTCAGCCGCCACCAAGGGAAGCCTACAAAACCTGTGCATTTCTGAAAACTAGAGACCTAGGTGAATCCAAGATGGGGTGACTTGTGTGGCTCGGACCAGGTTCTGTTACCCAGAATCCTTTGCAAACCTCAAAATTTGGCTAAAAAAACACATGTTCCTCACATTTCTGTGGCAGAAAGTTCTGGAATCTGAGAGGAGCCACAAATGTCCTTCCACCCAGCGTTCCCCGACGTCTCAAGATAAAAATGATACCTCACTTGTGTGGGTAGGCCTAGCGCCCGCGACAGGAAAGGCCCAAAGCGCAACGTGGACACAGCCAAATTTTTGAAGGAAAACAGAGGTGTTTTTTGCATAGTGCCTACCTGTAGATTTTGGCCTGTAGCTCAGCCGCCACCAAGGGAAACCTACCAAACCTGTGCATTTCTGAAAACTAGAGACCTAGGGGAATCCAAGATGGGGTGACTTGTGTGGCTCGGACCAGGTTCTGTTACCCAGAATCCTTTGCAAACCTCAAAATTTGGCTAAAAAAACACATGTTCCTCACATTTCTGTGGCAGAAAGTTCTGGAATCTGAGAGGAGCCACAAATGTCCTTCCACCCAGCGTTCCCCGACGTCTCAAGATAAAAATGATACCTCACTTGTGTGGCTAGGCCTAGCGCCCGCGACAGGAAACGCCCCAAAGCGCAACGTGGACACAGCCAAATTTTTGAAGGAAAACAGAGGTGTTTTTTGCAAAGTGCCTACCTGTAGATTTTGGCCTCTAGCTCAGCCGCCACCTAGGGAAACCTACCAAACCTGTGCATTTCTGAAAACTAGAGACCTAGGGGAATGCAAGATGGGGTGATGTGTGTGGCTCGGACCAGGTTCTGTTACCCAGAATCCTTTGCAAACCTCAAAATTTGGCTAAAAAAACACATGTTCCTCACATTTCTGTGGCAGAAAGTTCTGGAATCTGAGAGGAGCCTCAAATTTCCTTCCACCCAGCGTTCCCCCACGTCTCCCGATAAAAATGATACCTCACTTGTGTGGGTAGGCCTAGCGCCCGCGACAGGAAACGCCCCAAAGCGCAACGTTGACACAGCCAAATTTTTGAAGGAAAACAGAGGTGTTTTTTGCAAAGTGCCTACCTGTAGATTTTGGCCTCTAGCTCAGCCGCCACCTAGGGAAACCTACCAAACCTGTGCATTTCTGAAATCTAGAGACCTAGAGGAATCCAAGATGGGGTGACTTGTGTGGCTCGGACCAGGTTCTGTTACCCAGAATCCTTTGCAAACCTCAAAATTTGGCTAAAAAAACACATGTTCCTCACATTTCTGTGGCAGAAAGTTCCGGAATCTGAGAGGGGCCACAAATGTCCTTCCACCCAGTGTTCCCCGACGTCTCCCGATAAAAATGATTCCTCACTTGTGTGGCTAGGCCTAGCGCCCGCGACAGGAAACGCCCCAAAGCGCAACGTGGACACAGCCAAATTTTTGAAGGAAAACAGAGGTGTTTTTTGCAAAGTGCCTACCTGTAGATTTTGGCCTCTAGCTCAGCCGCCACCTAGGGAAACCTACCAAACCTGTGCGTTTCTGAAAACTAGAGACCTAGGGGAATCCAAGATGGGGTGACTTGTGTGGCTCGGACCAGGTTCTGTTACCCAGAATCCTTTGCAAACCTAAAAATTTGGCTAAAAAAACACGTTCCTCACATTTCTCTGGCAGAAAGTTCTGGAATCTGAGAGGAGCCACAAATTTCCTTCCACCCAGCGTTCCCCCACGTCTCCCGATAAAAATGATACCTCACTTGTGTGGGTAGGCCTAGCGCCCGCGACAGGAAACGCCCCAAAGCGCAACGTGGACACAGCCAAATTTTTGAAGGAAAACAGAGGTGTTTTTTGCAAAGTGCCTACCTGTAGATTTTGGCCTGTAGCTCAGCCGCCACCTAGGGAAACCTACCAAACCTGTGCATTTCTGAAAACTAGAGACCAAGGGGAATCCAAGATGGGTTGACTTGTGTGGCTCGGACCAGGTTCTGTTACCCAGAATCCTTTGCAAACCTCAAAATTTGGCTAAAAAAACACATGTTCCTCACATTTCTGTGGCAGAAAGTTCTGGAATCTGAGAGGAGCCACAAATTTCCTTCCACCCAGCGTTCCCCCACGTCTCCCGATAAAAATGATACCTCACTTGTGTGGGTAGGCCTAGCGCCCGCGACAGGAAACGCCCCAAAGCGCAACGTGGACACAGCCAAATTTTTGAAGGAAAACAGAGGTGTTATTTGCAAAGTGCCTACCTGTAGATTTTGGCCTGTAGCTCAGCCGCCACCTAGGGAAACCTACCAAACCTGTGCATTTCTGAAATCTAGAGACCTAGGGGAATCCAAGATGGGGTGACTTGTGTGGCTCGGACCAGGTTCTGTTACCCAGAATCCTTTGCAAACCTCAAAATTTGGCTAAAAAAACACATGTTCCTCACATTTCTGTGGCAGAAAGTTCTGGAATCTGAAAGGAGCCACAAATGTCCTTCCACCCAGCGTTCCCCGACGTCTCCCGATAAAAATGATACCTCACTTGTGTGGCTAGGCCTAGCGCCCGCGACAGGAAACGCCCCAAAGCGCAACGTGGACACAGCCAAATTTTTGAAGGAAAACAGAGGTGTTTTTTGCAAAGTGCCTACCTGTAGATATTGGCCTCTAGCTCAGCCGCCACCTAGGGAAACCTACCAAACCTGTGCATTTCTGAAAACTAGAGACCTAGGGGAATCCAAGATGGGGTGACTTGTGTGGCTCGGACCAGGTTCTGTTACCCAGAATCCTTTGCAAACCTCAAAATTTGGCTAAAAAAACACATGTTCCTCCATTTCTGTGGCAGAAAGTTCTGGAATCTGAGAGGAGCCTCAAATTTCCTTCCACCCAGCATTCCCCCACGTCTCCCGATAAAAATGATACCTCACTTGTGTGGGTAGGCCTAGCGCCCACGACAGGAAACGCCCCAAAGCGCAACGTGGACACAGCCAAATTTTTGAAGGAAAACAGAGGTGTTTTTTGCAAAGTGCCTACCTGTAGATTTTGGCCTGTAGCTCAGCCGCCACCTAGGGAAACCTACCAAACCTGTGCATTTCTGAAAACTAGAGACCTAGGGGAATCCAAGATGGGGTGACTTGTGTGGCTCGGACCAGGTTCTGTTACCCAGAATCCTTTGCAAACCTCAAAATTTGGCTAAAAAAACACATGTTCCTCACATTTCTGTGGCAGAAAGTTCTGGAATCTGAGAGGAGCCACAAATTTCCTTCCACCCAGCGTTCCCCCACGTCTCCCGATAAAAATGATACCTCACTTGTGTGGGTAGGTCTAGCCCCCGCGACAGGAAACGCCCCAAAGCGCAACGTGGACACAGCCAAATTTTTGAAGGAAAACAGAGGTGTTTTTTGCAAAGTGCCTACCTGTAGATTTTGGCCTGTAGCTCAGCCGCCACCTAGGGAAACCTACCAAACCTGTGCATTTCTGAAAACTAGAGACCTAGGGGAATCCAAGATGGGGTGACATGTGTGGCTCGGACCAGGTTCTGTTACCCAGAATCCTTTGCAAACCTCAAAATTTGGCTAAAAAAACACATGTTCCTCACATTTCTGTGGCTGAAAGTTCCGGAATCTGAGAGGGGCCACAAATGTCCTTCCACCCAGTGTTCCCCGACGTCTCCCGATAAAAATGATTCCCCACTTGTGTGGCTAGGCCTAGCGCCCGCGACAGGAAACGCCCCAAAGCGCAACGTGGACACAGCCAAATTTTTGAAGGAAAACAGAGGTGTTTTTTGCAAAGTGCCTACCTGTAGATTTTGGCCTCTAGCTCAGCCGCCACCTAGGGAAACCTACCAAACCTGTGCGTTTCTGAAAACTAGAGACCTAGGGGAATCCAAGATGGGGTGACTTGTGTGGCTCGGACCAGGTTCTGTTACCCAGAATCCTTTGCAAACCTAAAAATTTGGCTAAAAAAACACGTTCCTCACATTTCTCTGGCAGAAAGTTCTGGAATCTGAGAGGAGCCACAAATTTCCTTCCACCCAGCGTTCCCCCACGTCTCCCGATAAAAATGATACCTCACTTGTGTGGGTAGGCCTAGCGCCCGCGACAGGAAACGCCCCAAAGCGCAACGTGGACACAGCCAAATTTTTGAAGGAAAACAGAGGTGTTTTTTGCAAAGTGCCTACCTGTAGATTTTGGCCTCTAGCTCAGCCGCCACCTAGGGAAACCTACCAAACCTGTGCATTTCTGAAAACTAAAGACCTAGGGGAATCCAAGATGGGGTGACTTGTGTGGCTCGGACCAGGTTCTGTTACACAGAATCCTTTGCAAACCTCAAAATTTGGCTAAAAAAACACATGTTCCTCACATTTCTGTGGCAGAAAGTTCTGGAATCTGAGAGGAGCCACAAATTTCCTTCCACCCAGCGTTCCCCCACGTCTCCCGATAAAAATGATACCTCACTTGTGTGGGTAGGCCTAGCGCCCGCGACAGGAAACGCCCCAAAGCGCAACGTGGACACAGCCAAATTTTTGAAGGAAAACAGAGGTGTTTTTTGCAAAGTGCCTACCTGTAGATTTTGGCCTCTAGCTCAGCCGCCACCTGTTGAAACCTACCAAACCTGTGCATTTCTGAAAACTAGAGACCTAGGGGAATCCAAGATGGGGTGACTTGTGTGGCTCAGACCAGGTTCTGTTACCCAGAATCCTTTGCAAACCTCAAAATTTGGCTAAAAAAACACATGTTCCTCACATTTCTGTGGCAGAAAGTTTTAGAATCTGAGAGGAGCCAAAAATTTCCTTCCACCCAGCGTTCCCCCACATCTCCCGATAAAAATGATACCTCACTTGTGTGGGTAGGCCTAGCGCCCGCGACAGGAAACGCCCCAAAGGGCAACGTGGACACAGCCACATTTTTGAAGGAAAACAGAGGTGTTTTTTGCAAAGTGCTTTCCTGTAGATTTTGGCCTGTAGCTCAGCCGCCACCTAGGGAAACCTACCAAACCTGTGCATTTCTGAAAACTAGAGACCTAGGGGAATCCAAGATGGGGTGACTTGTGTGGCTCGGACCAGGTTCTGTTACCCAGAATCCTTTGCAAACCTCAAAATTTGGCTAAAAAAACACATGTTCCTCCATTTCTGTGGCAGAAAGTTCTGGAATCTGAGAGGAGCCTCAAATTTCCTTCCACCCAGCGTTCCCCCACGTCTCCCGATAAAAATGATACCTCACTTGTGTGGGTAGGCCTAGCGCCCGCGACAGGAAACGCCCCAAAGCGCAACGTGGACACAGCCAAATTTTTGAAGGAAAACAGAGGTGTTTTTTGCAAAGTGCCTACCTGTAGATTTTGGCCTGTAGCTCAGCCGCCACCTAGGGAAACCTACCAAACCTGTGCATTTCTGAAAACTAGAGACCAAGGGGAATCCAAGATGGGTTGACTTGTGTGGCTCGGACCAGGTTCTGTTACCCAGAATCCTTTGCAAACCTCAAAATTTGGCTAAAAAAACACATGTTCCTCACATTTCTGTGGCAGAAAGTTCTGGAATCTGAGAGGAGCCACAAATTTCCTTCCACCCAGCGTTCCCCCACGTCTCCCGATAAAAATGATACCTCACTTGTGTGGGTAGGCCTAGCGCCCGCGACAGGAAACGCCCCAAAGCGCAACGTGGACACAGCCAAATTTTTGAAGGAAAACAGAGGTGTTATTTGCAAAGTGCCTACCTGTAGATTTTGGCCTGTAGCTCAGCCGCCACCTAGGGAAACCTACCAAACCTGTGCATTTCTGAAATCTAGAGACCTAGGGGAATCCAAGATGGGGTGACTTGTGTGGCTCGGACCAGGTTCTGTTACCCAGAATCCTTTGCAAACCTCAAAATTTGGCTAAAAAAACACATGTTCCTCACATTTCTGTGGCAGAAAGTTCTGGAATCTGAAAGGAGCCACAAATGTCCTTCCACCCAGCGTTCCCCGACGTCTCCCGATAAAAATGATACCTCACTTGTGTGGCTAGGCCTAGCGCCTGCGACAGGAAACGCCCCAAAGCGCAACGTGGACACAGCCAAATTTTTGAAGGAAAACAGAGGTGTTTTTTGCAAAGTGCCTACCTGTAGATATTGGCCTCTAGCTCAGCCGCCACCTAGGGAAACCTACCAAACCTGTGCATTTCTGAAAACTAGAGACCTAGGGGAATCCAAGATGGGGTGACTTGTGTGGCTCGGACCAGGTTCTGTTACCCAGAATCCTTTGCAAACCTCAAAATTTGGCTAAAAAAACACATGTTCCTCCATTTCTGTGGCAGAAAGTTCTGGAATCTGAGAGGAGCCTCAAATTTCCTTCCACCCAGCATTCCCCCACGTCTCCCGATAAAAATGATACCTCACTTGTGTGGGTAGGCCTAGCGCCCACGACAGGAAACGCCCCAAAGCGCAACGTGGACACAGCCAAATTTTTGAAGGAAAACAGAGGTGTTTTTTGCAAAGTGCCTACCTGTAGATTTTGGCCTGTAGCTCAGCCGCCACCTAGGGAAACCTACCAAACCTGTGCATTTCTGAAAACTAGAGACCTAGGGGAATCCAAGATGGGGTGACTTGTGTGGCTCGGACCAGGTTCTGTTACCCAGAATCCTTTGCAAACCTCAAAATTTGGCTAAAAAAACACATGTTCCTCACATTTCTGTGGCAGAAAGTTCTGGAATCTGAGAGGAGCCACAAATTTCCTTCCACCCAGCGTTCCCCCACGTCTCCCGATAAAAATGATACCTCACTTGTGTGGGTAGGTCTAGCCCCCGCGACAGGAAACGCCCCAAAGCGCAACGTGGACACAGCCAAATTTTTGAAGGAAAACAGAGGTGTTTTTTGCAAAGTGCCTACCTGTAGATTTTGGCCTGTAGCTCAGCCGCCACCTAGGGAAACCTACCAAACCTGTGCATTTCTGAAAACTAGAGACCTAGGGGAATCCAAGATGGGGTGACATGTGTGGCTCGGACCAGGTTCTGTTACCCAGAATCCTTTGCAAACCTCAAAATTTGGCTAAAAAAACACATGTTCCTCACATTTCTGTGGCTGAAAGTTCCGGAATCTGAGAGGGGCCACAAATGTCCTTCCACCCAGTGTTCCCCGACGTCTCCCGATAAAAATGATTCCCCACTTGTGTGGCTAGGCCTAGCGCCCGCGACAGGAAACGCCCCAAAGCGCAACGTGGACACAGCCAAATTTTTGAAGGAAAACAGAGGTGTTTTTTGCAAAGTGCCTACCTGTAGATTTTGGCCTCTAGCTCAGCCGCCACCTAGGGAAACCTACCAAACCTGTGCGTTTCTGAAAACTAGAGACCTAGGGGAATCCAAGATGGGGTGACTTGTGTGGCTCGGACCAGGTTCTGTTACCCAGAATCCTTTGCAAACCTAAAAATTTGGCTAAAAAAACACGTTCCTCACATTTCTCTGGCAGAAAGTTCTGGAATCTGAGAGGAGCCACAAATTTCCTTCCACCCAGCGTTCCCCCACGTCTCCCGATAAAAATGATACCTCACTTGTGTGGGTAGGCCTAGCGCCCGCGACAGGAAACGCCCCAAAGCGCAACGTGGACACAGCCAAATTTTTGAAGGAAAACAGAGGTGTTTTTTGCAAAGTGCCTACCTGTAGATTTTGGCCTCTAGCTCAGCCGCCACCTAGGGAAACCTACCAAACCTGTGCATTTCTGAAAACTAAAGACCTAGGGGAATCCAAGATGGGGTGACTTGTGTGGCTCGGACCAGGTTCTGTTACACAGAATCCTTTGCAAACCTCAAAATTTGGCTAAAAAAACACATGTTCCTCACATTTCTGTGGCAGAAAGTTCTGGAATCTGAGAGGAGCCACAAATTTCCTTCCACCCAGCGTTCCCCCACGTCTCCCGATAAAAATGATACCTCACTTGTGTGGGTAGGCCTAGCGCCCGCGACAGGAAACGCCCCAAAGCGCAACGTGGACACAGCCAAATTTTTGAAGGAAAACAGAGGTGTTTTTTGCAAAGTGCCTACCTGTAGATTTTGGCCTCTAGCTCAGCCGCCACCTGTTGAAACCTACCAAACCTGTGCATTTCTGAAAACTAGAGACCTAGGGGAATCCAAGATGGGGTGACTTGTGTGGCTCAGACCAGGTTCTGTTACCCAGAATCCTTTGCAAACCTCAAAATTTGGCTAAAAAAACACATGTTCCTCACATTTCTGTGGCAGAAAGTTTTAGAATCTGAGAGGAGCCAAAAATTTCCTTCCACCCAGCGTTCCCCCACATCTCCCGATAAAAATGATACCTCACTTGTGTGGGTAGGCCTAGCGCCCGCGACAGGAAACGCCCCAAAGGGCAACGTGGACACAGCCACATTTTTGAAGGAAAACAGAGGTGTTTTTTGCAAAGTGCTTTCCTGTAGATTTTGGCCTGTAGCTCAGCCGCCACCTAGGGAAACCTACCAAACCTGTGCATTTCTGAAAACTAGAGACCTAGGGGAATCCAAGATGGGGTGACTTGTGTGGCTCGGACCAGGTTCTGTTACCCAGAATCCTTTGCAAACCTCAAAATTTGGCTAAAAAAACACATGTTCCTCACATTTCTGTGGCAGAAAGTTCTGGAATCTGAGAGGAGCCACAAATTTCCTTCCACCCAGCGTTCCCCCACGTCTCCCGATAAAAATGATACCTCACTTGTGTGGGTAGGTCTAGCCCCCGCGACAGGAAACGCCCCAAAGCGCAACGTGGACACAGCCAAATTTTTGAAGGAAAACAGAGGTGTTTTTTGCAAAGTGCCTACCTGTAGATTTTGGCCTCTAGCTCAGCCGCCACCTAGGGAAACCTACCAAACCTGTGCATTTCTGAAAACTAGAGACCTAGGGGAATCCAAGATGGGGTAACTTGTGTGGCTCGGACCAGGTTCTGTTACCCAGAATCCTTTGCAAACCTCAAAATTTGGCTAAAAAAACACATGTTCCTCTCATTTCTGTGGCAGAAAGTTCTGGAATCTGAGAGGAGCCACAAATTTCCTTCCACCCAGCGTTCCCCCACGTCTCCCGATAAAAATGATACCTCACTTGTGTGGGTAGGTCTAGCCCCCGCGACAGGAAACGCCCCAAAGCGCAACGTGGACACAGCCAAATTTTTTAAGGAAAACAGAGGTGTTTTTTGCAAAGTGCCTACCTGTAGATTTTGGCCTGTAGCTCAGCTGCCACCTAGGGAAACCTACCAAACCTGTGCATTTCTGAAAACTAGAGACCTAGGGGAATCCAAGATGGGGTGACTTGTGTGGCTCGGACCAGGTTCTGTTACCCAGAATCCTTTGCAAACCTCAAAATTTGGCTAAAAAAACACATGTTCCTCACATTTCTGTGGCAGAAAGTTCTGGAATCTGAGAGGAGCCATAAATTTCCTACCACCCAGCGTTCCCCCACGTCTCCCGATAAAAATGATAGCTCACTTGTGTGGGTAGGTCTAGCCCCCGCGTCAGGAAACGCCCCAAAGCGCAACGTGGACACAGCCAAATTTTTGAAGGAAAACAGAGGTGTTTTTTGCAAAGTGCCTACCTGTAGATTTTGGCCTGTAGCTCAGCCGCCACCTAGGGAAACCTACCAAACCTGTGCATTTCTGAAAACTAAAGACCTAGGGGAATCCAAGATGGGGTGACTTGTGTGGCTCGGACCAGGTTCTGTTACCCAGAATCCTTTGCAAACCTAAAAATTTGGCTAAAAAAACACATGTTCCTCACATTTCTGTGGCAGAAAGTTCTGGAATCTGAGAGGAGCCACAAATTTCCTTCCACCCAGCGTTCCCCCACGTCTCCCGATAAAAATGATACCTCACTTGTGTGGGTAGGCTTAGCGCCCGCGACAGGAAACGCCCCAAAGCGCAACGTAGACACAGCCAAATTTTTGAAGGAAAACAGAGGTGTTTTTTGCAAAGTGCCTACCTGTAGATTTTGGCCTCTAGCTCAGCCGCCACCTAGGGAAACCTACCAAACCTGTGCATTTCTGAAAACTAGAGACCTAGGGGAATCCAAGATGGGGTGACTTGTGTGGCTCAGACCAGGTTCTGTTACCCAGAATCCTTTGCAAACCTCAAAATTTGGCTAAAAAAACACATGTTCCTCACATTTCTGTGGCAGAAAGTTTTGGAATCTGAGAGGAGCCACAAATTTCCTTCCACCCAGCGTTCCCCCATGTCTCCCGATAAAAATGATACCTCACTTGTGTGGGTAGGCCTAGCGCCCGCGACAGGAAACGCCCCAAAGAGCAACGTGGACACAGCCACATTTTTGAAGGAAAACAGAGGTGTTTTTTGCAAAGTGCTTTCCTGTAGATTTTGGCCTGTAGCTCAGCCGCCACCTAGGGAAACCTACCAAACCTGTGCATTTCTGAAAACTAGAGACCTAGGGGAATCCAAGATGGGGTGACTTGTGTGGCTCGGACCAGGTTCTGTTACCCAGAATCCTTTGCAAACCTCAAAATTTGGCTAAAAAAACACATGTTCCTCACATTTCTGTGGCAGAAAGTTCTGGAATCTGAGAGGAGCCACAAATTTCCTTCCACCCAGCGTTCCCCCACGTCTCCCGATAAAAATGATACCTCACTTGTGTGGGTAGGTCTAGCCCCCGCGACAGGAAACGCCCCAAAGCGCAACGTGGACACAGCCAAATTTTTGAAGGAAAACAGAGGTGTTTTTTGCAAAGTGCCTACCTGTAGATTTTGGCCTGTAGCTCAGCCGCCACCTAGGGAAACCTACCAAACCTGTGCATTTCTGAAAACTAGAGACTTAGGGGAATCCAAGATGGGGTGACTTGTGTGGCTCGGACCAGGTTCTGTTACCCAGAATCCTTTGCAAACCTCAAAATTTGGCTAAATAAACACATGTTCCTCACATTTCTGTGGCAGAAAGTTCTGGAATCTGAGAGGAGCCACAAATTTCCTTCCACCCAGCGTTCCCCCACGTCTCCCGATAAAAATGATACCTCACTTGTGTGGGTAGGTCTAGCGCCCGCGACAGGAAACGCCCCAAAGCGCAACGTGGACACAGCCACATTTTTGAAGGAAAACAGAGGTGTTTTTTGCAAAGTGCTTTCCTGTAGATTTTGGCCTGTAGCTCAGCCGCCACCTAGGGAAACCTACCAACCCTGTGCATTTCTGAAAACTAGAGACCTAGGGGAATCCAAGATGGGGTGACTTGTGTGGCTCGGACCAGGTTCTGTTACCCAGAATCCTTTGCAAACCTCAAAATTTGGCTAAAAAAACACATGTTCCTCACATTTCTGTGGCAGAAAGTTCTGGAATCTGAGAGGAGCCACAAATTTCCTTCCACCCAGCGTTCCCCCACGTCTCCCGATAAAAATGATACCTCACTTGTGTGGGTAGGTGTAGCCCCCGCGACAGGAAACGCCCCAAAGCGCAACGTGGACACAGCCAAATTTTTGAAGGAAAACAGAGGTGTTTTTTGCAAAGTGCCTACCTGTAGATTTTGCCCTGTAGCTCAGCCGCCACCTAGGGAAACCTACCAAACCTGTGCATTTCTGAAAACTAGAGACCTAGGGGAATCCAAGATGGGGTGACTTGTGTGGCTCGGACCAGGTTCTGTTACCCAGAATCCTTTGCAAACCTCAAAATTTGGCTAAAAAAACACATGTTCCTCACATTTCTGTGGCAGAAAGTTCTGGAATCTGAGAGGAGCCATAAATTTCCTTCCACCCAGCGTTCCCCCACGTCTCCCGATAAAAATGATACCTCACTTGTGTGGGTAGGCCTAGCGCTCGCGACAGGAAACGCCCCAAAGCGCAACGTTGACAGAGCCAAATTTTTGAAGGAAAACAGAGGTGTTTTTTGCAAAGTGCCTACCTGTAGATTTTGGCCTGTAACTCAGCCGCCACCTAGGGAAACCTACCAAACCTGTGCATTTCACGAAAACTAGAGACCTAGGGGAATCCAAGATGGGGTAACTTGTGTGGCTCGGACCAGGTTCTGTTACCCAGAATCCTTTGCAAACCTCAAAATTTGGCTAAAAAAACACATGTTCCTCACATTTCTGTGGCAGAAAGTTCTGGAATCTGAGAGGGGCCACAAATGTCCTTCCACCCAGCGTTCCCCGACGTCTCCCGATACAAATGATACCTCACTTGTGTGGCTAGGCCTTGCGCCCGCGACAGGAAACGCCCCAAAGCGCAACGTGGACACAGCCAAATTTTTGAAGGAAAACAGAGGTGTTTTTTGCAAAGTGCCTACCTGTAGATTTTGGCCTCTAGCTCAGCCGCCACCTAGGGAAACCTACCAAACCTGTGCATTTCTGAAAACTAGAGACCTAGGGGAATCCAAGATGGGGTGACTTGTGTGGCTCGGACCAGGTTCTGTTACCCAGAATCCTTTGCAAACCTCAAAATTTGGCTAAACAAAACACATGTTCCTCACATTTCTGTGGCAGAAAGTTCTGGAATCTGAGAGGAGCCTCAAATTTCCTTCCACCCAGCGTTCCCCCACGTCTCCCGACAAAAATGATACCTCACTTGTGTGGGTAGGTCTAGCCCCCGCGACAGGAAACGCCCCAAAGCGCAACGTGGACATAGCCACATTTTTGAAGGAAAACAGAGGTGTTTTTTGCAAAGTGCCAACCTGTAGATTTTGGCCTCTAGCTCAGCCGCCACCTAGGGAAACCTACCAAACCTGTGCATTTCTGAAAACTAGAGACCTAGGGGAATCCAAGACGGGGTGACTTGTGTGGCTCGGAGCAGGTTCTGTTACCCAGAATCCTTTGCAAACCTCAAAATGTGGCTAAAAAAACACATGTTCCTCACATTTCTGTGGCAGAAAGTTCTGGAATCTGAGAGGAGCCACAAATTTCCTTCCACCCAGCGTTCCCCCACGTCTCCCGATAAAAATGATACCTCACTTGTGTGGGTAGGCCTAGCGCCCGCGACAGGAAACGCCCCAAAGCGCAACGTGGACACAGCCAAATTTTTGAAGGAAAACAGAGGTGTTTTTTGCAAAGTGCCTACCTGTAGATTTTGGCCTGTAGCTCAGCCGCCACCTAGGGAAACCTACCAAACCTGTGCATTTCTGAAAACTAGAGACCTAGGGGAATCCAAGATGGGGTGACTTGTGTGGCTCGGACCAGGTTCTGTTACCCAGAATCCTTTGCAAACCTCAAAATTTGGCTAAAAAAACAAATGTTCCTCACATTTCTGTGGCAGAAAGTTCTGGAATCTGAGAGGAGCCTCAAATTTCCTTCCACCCAGCGTTCCCCCACGTCTCCCGACAAAAATGATACCTCACTTGTGTGGGTAGGCCTAGCGCCCGTGACAGGAAACGCCCCAAAGCGCAACGTGGACACAGCCAAATTTTTGAAGGAAAACAGAGGTGTTTTTTGCAAAGTGCCTACCTGTAGATTTTGGCCTCTAGCTCAGCCGCCACCTAGGGAAACCTACCAAACCTGTGCATTTCTGAAAACTAGAGACCTAGGGGAATCCAAGATGGGGTGACTTGTGTGGCTCAGACCAGGTTCTGTTACCCAGAATCCTTTGCAAACCTCAAAATTTGGCTAAAAAAACACATGATCCTCACATTTCTGTGGCAGAATGTTTTGGAATCTGAGAGGAGCCACAAATTTCCTTCCACCCAGCGTTCCCCCACGTCTCCCGATAAAAATGATACCTCACTTGTGTGGGTAGGCCTAGCGCCCGCGACAGGAAACGCCCCAAAGCGCAACGTGGACACAGCCACATTTTTGAAGGAAAACAGAGGTGTTTTTTGTAAAGTGCTTTCCTGTAGATTTTGGCCTGTAGCTCAGCCGCCACCTAGGGAAACCTACCAAACCTGTGCATTTCTGAAAACTAGAGACCTAGGGGAATCCAAGATGGGGTGACTTGTGTGGCTCGGACCAGGTTCTGTTACCCAGAATCCTTTGCAAACCTCAAAATTTGGCTAAAAAAACACATGTTCCTCAAATTTCTGTGGCAGAAAGTTCTGGAATCTGAGAGGAGCCATAAATTTCCTTCCACCCAGCGTTCCCCCACGTCTCCCGATAAAAATGATACCTCACTTGTGTGGGTAGGCCTAGCGCTCGCGACAGGAAACGCCCCAAAGCGCAACGTGGACAGAGCCACATTTTTGAAGGAAAACAGAGGTGTTTTTTGCAAAGTGCCTACCTGTAGATTTTGGCCTGTAACTCAGCCGCCACCTAGGGAAACCTACCAAACCTGTGCATTTCACGAAAACTAGAGACCTAGGGGAATCCAAGATGGGGTGACTTGTGTGGCTCGGACCAGGTTCTGTTACCCAGAATCCTTTGCAAACCTCAAAATTTGGCTAAAAAAACACATGTTCCTCACATTTCTGTGGCAGAAAGTTCTGGAATCTGAGAGGGGCCACAAATGTCCTTCCACCCAGCGTTCCCCGACGTCTCCCGATAAAAATGATACCTCACTTGTGTGGGTAGGCCTAGCGCCCGTGACAGGAAAGGCCCAAAGCGCAACGTGGACACAGCCAAATTTTTGAAGGAAAACAGAGGTGTTTTTTGCAAAGTGCCTACCTGTAGATTTTGGCCTGTAGCTCAGCCGCCACCTAGGGAAACCTACCAAACCTGTGCATTTCTGAAAACTAGAGACCAAGGGGAATCCAAGATGGGTTGACTTGTGTGGCTCGGACCAGGTTCTGTTACCCAGAATCCTTTGCAAACCTCAAAATTTGGCTAAACAAAACACATGTTCCTCACATTTCTGTGGCAGAAAGTTCTGGAATCTGAGAGGAGCTTCAAATTTCCTTCCACCCAGCGTTCCCCCACGTCTCCCGACAAAAATGATACCTCACTTGTGTGGGTAGGTCTAGCCCCCGCGACAGGAAACGCCCCAAAGCGCAACGTGGACATAGCCACATTTTTGAAGGAAAACAGAGGTGTTTTTTGCAAAGTGCCAACCTGTAGATTTTGGCCTCTAGCTCAGCCGCCACCTAGGGAAACCTACCAAACCTGTGCATTTCTGAAAACTAGAGACCTAGGGGAATCCAAGACGGGGTGACTTGTGTGGCTCGGAGCAGGTTCTGTTACCCAGAATCCTTTGCAAACCTCAAAATGTGGCTAAAAAAACACATGTTCCTCACATTTCTGTGGCAGAAAGTTCTGGAATCTAAGAGGAGCCACAAATGTCCTTCCACCCAGCGTTCCCCGACGTCTCCCGATAAAAATGATACCTCACTTGTGTGGGTAGGCCTAGCGCCCGCGACATTAAACGCCCCAAAGCGCAACGTGGACACAGCCAAATTTTTGAAGGAAAACAGAGGTGTTTTTTGCAAAGTGCCTACCTGTAGATTTTGGCCTGTAGCTCAGCCGCCACCTAGGGAAACCTACCAAACCTGTGCATTTCTGAAAACTAGAGACCTAGGGGAATCCAAGATGGGGTGACTTGTGTGGCTCGGACCAGGTTCTGTTACCCAGAATCCTTTGCAAACCTCAAAATTTGGCTAAAAAAACACATGTTCCTCACATTTCTGTGGCAGAAAGTTCTGGAATCTGAGAGGAGCTTCAAATTTCCTTCCACCCAGCGTTCCCCCACGTCTCCCGACAAAAATGATACCTCACTTGTGTGGGTAGGTCTAGCCCCCGCGACAGGAAACGCCCCAAAGCGCAACGTGGACATAGCCACATTTTTGAAGGAAAACAGAGGTGTTTTTTGCAAAGTGCCAACCTGTAGATTTTGGCCTCTAGCTCAGCCGCCACCTAGGGAAACCTACCAAACCTGTGCATTTCTGAAAACTAGAGACCTAGGGGAATCCAAGACGGGGTGACTTGTGTGGCTCGGAGCAGGTTCTGTTACCCAGAATCCTTTGCAAACCTCAAAATGTGGCTAAAAAAACACATGTTCCTCACATTTCTGTGGCAGAAAGTTCTGGAATCTGAGAGGAGCCACAAATTTCCTTCCACCCAGCGTTCCCCCACGTCTCCCGATAAAAATGATACCTCACTTGTGTGGGTAGGCCTAGCGCCCGCGACAGGAAACGCCCCAAAGCGCAACGTGGACACAGCCAAATTTTTGAAGGAAAACAGAGGTGTTTTTTGCAAAGTGCCTACCTGTAGATTTTGGCCTGTAGCTCAGCCGCCACCTAGGGAAACCTACCAAACCTGTGCATTTCTGAAAACTAGAGACCTAGGGGAATCCAAGATGGGGTGACTTGTGTGGCTCGGACCAGGTTCTGTTACCCAGAATCCTTTGCAAACCTCAAAATTTGGCTAAAAAAACACATGTTCCTCACATTTCTGTGGCAGAAAGTTCTGGAATCTGAGAGGAGCCTCAAATTTCCTTCCACCCAGCGTTCCCCCACGTCTCCCGATAAAAATGATACCTCACTTGTGTGGGTAGGCCTAGCGCCCGTGACAGGAAACGCCCCAAAGCGCAACGTGGACACAGCCAAATTTTTGAAGGAAAACAGAGGTGTTTTTTGCAAAGTGCCTACCTGTAGATTTTGGCCTCTAGCTCAGCCGCCACCTAGGGAAACCTACCAAACCTGTGCATTTCTGAAAACTAAAGACCTAGGGGAATCCAAGATGGGGTGACTTGTGTGGCTCGGACCAGGTTCTGTTACCCAGAATCCTTTGCAAACCTCAAAATTTGGCTAAAAAAACACATGTTCCACACATTTCTGTGGCAGAAAGTTCTGGAATCTGAGAGGAGCCACAAATTTCCTTCCACCCAGCGTTCCCCCACGTCTCCCGATAAAAATGATACCTCACTTGTGTGGGTAGGCCTAGCGCCCGCGACAGGAAACGCCCCAAAGCGCAACGTGGACACAGCCAAATTTTTGAAGGAAAACAGAGGTGTTTTTTGCAAAGTGCCTACCTGTAGATTTTGGCCTCTAGCTCAGCCGCCACCTGTTGAAACCTACCAAACCTGTGCATTTCTGAAAACTAGAGACCTAGGGGAATCCAAGATGGGGTGACTTGTGTGGCTCAGACCAGGTTCTGTTACCCAGAATCCTTTGCAAACCTCAAAATTTGGCTAAAAAAACACATGTTCCTCACATTTCTGTGGCAGAAAGTTTTGGAATCTGAGAGGAGCCACAAATTTCCTTCCACCCAGCGTTCCCCCACATCTCCCGATAAAAATGATACCTCACTTGTGTGGGTAGGCCTAGCGCCCGCGACAGGAAATGCCCCAAAGAGCAACGTGGACACAGCCACATTTTTGAAGGAAAACAGAGGTGTTTTTTGCAAAGTGCTTTCCTGTAGATTTTGGCCTGTAGCTCAGCCGCCACCTAGGGAAACCTACCAAACCTGTGCATTTCTGAAAACTAGAGACCTAGGGGAATCCAAGATGGGGTGACTTGTGTGGCTCGGACCAGGTTCTGTTACCCAGAATCCTTTGCAAACCTCAAAATTTGGCTAAAAAAACACATGTTCCTCACATTTCTGTGGCAGAAAGTTCTGGAATCTGAGAGGAGCCACAAATTTCCTTCCACCCAGCGTTCCCCCACGTCTCCCGATAAAAATGATACCTCACTTGTGTGGGTAGGTCTAGCCCCCGCGACAGGAAACGCCCCAAAGCGCAACGTGGACACAGCCAAATTTTTGAAGGAAAACAGAGGTGTTTTTTGCAAAGTGCCTACCTGTAGATTTTGGCCTCTAGCTCAGCCGCCACCTAGGGAAACCTACCAAACCTGTGCATTTCTGAAAACTAGAGACCTAGGGGAATCCAAGATGGGGTAACTTGTGTGGCTCGGACCAGGTTCTGTTACCCAGAATCCTTTGCAAACCTCAAAATTTGGCTAAAAAAACACATGATCCTCACATTTCTGTGGCAGAAAGTTTTGGAATCTGAGAGGAGCTTCAAATTTCCTTCCACCCAGCGTTCCCCCACGTCTCCCGACAAAAATGATACCTCACTTGTGTGGGTAGGTCTAGCCCCCGCGACAGGAAACGCCCCAAAGCGCAACGTGGACATAGCCACATTTTTGAAGGAAAACAGAGGTGTTTTTTGCAAAGTGCCAACCTGTAGATTTTGGCCTCTAGCTCAGCCGCCACCTAGGGAAACCTACCAAACCTGTGCATTTCTGAAAACTAGAGACCTAGGGGAATCCAAGACGGGGTGACTTGTGTGGCTCGGAGCAGGTTCTGTTACCCAGAATCCTTTGCAAACCTCAAAATGTGGCTAAAAAAACACATGTTCCTCACATTTCTGTGGCAGAAAGTTCTGGAATCTGAGAGGAGCCACAAATTTCCTTCCACCCAGCGTTCCCCCACGTCTCCCGATAAAAATGATACCTCACTTGTGTGGGTAGGCCTAGCGCCCGCGACAGGAAACGCCCCAAAGCGCAACGTGGACACAGCCAAATTTTTGAAGGAAAACAGAGGTGTTTTTTGCAAAGTGCCTACCTGTAGATTTTGGCCTGTAGCTCAGCCGCCACCTAGGGAAACCTACCAAACCTGTGCATTTCTGAAAACTAGAGACCTAGGGGAATCCAAGATGGGGTGACTTGTGTGGCTCGGACCAGGTTCTGTTACCCAGAATCCTTTGCAAACCTCAAAATTTGGCTAAAAAAACACATGTTCCTCACATTTCTGTGGCAGAAAGTTCTGGAATCTGAGAGGAGCCTCAAATTTCCTTCCACCCAGCGTTCCCCCACGTCTCCCGATAAAAATGATACCTCACTTGTGTGGGTAGGCCTAGCGCCCGTGACAGGAAACGCCCCAAAGCGCAACGTGGACACAGCCAAATTTTTGAAGGAAAACAGAGGTGTTTTTTGCAAAGTGCCTACCTGTAGATTTTGGCCTCTAGCTCAGCCGCCACCTAGGGAAACCTACCAAACCTGTGCATTTCTGAAAACTAAAGACCTAGGGGAATCCAAGATGGGGTGACTTGTGTGGCTCGGACCAGGTTCTGTTACCCAGAATCCTTTGCAAACCTCAAAATTTGGCTAAAAAAACACATGTTCCACACATTTCTGTGGCAGAAAGTTCTGGAATCTGAGAGGAGCCACAAATTTCCTTCCACCCAGCGTTCCCCCACGTCTCCCGATAAAAATGATACCTCACTTGTGTGGGTAGGCCTAGCGCCCGCGACAGGAAACGCCCCAAAGCGCAACGTGGACACAGCCAAATTTTTGAAGGAAAACAGAGGTGTTTTTTGCAAAGTGCCTACCTGTAGATTTTGGCCTCTAGCTCAGCCGCCACCTGTTGAAACCTACCAAACCTGTGCATTTCTGAAAACTAGAGACCTAGGGGAATCCAAGATGGGGTGACTTGTGTGGCTCAGACCAGGTTCTGTTACCCAGAATCCTTTGCAAACCTCAAAATTTGGCTAAAAAAACACATGTTCCTCACATTTCTGTGGCAGAAAGTTTTGGAATCTGAGAGGAGCCACAAATTTCCTTCCACCCAGCGTTCCCCCACATCTCCCGATAAAAATGATACCTCACTTGTGTGGGTAGGCCTAGCGCCCGCGACAGGAAATGCCCCAAAGAGCAACGTGGACACAGCCACATTTTTGAAGGAAAACAGAGGTGTTTTTTGCAAAGTGCTTTCCTGTAGATTTTGGCCTGTAGCTCAGCCGCCACCTAGGGAAACCTACCAAACCTGTGCATTTCTGAAAACTAGAGACCTAGGGGAATCCAAGATGGGGTGACTTGTGTGGCTCGGACCAGGTTCTGTTACCCAGAATCCTTTGCAAACCTCAAAATTTGGCTAAAAAAACACATGTTCCTCACATTTCTGTGGCAGAAAGTTCTGGAATCTGAGAGGAGCCACAAATTTCCTTCCACCCAGCGTTCCCCCACGTCTCCCGATAAAAATGATACCTCACTTGTGTGGGTAGGTCTAGCCCCCGCGACAGGAAACGCCCCAAAGCGCAACGTGGACACAGCCAAATTTTTGAAGGAAAACAGAGGTGTTTTTTGCAAAGTGCCTACCTGTAGATTTTGGCCTCTAGCTCAGCCGCCACCTAGGGAAACCTACCAAACCTGTGCATTTCTGAAAACTAGAGACCTAGGGGAATCCAAGATGGGGTAACTTGTGTGGCTCGGACCAGGTTCTGTTACCCAGAATCCTTTGCAAACCTCAAAATTTGGCTAAAAAAACACATGTTCCTCACATTTCTGTGGCAGAAAGTTCTGGAATCTGAGAGGAGCCACAAATTTCCTTCCACCCAGCGTTCCCCCACGTCTCCCGATAAAAATGATACCTCACTTGTGTGGGTAGGTCTAGCCCCCGCGACAGGAAACGCCCCAAAGCGCAACGTGGACCCAGCCAAATTTTTTAAGGAAAACAGAGGTGTTTTTTGCAAAGTGCCTACCTGTAGATTTTGGCCTGTAGCTCAGCCGCCACCTAGGGAAACCTACCAAACCTGTGCATTTCTGAAAACTAGAGACCTAGGGGAATCCAAGATGGGGTGACTTGTGTGGCTCGGACCAGGTTCTGTTACCCAGAATCCTTTGCAAACCTCAAAATTTGGCTAAAAAAACACATGTTCCTCACATTTCTGTGGCAGAAAGTTCTGGAATCTGAGAGGAGCCATAAATTTCCTACCACCCAGCGTTCCCCCACGTCTCCCGATAAAAATGATACCTCACTTGTGTGGGTAGGTCTAGCCCCCGCGACAGGAAACGCCCCAAAGCGCAACGTGGACACAGCCAAATTTTTGAAGGAAAACAGAGGTGTTTTTTGCAAAGTGCCTACCTGTAGATTTTGGCCTGTAGCTCAGCCGCCACCTAGGGAAACCTACCAAACGTGTGCATTTCTGAAAACTAAAGACCTAGGGGAATCCAAGATGGGGTGACTTGTGTGGCTCGGACCAGGTTCTGTTACCCAGAATCCTTTGTAAACCTCAAAATTTGGCTAAAAAAACACATGTTCCTCACATTTCTGTGGCAGAAAGTTCTGGAATCTGAGAGGAGCCACAAATTTCCTTCCACCCAGCGTTCCCCCACGTCTCCCGATAAAAATGATACCTCACTTGTGTGGGTAGGCTTAGCGCCCGCGACAGGAAACGCCCCAAAGCGCAACGTGGACACAGCCAAATTTTTGAAGGAAAACAGAGGTGTTTTTTGCAAAGTGCCTACCTGTAGATTTTGGCCTCTAGCTCAGCCGCCACCTAGGGAAACCTACCAAACCTGTGCATTTCTGAAAACTAGAGACCTAGGGGAATCCAAGATGGGGTGACTTGTGTGGCTCAGACCAGGTTCTGTTACCCAGAATCCTTTGCAAACCTCAAAATTTGGCTAAAAAAACACATGTTCCTCAAATTTCTGTGGCAGAAAGTTTTGGAATCTGAGAGGAGCCACAAATTTCCTTCCACCCAGCGTTCCCCCATGTCTCCCGATAAAAATGATACCTCACTTGTGTGGGTAGGCCTAGCGCCCGCGACAGGAAACGCCCCAAAGAGCAATGTGGACACAGCCACATTTTTGAAGGAAAACAGAGGTGTTTTTTGCAAAGTGCTTTCCTGTAGATTTTGGCCTGTAGCTCAGCCGCCACCTAGGGAAACCTACCAAACCTGTGCATTTCTGAAAACTAGAGACCTAGGGGAATCCAAGATGGGGTGACTTGTGTGGCTCGGACCAGGTTCTGTTACCCAGAATCCTTTGCAAACCTCAAAATTTGGCTAAAAAAACACATGTTCCTCACATTTCTGTGGCAGAAAGTTCTGGAATCTGAGAGGAGCAACAAATTTCCTTCCACCCTGCGTTCCCCCACGTCTCCCGATAAAAATGATACCTCACTTGTGTGGGTAGGTCTAGCCCCCGCGACAGGAAACGCCCCAAAGCGCAACGTGGACACAGCCAAATTTTTGAAGGAAAACAGAGGTGTTTTTTGCAAAGTGCCTACCTGTAGATTTTGGCCTGCAGCTCAGCCGCCACCTAGGGAAACCTACCAAACCTGTGCATTTCTGAAAACTAGAGACTTAGGGGAATCCAAGATGGGGTGACTTGTGTGGCTCGGACCAGGTTCTGTTACCCAGAATCCTTTGCAAACCTCAAAATTTGGCTAAAAAAACACATGTTCCTCACATTTCTGTGGCAGAAAGTTCTGGAATCTGAGAGGAGCCACAAATTTCCTTCCACCCAGCGTTCCCCCACGTCTCCCGATAAAAATGATACCTCACTTGTGTGGGTAGGCCTAGCGCCCGCGACAGGAAACGCCCCAAAGCGCAACGTGGACACAGCCACATTTTTGAAGGAAAACAGAGGTGTTTTTTGCAAAGTGCTTTCCTGTAGATTTTGGCCTGTAGCTCAGCCGCCACCTAGGGAAACGTACCAACCCTGTGCATTTCTGAAAACTAGAGACCTAGGGGAATCCAAGATGGGGTGACTTGTGTGGCTCGGACCAGGTTCTGTTACCCAGAATCCTTTGCAAACCTCAAAATGTGGCTAAAAAAACACATGTTCCTCACATTTCTGTGGCAGAAAGTTCTGGAATCTGAGAGGAGCCACAAATTTCCTTCCACCCAGCGTTCCCCCACGTCTCCCGATAAAAATGATACCTCACTTGTGTGGGTAGGTCTAGCCCCCGCGACAGGAAACGCCCCAAAGCGCAACGTGGACACAGCCAAATTTTTGAAGGAAAACAGAGGTGTTTTTTGCAAAGTGCCTACCTATAGATTTTGGCCTGTAGCTCAGCCGCCACCTAGGGAAACCTACCAAACCTGTGCATTTCTGAAAACTAGAGACCTAGGGGAATCCAAGATGGGGTGACTTGTGTGGCTCGGACCAGGTTCTGTTACCCAGAATCCTTTGCAAACCTCAAAATTTGGCTAAAAAAACACATGTTCCTCACATTTCTGTGGCAGAAAGTTCTGGAATCTGAGAGGAGCCATAAATTTCCTTCCACCCAGCGTTCCCCCACGTCTCCCGATAAAAATGATACCTCACTTGTGTGGGTAGGCCTAGCGCTCGCGACAGGAAACGCCCCAAAGCGCAACGTTGACAGAGCCAAATTTTTGAAGGAAAACAGAGGTGTTTTTTGCAAAGTGCCTACCTGTAGATTTTGGCCTGTAACTCAGCCGCCACCTAGGGAAACCTACCAAACCTGTGCATTTCACGAAAACTAGAGACCTAGGGGAATCCAAGATGGGGTGACTTGTGTGGCTCGGACCAGGTTCTGTTACCCAGAATCCTTTGCAAACCTCAAAATTTGGCTAAAAAAACACATGTTCCTCACATTTCTGTGGCAGAAAGTTCTGGAATCTGAGAGGGGCCACAAATGTCCTTCCACCCAGCGTTCCCCGACGTCTCCCGATACAAATGATACCTCACTTGTGTGGCTAGGCCTAGCGCCCGCGACAGGAAACGCCCCAAAGCGCAACGTGGACACAGCCAAATTTTTGAAGGAAAACAGAGGTGTTTTTTGCAAAGTGCCTACCTGTAGATTTTGGCCTCTAGCTCAGCCGCCACCTAGGGAAACCTACCAAACCTGTGCATTTCTGAAAACTAGAGACCTAGGGGAATCCAAGATGGGGTGACTTGTGTGGCTCGGACCAGGTTCTGTTACCCAGAATCCTTTGCAAACCTCAAAATTTGGCTAAACAAAACACATGTTCCTCACATTTCTGTGGCAGAAAGTTCTGGAATCTGAGAGGAGCCTCAAATTTCCTTCCACCCAGCGTTCCCCCACGTCTCCCGACAAAAATGATACCTCACTTGTGTGGGTAGGTCTAGCCCCCGCGACAGGAAACGCCCCAAAGCGCAACGTGGACATAGCCACATTTTTGAAGGAAAACAGAGGTGTTTTTTGCAAAGTGCCAACCTGTAGATTTTGGCCTCTAGCTCAGCCACCACCTAGGGAAACCTACCAAACCTGTGCATTTCTGAAAACTAGAGACCTAGGGGAATCCAAGACGGGGTGACTTGTGTGGCTCGGAGCAGGTTCTGTTACCCAGAATCCTTTGCAAACCTCAAAATGTGGCTAAAAAAACACATGTTCCTCACATTTCTGTGGCAGAAAGTTCTGGAATCTGAGAGGAGCCACAAATTTCCTTCCACCCAGCGTTCCCCCACGTCTCCCGATAAAAATGATACCGCACTTGTGTGGGTAGGCCTAGCGCCCGCGACAGGAAACGCCCCAAAGCGCAACGTGGACACAGCCAAATTTTTGAAGGAAAACAGAGGTGTTTTTTGCAAAGTGCCTACCTGTAGATTTTGGCCTGTAGCTCAGCCGCCACCTAGGGAAACCTACCAAACCTGTGCATTTCTGAAAACTAGAGACCTAGGGGAATCCAAGATGGGGTGACTTGTGTGGCTCAGACCAGGTTCTGTTACCCAGAATCCTTTGCAAACCTCAAAATTTGGCTAAAAAAACACATGATCCTCACATTTCTGTGGCAGAAAGTTTTGGAATCTGAGAGGAGCCACAAATTTCCTTCCACCCAGCGTTCCCCCACGTCTCCCGATAAAAATGATACCTCACTTGTGTGGGTAGGCCTAGCGCCCGCGACAGGAAACGCCCCAAAGCGCAACGTGGACACAGCCACATTTTTGAAGGAAAACAGAGGTGTTTTTTGTAAAGTGCTTTCCTGTAGATTTTGGCCTGTAGCTCAGCCGCCACCTAGGGAAACCTACCAAACCTGTGCATTTCTGAAAACTAGAGACCTAGGGGAATCCAAGATGGGGTGACTTGTGTGGCTCGGACCAGGTTCTGTTACCCAGAATCCTTTGCAAACCTCAAAATTTGGCTAAAAAAACACATGTTCCTCACATTTCTGTGGCAGAAAGTTCTGGAATCTGAGAGGAGCCATAAATTTCCTTCCACCCAGCGTTCCCCCACGTCTCCCGATAAAAATGATACCTCACTTGTGTGGGTAGGCCTAGCGCTCGCGACAGGAAACGCCCCAAAGCGCAACGTGGACAGAGCCAAATTTTTGAAGGAAAACAGAGGTGTTTTTTGCAAAGTGCCTACCTGTAGATTTTGGCCTGTAACTCAGCCGCCACCTAGGGAAACCTACCAAACCTGTGCATTTCACGAAAACTAGAGACCTAGGGGAATCCAAGATGGGGTGACTTGTGTGGCTCGGACCAGGTTCTGTTACCCAGAATCCTTTGCAAACCTCAAAATTTGGCTAAAAAAACACATGTTCCTCACATTTCTGTGGCAGAAAGTTCTGGAATCTGAGAGGGGCCACAAATGTCCTTCCACCCAGCGTTCCCCGACGTCTCCCGATAAAAATGATACCTCACTTGTGTGGGTAGGCCTAGCGCCCGCGACAGGAAAGGCCCAAAGCGCAACGTGGACACAGCCAAATTTTTGAAGGAACACAGAGGTGTTTTTTGCAAAGTGCCTACCTGTAGATTTTGGCCTGTAGCTCAGCCGCCACCTAGGGAAACCTACCAAACCTGTGCATTTCTGAAAACTAAAGACCAAGGGGAATCCAAGATGGGTTGACTTGTGTGGCTCGGACCAGGTTCTGTTACCCAGAATCCTTTGCAAACCTCAAAATTTGGCTAAAAAAACACATGTTCCTCACATTTCTGTGGCAGAAAGTTCTGGAATCTGAGAGGAGCCATAAATTTCCTTCCACCCAGCGTTCCCCCACGTCTCCCGATAAAAATGATACCTCACTTGTGTGGGTAGGCCTAGCGCTCGCGACAGGAAACGCCCCAAAGCGCAACGTTGACAGAGCCAAATTTTTGAAGGAAAACAGAGGTGTTTTTTGCAAAGTGCCTACCTGTAGATTTTGGCCTGTAACTCAGCCGCCACCTAGGGAAACCTACCAAACCTGTGCATTTCACGAAAACTAGAGACCTAGGGGAATCCAAGATGGGGTGACTTGTGTGGCTCGGACCAGGTTCTATTACCCAGAATCCTTTGCAAACCTCAAAATTTGGCTAAAAAAACACATGTTCCTCACATTTCTGTGGCAGAAAGTTCTGGAATCTGAGAGGGGCCACAAATGTCCTTCCACCCAGCGTTCCCCGACGTCTCCCGATACAAATGATACCTCACTTGTGTGGCTAGGCCTAGCGCCCGCGACAGGAAACGCCCCAAAGCGCAACGTGGACACAGCCAAATTTTTGAAGGAAAACAGAGGTGTTTTTTGCAAAGTGCCTACCTGTAGATTTTGGCCTCTAGCTCAGCCGCCACCTAGGGAAACCTACCAAACCTGTGCATTTCTGAAAACTAGAGACCTAGGGGAATCCAAGATGGGGTGACTTGTGTGGCTCGGACCAGGTTCTGTTACCCAGAATCCTTTGCAAACCTCAAAATTTGGCTAAACAAAACACATGTTCCTCACATTTCTGTGGCAGAAAGTTCTGGAATCTGAGAGGAGCCTCAAATTTCCTTCCACCCAGCGTTCCCCCACGTCTCCCGACAAAAATGATACCTCACTTGTGTGGGTAGGTCTAGCCCCCGCGACAGGAAACGCCCCAAAGCGCAACGTGGACATAGCCACATTTTTGAAGGAAAACAGAGGTGTTTTTTGCAAAGTGCCAACCTGTAGATTTTGGCCTCTAGCTCAGCCGCCACCTAGGGAAACCTACCAAACCTGTGCATTTCTGAAAACTAGAGACCTAGGGGAATCCAAGACGGGGTGACTTGTGTGGCTCGGAGCAGGTTCTGTTACCCAGAATCCTTTGCAAACCTCAAAATGTGGCTAAAAAAACACATGTTCCTCACATTTCTGTGGCAGAAAGTTCTGGAATCTGAGAGGAGCCACAAATTTCCTTCCACCCAGCGTTCCCCCACGTCTCCCGATAAAAATGATACCTCACTTGTGTGGGTAGGCCTAGCGCCCGCGACAGGAAACGCCCCAAAGCGCAACGTGGACACAGCCACATTTTTGAAGGAAAACAGAGGTGTTTTTTGCAAAGTGCCTACCTGTAGATTTTGGCCTGTAGCTCAGCCGCCACCTAGGGAAACCTACCAAACCTGTGCATTTCTGAAAACTAGAGACCAAGGGGAATCCAAGATGGGGTGACTTGTGTGGCTCGGACCAGGTTCTGTTACCCAGAATTCTTTGCAAACCTCAAAATTTGGCTAAAAAAACACATGTTCCTCACATTTCTGTGGCAGAAAGTTCTGGAATCTGAGAGGAGCCTCAAATTTCCTTCCACCCAGCGTTCCCCCACGTCTCCCGACAAAAATGATACCTCACTTGTGTGGGTAGGCCTAGCGCCCGTGACAGGAAACGCCCCAAAGCGCAACGTGGACACAGCCAAATTTTTGAAGGAAAACAGAGGTGTTTTTTGCAAAGTGCCTACCTGTAGATTTTGGCCTCTAGCTCAGCCGCCACCTAGGGAAACCTACCAAACCTGTGCATTTCTGAAAACTAGAGACCTAGGGGAATCCAAGATGGGGTGACTTGTGTGGCTCAGACCAGGTTCTGTTACCCAGAATCCTTTGCAAACCTCAAAATTTGGCTAAAAAAACACATGATCCTCACATTTCTGTGGCAGAAAGTTTTGGAATCTGAGAGGAGCCACAAATTTCCTTCCACCCAGCGTTCCCCCACGTCTCCCGATAAAAATTATACCTCACTTGTGTGGGTAGGCCTAGCGCCCGCGACAGGAAACGCCCCAAAGCGCAACGTGGACACAGCCACATTTTTGAAGGAAAACAGAGGTGTTTTTTGTAAAGTGCTTTCCTGTAGATTTTGGCCTGTAGCTCAGCCGCCACCTAGGGAAACCTACCAAACCTGTGCATTTCTGAAAACTAGAGACCTAGGGGAATCCAAGATGGGGTGACTTGTGTGGCTCGGACCAGGTTCTGTTACCCAGAATCCTTTGCAAACCTCAAAATTTGGCTAAAAAAACACATGTTCCTCACATTTCTGTGGCAGAAAGTTCTGGAATCTGAGAGGAGCCATAAATTTCCTTCCACCCAGCGTTCCCCCACGTCTCCCGATAAAAATGATACCTCACTTGTGTGGGTAGGCCTAGCGCTCGCGACAGGAAACGCCCCAAAGCGCAACGTGGACAGAGCCAAATTTTTGAAGGAAAACAGAGGTGTTTTTTGCAAAGTGCCTACCTGTAGATTTTGGCCTGTAACTCAGCCGCCACCTAGGGAAACCTACCAAACCTGTGCATTTCACGAAAACTAGAGACCTAGGGGAATCCAAGATGGGGTGACTTGTGTGGCTCGGACCAGGTTCTGTTACCCAGAATCCTTTGCAAACCTCAAAATTTGGCTAAAAAAACACATGTTCCTCACATTTCTGTGGCAGAAAGTTCTGGAATCTGAGAGGGGCCACAAATGTCCTTCCACCCAGCGTTCCCCGACGTCTCCCGATAAAAATGATACCTCACTTGTGTGGGTAGGCCTAGCGCCCGCGACAGGAAAGGCCCAAAGCGCAACGTAGACACAGCCAAATTTTTGAAGGAACACAGAGGTGTTTTTTGCAAAGTGCCTACCTGTAGATTTTGGCCTGTAGCTCAGCCGCCACCTAGGGAAACCTACCAAACCTGTGCATTTCTGAAAACTAGAGACCAAGGGGAATCCAAGATGGGTTGACTTGTGTGGCTCGGACCAGATTCTGTTACCCAGAATCCTTTGCAAACCTCAAAATTTGGCTAAAAAAACACATGTTCCTCACATTTCTGTGGCAGAAAGTTCTGGAATCTGAGAGGAGACACAAATTTCCTTCCACCCAGCGTTCCCCCACGTCTCCCGATAAAAATGATACCTCACTTGTGTGGGTAGGCCTAGCGCCCGCGACATGAAACGCCCCAAAGCGCAACGTGGACACAGCCAAATTTTTGAAGGAAAACAGAGGTGTTATTTGCAAAGTGCCTACCTGTAGATTTTGGCCTGTAGCTCAGCCGCCACCTAGGGAAACCTACCAAACCTGTGCATTTCTGAAATCTAGAGACCTATGGGAATCCAAGATGGGGTGACTTGTGTGGCTCGGACCAGGTTCTGTTACCCTTAATCCTTTGCAAACCTCAAAATTTGGCTAAAAAAACACATGTTCCTCACATTTCTGTGGCAGAAAGTTCTGGAATCTGAGAGGAGCCACAAATGTCCTTCCACCCAGCGTTCCCCGACGTCTCCCGATAAAAATGATACCTCACTTGTGTGGGTAGGCCTAGCGCCCGCAACATTAAACGCCCCAAAGCGCAACGTGGACACAGCCAAATTTTTGAAGGAAAACAGAGGTGTTTTTTGCAAAGTGCCAACCTGTAGATTTTGGCCTCTAGCTCAGCCGCCACCTAGGGAAACCTACCAAACCTGTGCATTTCTGAAAACTAGAGACCTAGGGGAATCCAAGACGGGGTGACTTGTGTGGCTCGGAGCAGGTTCTGTTACCCAGAATCCTTTGCAAACCTCAAAATGTGGCTAAAAAAACACATGTTCCTCACATTTCTGTGGCAGAAAGTTCTGGAATCTGAGAGGAGCCACAAATTTCCTTCCACCCAGCGTTCCCCCACGTCTCCCGATAAAAATGATACCTCACTTGTGTGGGTAGGCCTAGCGCCCGCGACAGGAAACGCCCCAAAGCGCAACGTGGACACAGCCAAATTTTTGAAGGAAAACAGAGGTGTTTTTTGCAAAGTGCCTACCTGTAGATTTTGGCCTGTAGCTCAGCCGCCACCTAGGGAAACCTACCAAACCTGTGCATTTCTGAAAACTAGAGACCTAGGGGAATCCAAGATGGGGTGACTTGTGTGGCTCGGACCAGGTTCTGTTACCCAGAATCCTTTGCAAACCTCAAAATTTGGCTAAAAAAACACATGTTCCTCACATTTCTGTGGCAGAAAGTTCTGGAATCTGAGAGGAGCCTCAAATTTCCTTCCACCCAGCGTTCCCCCACGTCTCCCGATAAAAATGATACCTCACTTGTGTGGGTAGGCCTAGCGCCCGTGACAGGAAACGCCCCAAAGCGCAACGTGGACACAGCCAAATTTTTGAAGGAAAACAGAGGTGTTTTTTGCAAAGTGCCTACCTGTAGATTTTGGCCTCTAGCTCAGCCGCCACCTAGGGAAACCTACCAAACCTGTGCATTTCTGAAAACTAGAGACCTAGGGGAATCCAAGATGGGGTGACTTGTGTGGCTCAGACCAGGTTCTGTTACCCAGAATCCTTTGCAAACCTCAAAATTTGGCTAAAAAAACACATGATCCTCACATTTCTGTGGCAGAAAGTTTTGGAATCTGAGAGGAGCTTCAAATTTCCTTCCACCCAGCGTTCCCCCACGTCTCCCGACAAAAATGATACCTCACTTGTGTGGGTAGGTCTAGCCCCCGCGACAGGAAACGCCCCAAAGCGCAACGTGGACATAGCCACATTTTTGAAGGAAAACAGAGGTGTTTTTTGCAAAGTGCCAACCTGTAGATTTTGGCCTCTAGCTCAGCCGCCACCTAGGGAAACCTACCAAACCTGTGCATTTCTGAAAACTAGAGACCTAGGGGAATCCAAGACGGGGTGACTTGTGTGGCTCGGAGCAGGTTCTGTTACCCAGAATCCTTTGCAAACCTCAAAATGTGGCTACAAAAACACATGTTCCTCACATTTCTGTGGCAGAAAGTTCTGGAATCTGAGAGGAGCCACAAATTTCCTTCCACCCAGCGTTCCCCCACGTCTCCCGATAAAAATGATACCTCACTTGTGTGGGTAGGCCTAGCGCCCGCGACAGGAAACGCCCCAAAGCGCAACGTGGACACAGCCAAATTTTTGAAGGAAAACAGAGGTGTTTTTTGCAAAGTGCCTACCTGTAGATTTTGGCCTGTAGCTCAGCCGCCACCTAGGGAAACCTACCAAACCTGTGCATTTCTGAAAACTAGAGACCTAGGGGAATCCAAGATGGGGTGACTTGTGTGGCTCGGACCAGGTTCTGTTACCCAGAATCCTTTGCAAACCTCAAAATTTGGCTAAAAAAACACATGTTCCTCACATTTCTGTGGCAGAAAGTTCTGGAATCTGAGAGGAGCCTCAAATTTCCTTCCACCCAGCGTTCCCCCACGTCTCCCGATAAAAATGATACCTCACTTGTGTGGGTAGGCCTAGCGCCCGTGACAGGAAACGCATCAAAGCGCAACGTGGACACAGCCAAATTTTTGAAGGAAAACAGAGGTGTTTTTTGCAAAGTGCCTACCTGTAGATTTTGGCCTCTAGCTCAGCCGCCACCTAGGGAAACCTACCAAACCTGTGCATTTCTGAAAACTAGAGACCTAGGGGAATCCAAGATGGGGTGACTTGTGTGGCTCAGACCAGGTTCTGTTATCCAGAATCCTTTGCAAACCTCAAAATTTGGCTAAAAAAACACATGATCCTCACATTTCTGTGGCAGAAAGTTTTTGGATCTGAGAGGAGCTACAAATTTCCTTCCACCCAGCGTTCCCCCACGTCTCCCGATAAAAATGATACCTCACTTGTGTGGGTAGGCCTAGCGCCCGCGACAGGAAACGCCCCAAAGCGCAACGTGGACACAGCCACATTTTTGAAGGAAAACAGAGGTGTTTTTTGCAAAGTGCTTTCCTGTAGATTTTGGCCTGTAGCTCAGCCGCCACCTAGGGAAACCTGCCAAACCTGTGCATTTCTGAAAACTAGAGACCTAGGGGAATCCAAGATGGGGTGACTTGTGTGGCTCGGACCAGGTTCTGTTACCCAGAATCCTTTGCAAACCTCAAAATTTGGCTAAAAAAACACATGTTCCTCACATTTCTGTGGCAGAAAGTTCTGGAATCTGAGAGGAGCCATAAATTTCCTTCCACCCAGCGTTCCCCCACGTCTCCCGATAAAAATGATACCTCACTTGTGTGGGTAGGCCTAGCGCTCGCGACAGGAAACGCCCCAAAGCGCAACGTGGACAGAGCCAAATTTTTGAAGGAAAACAGAGGTGTTTTTTGCAAAGTGCCTACCTGTAGATTTTGGCCTGTAACTCAGCCGCCACCTAGGGAAACCTACCAAACCTGTGCATTTCACGAAAACTAGAGACCTAGGGGAATCCAAGATGGGGTGACTTGTGTGGCTCGGATCAGGTTCTGTTACCCAGAATCCTTTGCAAACCTCAAAATTTGGCTAAAAAAACACATGTTCCTCACATTTCTGTGGCAGAAAGTTCTGGAATCTGAGAGGGGCCACAAATGTCCTTCCACCCAGCGTTCCCCGACGTCTCCCGATAAAAATGATACCTCACTTGTGTGGGTAGGCCTAGCGCCCGCGACAGGAAAGGCCCAAAGCGCAACGTGGACACAGCCACATTTTTGAAGGAAAACAGAGTTGTTTTTTGCAAAGTGCCTACCTGTAGATTTTGGCCTGTAGCTCAGCCGCCACCTAGGGAAACCTACCAAACCTGTGCATTTCTGAAAACTAGAGACCAAGGGGAATCCAAGATGGGTTGACTTGTGTGGCTCGGACCAGGTTCTGTTACCCAGAATCCTTTGCAAACCTCAAAATTTGGCTAAAAAAACACATGTTCCTCACATTTCTGTGGCAGAAAGTTCTGGAATCTGAGAGGAGCCACAAATGTCCTTCCACCCAGCGTTCCCCGACGTCTCCCGATAAAAATGATTCCTCACTTGTGTGGCTAGGCCTAGCGCCCGCGACAGGAAACGCCCCAAAGCGCAACGTGGACACAGCCAAATTTTTGAAGGAAAACAGAGGTGTTTTTTGCAAAGTGCCTACCTGTAGATATTGGCCTCTAGCTCAGCCGCCACCTAGGGAAACCTACCAAACCTGTGCATTTCTGAAAACTAGAGACCTAGGGGAATCCAAGATGGGGTGACTTGTGTGGCTCGGACCAGGTTCTGTTACCCAGAATCCTTTGCAAACCTCAAAATTTGGCTAAACAAAACACATGTTCCTCACATTTCTGTGGCAGAAAGTTCTGGAATCTGAGAGGAGCTTCAAATTTCCTTCCACCCAGCGTTCCCCCACATCTCCCGATAAAAATGATACCTCACTTGTGTGGGTAGGCCTAGCGCCCGCGACAGGAAACGCCCCAAACGCAACGTGGACACAGCCAAATTTTTGAAGGAAAACAGAGGTGTTTTTTGCAAAGTGCCTACCTGTAGATTTTGGCCTGTAGCTCAGCCGCCACCTAGGGAAACCTACCAAACCTGTGCATTTCTGAAAACTAGAGACCTAGGGGAATCCAAGATGGGGTGACTTGTGTGGCTCGGACCAGGTTCTGTTACCCAGAATCCTTTGCAAACCTCAAAATTTGGCTAAAAAAACACATGTTCCTCCATTTCTGTGGCAGAAAGTTCTGGAATCTGAGAGGAGCCTCAAATTTCCTTCCACCCAGCATTCCCCCACGTCTCCCGATAAAAATGATACCTCACTTGTGTGGGTAGGCCTAGCGCCCGTGACAGGAAACGCCCCAAAGCGCAACGTGGACACAGCCAAATTTTTGAAGGAAAACAGAGGTGTTTTTTGCAAATTGCCTACCTGTAGATTTTGGCCTGTAGCTCAGCCGCCACCTAGGGAAACCTACCAAACCTGTGCATTTCTGAAATCTAGAGACCTAGGGGAATCCAAGATGGGGTGACTTGTGTGGCTCGGACCAGGTTCTGTTACCCAGAATCCTTTGCAAACTTCAAAATTTGGCTAAAAAAACACATGTTCCTCACATTTCTGTGGCAGAAAGTTCTGGAATCTGAGAGGAGCCACAAATTTCCTTCCACCCAGCGTTCCCCACGTCTCCCGATAAAAATGATACCTCACTTGTGTGGGTAGGCCTAGCGCCCGCGACAGGAAACGCCCCAAAGCGCAACGTGGACACAGCCAAATTTTTGAAGGAAAACAGAGGTGTTTTTTGCAAAGTGCCTACCTGTAGATTTTGGCCTCTAGCTCAGCCGCCACCTAGGGAAACCTACCAAACCTGTGCATTTCTGAAAACTAGAGACCTAGGGGAATCCAAGATGGGGTGACTTGTGTGGCTCGGACCAGGTTCTGTTACCCAGAATCCTTTGCAAACCTCAAAATTTGGCTAAAAAAACACATGTTCCTCACATTTCTGTGGCAGAAAGTTTTGGAATCTGAGAGGAGCCACAAATTTCCTTCCACCCAGTGTTCCCCCACGTCTCCCGATAAAAATTATACCTCACTTGTGTGGGTAGGCCTAGCGCCCGCGATAGGAAACGCCCCAAAGCGCAACGTGGACACAGCCAAATTTTTGAAGGAAAACAGAGGTGTTTTTTGCAAAGTGCCTACCTGTAGATTTTGGCCTCTAGCTCAGCCGCCACCTAGGGAAACCTACCAAACCTGTGCATTTCTGAAAACTAGAGACCTAGGGGAATCCAAGATGGGGTGACTTGTGTGGCTCGGACCAGGTTCTGTTACCCAGAATCCTTTGCAAACCTCAAAATTTGGCTAAAAAAACACATGTTCCTCACATTTCTGTGGCAGAAAGTTCTGGAATCTGAGAGGAGCCACAAATTTCCTTCCACCCAGTGTTCCCCCACGTCTCCCGATAAAAATTATACCTCACTTGTGTGGGTAGGCCTAGCGCCCGCGACAGGAAACGCCCCAAAGCGCAACGTGGACACAGCCAAATTTTTGAAGGAAAACAGAGGTGTTTTTTGCAAAGTGCCTACCTGTAGATTTTGGCCTGTAGCTCAGCCGCCACCTAGGGAAACCTACCAAACCTGTGCATTTCTGAAAACTAGAGACCTAGGGGAATCCAAGATGGGGTGACTTGTGTGGCTCGGACCAGGTTCTGTTACCCAGAATCCTTTGCAAACCTCAAAATTTGGCTAAAAAAACACATGTTCCTCACATTTCTGTGGCAGAAAGTTCTGGAATCTGAGAGGAGCCACAAATTTCCTTCCACCCAGCGTTCCCCCACGTCTCCCGATAAAAATGATACCTCACTTGTGTGGGTAGGTCTAGCCCCGCGACAGGAAACGCCCCAAAGCGCAACGTGGACACAGCCAAATTTTTTAAGGAAAACAGAGGTGTTTTTTGCAAAGTTCCTACCTGTAGATTTTGGCCTCTAGCTCAGCCGCCACCTAGGGAAACCTACCAAACCTGTGCATTTCTGAAAACTAGAGACCTAGGGGAATCCAAGATGGGGTAACTTGTGTGGCTCGGACCAGGTTCTGTTACCCAGAATCCTTTGCAAACCTCAAAATTTTGCTAAAAAAACACATGTTCCTCACATTTCTGTGGCAGAAAGTTCTGGAATCTGAGAGGAGCCACAAATTTCCTTCCACCCAGCGTTCCCCCACGTCTCCCGATAAAAATGATACCTCACTTGTGTGGGTAGGTCTAGCCCCCGCGACAGGAAACGCCCCAAAGCGCAACGTGGACACAGCCAAATTTTTGAAGGAAAACAGAGGTGTTTTTTGCAAAGTGCCTACCTGTAGATTTTGGCCTGTAGCTCAGCAGCCACCTAGGGAAACCTACCAAACCTGTGCATTTCTGAAAACTAGAGACTTAGGGGAATCCAAGATGGGGTGACTTGTGTGGCTCGGACCAGGTTCTGTTACCCAGAATCCTTTGCAAACCTCAAAATTTGGCTAAAAAAACACATGTTCCTCACATTTCTGTGGCAGAAAGTTCTGGAATCTGAGAGGAGCCACAAATTTCCTTCCACCCAGCGTTCCCCCACGTCTCCCGATAAAAATGATACCTCACTTGTGTGGGTAGGTCTAGCCCCGCGACAGGAAACGCCCCAAAGCGCAACGTGGACACAGCCAAATTTTTGAAGGAAAACAGAGGTGTTTTTTGCAAAGTTCCTACCTGTAGATTTTGGCCTCTAGCTCAGCCGCCACCTAGGGAAACCTACCAAACCTGTGCATTTCTGAAAACTAGAGACCTAGGGGAATCCAAGATGGGGTGACTTGTGTGGCTCGGACCAGGCTCTGTTACCCAGAATCCTTTGCAAACCTCAAAATTTTGCTAAAAAAACACATGTTCCTCACATTTCTGTGGCAGAAAGTTCTGGAATCTGAGAGGAGCCACAAATTTCCTTCCACCCAGCGTTCCCCCACGTCTCCCGATAAAAATGATACCTCACTTGTGTGGGTAGGTCTAGCCCCCGCGACAGGAAACGCCCCAAAGCGCAACGTGGACACAGCCAAATTTTTGAAGGAAAACAGAGGTGTTTTTTGCAAAGTGCCTACCTGTAGATTTTGGCCTGTAGCTCAGCCGCCACCTAGGGAAACCTACCAAACCTGTGCATTTCTGAAAACTAGAGACCTAGGGGAATCCAAGATGGGGTGACTTGTGTGGCTCGGACCAGGTTCTGTTACCCAGAATCCTTTGCAAACCTCAAAATTTGGCTAAAAAAACACATGTTCCTCACATTTCTGTGGCAGAAAGTTCTGGAATCTGAGAGGAGCCATAAATGTCCTTCGACCCAGCGTTCCCCCACGTCTCCCGATAAAAATGATACCTCACTTGTGTGGGTAGGCCTAGCGCCCGCGACAGGAAATGCCCCAAAGCGCAACGTGGACACAGCCAAATTTTTGAAGGAAAACAGAGGTGTTTTTTGCAAAGTGCCTACCTGTAGATTTTGGCCTGTAGCTCAGCCGCCACCTAGGGAAACCTACCAAACCTGTGCATTTCTGAAATCTAGAGACCTAGGGGAATCCAAGATGGGGTGACTTGTGTGGCTCGGACCAGGTTCTGTTACCCAGAATCCTTTGCAAACTTCAAAATTTGGCTAAAAAAACACATGTTCCTCACATTTCTGTGGCAGAAAGTTCTGGAATCTGAGAGGAGCCACAAATTTCCTTCCACCCAGCGTTCCCCACGTCTCCCGATAAAAATGATACCTCACTTGAGTGGGTAGGCCTAGCGCCCGCGACAGGAAACGCCCCAAAGCGCAACGTGGACACAGCCAAATTTTTGAAGGAAAACAGAGGTGTTTTTTGCAAAGTGCCTACCTGTAGATTTTGGCCTCTAGCTCAGCCGCCACCTAGGGAAACCTACCAAACCTGTGCATTTCTGAAAACTAGAGACCTAGTGGAATCCAAGATGGGGTGACTTGTGTGGCTCAGACCAGGTTCTGTTACCCAGAATCCTTTGCAAACCTCAAAATTTGGCTAAAAAAACACATGTTCCTCACATTTCTGTGGCAGAAAGTTTTGGAATCTGAGAGGAGCCACAAATTTCCTTCCACCCAGTGTTCCCCCACGTCTCCCGATAAAAATGATACCTCACTTGTGTGGGTAGGCCTAGCGCCCGCGACAGGAAACGCCCCAAAGCGCAACGTGGACACAGCCAAATTTTTGAAGGAAAACAGAGGTGTTTTTTGCAAAGTGCCTACCTGTAGATTTTGGCCTGTAGCTCAGCCGCCACCTAGGGAAACCTACCAAACCTGTGCATTTCTGAAAACTAGAGACCTAGAGGAATCCAAGATGGGGTGACTTGTGTGGCTCGGACCAGGTTCTGTTACCCAGAATCCTTTGCAAACCTCAAAATTTGGCTAAAAAAACACATGTTCCTCACATTTCTGTGGCAGAAAGTTCTGGAATCTGAGAGGAGCCACAAATTTCCTTCCACCCAGCGTTCCCCACGTCTCCCGATAAAAATGATACCTCACTTGAGTGGGTAGGCCTAGCGCCCGCGACAGGAAACGCCCCAAAGCGCAACGTGGACACAGCCAAATTTTTGAAGGAAAACAGAAGTGTTTTTTGCAAAGTGCCTACCTGTAGATTTTGGCCTCTAGCTCAGCCGCCACCTAGGGAAACCTACCAAACCTGTGCATTTCTGAAAACTAGAGACCTAGTGGAATCCAAGATGGGGTGACTTGTGTGGCTCAGACCAGGTTCTGTTACCCAGAATCCTTTGCAAACCTCAAAATTTGGCTAAAAAAACACATGTTCCTCACATTTCTGTGGCAGAAAGTTTTGGAATCTGAGAGGAGCCACAAATTTCCTTCCACCCAGCGTTCCCCCACGTCTCCCGATAAAAATGATACCTCACTTGTGTGGGTAGGCCTAGCGCCCGCGACAGGAAACGCCCCAAAGCGCAACGTGGACACAGCCACATTTTTGAAGGAAAACAGAGGTGTTTTTTGTAAAGTGCTTTCCTGTAGATTTTGGCCTGTAGCTCAGCCGCCACCTAGGGAAACCTACCAAACCTGTGCATTTCTGAAAACTAGAGACCTAGGGGAATCCAAGATGGGGTGACTTGTGTGGCTCGGACCAGGTTCTGTTACCCAGAATCCTTTGCAAACCTCAAAACTTGGCTAAAAAAACACATGTTCCTCACATTTCTGTGGCAGAAAGTTCTGGAATCTGAGAGGAGCCATAAATTTCCTTCCACCCAGCGTTCCCCCACGTCTCCCGATAAAAATGATACCTCACTTGTGTGGGTAGGCCTAGCGCTCGCGACAGGAAACGCCCCAAAGCGCAACGTGGACAGAGCCAAATTTTTGAAGGAAAACAGAGGTGTTTTTTGCAAAGTGCCTACCTGTAGATTTTGGCCTGTAACTCAGCCGCCACCTAGGGAAACCTACCAAACCTGTGCATTTCACGAAAACTAGAGACCTAGGGGAATCCAAGATGGGGTGACTTGTGTGGCTCGGACCAGGTTCTGTTACCCAGAATCCTTTGCAAACCTCAAAATTTGGCTAAAAAAACACATGTTCCTCACATTTCTGTGGCAGAAAGTTCTGGAATCTGAGAGGGGCCACAAATGTCCTTCCACCCAGCGTTCCCCGACGTCTCCCGATAAAAATGATACCTCACTTGTGTGGGTAGGCCTAGCGCCCGCGACAGGAAAGGCCCAAAGCGCAACGTAGACACAGCCAAATTTTTGAAGGAACACAGAGGTGTTTTTTGCAAAGTGCCTACCTGTAGATTTTGGCCTGTAGCTCAGCCGCCACCTAGGGAAACCTACCAAACCTGTGCATTTCTGAAAACTAGAGACCAAGGGGAATCCAAGATGGGTTGACTTGTGTGGCTCGGACCAGATTCTGTTACCCAGAATCCTTTGCAAACCTCAAAATTTGGCTAAAAAAACACATGTTCCTCACATTTCTGTGGCAGAAAGTTCTGGAATCTGAGAGGAGACACAAATTTCCTTCCACCCAGCGTTCCCCCACGTCTCCCGATAAAAATGATACCTCACTTGTGTGGGTAGGCCTAGCGCCCGCGACATGAAACGCCCCAAAGCGCAACGTGGACACAGCCAAATTTTTGAAGGAAAACAGAGGTGTTATTTGCAAAGTGCCTACCTGTAGATTTTGGCCTGTAGCTCAGCCGCCACCTAGGGAAACCTACCAAACCTGTGCATTTCTGAAATCTAGAGACCTATGGGAATCCAAGATGGGGTGACTTGTGTGGCTCGGACCAGGTTCTGTTACCCTTAATCCTTTGCAAACCTCAAAATTTGGCTAAAAAAACACATGTTCCTCACATTTCTGTGGCAGAAAGTTCTGGAATCTGAGAGGAGCCACAAATGTCCTTCCACCCAGCGTTCCCCGACGTCTCCCGATAAAAATGATACCTCACTTGTGTGGGTAGGCCTAGCGCCCGCAACATTAAACGCCCCAAAGCGCAACGTGGACACAGCCAAATTTTTGAAGGAAAACAGAGGTGTTTTTTGCAAAGTGCCTACCTGTAGATTTTGGCCTGTAGCTCAGCCGCCACCTAGGGAAACCTACCAAACCTGTGCATTTCTGAAAACTAGAGACCTAGGGGAATCCAAGATGGGGTGACTTGTGTGGCTCGGACCAGGTTCTGTTACCCAGAATCCTTTGCAAACCTCAAAATTTGGCTAAAAAAACACATGTTCCTCACATTTCTGTGGCAGAAAGTTCTGGAATCTGAGAGGAGCTTCAAATTTCCTTCCACCCAGCGTTCCCCCACGTCTCCCGACAAAAATGATACCTCACTTGTGTGGGTAGGTCTAGCCCCCGCGACAGGAAACGCCCCAAAGCGCAACGTGGACATAGCCACATTATTGATGGAAAACAGAGGTGTTTTTTGCAAAGTGCCAACCTGTAGATTTTGGCCTCTAGCTCAGCCGCCACCTAGGGAAACCTACCAAACCTGTGCATTTCTGAAAACTAGAGACCTAGGGGAATCCAAGACGGGGTGACTTGTGTGGCTCGGAGCAGGTTCTGTTACCCAGAATCCTCTGCAAACCTCAAAATGTGGCTAAAAAAACACATGTTCCTCACATTTCTGTGGCAGAAAGTTCTGGAATCTGAGAGGAGCCACAAATTTCCTTCCACCCAGCGTTCCCCCACGTCTCCCGATAAAAATGATACCTCACTTGTGTGGGTAGGCCTAGCGCCCGCGACAGGAAACGCCCCAAAGCGCAACGTGGACACAGCCAAATTTTTGAAGGAAAACAGAGGTGTTTTTTGCAAAGTGCCTACCTGTAGATTTTGGCCTGTAGCTCAGCCGCCACCTAGGGAAACCTACCAAACCTGTGCATTTCTGAAAACTAGAGACCTAGGGGAATCCAAGATGGGGTGACTTGTGTGGCTCGGACCAGGTTCTGTTACCCAGAATCCTTTGCAAACCTCAAAATTTGGCTAAAAAAACACATGTTCCTCACATTTCTGTGGCAGAAAGTTCTGGAATCTGAGAGGAGCCTCAAATTTCCTTCCACCCAGCGTTCCCCCACGTCTCCCGATAAAAATGATACCTCACTTGTGTGGGTAGGCCTAGCGCCCGTGACAGGAAACGCCCCAAAGCGCAACGTGGACACAGCCAAATTTTTGAAGGAAAACAGAGGTGTTTTTTGCAAAGTGCCTACCTGTAGATTTTGGCCTCTAGCTCAGCCGCCACCTAGGGAAACCTACCAAACCTGTGCATTTCTGAAAACTAGAGACCTAGGGGAATCCAAGATGGGGTGACTTGTGTGGCTCAGACCAGGTTCTGTTACCCAGAATCCTTTGCAAACCTCAAAATTTGGCTAAAAAAACACATGATCCTCACATTTCTGTGGCAGAAAGTTTTGGAATCTGAGAGGAGCTTCAAATTTCCTTCCACCCAGCGTTCCCCCACGTCTCCCGACAAAAATGATACCTCACTTGTGTGGGTAGGTCTAGCCCCCGCGACAGGAAACGCCCCAAAGCGCAACGTGGACATAGCCACATTTTTGAAGGAAAACAGAGGTGTTTTTTGCAAAGTGCCAACCTGTAGATTTTGGCCTCTAGCTCAGCCGCCACCTAGGGAAACCTACCAAACCTGTGCATTTCTGAAAACTAGAGACCTAGGGGAATCCAAGACGGGGTGACTTGTGTGGCTCGGAGCAGGTTCTGTTACCCAGAATCCTTTGCAAACCTCAAAATGTGGCTACAAAAACACATGTTCCTCACATTTCTGTGGCAGAAAGTTCTGGAATCTGAGAGGAGCCACAAATTTCCTTCCACCCAGCGTTCCCCCACGTCTCCCGATAAAAATGATACCTCACTTGTGTGGGTAGGCCTAGCGCCCGCGACAGGAAACGCCCCAAAGCGCAACGTGGACACAGCCAAATTTTTGAAGGAAAACAGAGGTGTTTTTTGCAAAGTGCCTACCTGTAGATTTTGGCCTGTAGCTCAGCCGCCACCTAGGGAAACCTACCAAACCTGTGCATTTCTGAAAACTAGAGACCTAGGGGAATCCAAAATGGGGTGACTTGTGTGGCTCGGACCAGGTTCTGTTACCCAGAATCCTTTGCAAACCTCAAAATTTGGCTAAAAAAACACATGTTCCTCACATTTCTGTGGCAGAAAGTTCTGGAATCTGAGAGGAGCCTCAAATTTCCTTCCACCCAGCGTTCCCCCACGTCTCCCGATAAAAATGATACCTCACTTGTGTGGGTAGGCCTAGCGCCCGTGACAGGAAACGCATCAAAGCGCAACGTGGACACAGCCAAATTTTTGAAGGAAAACAGAGGTGTTTTTTGCAAAGTGCCTACCTGTAGATTTTGGCCTCTAGCTCAGCCGCCACCTAGGGAAACCTACCAAACCTGTGCATTTCTGAAAACTAGAGACCTAGGGGAATCCAAGATGGGGTGACTTGTGTGGCTCAGACCAGGTTCTGTTACCCAGAATCCTTTGCAAACCTCAAAATTTGGCTAAAAAAACACATGATCCTCACATTTCTGTGGCAGAAAGTTTTTGGATCTGAGAGGAGCTACAAATTTCCTTCCACCCAGCGTTCCCCCACGTCTCCCGATAAAAATGATACCTCACTTGTGTGGGTAGGCCTAGCGCCCGCGACAGGAAACGCCCCAAAGCGCAACGTGGACACAGCCACATTTTTGAAGGAAAACAGAGGTGTTTTTTGCAAAGTGCTTTCCTGTAGATTTTGGCCTGTAGCTCAGCCGCCACCTAGGGAAACCTGCCAAACCTGTGCATTTCTGAAAACTAGAGACCTAGGGGAATCCAAGATGGGGTGACTTGTGTGGCTCGGACCAGGTTCTGTTACCCAGAATCCTTTGCAAACCTCAAAATTTGGCTAAAAAAACACATGTTCCTCACATTTCTGTGGCAGAAAGTTCTGGAATCTGAGAGGAGCCATAAATTTCCTTCCACCCAGCGTTCCCCCACGTCTCCCGATAAAAATGATACCTCACTTGTGTGGGTAGGCCTAGCGCTCGCGACAGGAAACGCCCCAAAGCGCAACGTGGACAGAGCCAAATTTTTGAAGGAAAACAGAGGTGTTTTTTGCAAAGTGCCTACCTGTAGATTTTGGCCTGTAACTCAGCCGCCACCTAGGGAAACCTACCAAACCTGTGCATTTCACGAAAACTAGAGACCTAGGGGAATCCAAGATGGGGTGACTTGTGTGGCTCGGATCAGGTTCTGTTACCCAGAATCCTTTGCAAACCTCAAAATTTGGCTAAAAAAACACATGTTCCTCACATTTCTGTGGCAGAAAGTTCTGGAATCTGAGAGGGGCCACAAATGTCCTTCCACCCAGCGTTCCCCGACGTCTCCCGATAAAAATGATACCTCACTTGTGTGGGTAGGCCTAGCGCCCGCGACAGGAAAGGCCCAAAGCGCAACGTGGACACAGCCACATTTTTGAAGGAAAACAGAGGTGTTTTTTGCAAAGTGCCTACCTGTAGATTTTGGCCTGTAGCTCAGCCGCCACCTAGGGAAACCTACCAAACCTGTGCATTTCTGAAAACTAGAGACCAAGGGGAATCCAAGATGGGTTGACTTGTGTGGCTCGGACCAGGTTCTGTTACCCAGAATCCTTTGCAAACCTCAAAATTTGGCTAAAAAAACACATGTTCCTCACATTTCTGTGGCAGAAAGTTCTGGAATCTGAGAGGAGCCACAAATGTCCTTCCACCCAGCGTTCCCCGACGTCTCCCGATAAAAATGATTCCTCACTTGTGTGGCTAGGCCTAGCGCCCGCGACAGGAAACGCCCCAAAGCGCAACGTGGACACAGCCAAATTTTTGAAGGAAAACAGAGGTGTTTTTTGCAAAGTGCCTACCTGTAGATATTGGCCTCTAGCTCAGCCGCCACCTAGGGAAACCTACCAAACCTGTGCATTTCTGAAAACTAGAGACCTAGGGGAATCCAAGATGGGGTGACTTGTGTGGCTCGGACCAGGTTCTGTTACCCAGAATCCTTTGCAAACCTCAAAATTTGGCTAAACAAAACACATGTTCCTCACATTTCTGTGGCAGAAAGTTCTGGAATCTGAGAGGAGCTTCAAATTTCCTTCCACCCAGCGTTCCCCCACATCTCCCGATAAAAATGATACCTCACTTGTGTGGGTAGGCCTAGCGCCCGCGACAGGAAACGCCCCAAACGCAACGTGGACACAGCCAAATTTTTGAAGGAAAACAGAGGTGTTTTTTGCAAAGTGCCTACCTGTAGATTTTGGCCTGTAGCTCAGCCGCCACCTAGGGAAACCTACCAAACCTGTGCATTTCTGAAAACTAGAGACCTAGGGGAATCCAAGATGGGGTGACTTGTGTGGCTCGGACCAGGTTCTGTTACCCAGAATCCTTTGCAAACCTCAAAATTTGGCTAAAAAAACACATGTTCCTCCATTTCTGTGGCAGAAAGTTCTGGAATCTGAGAGGAGCCTCAAATTTCCTTCCACCCAGCATTCCCCCACGTCTCCCGATAAAAATGATACCTCACTTGTGTGGGTAGGCCTAGCGCCCGTGACAGGAAACGCCCCAAAGCGCAACGTGGACACAGCCAAATTTTTGAAGGAAAACAGAGGTGTTTTTTGCAAAGTGCCTACCTGTAGATTTTGGCCTGTAGCTCAGCCGCCACCTAGGGAAACCTACCAAACCTGTGCATTTCTGAAATCTAGAGACCTAGGGGAATCCAAGATGGGGTGACTTGTGTGGCTCGGACCAGGTTCTGTTACCCAGAATCCTTTGCAAACTTCAAAATTTGGCTAAAAAAACACATGTTCCTCACATTTCTGTGGCAGAAAGTTCTGGAATCTGAGAGGAGCCACAAATTTCCTTCCACCCAGCGTTCCCCACGTCTCCCGATAAAAATGATACCTCACTTGTGTGGGTAGGCCTAGCGCCCGCGACAGGAAACGCCCCAAAGCGCAACGTGGACACAGCCAAATTTTTGAAGGAAAACAGAGGTGTTTTTTGCAAAGTGCCTACCTGTAGATTTTGGCCTCTAGCTCAGCCGCCACCTAGGGAAACCTACCAAACCTGTGCATTTCTGAAAACTAGAGACCTAGGGGAATCCAAGATGGGGTGACTTGTGTGGCTCGGACCAGGTTCTGTTACCCAGAATCCTTTGCAAACCTCAAAATTTGGCTAAAAAAACACATGTTCCTCACATTTCTGTGGCAGAAAGTTTTGGAATCTGAGAGGAGCCACAAATTTCCTTCCACCCAGTGTTCCCCCACGTCTCCCGATAAAAATTATACCTCACTTGTGTGGGTAGGCCTAGCGCCCGCGACAGGAAACGCCCCAAAGCGCAACGTGGACACAGCCAAATTTTTGAAGGAAAACAGAGGTGTTTTTTGCAAAGTGCCTACCTGTAGATTTTGGCCTCTAGCTCAGCCGCCACCTAGGGAAACCTACCAAACCTGTGCATTTCTGAAAACTAGAGACCTAGGGGAATCCAAGATGGGGTGACTTGTGTGGCTCGGACCAGGTTCTGTTACCCAGAATCCTTTGCAAACCTCAAAATTTGGCTAAAAAAACACATGTTCCTCACATTTCTGTGGCAGAAAGTTCTGGAATCTGAGAGGAGCCACAAATTTCCTTCCACCCAGTGTTCCCCCACGTCTCCCGATAAAAATTATACCTCACTTGTGTGGGTAGGCCTAGCGCCCGCGACAGGAAACGCCCCAAAGCGCAACGTGGACACAGCCAAATTTTTGAAGGAAAACAGAGGTGTTTTTTGCAAAGTGCCTACCTGTAGATTTTGGCCTGTAGCTCAGCCGCCACCTAGGGAAACCTACCAAACCTGTGCATTTCTGAAAACTAGAGACCTAGGGGAATCCAAGATGGGGTGACTTGTGTGGCTCGGACCAGGTTCTGTTACCCAGAATCCTTTGCAAACCTCAAAATTTGGCTAAAAAAACACATGTTCCTCACATTTCTGTGGCAGAAAGTTCTGGAATCTGAGAGGAGCCACAAATTTCCTTCCACCCAGCGTTCCCCCACGTCTCCCGATAAAAATGATACCTCACTTGTGTGGGTAGGTCTAGCCCCGCGACAGGAAACGCCCCAAAGCGCAACGTGGACACAGCCAAATTTTTTAAGGAAAACAGAGGTGTTTTTTGCAAAGTTCCTACCTGTAGATTTTGGCCTCTAGCTCAGCCGCCACCTAGGGAAACCTACCAAACCTGTGCATTTCTGAAAACTAGAGACCTAGGGGAATCCAAGATGGGGTAACTTGTGTGGCTCGGACCAGGTTCTGTTACCCAGAATCCTTTGCAAACCTCAAAATTTTGCTAAAAAAACACATGTTCCTCACATTTCTGTGGCAGAAAGTTCTGGAATCTGAGAGGAGCCACAAATTTCCTTCCACCCAGCGTTCCCCCACGTCTCCCGATAAAAATGATACCTCACTTGTGTGGGTAGGTCTAGCCCCCGCGACAGGAAACGCCCCAAAGCGCAACGTGGACACAGCCAAATTTTTTAAGGAAAACAGAGGTGTTTTTTGCAAAGTGCCTACCTGTAGATTTTGGCCTGTAGCTCAGCAGCCACCTAGGGAAACCTACCAAACCTGTGCATTTCTGAAAACTAGAGACTTAGGGGAATCCAAGATGGGGTGACTTGTGTGGCTCGGACCAGGTTCTGTTACCCAGAATCCTTTGCAAACCTCAAAATTTGGCTAAAAAAACACATGTTCCTCACATTTCTGTGGCAGAAAGTTCTGGAATCTGAGAGGAGCCACAAATTTCCTTCCACCCAGCGTTCCCCCACGTCTCCCGATAAAAATGATACCTCACTTGTGTGGGTAGGTCTAGCCCCGCGACAGGAAACGCCCCAAAGCGCAACGTGGACACAGCCAAATTTTTGAAGGAAAACAGAGGTGTTTTTTGCAAAGTTCCTACCTGTAGATTTTGGCCTCTAGCTCAGCCGCCACCTAGGGAAACCTACCAAACCTGTGCATTTCTGAAAACTAGAGACCTAGGGGAATCCAAGATGGGGTGACTTGTGTGGCTCGGACCAGGCTCTGTTACCCAGAATCCTTTGCAAACCTCAAAATTTTGCTAAAAAAACACATGTTCCTCACATTTCTGTGGCAGAAAGTTCTGGAATCTGAGAGGAGCCACAAATTTCCTTCCACCCAGCGTTCCCCCACGTCTCCCGATAAAAATGATACCTCACTTGTGTGGGTAGGTCTAGCCCCCGCGACAGGAAACGCCCCAAAGCGCAACGTGGACACAGCCAAATTTTTGAAGGAAAACAGAGGTGTTTTTTGCAAAGTGCCTACCTGTAGATTTTGGCCTGTAGCTCAGCCGCCACCTAGGGAAACCTACCAAACCTGTGCATTTCTGAAAACTAGAGACCTAGGGGAATCCAAGATGGGGTGACTTGTGTGGCTCGGACCAGGTTCTGTTACCCAGAATCCTTTGCAAACCTCAAAATTTGGCTAAAAAAACACATGTTCCTCACATTTCTGTGGCAGAAAGTTCTGGAATCTGAGAGGAGCCATAAATGTCCTTCGACCCAGCGTTCCCCCACGTCTCCCGATAAAAATGATACCTCACTTGTGTGGGTAGGCCTAGCGCCCGCGACAGGAAACGCCCCAAAGCGCAACGTGGACACAGCCAAATTTTTGAAGGAAAACAGAGGTGTTTTTTGCAAAGTGCCTACCTGTAGATTTTGGCCTGTAGCTCAGCCGCCACCTAGGGAAACCTACCAAACCTGTGCATTTCTGAAATCTAGAGACCTAGGGGAATCCAAGATGGGGTGACTTGTGTGGCTCGGACCAGGTTCTGTTACCCAGAATCCTTTGCAAACTTCAAAATTTGGCTAAAAAAACACATGTTCCTCACATTTCTGTGGCAGAAAGTTCTGGAATCTGAGAGGAGCCACAAATTTCCTTCCACCCAGCGTTCCCCACGTCTCCCGATAAAAATGATACCTCACTTGAGTGGGTAGGCCTAGCGCCCGCGACAGGAAACGCCCCAAAGCGCAACGTGGACACAGCCAAATTTTTGAAGGAAAACAGAGGTGTTTTTTGCAAAGTGCCTACCTGTAGATTTTGGCCTCTAGCTCAGCCGCCACCTAGGGAAACCTACCAAACCTGTGCATTTCTGAAAACTAGAGACCTAGTGGAATCCAAGATGGGGTGACTTGTGTGGCTCAGACCAGGTTCTGTTACCCAGAATCCTTTGCAAACCTCAAAATTTGGCTAAAAAAACACATGTTCCTCACATTTCTGTGGCAGAAAGTTTTGGAATCTGAGAGGAGCCACAAATTTCCTTCCACCCAGTGTTCCCCCACGTCTCCCGATAAAAATGATACCTCACTTGTGTGGGTAGGCCTAGCGCCCGCGACAGGAAACGCCCCAAAGCGCAACGTGGACACAGCCAAATTTTTGAAGGAAAACAGAGGTGTTTTTTGCAAAGTGCCTACCTGTAGATTTTGGCCTGTAGCTCAGCCGCCACCTAGGGAAACCTACCAAACCTGTGCATTTCTGAAAACTAGAGACCTAGAGGAATCCAAGATGGGGTGACTTGTGTGGCTCGGACCAGGTTCTGTTACCCAGAATCCTTTGCAAACCTCAAAATTTGGCTAAAAAAACACATGTTCCTCACATTTCTGTGGCAGAAAGTTCTGGAATCTGAGAGGAGCCACAAATTTCCTTCCACCCAGCGTTCCCCACGTCTCCCGATAAAAATGATACCTCACTTGAGTGGGTAGGCCTAGCGCCCGCGACAGGAAACGCCCCAAAGCGCAACGTGGACACAGCCAAATTTTTGAAGGAAAACAGAAGTGTTTTTTGCAAAGTGCCTACCTGTAGATTTTGGCCTCTAGCTCAGCCGCCACCTAGGGAAACCTACCAAACCTGTGCATTTCTGAAAACTAGAGACCTAGTGGAATCCAAGATGGGGTGACTTGTGTGGCTCAGACCAGGTTCTGTTACCCAGAATCCTTTGCAAACCTCAAAATTTGGCTAAAAAAACACATGTTCCTCACATTTCTGTGGCAGAAAGTTTTGGAATCTGAGAGGAGCCACAAATTTCCTTCCACCCAGTGTTCCCCCACGTCTCCCGATAAAAATGATACCTCACTTGTGTGGGTAGGCCTAGCGCCCGCGACAGGAAACGCCCCAAAGCGCAACGTGGACACAGCCAAATTTTTGAAGGAAAACAGAGGTGTTTTTTGCAAAGTGCCTACCTGTAGATTTTGGCCTGTAGCTCAGCCGCCACCTAGGGAAACCTACCAAACCTGTGCATTTCTGAAAACTAGAGACCTAGGGGAATCCAAGATGGGGTGACTTGTGTGGCTCGGACCAGGTTCTGTTACCCAGAATCCTTTGCAAACCTCAAAATTTGGCTAAAAAAACACATGTTCCTCACATTTCTGTGGCAGAAAGTTCTGGAATCTGAGAGGAGCCATAAATTTCCTTCCACCCAGCGTTCCCCCACGTCTCCCGATAAAAATGATACCTCACTTGTGTGGGTAGGTCTAGCCCCCGCGACAGGAAACGCCCCAAAGCGCAACGTGGACACAGCCAAATTTTTGAAGGAAAACAGAGGTGTTTTTTGCAAAGTGCCTACCTGTAGATTTTGGCCTGTAGCTCAGCCGCCACCTAGGGAAACCTACCAAACCTGTGCATTTCTGAAATCTAGAGACCTAGGGGAATCCAAGATGGGGTGACTTGTGTGGCTCGGACCAGGTTCTGTTACCCAGAATCCTTTGCAAACTTCAAAATTTGGCTAAAAAAACACATGTTCCTCACATTTCTGTGGCAGAAAGTTCTGGAATCTGAGAGGAGCCACAAATTTCCTTCCACCCAGCGTTCCCCACGTCTTCCGATAAAAATGATACCTCACTTGAGTGGGTAGGCCTAGCGCCCGCGACAGGAAACGCCCCAAAGCGCAACGTGGACACAGCCAAATTTTTGAAGGAAAACAGAGGTGTTTTTTGCAAAGTGCCTACCTGTAGATTTTGGCCTCTAGCTCAGCCGCCACCTAGGGAAACCTACCAAACCTGTGCATTTCTGAAAACTAGAGACCTAGTGGAATCCAAGATGGGGTGACTTGTGTGGCTCAGACCAGGTTCTGTTACCCAGAATCCTTTGCAAACCTCAAAATTTGGCTAAAAAAACACATGTTCCTCACATTTCTGTGGCAGAAAGTTTTGGAATCTGAGAGGAGCCACAAATTTCCTTCCACCCAGTGTTCCCCCACGTCTCCCGATAAAAATGATACCTCACTTGTGTGAGTAGGCCTAGCGCCCGCGACAGGAAACGCCCCAAAGCGCAACGTGGACACAGCCAAATTTTTGAAGGAAAACAGAGGTGTTTTTTGCAAAGTGCCTACCTGTAGATTTTGGCCTGTAGCTCAGCCGCCACCTAGGGAAACCTACCAAACCTGTGCATTTCTGAAAACTAGAGACCTAGAGGAATCCAAGATGGGGTGACTTGTGTGGCTCGGACCAGGTTCTGTTACCCAGAATCCTTTGCAAACCTCAAAATTTGGCTAAAAAAACACATGTTCCTCACATTTCTGTGGCAGAAAGTTCTGAAATCTGAGAGGAGCCACAAATTTCCTTCCACCCAGCGTTCCCCCACGTCTCCCGATAAAAATGATACCTCACTTGTGTGGGTAGGTCTAGCCCCCGCGACAGGAAACGCCCCAAAGCGCAACGTGGACACAGCCAAATTTTTTAAGGAAAACAGAGGTGTTTTTTGCAAAGTGCCTACCTGTAGATTTTGGCCTGTAGCTCAGCCGCCACCTAGGGAAACCTACGAAACCTGTGCATTTCTGAAAACTAGATACCTAGGGTAATCCAAGATGGGGTGACTTGTGTGGCTCGGACCAGGTTCTGTTACCCAGAATCCTTTGCAAACCTCAAAATTTTGCTAAAAAAACACATGTTCCTCACATTTCTGTGGCAGAAAGTTCTGGAATCTGAGAGGAGCCACAAATTTCCTTCCACCCAGCGTTCCCCCACGTCTCCCGATAAAAATGATACCTCACTTGTGTGGGTAGGTCTAGCCCCCGCGACAGGAAACGCCCCAAAGCGCAACGTGGACACAGCCAAATTTTTTAAGGAAAACAGAGGTGTTTTTTGCAAAGTGCCTACCTGTAGATTTTGGCCTGTAGCTCAGCCGCCACCTAGGGAAACCTACGAAACCTGTGCATTTCTGAAAACTAGAGACCTAGGGGAATCCAAGATGGGGTGACTTGTGTGGTTCGGACCAGGCTCTGTTACCCAGAATCCTTTGCAAACCTCAAAATTTTGCTAAAAAAACACATGTTCCTCACATTTCTGTGGCAGAAAGTTCTGGAATCTGAGAGGAGCCACAAATTTCCTTCCACCCAGCGTTCCCCCACGTCTCCCGATAAAAATGATACCTCACTTGTGTGGGTAGGTCTAGCCCCCGCGACAGGAAACGCCCCAAAGCGCAACGTGGACACAGCCAAATTTTTTAAGGAAAACAGAGGTGTTTTTTGCAAAGTGCCTACCTGTAGATTTTGGCCTGTAGCTCAGCCGCCACCTAGGGAAACCTACGAAACCTGTGCATTTCTGAAAACTAGAGACCTAGGGGAATCCAAGATGGGGTGACTTGTGTGGCTCGGACCAGGTTCTGTTACCCAGAATCCTTTGCAAACCTCAAAATTTTGCTAAAAAAACACATGTTCCTCACATTTCTGTGGCAGAAAGTTCTGGAATCTGAGAGGAGCCTCAAATTTCCATCCACCCAGCGTTCCCCCACGTCTCGCGATAAAAATGATACCTCACTTGTGTGGGTAGGTCTAGCCCCCGCGACAGGAAACACCCCAATGCGCAACGTGGACACAGCCAAATTTTTGAAGGAAAACAGAGGTGTTTTTTGCAAAGTGCCTACCTGTAGATTTTGGCCTCTAGCTCAGCCGCCACCTAGGGAAACCTACCAAACCTGTGCATTTCTGAAAACTAGAGACCTAGAGGAATCCAAGATGGGGTGACTTGTGTGGCTCGGACCAGGTTCTGTTACCCAGAATCCTTTGCAAACCTCAAAATTTGGCTAAACAAAACACATGTTCCTCACATTTCTGTGGCAGAAAGTTCTGGAATCTGAAAGGAGCCTCAAATTTCCTTCCACCCAGCGTTCCCCCACGTCTCCCGATAAAAATGATACCTCACTTGTGTGGGTAGGTCTAGCCCCCGCGACAGGAAACGCCCCAAAGCGCAACGTGGACACAGCCAAATTTTTGAAGGAAAACAGAGGTGTTTTTTGCAAAGTGCCTACCTGTAGATTTTGGCCTGTAGCTCAGCCGCCACCTAGGGAAACCTACCAAACCTGTGCATTTCTGAAAACTAGAGACCTAGGGGAATCCAAGATGGGGTGACTTGTGTGGCTCGGACCAGGTTCTGTTACCCAGAATCCTTTGCAAACCTCAAAATTTGGCTAAAAAAACACATGTTCCTCACATTTCTGTGGCAGAAAGTTCTGGAATCTGAGAGGAGCCATAAATTTCCTTCCACCCAGCGTTCCCCCACGTCTCCCGATAAAAATGATACCTCACTTGTGTGGGTAGGTCTAGCCCCCGCGACAGGAAACGCCCCAAAGCGCAACGTGGACACAGCCAAATTTTTGAAGGAAAACAGAGGTGTTTTTTGCAAAGTGCCTACCTGTAGATTGTGGCCTCTAGCTCAGCCGCCACCTAGGGAAACCTACCAAACCTGTGCATTTCTGAAAACTAAAGACCTAGGGGAATCCAAGATGGGGTGACTTGTGTGGCTCGGACCAGGTTCTGTTACCCAGAATCCTTTGCAAACCTCAAAATTTGGCTAAAAAAACACATGTTCCTCACATTTCTGTGGCAGAAAGTTCTGGAATCTGAGAGGAGCCACAAATTTCCTTCCACCCAGCGTTCCCCCACGTCTCCCGATAAAAATGATACCTCACTTGTGTGGGTAGGCCTAGCGCCCGCGACAGGAAACGCCCCAAAGCGCAACGTGGACACAGCCAAATTTTTGAAGGAAAACAGAGGTGTTTTTTGCAAAGTGCCTACCTGTAGATTTTGGCCTCTAGCTCAGCCGCCACCTGTTGAAACCTACCAAACCTGTGCATTTCTGAAAACTAGAGACCTAGGGGAATCCAAGATGGGGTGACTTGTGTGGCTCAGACCAGGTTCTGTTACCCAGAATCCTTTGCAAACCTCAAAATTTGGCTAAAAAAACACATGTTCCTCACATTTCTGTGGCAGAAAGTTTTGGAATCTGAGAGGAGCCACAAATTTCCTTCCACCCAGCGTTCCCCCACGTCTCCCGATAAAAATGATACCTCACTTGTGTGGGTAGGCCTAGCGCCCGCGACAGGAAACGCCCCAAAGAGCAACGTGGACACAGCCACATTTTTGAAGGAAAACAGAGGTGTTTTTTGCAAAGTGCTTTCCTGTAGATTTTGGCCTGTAGCTCAGCCGCCACCTAGGGAAACCTACCAAACCTGTGCATTTCTGAAAACTAGAGACCTAGGGGAATCCAAGATGGGGTGACTTGTGTGGCTCGGACCAGGTTCTGTTACCCAGAATCCTTTGCAAACCTCAAAATTTGGCTAAACAAAACACATGTTCCTCACATTTCTGTGGCAGAAAGTTCTGGAATCTGAAATGAGCCTCAAATTTCCTTCCACCCAGCGTTCCCCCACGTCTCCCGATAAAAATGATACCTCACTTGTGTGGGTAGGTCTAGCCCCCGCGACAGGAAACGCCCCAAAGCGCAACGTGGACACAGCCAAATTTTTGAAGGAAAACAGAGGTGTTTTTTGCAAAGTGCCTACCTGTAGATTTTGGCCTGTAGCTCAGCCGCCACCTAGGGAAACCTACCAAACCTGTGCATTTCTGAAAACTAAAGACCTAGGGGAATCCAAGATGGGGTGACTTGTGTGGCTCGGACCAGGTTCTGTTACCCAGAATCCTTTGCAAACCTCAAAATTTGGCTAAAAAAACACATGTTCCTCACATTTCTGTGGCAGAAAGTTCTGGAATCTGAGAGGAGCCACAAATTTCCTTCCACCCAGCGTTCCCCCACGTCTCCCGATAAAAATGATACCTCACTTGTGTGGGTAGGCCTAGCGCCCGCGACAGGAAACGCCCCAAAGCGCAACGTGGACACAGCCAAATTTTTGAAGGAAAACAGAGGTGTTTTTTGCAAAGTGCCTACCTGTAGATTTTGGCCTCTAGCTCAGCCGCCACCTGTTGAAACCTACCAAACCTGTGCATTTCTGAAAACTAGAGACCTAGGGGAATCCAAGATGGGGTGACTTGTGTGGCTCAGACCAGGTTCTGTTACCCAGAATCCTTTGCAAACCTCAAAATTTGGCTAAAAAAACACATGTTCCTCACATTTCTGTGGCAGAAAGTTTTGGAATCTGAGAGGAGCCACAAATTTCCTTCCACCCAGCGTTCCCCCACGTCTCCCGATAAAAATGATACCTCACTTGTGTGGGTAGGCCTAGCGCCCGCGACAGGAAACGCCCCAAAGAGCAACGTGGACACAGCCACATTTTTGAAGGAAAACAGAGGTGTTTTTTGCAAAGTGCTTTCCTGTAGATTTTGGCCTGTAGCTCAGCCGCCACCTAGGGAAACCTACCAAACCTGTGCATTTCTGAAAACTAGAGACCTAGGGGAATCCAAGATGGGGTGACTTGTGTGGCTCGGACCAGGTTCTGTTACCCAGAATCCTTTGCAAACCTCAAAATTTGGCTAAAAAAACACATGTTCCTCACATTTCTGTGGCAGAAAGTTCTGGAATCTGAGAGGAGCCACAAATTTCCTTCCACCCAGCGTTCCCCCACGTCTCCGGATAAAAATGATACCTCACTTGTGTGGGTAGGTCTAGCCCCCGCGACAGGAAACGCCCCAAAGCGCAACGTGGACACAGCCAAATTTTTTAAGGAAAACAGAGGTGTTTTTTGCAAAGTGCCTACCTGTAGATTTTGGCCTGTAGCTCAGCCGCCACCTAGGGAAACCTACCAAACCTGTGCATTTCTGAAAACTAGAGACCTAGGGTAATCCAAGATGGGGTAACTTGTGTGGCTCGGACCAGGTTCTGTTACCCAGAATCCTTTGCAAACCTCAAAATTTGGCTAAAAAAACACATGTTCCTCACATTTCTGTGGCAGAAAGTTCTGGAATCTGAGAGGAGCCACAAATTTCCTTCCACCTAGCGTTCCCCCACGTCTCCCGATAAAAATGATACCTCACTTGTGTGGGTAGGTCTAGCCCCCGCGACAGGAAACGCCCCAAAGCGCAACGTGGACACAGCCAAATTTTTGAAGGAAAACAGAGGTGTTTTTTGCAAAGTGCCTACCTGTAGATTTTGGCCTGTAGCACAGCCGCCACCTAGGGAAACCTACCAAACCTGTGCATTTCTGAAAACTAAACACCTAGGGGAATCCAAGATGGGGTGACTTGTGTGGCTCGGACCAGGTTCTGTTACCCAGAATCCTTTGCAAACCTCAAAATTTGGCTAAAAAAACACATGTTCCTCACATTTCTGTGGCAGAAAGTTCTGGAATCTGAGAGGAGCCATAAATTTCCTACCACCCAGCGTTCCCCCACGTCTCCCGATAAAAATGATACCTCACTTGTGTGGGTAGGTCTAGCCCCCGCAACAGGAAACGTCCCAAAGCGCAACGTGGACACAGCCAAATTTTTGAAGGAAAACAGATGTGTTTTTTGCAAAGTGCCTACCTGTAGATTTTGGCCTGTAGCTCAGCCGCCACCTAGGGAAACCTACCAAACCTGTGCATTTCTGAAAACTAAAGACCTAGGGGAATCCAAGATGGGGTGACTTGTGTGGCTCGGACCAGGTTCTGTTACCCAGAATCCTTTGCAAACCTCAAAATTTGGCTAAAAAAACACATGTTCCTCACATTTCTGTGGCAGAAAGTTCTGGAATCTGAGAGGAGCCACAAATTTCCTTCCACCCAGCGTTCCCCCACGTCTCCCGATAAAAATGATACCTCACTTGTGTGGGTAGGCTTAGCGCCCGCGACAGGAAACGCCCCAAAGCGCAACGTGGACACAGCCAAATTTTTGAAGGAAAACAGAGGTGTTTTTTGCAAAGTGCCTACCTGTAGATTTTGGCCTCTAGCTCAGCCGCCACCTAGGGAAACCTACCAAACCTGTGCATTTCTGAAAACTAGAGACCTAGGGGAATCCAAGATGGGGTGACTTGTGTGGCTCAGACCAGGTTCTGTTACCCAGAATCCTTTGCAAACCTCAAAATTTGGCTAAAAAAACACATGTTCCTCACATTTCTGTGGCAGAAAGTTTTGGAATCTGAGAGGAGCCACAAATTTCCTTCCACCCAGCGTTCCCCCATGTCTCCCGATAAAAATGATACCTCACTTGTGTGGGTAGGCCTAGCGCCCGCGACAGGAAACGCCCCAAAGAGCAACGTGGACACAGCCACATTTTTGAAGGAAAACAGAGGTGTTTTTTGCAAAGTGCTTTCCTGTAGATTTTGGCCTGTAGCTCAGCCGCCACCTAGGGAAACCTACCAAACCTGTGCATTTCTGAAAACTAGAGACCTAGGGGAATCCAAGATGGGGTGACTTGTGTGGCTCGGACCAGGTTCTGTTACCCAGAATCCTTTGCAAACCTCAAAATTTGGCTAAAAAAACACATGTTCCTCACATTTCTGTGGCAGAAAGTTCTGGAATCTGAGAGGAGCCACAAATTTCCTTCCACCCAGCGTTCCCCCACGTCTCCCGATAAAAATGATACCTCACTTGTGTGGGTAGGTCTAGCCCCCGCGACAGGAAACGCCCCAAAGCGCAACGTGGACACAGCCAAATTTTTGAAGGAAAACAGAGGTGTTTTTTGCAAAGTGCCTACCTGTAGATTTTGGCCTGTAGCTCAGCCGCCACCTAGGGACACCTACCAAACCTGTGCATTTCTGAAAACTAGAGACTTAGGGGAATCCAAGATGGGGTGACTTGTGTGGCTCGGACCAGGTTCTGTTACCCAGAATCCTTTGCAAACCTCAAAATTTGGCTAAAAAAACACATGTTCCTCACATTTCTGTGGCAGAAAGTTCTGGAATCTGAGAGGAGCCACAAATTTCCTTCCACCCAGCGTTCCCCCACGTCTCCCGATAAAAATGATACCTCACTTGTGTGGGTAGGCCTAGCGCCCGCGACAGGAAACGCCCCAAAGCGCAACGTGGACACAGCCACATTTTTGAAGGAAAACAGAGGTGTTTTTTGCAAAGTGCTTTCCTGTAGATTTTGGCCTGTAGCTCAGCCGCCACCTAGGGAAACCTACCAACCCTGTGCATTTCTGAAAACTAGAGACCTAGGGGAATCCAAGATGGGGTGACTTGTGTGGCTCGGACCAGGTTCTGTTACCCAGAATCCTTTGCAAACCTCAAAATTTGGCTAAAAAAACACATGTTCCTCACATTTCTGTGGCAGAAAGTTCTGGAATCTGAGAGGAGCCACAAATTTCCTTCCACCCAGCGTTCCCCCACGTCTCCCGATAAAAATGATACCTCACTTGTGTGGGTAGGTCTAGCCCCCGCGACAGGAAACACCCCAAAGCGCAACGTGGACACAGCCAAATTTTTGAAGGAAAACAGAGGTGTTTTTTGCAAAGTGCCTACCTGTAGATTTTGGCCTGTAGCTCAGCCGCCACCTAGGGAAACCTACCAAACCTGTGCATTTCTGAAAACTAGAGACCTAGGGGAATCCAAGATGGGGTGACTTGTGTGGCTCGGACCAGGTTCTGTTACCCAGAATCCTTTGCAAACCTCAAAATTTGGCTAAAAAAACACATGTTCCTCACATTTCTGTGGCAGAAAGTTCTGGAATCTGAGAGGGGCCACAAATGTCCTTCCACCCAGCGTTCCCCGACGTCTCCCGATACAAATGATACCTCACTTGTGTGGCTAGGCCTAGCGCCCGCGACAGGAAACGCCCCAAAGCGCAACGTGGACACAGCCAAATTTTTGAAGGAAAACAGAGGTGTTTTTTGCAAAGTGCCTACCTGTAGATTTTGGCCTCTAGCTCAGCCGCCACCTAGGGAAACCTACCAAACCTGTGCATTTCTGAAAACTAGAGACCTAGGGGAATCCAAGATGGGGTGACTTGTGTGGCTCGGACCAGGTTCTGTTACCCAGAATCCTTTGCAAACCTCAAAATTTGGCTAAACAAAACACATGTTCCTCACATTTCTGTGGCAGAAAGTTCTGGAATCTGAGAGGAGGCACAAATTTCCTTCCACCCAGCGTTCCCCCACGTCTCCCGATAAAAATGATACCTCACTTGTGTGGGTAGGCCTAGCGCCCGTGACAGGAAACGCCCCAAAGCGCAACGTGGACACAGCCAAATTTTTGAAGGAAAACAGAGGTGTTTTTTGCAAAGTGCCTACCTGTAGGTTTTGGCCTGTAGCTCAGCCGCCACCTAGGGAAACCTACCAAACCTGTGCATTTCTGAAAACTAGAGACCTAGGGGAATCCAAGATGGGGTGACTTGTGTGGCTCGGACCAGGTTCTGTTACCCAGAATCCTTTGCAAACCTCAAAATTTGGCTAAAAAAACACATGTTCCTCACATTTCTGTGGCAGAAAGTTCTGGAATCTGAGAGGAGCCTCAAATTTCCTTCCACCCAGCGTTCCCCCACGTCTCCCGATAAAAATGATACCTCACTTGTGTGGGTAGGCCTAGCGCCCGTGACAGGAAACGCCCCAAAGCGCAACGTGGACACAGCCAAATTTTTGAAGGAAAACAGAGGTGTTTTTTGCAAAGTGCCTACCTGTAGATTTTGGCCTCTAGCTCAGCCGCCACCTAGGGAAACCTACCAAACCTGTGCATTTCTGAAAACTAGAGACCTAGGGGAATGAAAGATGGGGTGACTTGTGTGGCTCAGACCAGGTTCTGTTACCCAGAATCCTTTGCAAACCTCAAAATTTGGCTAAAAAAACACATGTTCCTCACATTTCTGTGGCAGAAAGTTTTGGAATCTGAGAGGAGCCACAAATTTCCTTCCACCCAGCGTTCCCCCATGTCTCCCGATAAAAATGATACCTCACTTGTGTGGGTAGACCTAGCGCCCGCGACAGGAAACGCCCCAAAGAGCAACGTGGACACAGCCACATTTTTGAAGGAAAACAGAGGTGTTTTTTGCAAAGTGCTTTCCTGTAGATTTTGGCCTGTAGCTCAGCCGCCACCTAGGGAAACCTACCAAACCTGTGCATTTCTGAAAACTAGAGACCTAGGGGAATCCAAGATGGGGTGACTTGTGTAGCTCGGACCAGGTTCTGTTACCCAGAATCCTTTGCAAACCTCAAAATTTGGCTAAAAAAACACATGTTCCTCACATTTCTGTGGCAGAAAGTTCTGGAATCTGAGAGGAGCCACAAATTTCCTTCCACCCAGCGTTCCCCCACGTCTCCCGATAAAAATGATACCTCACTTGTGTGGGTAGGTCTAGCCCCCGCGACAGGAAACGCCCCAAAGCGCAACGTGGACACAGCCAAATTTTTGAAGGAAAACAGAGGTGTTTTTTGCAAAGTGCCTACCTGTAGATTTTGGCCTGTAGCTCAGCCGCCACCTAGGGAAACCTACCAAACCTGTGCATTTCTGAAAACTAGAGACTTAGGGGAATCCAAGATGGGGTGACTTGTGTGGCTCGGACCAGGTTCTGTTACCCAGAATCCTTTGCAAACCTCAAAATTTGGCTAAAAAAACACATGTTCCTCACATTTCTGTGGCAGAAAGTTCTGGAATCTGAGAGGAGCCACAAATTTCCTTCCACCCAGCGTTCCCCCACGTCTCCCGATAAAAATGATACCTCACTTGTGTGGGTAGGCCTAGCGCCCGCGACAGGAAACGCCCCAAAGCGCAACGTGGACACAGCCACATTTTTGAAGGAAAACAGAGGTGTTTTTTGCAAAGTGCTTTCCTGTAGATTTTGGCCTGTAGCTCAGCTGCCACCTAGGGAAACCTACCAACCCTGTGCATTTCTGAAAACTAGAGACCTAGGGGAATCCAAGATGGGGTGACTTGTGTGGCTCGGACCAGGTTCTGTTACCCAGAATCCTTTGCAAACCTCAAAATTTGGCTAAAAAAACACATGTTCCTCACATTTCTGTGGCAGAAAGTTCTGGAATCTGAGAGGAGCCACAAATTTCCTTCCACCCAGCGTTCCCCCACGTCTCCCGATAAAAATGATTCCTCACTTGTGTGGGTAGGTCTAGCCCCCGCGACAGGAAACGCCCCAAAGCGCAACGTGGACACAGCCAAATTTTTGAAGGAAAACAGAGGTGTTTTTTGCAAAGTGCCTACCTGTAGATTTTGGCCTGTAGCTCAGCCGCCACCTAGGGAAACCTACCAAACCTGTGCATTTCTGAAAACTAGAGACCTAGGGGAATCCAAGATGGGGTGACTTGTGTGGCTCGGACCAGGTTCTGTTACCCAGAATCCTTTGCAAACCTCAAAATTTGGCTAAAAAAACACATGTTCCTCACATTTCTGTGGCAGAAAGTTCTGGAATCTGAGAGGAGCCACAAATTTCCTTCCACCCAGCGTTCCCCCACGTCTCCGGATAAAAATGATACCTCACTTGTGTGGGTAGGTCTAGCCCCCGCGACAGGAAACGCCCCAAAGCGCAACGTGGACACAGCCAAATTTTTTAAGGAAAACAGAGGTGTTTTTTGCAAAGTGCCTACCTGTAGATTTTGGCCTGTAGCTCAGCCGCCACCTAGGGAAACCTACCAAACCTGTGCATTTCTGAAAACTAGAGACCTAGGGTAATCCAAGATGGGGTAACTTGTGTGGCTCGGACCAGGTTCTGTTACCCAGAATCCTTTGCAAACCTCAAAATTTGGCTAAACAAAACACATGTTCCTCACATTTCTGTGGCAGAAAGTTCTGGAATCTGAGAGGAGCCACAAATTTCCTTCCACCCAGCGTTCCCCCAAGTCTCCCGATAAAAATGATACCTCACTTGTGTGGGTAGGCCTAGCGCCCGTGACAGGAAACGCCCCAAAGCGCAACGTGGACACAGCCAAATTTTTGAAGGAAAACAGAGGTGTTTTTTGCAAAGTGCCTACCTGTAGATTTTGGCCTGTAGCTCAGCCGCCACCTAGGGAAACCTACCAAACCTGTGCATTTCTGAAAACTAGAGACCTAGGGGAATCCAAGATGGGGTGACTTGTGTGGCTCGGACCAGGTTCTGTTACCCAGAATCCTTTGCAAACCTCAAAATTTGGCTAAAAAAACACATGTTCCTCACATTTCTGTGGCAGAAAGTTCTGGAATCTGAGAGGAGCCTCAAATTTCCTTCCACCCAGCGTTCCCCCACGTCTCCCGATAAAAATGATACCTCACTTGTGTGGGTAGGCCTAGCGCCCGTGACAGGAAACGCCCCAAAGCGCAACGTGGACACAGCCAAATTTTTGAAGGAAAACAGAGGTGTTTTTTGCAAAGTGCCTACCTGTAGATTTTGGCCTCTAGCTCAGCCGCCACCTAGGGAAACCTACCAAACCTGTGCATTTCTGAAAACTAGAGACCTAGGGGAATCCAAGATGGGGTGACTTGTGTGGCTCAGACCAGGTTCTGTTACCCAGAATCCTTTGCAAACCTCAAAATTTGGCTAAAAAAACACATGTTCCTCACATTTCCGTGGCAGAAAGTTTTGGAATCTGAGAGGAGCCACAAATTTCCTTCCACCCAGCGTTCCCCCATGTCTCCCGATAAAAATGATACCTCACTTGTGTGGGTAGGCCTAGCGCCCGCGACAGGAAACGCCCCAAAGAGCAACGTGGACACAGCCACATTTTTGAAGGAAAACAGAGGTGTTTTTTGCAAAGTGCTTTCCTGTAGACTTTGGCCTGTAGCTCAGCCGCCACCTAGGGAAACCTACCAAACCTGTGCATTTCTGAAAACTAGAGACCTAGGGGAATCCAAGATGGGGTGACTTGTGTGGCTCGGACCAGGTTCTGTTACCCAGAATCCTTTGCAAACCTCAAAATTTGGCTAAAAAAACACATGTTCCTCACATTTCTGTGGCAGAAAGTTCTGGAATCTGAGAGGAGCCACAAATTTCCTTCCACCCAGCGTTCCCCCACGTCTCCCGATAAAAATGATACCTCACTTGTGTGGGTAGGTCTAGCCCCCGCGACAGGAAACGCCCCAAAGCGCAACGTGGACACAGCCAAATTTTTGAAGGAAAACAGAGGTGTTTTTTGCAAAGTGCCTACCTGTAGATTTTGGCCTGTAGCTCAGCCGCCACCTAGGGAAACCTACCAAACCTGTGCATTTCTGAAAACTAGAGACTTAGGGGAATCCAAGATGGGGTGACTTGTGTGGCTCGGACCAGGTTCTGTTACCCAGAATCCTTTGCAAAACTCAAAATTTGGCTAAAAAAACACATGTTCCTCACATTTCTGTGGCAGAAAGTTCTGGAATCTGAGAGGAGCCACAAATTTCCTTCCACCCAGCGTTCCCCCACGTCTCCCGATAAAAATGATACCTCACTTGTGTGGGTAGGCCTAGCGCCCGCGACAGGAAACGCCCCAAAGCGCAACGTGGACACAGCCACATTTTTGAAGGAAAACAGAGGTGTTTTTTGCAAAGTGCTTTCCTGTAGATTTTGGCCTGTAGCTCAGCCGCCACCTAGGGAAACCTACCAACCCTGTGCATTTCTGAAAACTAGAGACCTAGGGGAATCCAAGATGGGGTGACTTGTGTGGCTCGGACCAGGTTCTGTTACCCAGAATCCTTTGCAAACCTCAAAATTTGGCTAAAAAAACACATGTTCCTCACATTTCTGTGGCAGAAAGTTCTGGAATCTGAGAGGAGCCACAAATTTCCTTCCACCCAGCGTTCCCCCACGTCTCCCGATAAAAATGATACCTCACTTGTGTGGGTAGGTCTAGCCCCCGCGACAGGAAACGCCCCAAAGCGCAACGTGGACACAGCCAAATTTTTGAAGGAAAACAGAGGTGTTTTTTGCAAAGTGCCTACCTGTAGATTTTGGCCTGTAGCTCAGCCGCCACCTAGGGAAACCTACCAAACCTGTACATTTCTGAAAACTAGAGACCTAGGGGAATCCAAGATGGGGTGACTTGTGTGGCTCGGACCAGGTTCTGTTACCCAGAATCCTTTGCAAACCTCAAAATTTGGCTAAAAAAACACATGTTCCTCACATTTCTGTGGCAGAAAGTTCTGGAATCTGAGAGGGGCCACAAATGTCCTTCCACCCAGCGTTCCCAGACGTCTCCCGATACAAATGATACCTCACTTGTGTGGCTAGGCCTAGCGCCCGCGACAGGAAACGCCCCAAAGCGCAACGTGGACACAGCCAAATTTTTGAAGGAAAACAGAGGTGTTTTTTGCAAAGTGCCTACCTGTAGATTTTGGCCTCTAGCTCAGCCGCCACCTAGGGAAACCTACCAAACCTGTGCATTTCTGAAAACTAGAGACCTAGGGGAATCCAAGATGGGGTGACTTGTGTGGCTCGGACCAGGTTCTGTTACCCAGAATCCTTTGCAAACCTCAAAATTTGGCTAAACAAAACACATGTTCCTCACATTTCTGTGGCAGAAAGTTCTGGAATCTGAGAGGAGCCACAAATTTCCTTCCACCCAGCGTTCCTCCACGTCTCCCGATAAAAATGATACCTCACTTGTGTGGGTAGGCCTAGCGCCCGTGACAGGAAACGCCCCAAAGCGCAACGTGGACACAGCCAAATTTTTTAAGGAAAACAGAGGTGTTTTTTGCAAAGTGCCTACCTGTAGATTTTGGCCTGTAGCTCAGCCGCCACCTAGGGAAACCTACCAAACCTGTGCATTTCTGAAAACTAGAGACCGAGGGGAATCCAAGATGGGGTGACTTGTGTGGCTCGGACCAGGTTCTGTTACCCAGAATCCTTTGCAAACCTCAAAATTTGGCTAAAAAAACACATGTTCCTCACATTTCTGTGGCAGAAAGTTCTGGAATCTGAGAGGAGCCTCAAATTTCCTTCCACCCAGCGTTCCCCCACGTCTCCCGATAAAAATGATACCTCACTTGTGTGGGTAGGCCTAGCGCCCGTGACAGGAAACGCCCCAAAGCGCAACGTGGACACAGCCAAATTTTTGAAGGAAAACAGAGGTGTTTTTTGCAAAGTGCCTACCTGTAGATTTTGGCCTCTAGCTCAGCCGCCACCTAGGGAAACCTACCAAACCTGTGCATTTCTGAAAACTAGAGACCTAGGGGAATCCAAGATGGGGTGACTTGTGTGGCTCAGACCAGGTTCTGTTACCCAGAATCCTTTGCAAACCTCAAAATTTGGCTAAAAAAACACATGTTCCTCACATTTCTGTGGCAGAAAGTTTTGGATTCTGAGAGGAGCCACAAATTTCCTTCCACCCAGCGTTCCCCCACGTCTCCCGATAAAAATGATACCTCACTTGTGTGGGTAGGCCTAGCGCCCGCGACAGGAAACGCCCCAAAGCGCAACGTGGACACAGCCACATTTTTGAAGGAAAACAGAGGTGTTTTTTGCAAAGTGCTTTCCTGTAGATTTTGGCCTGTAGCTCAGCCGCCACCTAGGGAAACCTACCAAACCTGTGCATTTCTGAAAACTAGAGACCTAGGGGAATCCAAGATGGGATGACTTGTGTGGCTCGGACCAGGTTCTGTTACCCAGAATCCTTTGCAAACCTCAAAATTTGGCTAAAAAAACACATGTTCCTCACATTTCTGTGGCAGAAAGTTCTGGAATCTGAGAGGAGCCATAAATTTCCTTCCACCCAGCGTTCCCCCACGTCTTCTGATAAAAATGATACCTCACTTGTGTGGGTAGGCCTAGCGCTCGCGACAGGAAACGCCCCAAAGCGCAACGTGGACAGAGCCAAATTTTTGAAGGAAAACAGAGGTGTTTTTTGCAAAGTGCCTACCTGTAGATTTTGGCCTGTAACTCAGCCGCCACCTAGGGAAACCTACCAAACCTGTGCATTTCACGAAAACTAGAGACCTAGTGGAATCCAAGATGGGGTGACTTGTGTGGCTCGGACCAGGTTCTGTTACCCAGAATCCTTTGCAAACCTCAAAATTTGGCTAAAAAAACACATGTTCCTCACATTTCTGTGGCAGAAAGTTCTGGAATCTGAGAGGAGCCACAAATTTCCTTCCACCCAGCGTTCCCCCACGTCTCCCGATAAAAATGATACCTCACTTGTGTGGGTAGGTCTAGCCCCCGCGACAGGAAACGCCCCAAAGCGCAACGTGGACACAGCCAAATTTTTGAAGGAAAACAGAGGTGTTTTTTGCAAAGTGCCTACCTGTAGATTTTGGCCTGTAGCTCAGCCGCCACCTAGGGAAACCTACCAAACCTGTGCATTTCTGAAAACTAGAGACCTAGGGGAATCCAAGATGGGGTGACTTGTGTGGCTCAGACCAGGTTCTGTTACCCAGAATCCTTTGCAAACCTCAAAATTTGGCTAAAAAAACACATGTTCCTCACATTTCTGTGGCAGAAAGTTCTGGAATCTGAGAGGAGCCATAAATTTCCTTCCACCCAGCGTTCCCCCACGTCTCCCGATAAAAATGATACCTCACTTGTGTGGGTAGGTCTAGCCCCCGCGACAGGAAACGCCCCAAAGCGCAACGTGGACACAGCCAAATTTTTGAAGGAAAACAGAGGTGTTTTTTGCAAAGTGCCTACCTGTAGATTGTGGCCTCTAGCTCAGCCGCCACCTAGGGAAACCTACCAAACCTGTGCATTTCTGAAAACTAAAGACCTAGGGGAATCCAAGATGGGGTGACTTGTGTGGCTCGGACCAGGTTCTGTTACCCAGAATCCTTTGCAAACCTCAAAATTTGGCTAAAAAAACACATGTTCCTCACATTTCTGTGGCAGAAAGTTCTGGAATCTGAGAGGAGCCACAAATTTCCTTCCACCCAGCGTTCCCCCACGTCTCCCGATAAAAATGATACCTCACTTGTGTGGGTAGGCCTAGCGCCCGCGACAGGAAACGCCCCAAAGCGCAACGTGGACACAGCCAAATTTTTGAAGGAAAACAGAGGTGTTTTTTGCAAAGTGCTTACCTGTAGATTTTGGCCTCTAGCTCAGCCGCCACCTGTTGAAACCTACCAAACCTGTGCATTTCTGAAAACTAGAGACCTAGGGGAATCCAAGATGGGGTGACTTGTGTGGCTCAGACCAGGTTCTGTTACCCAGAATCCTTTGCAAACCTCAAAATTTGGCTAAAAAAACACATGTTCCTCACATTTCTGTGGCAGAAAGTTTTGGAATCTGAGAGGAGCCACAAATTTCCTTCCACCCAGCGTTCCCCCACGTCTCCCGATAAAAATGATACCTCACTTGTGTGGGTAGGCCTAGCGCCCGCGACAGGAAACGCCCCAAAGAGCAACGTGGACACAGCCACATTTTTTAAGGAAAACAGAGGTGTTTTTTGCAAAGTGCTTTCCTGTAGATTTTGGCCTGTAGCTCAGCCGCCACCTAGGGAAACCTACCAAACCTGTGCATTTCTGAAAACTAGAGACCTAGGGGAATCCAAGATGGGGTGACTTGTGTGGCTCGGACCAGGTTCTGTTACCCAGAATCCTTTGCAAACCTCAAAATTTGGCTAAAAAAACACATGTTCCTCACATTTCTGTGGCAGAAAGTTCTGGAATCTGAGAGGAGCCACAAATTTCCTTCCACCCAGCGTTCCCCCACGTCTCCGGATAAAAATGATACCTCACTTGTGTGGGTAGGTCTAGCCCCCGCGACAGGAAACGCCCCAAAGCGCAACGTGGACACAGCCACATTTTTTAAGGAAAACAGAGGTGTTTTTTGCAAAGTGCCTACCTGTAGATTTTGGCCTGTAGCTCAGCCGCCACCTAGGGAAACCTACCAAACCTGTGCATTTCTGAAAACTAGAGACCTAGGGGAATCCAAGATGGGGTAACTTGTGTGGCTCGGACCAGGTTCTGTTACCCAGAATCCTTTGCAAACCTCAAAATTTGGCTAAAAAAACACATGTTCCTCACATTTCTGTGGCAGAAAGTTCTGGAATCTGAGAGGAGCCACAAATTTCCTTCCACCTAGCGTTCCCCCACGTCTCCCGATAAAAATGATACCTCACTTGTGTGGGTAGGTCTAGCCCCCGCGACAGGAAACGCCCCAAAGCGCAACGTGGACACAGCCAAATTTTTGAAGGAAAACAGAGGTGTTTTTTGCAAAGTGCCTACCTGTAGATTTTGGCCTGTAGCTCAGCCGCCACCTAGGGAAACCTACCAAACCTGTGCATTTCTGAAAACTAAACACCTAGGGGAATCCAAGATGGGGTGACTTGTGTGGCTCGGACCAGGTTCTGTTACCCAGAATCCTTTGCAAACCTCAAAATTTGGCTAAAAAAACACATGTTCCTCACATTTCTGTGGCAGAAAGTTCTGGAATCTGAGAGGAGCCATAAATTTCCTACCACCCAGCGTTCCCCCACGTCTCCCGATAAAAATGATACCTCACTTGTGTGGGTAGGTCTAGCCCCCGCGACAGGAAACGTCCCAAAGCGCAACGTGGACACAGCCAAATTTTTGAAGGAAAACAGAGGTGTTTTTTGCAAAGTGCCAACCTGTAGATTTTGGCCTGTAGCTCAGCCGCCACCTAGGGAAACCTACCAAACCTGTGCATTTCTGAAAACTAAAGACCTAGGGGAATCCAAGATGGGGTGACTTGTGTGGCTCGGACCAGGTTCTGTTACCCAGAATCCTTTGCAAACCTCAAAATTTGGCTAAAAAAACACATGTTCCTCACATTTCTGTGGCAGAAAGTTCTGGAATCTGAGAGGAGCCACAAATTTCCTTCCACCCAGCGTTCCCCCACGTCTCCCGATAAAAATGATACCTCACTTGTGTGGGTAGGCTTAGCGCCCGCGACAGGAAACGCCCCAAAGCGCAACGTGGACACAGCCAAATTTTTGAAGGAAAACAGAGGTGTTTTTTGCAAAGTGCCTACCTGTAGATTTTGGCCTCTAGCTCAGCCGCCACCTAGGGAAACCTACCAAACCTGTGCATTTCTGAAAACTAGAGACCTAGGGGAATCCAAGATGGGGTGACTTGTGTGGCTCAGACCAGGTTCTGTTACCCAGAATCCTTTGCAAACCTCAAAATTTGGCTAAAAAAACACATGTTCCTCACATTTCTGTGGCAGAAAGTTTTGGAATCTGAGAGGAGCCACAAATTTCCTTCCACCCAGCGTTCCCCCATGTCTCCCGATAAAAATGATACCTCACTTGTGTGGGTAGGCCTAGCGCCCGCGACAGGAAACGCCCCAAAGAGCAACGTGGACACAGCCACATTTTTGAAGGAAAACAGAGGTGTTTTTTGCAAAGTGCTTTCCTGTAGATTTTGGCCTGTAGCTCAGCCGCCACCTAGGGAAACCTACCAAACCTGTGCATTTCTGAAAACTAGAGACCTAGGGGAATCCAAGATGGGGTGACTTGTGTGGCTCGGACCAGGTTCTGTTACCCAGAATCCTTTGCAAACCTCAAAATTTGGCTAAAAAAACACATGTTCCTCACATTTCTGTGGCAGAAAGTTCTGGAATCTGAGAGGAGCCACAAATTTCCTTCCACCCAGCGTTCCCCCACGTCTCCCGATAAAAATGATACCTCACTTGTGTGGGTAGGTCTAGCCCCCGCAACAGGAAACGCCCCAAAGCGCAACGTGGACACAGCCAAATTTTTGAAGGAAAACAGAGGTGTTTTTTGCAAAGTGCCTACCTGTAGATTTTGGCCTGTAGCTCAGCCGCCACCTAGGGAAACCTACCAAACCTGTGCATTTCTGAAAACTAGAGACTTAGGGGAATCCAAGATGGGGTGACTTGTGTGGCTCGGACCAGGTTCTGTTACCCAGAATCCTTTGCAAACCTCAAAATTTGGCTAAAAAAACACATGTTCCTCACATTTCTGTGGCAGAAAGTTCTGGAATCTGAGAGGAGCCACAAATTTCCTTCCACCCAGCGTTCCCCCACGTCTCCCGATAAAAATGATACCTCACTTGTGTGGGTAGGCCTAGCGCCCGCGACAGGAAACGCCCCAAAGCGCAACGTGGACACAGCCACATTTTTGAAGGAAAACAGAGGTGTTTTTTGCAAAGTGCTTTCCTGTAGATTTTGGCCTGTAGCTCAGCCGCCACCTACGGAAACCTACCAACCCTGTGCATTTCTGAAAACTAGAGACCTAGGGGAATCCAAGATGGGGTGACTTGTGTGGCTCGGACCAGGTTCTGTTACCCAGAATCCTTTGCAAACCTCAAAATTTGGCTAAAAAAACACATGTTCCTCACATTTCTGTGGCAGAAAGTTCTGGAATCTGAGAGGAGCCACAAATTTCCTTCCACCCAGCGTTCCCCCACGTCTCCCGATAAAAATGATACCTCACTTGTGTGGGTAGGTCTAGCCCCCGCGACAGGAAACGCCCCAAAGCGCAACGTGGACACAGCCAAATTTTTGAAGGAAAACAGAGGTGTTTTTTGCAAAGTGCCTACCTGTAGATTTTGGCCTGTAGCTCAGCCGCCACCTAGGGAAACCTACCAAACCTGTGCATTTCTGAAAACTAGAGACCTAGGGGAATCCAAGATGGGGTGACTTGTGTGGCTCGGACCAGGTTCTGTTACCCAGAATCCTTTGCAAACCTCAAAATTTGGCTAAAAAAACACATGTTCCTCACATTTCTGTGGCAGAAAGTTCTGGAATCTGAGAGGGGCCACAAATGTCCTTCCACCCAGCGTTCCCCGACGTCTCCCGATACAAATGATACCTCACTTGTGTGGCTAGGCCTAGCGCCCGCGACAGGAAACGCCCCAAAGCGCAACGTGGACACAGCCAAATTTTTGAAGGAAAACAGAGGTGTTTTTTGCAAAGTGCCTACCTGTAGATTTTGGCCTCTAGCTCAGCCGCCACCTAGGGAAACCTACCAAACCTGTGCATTTCTGAAAACTAGAGACCTAGGGGAATCCAAGATGGGGTGACTTGTGTGGCTCGGACCAGGTTCTGTTACCCAGAATCCTTTGCAAACCTCAAAATTTGGCTAAACAAAACACATGTTCCTCACATTTCTGTGGCAGAAAGTTCTGGAATCTGAGAGGAGCCACAAATTTCCTTCCACCCAGCGTTCCCCCACGTCTCCCGATAAAAATGATACCTCACTTGTGTGGGTAGGCCTAGCGCCCGTGACAGGAAACGCCCCAAAGCGCAACGTGGACACAGCCAAATTTTTTAAGGAAAACAGAGGTGTTTTTTGCAAAGTGCCTACCTGTAGATTTTGGCCTGTAGCTCAGCCGCCACCTAGGGAAACCTACCAAACCTGTGCATTTCTGAAAACTAGAGACCTAGGGGAATCCAAGATGGGGTGACTTGTGTGGCTCGAACCAGGTTCTGTTACCCAGAATCCTTTGCAAACCTCAAAATTTGACTAAAAAAACACATGTTCCTCACATTTCTGTGGCAGAAAGTTCTGGAATCTGAGAGGAGCCTCAAATTTCCTTCCACCCAGCGTTCCCCCACATCTCCCGATAAAAATGATACCTCACTTGTGTGGGTAGGCCTAGCGCCCGTGACAGGAAACGCCCCAAAGCGCAACGTGGACACAGCCAAATTTTTGAAGGAAAACAGAGGTGTTTTTTGCAAAGTGCCTACCTGTAGATTTTGGCCTCTAGCTCAGCCGCCACCTAGGGAAACCTACCAAACCTGTGCATTTCTGAAAACTAGAGACCTAGGGGAATCCAAGATGGGGTGACTTGTGTGGCTCAGACCAGGTTCTGTTACCCAGAATCCTTTGCAAACCTCAAAATTTGGCTACAAAAACACATGTTCCTCACATTTCTGTGGCAGAAAGTTTTGGAATCTGAGAGGAGCCACAAATTTCCTTCCACCCAGCGTTCCCCCACGTCTCCCGATAAAAATGATACCTCACTTGTGTGGGTAGGCCTAGCGCCCGCGACAGGAAACGCCCCAAAGCACAACGTGGACACAGCCACATTTTTTAAGGAAAACAGAGGTGTTTTTTGCAAAGTGCTTTCCTGTAGATTTTGGCCTGTAGCTCAGCCGCCACCTAGGGAAACCTACCAAACCTGTGCATTTCTGAAAACTAGAGACCTAGGGGAATCCAAGATGGGATGACTTGTGTGGCTCGGACCAGGTTCTGTTACCCAGAATCCTTTGCAAACCTCAAAATTTGGCTAAAAAAACACATGTTCCTCACATTTCTGTGGCAGAAAGTTCTGGAATCTGAGAGGAGCCATAAATTTCCTTCCACCCAGCGTTCCCCCACGTCTTCCGCTAAAAATGATACCTCACTTGTGTGGGTAGGCCTAGCGCTCGCGACAGGAAACGCCCCAAAGCGCAACGTGGACAGAGCCAAATTTTTGAAGGAAAACAGAGGTGTTTTTTGCAAAGTGCCTACCTGTAGATTTTGGCCTGTAACTCAGCCGCCACCTAGGGAAACCTACCAAACCTGTGCATTTCACGAAAACTAGAGACCTAGGGGAATCCAAGATGGGGTGACTTGTGTGGCTCGGACCAGGTTCTGTTACCCAGAATCCTTTGCAAACCTCAAAATTTGGCTAAAAAAACACATGTTCCTCACATTTCTGTGACAGAAAGTTCTGGAATCTGAGAGGGGCCACAAATGTCCTTCCACCCAGCGTTCCCCGACGTCTCCCGATAAAAATGATACCTCACTTGTGTGGGTAGGCCTAGCGCCCGCGACAGGAAAGGCCCAAAGCGCAACGTGGACACAGCCACATTTTTGAAGGAAAACAGAGGTGTTTTTTGCAAAGTGCCTACCTGTAGATTTTGGCCTCTAGCTCAGCCGCCACCTAGGGAAACCTACCAAACCTGTGCATTTCTGAAAACTAGAGACCTAGGGGAATCCAAGATGGGGTGACTTGTGTGGCTCGGACCAGGTTCTGTTACCCAGAATCCTTTGCAAACCTCAAAATTTGGCTAAACAAAACACATGTTCCTCACATTTCTGTGGCAGAAAGTTCTGGAATCTGAGAGGGGCCACAAATGTCCTTCCACCCAGCGTTCCCCGACGTCTCCCGATAAAAATGATACCTCACTTGTGTGGGTAGGCCTAGCGCCCGCGACAGGAAAGGCCCAAAGCGCAACGTGGACACAGCCACATTTTTTAAGGAAAACAGAGGTGTTTTTTGCAAAGTGCCTACCTGTAGATTTTGGCCTCTAGCTCAGCCGCCACCTAGGGAAACCTACCAAACCTGTGCATTTCTGAAAACTAGAGACCTAGGGGAATCCAAGATGGGGTGACTTGTGTGGCTCGGACCAGGTTCTGTTACCCAGAATCCTTTGCAAACCTCAAAATTTGGCTAAAAAAAACACATGTTCCTCACATTTCTGTGGCAGAAAGTTCTGGAATCTGAGAGGAGCCTCAAATTTCCTTCCACCCAGCGTTCCCCCACGTCTCCCGACAAAAATGATACCTCACTTGTGTGGGTAGGTCTAGCCCCCGCGACAGGAAACGCCCCAAAGCGCAACGTGGACATAGCCACATTTTTGAAGGAAAACAGAGGTGTTTTTTGCAAAGTGCCAACCTGTAGATTTTGGCCTCTAGCTCAGCCGCCACCTAGGGAAACCTACCAAACCTGTGCATTTCTGAAAACTAGAGACCTAAGGGAATCCAAGATGGGGTGACTTGTGTGGCTCGGAGCAGGTTCTGTTACCCAGAATCCTTTGCAAACCTCAAAATTTGGCTAAAAAAACACATGTTCCTCACATTTCTGTGGCAGAAAGTTCTGGAATCTGAGAGGAGCCACAAATTTCCTTCCACCCAGCGTTCCCCCACGTCTCCCGATAAAAATGATACCTCACTTGTGTGGGTAGGCCTAGCGCCCGCGACAGGAAACGCCCCAAAGCGCAACGTGGACACAGCCAAATTTTTGAAGGAAAACAGAGATGTTTTTTGCAAAGTGCCTACCTGTAGATTTTGGCCTGTAGCTCAGCCGCCACCTAGGGAAACCTACCAAACCTGTGCATTTCTGAAAACTAGAGACCTAGGGGAATCCAAGATGGGGTGACTTGTGTGGCTCGGACCAGGTTCTGTTACCCAGAATCCTTTGCAAACCTCAAAATTTGGCTAAAAAAACACATGTTCCTCACATTTCTGTGGCAGAAAGTTCTGGAATCTGAGAGGAGCCTCAAATTTCCTTCCACCCAGCGTTCCCCCACGTCTCCCGACAAAAATGATACCTCACTTGTGTGGGTAGGTCTAGCCCCCGCGACAGGAAACGCCCCAAAGCGCAACGTGGACATAGCCACATTTTTGAAGGAAAACAGAGGTGTTTTTTGCAAAGTGCCAACCTGTAGATTTTGGCCTCTAGCTCAGCCGCCACCTAGGGAAACCTACCAAACCTGTGCATTTCTGAAAACTAGAGACCTAGGGGAATCCAAGATGGGGTGACTTGTGTGGCTCGGACCAGGTTCTGTTACCCAAAATCCTTTGCAAACTTCAAAATTTGGCTAAAAAAACACATGTTCCTCACATTTCTGTGGCAGAAAGTTCTGGAATCTGGGAGGAGCCACAAATTTCCTTCCACCCAGCGTTCCCCCACGTCTCCCGATAAAAATGATACCTCACTTGTGTGGGTAGGTCTAGCCCCCGCGACAGGAAACGCCCCAAAGCGCAACGTGGACACAGCCAAATTTTTGAAGGAAAACAGAGGTGTTTTTTGCAAAGTGCCAACCTGTAGATTTTGGCCTCTAGCTCAGCCGCCACCTAGGGAAACCTACCAAACCTGGGCATTTCTGAAAACTAGAGACCTAGGGGAATCCAAGATGGGGTGACTTGTGTGGCTCGGACCAGGTTCTGTTACCCAGAATCCTTTGCAAACCTCAAAATTTGGCTAAAAAAACACATGTTCCTCACATTTCTGTGGCAGAAAGTTCTGGAATCTGAGAGGAGCCACAAATTTCCTTCCACCCAGCGTTCCCCCACGTCTCCCGATAAAAATGATACCTCACTTGTGTGGGTAGGCTTAGCGCCCGCGACAGGAAACGCCCCAAAGCGCAACGTGGACACAGCCAAATTTTTGAAGGAAAACAGAGGTGTTTTTTGCAAAGTGCCTACCTGTAGATTTTGGCCTGTAGCTCAGCCGCCACCTAGGGAAACCTACCAAACCTGTGCATTTCTGAAATCTAGAGACCTAGGGGAATCCAAGATGGGGTGACTTGTGTGGCTCGGACCAGGTTCTGTTACCCAGAATCCTTTGCAAACCTCAAAATTTGGCTAAAAAAACACATGTTCCTCACATTTCTGTGGCAGAAAGTTCTGGAATCTGAGAGGAGCCACAAATGTCCTTCCACCCAGCGTTCCCCGACGTCTCCCGATAAAAATGATACCTCACTTGTGTGGGTAGGCCTAGCGCCCGCGACAGGAAACGCCCCAAAGCGCAACGTGGACACAGCCAAATTTTTGAAGGAAAACAGAGATGTTTTTTGCAAAGTGCCTACCTGTAGATTTTGGCCTGTAGCTCAGCCGCCACCTAGGGAAACCTACCAAACCTGTGCATTTCTGAAAACTAGAGACCTAGGGGAATCCAAGATGGGGTGACTTGTGTGGCTCGGACCAGGTTCTGTTACCCAGAATCCTTTGCAAACCTCGAAATTTGGCTAAACAAAACACATGTTCCTCACATTTCTGTGGCAGAAAGTTCTGGAATCTGAGAGGAGCCTCAAATTTCCTTCCACCCAGCGTTCCCCCACGTCTCCCGACAAAAATGATACCTCACTTGTGTGGGTAGGTCTAGCCCCCGCGACAGGAAACGCCCCAAAGCGCAACGTGGACATAGCCACATTTTTGAAGGAAAACAGAGGTGTTTTTTGCAAAGTGCCAACCTGTAGATTTTGGCCTCTAGCTCAGCCGCCACCTAGGGAAACCTACCAAACCTGTGCATTTCTGAAAACTAGAGACCTAGGGGAATCCAAGATGGGGTGACTTGTGTGGCTCGGAGCAGGTTCTGTTACCCAGAATCCTTTGCAAACCTCAAAATTTGGCTAAAAAAACACATGTTCCTCACATTTCTGTGGCAGAAAGTTCTGGAATCTGAGAGGAGCCACAAATTTCCTTCCACCCAGCGTTCCCCCATGTCTCCCGATAAAAATGATACCTCACTTGTGTGGGTAGGCCTAGCGCCCGCGACAGGAAACACCCCAAAGCGCAACGTGGACACAGCCAAATTTTTGAAGGAAAACAGAGGTGTTTTTTGCAAAGTGCCTACCTGTAGATTTTGGCCTGTAGCTCAGCCGCCACCTAGGGAAACCTACCAAACCTGTGCATTTCTGAAATCTAGAGACCTAGGAGAATCCAAGATGGGGTGACTTGTGTGGCTCGGACCAGGTTCTGTTACCCAGAATCCTTTGCAAACCTCAACATTTGGCTAAAAAAACACATGTTCCTCACATTTCTGTGGCAGAAAGTTCTGGAATCTGAGAGGAGCCACAAATGTCCTTCCACCCAGCGTTCCCCGACGTCTCCCGATAAAAATGATACTTCACTTGTGTGGCTAGGCCTAGCGCCCGCGACAGGAAACGCCCCAAAGCGCAACGTGGACACAGCCAAATTTTTGAAGGAAAACAGAGGTGTTTTTTGCAACGTGCCTACCTGTAGATTTTGGCCTCTAGCTCAGCCGCCACCTAGGGAAACCTACCAAACCTGTGCATTTCTGAAAACTAGAGACCTAGGGGAATCTAAGATGGGGTGACTTGTGTGGCTCGGACCAGGTTCTGTTACCCAGAATCCTTTGCAAACCTCAAAATTTGGCTAAACAAAACACATGTTCCTCACATTTCTGTGGCAGAAAGTTCTGGAATCTGAGAGGAGCCTCAAATGTCCTTCCACCCAGCGTTCCCCCACGTCTCCCGATAAAAATGATACCTCACTTGTGTGGGTAGGTCTAGCCCCCGAGACAGGAAACGCCCCAAAGCGCAACGTGGACACAGCCAAATTTTTGAAGGAAAACAGAGGTGTTTTTTGTAAAGTGCCTACCTGTAGATTTTGGCCTCTAGCTCAGCCGCCACCTAGGGAAACCTACCAAACCTGTGCATTTCTGAAAACTAGAGACCTAGGGGAATCCAAGATGGGGTGACTTGTGTGGCTCGGACCAGGTTCTGTTACCCAAAATCCTTTGCAAACTTCAAAATTTGGCTAAAAAAACACATGTTCCTCACATTTCTGTGGCAGAAAGTTCTGGAATCTGAGAGGAGCCACAAATTTCCTTCCACCCAGCGTTCCCCCACGTCTCCCGATAAAAATGATACCTCACTTGTGTGGGTAGGTCTAGCCCCCGCGACAGGAAACGCCCCAAAGCGCAACGTGGACACAGCCAAATTTTTGAAGGAAAACAGAGGTGTTTTTTGCAAAGTGCCAACCTGTAGATTTTGGCCTCTAGCTCAGCCGCCACCTAGGGAAACCTACCAAACCTGGGCATTTCTGAAAACTAGAGACCTAGGGGAATCCAAGATGGGGTGACTTGTGTGGCTCGGACCAGGTTCTGTTACCCAGAATCCTTTGCAAACCTCAAAATTTGGCTAAAAAAACACATGTTCCTCACATTTCTGTGGCAGAAAGTTCTGGAATCTGAGAGGAGCCACAAATTTCCTTCCACCCAGCGTTCCCCCACGTCTCCCGATAAAAATGATACCTCACTTGTGTGGGTAGGCCTAGCGCCCGCGACAGGAAACGCCCCAAAGCGCAACGTGGACACAGCCAAATTTTTGAAGGAAAACAGAGGTGTTTTTTGCAAAGTGCCTACCTGTAGATTTTGGCCTGTAGCTCAGCCGCCACCTAGGGAAACCTACCAAACCTGTGCATTTCTGAAAATTAGAGACCTAGGGGAATCCAAGATGGGTTGACTTGTGTGGCTCGGACCAGGTTCTGTTACCCAGAATCCTTTGCAAACCTCAAAATTTGGCTAAAAAAACACATGTTCCTCACATTTCTGTGGCAGAAAGTTCTGGAATCTGAGAGGAGCCACAAATTTCCTTCCACCCAGCGTTCCCCCACGTCTCCCGATAAAAATTATACCTCACTTGTGTGGGTAGGCCTAGCGCCCGCGACAGGAAACGCCCCAAAGCGCAACGTGGACACAGCCAAATTTTTGAAGGAAAACAGAGGTGTTTTTTGCAAAGTGCCTACCTGTAGATTTTGGCCTGTAGCTCAGCTGCCACCTAGGGAAACCTACCAAACCTGTGCATTTCTGAAATCTAGAGACCTAGGGGAATCCAAGATGGGGTGACTTGTGTGGCTCGGACCAGGTTCTGTTACCCAGAATCCTTTGCAAACCTCAAAATTTGGCTAAAAAAACACATGTTCCTCACATTTCTGTGGCAGAAAGTTCTGGAATCTGAGAGGAGCCACAAATGTCCTTCCACCCAGCGTTCCCCGACGTCTCCCGATAAAAATGATACCTCACTTGTGTGGCTAGGCCTAGCGCCCGCGACAGGAAACGCCCCAAAGCGCAACGTGGACACAGCCAAATTTTTGAAGGAAAACAGAGGTGTTTTTTGCAACGTGCCTACCTGTAGATTTTGGCCTCTAGCTCAGCCGCCACCTAGGGAAACCTACCAAACCTGTGCATTTCTGAAAACTAGAGACCTAGGGGAATCTAAGATGGGGTGACTTGTGTGGCTCGGACCAGGTTCTGTTACCCAGAATCCTTTGCAAACCTCAAAATTTGGCTAAACAAAACACATGTTCCTCACATTTCTGTGGCAGAAAGTTCTGGAATCTGAGAGGAGCCTCAAATGTCCTTCCACCCAGCGTTCCCCCACGTCTCCCGATAAAAATGATACCTCACTTGTGTGGGTAGGTCTAGCCCCCGAGACAGGAAACGCCCCAAAGAGCAACGTGGACACAGCCAAATTTTTGAAGGAAAACAGAGGTGTTTTTTGTAAAGTGCCTACCTGTAGATTTTGGCCTCTAGCTCAGCCGCCACCTAGGGAAACCTACCAAACCTGTGCATTTCTGAAAACTAGAGACCTAGGGGAATCCAAGATGGGGTGACTTGTGTGGCTCGGACCAGGTTCTGTTACCCAAAATCCTTTGCAAACTTCAAAATTTGGCTAAAAAAACACATGTTCCTCACATTTCTGTGGCAGAAAGTTCTGGAATCTGAGAGGAGCCACAAATTTCCTTCCACCCAGCGTTCCCCCACGTCTCCCGATAAAAATGATACCTCACTTGTGTGGGTAGGTCTAGCCCCCGCGACAGGAAACGCCCCAAAGCGCAACGTGGACACAGCCAAATTTTTGAAGGAAAACAGAGGTGTTTTTTGGAAAGTGCCAACCTGTAGATTTTGGCCTCTAGCTCAGCCGCCACCTAGGGAAACCTACCAAACCTGGGCATTTCTGAAAACTAGAGACCTAGGGGAATCCAAGATGGGGTGACTTGTGTGGCTCGGACCAGGTTCTGTTACCCAGAATCCTTTGCAAACCTCAAAATTTGGCTAAAAAAACACATGTTCCTCACATTTCTGTGGCAGAAAGTTCTGGAATCTGAGAGGAGCCACAAATTTCCTTCCACCCAGCGTTCCCCCACGTCTCCCGATAAAAATGATACCTCACTTGTGTGGGTAGGCCTAGCGCCCGCGACAGGAAACGCCCCAAAGCGCAACGTGGACACAGCCAAATTTTTGAAGGAAAACAGAGGTGTTTTTTGCAAAGTGCCTACCTGTAGGTTTTGGCCTGTAGCTCAGCCGCCACCTAGGGAAACCTACCAAACCTGTGCATTTCTGAAAATTAGAGACCTAGGGGAATCCAAGATGGGTTGACTTGTGTGGCTCGGACCAGGTTCTGTTACCCAGAATCCTTTGCAAACCTCAAAATTTGGCTAAAAAAACACATGTTCCTCACATTTCTGTGGCAGAAAGTTCTGGAATCTGAGAGGAGCCACAAATTTCCTTCCACCCAGCGTTCCCCCACGTCTCCCGATAAAAATTATACCTCACTTGTGTGGGTAGGCCTAGCGCCCGCGACAGGAAACGCCCCAAAGCGCAACGTGGACACAGCCAAATTTTTGAAGGAAAACAGAGGTGTTTTTTGCAAAGTGCCTACCTGTAGATTTTGGCCTGTAGCTCAGCTGCCACCTAGGGAAACCTACCAAACCTGTGCATTTCTGAAATCTAGAGACCTAGGGGAATCCAAGATGGGGTGACTTGTGTGGCTCGGATCAGGTTCTGTTACCCAGAATCCTTTGCAAACCTCAAAATTTGGCTAAAAAAACACATGTTCCTCACATTTCTGTGGCAGAAAGTTCTGGAATCTGAGAGGAGCCACAAATGTCCTTCCACCCAGTGTTCCCCGACGTCTCCCGATAAAAATGATACCTCACTTGTGTGGCTAGGCCTAGCGCCCGCGACAGAAAACGCCCCAAAGCGCAACGTGGACACAGCCAAATTTTTGAAGGAAAACAGAGGTGTTTTTTGCAAAGTGCCTACCTGTAGATTTTGGCCTCTAGCTCAGCCGCCACCTAGGGAAACCTACCAAACCTGTGCATTTCTGAAAACTAGAGACCTAGGGGAATCCAAGATGGGGTGACTTGTGTGGCTCGGACCAGGTTCTGTTACCCAGAATCCTTTGCAAACCTCAAAATTTGGCTAAACAAAACACATGTTCCTCACATTTCTGTGGCAGAAAGTTCTGGAATCTGAGAGGAGCCTCAAATTTCCTTCCACTCAGCGTTCCCCCACGTCTCCCGATAAAAATGATACCTCACTTGTGTGGGTAGGTCTAGCCCCCGCGACAGGAAACGCCCCAAAGCGGAACGTGGACACAGCCAAATTTTTGAAGGAGAACAGAGGTGTTTTTTGCAAAGTGCCTACCTGTAGATTTTGGCCTCTAGCTCAGCCGCCACCTAGAAAAACCTACCAAACCTGTGCATTTCTGAAAACTAGAGACCTAGGGGAATCCAAGATGGGGTGACTTGTGTGGCTCGGATCAGGTTCTGTTACCCAGAATCCTTTGCAAACCTCAAAATTTGGCTAAAAAAACACATGTTCCTCACATTTCTGTGGCAGAAAGTTCTGGAATCTGAGAGGAGCCACAAATGTCCTTCCACCCAGTGTTCCCCGACGTCTCCCGATAAAAATGATACCTCACTTGTGTGGCTAGGCCTAGCGCCCGCGACAGAAAACGCCCCAAAGCGCAACGTGGACACAGCCAAATTTTTGAAGGAAAACAGAGGTGTTTTTTGCAAAGTGCCTACCTGTAGATTTTGGCCTCTAGCTCAGCCGCCACCTAGGGAAACCTACCAAACCTGTGCATTTCTGAAAACTAGAGACCTAGGGGAATCCAAGATGGGGTGACTTGTGTGGCTCGGACCAGGTTCTGTTACCCAGAATCCTTTGCAAACCTCAAAATTTGGCTAAACAAAACACATGTTCCTCACATTTCTGTGGCAGAAAGTTCTGGAATCTGAGAGGAGCCTCAAATTTCCTTCCACTCAGCGTTCCCCCACGTCTCCCGATAAAAATGATACCTCACTTGTGTGGGTAGGTCTATCCCCCGCGACAGGAAACGCCCCAAAGCGCAACGTGGACACAGCCAAATTTTTGAAGGAGAACAGAGGTGTTTTTTGCAAAGTGCCTACCTGTAGATTTTGGCCTCTAGCTCAGCCGCCACCTAGAAAAACCTACCAAACCTGTGCATTTCTGAAAACTAGAGACCTAGGGGAATCCAAGATGGGGTGACTTGTGTGGCTCGGACCAGGTTCTGTTACCCAGAATCCTTTGCAAACTTCAAAATTTGGCTAAAAAACACATGTTCCTCACATTTCTGTGGCAGAAAGTTCTGGAATCTGAGAGGAGCCACAAATTTCCTTCCACCCAGCGTTACCCCACGTCTCCCGATAAAAATGATACCTCACTTGTGTGGGTAGGCCTAGCGCCCGCGACAGGAAACGCCCCAAAGCGCAACGTGGACACAGCCAAATTTTTGAAGGAAAACAGAGGTGTTTTTTGCAAAGTGCCTACCTGTAGATTTTGGCCTGTAGCTCAGCCGCCACCTAGGGAAACCTACCAAACCTGTGCATTTCTGAAATCTAGAGACCTAGGGGAATCCAAGATGGGGTGACTTGTGTGGCTCGGACCAGGTTCTGTTACCCAGAATCCTTTGCAAACCTCAAAATTTGGCTAAAAAAACACATGTTCCTCACATTTCTGTGGCAGAAAGTTCTGGAATCTGAGAGGAGCCACAAATGTCCTTCCACCCAGCGTTCCCCGACGTCTCCCGATAAAAATGATACCTCACTTGTGTGGCTAGGCCTAGCGCCCGCGACAGGAAACGCCCCAAAGCGCAACGTGGACACAGCCAAATTTTTGAAGGAAAACTGAGGTGTTTTTTGCAAAGTGCCTACCTGTAGATTTTGGCCTCTAGCTCAGCCGCCACCTAGGGAAACCTACCAAACCTGTGCATTTCTGAAAACTAGAGACCTAGGGGAATCCAAGATGGGGTGACTTGTGTGGCTCGGACCAGGTTCTGTTACCCAGAATCCTTTGCAAACCTCAAAATTTGGCTAAACAAAACACATGTTCCTCACATTTCTGTGGCAGAAAGTTCTGGAATCTGAGAGGAGCCTCAAATTTCCTTCCACTCAGCGTTCCCCCACGTCTCCCGATAAAAATGATACCTCACTTGTGTGGGTAGGTCTAGCCCCCGCGACAGGAAACGCCCCAAAGCGCAACGTGGACACAGCCAAATTTTTGAAGGAAAACAGAGGTGTTTTTTGCAAAGTGCCTACCTGTAGATTTTGGCCTCTAGCTCAGCCGCCACCTAGAAAAACCTACCAAACCTGTGCATTTCTGAAAACTAGAGACCTAGGGGAATCCAAGATGGGGTGACTTGTGTGGCTCGGACCAGGTTCTGTTACCCAGAATCCTTTGCAAACTTCAAAATTTGGCTAAAAAACACATGTTCCTCACATTTCTGTGGCAGAAAGTTCTGGAATCTGAGAGGAGCCACAAATTTCCTTCCACCCAGCGTTACCCCACGTCTCCCGATAAAAATGATACCTCACTTGTGTGGGTAGGCCTAGCGCCCGCGACAGGAAACGCCCCAAAGCGCAACGTGGACACAGCCAAATTTTTGAAGGAAAACAGAGGTGTTTTTTGCAAAGTGCCTACCTGTAGATTTTGGCCTGTAGCTCAGCCGCCACCTAGGGAAACCTACCAAACCTGTGCATTTCTGAAATCTAGAGACCTAGGGGAATCCAAGATGGGGTGACTTGTGTGGCTCGGACCAGGTTCTGTTACCCAGAATCCTTTGCAAACCTCAAAATTTGGCTAAAAAAACACATGTTCCTCACATTTCTGTGGCAGAAAGTTCTGGAATCTGAGAGGAGCCACAAATGTCCTTCCACCCAGCGTTCCCCGACGTCTCCCGATAAAAATGATACCTCACTTGTGTGGCTAGGCCTAGCGCCCGCGACAGGAAACGCCCCAAAGCGCAACGTGGACACAGCCAAATTTTTGAAGGAAAACTGAGGTGTTTTTTGCAAAGTGCCTACCTGTAGATTTTGGCCTCTAGCTCAGCCGCCACCTAGGGAAACCTACCAAACCTGTGCATTTCTGAAAACTAGAGACCTAGGGGAATCCAAGATGGGGTGACTTGTGTGGCTCGGACCAGGTTCTGTTACCCAGAATCCTTTGCAAACCTCGAAATTTGGCTAAACAAAACACATGTTCCTCACATTTCTGTGGCAGAAAGTTCTGGAATCTGAGAGGAGCCTCAAATTTCCTTCCACCCAGCGTTCCCCCACGTCTCCCGATAAAAATTATACCTCACTTGTGTGGGAAGGTCTAGCCCCCGCGACAGGAAACGCCCCAAAGCGCAACGTGGACACAGCCAAATTTTTGAAGGAAAACAGAGGTGTTTTTTGCAAAGTGCCTACCTGTAGATTTTGGTCTCTAGCTCAGCTGCCACCTAGGAAAACCTACCAAACCTGTGCATTTCTGAAAACTAGAGACCTAGGGGAATCCAAGATGGGGTGATTTGTGTGGCTCGGACCAGGTTCTGTTACCCAGAATCCTTTGCAAACTTCAAAATTTGGCTAAAAAAACACATGTTCCTCACATTTCTGTGGCAGAAAGTTCTGGAATCTGAGAGGAGCCACAAATTTCCTTCCACCCAGCATTCCCCCACGTCTCCCGATAAAAATAATACCTCACTTGTGTGGGTAGGCCTAGCGCCCGCGACAGGAAACGCCCCAAAGCGCAACGTGGACACAGCCAAGTTTTTGAAGGAAAACAGAGGTGTTTTTTGCAAAGTGCCTACCTGTAGATTTTGGCCTGTAGCTCAGCCGCCACCTAGGGAAACCTACCAAACCTGTGCATTTCTGAAAACTAGAGACCTAGGGGAATCCAAGATGGGTTGACTTGTGTGGCTCGAACCAGGTTCTGTTACCCAGAATCCTTTGCAAACCTCAAAATTTGGCTAAAAAAACACATGTTCCTCACATTTCTGTGGCAGAAAGTTCTGGAATCTGAGAGGAGCCACAAATTTCCTTCCACCCAGCGTTCCCCCACGTCTCCCGATAAAAATTATACCTCACTTGTGTGGGTAGGCCTAGCGCCCGCGACAGGAAACGCCCCAAAGCGCAACGTGGACACAGCCAAATTTTTGAAGGAAAACAGAGGTGTTTTTTGCAAAGTGCCTACCTGTAGATTTTGGCCTGTAGCTCAGCTGCCACCTAGGGAAACCTACCAAACCTGTGCATTTCTGAAATCTAGAGACCTAGGGGAATCCAAGATGGGGTGACTTGTGTGGCTCGGATCAGGTTCTGTTACCCAGAATCCTTTGCAAACCTCAAAATTTGGCTAAAAAAACACATGTTCCTCACATTTCTGTGGCAGAAAGTTCTGGAATCTGAGAGGAGCCACAAATGTCCTTCCACCCAGTGTTCCCCGACGTCTCCCGATAAAAATGATACCTCACTTGTGTGGCTAGGCCTAGCGCCCGCGACAGGAAACGCCCCAAAGCGCAACGTGGACACAGCCAAATTTTTGAAGGAAAACAGAGGTGTTTTTTGCAAAGTGCCTACCTGTAGATTTTGGCCTGTAGCTCAGCCGCCACCTAGGGAAACCTACCAAACCTGTGCATTTCTGAAATCTAGAGACCTAGGGGAATCCAAGATGGGGTGACTTGTGTGGCTCGGACCAGGTTCTGTTACCCAGAATCCTTTGCAAACCTCAAAATTTGGCTAAAAAAACACATGTTCCTCACATTTCTGTGGCAGAAAGTTCTGGAATCTGAGAGGAGCCACAAATGTCCTTCCACCCAGCGTTCCCCGATGTCTCCCGATAAAAATGATACCTCACTTGTGTGGCTAGGCCTTGCGCCCGCGACAGGAAACGCCCCAAAGCGCATCGTGGACACAGCCAAATTTTTGAAGGAAAACTGAGGTGTTTTTTGCAAAGTGCCTACCTGTAGATTTTGGCCTCTAGCTCAGCCGCCACCTAGGGACACCTACCAAACCTGTGCATTTCTGAAAACTAGAGACCTAGGGGAATCCAAGATGGGGTGACTTGTGTGGCTCGGACCAGGTTCTGTTACCCAGAATCCTTTGCAAACCTCGAAATTTGGCTAAACAAAACACATGTTCCTCACATTTCTGTGGCAGAAAGTTCTGGAATCTGAGAGGAGCCTCAAATTTCCTTCCACCCAGCGTTCCCCCACGTCTCCCGATAAAAATTATACCTCACTTGTGTGGGAAGGTCTAGCCCCCGCGACAGGAAACGCCCCAAAGCGCAACGTGGACACAGCCAAATTTTTGAAGGAAAACAGAGGTGTTTTTTGCAAAGTGCCTACCTGTAGATTTTGGTCTCTAGCTCAGCCGCCACCTAGGAAAACCTACCAAACCTGTGCATTTCTGAAAACTAGAGACCTAGGGGAATCCAAGATGGGGTGATTTGTGTGGCTCGGACCAGGTTCTGTTACCCAGAATCCTTTGCAAACTTCAAAATTTGGCTAAAAAAACACATGTTCCTCACATTTCTGTGGCAGAAAGTTCTGGAATCTGAGAGGAGCCACAAATTTCCTTCCACCCAGCATTCCCCCACGTCTCCCGATAAAAATAATACCTCACTTGTGTGGGTAGGCCTAGCGCCCGCGACAGGAAACGCCCCAAAGCGCAACGTGGACACAGCCAAGTTTTGGAAGGAAAACAGAGGTGTTTTTTGCAAAGTGCCTACCTGTAGATTTTGGCCTGTAGCTCAGCCGCCACCTAGGGGAACCTACCAAACCTGTGCATTTCTGAAAACTAGAGACCTAGGGGAATCCAAGATGGGGTGACTTGTGTGGCTCAGACCAGGTTCTGTTACCCAGAATCCTTTGCAAACCTCAAAATTTGGCTAAAAAAACACATGTTCCTCACATTTCTGTGGCAGAAAGTTTTGGAATCTGAGAGGAGACACTAATTTCCTTCCACCCAGCGTTCCCCCACGTCTCCCGATAAAAATGATACCTCACTTGTGTGGGTAGGCCTAGCGCCCGCGACAGGAAACGCCCCAAAGCGCAACGTGGACACAGCCAAATTTTTGAAGGAAAACAGAGGTGTTTTTTGCAAAGTGCCTACCTGTAGATTTTGGCCTGTAGCTCAGCCGCCACCTAGGGAAACCTACCAAACCTGTGCATTTCTGAAAACTAGAGACCTAGGGGAATCCAAGATGGGTTGACTTGTGTGGCTCGAACCAGGTTCTGTTACCCAGAATCCTTTGCAAACCTCAAAATTTGGCTAAAAAAACACATGTTCCTCACATTTCTGTGGCAGAAAGTTCTGGAATCTGAGAGGAGCCACAAATTTCCTTCCACCCAGCGTTCCCCCACGTCTCCCGATAAAAATTATACCTCACTTGTGTGGGTAGGCCTAGCGCCCGCGACAGGAAACGCCCCAAAGCGCAACGTGGACACAGCCAAATTTTTGAAGGAAAACAGAGGTGTTTTTTGCAAAGTGCCTACCTGTAGATTTTGGCCTGTAGCTCAGCTGCCACCTAGGGAAACCTACCAAACCTGTGCATTTCTGAAATCTAAAGACCTAGGGGAATCCAAGATGGGGTGACTTGTGTGGCTCGGATCAGGTTCTGTTACCCAGAATCCTTTGCAAACCTCAAAATTTGGCTAAAAAAACACATGTTCCTCACATTTCTGTGGCAGAAAGTTCTGGAATCTGAGAGGAGCCACAAATGTCTTTCCACCCAGTGTTCCCCGACGTCTCCCGATAAAAATGATACCTCACTTGTGTGGCTAGGCCTAGCGCCCGCGACAGGAAACGCCCCAAAGCGCAACGTGGACACAGCCAAATTTTTGAAGGAAAACAGAGGTGTTTTTTGCAAAGTGCCTACCTGTAGATTTTGGCCTGTAGCTCAGCCGCCACCTAGGGAAACCTACCAAACCTGTGCATTTCTGAAAACTAGAGACCTAGGGGAATCCAAGATGGGGTGATTTGTGTGGCTCGGACCAGGTTCTGTTACCCAGAATCCTTTGCAAACTTCAAAATTTGGCTAAAAAAACACATGTTCCTCACATTTCTGTGGCAGAAAGTTCTGGAATCTGAGAGGAGCCACAAATTTCCTTCCACCCAGCATTCCCCCACGTCTCCCGATAAAAATAATACCTCACTTGTGTGGGTAGGCCTAGCGCCCGCGACAGGAAACGCCCCAAAGCGCAACGTGGACACAGCCAAGTTTTTGAAGGAAAACAGAGGTGTTTTTTGCAAAGTGCCTACCTGTAGATTTTGGCCTGTAGCTCAGCCGCCACCTAGGGGAACCTACCAAACCTGTGCATTTCTGAAATCTAAAGACCTAGGGGAATCCAAGATGGGGTGACTTGTGTGGCTCGGATCAGGTTCTGTTACCCAGAATCCTTTGCAAACCTCAAAATTTGGCTAAAAAAACACACGTTCCTCACATTTCTGTGGCAGAAAGTTCTGGAATCTGAGAGGAGCCACAAATGTCCTTCTACCCAGTGTTCCCCGACGTCTCCCGATAAAAATGATACCTCACTTGTGTGGCTAGGCCTAGCGCCCGCGACAGGAAACGCCCCAAAGCGCAACGTGGACACAGCCAAATTTTTGAAGGAAAACAGAGGTGTTTTTTGCAAAGTGCCTACCTGTAGATTTTGGCCTGTAGCTCAGCCGCCACCTAGGGAAACCTACCAAACCTGTGCATTTCTGAAAACTAGAGACCTAGGGGAATCCAAGATTGGTTGACTTGTGTGGCTCGAACCAGGTTCTGTTACCCAGAATCCTTTGCAAACCTCAAAATTTGGCTAAAAAAACACATGTTCCTCACATTTCTGTGGCAGAAAGTTCTGGAATCTGAGAGGAGCCACAAATTTCCTTCCACCCAGCGTTCCCCCACGTCTCCCGATAAAAATTATACCTCACTTGTGTGGGTAGGCCTAGCGCCCGCGACAGGAAACGCCCCAAAGCGCAACGTGGACACAGCCAAATTTTTGAAGGAAAACAGAGGTTTTTTTTGCAAAGTGCCTACCTGTAGATTTTGGCCTGTAGCTCAGCTGCCACCTAGGGAAACCTACCAAACCTGTGCATTTCTGAAATCTAAAGACCTAGGGGAATCCAAGATGGGGTGACTTGTGTGGCTCGGATCAGGTTCTGTTACCCAGAATCCTTTGCAAACCTCAAAATTTGGCTAAAAAAACACATGTTCCTCACATTTCTGTGGCAGAAAGTTCTGGAATCTGAGAGGAGCCACAAATGTCCTTCCACCCAGTGTTCCCCGACGTCTCCCGATAAAAATGATACCTCACTTGTGTGGCTAGGCCTAGCGCCCGCGACAGGAAACGCCCCAAAGCGCAACGTGGACACAGCCAAATTTTTGAAGGAAAACAGAGGTGTTTTTTGCAAAGTGCCTACCTGTAGATTTTGGCCTCTAGCTCAGCCGCCACCTAGGGAAACCTACCAAACCTGTGCATTTCTGAAAACTAGAGACCTAGGGGAATCCAAGATGGGGTGACTTGTGTGGCTCGGACCAGGTTCTGTTACCCAGAATCCTTTGCAAACCTCAAAATTTGGCTAAACAAAACACATGTTCCTCACATTTCTGTGGCAGAAAGTTCTGGAATCTGAGAGGAGCCTCAAATTTCCTTCCACTCAGCGTTCCCCCACGTCTCCCGATAAAAATGATACCTCACTTGTGTGGGTAGGTCTAGCCCCCGCGACAGGAAACGCCCCAAAGCGCAACGTGGACACAGCCAAATTTTTGAAGGAGAACAGAGGTGTTTTTTGCAAAGTGCCTACCTGTAGATTTTGGCCTCTAGCTCAGCCGCCACCTAGAAAAACCTACCAAACCTGTGCATTTCTGAAAACTAGAGACCTAGGGGAATCCAAGATGGGGTGACTTGTGTGGCTCGGACCAGGTTCTGTTACCCAGAATCCTTTGCAAACTTCAAAATTTGGCTAAAAAACACATGTTCCTCACATTTCTGTGGCAGAAAGTTCTGGAATCTGAGAGGAGCCACAAATTTCCTTCCACCCAGCGTTACCCCACGTCTCCCGATAAAAATGATACCTCACTTGTGTGGGTAGGCCTAGCGCCCGCGACAGGAAACGCCCCAAAGCGCAACGTGGACACAGCCAAATTTTTGAAGGAAAACAGAGGTGTTTTTTGCAAAGTGCCTACCTGTAGATTTTGGCCTGTAGCTCAGCCGCCACCTAGGGAAACCTACCAAACCTGTGCATTTCTGAAATCTAGAGACCTAGGGGAATCCAAGATGGGGTGACTTGTGTGGCTCGGACCAGGTTCTGTTACCCAGAATCCTTTGCAAACCTCAAAATTTGGCTAAAAAAACACATGTTCCTCACATTTCTGTGGCAGAAAGTTCTGGAATCTGAGAGGAGCCACAAATGTCCTTCCACCCAGCGTTCCCCGACGTCTCCCGATAAAAATGATACCTCACTTGTGTGGCTAGGCCTAGCGCCCGCGACAGGAAACGCCCCAAAGCGCAACGTGGACACAGCCAAATTTTTGAAGGAAAACTGAGGTGTTTTTTGCAAAGTGCCTACCTGTAGATTTTGGCCTCTAGCTCAGCCGCCACCTAGGGAAACCAACCAAACCTGTGCATTTCTGAAAACTAGAGACCTAGGGGAATCCAAGATGGGGTGACTTGTGTGGCTCGGACCAGGTTCTGTTACCCAGAATCCTTTGCAAACCTCGAAATTTGGCTAAACAAAACACATGTTCCTCACATTTCTGTGGCAGAAAGTTCTGGAATCTGAGAGGAGCCTCAAATTTCCTTCCACCCAGCGTTCCCCCACGTCTCCCGATAAAAATGATACCTCACTTGTGTGGGAAGGTCTAGCCCCCGCGACAGGAAACGCCCCAAAGCGCAACGTGGACACAGCCAAATTTTTGAAGGAAAACAGAGGTGTTTTTTGCAAAGTGCCTACCTGTAGATTTTGGTCTCTAGCTCAGCCGCCACCTAGGAAAACCTACCAAACCTGTGCATTTCTGAAAACTAGAGACCTAGGGGAATCCAAGATGGGGTGATTTGTGTGGCTCGGACCAGGTTCTGTTACCCAGAATCCTTTGCAAACTTCAAAATTTGGCTAAAAAAACACATGTTCCTCACATTTCTGTGGCAGAAAGTTCTGGAATCTGAGAGGAGCCACAAATTTCCTTCCACCCAGCATTCCCCCACGTCTCCCGATAAAAATAATACCTCACTTGTGTGGGTAGGCCTAGCGCCCGCGACAGGAAACGCCCCAAAGCGCAACGTGGACACAGCCAAGTTTTTGAAGGAAAACAGAGGTGTTTTTTGCAAAGTGCCTACCTGTAGATTTTGGCCTGTAGCTCAGCCGCCACCTAGGGGAACCTACCAAACCTGTGCATTTCTGAAATCTAAAGACCTAGGGGAATCCAAGATGGGGTGACTTGTGTGGCTCGGATCAGGTTCTGTTACCCAGAATCCTTTGCAAACCTCAAAATTTGGCTAAAAAAACACATGTTCCTCACATTTCTGTGGCAGAAAGTTCTGGAATCTGAGAGGAGCCACAAATGTCCTTCCACCCAGTGTTCCCCGACGTCTCCCGATAAAAATGATACCTCACTTGTGTGGCTAGGCCTAGCGCCCGCGACAGGAAACGCCCCAAAGCGCAACGTGGACACAGCCAAATTTTTGAAGGAAAACAGAGGTGTTTTTTGCAAAGTGCCTACCTGTAGATTTTGGCCTGTAGCTCAGCCGCCACCTAGGGAAACCTACCAAACCTGTGCATTTCTGAAAACTAGAGACCTAGGGGAATCCAAGATGGGTTGACTTGTGTGGCTCGAACCAGGTTCTGTTACCCAGAATCCTTTGCAAACCTCAAAATTTGGCTAAAAAAACACATGTTCCTCACATTTCTGTGGCAGAAAGTTCTGGAATCTGAGAGGAGCCACAAATTTCCTTCCACCCAGCGTTCCCCCATGTCTCCCGATAAAAATTATACCTCACTTGTGTGGGTAGGCCTAGCGCCCGCGACAGGAAACGCCCCAAAGCGCAACGTGGACACAGCCAAATTTTTGAAGGAAAACAGAGGTGTTTTTTGCAAAGTGCCTACCTGTAGATTTTGGCCTGTAGCTCAGCTGCCACCTAGGGAAACCTACCAAACCTGTGCATTTCTGAAATCTAAAGACCTAGGGGAATCCAAGATGGGGTGACTTGTGTGGCTCGGATCAGGTTCTGTTACCCAGAATCCTTTGCAAACCTCAAAATTTGGCTAAAAAAACACATGTTCCTCACATTTCTGTGGCAGAAAGTTCTGGAATCTGAGAGGAGCCACAAATGTCCTTCCACCCAGTGTTCCCCGACGTCTCCCGATAAAAATGATACCTCACTTGTGTGGCTAGGCCTAGCGCCCGCGACAGGAAACGCCCCAAAGCGCAACGTGGACACAGCCAAATTTTTGAAGGAAAACAGAGGTGTTTTTTGCAAAGTGCCTACCTGTAGATTTTGGCCTCTAGCTCAGCCGCCACCTAGGGAAACCTACCAAACCTGTGCATTTCTGAAAACTAGAGACCTAGGGGAATCCAAGATGGGGTGACTTGTGTGGCTCGGACCAGGTTCTGTTACCCAGAATCCTTTGCAAACCTCAAAATTTGGCTAAACAAAACACATGTTCCTCACATTTCTGTGGCAGAAAGTTCTGGAATCTGAGAGGAGCCTCAAATTTCCTTCCACTCAGCGTTCCCCCACGTCTCCCGATAAAAATGATACCTCACTTGTGTGGGTAGGTCTAGCCCCCGCGACAGGAAACGCCCCAAAGCGCAACGTGGACACAGCCAAATTTTTGAAGGAGAACAGAGGTGTTTTTTGCAAAGTGCCTACCTGTAGATTTTGGCCTCTAGCTCAGCCGCCACCTAGAAAAACCTACCAAACCTGTGCATTTCTGAAAACTAGAGACCTAGGGGAATCCAAGATGGGGTGACTTGTGTGGCTCGGACCAGGTTCTGTTACCCAGAATCCTTTGCAAACTTCAAAATTTGGCTAAAAAACACATGTTCCTCACATTTCTGTGGCAGAAAGTTCTGGAATCTGAGAGGAGCCACAAATTTCCTTCCACCCAGCGTTACCCCACGTCTCCCGATAAAAATGATACCTCACTTGTGTGGGTAGGCCTAGCGCCCGCGACAGGAAACGCCCCAAAGCGCAACGTGGACACAGCCAAATTTTTGAAGGAAAACAGAGGTGTTTTTTGCAAAGTGCCTACCTGTAGATTTTGGCCTGTAGCTCAGCCGCCACCTAGGGAAACCTACCAAACCTGTGCATTTCTGAAATCTAGAGACCTAGGGGAATCCAAGATGGGGTGACTTGTGTGGCTCGGACCAGGTTCTGTTACCCAGAATCCTTTGCAAACCTCAAAATTTGGCTAAAAAAACACATGTTCCTCACATTTCTGTGGCAGAAAGTTCTGGAATCTGAGAGGAGCCACAAATGTCCTTCCACCCAGCGTTCCCCGACGTCTCCCGATAAAAATGATACCTCACTTGTGTGGCTAGGCCTAGCGCCCGCGACAGGAAACGCCCCAAAGCGCAACGTGGACACAGCCAAATTTTTGAAGGAAAACTGAGGTGTTTTTTGCAAAGTGCCTACCTGTAGATTTTGGCCTCTAGCTCAGCCGCCACCTAGGGAAACCTACCAAACCTGTGCATTTCTGAAAACTAGAGACCTAGGGGAATCCAAGATGGGGTGACTTGTGTGGCTCGGACCAGGTTCTGTTACCCAGAATCCTTTGCAAACCTCGAAATTTGGCTAAACAAAACACATGTTCCTCACATTTCTGTGGCAGAAAGTTCTGGAATCTGAGAGGAGCCTCAAATTTCCTTCCACCCAGCGTTCCCCCACGTCTCCCGATAAAAATTATACCTCACTTGTGTGGGAAGGTATAGCCCCCGCGACAGGAAACGCCCCAAAGCGCAACGTGGACACAGCCAAATTTTTGAAGGAAAACAGAGGTGTTTTTTGCAAAGTGCCTACCTGTAGATTTTGGTCTCTAGCTCAGCCGCCACCTAGGAAAACCTACCAAACCTGTGCATTTCTGAAAACTAGAGACCTAGGGGAATCCAAGATGGGGTGATTTGTGTGGCTCGGACCAGGTTCTGTTACCCAGAATCCTTTGCAAACTTCAAAATTTGGCTAAAAAAACACATGTTCCTCACATTTCTGTGGCAGAAAGTTCTGGAATCTGAGAGGAGCCACAAATGTCCTTCCACCCAGTGTTCCCCGACGTCTCCCGATAAAAATGATACCTCACTTGTGTGGCTAGGCCTAGCGCCCGCGACAGGAAACGCCCCAAAGCGCAACGTGGACACAGCCAAATTTTTGAAGGAAAACAGAGGTGTTTTTTGCAAAGTGCCTACCTGTAGATTTTGGCCTCTAGCTCAGCCGCCACCTAGGGAAACCTACCAAACCTGTGCATTTCTGAAAACTAGAGACCTAGGGGAATCCAAGATGGGGTGACTTGTGTGGCTCGGACCAGGTTCTGTTACCCAGAATCCTTTGCAAACCTCAAAATTTGGCTAAACAAAACACATGTTCCTCACATTTCTGTGGCAGAAAGTTCTGGAATCTGAGAGGAGCCTCAAATTTCCTTCCACTCAGCGTTCCCCCACGTCTCCCGATAAAAATGATACCTCACTTGTGTGGGTAGGTCTAGCCCCCGCGACAGGAAACGCCCCAAAGCGCAACGTGGACACAGCCAAATTTTTGAAGGAGAACAGAGGTGTTTTTTGCAAAGTGCCTACCTGTAGATTTTGGCCTCTAGCTCAGCCGCCACCTAGAAAAACCTACCAAACCTGTGCATTTCTGAAAACTAGAGACCTAGGGGAATCCAAGATGGGGTGACTTGTGTGGCTCGGACCAGGTTCTGTTACCCAGAATCCTTTGCAAACTTCAAAATTTGGCTAAAAAACACATGTTCCTCACATTTCTGTGGCAGAAAGTTCTGGAATCTGAGAGGAGCCACAAATTTCCTTCCACCCAGCGTTACCCCACGTCTCCCGATAAAAATGATACCTCACTTGTGTGGGTAGGCCTAGCGCCCGCGACAGGAAACGCCCCAAAGCGCAACGTGGACACAGCCAAATTTTTGAAGGAAAACAGAGGTGTTTTTTGCAAAGTGCCTACCTGTAGATTTTGGCCTGTAGCTCAGCCGCCACCTAGGGAAACCTACCAAACCTGTGCATTTCTGAAATCTAGAGACCTAGGGGAATCCAAGATGGGGTGACTTGTGTGGCTCGGACCAGGTTCTGTTACCCAGAATCCTTTGCAAACCTCAAAATTTGGCTAAAAAAACACATGTTCCTCACATTTCTGTGGCAGAAAGTTCTGGAATCTGAGAGGAGCCACAAATGTCCTTCCACCCAGCGTTCCCCGACGTCTCCCGATAAAAATGATACCTCACTTGTGTGGCTAGGCCTAGCGCCCGCGACAGGAAACGCCCCAAAGCGCAACGTGGACACAGCCAAATTTTTGAAGGAAAACTGAGGTGTTTTTTGCAAAGTGCCTACCTGTAGATTTTGGCCTCTAGCTCAGCCGCCACCTAGGGAAACCAACCAAACCTGTGCATTTCTGAAAACTAGAGACCTAGGGGAATCCAAGATGGGGTGACTTGTGTGGCTCGGACCAGGTTCTGTTACCCAGAATCCTTTGCAAACCTCGAAATTTGGCTAAACAAAACACATGTTCCTCACATTTCTGTGGCAGAAAGTTCTGGAATCTGAGAGGAGCCTCAAATTTCCTTCCACCCAGCGTTCCCCCACGTCTCCCGATAAAAATGATACCTCACTTGTGTGGGAAGGTCTAGCCCCCGCGACAGGAAACGCCCCAAAGCGCAACGTGGACACAGCCAAATTTTTGAAGGAAAACAGAGGTGTTTTTTGCAAAGTGCCTACCTGTAGATTTTGGTCTCTAGCTCAGCCGCCACCTAGGAAAACCTACCAAACCTGTGCATTTCTGAAAACTAGAGACCTAGGGGAATCCAAGATGGGGTGATTTGTGTGGCTCGGACCAGGTTCTGTTACCCAGAATCCTTTGCAAACTTCAAAATTTGGCTAAAAAAACACATGTTCCTCACATTTCTGTGGCAGAAAGTTCTGGAATCTGAGAGGAGCCACAAATTTCCTTCCACCCAGCATTCCCCCACGTCTCCCGATAAAAATAATACCTCACTTGTGTGGGTAGGCCTAGCGCCCGCGACAGGAAACGCCCCAAAGCGCAACGTGGACACAGCCAAGTTTTTGAAGGAAAACAGAGGTGTTTTTTGCAAAGTGCCTACCTGTAGATTTTGGCCTGTAGCTCAGCCGCCACCTAGGGGAACCTACCAAACCTGTGCATTTCTGAAATCTAAAGACCTAGGGGAATCCAAGATGGGGTGACTTGTGTGGCTCGGATCAGGTTCTGTTACCCAGAATCCTTTGCAAACCTCAAAATTTGGCTAAAAAAACACATGTTCCTCACATTTCTGTGGCAGAAAGTTCTGGAATCTGAGAGGAGCCACAAATGTCCTTCCACCCAGTGTTCCCCGACGTCTCCCGATAAAAATGATACCTCACTTGTGTGGCTAGGCCTAGCGCCCGCGACAGGAAACGCCCCAAAGCGCAACGTGGACACAGCCAAATTTTTGAAGGAAAACAGAGGTGTTTTTTGCAAAGTGCCTACCTGTAGATTTTGGCCTGTAGCTCAGCCGCCACCTAGGGAAACCTACCAAACCTGTGCATTTCTGAAAACTAGAGACCTAGGGGAATCCAAGATGGGTTGACTTGTGTGGCTCGAACCAGGTTCTGTTACCCAGAATCCTTTGCAAACCTCAAAATTTGGCTAAAAAAACACATGTTCCTCACATTTCTGTGGCAGAAAGTTCTGGAATCTGAGAGGAGCCACAAATTTCCTTCCACCCAGCGTTCCCCCATGTCTCCCGATAAAAATTATACCTCACTTGTGTGGGTAGGCCTAGCGCCCGCGACAGGAAACGCCCCAAAGCGCAACGTGGACACAGCCAAATTTTTGAAGGAAAACAGAGGTGTTTTTTGCAAAGTGCCTACCTGTAGATTTTGGCCTGTAGCTCAGCTGCCACCTAGGGAAACCTACCAAACCTGTGCATTTCTGAAATCTAAAGACCTAGGGGAATCCAAGATGGGGTGACTTGTGTGGCTCGGATCAGGTTCTGTTACCCAGAATCCTTTGCAAACCTCAAAATTTGGCTAAAAAAACACATGTTCCTCACATTTCTGTGGCAGAAAGTTCTGGAATCTGAGAGGAGCCACAAATGTCCTTCCACCCAGTGTTCCCCGACGTCTCCCGATAAAAATGATACCTCACTTGTGTGGCTAGGCCTAGCGCCCGCGACAGGAAACGCCCCAAAGCGCAACGTGGACACAGCCAAATTTTTGAAGGAAAACAGAGGTGTTTTTTGCAAAGTGCCTACCTGTAGATTTTGGCCTCTAGCTCAGCCGCCACCTAGGGAAACCTACCAAACCTGTGCATTTCTGAAAACTAGAGACCTAGGGGAATCCAAGATGGGGTGACTTGTGTGGCTCGGACCAGGTTCTGTTACCCAGAATCCTTTGCAAACCTCAAAATTTGGCTAAACAAAACACATGTTCCTCACATTTCTGTGGCAGAAAGTTCTGGAATCTGAGAGGAGCCTCAAATTTCCTTCCACTCAGCGTTCCCCCACGTCTCCCGATAAAAATGATACCTCACTTGTGTGGGTAGGTCTAGCCCCCGCGACAGGAAACGCCCCAAAGCGCAACGTGGACACAGCCAAATTTTTGAAGGAGAACAGAGGTGTTTTTTGCAAAGTGCCTACCTGTAGATTTTGGCCTCTAGCTCAGCCGCCACCTAGAAAAACCTACCAAACCTGTGCATTTCTGAAAACTAGAGACCTAGGGGAATCCAAGATGGGGTGACTTGTGTGGCTCGGACCAGGTTCTGTTACCCAGAATCCTTTGCAAACTTCAAAATTTGGCTAAAAAACACATGTTCCTCACATTTCTGTGGCAGAAAGTTCTGGAATCTGAGAGGAGCCACAAATTTCCTTCCACCCAGCGTTACCCCACGTCTCCCGATAAAAATGATACCTCACTTGTGTGGGTAGGCCTAGCGCCCGCGACAGGAAACGCCCCAAAGCGCAACGTGGACACAGCCAAATTTTTGAAGGAAAACAGAGGTGTTTTTTGCAAAGTGCCTACCTGTAGATTTTGGCCTGTAGCTCAGCCGCCACCTAGGGAAACCTACCAAACCTGTGCATTTCTGAAATCTAGAGACCTAGGGGAATCCAAGATGGGGTGACTTGTGTGGCTCGGACCAGGTTCTGTTACCCAGAATCCTTTGCAAACCTCAAAATTTGGCTAAAAAAACACATGTTCCTCACATTTCTGTGGCAGAAAGTTCTGGAATCTGAGAGGAGCCACAAATGTCCTTCCACCCAGCGTTCCCCGACGTCTCCCGATAAAAATGATACCTCACTTGTGTGGCTAGGCCTAGCGCCCGCGACAGGAAACGCCCCAAAGCGCAACGTGGACACAGCCAAATTTTTGAAGGAAAACTGAGGTGTTTTTTGCAAAGTGCCTACCTGTAGATTTTGGCCTCTAGCTCAGCCGCCACCTAGGGAAACCTACCAAACCTGTGCATTTCTGAAAACTAGAGACCTAGGGGAATCCAAGATGGGGTGACTTGTGTGGCTCGGACCAGGTTCTGTTACCCAGAATCCTTTGCAAACCTCGAAATTTGGCTAAACAAAACACATGTTCCTCACATTTCTGTGGCAGAAAGTTCTGGAATCTGAGAGGAGCCTCAAATTTCCTTCCACCCAGCGTTCCCCCACGTCTCCCGATAAAAATTATACCTCACTTGTGTGGGAAGGTATAGCCCCCGCGACAGGAAACGCCCCAAAGCGCAACGTGGACACAGCCAAATTTTTGAAGGAAAACAGAGGTGTTTTTTGCAAAGTGCCTACCTGTAGATTTTGGTCTCTAGCTCAGCCGCCACCTAGGAAAACCTACCAAACCTGTGCATTTCTGAAAACTAGAGACCTAGGGGAATCCAAGATGGGGTGATTTGTGTGGCTCGGACCAGGTTCTGTTACCCAGAATCCTTTGCAAACTTCAAAATTTGGCTAAAAAAACACATGTTCCTCACATTTCTGTGGCAGAAAGTTCTGGAATCTGAGAGGAGCCACAAATGTCCTTCCACCCAGTGTTCCCCGACGTCTCCCGATAAAAATGATACCTCACTTGTGTGGCTAGGCCTAGCGCCCGCGACAGAAAACGCCCCAAAGCGCAACGTGGACACAGCCAAATTTTTGAAGGAAAACAGAGGTGTTTTTTGCAAAGTGCCTACCTGTAGATTTTGGCCTCTAGCTCAGCCGCCACCTAGGGAAACCTACCAAACCTGTGCATTTCTGAAAACTAGAGACCTAGGGGAATCCAAGATGGGGTGACTTGTGTGGCTCGGACCAGGTTCTGTTACCCAGAATCCTTTGCAAACCTCAAAATTTGGCTAAACAAAACACATGTTCCTCACATTTCTGTGGCAGAAAGTTCTGGAATCTGAGAGGAGCCTCAAATTTCCTTCCACTCAGCGTTCCCCCACGTCTCCCGATAAAAATGATACCTCACTTGTGTGGGTAGGTCTAGCCCCCGCGACAGGAAACGCCCCAAAGCGCAACGTGGACACAGCCAAATTTTTGAAGGAGAACAGAGGTGTTTTTTGCAAAGTGCCTACCTGTAGATTTTGGCCTCTAGCTCAGCCGCCACCTAGAAAAACCTACCAAACCTGTGCATTTCTGAAAACTAGAGACCTAGGGGAATCCAAGATGGGGTGACTTGTGTGGCTCGGACCAGGTTCTGTTACCCAGAATCCTTTGCAAACTTCAAAATTTGGCTAAAAAACACATGTTCCTCACATTTCTGTGGCAGAAAGTTCTGGAATCTGAGAGGAGCCACAAATTTCCTTCCACCCAGCGTTACCCCACGTCTCCCGATAAAAATGATACCTCACTTGTGTGGGTAGGCCTAGCGCCCGCGACAGGAAACGCCCCAAAGCGCAACGTGGACACAGCCAAATTTTTGAAGGAAAACAGAGGTGTTTTTTGCAAAGTGCCTACCTGTAGATTTTGGCCTGTAGCTCAGCCGCCACCTAGGGAAACCTACCAAACCTGTGCATTTCTGAAATCTAGAGACCTAGGGGAATCCAAGATGGGGTGACTTGTGTGGCTCGGACCAGGTTCTGTTACCCAGAATCCTTTGCAAACCTCAAAATTTGGCTAAAAAAACACATGTTCCTCACATTTCTGTGGCAGAAAGTTCTGGAATCTGAGAGGAGCCACAAATGTCCTTCCACCCAGCGTTCCCCGACGTCTCCCGATAAAAATGATACCTCACTTGTGTGGCTAGGCCTAGCGCCCGCGACAGGAAACGCCCCAAAGCGCAACGTGGACACAGCCAAATTTTTGAAGGAAAACTGAGGTGTTTTTTGCAAAGTGCCTACCTGTAGATTTTGGCCTCTAGCTCAGCCGCCACCTAGGGAAACCAACCAAACCTGTGCATTTCTGAAAACTAGAGACCTAGGGGAATCCAAGATGGGGTGACTTGTGTGGCTCGGACCAGGTTCTGTTACCCAGAATCCTTTGCAAACCTCGAAATTTGGCTAAACAAAACACATGTTCCTCACATTTCTGTGGCAGAAAGTTCTGGAATCTGAGAGGAGCCTCAAATTTCCTTCCACCCAGCGTTCCCCCACGTCTCCCGATAAAAATGATACCTCACTTGTGTGGGAAGGTCTAGCCCCCGCGACAGGAAACGCCCCAAAGCGCAACGTGGACACAGCCAAATTTTTGAAGGAAAACAGAGGTGTTTTTTGCAAAGTGCCTACCTGTAGATTTTGGTCTCTAGCTCAGCCGCCACCTAGGAAAACCTACCAAACCTGTGCATTTCTGAAAACTAGAGACCTAGGGGAATCCAAGATGGGGTGATTTGTGTGGCTCGGACCAGGTTCTGTTACCCAGAATCCTTTGCAAACTTCAAAATTTGGCTAAAAAAACACATGTTCCTCACATTTCTGTGGCAGAAAGTTCTGGAATCTGAGAGGAGCCACAAATTTCCTTCCACCCAGCATTCCCCCACGTCTCCCGATAAAAATAATACCTCACTTGTGTGGGTAGGCCTAGCGCCCGCGACAGGAAACGCCCCAAAGCGCAACGTGGACACAGCCAAGTTTTTGAAGGAAAACAGAGGTGTTTTTTGCAAAGTGCCTACCTGTAGATTTTGGCCTGTAGCTCAGCCGCCACCTAGGGGAACCTACCAAACCTGTGCATTTCTGAAATCTAAAGACCTAGGGGAATCCAAGATGGGGTGACTTGTGTGGCTCGGATCAGGTTCTGTTACCCAGAATCCTTTGCAAACCTCAAAATTTGGCTAAAAAAACACATGTTCCTCACATTTCTGTGGCAGAAAGTTCTGGAATCTGAGAGGAGCCACAAATGTCCTTCCACCCAGTGTTCCCCGACGTCTCCCGATAAAAATGATACCTCACTTGTGTGGCTAGGCCTAGCGCCCGCGACAGGAAACGCCCCAAAGCGCAACGTGGACACAGCCAAATTTTTGAAGGAAAACTGAGGTGTTTTTTGCAAAGTGCCTACCTGTAGATTTTGGCCTCTAGCTCAGCCGCCACCTAGGGAAACCAACCAAACCTGTGCATTTCTGAAAACTAGAGACCTAGGGGAATCCAAGATGGGGTGACTTGTGTGGCTCGGACCAGGTTCTGTTACCCAGAATCCTTTGCAAACCTCGAAATTTGGCTAAACAAAACACATGTTCCTCACATTTCTGTGGCAGAAAGTTCTGGAATCTGAGAGGAGCCTCAAATTTCCTTCCACCCAGCGTTCCCCCACGTCTCCCGATAAAAATGATACCTCACTTGTGTGGGAAGGTCTAGCCCCCGCGACAGGAAACGCCCCAAAGCGCAACGTGGACACAGCCAAATTTTTGAAGGAAAACAGAGGTGTTTTTTGCAAAGTGCCTACCTGTAGATTTTGGTCTCTAGCTCAGCCGCCACCTAGGAAAACCTACCAAACCTGTGCATTTCTGAAAACTAGAGACCTAGGGGAATCCAAGATGGGGTGATTTGTGTGGCTCGGACCAGGTTCTGTTACCCAGAATCCTTTGCAAACTTCAAAATTTGGCTAAAAAAACACATGTTCCTCACATTTCTGTGGCAGAAAGTTCTGGAATCTGAGAGGAGCCACAAATTTCCTTCCACCCAGCATTCCCCCACGTCTCCCGATAAAAATAATACCTCACTTGTGTGGGTAGGCCTAGCGCCCGCGACAGGAAACGCCCCAAAGCGCAACGTGGACACAGCCAAGTTTTTGAAGGAAAACAGAGGTGTTTTTTGCAAAGTGCCTACCTGTAGATTTTGGCCTGTAGCTCAGCCGCCACCTAGGGGAACCTACCAAACCTGTGCATTTCTGAAATCTAAAGACCTAGGGGAATCCAAGATGGGGTGACTTGTGTGGCTCGGATCAGGTTCTGTTACCCAGAATCCTTTGCAAACCTCAAAATTTGGCTAAAAAAACACATGTTCCTCACATTTCTGTGGCAGAAAGTTCTGGAATCTGAGAGGAGCCACAAATGTCCTTCCACCCAGTGTTCCCCGACGTCTCCCGATAAAAATGATACCTCACTTGTGTGGCTAGGCCTAGCGCCCGCGACAGGAAACGCCCCAAAGCGCAACGTGGACACAGCCAAATTTTTGAAGGAAAACAGAGGTGTTTTTTGCAAAGTGCCTACCTGTAGATTTTGGCCTGTAGCTCAGCCGCCACCTAGGGAAACCTACCAAACCTGTGCATTTCTGAAAACTAGAGACCTAGGGGAATCCAAAATGGGTTGACTTGTGTGGCTCGAACCAGGTTCTGTTACCCAGAATCCTTTGCAAACCTCAAAATTTGGCTAAAAAAACACATGTTCCTCACATTTCTGTGGCAGAAAGTTCTGGAATCTGAGAGGAGCCACAAATTTCCTTCCACCCAGCGTTCCCCCATGTCTCCCGATAAAAATTATACCTCACTTGTGTGGGTAGGCCTAGCGCCCGCGACAGGAAACGCCCCAAAGCGCAACGTGGACACAGCCAAATTTTTGAAGGAAAACAGAGGTGTTTTTTGCAAAGTGCCTACCTGTAGATTTTGGCCTGTAGCTCAGCTGCCACCTAGGGAAACCTACCAAACCTGTGCATTTCTGAAATCTAAAGACCTAGGGGAATCCAAGATGGGGTGACTTGTGTGGCTCGGATCAGGTTCTGTTACCCAGAATCCTTTGCAAACCTCAAAATTTGGCTAAAAAAACACATGTTCCTCACATTTCTGTGGCAGAAAGTTCTGGAATCTGAGAGGAGCCACAAATGTCCTTCCACCCAGTGTTCCCCGACGTCTCCCGATAAAAATGATACCTCACTTGTGTGGCTAGGCCTAGCGCCCGCGACAGGAAACGCCCCAAAGCGCAACGTGGACACAGCCAAATTTTTGAAGGAAAACAGAGGTGTTTTTTGCAAAGTGCCTACCTGTAGATTTTGGCCTCTAGCTCAGCCGCCACCTAGGGAAACCTACCAAACCTGTGCATTTCTGAAAACTAGAGACCTAGGGGAATCCAAGATGGGGTGACTTGTGTGGCTCGGACCAGGTTCTGTTACCCAGAATCCTTTGCAAACCTCAAAATTTGGCTAAACAAAACACATGTTCCTCACATTTCTGTGGCAGAAAGTTCTGGAATCTGAGAGGAGCCTCAAATTTCCTTCCACTCAGCGTTCCCCCACGTCTCCCGATAAAAATGATACCTCACTTGTGTGGGTAGGTCTAGCCCCCGCGACAGGAAACGCCCCAAAGCGCAACGTGGACACAGCCAAATTTTTGAAGGAGAACAGAGGTGTTTTTTGCAAAGTGCCTACCTGTAGATTTTGGCCTCTAGCTCAGCCGCCACCTAGAAAAACCTACCAAACCTGTGCATTTCTGAAAACTAGAGACCTAGGGGAATCCAAGATGGGGTGACTTGTGTGGCTCGGACCAGGTTCTGTTACCCAGAATCCTTTGCAAACTTCAAAATTTGGCTAAAAAACACATGTTCCTCACATTTCTGTGGCAGAAAGTTCTGGAATCTGAGAGGAGCCACAAATTTCCTTCCACCCAGCGTTACCCCACGTCTCCCGATAAAAATGATACCTCACTTGTGTGGGTAGGCCTAGCGCCCGCGACAGGAAACGCCCCAAAGCGCAACGTGGACACAGCCAAATTTTTGAAGGAAAACAGAGGTGTTTTTTGCAAAGTGCCTACCTGTAGATTTTGGCCTGTAGCTCAGCCGCCACCTAGGGAAACCTACCAAACCTGTGCATTTCTGAAATCTAGAGACCTAGGGGAATCCAAGATGGGGTGACTTGTGTGGCTCGGACCAGGTTCTGTTACCCAGAATCCTTTGCAAACCTCAAAATTTGGCTAAAAAAACACATGTTCCTCACATTTCTGTGGCAGAAAGTTCTGGAATCTGAGAGGAGCCACAAATGTCCTTCCACCCAGCGTTCCCCGACGTCTCCCGATAAAAATGATACCTCACTTGTGTGGCTAGGCCTAGCGCCCGCGACAGGAAACGCCCCAAAGCGCAACGTGGACACAGCCAAATTTTTGAAGGAAAACTGAGGTGTTTTTTGCAAAGTGCCTACCTGTAGATTTTGGCCTCTAGCTCAGCCGCCACCTAGGGAAACCTACCAAACCTGTGCATTTCTGAAAACTAGAGACCTAGGGGAATCCAAGATGGGGTGACTTGTGTGGCTCGGACCAGGTTCTGTTACCCAGAATCCTTTGCAAACCTCGAAATTTGGCTAAACAAAACACATGTTCCTCACATTTCTGTGGCAGAAAGTTCTGGAATCTGAGAGGAGCCTCAAATTTCCTTCCACCCAGCGTTCCCCCACGTCTCCCGATAAAAATTATACCTCACTTGTGTGGGAAGGTATAGCCCCCGCGACAGGAAACGCCCCAAAGCGCAACGTGGACACAGCCAAATTTTTGAAGGAAAACAGAGGTGTTTTTTGCAAAGTGCCTACCTGTAGATTTTGGTCTCTAGCTCAGCCGCCACCTAGGAAAACCTACCAAACCTGTGCATTTCTGAAAACTAGAGACCTAGGGGAATCCAAGATGGGGTGATTTGTGTGGCTCGGACCAGGTTCTGTTACCCAGAATCCTTTGCAAACTTCAAAATTTGGCTAAAAAAACACATGTTCCTCACATTTCTGTGGCAGAAAGTTCTGGAATCTGAGAGGAGCCACAAATGTCCTTCCACCCAGTGTTCCCCGACGTCTCCCGATAAAAATGATACCTCACTTGTGTGGCTAGGCCTAGCGCCCGCGACAGAAAACGCCCCAAAGCGCAACGTGGACACAGCCAAATTTTTGAAGGAAAACAGAGGTGTTTTTTGCAAAGTGCCTACCTGTAGATTTTGGCCTCTAGCTCAGCCGCCACCTAGGGAAACCTACCAAACCTGTGCATTTCTGAAAACTAGAGACCTAGGGGAATCCAAGATGGGGTGACTTGTGTGGCTCGGACCAGGTTCTGTTACCCAGAATCCTTTGCAAACCTCAAAATTTGGCTAAACAAAACACATGTTCCTCACATTTCTGTGGCAGAAAGTTCTGGAATCTGAGAGGAGCCTCAAATTTCCTTCCACTCAGCGTTCCCCCACGTCTCCCGATAAAAATGATACCTCACTTGTGTGGGTAGGTCTAGCCCCCGCGACAGGAAACGCCCCAAAGCGCAACGTGGACACAGCCAAATTTTTGAAGGAGAACAGAGGTGTTTTTTGCAAAGTGCCTACCTGTAGATTTTGGCCTCTAGCTCAGCCGCCACCTAGAAAAACCTACCAAACCTGTGCATTTCTGAAAACTAGAGACCTAGGGGAATCCAAGATGGGGTGACTTGTGTGGCTCGGACCAGGTTCTGTTACCCAGAATCCTTTGCAAACTTCAAAATTTGGCTAAAAAACACATGTTCCTCACATTTCTGTGGCAGAAAGTTCTGGAATCTGAGAGGAGCCACAAATTTCCTTCCACCCAGCGTTACCCCACGTCTCCCGATAAAAATGATACCTCACTTGTGTGGGTAGGCCTAGCGCCCGCGACAGGAAACGCCCCAAAGCGCAACGTGGACACAGCCAAATTTTTGAAGGAAAACAGAGGTGTTTTTTGCAAAGTGCCTACCTGTAGATTTTGGCCTGTAGCTCAGCCGCCACCTAGGGAAACCTACCAAACCTGTGCATTTCTGAAATCTAGAGACCTAGGGGAATCCAAGATGGGGTGACTTGTGTGGCTCGGACCAGGTTCTGTTACCCAGAATCCTTTGCAAACCTCAAAATTTGGCTAAAAAAACACATGTTCCTCACATTTCTGTGGCAGAAAGTTCTGGAATCTGAGAGGAGCCACAAATGTCCTTCCACCCAGCGTTCCCCGACGTCTCCCGATAAAAATGATACCTCACTTGTGTGGCTAGGCCTAGCGCCCGCGACAGGAAACGCCCCAAAGCGCAACGTGGACACAGCCAAATTTTTGAAGGAAAACTGAGGTGTTTTTTGCAAAGTGCCTACCTGTAGATTTTGGCCTCTAGCTCAGCCGCCACCTAGGGAAACGTACCAAACCTGTGCATTTCTGAAAACTAGAGACCTAGGGGAATCCAAGATGGGGTGACTTGTGTGGCTCGGACCAGGTTCTGTTACCCAGAATCCTTTGCAAACCTCAAAATTTGGCTAAACAAAACACATGTTCCTCACATTTCTGTGGCAGAAAGTTCTGGAATCTGAGAGGAGCCTCAAATTTCCTTCCACTCAGCGTTCCCCCACGTCTCCCGATAAAAATGATACCTCACTTGTGTGGGTAGGTCTAGCCCCCGCGACAGGAAACGCCCCAAAGCGCAACGTGGACACAGCCAAATTTTTGAAGGAGAACAGAGGTGTTTTTTGCAAAGTGCCTACCTGTAGATTTTGGCCTCTAGCTCAGCCGCCACCTAGAAAAACCTACCAAACCTGTGCATTTCTGAAAACTAGAGACCTAGGGGAATCCAAGATGGGGTGACTTGTGTGGCTCGGACCAGGTTCTGTTACCCAGAATCCTTTGCAAACTTCAAAATTTGGCTAAAAAACACATGTTCCTCACATTTCTGTGGCAGAAAGTTCTGGAATCTGAGAGGAGCCACAAATTTCCTTCCACCCAGCGTTACCCCACGTCTCCCGATAAAAATGATACCTCACTTGTGTGGGTAGGCCTAGCGCCCGCGACAGGAAACGCCCCAAAGCGCAACGTGGACACAGCCAAATTTTTGAAGGAAAACAGAGGTGTTTTTTGCAAAGTGCCTACCTGTAGATTTTGGCCTGTAGCTCAGCCGCCACCTAGGGAAACCTACCAAACCTGTGCATTTCTGAAATCTAGAGACCTAGGGGAATCCAAGATGGGGTGACTTGTGTGGCTCGGACCAGGTTCTGTTACCCAGAATCCTTTGCAAACCTCAAAATTTGGCTAAAAAAACACATGTTCCTCACATTTCTGTGGCAGAAAGTTCTGGAATCTGAGAGGAGCCACAAATGTCCTTCCACCCAGCGTTCCCCGACGTCTCCCGATAAAAATGATACCTCACTTGTGTGGCTAGGCCTAGCGCCCGCGACAGGAAACGCCCCAAAGCGCAACGTGGACACAGCCAAATTTTTGAAGGAAAACTGAGGTGTTTTTTGCAAAGTGCCTACCTGTAGATTTTGGCCTCTAGCTCAGCCGCCACCTAGGGAAACCTACCAAACCTGTGCATTTCTGAAAACTAGAGACCTAGGGGAATCCAAGATGGGGTGACTTGTGTGGCTCGGACCAGGTTCTGTTACCCAGAATCCTTTGCAAACCTCGAAATTTGGCTAAACAAAACACATGTTCCTCACATTTCTGTGGCAGAAAGTTCTGGAATCTGAGAGGAGCCTCAAATTTCCTTCCACCCAGCGTTCCCCCACGTCTCCCGATAAAAATTATACCTCACTTGTGTGGGAAGGTCTAGCCCCCGCGACAGGAAACGCCCCAAAGCGCAACGTGGACACAGCCAAATTTTTGAAGGAAAACAGAGGTGTTTTTTGCAAAGTGCCTACCTGTAGATTTTGGTCTCTAGCTCAGCTGCCACCTAGGAAAACCTACCAAACCTGTGCATTTCTGAAAACTAGAGACCTAGGGGAATCCAAGATGGGGTGATTTGTGTGGCTCGGACCAGGTTCTGTTACCCAGAATCCTTTGCAAACTTCAAAATTTGGCTAAAAAAACACATGTTCCTCACATTTCTGTGGCAGAAAGTTCTGGAATCTGAGAGGAGCCACAAATTTCCTTCCACCCAGCATTCCCCCACGTCTCCCGATAAAAATAATACCTCACTTGTGTGGGTAGGCCTAGCGCCCGCGACAGGAAACGCCCCAAAGCGCAACGTGGACACAGCCAAGTTTTTGAAGGAAAACAGAGGTGTTTTTTGCAAAGTGCCTACCTGTAGATTTTGGCCTCTAGCTCAGCCGCCACCTAGGGAAACCTACCAAACCTGTGCATTTCTGAAAACTAGAGACCTAGGGGAATCCAAGATGGGTTGACTTGTGTGGCTCGAACCAGGTTCTGTTACCCAGAATCCTTTGCAAACCTCAAAATTTGGCTAAAAAAACACATGTTCCTCACATTTCTGTGGCAGAAAGTTCTGGAATCTGAGAGGAGCCACAAATTTCCTTCCAACCAGCGTTCCCCCACGTCTCCCGATAAAAATTATACCTCACTTGTGTGGGTAGGCCTAGCGCCCGCGACAGGAAACGCCCCAAAGCGCAACGTGGACACAGCCAAATTTTTGAAGGAAAACAGAGGTGTTTTTTGCAAAGTGCCTACCTGTAGATTTTGGCCTGTAGCTCAGCTGCCACCTAGGGAAACCTACCAAACCTGTGCATTTCTGAAATCTAGAGACCTAGGGGAATCCAAGATGGGGTGACTTGTGTGGCTCGGATCAGGTTCTGTTACCCAGAATCCTTTGCAAACCTCAAAATTTGGCTAAAAAAACACATGTTCCTCACATTTCTGTGGCAGAAAGTTCTGGAATCTGAGAGGAGCCACAAATGTCCTTCCACCCAGTGTTCCCCGACGTCTCCCGATAAAAATGATACCTCACTTGTGTGGCTAGGCCTAGCGCCCGCGACAGGAAACGCCCCAAAGCGCAACGTGGACACAGCCAAATTTTTGAAGGAAAACAGAGGTGTTTTTTGCAAAGTGCCTACCTGTAGATTTTGGCCTGTAGCTCAGCCGCCACCTAGGGAAACCTACCAAACCTGTGCATTTCTGAAATCTAGAGACCTAGGGGAATCCAAGATGGGGTGACTTGTGTGGCTCAGACCAGGTTCTGTTACCCAGAATCCTTTGCAAACCTCAAAATTTGGCTAAAAAAACACATGTTCCTCACATTTCTGTGGCAGAAAGTTCTGGAATCTGAGAGGAGCCACAAATGTCCTTCCACCCAGCGTTCCCGGATGTCTCCCGATAAAAATGATACCTCACTTGTGTGGCTAGGCCTTGCGCCCGCGACAGGAAACGCCCCAAAGCGCATCGTGGACACAGCCAAATTTTTGAAGGAAAACTGAGGTGTTTTTTGCAAAGTGCCTACCTGTAGATTTTGGCCTCTAGCTCAGCCGCCACCTAGGGACACCTACCAAACCTGTGCATTTCTGAAAACTAGAGACCTAGGGGAATCCAAGATGGGGTGACTTGTGTGGCTCGGACCAGGTTCTGTTACCCAGAATCCTTTGCAAACCTCGAAATTTGGCTAAACAAAACACATGTTCCTCACATTTCTGTGGCAGAAAGTTCTGGAATCTGAGAGGAGCCTCAAATTTCCTTCCACCCAGTGTTCCCCCACGTCTCCCGATAAAAATTATACCTCACTTGTGTGGGAAGGTCTAGCCCCCGCGACAGGAAACGCCCCAAAGCGCAACGTGGACACAGCCAAATTTTTGAAGGAAAACAGAGGTGTTTTTTGCAAAGTGCCTACCTGTAGATTTTGGTCTCTAGCTCAGCCGCCACCTAGGAAAACCTACCAAACCTGTGCATTTCTGAAAACTAGAGACCTAGGGGAATCCAAGATGGGGTGATTTGTGTGGCTCGGACCAGGTTCTGTTACCCAGAATCCTTTGCAAACTTCAAAATTTGGCTAAAAAAACACATGTTCCTCACATTTCTGTGGCAGAAAGTTCTGGAATCTGAGAGGAGCCACAAATTTCCTTCCACCCAGCATTCCCCCACGTCTCCCGATAAAAATAATACCTCACTTGTGTGGGTAGGCCTAGCGCCCGCGACAGGAAACGCCCCAAAGCGCAACGTGGACACAGCCAAGTTTTGGAAGGAAAACAGAGGTGTTTTTTGCAAAGTGCCTACCTGTAGATTTTGGCCTGTAGCTCAGCCGCCACCTAGGGGAACCTACCAAACCTGTGCATTTCTGAAAACTAGAGACCTAGGGGAATCCAAGATGGGGTGACTTGTGTGGCTCAGACCAGGTTCTGTTACCCAGAATCCTTTGCAAACCTCAAAATTTGGCTAAAAAAACACATGTTCCTCACATTTCTGTGGCAGAAAGTTTTGGAATCTGAGAGGAGACACTAATTTCCTTCCACCCAGCGTTCCCCCACGTCTCCCGATAAAAATGATACCTCACTTGTGTGGGTAGGCCTAGCGCCCGCGACAGGAAACGCCCCAAAGCGCAACGTGGACACAGCCAAATTTTTGAAGGAAAACAGAGGTGTTTTTTGCAAAGTGCCTACCTGTAGATTTTGGCCTGTAGCTCAGCCGCCACCTAGGGAAACCTACCAAACCTGTGCATTTCTGAAAACTAGAGACCTAGGGGAATCCAAGATGGGTTGACTTGTGTGGCTCGAACCAGGTTCTGTTACCCAGAATCCTTTGCAAACCTCAAAATTTGGCTAAAAAAACACATGTTCCTCACATTTCTGTGGCAGAAAGTTCTGGAATCTGAGAGGAGCCACAAATTTCCTTCCACCCAGCGTTCCCCCACGTCTCCCGATAAAAATTATACCTCACTTGTGTGGGTAGGCCTAGCGCCCGCGACAGGAAACGCCCCAAAGCGCAACGTGGACACAGCCAAATTTTTGAAGGAAAACAGAGGTGTTTTTTGCAAAGTGCCTACCTGTAGATTTTGGCCTGTAGCTCAGCTGCCACCTAGGGAAACCTACCAAACCTGTGCATTTCTGAAATCTAAAGACCTAGGGGAATCCAAGATGGGGTGACTTGTGTGGCTCGGATCAGGTTCTGTTACCCAGAATCCTTTGCAAACCTCAAAATTTGGCTAAAAAAACACATGTTCCTCACATTTCTGTGGCAGAAAGTTCTGGAATCTGAGAGGAGCCACAAATGTCTTTCCACCCAGTGTTCCCCGACGTCTCCCGATAAAAATGATACCTCACTTGTGTGGCTAGGCCTAGCGCCCGCGACAGGAAACGCCCCAAAGCGCAACGTGGACACAGCCAAATTTTTGAAGGAAAACAGAGGTGTTTTTTGCAAAGTGCCTACCTGTAGATTTTGGCCTGTAGCTCAGCCGCCACCTAGGGAAACCTACCAAACCTGTGCATTTCTGAAAACTAGAGACCTAGGGGAATCCAAGATGGGGTGATTTGTGTGGCTCGGACCAGGTTCTGTTACCCAGAATCCTTTGCAAACTTCAAAATTTGGCTAAAAAAACACATGTTCCTCACATTTCTGTGGCAGAAAGTTCTGGAATCTGAGAGGAGCCACAAATTTCCTTCCACCCAGCATTCCCCCACGTCTCCCGATAAAAATAATACCTCACTTGTGTGGGTAGGCCTAGCGCCCGCGACAGGAAACGCCCCAAAGCGCAACGTGGACACAGCCAAGTTTTTGAAGGAAAACAGAGGTGTTTTTTGCAAAGTGCCTACCTGTAGATTTTGGCCTGTAGCTCAGCCGCCACCTAGGGGAACCTACCAAACCTGTGCATTTCTGAAATCTAAAGACCTAGGGGAATCCAAGATGGGGTGACTTGTGTGGCTCGGATCAGGTTCTGTTACCCAGAATCCTTTGCAAACCTCAAAATTTGGCTAAAAAAACACATGTTCCTCACATTTCTGTGGCAGAAAGTTCTGGAATCTGAGAGGAGCCACAAATGTCCTTCCACCCAGTGTTCCCCGACGTCTCCCGATAAAAATGATACCTCACTTGTGTGGCTAGGCCTAGCGCCCGCGACAGGAAACGCCCCAAAGCGCAACGTGGACACAGCCAAATTTTTGAAGGAAAACAGAGGTGTTTTTTGCAAAGTGCCTACCTGTAGATTTTGGCAGGTAGCTCAGCCGCCACCTAGGGAAACCTACCAAACCTGTGCATTTCTGAAAACTAGAGACCTAGGGGAATCCAAGATTGGTTGACTTGTGTGGCTCGAACCAGGTTCTGTTACCCAGAATCCTTTGCAAACCTCAAAATTTGGCTAAAAAAACACATGTTCCTCACATTTCTGTGGCAGAAAGTTCTGGAATCTGAGAGGAGCCACAAATTTCCTTCCACCCAGCGTTCCCCCACGTCTCCCGATAAAAATTATACCTCACTTGTGTGGGTAGGCCTAGCGCCCGCGACAGGAAACGCCCCAAAGCGCAACGTGGACACAGCCAAATTTTTGAAGGAAAACAGAGGTGTTTTTTGCAAAGTGCCTACCTGTAGATTTTGGCCTGTAGCTCAGCTGCCACCTAGGGAAACCTACCAAACCTGTGCATTTCTGAAATCTAAAGACCTAGGGGAATCCAAGATGGGGTGACTTGTGTGGCTCGGATCAGGTTCTGTTACCCAGAATCCTTTGCAAACCTCAAAATTTGGCTAAAAAAACACATGTTCCTCACATTTCTGTGGCAGAAAGTTCTGGAATCTGAGAGGAGCCACAAATGTCCTTCCACCCAGTGTTCCCCGACGTCTCCCGATAAAAATGATACCTCACTTGTGTGGCTAGGCCTAGCGCCCGCGACAGGAAACGCCCCAAAGCGCAACGTGGACACAGCCAAATTTTTGAAGGAAAACAGAGGTGTTTTTTGCAAAGTGCCTACCTGTAGATTTTGGCCTCTAGCTCAGCCGCCACCTAGGGAAACCTACCAAACCTGTGCATTTCTGAAAACTAGAGACCTAGGGGAATCCAAGATGGGGTGACTTGTGTGGCTCGGACCAGGTTCTGTTACCCAGAATCCTTTGCAAACCTCAAAATTTGGCTAAACAAAACACATGTTCCTCACATTTCTGTGGCAGAAAGTTCTGGAATCTGAGAGGAGCCTCAAATTTCCTTCCACTCAGCGTTCCCCCACGTCTCCCGATAAAAATGATACCTCACTTGTGTGGGTAGGTCTAGCCCCCGCGACAGGAAACGCCCCAAAGCGCAACGTGGACACAGCCAAATTTTTGAAGGAGAACAGAGGTGTTTTTTGCAAAGTGCCTACCTGTAGATTTTGGCCTCTAGCTCAGCCGCCACCTAGAAAAACCTACCAAACCTGTGCATTTCTGAAAACTAGAGACCTAGGGGAATCCAAGATGGGGTGACTTGTGTGGCTCGGACCAGGTTCTGTTACCCAGAATCCTTTGCAAACTTCAAAATTTGGCTAAAAAACACATGTTCCTCACATTTCTGTGGCAGAAAGTTCTGGAATCTGAGAGGAGCCACAAATTTCCTTCCACCCAGCGTTACCCCACGTCTCCCGATAAAAATGATACCTCACTTGTGTGGGTAGGCCTAGCGCCCGCGACAGGAAACGCCCCAAAGCGCAACGTGGACACAGCCAAATTTTTGAAGGAAAACAGAGGTGTTTTTTGCAAAGTGCCTACCTGTAGATTTTGGCCTGTAGCTCAGCCGCCACCTAGGGAAACCTACCAAACCTGTGCATTTCTGAAATCTAGAGACCTAGGGGAATCCAAGATGGGGTGACTTGTGTGGCTCGGACCAGGTTCTGTTACCCAGAATCCTTTGCAAACCTCAAAATTTGGCTAAAAAAACACATGTTCCTCACATTTCTGTGGCAGAAAGTTCTGGAATCTGAGAGGAGCCACAAATGTCCTTCCACCCAGCGTTCCCCGACGTCTCCCGATAAAAATGATACCTCACTTGTGTGGCTAGGCCTAGCGCCCGCGACAGGAAACGCCCCAAAGCGCAACGTGGACACAGCCAAATTTTTGAAGGAAAACTGAGGTGTTTTTTGCAAAGTGCCTACCTGTAGATTTTGGCCTCTAGCTCAGCCGCCACCTAGGGAAACCAACCAAACCTGTGCATTTCTGAAAACTAGAGACCTAGGGGAATCCAAGATGGGGTGACTTGTGTGGCTCGGACCAGGTTCTGTTACCCAGAATCCTTTGCAAACCTCGAAATTTGGCTAAACAAAACACATGTTCCTCACATTTCTGTGGCAGAAAGTTCTGGAATCTGAGAGGAGCCTCAAATTTCCTTCCACCCAGCGTTCCCCCACGTCTCCCGATAAAAATGATACCTCACTTGTGTGGGAAGGTCTAGCCCCCGCGACAGGAAACGCCCCAAAGCGCAACGTGGACACAGCCAAATTTTTGAAGGAAAACAGAGGTGTTTTTTGCAAAGTGCCTACCTGTAGATTTTGGCCTCTAGCTCAGCCGCCACCTAGAAAAACCTACCAAACCTGTGCATTTCTGAAAACTAGAGACCTAGGGGAATCCAAGATGGGGTGACTTGTGTGGCTCGGACCAGGTTCTGTTACCCAGAATCCTTTGCAAACTTCAAAATTTGGCTAAAAAAACACATGTTCCTCACATTTCTGTGGCAGAAAGTTCTGGAATCTGAGAGGAGCCACAAATTTCCTTCCACCCAGCATTCCCCCACGTCTCCCGATAAAAATAATACCTCACTTGTGTGGGTAGGCCTAGCGCCCGCGACAGGAAACGCCCCAAAGCGCAACGTGGACACAGCCAAGTTTTTGAAGGAAAACAGAGGTGTTTTTTGCAAAGTGCCTACCTGTAGATTTTGGCCTGTAGCTCAGCCGCCACCTAGGGGAACCTACCAAACCTGTGCATTTCTGAAATCTAAAGACCTAGGGGAATCCAAGATGGGGTGACTTGTGTGGCTCGGATCAGGTTCTGTTACCCAGAATCCTTTGCAAACCTCAAAATTTGGCTAAAAAAACACATGTTCCTCACATTTCTGTGGCAGAAAGTTCTGGAATCTGAGAGGAGCCACAAATGTCCTTCCACCCAGTGTTCCCCGACGTCTCCCGATAAAAATGATACCTCACTTGTGTGGCTAGGCCTAGCGCCCGCGACAGGAAACGCCCCAAAGCGCAACGTGGACACAGCCAAATTTTTGAAGGAAAACAGAGGTGTTTTTTGCAAAGTGCCTACCTGTAGATTTTGGCCTGTAGCTCAGCCGCCACCTAGGGAAACCTACCAAACCTGTGCATTTCTGAAAACTAGAGACCTAGGGGAATCCAAGATTGGTTGACTTGTGTGGCTCGAACCAGGTTCTGTTACCCAGAATCCTTTGCAAACCTCAAAATTTGGCTAAAAAAACACATGTTCCTCACATTTCTGTGGCAGAAAGTTCTGGAATCTGAGAGGAGCCACAAATTTCCTTCCACCCAGCGTTCCCCCATGTCTCCCGATAAAAATTATACCTCACTTGTGTGGGTAGGCCTAGCGCCCGCGACAGGAAACGCCCCAAAGCGCAACGTGGACACAGCCAAATTTTTGAAGGAAAACAGAGGTGTTTTTTGCAAAGTGCCTACCTGTAGATTTTGGCCTGTAGCTCAGCTGCCACCTAGGGAAACCTACCAAACCTGTGCATTTCTGAAATCTAAAGACCTAGGGGAATCCAAGAGGGGGTGACTTGTGTGGCTCGGATCAGGTTCTGTTACCCAGAATCCTTTGCAAACCTCAAAATTTGGCTAAAAAAACACATGTTCCTCACATTTCTGTGGCAGAAAGTTCTGGAATCTGAGAGGAGCCACAAATGTCCTTCCACCCAGTGTTCCCCGACGTCTCCCGATAAAAATGATACCTCACTTGTGTGGCTAGGCCTAGCGCCCGCGACAGGAAACGCCCCAAAGCGCAACGTGGACACAGCCAAATTTTTGAAGGAAAACAGAGGTGTTTTTTGCAAAGTGCCTACCTGTAGATTTTGGCCTCTAGCTCAGCCGCCACCTAGGGAAACCTACCAAACCTGTGCATTTCTGAAAACTAGAGACCTAGGGGAATCCAAGATGGGGTGACTTGTGTGGCTCGGACCAGGTTCTGTTACCCAGAATCCTTTGCAAACCTCAAAATTTGGCTAAACAAAACACATGTTCCTCACATTTCTGTGGCAGAAAGTTCTGGAATCTGAGAGGAGCCTCAAATTTCCTTCCACTCAGCGTTCCCCCACGTCTCCCGATAAAAATGATACCTCACTTGTGTGGGTAGGTCTAGCCCCCGCGACAGGAAACGCCCCAAAGCGCAACGTGGACACAGCCAAATTTTTGAAGGAGAACAGAGGTGTTTTTTGCAAAGTGCCTACCTGTAGATTTTGGCCTCTAGCTCAGCCGCCACCTAGAAAAACCTACCAAACCTGTGCATTTCTGAAAACTAGAGACCTAGGGGAATCCAAGATGGGGTGACTTGTGTGGCTCGGACCAGGTTCTGTTACCCAGAATCCTTTGCAAACTTCAAAATTTGGCTAAAAAACACATGTTCCTCACATTTCTGTGGCAGAAAGTTCTGGAATCTGAGAGGAGCCACAAATTTCCTTCCACCCAGCGTTACCCCACGTCTCCCGATAAAAATGATACCTCACTTGTGTGGGTAGGCCTAGCGCCCGCGACAGGAAACGCCCCAAAGCGCAACGTGGACACAGCCAAATTTTTGAAGGAAAACAGAGGTGTTTTTTGCAAAGTGCCTACCTGTAGATTTTGGCCTGTAGCTCAGCTGCCACCTAGGGAAACCTACCAAACCTGTGCATTTCTGAAATCTAAAGACCTAGGGGAATCCAAGATGGGGTGACTTGTGTGGCTCGGATCAGGTTCTGTTACCCAGAATCCTTTGCAAACCTCAAAATTTGGCTAAAAAAACACATGTTCCTCACATTTCTGTGGCAGAAAGTTCTGGAATCTGAGAGGAGCCACAAATGTCCTTCCACCCAGTGTTCCCCGACGTCTCCCGATAAAAATGATACCTCACTTGTGTGGCTAGGCCTAGCGCCCGCGACAGGAAACGCCCCAAAGCGCAACGTGGACACAGCCAAATTTTTGAAGGAAAACAGAGGTGTTTTTTGCAAAGTGCCTACCTGTAGATTTTGGCCTCTAGCTCAGCCGCCACCTAGGGAAACCTACCAAACCTGTGCATTTCTGAAAACTAGAGACCTAGGGGAATCCAAGATGGGGTGACTTGTGTGGCTCGGACCAGGTTCTGTTACCCAGAATCCTTTGCAAACCTCAAAATTTGGCTAAACAAAACACATGTTCCTCACATTTCTGTGGCAGAAAGTTCTGGAATCTGAGAGGAGCCTCAAATTTCCTTCCACTCAGCGTTCCCCCACGTCTCCCGATAAAAATGATACCTCACTTGTGTGGGTAGGTCTAGCCCCCGCGACAGGAAACGCCCCAAAGCGCAACGTGGACACAGCCAAATTTTTGAAGGAGAACAGAGGTGTTTTTTGCAAAGTGCCTACCTGTAGATTTTGGCCTCTAGCTCAGCCGCCACCTAGAAAAACCTACCAAACCTGTGCATTTCTGAAAACTAGAGACCTAGGGGAATCCAAGATGGGGTGACTTGTGTGGCTCGGACCAGGTTCTGTTACCCAGAATCCTTTGCAAACTTCAAAATTTGGCTAAAAAACACATGTTCCTCACATTTCTGTGGCAGAAAGTTCTGGAATCTGAGAGGAGCCACAAATTTCCTTCCACCCAGCGTTACCCCACGTCTCCCGATAAAAATGATACCTCACTTGTGTGGGTAGGCCTAGCGCCCGCGACAGGAAACGCCCCAAAGCGCAACGTGGACACAGCCAAATTTTTGAAGGAAAACAGAGGTGTTTTTTGCAAAGTGCCTACCTGTAGATTTTGGCCTGTAGCTCAGCCGCCACCTAGGGAAACCTACCAAACCTGTGCATTTCTGAAATCTAGAGACCTAGGGGAATCCAAGATGGGGTGACTTGTGTGGCTCGGACCAGGTTCTGTTACCCAGAATCCTTTGCAAACCTCAAAATTTGGCTAAAAAAACACATGTTCCTCACATTTCTGTGGCAGAAAGTTCTGGAATCTGAGAGGAGCCACAAATGTCCTTCCACCCAGCGTTCCCCGACGTCTCCCGATAAAAATGATACCTCACTTGTGTGGCTAGGCCTAGCGCCCGCGACAGGAAACGCCCCAAAGCGCAACGTGGACACAGCCAAATTTTTGAAGGAAAACTGAGGTGTTTTTTGCAAAGTGCCTACCTGTAGATTTTGGCCTCTAGCTCAGCCGCCACCTAGGGAAACCTACCAAACCTGTGCATTTCTGAAAACTAGAGACCTAGGGGAATCCAAGATGGGGTGACTTGTGTGGCTCGGACCAGGTTCTGTTACCCAGAATCCTTTGCAAACCTCAAAATTTGGCTAAACAAAACACATGTTCCTCACATTTCTGTGGCAGAAAGTTCTGGAATCTGAGAGGAGCCTCAAATTTCCTTCCACCCAGCGTTCCCCCACGTCTCCCGATAAAAATTATACCTCACTTGTGTGGGAAGGTATAGCCCCCGCGACAGGAAACGCCCCAAAGCGCAACGTGGACACAGCCAAATTTTTGAAGGAAAACAGAGGTGTTTTTTGCAAAGTGCCTACCTGTAGATTTTGGTCTCTAGCTCAGCCGCCACCTAGGAAAACCTACCAAACCTGTGCATTTCTGAAAACTAGAGACCTAGGGGAATCCAAGATGGGGTGATTTGTGTGGCTCGGACCAGGTTCTGTTACCCAGAATCCTTTGCAAACTTCAAAATTTGGCTAAAAAAACACATGTTCCTCACATTTCTGTGGCAGAAAGTTCTGGAATCTGAGAGGAGCCACAAATTTCCTTACACCCAGCATTCCCCCACGTCTCCCGATAAAAATAATACCTCACTTGTGTGGGTAGGCCTAGCGCCCGCGACAGGAAACGCCCCAAAGCGCAACGTGGACACAGCCAAATTTTTGAAGGAAAACAGAGGTGTTTTTTGCAAAGTGCCTACCTGTAGATTTTGGCCTGTAGCTCAGCCGCCACCTAGGGAAACCTACCAAACCTGTGCATTTCTGAAAACTAGAGACCTAGGGGAATCCAAGATGGGGTGACTTGTGTGGCTCAGACCAGGTTCTGTTACCCAGAATCCTTTGCAAACCTCAAAATTTGGCTAAAAAAACACATGTTCCTCACATTTCTGTGGCAGAAAGTTTTGGAATCTGAGAGGAGACACAAATTTCCTTCCACCCAGCGTTCCCCCACGTCTCCCGATAAAAATGATACCTCACTTGTGTGGGTAGGCCTAGCGCCCGCGACAGGAAACGCCCCAAAGCGCAACGTGGACACAGCCAAATTTTTGAAGGAAAACAGAGGTGTTTTTTGCAAAGTGCCTACCTGTAGATTTTGGCCTGTAGCTCAGCCGCCACCTAGGGGAACCTACCAAACCTGTGCATTTCTGAAAACTAGAGACCTAGGGGAATCCAAGATGGGGTGACTTGTGTGGCTCGAACCAGGTTCTGTTACCCAGAATCCTTTGCAAACCTCAAAATTTGGCTAAAAAAACACATGTTCCTCACATTTCTGTGGCAGAAAGTTCTGGAATCTGAGAGGAGCCACAAATGTCCTTCCACCCAGCGTTCCCCGACGTCTCCCGATAAAAATGATACCTCACTTGTGTGGCTAGGCCTAGCGCCCGCGACAGGAAACGCCCCAAAGCGCAACGTGGACACAGCCAAATTTTTTAAGGAAAACAGAGGTGTTTTTTGCAAAGTGCCTACCTGTAGATTTTGGCCTGTAGCTCAGCCGCCACCTAGGGAAACCTACCAAACCTGTGCATTTCTGAAAACTAGAGACCTAGGGGAATCCAAGATGGGGGGACTTGTGTGGCTCGAACCAGGTTCTGTTACCCAGAATCCTTTGCAAACCTCAAAATTTGGCTAAAAAAACACATGTTCCTCACATTTCTGTGGCAGAAAGTTCTGGAATCTGAGAGGAGCCTCAAATTTCCTTCCACCCAGTGTTCCCCCACGTCTCCCGATAAAAATGATACCTCACTTGTGTGGGTAGGTCTAGCCCCCGCGACAGGAAACGCCCCAAAGCGCAACGTGGACACAGCCAAATGTTTGAAGGAAAACAGAGGTGTTTTTTGCAAAGTGCCTACCTGTAGATTTTGGCCTCTAGCTCAGGCGCCACCTAGGGAAACCTACCAAACCTGTGCATTTCTGAAAACTAGAGACCTAGGGGAATCCAAGATGGGGTGACTTGTGTGGCTCGGACCAGGTTCTGTTACCCAGAATCCTTTGCAAACCTCAAAATTTGGCTAAAAAAACACATGTTCCTCACATTTCTGTGGCAGAAAGTTCTGAAATCTGAGAGGAGCCACAAATTTCATTCCACCCAGCGTTCCCCCACGTCTCCCAATAAAAATGATACCTCAATTGTGTGGGTAGGCCTAGCTACCGCGACAGGAAACGCCCCAAAGCGCAACGTGGACACAGCCAAATTTTTGAAGGAAAACAGAGGTGTTTTTTGCAAAGTGCCTACCTGTAGATTTTGGCCTCTAGCTCAGCCGCCACCTAGGGAAACCTACCAAACCTGTGCATTTCTGAAAACTAGAGACCTAGGGGAATCCAAGATGGGGTGACTTGTGTGGCTCAGACCAGGTTCTGTTACCCAGAATCCTTTGCAAACCTCAAAATTTGGCTAAAAAAACACATGTTCCTCACATTTCTGTGGCAGAAAGTTCTGGAATCTGAGAGGAGCCATGAATTTCCTTCCACCCAGCGTCCCCCCCCCGTCTCCCGATAAAAATGATACCTCACTTGTGTGGGTAGGCCTAGCGCTCGCGACAGGAAACGCCCCAAAGCGCAACGTGGACAGAGCCAAATTTTTGAAGGAAAACAGAGGTGTTTTTTGCAAAGTGCCTACCTGTAGATTTTGGCCTGTAAATCAGCCGCCACCTAGGGAAACCTACCAATCCTGTGCATTTCACGAAAACTAGAGACCTAGGGGAATCCAAGATGGGGTGACTTGTGTGGCTCGGACCAGGTTCTGTTACCCAGAATCCTTTGCAAACCTCAAAATTTGGCTAAAAAAACACATGTTCCTCACATTTCTGTGGCAGAAAGTTCTGGAATCTGAGAGGAGACACAAATTTCCTTCCACCCAGCGTTCCCCAACGTCTCCCGATAAAAATGATACCTCACTTGTGTGGCTGGGCCTAGCGCCCGCGACAGGAAACGCCCCAAAGCGCAACGTGGACACAGCCAAATTTTTGAAGGAAAACAGAGGTGTTTTTTGCAAAGTGCCTACCTGTAGATTTTGGCCTCTAGCTCAGCCGCCACCTAGGGACACCTACCAAACCTGTGCATTTCTGAAAACTAGAGATCTAGGGGAATCCAAGATGGGGTGACTTGTGTGGCTCGGACACGGTTCTGTTACCCAGAATCCTTTGCAAACCTCAAAATTTGGCTAAACAAAACACATGTTCCTCACATTTGTGTGGCAGAAAGTTCTGGAATCTGAGAGGAGCCACAAATGTCCTTCCACCCAGCGTTCCCCGACGTCTCCCGATAAAAATGATACCTCACTTGTGTGGCTAGGCCTAGCGCCCGCGACAGGAAACGCCCCAAAGCGCAACGTGGACACAGCCAAATGTTTGAAGGAAAACAGAGGTGTTTTTTGCAAAGTGCCAACCTGTAGATTTTGGCCTCTAGCTCAGCCGCCACCTAGGGAAACCTACCAAACCTGTGCATTTCTGAAAACTAGAGACCTAGGGGAATCCAAGATGGGGTGACTTGTGTGGCTCGGACCAGGTTCTGTTACCCAGAATCCTTTGCAAACCTCAAAATTTGGCTAAAAAAACACATGTTCCTCACATTTCTGTGGCAGAAAGTTCTGGAATCTGAGAGGAGCCACAAATTTCCTTCCACCCAGCGTTCCCCCACGTCTCCCGATAAAAATGATACCTCACTTGTGTGGCTACGCCTAGCGCCTGCGACAGGAAACGCCCCAAAGCGCAACGTGGACACAGCCAAATTTTTGAAGGAAAACAGAGGTGTTTTTTGCAAAGTGCCTACCTGTAGATTTTGGCCTCTAGCTCAGCCGCCACCTAGGGAAACCTACCAAACCTGTGCATTTCTGAAAACTAGAGACCTAGAGGAATCCAAGATGGGGTGACTTGTGTGGCTCGGACCAGGTTCTGTTACCCAGAATCCTTTGCAAACCTCAAAATTTGGCTAAACAAAACACATGTTCCTCACATTTCTGTGGCAGAAAGTTCTGGAATCTGAAAGGAGCCTCAAATTTCCTTCCACCCAGCGTTCCCCCACGTCTCCCGATAAAAATGATACCTCACTTGTGTGGGTAGGTCTAGCCCCCGCGACAGGAAACGCCCCAAAGCGCAACGTGGACACAGCCAAATTTTTGAAGGAAAACAGAGGTGTTTTTTGCAAAGTGCCAACCTGTAGATTTTGGCCTCTAGCTCAGCCGCCACCTAGGGAAACCTACCAAACCTGTTCATTTCTGAAAACTAGAGACCTAGGGGAATCCAAGATGGGGTGACTTGTGTGGCTCGGACCAGGTTCTGTTACCCAGAATCCTTTGCAAACCTCAAAATTTGGCTAAAAAAACACATGTTCCTCACATTTCTGTGGCAGAAAGTTCTGGAATCTGAGAGGAGACACAAATTTCCTTCCACCCAGCGTTCCCCGACGTCTCCCGATAAAAATGATACCTCACTTGTGTGGCTAGGCCTAGCGCCCGCGACAGGAAACGCCCCAAAGCGCAACGTGGACACAGCCAAATTTTTTAAGGAAAACAGAGGTGTTTTTTGCAAAGTGCCTACCTGTAGATTTTGGGCTCTAGCTCAGCCGCCACCTAGGGACACCTACCAAACCTGTGCATTTCTGAAAACTAGAGATCTAGGGGAATCCAAGATGGGGTGACTTGTGTGGCTCGGACCAGGTTCTGTTACCCAGAATCCTTTGCAAACCTCAAAATTTGGCTAAACAAAACACATGTTCCTCAAATTTGTGTGGCAGAAAGTTCTGGAATCTGAGAGGAGCCTCAAATGTCCTTCCACCCAGCGTTCCCCGACGTCTCCCGATAAAAATGATACCTCACTTGTGTGGCTAGGCCTAGCGCCCGCGACAGGAAACGCCCCAAAGCGCAACGTGGACACAGCCAAATGTTTGAAGGAAAACAGAGGTGTTTTTTGCAAAGTGCCAACCTGTAGATTTTGGCCTCTAGCTCAGCCGCCACCTAGGGAAACCTACCAAACCTGTGCATTTCTGAAAACTAGAGACCTAGGGGAATCCAAGATGGGGTGACTTGTGTGGCTCGGACCAGGTTCTGTTACCCAGAATCCTTTGCAAACCTCAAAATTTGGCTAAAAAAACACATGTTCCTCACATTTCTGTGGCAGAAAGTTCTGGAATCTGAGAGGAGCCACAAATTCTCTTCCACCCAGCGTTCCCCCACGTCTCCCGATAAAAATGATACCTCACTTGTGTGGGTAGGCCTAGCGCCCGCGACAGGAAACGCCCCAAAGCGCAACGTGGACACAGCCAAATTTTTGAAGGAAAACAGAGGTGTTTTTTGCAAAGTGCCTACCTGTAGATTTTGGCCTCTAGCTCAGCCGCCACCTAGGGAAACCTACCAAACCTGTGCATTTCTGAAAACTAGAGACATAGGGGAATCCAAGATGGGGTGACTTGTGTGGCTCAGACCAGGTTCTGTTACCCAGAATCCTTTGCAAACCTCAAAATTTGGCTAAAAAAACACATGTTCCTCACATTTCTGTGGCAGAAAGTTCTGGAATCTGAGAGGAGCCACAAATTTCCTTCCACCCAGCGTTCCCCCACGTCTCCCGATAAAAATGATACCTCACTTGTGTGGCTACGCCTAGCGCCTGCGACAGGAAACGCCCCAAAGCGCAACGTGGACACAGCCAAATTTTTGAAGGAAAACAGAGGTGTTTTTTGCAAAGTGCCTACCTGTAGATTTTGGCCTCTAGCTCAGCCGCCACCTAGGGAAACCTACCAAACCTGTGCATTTCTGAAAACTAGAGACCTAGGGGAATCCAAGATGGGGTGACTTGTGTGGCTCGGACCAGGTTCTGTTACCCAGAATCCTTTGCAAACCTCAAAATTTGGCTAAACAAAACACATGTTCCTCACATTTCTGTGGCAGAAAGTTCTGGAATCTGAGAGGAGCCTCAAATTTCCTTCCACCCAGCGTTCCCCCACGTCTCCCGATAAAAATGATACCTCACTTGTGTGGGTAGGTCTAGCCCCCGCGACAGGAAACGCCCCAATGCGCAACGTGGACACAGCCAAATTTTTGAAGGAAAACAGAGGTGTTTTTTGCAAAGCGCCTACCTGTAGATTTTGGCCTCTAGCTCAGCTGCCACCTAGGGAAACCTACCAAACCTGTCCATTTCTGAAAACTAGAGACCTAGAGGAATCCAAGATGGGGTGACTTGTGTGGCTCGGACCAGGTTCTGTTACCCAGAATCCTTTGCAAACCTCAAAATTTGGCTAAACAAAACACATGTTCCTCACATTTCTGTGGCAGAAAGTTCTGGAATCTGAGAGGAGCCTCAAATTTCCTTCCACCCAGCGATCCCCCACGTCTCCCGATAAAAATGATACCTCACTTGTGTGGGTAGGTCTAGCCCCCGCGACAGGAAACGCCCCAAAGCGCAACGTGGACACAGCCAAATTTTTGAAGGAAAACAGAGGTGTTTTTTGCAAAGTGCCAACCTGTAGATTTTGGCCTCTAGCTCATACGCCACCTAGGGAAACCTACCAAACCTGTGCATTTCTGAAAACTAGAGACCTAGGGGAATCCAAGATGGGGTGACTTGTGTGGCTCGGACCAGGTTCTGTTACCCAGAATCCTTTGCAAACCTCAAAATTTGGCTAAAAAAACACATGTTCCTCACATTTCTGTGGCAGAAAGTTCTGGAATCTGAGAGGAGACACAAATTTCCTTCCACCCAGCGTTCCCCGACGTCTCCCGATAAAAATGATACCTCACTTGTGTGGCTAGGCCTAGCGCCCGCGACAGGAAACGCCCCAAAGCGCAACGTGGACACAGCCACATTTTTGAAGGAAAACAGAGGTGTTTTTTGCAAAGTGCCTACCTGTAGATTTTGGCCTCTAGCTCAGCCGCCACCTAGGGACACCTACCAAACCTGTGCATTTCTGAAAACTAGAGATCTAGGGGAATCCAAGATGGGGTGACTTGTGTGGCTCGGACCAGGTTCTGTTACCCAGAATCCTTTGCAAACCTCAAAATTTGGCTAAACAAAACACATGTTCCTCACATTTGTGTGGCAGAAAGTTCTGGAATCTGAGAGGAGCCACAAATTTCTTTCCACCCAGCGTTCCCCCACGTCTCCCGATAAAAATGATACCTCACTTGTGTGGGTAGGCCTAGCGCCCGTGACAGGAAACGCCCCAAAGCGCAACGTGGACACAGCCAAATTTTTGAAGGAAAACAGAGGTGTTTTTTGCAAAGTGCCTACCTGTAGATTTTGGCCTGTAGCTCAGCCGCCACCTAGGGAAACCTACCAAACCTGTGCATTTCTGAAAACTAGAGACCTAGGGGAATCCAAGATGGGGTGACTTGTGTGTCTCGGACCAGGTTCTGTTACCCAGAATCCTTTGCAAAGCTCAAAATTTGGCTAAAAAAACACATGTTCCTCACATTTCTGTGGCAGAAAGTTCTGGAATCTGAGAGGAGCCATAAATTTCCTTCCACCCAGCGTTCCCCCACGTCTCCCGATAAAAATGATACCTCACTTGTGTGGGTAGGCCTGGCGCTCGCGACAGGAAACGCCCCAAAGCGCAACGTGGACACAGCCAAATTTTTGAAGGAAAACAGAGGTGTTTTTTGCAAAGTGCCTACCTGTAGATTTTGGCCTCTAGCTCAGCCGCCACCTAGGGAAACCTACCAAACCTGTGCATTTCTGAAAACTAGAGACCTAGGGGAATCCAAGATGGGGTGACTTGTGTGGCTCGGACCAGGTTCTGTTACCCAGAATCCTTTGCAAACCTCAAAATTTGGCTAAACAAAACACATGTTCCTCACATTTCTGTGGCAGAAAGTTCTGGAATCTGAGAGGAGCCTCAAATTTCCTTCCACCCAGCGTTCCCCCACGTCTCCCGATAAAAATGATACCTCACTTGTGTGGCTAGGCCTAGCGCCCGCGACAGGAAACGCCCCAAAGCGCAACGTGGACACAGCCAAATTTTTGAAGGAAAACAGAGGTGTTTTTTGCAAAGTGCCTACCTGTAGATTTTGGCCTCTAGCTCAGCCGCCACCTAGGGACACCTACCAAACCTGTGCATTTCTGAAAACTAGAGATCTAGGGGAATCCAAGATGGGGTGACTTGTGTGGCTCGGACCAGGTTCTGTTACCCAGAATCCTTTGCAAACCTCAAAATTTGGCTAAACAAAACAGATGTTCCTCACATTTGTGTGGCAGAAAGTTCTGGAATCTGAGAGGAGCCACAAATGTCCTTCCACCCAGAGTTCCCAAACGTCTCCCGATAAAAATGATACCTCACTTGTGTGGGTAGGTCTAGCCCCCGCGACAGGAAACGCCCCAATGCGCAACGTGGACACAGCCAAATTTTTGAAGGAAAACAGAGGTGTTTTTTGCAAAGTGCCTACCTGTAGATTTTGGCCTCTAGCTCAGCCGCCACCTAGGGAAACCTACCAAACCTGTGCATTTCTGAAAACTAGAGACCTAGAGGAATCCAAGATGGGGTGACTTGTGTGGCTCGGACCAGGTTCTGTTACCCAGAATCCTTTGCAAACCTCAAAATTTGGCTAAACAAAACACATGTTCCTCACATTTCTGTGGCAGAAAGTTCTGGAATCTGAGAGGAGCCTCAAATTTCCTTCCACCCAGCGTTCCCCCACGTCTCCCGATAAAAATGATACCTCACTTGTGTGGGTAGGTCTAGCCCCCGCGACAGGAAACGCCCCAAAGCGCAACGTGGACACAGCTAAATTTTTGAAGGAAAACAGAGGTGTTTTTTGCAAAGTGCCAACCTGTAGATTTTGGCCTCTAGCTCAGCCGCCACCTAGGGAAACCTACCAAACCTGTGCATTTCTGAAAACTAGAGACCTAGGGGAATCCAAGATGGGGTGACTTGTGTGGCTCGGACCAGGTTCTGTTACCCAGAATCCTTTGCAAACCTCAAAATTTGGCTAAAAAAACACATGTTCCTCACATTTCTGTGGCAGAAAGTTCTGGAATCTGAGAGGAGACACACATTTCCTTCCACCCAGCGTTCCCCGACGTCTCCCGATAAAAATGATACCTCACTTGTGTGGCTAGGCCTAGCGCCCGCGACAGGAAACGCCCCAAAGCGCAACGTGGACACAGCCAAATTTTTGAAGGAAAACAGAGGTGTTTTTTGCAAAGTGCCTACCTGTAGATTTTGGCCTCTAGCTCAGCCGCCACCTAGGGACACCTACCAAACCTGTGCCTTTCTGAAAACTAGAGATCTAGGGGAATCCAAGATGGGGTGACTTGTGTGGCTCGGACCAGGTTCTGTTACCCAGAATCCTTTGCAAACCTCAAAATTTGGCTAAACAAAACACATGTTCCTCACATTTGTGTGGCAGAAAGTTCTGGAATCTGAGAGGAGCCACAAATGTCCTTCCACCCAGCGTTCCCCGACGTCTCCCGATAAAAATGATACCTCACTTGTGTGGCTAGGCCTAGCGCCCGCGACAGGAAACGCCCCAAAGCGCAACGTGGACACAGCCAAATGTTTGAAGGAAAACAGAGGTGTTTTTTGCAAAGTGCCAACCTGTAGATTTTGGCCTCTAGCTCAGCCGCCACCTAGGGAAACCTACCAAACCTGTGCATTTCTGAAAACTAGAGACCTAGGGGAATCCAAGATGGGGTGACTTGTGTGGCTCGGACCAGGTTCTGTTACCCAGAATCCTTTGCAAACCTCAAAATTTGGCTAAAAAAACACATGTTCCTCACATTTCTGTGGCAGAAAGTTCTGGAATCTGAGAGGAGCCACAAATTCTCTTCCACCCAGCGTTCCCCCACGTCTCCCGATAAAAATGATACCTCACTTGTGTGGGTAGGCCTAGCGCCCGCGACAGGAAACGCCCCAAAGCGCAACGTGGACACAGCCAAATTTTTGAAGGAAAACAGAGGTGTTTTTTGCAAAGTGCCTACCTGTAGATTTTGGCCTCTAGCTCAGCCGCCACCTAGGGAAACCTACCAAACCTGTGCATTTCTGAAAACTAGAGACATAGGGGAATCCAAGATGGGGTGACTTGTGTGGCTCAGACCAGGTTCTGTTACCCAGAATCCTTTGCAAACCTCAAAATTTGGCTAAAAAAACACATGTTCCTCACATTTCTGTGGCAGAAAGTTTTGGAATCTGAGAGGAGCCACAAATTTCTTTCCACCCAGCGTTCCCCCACGTCTCCCGAGAAAAATGATACCTCACTTGTGTGGGTAGGCCTAGCGCCCGCGACAGGAAACGCCCCAAAGCGCAACGTGGACACAGCCAAATTTTTGAAGGAAAACAGAGGTGTTTTTTGCAAAGTGCCTACCTGTAGATTTTGGCCTGTAGCTCAGCCGCCACCTAGGGAAACCTACCAAACCTGTGCATTTCTGAAAACTAGAGACCTAGGGGAATCCAAGATGGGGTGACTTGTGTGTCTCGGACCAGGTTCTGTTACCCAGAATCCTTTGCAAAGCTCAAAATTTGGCTAAAAAAACACATGTTCCTCACATTTCTGTGGCAGAAAGTTCTGGAATCTGAGAGGAGCCATAAATTTCCTTCCACCCAGCGTTCCCCCACGTCTCCCGATAAAAATGATACCTCACTTGTGTGGGTAGGCCTGGCGCTCGCGACAGGAAACGCCCCAAAGCGCAACGTGGACACAGCCAAATTTTTGAAGGAAAACAGAGGTGTTTTTTGCAAAGTGCCTACCTGTAGATTTTGGCCTCTAGCTCAGCCGCCACCTAGGGAAACCTACCAAACCTGTGCATTTCTGAAAACTAGAGACCTAGGGGAATCCAAGATGGGGTGACTTGTGTGGCTCGGACCAGGTTCTGTTACCCAGAATCCTTTGCAAACCTCAAAATTTGGCTAAACAAAACACATGTTCCTCACATTTCTGTGGCAGAAAGTTCTGGAATCTGAGAGGAGCCTCAAATTTCCTTCCACCCAGCGTTCCCCCACGTCTCCCGATAAAAATGATACCTCACTTGTGTGGCTAGGCCTAGCGCCCGCGACAGGAAACGCCCCAAAGCGCAACGTGGACACAGCCAAATTTTTTAAGGAAAACAGAGGTGTTTTTTGCAAAGTGCCTACCTGTAGATTTTGGCCTCTAGCTCAGCCGCCACCTAGGGAAACCTACCAAACCTGTGCATTTCTGAAAACTAGAGACCTAGGGGAATCCAAGATGGGGTGACTTGTGTGGCTCGGACCAGGTTCTGTTACCCAGAATCCTTTGCAAACCTCAAAATTTGGCTAAAAAAACACATGTTCCTCACATTTCTGTGGCAGAAAGTTCTGGAATCTGAGAGGAGCCTCAAATTTCCTTCCACCCAGCGTTCCCCCACGTCTCCCGATAAAAATGATACCTCACTTGTGTGGGTAGGTCTAGCCCCCGCGACAGGAAACGCCCCAAAGCGCAACGTGGACACAGCCAAATTTTTGAAGGAAAACAGAGGTGTTTTTTGCAAAGTGCCTACCTGTAGATTTTGGCCTCTAGCTCAGCCGCCACCTAGGGAAACCTACCAAACCTGTGCATTTCTGAAAACTAGAGACCTAGGGGAATCCAAGATGGGGTGACTTGTGTGGCTCGGACCAGGTTCTGTTACCCAGAATCCTTTGCAAACCTCAAAATTTGGCTAAAAAAACACATGTTCCTCACATTTCTGTGGCAGAAAGTTCTGGAATCTGAGAGGAGCCACAAATTTCCTTCCACCCAGCGTTCCCCCACGTCTCCCGATAAAAATGATATCTCACTTGTGTGGGTAGGCCTAGCGCCCGCAACAGGAAACGCCCCAAAGCGCAACGTGGACACAGCCAAATTTTTGAAGGAAAACAGAGGTGTTTTTTGCAAAGTGCCTACCTGTAGATTTTGGACTCTAGCTCAGCCGCCACCTAGGGAAACCTACCAAACCTGTGCATTTCTGAAAACTAGAGACATAGGGGAATCCAAGATGGGGTGATGTGTGTGGCTCGGACCAGGTTCTGTTACCCAGAATCCTTTGCAAACCTCAAAATTTGGCTAAAAAAACACATGTTCCTCACATTTCTGTGGCAGAAAGTTCTGGAATCTGAGAGGAGCCTCAAATTTCCTTCCACCCAGCGTTCCCCCACGTCTCCCGATAAAAATGATACCTCACTTGTGTGGGTAGGTCTAGCCCCCGCGACAGGAAACGCCCCAAAGCGCAACGTGGACACAGCCAAATGTTTGAAGGAAAACAGAGGTGTTTTTTGCAAAGTGCCTACCTGTAGATTTTGGCCTCTAGCTCAGGCGCCACCTAGGGAAACCTACCAAACCTGTGCATTTCTGAAAACTAGAGACCTAGGGGAATCCAAGATGGGGTGACTTGTGTGGCTCGGACCAGGTTCTGTTACCCAGAATCCTTTGCAAACCTCAAAATTTGGCTAAAAAAACACATGTTCCTCACATTTCTGTGGCAGAAAGTTCTGGAATCTGAGAGGAGCCACAAATTTCATTCCACCCAGCGTTCCCCCACGTCTCCCAATAAAAATGATACCTCACTTGTGTGGGTAGGCCTAGCGACCGCGACAGGAAACGCCCCAAAGCGCAACGTGGACACAGCCAAATTTTTGAAGGAAAACAGAGGTGTTTTTTGCAAAGTGCCTACCTGTAGATTTTGGCCTCTAGCTCAGCCGCCACCTAGGGAAACCTACCAAACCTGTGCATTTCTGAAAACTAGAGACCTAGGGGAATCCAAGATGGGGTGACTTGTGTGGCTCAGACCAGGTTCTGTTACCCAGAATCCTTTGCAAACCTCAAAATTTGGCTAAAAAAACACATGTTCCTCACATTTCTGTGGCAGAAAGTTTTGGAATCTGAGAGGAGCCACAAATTTCCTTCCACCCAGCGTTCCCCCATGTCTCCCGATAAAAATGATACCTCACTTGTGTGGCTAGGCCTAGCGCCCGCGACAGGAAACGCCCCAAAGCGCAACTTGGACACAGCCAAATTTTTGAAGGAAAACAGAGGTGTTTTTTGCAAAGTGCCTACCTGTAGATTTTGGCCTGTAAATCAGCCGCCACCTAGGGAAACCTACCAATCCTGTGCATTTCACGAAAACTAGAGACCTAGGGGAATCCAAGATCGGGTGACTTGTGTGGCTCGGACCAGGTTCTGTTACCCAGAATCCTTTGCAAACCTCAAAATTTGGCTAAAAAAACACATGTTCCTCACATTTCTGTGGCAGAAAGTTCTGGAATCTGAGAGGGGCCACAAATGTCCTTCCACCCAGCGTTCCCCGACGTCTCCCGATAAAAATGATACCTCACTTGTGTGGCTAGGCCTAGCGCCCGCGACAGGAAACGCCCCAAAGCGCAACGTGGACACAGCCACATTTTTGAAGGAAAACAGAGGTGTTTTTTGCAAAGTGCCTACCTGTAGATTTTGGCCTTTAGCTCAGCCGCCACCTAGGGAAACCTACCAAACCTGTGCATTTCTGAAAACTAGAGACCTAGGGAAATCCAAGATGGGGTGACTTGTGTGGCTCGGACCAGGTTCTGTTACCCAGAATCCTTTGCAAACCTCAAAATTTGGCTAAACAAAACACATGTTCCTCACATTTCTGTGGCAGAAAGTTCTGGAATCTGAGAGGAGCCTCAAATTTCCTTCCACCCAGCGTTCCCGCACGTCTCCCGATAAAAAGGATACCTCACTTGTGTGGGTAGGTCTAGCCCCCGCGACAGGAAACGCCCCAAAGCACAACGTGGACACAGCCAAATTTTTTAAGGAAAACAGAGGTGTTTTTTGCAAAGTGCCAACCTGTAGATTTTGGCCTCTAGCTCAGCCGCCACCTAGGGAAACCTACCAAACCTGTGCATTTCTGAAAACTAGAGACCTAGGGGAATCCAAGATGGGGTGACTTGTGTGGCTCGGACCAGGTTCTGTTACCCAGAATCCTTTGCAAACCTCAAAATTTGGCTAAAAAAACACATGTTCCTCACATTTCTGTAACAGAAAGTTCATGAATCTGAGAGGAGCCACGAATTTCCTTCCACCCAGCGTTCCCCCACGTCTCCCGATAAAAATGATACCTCACTTGTGTGGGTAGGCCTAGCGCCCGCGACAGGAAACGCCCCAAAGCGCAACGTGGACACAGCCAAATTTTTGAAGGAAAACAGAGGTGTTTTTTGCAAAGTGCCTACCTGTAGATTTTGGCCTGTAGCTCAGCCGCCACCTAGGGAAACCTACCAAACCTGTGCATTTCTGAAAACTAGAGACCTAGGGGAATCCAAGATGGGTTGACTTGTGTGGCTCGGACCAGGTTCTGTTACCCAGAATCCTTTGCAAACCTCAAAATTTGGCTAAAAAAACACATGCTCCTCACATTTCTGTGGCAGAAAGTTCTGGAATCTGAGAGGAGCCACAAATTTCCCTCCACCCAGCGTTCCCCCACGTCTCCCGCTAAAAATGATACCTCACTTGTGTGGGTAGGCCTAGCGCCCGCGACAGGAAACGCCCCAAAGCGCAACGTGGACACAGCCAAATTTTTGAAGGAAAACAGAGGTGTTTTTTGCAAAGTGCCTACCTGTAGATTTTGACTGTAGTTCAGCCGCCACCTAGGGAAACCTACCAAACCTGTGCATTTCTGAAAACTAGAGACCTAGGGGAATCCAAGATGGGGTGACTTGTGTGGCTCGGACCAGTTTCTGTTACCTAGAATCCTTTGCAAACCTCAAAATTTGGCTAAAAAAACACATGTTCCTCACATTTCTGTGGCAGAAAGTTCTGGAATCTGAGAGGAGCCACAAATTTCCTTCCACCCAGCGTTCCCCCACGTCTCCCGATAAAAATGATACCTCACTTGTGTGGGTAGGTCTAGCCCCCGCGACAGGAAACGCCCCAAAGCGTAACGTGGACAAAGCCACATTCTTGAAGGAAAACAGAGATGTTTTTTGCAAAGTGCCTACCTGTAGATTTTGGCCTGTAGCTCAGCCGCCACCTAGGGAAACCTACCAAACCTGTGCATTTCTGAAAACTAGAGACCTAGGGGAATCCAAGATGGGGTGACTTGTGTGGCTCGGACCAGGTTCTGTTACCCAGAATCCTTTGCAAACCTCAAAATTTGGCTAAAAAAACACATGTTCCTCACATTTCTGTGGCAGAAAGTTCTGGAATCTGAGAGGAGCCACAAATGTCCTTCCACCCAGCGTTCCCCCACGTCTCCCGATAAAAATGATACCTCACTTGTGTGGCTACGCCTAGAGCCTGCAACAGGAAACGCCCCAAAGCGCAACGTGGACACAGCCAAATTTTTGAAGGAAAACAGAGGTGTTTTTTGCAAAGTGCCTACCTGTAGATTTTGGCCTCTAGCTCAGCCGCCACCTAGGGAAACCTACCAAACCTGTGCATTTCTGAAAACTAGAGACCTAGGGGAATCCAAGATGGGGTGACTTGTGTGGCTCGGACCAGGTTCTGTTACCCAGAATCCTTTGCAAACCTCAAAATTTGGCTAAACAAAACACATGTTCCTCACATTTCTGTGGCAGAAAGTTCTGGAATCTGAGAGGAGCCTCAAATTTCCTTCCACCCAGCGTTCCCCCACGTCTCCCAATAAAAATGATACCTCACTTGTGTGGGTAGGTCTAGCCCCCGCGACAGGAAACGCCCCAATGCGCAACGTGGACACAGCCAAATTTTTGAAGGAAAACAGAGGTGTTTTTTGCAAAGTGCCTACCTGTAGATTTTGGCCTCTAGCTCAGCCGCCACCTAGGGAAACCTACCAAACCTGTGCATTTCTGAAAACTAGAGACCTAGAGGAATCCAAGATGGGGTGACTTGTGTGGCTCGGACCAGGTTCTGTTACCCAGAATCCTTTGCAAACCTCAAAATTTGGCTAAAAAAACACATGTTCCTCACATTTCTGTGGCAGAAAGTTCTGGAATCTGAGAGGAGACACAAATTTCCTTCCACCCAGCGTTCCCCGACGTCTCCCGATAAAAATGATACCTCACTTGTGTGGCTAGGCCTAGCGCCCGCGACAGGAAACGCCCCAAAGCGCAACGTGGACACAGCCAAATTTTTGAAGGAAAACAGAGGTGTTTTTTGCAAAGTGCCTACCTGTAGATTTTGGCCTCTAGCTCAGCCGCCACCTAGGGACACCTACCAAACCTGTGCATTTCTGAAAACTAGAGATCTAGGGGAATCCAAGATGGGGTGACTTCTGTGGCTCGGACACAGTTCTGTTACCCAGAATCCTTTGCAAACCTCAAAATTTGGCTAAACAAAACACATGTTCCTCACATTTGTGTGGCAGAAAGTTCTGGAATCTGAGAGGAGCCACAAATGTCCTTCCACCCAGCGTTCCCCGACGTCTCCCGATAAAAATGATACCTCACTTGTGTGGCTAGGCCTAGCGCCCGCGACAGGAAACGCCCCAAAGCGCAACGTGGACACAGCCAAATGTTTGAAGGAAAACAGAGGTGTTTTTTGCAAAGTGCCAACCTGTAGATTTTGGCCTCTAGCTCAGCCGCCACCTAGGAAAACCTACCAAACCTGTGCATTTCTGAAAACTAGAGACCTAAGGGAATCCAAGATGGGGTGACTTGTGTGGCTCGGACCAGGTTCTGTTACCCAGAATCCTTTGCAAACCTCAAAATTTGGCTAAAAAAACACATGTTCCTCACATTTCTGTGGCAGAAAGTTCTGGAATCTGAGAGGAGCCACAAATTCTCTTCCACCCAGCGTTCCCCCACGTCTCCCGATAAAAATTATACCTCACTTGTGTGGGTAGGCCTAGCGCCCGCGACAGGAAACGCCCCAAAGCGCAACGTGGACACAGCCAAATTTTTGAAGGAAAACAGAGGTGTTTTTTGCAAAGTGCCTACCTGTAGATTTTGGCCTCTAGCTCAGCCGCCACCTAGGGAAACCTACCAAACCTGTGCATTTCTGAAAACTAGAGACATAGGGGAATCCAAGATGGGGTGACTTGTGTGGCTCAGACCAGGTTCTGTTACCCAGAATCCTTTGCAAACCTCAAAATTTGGCTAAAAAAACACATGTTCCTCACATTTCTGTGGCAGAAAGTTTTGGAATCTGAGAGGAGCCACAAATTTCCTTCCACCCAGCGTTCCCCCACGTCTCCCGATAAAAATGATACCTCACTTGTGTGGGTAGGCCTAGCGCCCGCGACAGGAAACGCCCCAAAGCGCAACGTGGACACAGCCAAATTTTTGAAGGAAAACAGAGGTGTTTTTTGCAAAGTGCCTACCTGTAGATTTTGGCCTGTAGCTCAGCCGCCACCTAGGGAAACCTACCAAACCTGTGCATTTCTGAAAACTAGAGACCTAGGGGAATCCAAGATGGGGTGACTTGTGTGTCTCGGACCAGGTTCTGTTACCCAGAATCCTTTGCAAAGCTCAAAATTTGGCTAAAAAAACACATGTTCCTCACATTTCTGTGGCAGAAAGTTCTGGAATCTGAGAGGAGCCATAAATTTCCTTCCACCCAGCGTTCCCCCACGTCTCCCGATAAAAATGATACCTCACTTGTGTGGGTAGGCCTAGCGCTCGCGACAGGAAACGCCCCAAAGCGCAACGTGGACACAGCCAAATTTTTGAAGGAAAACAGAGGTGTTTTTTGCAAAGTGCCTACCTGTAGATTTTGGCCTCTAGCTCAGCCGCCACCTAGGGAAACCTACCAAACCTGTGCATTTCTGAAAACTAGAGACCTAGGGGAATCCAAGATGGGGTGACTTGTGTGGCTCGGACCAGGTTCTGTTACCCAGAATCCTTTGCAAACCTCAACATTTGGCTAAACAAAACACATGTTCCTCACATTTCTGTGGCAGAAAGTTCTGGAATCTGAGAGGAGCCTCAAATTTCCTTCCACCCAGCGTTCCCCCACGTCTCCCGATAAAAATGATACCTCACTTGTGTGGCTAGGCCTAGCGCCCGCGACAGGAAACGCCCCAAAGCGCAACGTGGACACAGCCAAATTTTTTAAGGAAAACAGAGGTGTTTTTTGCAAAGTGCCTACCTGTAGATTTTGGCCTCTAGCTCAGCCGCCACCTAGGGAAACCTACCAAACCTGTGCATTTCAGAAAACTAGAGACCTAGGGGAATCCAAGATGGGGTGACTTGTGTGGCTCGGACCAGGTTCTGTTACCCAGAATCCTTTGCAAACCTCAAAATTTGGCTAAAAAAACACATGTTCCTCACATTTCTGTGGCAGAAAGTTCTGGAATCTGAGAGGAGACACAAATTTCCTTCCACCCAGCGTTCCCCGACGTCTCCTGATAAAAATGATACCTCACTTGTGTGGCTAGGCCTAGCGCCCGCGACAGGAAACGCCCCAAAGCGCAACGTGGACACAGCCAAATTTTTGAAGGAAAACAAAGGTGTTTTTTGCAAAGTGCCTACCTGTAGATTTTGGCCTCTAGCTCAGCCGCCACCTAGGGACACCTACCAAACCTGTGCATTTCTGAAAACTAGAGATCTAGGGGAATCCAAGATGGGGTGACTTCTGTGACTCGGACACAGTTCTGTTACCCAGAATCCTTTGCAAACCTCAAAATTTGGCTAAACAAAACACATGTTCCTCACATTTGTGTGGCAGAAAGTTCTGGAATCTGAGAGGAGCCACAAATGTCCTTCCACCCAGCATTCCCCGACGTCTCCCGATAAAAATGATACCTCACTTGTGTGGCTAGGCCTAGCGCCCGCGACAGGAAACGCCCCAAAGCGCAACGTGGACACAGCCAAATGTTTGAAGGAAAACAGAGGTGTTTTTTGCAAAGTGCCAACCTGTAGATTTTGGCCTCTAGCTCAGCCGCCACCTAGGGAAACCTACCAAACCTGTGCATTTCTGAAAACTAGAGACCTAGGGGAATCCAAGATGGGGTGACTTGTGTGGCTTGGACCAGGTTCTGTTACCCAGAATCCTTTGCAAACCTCAAAATTTGGCTAAAAAAACACATGTTCCTCACATTTCTGTGGCAGAAAGTTCTGGAATCTGAGAGGAGCCACAAATTCTCTTCCACCCAGCGTTCCCCCACGTCTCCCGATAAAAATTATACCTCACTTGTGTGGGTAGGCCTAGCGCCCGCGACAGGAAACGCCCCAAAGCGCAACGTGGACACAGCCAAATTTTTGAAGGAAAACAGAGGTGTTTTTTGCAAAGTGCCTACCTGTAGATTTTGGCCTCTAGCTCAGCCGCCACCTATGGAAACCTACCAAACCTGTGCATTTCTGAAAACTAGAGACATAGGGGAATCCAAGATGGGGTGACTTGTGTGGCTCAGACCAGGTTCTGTTACCCAGAATCCTTTGCAAACCTCAAAATTTGGCTAAAAAAACACATGTTCCTCACATTTCTGTGGCAGAAAGTTTTGGAATCTGAGAGGAGCCACAAATTTCCTTCCACCCAGCGTTCCCCCACGTCTCCCGATAAAAATGATACCTCACTTGTGTGGGTAGGCCTAGCGCCCGCGACAGGAAACGCCCCAAAGCGCAACGTGGACACAGCCAAATTTTTGAAGGAAAACAGAGGTGTTTTTTGCAAAGTGCCTACCTGTAGATTTTGGCCTGTAGCTCAGCCGCCACCTAGGGAAACCTACCAAACCTGTGCATTTCTGAAAACTAGAGACCTAGGGGAATCCAAGATGGGGTGACTTGTGTGTCTCGGACCAGGTTCTGTTACCCAGAATCCTTTGCAAAGCTCAAAATTTGGCTAAAAAAACACATGTTCCTCACATTTCTGTGGCAGAAAGTTCTGGAATCTGAGAGGAGCCATAAATTTCCTTCCACCCAGCGTTCCCCCACGTCTCCCGATAAAAATGATACCTCACTTGTGTGGGTAGGCCTAGCGCTCGCGACAGGAAACGCCCCAAAGCGCAACGTGGACACAGCCAAATTTTTGAAGGAAAACAGAGGTGTTTTTTGCAAAGTGCCTACCTGTAGATTTTGGCCTCTAGCTCAGCCGCCACCTAGGGAAACCTACCAAACCTGTGCATTTCTGAAAACTAGAGACCTAGGGGAATCCAAGATGGGGTGACTTGTGTGGCTCGGACCAGGTTCTGTTACCCAGAATCCTTTGCAAACCTCAAAATTTGGCTAAACAAAACACATGTTCCTCACATTTCTGTGGCAGAAAGTTCTGGAATCTGAGAGGAGCCTCAAATTTCCTTCCACCCAGCGTTCCCCCACGTCTCCCGATAATAATGATACCTCACTTGTGTGGCTAGGCCTAGCGCCCGCGACAGGAAACGCCCCAAAGCGCAACGTGGACACAGCCAAATTTTTTAAGGAAAACAGAGGTGTTTTTTGCAAAGTGCCTACCTGTAGATTTTGGCCTCTAGCTCAGCCGCCACCTAGGGAAACCTACCAAACCTGTGCATTTCTGAAAACTAGAGACCTAGGGGAATCCAAGATGGGGTGACTTGTGTGGCTCGGACCAGGTTCTGTTACCCAGAATCCTTTGCAAACCTCAACATTTGGCTAAACAAAACACATGTTCCTCACATTTCTGTGGCAGAAAGTTCTGGAATCTGAGAGGAGCCTCAAATTTCCTTCCACCCAGCGTTCCCCCACGTCTCCCGATAAAAATGATACCTCACTTGTGTGGCTAGGCCTAGCGCCCGTGACAGGAAACGCCCCAAAGCGCAACGTGGACACAGCCAAATTTTTTAAGGAAAACAGAGGTGTTTTTTGCAAAGTGCCTACCTGTAGATTTTGGCCTCTAGCTCAGCCGCCACCTAGGGAAACCTACCAAACCTGTGCATTTCTGAAAACTAGAGACCTAGGGGAATCCAAGATGGGGTGACTTGTGTGGCTCGGACCAGGTTCTGTTACCCAGAATCCTTTGCAAACCTCAAAATTTGGCTAAAAAAACACATGTTCCTCACATTTCTGTGGCAGAAAGTTCTGGAATCTGAGAGGAGACACAAATTTCCTTCCACCCAGCGTTCCCCGACGTCTCCCGATAAAAATGATACCTCACTTGTGTGGCTAGGCCTAGCGCCCGCGACAGGAAACGCCCCAAAGCGCAACGTGGACACAGCCAAATTTTTGAAGGAAAACAGAGGTGTTTTTTGCAAAGTGCCTACCTGTAGATTTTGGCCTCTAGCTCAGCCGCCACCTAGGGACACCTACCAAACCTGTGCATTTCTGAAAACTAGAGATCTAGGGGAATCCAAGATGGGGTGACTTCTGTGACTCGGACACAGTTCTGTTACCCAGAATCCTTTGCAAACCTCAAAATTTGGCTAAACAAAACACATGTTCCTCACATTTGTGTGGCAGAAAGTTCTGGAATCTGAGAGGAGCCACAAATGTCCTTCCACCCAGCGTTCCCCGACGTCTCCCGATAAAAATGATACCTCACTTGTGTGGCTAGGCCTAGCGCCCGCGACAGGAAACGCCCCAAAGCGCAACGTGGACACAGCCAAATGTTTGAAGGAAAACAGAGGTGTTTTTTGCAAAGTGCCAACCTGTAGATTTTGGCCTCTAGCTCAGCCGCCACCTAGGGAAACCTACCAAACCTGTGCATTTCTGAAAACTAGAGACCTAGGGGAATCCAAGATGGGGTGACTTGTGTGGCTCGGACCAGGTTCTGTTACCCAGAATCCTTTGCAAACCTCAAAATTTGGCTAAAAAAACACATGTTCCTCACATTTCTGTGGCAGAAAGTTCTGGAATCTGAGAGGAGCCACAAATTCTCTTCCACCCAGCGTTCCCCCACGTCTCCCGATAAAAATTATACCTCACTTGTGTGGGTAGGCCTAGCGCCCGCGACAGGAAACGCCCCAAAGCGCAACGTGGACACAGCCAAATTTTTGAAGGAAAACAGAGGTGTTTTTTGCAAAGTGCCTACCTGTAGATTTTGGCCTCTAGCTCAGCCGCCACCTAGGGAAACCTACCAAACCTGTGCATTTCTGAAAACTAGAGACATAGGGGAATCCAAGATGGGGTGACTTGTGTGGCTCAGACCAGGTTCTGTTACCCAGAATCCTTTGCAAACCTCAAAATTTGGCTAAAAAAACACATGTTCCTCACATTTCTGTGGCAGAAAGTTTTGGAATCTGAGAGGAGCCACAAATTTCCTTCCACCCAGCGTTCCCCCACGTCTCCCGATAAAAATGATACCTCACTTGTGTGGGTAGGCCTAGCGCCCGCGACAGGAAACGCCCCAAAGCGCAACGTGGACACAGGCAAATTTTTGAAGGAAAACTGAGGTGTTTTTTGCAAAGTGCCTACCTGTAGATTTTGGCCTGTAGCTCAGCCGCCACCTAGGGAAACCTACCAAACCTGTGCATTTCTGAAAACTAGAGACCTAGGGGAATCCAAGATGGGGTGACTTGTGTGTCTCGGACCAGGTTCTGTTACCCAGAATCCTTTGCAAAGCTCAAAATTTGGCTAAAAAAACACATGTTCCTCACATTTCTGTGGCAGAAAGTTCTGGAATCTGAGAGGAGCCATAAATTTCCTTCCACCCAGCGTTCCCCCACGTCTCCCGATAAAAATGATACCTCACTTGTGTGGGTAGGCCTAGCGCTCGCGACAGGAAACGCCCCAAAGCGCAACGTGGACACAGCCACATTTTTGAAGGAAAACAGAGGTGTTTTTTGCAAAGTGCCTACCTGTAGATTTTGGCCTCTAGCTCAGCCGCCACCTAGGGAAACCTACCAAACCTGTGCATTTCTGAAAACTAGAGACCTAGGGGAATCCAAGATGGGGTGACTTGTGTGGCTCGGACCAGGTTCTGTTACCCAGAATCCTTTGCAAACCTCAAAATTTGGCTAAACAAAACACATGTTCCTCACATTTCTGTGGCAGAAAGTTCTGGAATCTGAGAGGAGCCTCAAATTTCCTTCCACCCAGCGTTCCCCCACGTCTCCCGATAAAAATGATACCTCACTTGTGTGGCTAGGCCTAGCGCCCGCGACAGGAAACGCCCCAAAGCGCAACGTGGACACAGCCAAATTTTTTAAGGAAAACAGATTTGTTTTTTGCAAAGTGCCTACCTGTAGATTTTGGCCTCTAGCTCAGCCGCCACCTAGGGAAACCTACCAAACCTGTGCATTTCTGAAAACTAGAGACCTAGGGGAATCCAAGATGGGGTGACTTGTGTGGCTCGGACCAGGTTCTGTTACCCAGAATCCTTTGCAAACCTCAAAATTTGGCTAAAAAAACAAATGTTCCTCACATTTCTGTGGCAGAAAGTTCTGGAATCTGAGAGGAGCCTCAAATTTCCTTCCACCCAGCGTTCCCCCACGTCTCCCGATAAAAATGATACCTCACTTGTGTGGGTAGGTCTAGCCCCCGCGACAGGAAACGCCCCAAAGCGCAACGTGTACACAGCCAAATTTTTGAAGGAAAACAGAGGTGTTTTTTGCAAAGTGCCTACCTGTAGATTTTGGCCTCTAGCTCAGCCGCCACCTAGGGAAACCTACCAAACCTGTGCATTTCTGAAAACTAGAGACCTAGGGGAATCCAAGATGGGGTGACTTGTGTGGCTCGGACCAGGTTCTGTTACCCAGAATCCTTTGCAAACCTCAAAATTTGGCTAAAAAAACACATGTTCCTCACATTTCTGTGGCAGAAAGTTCTGGAATCTGAGAGGAGCCACAAATTTCCTTCCACCCAGCGTTCCCCCACGTCTCCCGATAAAAATGATACCTCACTTGTGTGGGTAGGCCTAGCGCCCGCAACAGGAAACGCCCCAAATCGCAACGTGGACACAGCCAAATTTTTGAAGGAAAACAGAGGTGTTTTTTGCAAAGTGCCTACCTGTAGATTTTGGCCTCTAGCTCAGCCGCCACCTAGGGAAACCTACCAAACCTGTGCATTTCTGAAAACTAGAGACCTAGGGGAATCCAAGGTGGGGTGACTTGTGTGGCTCGGACCAGGTTCTGTTACCCAGAATCCTTTGCAAACCTCAAAATTTGGCTAAACAAAACACATGTTCCTCACATTTCTGTGGCAGAAAGTTCTGGAATCTGAGAGGAGCCTCAAATTTCCTTCCACCCAGCGTTCCCCCACGTCTCCCGATAAAAATGATACCTCACTTGTGTGGCTAGGCCTAGCGCCCGCGAAAGGAAACGCCCCAAAGCGCAACGTGGACACAGCCAAATTTTTTAAGGAAAACAGAGGTGTTTTTTGCAAAGTGCCTACCTGTAGATTTTGGCCTCTAGCTCAGCCGCCACCTAGGGAAACCTACCAAACCTGTGCATTTCTGAAAACTAGAGACCTAGGGGAATCCAAGATGGGGTGACTTGTGTGGCTCGGACCAGGTTCTGTTACCCAGAATCCTTTGCAAACCTCAAAATTTGGCTAAAAAAACACATGTTCCTCACATTTCTGTGGCAGAAAGTTCTGGAATCTGAGAGGAGACACAAATTTCCTTCCACCCAGCGTTCCCCGACGTCTCCCGATAAAAATGATACCTCACTTGTGTGGCTAGGCCTAGCGCCCGCGACAGGAAACGCCCCAAAGCGCAACGTGGACACAGCCAAATTTTTGAAGGAAAACAGAGGTGTTTTTTGCAAAGTGCCTACCTGTAGATTTTGGCCTCTAGCTCAGCCGCCACCTAGGGACACCTACCAAACCTGTGCATTTCTGAAAACTAGAGATCTAGGGGAATCCAAGATGGGGTGACTTCTGTGACTCGGACACAGTTCTGTTACCCAGAATCCTTTGCAAACCTCAAAATTTGGCTAAACAAAACACATGTTCCTCACATTTGTGTGGCAGAAAGTTCTGGAATCTGAGAGGAGCCACAAATGTCCTTCCACCCAGCGTTCCGCGACGTCTCCCGATAAAAATGATACCTCACTTGTGTGGCTAGGCCTAGCGCCCGCGACAGGAAACGCCCCAAAGCGCAACGTGGACACAGCCAAATGTTTGAAGGAAAACAGAGGTGTTTTTTGCAAAGTGCCAACCTGTAGATTTTGGCCTCTAGCTCAGCCGCCACCTAGGGAAACCTACCAAACCTGTGCATTTCTGAAATCTAGAGACCTAGGGGAATCCAAGATGGGGTGACTTGTGTGGCTCGGACCAGGTTCTGTTACCCAGAATCCTTTGCAAACCTCAAAATTTGGCTAAAAAAACACATGTTCCTCACATTTCTGTGGCAGAAAGTTCTGGAATCTGAGAGGAGCCACAAATTCTCTTCCACCCAGCGTTCCCCCACGTCTCCCGATAAAAATTATACCTCACTTGTGTGGGTAGGCCTAGCGCCCGCGACAGGAAACGCCCCAAAGCGCAACGTGGACACAGCCAAATTTTTGAAGGAAAACAGAGGTGTTTTTTGCAAAGTGCCTACCTGTAGATTTTGGCCTCTAGCTCAGCCGCCACCTAGGGAAACCTACCAAACCTGTGCATTTCTGAAAACTAGAGACATAGGGGAATCCAAGATGGGGTGACTTGTGTGGCTCAGACCAGGTTCTGTTACCCAGAATCCTTTGCAAACCTCAAAATTTGGCTAAAAAAACACATGTTCCTCACATTTCTGTTTCAGAAAGTTTTGGAATCTGAGAGGAGCCACAAATTTCCTTCCACCCAGCGTTCCCCCACGTCTCCCGATAAAAATGATACCTCACTTGTGTGGGTAGGCCTAGCGCCCGCGACAGGAAACGCCCCAAAGCGCAACGTGGACACAGCCAAATTTTTGAAGGAAAACAGAGGTGTTTTTTGCAAAGTACCTACCTGTAGATTTTGGCCTGTAGCTCAGCCGCCACCTAGGGAAACCTACCAAACCTGTGCATTTCTGAAAACTAGAGACCTAGGGGAATCCAAGATGGGGTGACTTGTGTGTCTCGGACCAGGTTCTGTTACCCAGAATCCTTTGCAAAGCTCAAAATTTGGCTAAAAAAACACATGTTCCTCACATTTCTGTGGCAGAAAGTTCTGGAATCTGAGAGGAGCCATAAATTTCCTTCCACCCAGCGTTCCCCCACGTCTCCCGATAAAAATGATACCTCACTTGTGTGGGTAGGCCTAGCGCTCGCGACAGGAAACGCCCCAAAGCGCAACGTGGACACAGCCAAATTTTTGAAGGAAAACAGAGGTGTTTTTTGCAAAGTGCCTACCTGTAGATTTTGGCCTCTAGCTCAGCCGCCACCTAGGGAAACCTACCAAACCTGTGCATTTCTGAAAACTAGAGACCTAGCGGAATCCAAGATGGGGTGACTTGTGTGGCTCGGACCAGGTTCTGTTACCCAGAATCCTTTGCAAACCTCAAAATTTGGCTAAACAAAACACATGTTCCTCACATTTCTGTGGCAGAAAGTTCTGGAATCTGAGAGGAGCCTCAAATTTCCTTCCACCCAGCGTTCCCCCACGTCTCCCGATAAAAATGATACCTCACTTGTGTGGCTAGGCCTAGCGCCCGCGACAGGAAACGCCCCAAAGCGCAACGTGGACACAGCCAAATTTTTTAAGGAAAACAGAGGTGTTTTTTGCAAAGTGCCTACCTGTAGATTTTGGCCTCTAGCTCAGCCGCCACCTAGGGAAACCTACCAAACCTGTGCATTTCTGAAAACTAGAGACCTAGGGGAATCCAAGATGGGGTGACTTGTGTGGCTCGGACCAGGTTCTGTTACCCAGAATCCTTTGCAAACCTCAAAATTTGGCTAAAAAAACAAATGTTCCTCACATTTCTGTGGCAGAAAGTTCTGGAATCTGAGAGGAGCCTCAAATTTCCTTCCACCCAGCGTTCCCCCACGTCTCCCGATAAAAATGATACCTCACTTGTGTGGGTAGGTCTAGCCCCCGCGACAGGAAACGCCCCAAAGCGCAACGTGGACACAGCCAAATTTTTGAAGGAAAACAGAGGTGTTTTTTGCAAAGTGCCTACCTGTAGATTTTGGCCTCTAGCTCAGCCGCCACCTAGGGAAACCTACCAAACCTGTGCATTTCTGAAAACTAGAGACCTAGGGGAATCCAAGATGGGGTGACTTGTGTGGCTCGGACCAGGTTCTGTTACCCAGAATCCTTTGCAAACCTCAAAATTTGGCTAAAAAAACACATGTTCCTCACATTTCTGTGGCAGAAAGTTCTGGAATCTGAGAGGAGCCACAAATTTCCTTCCACCCAGCGTTCCCCCACGTCTCCCGATAAAAATGATACCTCACTTGTGTGGGTAGGCCTAGCGCCCGCAACAGGAAACGCCCCAAAGCGCAACGTGGACACAGCCAAATTTTTGAAGGAAAACAGAGGTGTTTTTTGCAAAGTGCCTACCTGTAGATTTTGGCCTGTAGCTCAGCCGCCACCTAGGGAAACCTACCAAACCTGTGCATTTCTGAAAACTAGAGACCTAGGGGAATCCAAGATGGGGTGACTTGTGTGTCTCGGACCAGGTTCTGTTACCCAGAATCCTTTGCAAAGCTCAAAATTTGGCTAAAAAAACACATGTTCCTCACATTTCTGTGGCAGAAAGTTCTGGAATCTGAGAGGAGCCATAAATTTCCTTCCACCCAGCGTTCCCCCACGTCTCCCGATAAAAATGATACCTCACTTGTGTGGGTAGGCCTAGCGCTCGCGACAGGAAACGCCCCAAAGCGCAACGTGGACACAGCCAAATTTTTGAAGGAAAACAGAGGTGTTTTTTGCAAAGTGCCTACCTGTAGATTTTGGCCTCTAGCTCAGCCGCCACCTAGGGAAACCTACCAAACCTGTGCATTTCTGAAAACTAGAGACCTAGGGGAATCCAAGATGGGGTGACTTGTGTGGCTCGGACCAGGTTCTGTTACCCAGAATCCTTTGCAAACCTCAACATTTGGCTAAACAAAACACATGTTCCTCACATTTCTGTGGCAGAAAGTTCTGGAATCTGAGAGGAGCCTCAAATTTCCTTCCACCCAGCGTTCCCCCACGTCTCCCGATAAAAATGATACCTCACTTGTGTGGCTAGGCCTAGCGCCCGCGACAGGAAACGCCCCAAAGCGCAACGTGGACACAGCCAAATTTTTGAAGGAAAACAGAGGTGTTTTTTGCAAAATGCCTACCTGTAGATTTTGGCCTCTAGCTCAGCCGCCACCTAGGGAAACCTACCAAACCTGTGCATTTCTGAAAACTAGAGACCTAGGGGAATCCAAGATGGGGTGACTTGTGTGGCTCGGACCAGGTTCTGTTACCCAGAATCCTTTGCAAACCTCAAAATTTGGCTAAAAAAACACATGTTCCTCACATTTCTGTGGCAGAAAGTTCTGGAATCTGAGAGGAGACACAAATTTCCTTCCACCCAGCGTTCCCCGACGTCTCCCGATAAAAATGATACCTCACTTGTGTGGCTAGGCCTAGCGCCCGCGACAGGAAACGCCCCAAAGCGCAACGTGGACACAGCCAAATTTTTGAAGGAAAACAGAGGTGTTTTTTGCAAAGTGCCTACCTGTAGATTTTGGCCTCTAGCTCAGCCGCCACCTAGGGACACCTACCAAACCTGTGCATTTCTGAAAACTAGAGATCTAGGGGAATCCAAGATGGGGTGACTTCTGTGACTCGGACACAGTTCTGTTACCCAGAATCCTTTGCAAACCTCAAAATTTGGCTAAACAAAACACATGTTCCTCACATTTGTGTGGCAGAAAGTTCTGGAATCTGAGAGGAGCCACAAATGTCCTTCCACCCAGCGTTCCCCGACGTCTCCCGATAAAAATGATACCTCACTTGTGTGGCTAGGCCTAGCGCCCGCGACAGGAAACGCCCCAAAGCGCAACGTGGACACAGCCAAATGTTTGAAGGAAAACAGAGGTGTTTTTTGCAAAGTGCCAACCTGTAGATTTTGGCCTCTAGCTCAGCCGCCACCTAGGGAAACCTACCAAACCTGTGCATTTCTGAAAACTAGAGACCTAGGGGAATCCAAGATGGGGTGACTTGTGTGGCTCGGACCAGGTTCTGTTACCCAGAATCCTTTGCAAACCTCAAAATTTGGCTAAAAAAACACATGTTCCTCACATTTCTGTGGCAGAAAGTTTTGGAATCTGAGAGGAGCCACAAATTTCCTTCCACCCAGCGTTCCCCCACGTCTCCCGATAAAAATGATACCTCACTTGTGTGGGTAGGCCTAGCGCCCGCGACAGGAAACGCCCCAAAGCGCAACGTGGACACAGCCAAATTTTTGAAGGAAAACAGAGGTGTTTTTTGCAAAGTGCCTACCTGTAGATTTTGGCCTGTAGCTCAGCCGCCACCTAGGGAAACCTACCAAACCTGTGCATTTCTGAAAACTAGAGACCTAGGGGAATCCAAGATGGGGTGACTTGTGTGTCTCGGACCAGGTTCTGTTACCCAGAATCCTTTGCAAAGCTCAAAATTTGGCTAAAAAAACAAATGTTCCTCACATTTCTGTGGCAGAAAGTTCTGGAATCTGAGAGGAGCCATAAATTTCCTTCCACCCAGCGTTCCCCCACGTCTCCCGATAAAAATGATACCTCACTTGTGTGGGTAGGCCTAGCGCTCGCGACAGGAAACGCCCCAAAGCGCAACGTGGACACAGCCAAATTTTTGAAGGAAAACAGAGGTGTTTTTTGCAAAGTGCCTACCTGTAGATTTTGGCCTCTAGCTCAGCCGCCACCTAGGGAAACCTACCAAACCTGTGCATTTCTGAAAACTAGAGACCTGGGGGAATCCAAGATGGGGTGACTTGTGTGGCTCGGACCAGGTTCTGTTACCCAGAATCCTTTGCAAACCTCAAAATTTGGCTAAACAAAACACATGTTCCTCACATTTCTGTGGCAGAAAGTTCTGGAATCTGAGAGGAGCCTCAAATTTCCTTCCACCCAGCGTTCCCCCACGTCTCCCGATAAAAATGATACCTCACTTGTGTGGCTAGGCCTAGCGCCCGCGACAGGAAACGCCCCAAAGCGCAACGTGGACACAGCCAAATTTTTTAAGGAAAACAGAGGTGTTTTTTGCAAAGTGCCTACCTGTAGATTTTGGCCTCTAGCTCAGCCGCCACCTAGGGAAACCTACCAAACCTGTGCATTTCTGAAAACTAGAGACCTAGGGGAATCCAAGATGGGGTGACTTGTGTGGCTCGGACCAGGTTCTGTTACCCAGAATCCTTTGCAAACCTCAAAATTTGGCTAAAAAAACACGTTCCTCACATTTCTGTGGCAGAAAGTTCTGGAATCTGAGAGGAGCCACAAATTTCCTTCCACCCAGCGTTCCCCCACGTCTCCCGATAAAAATGATACCTCACTTGTGTGGGTAGGCCTAGCGCCCGCAACAGGAAACGCCCCAAAGTGCAACGTGGACACAGCCAAATTTTTGAAGGAAAACAGAGGTGTTTTTTGCAAAGTACCTACCTGTAGATTTTGGCCTCTAGCTCAGCCGCCACCTAGGGAAACCTACCAAACCTGTGCATTTCTGAAAACTAGAGACATAGGGGAATCCAAGATGGGGTGACTTGTGTGGCTCGGACCAGGTTCTGTTACCCAGAATCCTTTGCAAACCTCAAAATTTGGCTAAAAAAACACATGTTCCTCACATTTCTGTGGCAGAAAGTTTTGGAATCTGAGAGGAGCCACAAATTTCCTTCCACCCAGCGTTCCCCCACGTCTCCTGATAAAAATGATACCTCACTTGTGTGGGTAGGCCTAGCGCCCGCGACAGGAAACGCCCCAAAGCGCAACGTGGACACAGCCAAATTTTTGAAGGAAAACAGAGGTGTTTTTTGCAAAGTGCCTACCTGTAGATTTTGGCCTGTAGCTCAGCCGCCACCTAGGGAAACCTACCAAACCTGTGCATTTCTGAAAACTAGAGACCTAGGGGAATCCAAGATGGGGTGACTTGTGTGTCTCGGACCAGGTTCTGTTACCCAGAATCCTTTGCAAACCTCAAAATTTGGCTAAAAAAACACATGTTCCTCACATTTCTGTGGCAGAAAGTTTTGGAATCTGAGAGGAGCCATAAATTTCCTTCCACCCAGCGTTCCCCCACGTCTCCCGATAAAAATGATACCTCACTTGTGTGGGTAGGCCTAGCGCTCGCGACAGGAAACGCCCCAAAGCGCAACGTGGACACAGCCAAATTTTTGAAGGAAAACAGAGGTGTTTTTTGCAAAGTGCCTACCTGTAGATTTTGGCCTCTAGCTCAGCCGCCACCTAGGGAAACCTACCAAACCTGTGCATTTCTGAAAACTAGAGACCTAGGGGAATCCAAGATGGGGTGACTTGTGTGGCTCGGACCAGGTTCTGTTACCCAGAATCCTTTGCAAACCTCAAAATTTGGCTAAACAAAACACATGTTCCTCACATTTCTGTGGCAGAAAGTTCTGGAATCTGAGAGGAGCCTCAAATTTCCTTCCACCCAGCGTTCCCCCACGTCTCCCGATAAAAATGATACCTCACTTGTGTGGCTAGGCCTAGCGCCCGCGACAGGAAACGCCCCAAAGCGCAACGTGGACACAGCCAAATTTTTGAAGGAAAACAGAGGTGTTTTTTGCAAAGTGCCTACCTGTAGATTTTGGCCTCTAGCTCAGCCGCCACCTAGGGAAACCTACCAAACCTGTGCATTTCTGAAAACTAGAGACCTAGGGGAATCCAAGATGGGGTGACTTGTGTGGCTCGGACCAGGTTCTGTTACCCAGAATCCTTTGCAAACCTCAAAATTTGGCTAAAAAAACAAATGTTCCTCACATTTCTGTGGCAGAAAGTTCTGGAATCTGAGAGGAGCATCAAATTTCCTTCCACCCAGCGTTCCCCCACGTCTCCCGATAAAAATGATACCTCACTTGTGTGGGTAGGTCTAGCCCCCGCGACAGGAAACGCCCCAAAGCGCAACGTGGACACAGCCAAATTTTTGAAGGAAAACAGAGTTGTTTTTTGCAAAGTGCCTACCTGTAGATTTTGGCCTCTAGCTCAGCCGCCACCTAGGGAAACCTACCAAACCTGTGCATTTCTGAAAACTAGAGACCTAGGGGAATCCAAGATGGGGTGACTTGTGTGGCTCGGACCAGGTTCTGTTACCCAGAATCCTTTGCAAACCTCAAAATTTGGCTAAAAAAACACATGTTCCTCACATTTCTGTGGCAGAAAGTTCTGGAATCTGAGAGGAGCCACAAATTTCCTTTCACCCAGCGTTCCCCCACGTCTCCCGATAAAAATGATACCTCACTTGTGTGGGTAGGCCTAGCGCCCGCAACAGGAAACGCCCCAAAGCGCAACGTGGACACAGCCAAATTTTTGAAGGAAAACAGAGGTGTTTTTTGCAAAGTGCCTACCTGTAGATTTTGGCCTCCAGCTCAGCCGCCACCTAGGGAAACCTACCAAACCTGTGCATTTCTGAAAACTAGAGACATAGGGGAATCCAAGATGGGGTGATGTGTGTGGCTCGGACCAGGTTCTGTTACCCAGAATCCTTTGCAAACCTCAAAATTTGGCTAAAAAAACACATGTTCCTCACATTTCTGTGGCAGAAAGTTCTGGAATCTGAGAGGAGCCTCAAATTTCCTTCCACCCAGCGTTCCCCCACGTCTCCCGATAAAAATGATACCTCACTTGTGTGGGTAGGTCTAGCCCCCGCGACAGGAAACGCCCCAAAGCGCAACGTGGACACAGCCAAATGTTTGAAGGAAAACAGAGGTGTTTTTTGCAAAGTGCCTACCTGTAGATTTTGGCCTCTAGCTCAGGCGCCACCTAGGGAAACCTACCAAACCTGTGCATTTCTGAAAACTAGAGACCTAGGGGAATCCAAGATGGGGTGACTTGTGTGGCTCGGACCAGGTTCTGTTACCCAGAATCCTTTGCAAACCTCAAAATTTGGCTAAAAAAACACATGTTCCTCACATTTCTGTGGCAGAAAGTTCTGGAATCTGAGAGGAGCCACAAATTTCATTCCACCCAGCGTTCCCCCACGTCTCCCAATAAAAATGATACCTCACTTGTGTGGGTAGGCCTAGCGACCGCGACAGGAAACGCCCCAAAGCGCAACGTGGACACAGCCAAATTTTTGAAGGAAAACAGAGGTGTTTTTTGCAAAGTGCCTACCTGTAGATTTTGGCCTCTAGCTCAGCCGCCACCTAGGGAAACCTACCAAACCTGTGCATTTCTGAAAACTAGAGACATAGGGGAATCCAAGATGGGGTGACTTGTGTGGCTCAGACCAGGTTCTGTTACCCAGAATCCTTTGCAAACCTCAAAATGTGGCTAAAAAAACACATGTTCCTCACATTTCTGTGGCAGAAAGTTTTGGAATCTGAGAGGAGCCACAAATTTCCTTCCACCCAGCGTTCCCCCACGTCTCCCGATAAAAATGATACCTCACTTGTGTGGGTAGGCCTAGCGCCCGCGACAGGAAACGCCCCAAAGGGCAACGTGGACACAGCCAAATTTTTGAAGGAAAACAGAGGTGTTTTTTGCAAAGTGCCTATCTGTAGATTTTGGCCTGTAGCTCAGCCGCCACCTAGGGAAACCTACCAAACCTGTGCATTTCTGAAAACTAGAGACCTAGGGGAATCCAAGATGGGGTGACTTGTGTGTCTCGGACCAGGTTCTGTTACCCAGAATCCTTTGCAAACCTCAAAATTTGGCTAAAAAAACACATGTTCCTCACATTTCTGTGGCAGAAAGTTCTGGAATCTGAGAGGAGCCATGAATTTCCTTCCACCCAGCGTTCCCCCCCCGTCTCCCGATAAAAATGATACCTCACTTGTGTGGGTAGGCCTAGCGCTCGCGACAGGAAACGCCCCAAAGCGCAACGTGGACAGAGCCAAATTTTTGAAGGAAAACAGAGGTGTTTTTTGCAAAGTGCCTACCTGTAGATTTTGGCCTGTAAATCAGCCGCCACCTAGGGAAACCTACCAATCCTGTGCATTTCACGAAAACTAGAGACCTAGGGGAATCCAAGATCGGGTGACTTGTGTGGCTCGGACCAGGTTCTGTTACCCAGAATCCTTTGCAAACCTCAAAATTTGGCTAAAAAAACACATGTTCCTCACATTTCTGTGGCAGAAAGTTCTGGAATCTGAGAGGGGCCACAAATGTCATTCCACCCAGCGTTCCCCGACGTCTCCCGATAAAAATGATACCTCACTTGTGTGGCTAGGCCTAGCGCCCGCGACAGGAAACGCCCCAAAGCGCAACGTGGACACAGCCACATTTTTGAAGGAAAACAGAGGTGTTTTTTGCAAAGTGCCTACCTGTAGATTTTGGCCTCTAGCTCAGCCGCCACCTAGGGAAACCTACCAAACCTGTGCATTTCTGAAAACTAGAGACCTAGGGGAATCCAAGATGGGGTGACTTGTGTGGCTCGGACCAGGTTCTGTTACCCAGAATCCTTTGCAAACCTCAAAATTTGGCTAAACAAAACACATGTTCCTCACATTTCTGTGGCAGAAAGTTCTGGAATCTGAGAGGAGCCTCAAATTTCCTTCCACCCAGCGTTCCCCCAGGTCTCCCGATAAAAATGATACCTCACTTGTGTGGGTAGGTCTAGCCCCCGCGACAGGAAACGCCCCAAAGCACAACGTGGACACAGCCAAATTTTTTAAGGAAAACAGAGGTGTTTTTTGCAAAGTGCCAACCTGTAGATTTTGGCCTCTAGCTCAGCCGCCACCTAGGGAAACCTACCAAACCTGTGCATTTCTGAAAACTAGAGACCTAGGGGAATCCAAGATGGGGTGACTTGTGTGGCTCGGACCATGTTCTGTTACCCAGAATCCTTTGCAAACCTCAAAATTTGGCTAAAAAAACACATGTTCCTCACATTTCTGTGACAGAAAGTTCATGAATCTGAGAGGAGCCACAAATTTCCTTCCACCCAGCGTTCCCCCACGTCTCCCGATAAAAATGATACCTCACTTGTGTGGGTAGGCCTAGCGCCCGCGACAGGAAACGCCCCAAAGCGCAACGTGGACACAGCCAAATTTTTGAAGGAAAACAGAGGTGTTTTTTGCAAAGTGCCTACCTGTAGATTTTGGCCTGTAGCTCAGCCGCCACCTAGGGAAACCTACCAAACCTGTGCATTTCTGAAAACTAGAGACCTAGGGGAATCCAAGATGGGTTGACTTGTGTGGCTCGGACCAGGTTCTGTTACCCAGAATCCTTTGCAAACCTCAAAATTTGGCTAAAAAAACACATGCTCCTCACATTTCTATGGCAGAAAGTTCTGGAATCTGAGAGGAGCCACAAATTTCCCTCCACCCAGCGTTCCCCCACGCCTCCCGCTAAAACTGATACCTCACTTGTGTGGGTAGGCCTAGCGCCCGCGACAGGAAACGCCCCAAAGCGCAACGTGGACACAGCCAAATTTTTGAAGGAAAACAGAGGTGTTTTTTGCAAAGTGCCTACCTGTAGATTTTGACTGTAGCTCAGCCGCCACCTAGGGAAACCTACCAAACCTGTGCATTTCTGAAAACTAGAGACCTAGGGGAATCCAAGATGGGGTGACTTGTGTGGCTCGGACCAGGTTCTGTTACCCAGAATCCTTTGCAAACCTCAAAATTTGGCTAAAAAAACACATGTTCCTCACATTTCTGTGGCAGAAAGTTCTGGAATCTGAGAGGAGCCACAAATTTCCTTCCACCCAGCGTTCCCCCACGTCTCCCGATAAAAATGATACCTCACTTGTGTGGGTAGGTCTAGCCCCCGCGACAGGAAACGCCCCAAAGCGTAACGTGGACAAAGCCACATTTTTGAAGGAAAACAGAGATGTTTTTTGCAAAGTGCCTACCTGTAGATTTTGGCCTGTAGCTCAGCCGCCACCTAAGGAAACCTACCAAACCTGTGCATTTCTGAAAACTAGAGACCTAGGGGAATCCAAGATGGGGTGACTTGTGTGTCTCGGACCAGGTTCTGTTACCCAGAATCCTTTGCAAACCTCAAAATTTGGCTAAAAAAACACATGTTCCTCACATTTCTGTGGCAGAAAGTTCTGGAATCTGAGAGGAGCCATGAATTTCCTTCCACCCAGCGTTCCCCCCCCGTCTCCCGATAAAAATGATACCTCACTTGTGTAGGTAGGCCTAGCGCTCGCGACAGGAAACGCCCCAAAGCGCAACGTGGACAGAGCCAAATTTTTGAAGGAAAACAGAGGTGTTTTTTGCAAAGTGCCTACCTGTAGATTTTGGCCTGTAAATCAGCCGCCACCTAGGGAAACCTACCAATCCTGTGCATTTCACGAAAACTAGAGACCTAGGGGAATCCAAGATCGGGTGACTTGTGTGGCTCGGACCAGGTTCTGTTACCCAGAATCCTTTGCAAACCTCAAAATTTGGCTAAAAAAACACATGTTCCTCACATTTCTGTGGCAGAAAGTTCTGGAATCTGAGAGGGGCCACAAATGTCATTCCACCCAGCGTTCCCCGACGTCTCCCGATAAAAATGATACCTCACTTGTGTGGCTAGGCCTAGCGCCCGCGACAGGAAACGCCCCAAAGCGCAACGTGGACACAGCCACATTTTTGAAGGAAAACAGAGGTGTTTTTTGCAAAGTGCCTACCTGTAGATTTTGGCCTCTAGCTCAGCCGCCACCTAGGGAAACCTACCAAACCTGTGCATTTCTGAAAACTAGAGACCTAGGGGAATCCAAGATGGGGTGACTTGTGTGGCTCGGACCAGGTTCTGTTACCCAGAATCCTTTGCAAACCTCAAAATTTGGCTAAACAAAACACATGTTCCTCACATTTCTGTGGCAGAAAGTTCTGGAATCTGAGAGGAGCCTCAAATTTCCTTCCACCCAGCGTTCCCCCAGGTCTCCCGATAAAAATGATACCTCACTTGTGTGGGTAGGTCTAGCCCCCGCGACAGGAAACGCCCCAAAGCACAACGTGGACACAGCCAAATTTTTGAAGGAAAACAGAGGTGTTTTTTGCAAAGTGCCAACCTGTAGATTTTGGCCTCTAGCTCAGCCGCCACCTAGGGAAACCTACCAAACCTGTGCATTTCTGAAAACTAGAGACCTAGGGGAATCCAAGATGGGGTGACTTGTGTGGCTCGGACCAGGTTCTGTTACCCAGAATCCTTTGCAAACCTCAAAATTTGGCTAAAAAAACACATGTTCCTCACATTTCTGTGACAGAAAGTTCATGAATCTGAGAGGAGCCACAAATTTCCTTCCACCCAGCGTTCCCCCACGTCTCCCGATAAAAATGATACCTCACTTGTGTGGGTAGGCCTAGCGCCCGCGACAGGAAACGCCCCAAAGCGCAACGTGGACACAGCCAAATTTTTGAAGGAAAACAGAGGTGTTTTTTGCAAAGTGCCTACCTGTAGATTTTGGCCTGTAGCTCAGCCGCCACCTAGGGAAACCTACCAAACCTGTGCATTTCTGAAAACTAGAGACCTAGGGGAATCCAAGATGGGTTGACTTGTGTGGCTCGGACCAGGTTCTGTTACCCAGAATCCTTTGCAAACCTCAAAATTTGGCTAAAAAAACACATGCTCCTCACATTTCTATGGCAGAAAGTTCTGGAATCTGAGAGGAGCCACAAATTTCCCTCCACCCAGCGTTCCCCCACGTCTCCCGCTAAAAATGATACCTCACTTGTGTGGGTAGGTCTAGCCCCCGCGACAGGAAACGCCCCAAAGCGTAACGTGGACAAAGCCACATTTTTGAAGGAAAACAGAGATGTTTTTTGCAAAGTGCCTACCTGTAGATTTTGGCCTGTAGCTCAGCCGCCACCTAGGGAAACCTACCAAACCTGTGCATTTCTGAAAACTAGAGACCTAGGGGAATCCAAGATGGGGTGACTTGTGTGGCTCGGACCAGGTTCTGTTACCCAGAATCCTTTGCAAACCTCAAAATTTGGCTAAAAAAACACATGTTCCTCACATTTCTGTGGCAGAAAGTTCTGGAATCTGAGAGGAGCCACAAATTTCCTTCCACCCAGCGTTCCCCCACGTCTCCCGATAAAAATGATACCTCACTTGTGTGGGTAGGCCTAGCGCCCGCGACAGGAAACGCCCCAAAGCGCAACGTGGACACAGCCAACTTTTTGAAGGAAAACAGAGGTGTTTTTTGCAAAGTGCCTACCTGTAGATTTTGGCCTGTAGCTCAGCCGCCACCTAGGGAAACCTACCAAACCTGTGCATTTCTGAAAACTAGAGACCTAGGGGAATCCAAGATGGGTTGACTTGTGTGGCTCGGACCAGGTTCTGTTACCCAGAATCCTTTGCAAACCTCAAAATTTGGCTAAAAAAACACATGCTCCTCACATTTCTGTGGCAGAAAGTTCTGGAATCTGAGAGGAGCCACAAATTTCCCTCCACCCAGCGTTCCCCCACGTCTCCCGCTAAAAATGATACCTCACTTGTGTGGGTAGGCCTAGCGCCCGCAATAGGAAACGCCCCAAAGCGCAACGTGGACACAGCCAAATTTTTGAAGGAAAACAGAGGTGTTTTTTGCAAAGTGCCTACCTGTAGATTTTGACTGTAGCTCAGCCGCCACCTAGGGAAACCTACCAAACCTGTGCATTTCTGAAAACTAGAGACCTAGGGGAATCCAAGATGGGGTGACTTGTGTGGCTCGGACCAGGTTCTGTTACCCAGAATCCTTTGCAAACCTCAAAATTTGGCTGAAAAAACACATGTTCCTCACATTTCCGTGGCAGAAAGTTCTGGAATCTGAGAGGAGCCACAAATTTCCTTCCACCCAGCGTTCCCCCACGTCTCCCGATAAAAATGATACCTCACTTGTGTGGGTAGGTCTAGCCCCCGCGACAGGAAACGCCCCAAAGCGTAACGTGGACAAAGCCACATTTTTGAAGGAAAACAGAGATGTTTTTTGCAAAGTGCCTACCTGTAGATTTTGGCCTGTAGCTCAGCCGCCACCTAGGGAAACCTACCAAACCTGTGCATTTCTGAAAACTAGAGACCTAGGGGAATCCAAGATGGGGTGACTTGTGTGGCTCGGACCAGGTTCTGTTACCCAGAATCCTTTGCAAACCTCAAAATTTGGCTAAAAAATCACATGTTCCTCACATTTCTGTGGCAGAAAGTTCTGGAATCTGAGATGAGCCACAAATTTCCTTCCACCCAGCGTTCCCCTACGTCTCCCGATAAAAATGATACCTCACTTGTGTGGCTACGCCTAGCGCCTGCGACAGGAAACGCCCCAAAGCGCAACGTGGACACAGCCAAATTTTTGAAGGAAAACAGAGGTGTTTTTTGCAAAGTGCCTACCTGTAGATTTTGGCCTCTAGCTCAGCCGCCACCTAGGGAAACCTACCAAACCTGTGCATTTCTGAAAACTAGAGACCTAGGGGAATCCAAGATGGGGTGACTTGTGTGGCTCGGACCAGGTTCTGTTACCCAGAATCCTTTGCAAACCTCAAAATTTGGCTAAACAAAACACATGTTCCTCACATTTCTGTGGCAGAAAGTTCTGGAATCTGAGAGGAGCCTCAAATTTCCTTCCACCCAGCGTTCCCCCACGTCTCCCGATAAAAATGATACCTCACTTGTGTGGGTAGGTCTAGCCCCCGCGACAGGAAACGCCCCAAAGCGCAACGTGGACACAGCCAAATTTTTGAAGGAAAACAGAGGTGTTTTTTGCAAAGTGCCAACCTGTAGATTTTGGCCTCTAGCTCAGCCGCCACCTAGGGAAACCTACCAAACCTGTGCATTTCTGAAAACTAGAGACCTAGGGGAATCCAAGATGGGGTGACTTGTGTGGCTCGGACCAGGTTCTGTTACCCAGAATCCTTTGCAAACCTCAAAATTTGGCTAAAAAAACACATGTTCCTCACATTTCTGTGGCAGAAAGTTCTGGAATCTGAGAGGAGACACAAATTTCCTTCCACCCAGCGTTCCCCGACGTCTCCCGATAAAAATGATACCTCACTTGTGTGGCTAGGCCTAGCGCCCGCGACAGGAAACGCCCCAAAGCGCAACGTGGACACAGCCAAATTTTTGAAGGAAAACAGAGGTGTTTTTTGCAAAGTGCCTACCTGTAGATTTTGGCCTCTAGCTCAGCCGCCACCTAGGGACACCTACCAAACCTGTGCATTTCTGAAAACTAGAGATCTAGGGGAATCCAAGATGGGGTGACTTGTGTGGCTCGGACACGGTTCTGTTACCCAGAATCCTTTGCAAACCTCAAAATTTGGCTAAACAAAACACATGTTCCTCACATTTGTGTGGCAGAAAGTTCTGGAATCTGAGAGGAGCCACAAATGTCCTTCCACCCAGCGTTCCCCGACGTCTCCCGATAAAAATGATACCTCACTTGTGTGGCTAGGCCTAGCGCCCGCGACAGGAAACGCCCCAAAGCGCAACGTGGACACAGCCAAATTTTTGAAGGAAAACAGAGGTGTTTTTTGCAAAGTGCCTACCTGTAGATTTTGGCCTCTAGCTCAGCCGCCACCTAGGGAAACCTACCAAACCTGTGCATTTCTGAAAACTAGAGACCTAGGGGAATCCAAGATGGGGTGACTTGTGTGGCTCGGACCAGGTTCTGTTACCCAGAATCCTTTGCAAACCTCAAAATTTGGCTAAAAAAACACATGTTCCTCACATTTCTGTGGCAGAAAGTTCTGGAATCTGAGAGGAGCCACAAACTCTCTTCCACCGAGCGTTCCCCCACGTCTCCCGATAAAAATGATACCTCACTTGTGTGGGTAGGCCTAGCGCCCGCAACAGGAAACGCCCCAAAGCGCAACGTGGACACAGCCAAATTTTTGAAGGAAAACAGAGGTGTTTTTTGCAAAGTGCCTACCTGTAGATTTTGGCCTCTAGCTCAGCCGCCACCTAGGGAAACCTACCAAACCTGTGCATTTCTGAAAACTAGAGACATAGGGGAATCCAAGATGGGGTGATGTGTGTGGCTCGGACCAGGTTCTGTTACCCAGAATCCTTTGCAAACCTCAAAATTTGGCTAAAAAAACACATGTTCCTCACATTTCTGTGGCAGAAAGTTCTGGAATCTGAGAGGAGCCTCAAATTTCCTTCCACCCAGCGTTCCCCCACGTCTCCCGATAAAAATGATACCTCACTTGTGTGGGTAGGTCTAGCCCCCGCGACAGGAAACGCCCCAAAGCGCAACGTGGACACAGCCAAATGTTTGAAGGAAAACAGAGGTGTTTTTTGCAAAGTGCCTACCTGTAGATTTTGGCCTCTAGCTCAGGCGCCACCTAGGGAAACCTACCAAACCTGTGCATTTCTGAAAACTAGAGACCTAGGGGAATCCAAGATGGGGTGACTTGTGTGGCTCGGACCAGGTTCTGTTACCCAGAATCCTTTGCAAACCTCAAAATTTGGCTAAAAAAACACATGTTCCTCACATTTCTGTGGCAGAAAGTTCTGGAATCTGAGAGGAGCCTCAAATTTCCTTCCACCCAGCGTTCCCCCACGTCTCCCGATAAAAATGATACCTCACTTGTGTGGGTAGGTCTAGCCCCCGCGACAGGAAACGCCCCAAAGCGCAACGTGGACACAGCCAAATTTTTGAAGGAAAACAGAGGTGTTTTTTGCAAAGTGCCTACCTGTAGATTTTGGCCTCTAGCTCAGCCGCCACCTAGGGAAACCTACCAAACCTGTGCATTTCTGAAAACTAGAGACCTAGGGGAATCCAAGATGGGGTGACTTGTGTGGCTCAGACCAGGTTCTGTTACCCAGAATCCTTTGCAAACCTCAAAATTTGGTTTAAAAAAACACATGTTCCTCACATTTCTGTGGCAGAAAGTTTTGGAATCTGAGAGGAGCCACAAATTTCCTTCCACCCAGCGTTCCCCCATGTCTCCCAATAAAAATGATACCTCACTTGTGTGGGTAGGCCTAGTGCCCGCGACAGGAAACGCCCCAAAGCGCAACTTGGACACAGCCAAATTTTTGAAGGAAAACAGAGGTGTTTTTTGCAAAGTGCCTACCTGTAGATTTTGGCCTGTAGCTCAGCCGCCACCTAGGGAAACCTACCAAACCTGTGCATTTCTGAAAACTAGAGACCTAGGGGAATCCAAGATGGGGTGACTTGTGTGTCTCGGACCAGGTTCTGTTACCCAGAATCCTTTGCAAACCTCAAAATTTGGCTAAAAAAACACATGTTCCTCACATTTCAGTGGCAGAAAGTTCTGGAATCTGAGAGGAGCCATGAATTTCCTTCCACCCAGCGTTCCCCCCCGTCTCCCGATAAAAATGATACCTCACTTGTGTGGGTAGGCCTAGCGCTCGCGACAGGAAACGCCCCAAAGCGCAACGTGGACAGAGCCAAATTTTTGAAGGAAAACAGAGGTGTTTTTTGCAAAGTGCCTACCTGTAGATTTTGGCCTGTAAATCAGCCGCCACCTAGGGAAACCTACCAATCCTGTGCATTTCACGAAAACTAGAGACCTAGGGGAATCCAAGATCGGGTGACTTGTGTGGCTCGGACCAGGTTCTGTTACCCAGAATCCTTTGCAAACCTCAAAATTTGGCTAAAAAAACACATGTTCCTCACATTTCTGTGGCAGAAAGTTCTGGAATCTGAGAGGGGCCACAAATGTCCTTCCACCCAGCGTTCCCCGACGTCTCCCAATAAAAATGATACCTCACTTGTGTGGCTAGGCCTAGCGCCCGCGACAGGAAACGCCCCAAAGCGCAACGTGGACACAGCCACATTTTTGAAGGAAAACAGAGGTGTTTTTTGCAAAGTGCCTACCTGTAGATTTTGGCCTCTAGCTCAGCCGCCACCTAGGGAAACCTACCAAACCTGTGCATTTCTGAAAACTAGAGACCTAGGGAAATCCAAGATGGGGTGACTTGTGTGGCTCGGACCAGGTTCTGTTACCCAGAATCCTTTGCAAACCTCAAAATTTGGCTAAACAAAACACATGTTCCTCACATTTCTGTGGCAGAAAGTTCTGGAATCTGAGAGGAGCCTCAAATTTCCTTCCACCCAGCGTTCCCCCACGTCTCCCGATAAAAAGGATACCTCACTTGTGTGGGTAGGTCTAGCCCCCGCGACAGAAAACGCCCCAAAGCACAACGTGGACACAGCCACATTTTTTAAGGAAAACAGAAGTGTTTTTTGCAAAGTGCCAACCTGTAGATTTTGGCCTCTAGCTCAGCCGCCACCTAGGGAAACCTACCAAACCTGTGCATTTCTGAAAACTAGAGACCTAGGGGAATCCAAGATGGGGTGACTTGTGTGGCTCGGACCAGGTTCTGTTACCCAGAATCCTTTGCAAACCTCAAAATTTGGCTAAAAAAACACATGTTCCTCACATTTCTGTAACAGAAAGTTCATGAATCTGAGAGGAGCCACAAATTTCCTTCCACCCAGCGTTCCCCCACGTCTCCCGATAAAAATGATACCTCACTTGTGTGGGTAGGCCTAGCGCCCGCGACAGGAAACGCCCCAAAGCGCAACGTGGACACAGCCAAATTTTTGAAGGAAAACAGAGGTGTTTTTTGCAAAGTGCCTACCTGTAGATTTTGGCCTGTAGCTCAGCCGCCACCTAGGGAAACCTACCAAACCTGTGCATTTCTGAAAACTAGAGACCTAGGGGAATCCAAGATGGGGTGACTTGTGTGGCTCGGACCAGGTTCTGTTACCCAGAATCCTTTGCAAACCTCAAAATTTGGCTAAAAAAACACATGTTCCTCACATTTCTGTGGCAGAAAGTTCTGGAATCTGAGAGGAGCCACAAATTTCCTTCCACCCAGCGTTCCCCCACGTCTCCCGATAAAAATGATACCTCACTTGTGTGGGTAGGTCTAGCCCCCGCGACAGGAAACGCCCCAAAGCGTAACGTGGACAAAGCCACATTTTTGAAGGAAAACAGAGATGTTTTTTGCAAAGTGCCTACCTGTAGATTTTGGCCTGTAGCTCAGCCGCCACCTAGGGAAACCTACCAAACCTGTGCATTTCTGAAAACTAGAGACCTAGGGGAATCCAAGATGGGGTGACTTGTGTGGCTCGGACCAGGTTCTGTTACCCAGAATCCTTTGCAAACCTCAAAATTTGGCTAAAAAAACACATGTTCCTCACATTTCTGTGGCAGAAAGTTCTGGAATCTAAGAGGAGCCACAAATTTCCTTCCACCCAGCGTTCCCCCACGTCTCCCGATAAAAATGATACCTCACTTGTGTGGCTACGCCTAGCGCCTGCGACAGGAAACGCCCCAAAGAGCAACGTGGACACAGCCAAATTTTTGAAGGAAAACAGAGGTGTTTTTTGCAAAGTGCCTACCTGTAGATTTTGGCCTCTAGCTCAGCCGCCACCTAGGGAAACCTACCAAACCTGTGCATTTCTGAAAACTAGAGACCTAGGGGAATCCAAGATGGGGTGACTTGTGTGGCTCGGACCAGGTTCTGTTACCCAGAATCCTTTGCAAACCTCAAAATTTGGCTAAACAAAACACATGTTCCTCACATTTCTGTGGCAGAAAGTTCTGGAATCTGAGAGGAGCCTCAAATTTCCTTCCACCCAGCGTTCCCCCACGTCTCCCAATAAAAATGATACCTCACTTGTGTGGGTAGGTCTAGCCCCCGCGACAGGAAACGCCCCAATGCGCAACGTGGACACAGCCAAATTTTTGAAGGAAAACAGAGGTGTTTTTTGCAAAGTGCCTACCTGTAGATTTTGGCCTCTAGCTCAGCCGCCACCTAGGGAAACCTACCAAACCTGTGCATTTCTGAAAACTAGAGACCTAGAGGAATCCAAGATGGGGTGACTTGTGTGGCTCGGACCAGGTTCTGTTACCCAGAATCCTTTGCAAACCTCAAAATTTGGCTAAACAAAACACATGTTCCTCACATTTCTGTGGCAGAAAGTTCTGGAATCTGAGAGGAGCCTCAAATTTCCTTCCACCCAGCGTTCCCCCACGTCTCCCGATAAAAATGATACCTCACTTGTGTGGGTAGGTCTAGCCCCCGCGACAGGAAACGCCCCAAAGCGCAACGTGGACAGAGCCAAATTTTTGAAGGAAAACAGAGGTGTTTTTTGCAAAGTGCCAACCTGTAGATTTTGGCCTCTAGCTCAGCCGCCACCTAGGGAAACCTACCAAACCTGTGCATTTCTGAAAACTAGAGACCTAGGGGAATCCAAGATGGGGTGACTTGTGTGGCTCGGACCAGGTTCTGTTACCCAGAATCCTTTGCAAACCTCAAAATTTGGCTAAAAAAAACATGTTCCTCACATTTCTGTGGCAGAAAGTTCTGGAATCTGAGAGGAGACACAAATTTCCTTCCACCCAGCGTTCCCCGACGTCTCCCGATAAAAATGATACCTCACTTGTGTGGCTAGGCCTAGCGCCCGCGACAGGAAACGCCCCAAAGCGCAACGTGGACACAGCCAAATTTTTGAAGGAAAACAGAGGTGTTTTTTGCAAAGTGCCTACCTGTAGATTTTGGCCTCTAGCTCAGCCGCCACCTAGGGACACCTACCAAACCTGTGCATTTCTGAAAACTAGAGATCTAGGGGAATCCAAGATGGGGTGACTTCTGTGGCTCGGACACAGTTCTGTTACCCAGAATCCTTTGCAAACCTCAAAATTTGGCTAAACAAAACACATGTTCCTCACATTTGTGTGGCAGAAAGTTCTGGAATCTGAGAGGAGCCACAAATGTCCTTCCACCCAGCGTTCCCCGACGTCTCCCGATAAAAATGATACCTCACTTGTGTGGCTAGGCCTAGCGCCCGCGACAGGAAACGCCCCAAAGCGCAACGTGGACACAGCCAAATGTTTGAAGGAAAACAGAGGTGTTTTTTGCAAAGTGCCAACCTGTAGATTTTGGCCTCTAGCTCAGCCGCCACCTAGGGAAACCTACCAAACCTGTGCATTTCTGAAAACTAGAGACCTAGGGGAATCCAAGATGGGGTGACTTGTGTGGCTCGGACCACGTTCTGTTACCCAGAATCCTTTGCAAACCTCAAAATTTGGCTAAAAAAACACATGTTCCTCACATTTCTGTGGCAGAAAGTTCTGGAATCTGAGAGGAGCCACAAATTCTCTTCCACCCAGCGTTCCCCCACGTCTCCCGATAAAAATTATACCTCACTTGTGTGGGTAGGCCTAGCGCCCGCGACAGGAAACGCCCCAAAGCGCAACGTGGACACAGCCAAATTTTTGAAGGAAAACAGAGGTGTTTTTTGCAAAGTGCCTACCTGTAGATTTTGGCCTCTAGCTCAGCCGCCACCTAGGGAAACCTACCAAACCTGTGCATTTCTGAAAACTAGAGACATAGGGGAATCCAAGATGGGGTGACTTGTGTGTCTCGGACCAGGTTCTGTTACCCAGAATCCTTTGCAAACCTCAAAATTTGGCTAAAAAAACACATGTTCCTCACATTTCTGTGGCAGAAAGTTCTGGAATCTGAGAGGAGCCATAAATTTCCTTCCACCCAGCGTTCCCCCACGTCTCCCGATAAAAATGATACCTCACTTGTGTGGGTAGGCCTAGCGCTCGCGACAGGAAACACCCCAAAGCGCAACTTGGACACAGCCAAATTTTTGAAGGAAAACAGAGGTGTTTTTTGCAAAGTGCCTACCTGTAGATTTTGGCCTCTAGCTCAGCCGCCACCTAGGGAAACCTACCAAACCTGTGCATTTCTGAAAACTAGAGACCTAGGGGAATCCAAGATGGGGTGACTTGTGTGGCTCGGACCAGGTTCTGTTACCCAGAATCCTTTGCAAACCTCAACATTTGGCTAAACAAAACACATGTTCCTCACATTTCTGTGGCAGAAAGTTCTGGAATCTGAGAGGAGCCTCAAATTTCCTTCCACCCAGCGTTCCCCCACGTCTCCCGATAAAAATGATACCTCACTTGTGTGGCTAGGCCTAGCGCCCGCGACAGGAAACGCCCCAAAGCGCAACGTGGACACAGCCAAATTTTTTAAGGAAAACAGAGGTGTTTTTTGCAAAGTGCCTACCTGTAGATTTTGGCCTCTAGCTCAGCCGCCACCTAGGGAAACCTACCAAACCTGTGCATTTCTGAAAACTAGAGACCTAGGGGAATCCAAGATGGGGTGACTTGTGTGGCTCGGACCAGGTTCTGTTACCCAGAATCCTTTGCAAACCTCAAAATTTGGCTAAAAAAACACATGTTCCTCACATTTCTGTGGCAGAAAGTTCTGGAATCTGAGAGGAGACACAAATTTCCTTCCACCCAGCGTTCCCCGACGTCTCCCGATAAAAATGATACCTCACTTGTGTGGCTAGACCTAGCGCCCGCGACAGGAAACGCCCCAAAGCGCAACGTGGACACAGCCAAATTTTTGAAGGAAAACAGAGGTGTTTTTTGCAAAGTGCCTACCTGTAGATTTTGGCCTCTAGCTCAGCCGCCACCTAGGGACACCTACCAAACCTGTGCATTTCTGAAAACTAGAGATCTAGGGGAATCCAAGATGGGGTGACTTCTGTGGCTCGGACACAGTTCTGTTACCCAGAATCCTTTGCAAACCTCAAAATTTGGCTAAACAAAACACATGTTCCTCACATTTGTGTGGCAGAAAGTTCTGGAATCTGAGAGGAGCCACAAATGTCCTTCCACCCAGCGCTCCCCGACGTCTCCCGATAAAAATGATACCTCACTTGTGTGGCTAGGCCTAGCGCCCGCGACAGGAAACGCCCCAAAGCGCAACGTGGACACAGCCAAATGTTTGAAGGAAAACAGAGGTGTTTTTTGCAAAGTGCCAATCTGTAGATTTTGGCCTCTAGCTCAGCCGCCACCTAGGGAAACCTACCAAACCTGTGCATTTCTGAAAACTAGAGACCTAGGGGAATCCAAGATGGGGTGACTTGTGTGGCTCGGACCAGGTTCTGTTACCCAGAATCCTTTGCAAACCTCAAAATTTGGCTAAAAAAACACATGTTCCTCACATTTCTGTGGCAGAAAGTTCTGGAATCTGAGAGGAGCCACAAATTCTCTTCCACCCAGCGTTCCCCCACGTCTCCCGATAAAAATTATACCTCACTTGTGTGGGTAGGCCTAGCGCCCGCGACAGGAAACGCCCCAAAGCGCAACGTGGACACAGCCAAATTTTTGAAGGAAAACAGAGGTGTTTTTTGCAAAGTGCCTACCTGTAGATTTTGGCCTCTAGCTCAGCCGCCACCTAGGGAAACCTACCAACCCTGTGCATTTCTGAAAACTAGAGACATAGGGGAATCCAAGATGGGGTGACTTGTGTGGCTCAGACCAGGTTCTGTTACCCAGAATCCTTTGCAAACCTCAAAATTTGGCTAAAAAAACACATGTTCCTCACATTTCTGTGGCAGAAAGTTCTGGAATCTGAGAGGAGCCATAAATTTCCTTCCACCCAGCGTTCCCCCCCGTCTCCCGATAAAAATGATACCTCACTTGTGTGGGTAGGCCTAGCGCTCGCGACAGGAAACGCCCCAAAGCGCAACGTGGACACAGCCAAATTTTTTAAGGAAAACAGAGGTGTTTTTTGCAAAGTGCCTACCTGTAGATTTTGGCCTCTAGCTCAGCCGCCACCTAGGGAAACCTACCAAACCTGTGCATTTCTGAAAACTAGAGACCTAGGGGAATCCAAGATGGGGTGACTTGTGTGGCTCGGACCAGGTTCTGTTACCCAGAATCCTTTGCAAACCTCAAAATTTGGCTAAACAAAACACATGTTCCTCACATTTCTGTGGCAGAAAGTTCTGGAATCTGAGAGGAGCCTCAAATTTCCTTCCACCCAGCGTTCCCCCACGTCTCCCGATAAAAATGATACCTCACTTGTGTGGCTAGGCCTAGCGCCCGCGACAGGAAACGCCCCAAAGCGCAACGTGGACACAGCCAAATTTTTTAAGGAAAACAGAGGTGTTTTTTGCAAAGTGCCTACCTGTAGATTTTTGCCTCTAGCTCAGCCGCCACCTAGGGAAACCTACCATACCTGTGCATTTCTGAAAACTAGAGACCTAGGGGAATCCAAGATGGGGTGACTTGTGTGTCTCGGACCAGGTTCTGTTACCCAGAATCCTTTGCAAACCTCAAAATTTGGCTAAAAAAACACATGTTCCTCACATTTCTGTGGCAGAAAGTTCTGGAATCTGAGAGGAGCCATGAATTTCCTTCCACCCAGCGTTCCCCCCCCGTCTCCCGATAAAAATGATACCTCACTTGTGTGGGTAGGCCTAGCGCTCGCGACAGGAAACGCCCCAAAGCGCAACGTGGACAGAGCCAAATTTTTGAAGGAAAACAGAGGTGTTTTTTGCAAAGTGCCTACCTGTAGATTTTGGCCTGTAAATCAGCCGCCACCTAGGGAAACCTACCAATCCTGTGCATTTCACGAAAACTAGAGACCTAGGGGAATCCAAGATCGGGTGACTTGTGTGGCTCGGACCAGGTTCTGTTACCCAGAATCCTTTGCAAACCTCAAAATTTGGCTAAAAAAACACATGTTCCTCACATTTCTGTGGCAGAAAGTTCTGGAATCTGAGAGGGGCCACAAATGTCCTTCCACCCAGCGTTCCCCGACGTCTCCCGATAAAAATGATACCTCACTTGTGTGGCTAGGCCTAGCGCCCGCGACAGGAAACGCCCCAAAGCGCAACGTGGACACAGCCACATTTTTGAAGGAAAACAGAGGTGTTTTTTGCAAAGTGCCTACCTGTAGATTTTGGCCTCTAGCTCAGCCGCCACCTTGGGAAACCTACCAAACCTGTGCATTTCTGAAAACTAGAGACCTAGGGGAATCCAAGATGGGGTGACTTGTGTGGCTCGGACCAGGTTCTGTTACCCAGAATCCTTTGCAAACCTCAAAATTTGGCTAAACAAAACACATGTTCCTCACATTTCTGTGGCAGAAAGTTCTGGAATCTGAGAGGAGCCTCAAATTTCCTTCCACCCAGCGTTCCCCCACGTCTCCCGATAAAAATGATACCTCACTTGTGTGGGTAGGTCTAGCCCCCGCGACAGGAAACGCCCCAAAGCACAACGTGGACACAGCCAAATTTTTTAAGGAAAACAGAGGTGTTTTTTGCAAAGTGCCAACCTGTAGATTTTGGCCTCTAGCTCAGCCGCCACCTAGGGAAACCTACCAAACCTGTGCATTTCTGAAAACTAGAGACCTAGGGGAATCCAAGATGGGGTGACTTGTGTGGCTCGGACCAGGTTCTGTTACCCAGAATCCTTTGCAAACCTCAACATTTGGCTAAAAAAACACATGTTCCTCACATTTCTGTGGCAGAAAGTTCATGAATCTGAGAGGAGCCACAAATTTCCTTCCACCCAGCGTTCCCCCACGTCTCCCGATAAAAATGATACCTCACTTGTGTGGGTAGGCCTAGCGCCCGCGACAGGAAACGCCCCAAAGCGCAACGTGGACACAGCCAAATTTTTGAAGGAAAACAGAGGTGTTTTTTGCAAAGTGCCTACCTGTAGATTTTGGCCTGTAGCTCAGCCGCCACCTAGGGAAACCTACCAAACCTGTGCATTTCTGAAAACTAGAGACCTAGGGGAATCCAAGATGGGGTGACTTGTGTGTCTCGGACCAGGTTCTGTTACCCAGAATCCTTTGCAAACCTCAAAATTTGGCTAAACAAAACACATGTTCCTCACATTTCTGTGGCAGAAAGTTCTGGAATCTGAGAGGAGCCTCAAATTTCCTTCCACCCAGCGTTCCCCCACGTCTCCCGATAAAAATGATACCTCACTTGTGTGGCTAGGCCTAGCGCCCGCGACAGGAAACGCCCCAAAGCGCAACGTGGACACAGCCAAATTTTTTAAGGAAAACAGAGGTGTTTTTTGCAAAGTGCCTACCTGTAGATTTTGGCCTCTAGCTCAGCCGCCACCTAGGGAAACCTACCAAACCTGTGCATTTCTGAAAACTAGAGACCTAGGGGAATCCAAGATGGGGTGACTTGTGTGGCTCGGACCAGGTTCTGTTACCCAGAATCCTTTGCAAACCTCAAAATTTGGCTAAAAAAACACATGTTCCTCACATTTCTGTGGCAGAAAGTTCTGGAATCTGAGAGGAGCCACAAATTTCCTTCCACCCAGCGTTCCCCCACGTCTCCCGATAAAAATGATACCTCACTTGTGTGGGTAGGCCTAGCGCCCGCAACAGGAAACGCCCCAAAGCGCAACGTGGACACAGCCAAATTTTTGAAGGAAAACAGAGGTGTTTTTTGCAAAGTGCCTACCTGTAGATTTTGGCCTCTAGCTCAGCCGCCACCTAGGGAAACCTACCAAACCTGTGCATTTCTGAAAACTAGAGACATAGGGGAATCCAAGATGGGGTGACTTGTGTGGCTCGGACCAGGTTCTGTTACCCAGAATCCTTTGCAAACCTCAAAATTTGGCTAAAAAAACACATGTTCCTCACATTTCTGTGGCAGAAAGTTTTGGAATCTGAGAGGAGCCACAAATTTCCTTCCACCCAGCGTTCCCCCACGTCTCCCGATAAAAATGATACCTCACTTGTGTGGGTAGGCCTAGCGCCCGCGACAGGAAACGCCCCAAAGCGCAACGTGGACACAGCCACATTTTTGAAGGAAAACAGAGGTGTTTTTTGCAAAGTGCCTACCTGTAGATTTTGGCCTGTAGCTCAGCCGCCACCTAGGGAAACCTACCAAACCTGTGCATTTCTGAAAACTAGAGACCTAGGGGAATCCAAGATGGGGTGACTTGTGTGTCTCGGACCAGGTTCTGTTACCCAGAATCCTTTGCAAAGCTCAAAATTTGGCTAAAAAAACACATGTTCCTCACATTTCTGTGGCAGAAAGTTCTGGAATCTGAGAGGAGCCATAAATTTCCTTCCACCCAGCGTTCCCCCACGTCTCCCGATAAAAATGATACCTCACTTGTGTGGGTAGGCCTAGCGCTCGCGACAGGAAACGCCCCAAAGCGCAACGTGGACACAGCCAAATTTTTGAAGGAAAACAGAGGTGTTTTTTGCAAAGTGCCTACCTGTAGATTTTGGCCTCTAGCTCAGCCGCCACCTAGGGAAACCTACCAAACCTGTGCATTTCTGAAAACTAGAGACCTAGGGGAATCCAAGATGGGGTGACTTGTGTGGCTCGGACCAGGTTCTGTTACCCAGAATCCTTTGCAAACCTCAAAATTTGGCTAAACAAAACACATGTTCCTCACATTTCTGTGGCAGAAAGTTCTGGAATCTGAGAGGAGCCTCAAATTTCCTTCCACCCAGCGTTCCCCCACGTCTCCCGATAAAAATGATACCTCACTTGTGTGGCTAGGCCTAGCGCCCGCGACAGGAAACGCCCCAAAGCGCAACGTGGACACAGCCACATTTTTGAAGGAAAACAGAGGTGTTTTTTGCAAAGTGCCTACCTGTAGATTTTGGCCTCTAGCTCAGCCGCCACCTAGGGAAACCTACCAAACCTGTGCATTTCTGAAAACTAGAGACCTAGGGGAATCCAAGATGGGGTGACTTGTGTGGCTCGGACCAGGTTCTGTTACCCAGAATCCTTTGCAAACCTCAAAATTTGGCTAAAAAAACAAATGTTCCTCACATTTCTGTGGCAGAAAGTTCTGGAATCTGAGAGGAGCCTCAAATTTCCTTCCACCCAGCGTTCCCCCACGTCTCCCGATAAAAATGATACCTCACTTGTGTGGGTAGGTCTAGCCCCCGCGACAGGAAACGCCCCAAAGCGCAACGTGGACACAGCCAAATTTTTGAAGGAAAACAGAGGTGTTTTTTGCAAAGTGCCTACCTGTAGATTTTGGCCTCTAGCTCAGCCGCCACCTAGGGAAACCTACCAAACCTGTGCATTTCTGAAAACTAGAGACCTAGGGGAATCCAAGATGGGGTGACTTGTGTGGCTCGGACCACGTTCTGTTACCCAGAATCCTTTGCAAACCTCAAAATTTGGCTAAAAAAACACATGTTCCTCACATTTCTGTGGCAGAAAGTTCTGGAATCTGAGAGGAGCCACAAATTTCCTTCCACCCAGCGTTCCCCCACGTCTCCCGAAAAAAATGATACCTCACTTGTGTGGGTAGGCCTAGCGCCCGCAACAGGAAACGCCCCAAAGCGCAACGTGGACACAGCCAAATTTTTGAAGGAAAACAGAGGTGTTTTTTGCAAAGTGCCTACCTGTAGATTTTGGCCTCTAGCTCAGCCGCCACCTAGGGAAACCTACCAAACCTGTGCATTTCTGAAAACTAGAGACATAGGGGAATCCAAGATGGGGTGATGTGTGTGGCTCGGACCAGGTTCTGTTACCCAGAATCCTTTGCAAACCTCAAAATTTGGCTAAAAAAACACATGTTCCTCACATTTCTGTGGCAGAAAGTTCTGGAATCTGAGAGGAGCCTCAAATTTCCTTCCACCCAGCGTTCCCCCACGTCTCCCGATAAAAATGATACCTCACTTGTGTGGGTAGGTCTAGCCCCCGCGACAGGAAACGCCCCAAAGCGCAACGTGGACACAGCCAAATGTTTGAAGGAAAACAGAGGTTTTTTTTGCAAAGTGCCTACCTGTAGATTTTGGCCTCTAGCTCAGGCGCCACCTAGGGAAACCTATCAAACCTGTGCATTTCTGAAAACTAGAGACATAGGGGAATCCAAGATGGGGTGATGTGTGTGGCTCGGACCAGGTTCTGTTACCCAGAATCCTTTGCAAACCTCAAAATTTGGCTAAAAAAACACATGTTCCTCACATTTCTGTGGCAGAAAGTTCTGGAATCTGAGAGGAGCCTCAAATTTCCTTCCACCCAGCGTTCCCCCACGTCTCCCGATAAAAATGATACCTCACTTGTGTGGGTAGGTCTAGCCCCCGCGACAGGAAACGCCCCAAAGCGCAACGTGGACACAGCCAAATGTTTGAAGGAAAACAGAGGTGTTTTTTGCAAAGTGCCTACCTGTAGATTTTGGCCTCTAGCTCAGCCGCCACCTAGGGAAACCTACCAAACCTGTGCATTTCTGAAAACTAGAGACCTAGGGGAATCCAAGATGGGGTGACTTGTGTGGCTCAGACCAGGTTCTGTTACCCAGAATCCTTTGCAAACCTCAAAATTTGGCTAAAAAAACACATGTTCCTCACATTTCTGTGGCAGAAAGTTTTGGAATCTGAGAGGAGCCACAAATTTCCTTCCACCCAGCGTTCCCCCACGTCTCCCGATAAAAATGATACCTCACTTGTGTGGGTAGGCCTAGCGCCCGCGACAGGAAACGCCCCAAAGGGCAACGTGGACACAGCCAAATTTTTGAAGGAAAACAGAGGTGTTTTTTGCAAAGTGCCTACCTGTAGATTTTGGCCTGTAGCTCAGCCGCCACCTAGGGAAACCTACCAAACCTGTGCATTGCTGAAAACTAGAGACCTAGGGGAATCCAAGATGGGGTGACTTGTGTGTCTCGGACCAGGTTCTGTTACCCAGAATCCTTTGCAAACCTCAAAATTTGGCTAAAAAAACACATGTTCCTCACATTTCTGTGGCAGAAAGTTCTGGAATCTGAGAGGAGCCATGAATTTCCTTCCACCCAGCGTTCCCCCCCCCGTCTCCCGATAAAAATGATACCTCACTTGTGTGGGTAGGCCTAGCGCTCGCGACAGGAAACGCCCCAAAGCGCAACGTGGACAGAGCCAAATTTTTGAAGGAAAACAGAGGTGTTTTTTGCAAAGTGCCTACCTGTAGATTTTGGCCTGTAAATCAGCCGCCACCTAGGGAAACCTACCAATCCTGTGCATTTCACGAAAACTAGAGACCTAGGGGAATCCAAGATCGGGTGACTTGTGTGGCTCGGACCAGGTTCTGTTACCCAGAATCCTTTGCAAACCTCAAAATTTGGCTAAAAAAACACATGTTCCTCACATTTCTGTGGCAGAAAGTTCTGGAATCTGAGAGGGGCCACAAATGTCCTTCCACCCAGCGTTCCCCGACGTCTCCCGATAAAAATGATACCTCACTTGTGTGGCTAGGCCTAGCGCCCGCGACAGGAAACGCCCCAAAGCGCAACGTGGACACAGCCACATTTTTGAAGGAAAACAGAGGTGTTTTTTGCAAAGTGCCTACCTGTAGATTTTGGCCTCTAGCTCAGCCGCCACCTAGGGAAACCTACCAAACCTGTGCATTTCTGAAAACTAGAGACCTAGGGGAATCGAAGATGGGGTGACTTGTGTGGCTCGGACCAGGTTCTGTTACCCAGAATCCTTTGCAAACCTCAAAATTTGGCTAAACAAAACACATGTTCCTCACATTTCTGTGGCAGAAAGTTCTGGAATCTGAGAGGAGCCTCAAATTTCCTTCCACCCAGCGTTCCCCCACGTCTCCCGATAAAAATGATACCTCACTTGTGTGGGTAGGTCTAGCCCCAGCGACAGGAAACGCCCCAAAGCACAACGTGGACACAGCCAAATTTTTTAAGGAAAACAGAGGTGTTTTTTGCAAAGTGCCAACCTGTAGATTTTGGCCTCTAGCTCAGCCGCCACCTAGGGAAACCTACCAAACCTGTGCATTTCTGAAAACTAGAGACCTAGGGGAATCCAAGATGGGGTGACTTGTGTGGCTCGGACCAGGTTCTGTTACCCAGAATCCTTTGCAAACCTCAAAATTTGGCTAAAAAAACAAATGTTCCTCACATTTCTGTGGCAGAAAGTTCTGGAATCTGAGAGGAGCCTCAAATTTCCTTCCACCCAGCGTTCCCCCACGTCTCCCGATAAAAATGATACCTCACTTGTGTGGGTAGGTCTAGCCCCCGCGACAGGAAATGCCCCAAAGCGCAACGTGGACACAGCCAAATTTTTGAAGGAAAACAGAGGTGTTTTTTGCAAAGTGCCTACCTGTAGATTTTGGCCTCTAGCTCAGCCGCCACCTAGGGAAACCTACCAAACCTGTGCATTTCTGAAAACTAGAGACCTAGGGGAATCCAAGATGGGGTGACTTGTGTGGCTCGGACCAGGTTCTGTTACCCAGAATCCTTTGCAAACCTCAAAATTTGGCTAAAAAAACACATGTTCCTCACATTTCTGTGGCAGAAAGTTCATGAATCTGAGAGGAGCCACAAATTTCCTTCCACCCAGCGTTCCCCCACGTCTCCCGATAAAAATGATACCTCACTTGTGTGGGTAGGCCTAGCGCCCGCGACAGGAAACGCCCCAAAGCGCAACGTGGACACAGCCAAATTTTTGAAGGAAAACAGAGGTGTTTTTTGCAAAGTGCCTACCTGTAGATTTTGGCCTGTAGCTCAGCCGCCACCTAGGGAAACCTACCAAACCTGTGCATTTCTGAAAACTAGAGACCTAGGGGAATCCAAGATGGGGTGACTTGTGTGTCTCGGACCAGGTTCTGTTACCCAGAATCCTTTGCAAAGCTCAAAATTTGGCTAAAAAAACACATGTTCCTCACATTTCTGTGGCAGAAAGTTCTGGAATCTGAGAGGAGCCATAAATTTCCTTCCACCCAGCGTTCCCCCACGTCTCCCGATAAAAATGATACCTCACTTGTGTGGGTAGGCCTAGCGCTCGCGACAGGAAACGCCCCAAAGCGCAACGTGGACACAGCCAAATTTTTGAAGGAAAACAGAGGTGTTTTTTGCAAAGTGCCTACCTGTAGATTTTGGCCTCTAGCTCAGCCGCCACCTAGGGAAACCTACCAAACCTGTGCATTTCTGAAAACTAGAGACCTAGGGGAATCCAAGATGGGGTGACTTGTGTGGCTCGGACCAGGTTCTGTTACCCAGAATCCTTTGCAAACCTCAAAATTTGGCTAAACAAAACACATGTTCCTCACATTTCTGTGGCAGAAAGTTCTGGAATCTGAGAGGAGCCTCAAATTTCCTTCCACCCAGCGTTCCCCCACGTCTCCCGATAAAAATGATACCTCACTTGTGTGGGTAGGCCTAGCGCCCGCAACAGGAAACGCCCCAAAGCGCAACGTGGACACAGCCAAATTTTTGAAGGAAAACAGAGGTGTTTTTTGCAAAGTGCCTACCTGTAGATTTTGGCCTCTAGCTCAGCCGCCACCTAGGGAAACCTACCAAACCTGTGCATTTCTGAAAACTAGAGACATAGGGGAATCCAAGATGGGGTGACTTGTGTGGCTCGGACCAGGTTCTGTTACCCAGAATCCTTTGCAAACCTCAAAATTTGGCTAAAAAAACACATGTTCCTCACATTTCTGTGGCAGAAAGTTTTGGAATCTGAGAGGAGCCACAAATTTCCTTCCACCCAGCGTTCCCCCACGTCTCCCGATAAAAATGATACCTCACTTGTGTGGGTAGGCCTAGCGCCCGCGACAGGAAACGCCCCAAAGCGCAACGTGGACACAGCCAAATTTTTGAAGGAAAACAGAGGTGTTTTTTGCAAAGTGCCTACCTGTAGATTTTGGCCTGTAGCTCAGCCGCCACCTAGGGAAACCTACCAAACCTGTGCATTTCTGAAAACTAGAGACCTAGGGGAATCCAAGATGGGGTGACTTGTGTGTCTCGGACCAGGTTCTGTTACCCAGAATCCTTTGCAAAGCTCAAAATTTGGCTAAAAAAACACATGTTCCTCACATTTCTGTGGCAGAAAGTTCTGGAATCTGAGAGGAGCCATAAATTTCCTTCCACCCAGCGTTCCCCCACGTCTCCCGATAAAAATGATACCTCACTTGTGTGGGTAGGCCTAGCGCTCGCGACAGGAAACGCCCCAAAGCGCAACGTGGACACAGCCAAATTTTTGAAGGAAAACAGAGGTGTTTTTTGCAAAGTGCCTACCTGTAGATTTTGGCCTCTAGCTCAGCCGCCACCTAGGGAAACCTACCAAACCTGTGCATTTCTGAAAACTAGAGACCTAGGGGAATTCAAGATGGGGTGACTTGTGTGGCTCGGACCAGGTTCTGTTACCCAGAATCCTTTGCAAACCTCAAAATTTGGCTAAACAAAACACATGTTCCTCACATTTCTGTGGCAGAAAGTTCTGGAATCTGAGAGGAGCCTCAAATTTCCTTCCACCCAGCGTTCCCCCACGTCTCCCGATAAAAATGATACCTCACTTGTGTGGCTAGGCCTAGCGCCCGCGACAGGAAACGCCCCAAAGCGCAACGTGGACACAGCCACATTTTTGAAGGAAAACAGAGGTGTTTTTTGCAAAGTGCCTACCTGTAGATTTTGGCCTCTAGCTCAGCCGCCACCTAGGGAAACCTACCAAACCTGTGCATTTCTGAAAACTAGAGACCTAGGGGAATCCAAGATGGGGTGACTTGTGTGGCTCGGACCAGGTTCTGTTACCCAGAATCCTTTGCAAACCTCAAAATTTGGCTAAAAAAACAAATGTTCCTCACATTTCTGTGGCAGAAAGTTCTGGAATCTGAGAGGAGCCTCAAATTTCCTTCCACCCAGCGTTCCCCCACGTCTCCCGATAAAAATGATACCTCACTTGTGTGGGTAGGTCTAGCCCCCGCGACAGGAAACGCCCCAAAGCGCAACGTGGACACAGCCAAATTTTTGAAGGAAAACAGAGGTGTTTTTTGCAAAGTGCCTACCTGTAGATTTTGGCCTCTAGCTCAGCCGCCACCTAGGGAAACCTACCAAACCTGTGCATTTCTGAAAACTAGAGACCTAGGGGAATCCAAGATGGGGTGACTTGTGTGGCTCGGACCAGGTTCTGTTACCCAGAATCCTTTGCAAACCTCAAAATTTGGCTAAAAAAACACATGTTCCTCACATTTCTGTGGCAGAAAGTTCTGGAATCTGAGAGGAGCCACAAATTTCCTTCCACCCAGCGTTCCCCCACGTCTCCCGATAAAAATGATACCTCACTTGTGTGGGTAGGCCTAGCACCCGCAACAGGAAACGCCCCAAAGCGCAACGTGGACACAGCCAAATTTTTGAAGGAAAACAGAGATGTTTGTTGCAAAGTGCCTACCTGTAGATTTTGGCCTCTAGCTCAGCCGCCACCTAGGGAAACCTACCAAACCTGTGCATTTCTGAAAACTAGAGACATAGGGGAATCCAAGATGGGGTGATGTGTGTGGCTCGGACCAGGTTCTGTTACCCAGAATCCTTTGCAAACCTCAAAATTTGGCTAAAAAAACACATGTTCCTCACATTTCTGTGGCAGAAAGTTCTGGAATCTGAGAGGAGCCTCAAATTTCCTTCCACCCAGCGTTCCCCCACGTCTCCCGATAAAAATGATACCTCACTTGTGTGGGTAGGTCTAGCCCCCGCGACAGGAAACGCCCCAAAGCGCAACGTGGACACAGCCAAATGTTTGAAGGAAAACAGAGGTTTTTTTTGCAAAGTGCCTACCTGTAGATTTTGGCCTCTAGCTCAGGCGCCACCTAGGGAAACCTACCAAACCTGTGCATTTCTGAAAACTAGAGACCTAGGGGAATCCAAGATGGGGTGACTTGTGTGGCTCGGACCAGGTTCTGTTACCCAGAATCCTTTGCAAACCTCAAAATTTGGCTAAAAAAACACATGTTCCTCACATTTCTGTGGCAGAAAGTTCTGGAATCTGAGAGGAGCCACAAATTTCATTCCACCCAGCGTTCCCCCACGTCTCCCGATAAAAATGATACCTCACTTGTGTGGGTAGGTCTAGCCCCCGCGACAGGAAACGCCCCAAAGCGCAACGTGGACACAGCCAAATGTTTGAAGGAAAACAGAGGTGTTTTTTGCAAAGTGCCTACCTGTAGATTTTGGCCTCTAGCTCAGCCGCCACCTAGGGAAACCTACCAAACCTGTGCATTTCTGAAAACTAGAGACCTAGGGGAATCCAAGATGGGGTGACTTGTGTGGCTCAGACCAGGTTCTGTTACCCAGAATCCTTTGCAAACCTCAAAATTTGGCTCAAAAAACACATGTTCCTCACATTTCTGTGGCAGAAAGTTTTGGAATCTGAGAGGAGCCACAAATTTCCTTCCACCCAGCGTTCCCCCACGTCTCCCGATAAAAATGATACCTCACTTGTGTGGGTAGGCCTAGCGCCCGCGACAGGAAACGCCCCAAAGGGCAACGTGGACACAGCCAAATTTTTGAAGGAAAACAGAGGTGTTTTTTGCAAAGTGCCTACCTGTAGATTTTGGCCTGTAGCTCAGCCGCCACCTAGGGAAACCTACCAAACCTGTGCATTGCTGAAAACTAGAGACCTAGGGGAATCCAAGATGGGGTGACTTGTGTGTCTCGGACCAGGTTCTGTTACCCAGAATCCTTTGCAAACCTCAAAATTTGGCTAAAAAAACACATGTTCCTCACATTTCTGTGGCAGAAAGTTCTGGAATCTAAGAGGAGCCACAAATTTCCTTCCACCCAGCGTTCCCCCACGTCTCCCGATAAAAATGATACCTCACTTGTGTGGCTACGCCTAGCGCCTGCGACAGGAAACGCCCCAAAGAGCAACGTGGACACAGCCAAATTTTTGAAGGAAAACAGAGGTGTTTTTTGCAAAGTGCCTACCTGTAGATTTTGGCCTCTAGCTCAGCCGCCACCTAGGGAAACCTACCAAACCTGTGCATTTCTGAAAACTAGAGACATAGGGGAATCCAAGATGGGGTGACTTGTGTGGCTCGGACCAGGTTCTGTTACCCAGAATCCTTTGCAAACCTCAAAATTTGGCTAAAAAAACACATGTTCCTCACATTTCTGTGGCAGAAAGTTTTGGAATCTGAGAGGAGCCACAAATTTCCTTCCACCCAGCGTTCCCCCACGTCTCCCGATAAAAATGATACCTCACTTGTGTGGGTAGGCCTAGCGCCCGCGACAGGAAACGCCCCAAAGCGCAACGTGGACACAGCCAAATTTTTGAAGGAAAACAGAGGTGTTTTTTGCAAAGTGCCTACCTGTAGATTTTGGCCTGTAGCTCAGCCGCCACCTAGGGAAACCTACCAAACCTGTGCATTTCTGAAAACTAGAGACCTAGGGGAATCCAAGATGGGGTGACTTGTGTGTCTCGGACCAGGTTCTGTTACCCAGAATCCTTTGCAAAGCTCAAAATTTGGCTAAAAAAACACATGTTCCTCACATTTCTGTGGCAGAAAGTTCTGGAATCTGAGAGGAGCCATAAATTTCCTTCCACCCAGCGTTCCCCCACGTCTCCCGATAAAAATGATACCTCACTTGTGTGGGTAGGCCTAGCGCTCGCGACAGGAAACGCCCCAAAGCGCAACGTGGACACAGCCAAATTTTTGAAGGAAAACAGAGGTGTTTTTTGCAAAGTGCCTACCTGTAGATTTTGGCCTCTAGCTCAGCCGCCACCTAGGGAAACCTACCAAACCTGTGCATTTCTGAAAACTAGAGACCTAGGGGAATCCAAGATGGGGTGACTTGTGTGGCTCGGACCAGGTTCTGTTACCCAGAATCCTTTGCAAACCTCAAAATTTGGCTAAACAAAACACATGTTCCTCACATTTCTGTGGCAGAAAGTTCTGGAATCTGAGAGGAGCCTCAAATTTCCTTCCACCCAGCGTTCCCCCACGTCTCCCGATAAAAATGATACCTCACTTGTGTGGGTAGGCCTAGCGCCCGCAACAGGAAACGCCCCAAAGCGCAACGTGGACACAGCCAAATTTTTGAAGGAAAACAGAGGTGTTTTTTGCAAAGTGCCTACCTGTAGATTTTGGCCTCTAGCTCAGCCGCCACCTAGGGAAACCTACCAAACCTGTGCATTTCTGAAAACTAGAGACATAGGGGAATCCAAGATGGGGTGACTTGTGTGGCTCGGACCAGGTTCTGTTACCCAGAATCCTTTGCAAACCTCAAAATTTGGCTAAAAAAACACATGTTCCTCACATTTCTGTGGCAGAAAGTTTTGGAATCTGAGAGGAGCCACAAATTTCCTTCCACCCAGCGTTCCCCCACGTCTCCCGATAAAAATGATACCTCACTTGTGTGGCTAGGCCTAGCGCCCGCGACAGGAAACGCCCCAAAGCGCAACGTGGACACAGCCACATTTTTGAAGGAAAACAGAGGTGTTTTTTGCAAAGTGCCTACCTGTAGATTTTGGCCTCTAGCTCAGCCGCCACCTAGGGAAACCTACCAAACCTGTGCATTTCTGAAAACTAGAGACCTAGGGGAATCCAAGATGGGGTGACTTGTGTGGCTCGGACCAGGTTCTGTTACCCAGAATCCTTTGCAAACCTCAAAATTTGGCTAAAAAAACAAATGTTCCTCACATTTCTGTGGCAGAAAGTTCTGGAATCTGAGAGGAGCCTCAAATTTCCTTCCACCCAGCGTTCCCCCACGTCTCCCGATAAAAATGATACCTCACTTGTGTGGGTAGGTCTAGCCCCCGCGACAGGAAACGCCCCAAAGCGCAACGTGGACACAGCCAAATTTTTGAAGGAAAACAGAGGTGTTTTTTGCAAAGTGCCTACCTGTAGATTTTGGCCTCTAGCTCAGCCGCCACCTAGGGAAACCTACCAAACCTGTGCATTTCTGAAAACTAGAGACCTAGGGGAATCCAAGATGGGGTGACTTGTGTGGCTCGGACCACGTTCTGTTACCCAGAATCCTTTGCAAACCTCAAAATTTGGCTAAAAAAACACATGTTCCTCACATTTCTGTGGCAGAAAGTTCTGGAATCTGAGAGGAGCCACAAATTTCCTTCCACCCAGCGTTCCCCCACGTCTCCCGAAAAAAATGATACCTCACTTGTGTGGGTAGGCCTAGCGCCCGCAACAGGAAACGCCCCAAAGCGCAACGTGGACACAGCCAAATTTTTGAAGGAAAACAGAGGTGTTTTTTGCAAAGTGCCTACCTGTAGATTTTGGCCTCTAGCTCAGCCGCCACCTAGGGAAACCTACCAAACCTGTGCATTTCTGAAAACTAGAGACATAGGGGAATCCAAGATGGGGTGATGTGTGTGGCTCGGACCAGGTTCTGTTACCCAGAATCCTTTGCAAACCTCAAAATTTGGCTAAAAAAACACATGTTCCTCACATTTCTGTGGCAGAAAGTTCTGGAATCTGAGAGGAGCCTCAAATTTCCTTCCACCCAGCGTTCCCCCACGTCTCCCGATAAAAATGATACCTCACTTGTGTGGGTAGGTCTAGCCCCCGCGACAGGAAACGCCCCAAAGCGCAACGTGGACACAGCCAAATGTTTGAAGGAAAACAGAGGTTTTTTTTGCAAAGTGCCTACCTGTAGATTTTGGCCTCTAGCTCAGGCGCCACCTAGGGAAACCTATCAAACCTGTGCATTTCTGAAAACTAGAGACATAGGGGAATCCAAGATGGGGTGATGTGTGTGGCTCGGACCAGGTTCTGTTACCCAGAATCCTTTGCAAACCTCAAAATTTGGCTAAAAAAACACATGTTCCTCACATTTCTGTGGCAGAAAGTTCTGGAATCTGAGAGGAGCCTCAAATTTCCTTCCACCCAGCGTTCCCCCACGTCTCCCGATAAAAATGATACCTCACTTGTGTGGGTAGGTCTAGCCCCCGCGACAGGAAACGCCCCAAAGCGCAACGTGGACACAGCCAAATGTTTGAAGGAAAACAGAGGTGTTTTTTGCAAAGTGCCTACCTGTAGATTTTGGCCTCTAGCTCAGCCGCCACCTAGGGAAACCTACCAAACCTGTGCATTTCTGAAAACTAGAGACCTAGGGGAATCCAAGATGGGGTGACTTGTGTGGCTCAGACCAGGTTCTGTTACCCAGAATCCTTTGCAAACCTCAAAATTTGGCTAAAAAAACACATGTTCCTCACATTTCTGTGGCAGAAAGTTTTGGAATCTGAGAGGAGCCACAAATTTCCTTCCACCCAGCGTTCCCCCACGTCTCCCGATAAAAATGATACCTCACTTGTGTGGGTAGGCCTAGCGCCCGCGACAGGAAACGCCCCAAAGGGCAACGTGGACACAGCCAAATTTTTGAAGGAAAACAGAGGTGTTTTTTGCAAAGTGCCTACCTGTAGATTTTGGCCTGTAGCTCAGCCGCCACCTAGGGAAACCTACCAAACCTGTGCATTGCTGAAAACTAGAGACCTAGGGGAATCCAAGATGGGGTGACTTGTGTGTCTCGGACCAGGTTCTGTTACCCAGAATCCTTTGCAAACCTCAAAATTTGGCTAAAAAAACACATGTTCCTCACATTTCTGTGGCAGAAAGTTCTGGAATCTGAGAGGAGCCATGAATTTCCTTCCACCCAGCGTTCCCCCCCCCGTCTCCCGATAAAAATGATACCTCACTTGTGTGGGTAGGCCTAGCGCTCGCGACAGGAAACGCCCCAAAGCGCAACGTGGACAGAGCCAAATTTTTGAAGGAAAACAGAGGTGTTTTTTGCAAAGTGCCTACCTGTAGATTTTGGCCTGTAAATCAGCCGCCACCTAGGGAAACCTACCAATCCTGTGCATTTCACGAAAACTAGAGACCTAGGGGAATCCAAGATCGGGTGACTTGTGTGGCTCGGACCAGGTTCTGTTACCCAGAATCCTTTGCAAACCTCAAAATTTGGCTAAAAAAACACATGTTCCTCACATTTCTGTGGCAGAAAGTTCTGGAATCTGAGAGGGGCCACAAATGTCCTTCCACCCAGCGTTCCCCGACGTCTCCCGATAAAAATGATACCTCACTTGTGTGGCTAGGCCTAGCGCCCGCGACAGGAAACGCCCCAAAGCGCAACGTGGACACAGCCACATTTTTGAAGGAAAACAGAGGTGTTTTTTGCAAAGTGCCTACCTGTAGATTTTGGCCTCTAGCTCAGCCGCCACCTAGGGAAACCTACCAAACCTGTGCATTTCTGAAAACTAGAGACCTAGGGGAATCGAAGATGGGGTGACTTGTGTGGCTCGGACCAGGTTCTGTTACCCAGAATCCTTTGCAAACCTCAAAATTTGGCTAAACAAAACACATGTTCCTCACATTTCTGTGGCAGAAAGTTCTGGAATCTGAGAGGAGCCTCAAATTTCCTTCCACCCAGCGTTCCCCCACGTCTCCCGATAAAAATGATACCTCACTTGTGTGGGTAGGTCTAGCCCCAGCGACAGGAAACGCCCCAAAGCACAACGTGGACACAGCCAAATTTTTTAAGGAAAACAGAGGTGTTTTTTGCAAAGTGCCAACCTGTAGATTTTGGCCTCTAGCTCAGCCGCCACCTAGGGAAACCTACCAAACCTGTGCATTTCTGAAAACTAGAGACCTAGGGGAATCCAAGATGGGGTGACTTGTGTGGCTCGGACCAGGTTCTGTTACCCAGAATCCTTTGCAAACCTCAAAATTTGGCTAAAAAAACAAATGTTCCTCACATTTCTGTGGCAGAAAGTTCTGGAATCTGAGAGGAGCCTCAAATTTCCTTCCACCCAGCGTTCCCCCACGTCTCCCGATAAAAATGATACCTCACTTGTGTGGGTAGGTCTAGCCCCCGCGACAGGAAATGCCCCAAAGCGCAACGTGGACACAGCCAAATTTTTGAAGGAAAACAGAGGTGTTTTTTGCAAAGTGCCTACCTGTAGATTTTGGCCTCTAGCTCAGCCGCCACCTAGGGAAACCTACCAAACCTGTGCATTTCTGAAAACTAGAGACCTAGGGGAATCCAAGATGGGGTGACTTGTGTGGCTCGGACCAGGTTCTGTTACCCAGAATCCTTTGCAAACCTCAAAATTTGGCTAAAAAAACACATGTTCCTCACATTTCTGTGGCAGAAAGTTCATGAATCTGAGAGGAGCCACAAATTTCCTTCCACCCAGCGTTCCCCCACGTCTCCCGATAAAAATGATACCTCACTTGTGTGGGTAGGCCTAGCGCCCGCGACAGGAAACGCCCCAAAGCGCAACGTGGACACAGCCAAATTTTTGAAGGAAAACAGAGGTGTTTTTTGCAAAGTGCCTACCTGTAGATTTTGGCCTGTAGCTCAGCCGCCACCTAGGGAAACCTACCAAACCTGTGCATTTCTGAAAACTAGAGACCTAGGGGAATCCAAGATGGGGTGACTTGTGTGTCTCGGACCAGGTTCTGTTACCCAGAATCCTTTGCAAAGCTCAAAATTTGGCTAAAAAAACACATGTTCCTCACATTTCTGTGGCAGAAAGTTCTGGAATCTGAGAGGAGCCATAAATTTCCTTCCACCCAGCGTTCCCCCACGTCTCCCGATAAAAATGATACCTCACTTGTGTGGGTAGGCCTAGCGCTCGCGACAGGAAACGCCCCAAAGCGCAACGTGGACACAGCCAAATTTTTGAAGGAAAACAGAGGTGTTTTTTGCAAAGTGCCTACCTGTAGATTTTGGCCTCTAGCTCAGCCGCCACCTAGGGAAACCTACCAAACCTGTGCATTTCTGAAAACTAGAGACCTAGGGGAATCCAAGATGGGGTGACTTGTGTGGCTCGGACCAGGTTCTGTTACCCAGAATCCTTTGCAAACCTCAAAATTTGGCTAAACAAAACACATGTTCCTCACATTTCTGTGGCAGAAAGTTCTGGAATCTGAGAGGAGCCTCAAATTTCCTTCCACCCAGCGTTCCCCCACGTCTCCCGATAAAAATGATACCTCACTTGTGTGGGTAGGCCTAGCGCCCGCAACAGGAAACGCCCCAAAGCGCAACGTGGACACAGCCAAATTTTTGAAGGAAAACAGAGGTGTTTTTTGCAAAGTGCCTACCTGTAGATTTTGGCCTCTAGCTCAGCCGCCACCTAGGGAAACCTACCAAACCTGTGCATTTCTGAAAACTAGAGACATAGGGGAATCCAAGATGGGGTGACTTGTGTGGCTCGGACCAGGTTCTGTTACCCAGAATCCTTTGCAAACCTCAAAATTTGGCTAAAAAAACACATGTTCCTCACATTTCTGTGGCAGAAAGTTTTGGAATCTGAGAGGAGCCACAAATTTCCTTCCACCCAGCGTTCCCCCACGTCTCCCGATAAAAATGATACCTCACTTGTGTGGGTAGGCCTAGCGCCCGCGACAGGAAACGCCCCAAAGCGCAACGTGGACACAGCCAAATTTTTGAAGGAAAACAGAGGTGTTTTTTGCAAAGTGCCTACCTGTAGATTTTGGCCTGTAGCTCAGCCGCCACCTAGGGAAACCTACCAAACCTGTGCATTTCTGAAAACTAGAGACCTAGGGGAATCCAAGATGGGGTGACTTGTGTGTCTCGGACCAGGTTCTGTTACCCAGAATCCTTTGCAAAGCTCAAAATTTGGCTAAAAAAACACATGTTCCTCACATTTCTGTGGCAGAAAGTTCTGGAATCTGAGAGGAGCCATAAATTTCCTTCCACCCAGCGTTCCCCCACGTCTCCCGATAAAAATGATACCTCACTTGTGTGGGTAGGCCTAGCGCTCGCGACAGGAAACGCCCCAAAGCGCAACGTGGACACAGCCAAATTTTTGAAGGAAAACAGAGGTGTTTTTTGCAAAGTGCCTACCTGTAGATTTTGGCCTCTAGCTCAGCCGCCACCTAGGGAAACCTACCAAACCTGTGCATTTCTGAAAACTAGAGACCTAGGGGAATTCAAGATGGGGTGACTTGTGTGGCTCGGACCAGGTTCTGTTACCCAGAATCCTTTGCAAACCTCAAAATTTGGCTAAACAAAACACATGTTCCTCACATTTCTGTGGCAGAAAGTTCTGGAATCTGAGAGGAGCCTCAAATTTCCTTCCACCCAGCGTTCCCCCACGTCTCCCGATAAAAATGATACCTCACTTGTGTGGCTAGGCCTAGCGCCCGCGACAGGAAACGCCCCAAAGCGCAACGTGGACACAGCCACATTTTTGAAGGAAAACAGAGGTGTTTTTTGCAAAGTGCCTACCTGTAGATTTTGGCCTCTAGCTCAGCCGCCACCTAGGGAAACCTACCAAACCTGTGCATTTCTGAAAACTAGAGACCTAGGGGAATCCAAGATGGGGTGACTTGTGTGGCTCGGACCAGGTTCTGTTACCCAGAATCCTTTGCAAACCTCAAAATTTGGCTAAAAAAACAAATGTTCCTCACATTTCTGTGGCAGAAAGTTCTGGAATCTGAGAGGAGCCTCAAATTTCCTTCCACCCAGCGTTCCCCCACGTCTCCCGATAAAAATGATACCTCACTTGTGTGGGTAGGTCTAGCCCCCGCGACAGGAAACGCCCCAAAGCGCAACGTGGACACAGCCAAATTTTTGAAGGAAAACAGAGGTGTTTTTTGCAAAGTGCCTACCTGTAGATTTTGGCCTCTAGCTCAGCCGCCACCTAGGGAAACCTACCAAACCTGTGCATTTCTGAAAACTAGAGACCTAGGGGAATCCAAGATGGGGTGACTTGTGTGGCTCGGACCAGGTTCTGTTACCCAGAATCCTTTGCAAACCTCAAAATTTGGCTAAAAAAACACATGTTCCTCACATTTCTGTGGCAGAAAGTTCTGGAATCTGAGAGGAGCCACAAATTTCCTTCCACCCAGCGTTCCCCCACGTCTCCCGATAAAAATGATACCTCACTTGTGTGGGTAGGCCTAGCACCCGCAACAGGAAACGCCCCAAAGCGCAACGTGGACACAGCCAAATTTTTGAAGGAAAACAGAGATGTTTGTTGCAAAGTGCCTACCTGTAGATTTTGGCCTCTAGCTCAGCCGCCACCTAGGGAAACCTACCAAACCTGTGCATTTCTGAAAACTAGAGACATAGGGGAATCCAAGATGGGGTGATGTGTGTGGCTCGGACCAGGTTCTGTTACCCAGAATCCTTTGCAAACCTCAAAATTTGGCTAAAAAAACACATGTTCCTCACATTTCTGTGGCAGAAAGTTCTGGAATCTGAGAGGAGCCTCAAATTTCCTTCCACCCAGCGTTCCCCCACGTCTCCCGATAAAAATGATACCTCACTTGTGTGGGTAGGTCTAGCCCCCGCGACAGGAAACGCCCCAAAGCGCAACGTGGACACAGCCAAATGTTTGAAGGAAAACAGAGGTTTTTTTTGCAAAGTGCCTACCTGTAGATTTTGGCCTCTAGCTCAGGCGCCACCTAGGGAAACCTACCAAACCTGTGCATTTCTGAAAACTAGAGACCTAGGGGAATCCAAGATGGGGTGACTTGTGTGGCTCGGACCAGGTTCTGTTACCCAGAATCCTTTGCAAACCTCAAAATTTGGCTAAAAAAACACATGTTCCTCACATTTCTGTGGCAGAAAGTTCTGGAATCTGAGAGGAGCCACAAATTTCATTCCACCCAGCGTTCCCCCACGTCTCCCGATAAAAATGATACCTCACTTGTGTGGGTAGGTCTAGCCCCCGCGACAGGAAACGCCCCAAAGCGCAACGTGGACACAGCCAAATGTTTGAAGGAAAACAGAGGTGTTTTTTGCAAAGTGCCTACCTGTAGATTTTGGCCTCTAGCTCAGCCGCCACCTAGGGAAACCTACCAAACCTGTGCATTTCTGAAAACTAGAGACCTAGGGGAATCCAAGATGGGGTGACTTGTGTGGCTCAGACCAGGTTCTGTTACCCAGAATCCTTTGCAAACCTCAAAATTTGGCTCAAAAAACACATGTTCCTCACATTTCTGTGGCAGAAAGTTTTGGAATCTGAGAGGAGCCACAAATTTCCTTCCACCCAGCGTTCCCCCACGTCTCCCGATAAAAATGATACCTCACTTGTGTGGGTAGGCCTAGCGCCCGCGACAGGAAACGCCCCAAAGGGCAACGTGGACACAGCCAAATTTTTGAAGGAAAACAGAGGTGTTTTTTGCAAAGTGCCTACCTGTAGATTTTGGCCTGTAGCTCAGCCGCCACCTAGGGAAACCTACCAAACCTGTGCATTGCTGAAAACTAGAGACCTAGGGGAATCCAAGATGGGGTGACTTGTGTGTCTCGGACCAGGTTCTGTTACCCAGAATCCTTTGCAAACCTCAAAATTTGGCTAAAAAAACACATGTTCCTCACATTTCTGTGGCAGAAAGTTCTGGAATCTAAGAGGAGCCACAAATTTCCTTCCACCCAGCGTTCCCCCACGTCTCCCGATAAAAATGATACCTCACTTGTGTGGCTACGCCTAGCGCCTGCGACAGGAAACGCCCCAAAGAGCAACGTGGACACAGCCAAATTTTTGAAGGAAAACAGAGGTGTTTTTTGCAAAGTGCCTACCTGTAGATTTTGGCCTCTAGCTCAGCCGCCACCTAGGGAAACCTACCAAACCTGTGCATTTCTGAAAACTAGAGACATAGGGGAATCCAAGATGGGGTGACTTGTGTGGCTCGGACCAGGTTCTGTTACCCAGAATCCTTTGCAAACCTCAAAATTTGGCTAAAAAAACACATGTTCCTCACATTTCTGTGGCAGAAAGTTTTGGAATCTGAGAGGAGCCACAAATTTCCTTCCACCCAGCGTTCCCCCACGTCTCCCGATAAAAATGATACCTCACTTGTGTGGGTAGGCCTAGCGCCCGCGACAGGAAACGCCCCAAAGCGCAACGTGGACACAGCCAAATTTTTGAAGGAAAACAGAGGTGTTTTTTGCAAAGTGCCTACCTGTAGATTTTGGCCTGTAGCTCAGCCGCCACCTAGGGAAACCTACCAAACCTGTGCATTTCTGAAAACTAGAGACCTAGGGGAATCCAAGATGGGGTGACTTGTGTGTCTCGGACCAGGTTCTGTTACCCAGAATCCTTTGCAAAGCTCAAAATTTGGCTAAAAAAACACATGTTCCTCACATTTCTGTGGCAGAAAGTTCTGGAATCTGAGAGGAGCCATAAATTTCCTTCCACCCAGCGTTCCCCCACGTCTCCCGATAAAAATGATACCTCACTTGTGTGGGTAGGCCTAGCGCTCGCGACAGGAAACGCCCCAAAGCGCAACGTGGACACAGCCAAATTTTTGAAGGAAAACAGAGGTGTTTTTTGCAAAGTGCCTACCTGTAGATTTTGGCCTCTAGCTCAGCCGCCACCTAGGGAAACCTACCAAACCTGTGCATTTCTGAAAACTAGAGACCTAGGGGAATCCAAGATGGGGTGACTTGTGTGGCTCGGACCAGGTTCTGTTACCCAGAATCCTTTGCAAACCTCAAAATTTGGCTAAACAAAACACATGTTCCTCACATTTCTGTGGCAGAAAGTTCTGGAATCTGAGAGGAGCCTCAAATTTCCTTCCACCCAGCGTTCCCCCACGTCTCCCGATAAAAATGATACCTCACTTGTGTGGGTAGGCCTAGCGCCCGCAACAGGAAACGCCCCAAAGCGCAACGTGGACACAGCCAAATTTTTGAAGGAAAACAGAGGTGTTTTTTGCAAAGTGCCTACCTGTAGATTTTGGCCTCTAGCTCAGCCGCCACCTAGGGAAACCTACCAAACCTGTGCATTTCTGAAAACTAGAGACATAGGGGAATCCAAGATGGGGTGACTTGTGTGGCTCGGACCAGGTTCTGTTACCCAGAATCCTTTGCAAACCTCAAAATTTGGCTAAAAAAACACATGTTCCTCACATTTCTGTGGCAGAAAGTTTTGGAATCTGAGAGGAGCCACAAATTTCCTTCCACCCAGCGTTCCCCCACGTCTCCCGATAAAAATGATACCTCACTTGTGTGGGTAGGCCTAGCGCCCGCGACAGGAAACGCCCCAAAGCGCAACGTGGACACAGCCAAATTTTTGAAGGAAAACAGAGGTGTTTTTTGCAAAGTGCCTACCTGTAGATTTTGGCCTGTAGCTCAGCCGCCACCTAGGGAAACCTACCAAACCTGTGCATTTCTGAAAACTAGAGACCTAGGGGAATCCAAGATGGGGTGACTTGTGTGTCTCGGACCAGGTTCTGTTACCCAGAATCCTTTGCAAAGCTCAAAATTTGGCTAAAAAAACACATGTTCCTCACATTTCTGTGGCAGAAAGTTCTGGAATCTGAGAGGAGCCATAAATTTCCTTCCACCCAGCGTTCCCCCACGTCTCCCGATAAAAATGATACCTCACTTGTGTGGGTAGGCCTAGCGCTCGCGACAGGAAACGCCCCAAAGCGCAACGTGGACACAGCCAAATTTTTGAAGGAAAACAGAGGTGTTTTTTGCAAAGTGCCTACCTGTAGATTTTGGCCTCTAGCTCAGCCGCCACCTAGGGAAACCTACCAAACCTGTGCATTTCTGAAAACTAGAGACCTAGGGGAATTCAAGATGGGGTGACTTGTGTGGCTCGGACCAGGTTCTGTTACCCAGAATCCTTTGCAAACCTCAAAATTTGGCTAAACAAAACACATGTTCCTCACATTTCTGTGGCAGAAAGTTCTGGAATCTGAGAGGAGCCTCAAATTTCCTTCCACCCAGCGTTCCCCCACGTCTCCCGATAAAAATGATACCTCACTTGTGTGGCTAGGCCTAGCGCCCGCGACAGGAAACGCCCCAAAGCGCAACGTGGACACAGCCACATTTTTGAAGGAAAACAGAGGTGTTTTTTGCAAAGTGCCTACCTGTAGATTTTGGCCTCTAGCTCAGCCGCCACCTAGGGAAACCTACCAAACCTGTGCATTTCTGAAAACTAGAGACCTAGGGGAATCCAAGATGGGGTGACTTGTGTGGCTCGGACCAGGTTCTGTTACCCAGAATCCTTTGCAAACCTCAAAATTTGGCTAAAAAAACAAATGTTCCTCACATTTCTGTGGCAGAAAGTTCTGGAATCTGAGAGGAGCCTCAAATTTCCTTCCACCCAGCGTTCCCCCACGTCTCCCGATAAAAATGATACCTCACTTGTGTGGGTAGGTCTAGCCCCCGCGACAGGAAACGCCCCAAAGCGCAACGTGGACACAGCCAAATTTTTGAAGGAAAACAGAGGTGTTTTTTGCAAAGTGCCTACCTGTAGATTTTGGCCTCTAGCTCAGCCGCCACCTAGGGAAACCTACCAAACCTGTGCATTTCTGAAAACTAGAGACCTAGGGGAATCCAAGATGGGGTGACTTGTGTGGCTCGGACCAGGTTCTGTTACCCAGAATCCTTTGCAAACCTCAAAATTTGGCTAAAAAAACACATGTTCCTCACATTTCTGTGGCAGAAAGTTCTGGAATCTGAGAGGAGCCACAAATTTCCTTCCACCCAGCGTTCCCCCACGTCTCCCGATAAAAATGATACCTCACTTGTGTGGGTAGGCCTAGCACCCGCAACAGGAAACGCCCCAAAGCGCAACGTGGACACAGCCAAATTTTTGAAGGAAAACAGAGATGTTTGTTGCAAAGTGCCTACCTGTAGATTTTGGCCTCTAGCTCAGCCGCCACCTAGGGAAACCTACCAAACCTGTGCATTTCTGAAAACTAGAGACATAGGGGAATCCAAGATGGGGTGATGTGTGTGGCTCGGACCAGGTTCTGTTACCCAGAATCCTTTGCAAACCTCAAAATTTGGCTAAAAAAACACATGTTCCTCACATTTCTGTGGCAGAAAGTTCTGGAATCTGAGAGGAGCCTCAAATTTCCTTCCACCCAGCGTTCCCCCACGTCTCCCGATAAAAATGATACCTCACTTGTGTGGGTAGGTCTAGCCCCCGCGACAGGAAACGCCCCAAAGCGCAACGTGGACACAGCCAAATGTTTGAAGGAAAACAGAGGTTTTTTTTGCAAAGTGCCTACCTGTAGATTTTGGCCTCTAGCTCAGGCGCCACCTAGGGAAAACTACCAAACCTGTGCATTTCTGAAAACTAGAGACCTAGGGGAATCCAAGATGGGGTGACTTGTGTGGCTCGGACCAGGTTCTGTTACCCAGAATCCTTTGCAAACCTCAAAATTTGGCTAAAAAAACACATGTTCCTCACATTTCTGTGGCAGAAAGTTCTGGAATCTGAGAGGAGCCACAAATTTCATTCCACCCAGCGTTCCCCCACGTCTCCCGATAAAAATGATACCTCACTTGTGTGGGTAGGTCTAGCCCCCGCGACAGGAAACGCCCCAAAGCGCAACGTGGACACAGCCAAATGTTTGAAGGAAAACAGAGGTGTTTTTTGCAAAGTGCCTACCTGTAGATTTTGGCCTCTAGCTCAGCCGCCACCTAGGGAAACCTACCAAACCTGTGCATTTCTGAAAACTAGAGACCTAGGGGAATCCAAGATGGGGTGACTTGTGTGGCTCAGACCAGGTTCTGTTACCCAGAATCCTTTGCAAACCTCAAAATTTGGCTCAAAAAACACATGTTCCTCACATTTCTGTGGCAGAAAGTTTTGGAATCTGAGAGGAGCCACAAATTTCCTTCCACCCAGCGTTCCCCCACGTCTCCCGATAAAAATGATACCTCACTTGTGTGGGTAGGCCTAGCGCCCGCGACAGGAAACGCCCCAAAGGGCAACGTGGACACAGCCAAATTTTTGAAGGAAAACAGAGGTGTTTTTTGCAAAGTGCCTACCTGTAGATTTTGGCCTGTAGCTCAGCCGCCACCTAGGGAAACCTACCAAACCTGTGCATTGCTGAAAACTAGAGACCTAGGGGAATCCAAGATGGGGTGACTTGTGTGTCTCGGACCAGGTTCTGTTACCCAGAATCCTTTGCAAACCTCAAAATTTGGCTAAAAAAACACATGTTCCTCACATTTCTGTGGCAGAAAGTTCTGGAATCTAAGAGGAGCCACAAATTTCCTTCCACCCAGCGTTCCCCTACGTCTCCCGATAAAAATGATACCTCACTTGTGTGGCTACGCCTAGCGCCTGCGACAGGAAACGCCCCAAAGAGCAACGTGGACACAGCCAAATTTTTGAAGGAAAACAGAGGTGTTTTTTGCAAAGTGCCTACCTGTAGATTTTGGCCTCTAGCTCAGCCGCCACCTAGGGAAACCTACCAAACCTGTGCATTTCTGAAAACTAGAGACATAGGGGAATCCAAGATGGGGTGACTTGTGTGGCTCGGACCAGGTTCTGTTACCCAGAATCCTTTGCAAACCTCAAAATTTGGCTAAAAAAACACATGTTCCTCACATTTCTGTGGCAGAAAGTTTTGGAATCTGAGAGGAGCCACAAATTTCCTTCCACCCAGCGTTCCCCCACGTCTCCCGATAAAAATGATACCTCACTTGTGTGGGTAGGCCTAGCGCCCGCGACAGGAAACGCCCCAAAGCGCAACGTGGACACAGCCAAATTTTTGAAGGAAAACAGAGGTGTTTTTTGCAAAGTGCCTACCTGTAGATTTTGGCCTGTAGCTCAGCCGCCACCTAGGGAAACCTACCAAACCTGTGCATTTCTGAAAACTAGAGACCTAGGGGAATCCAAGATGGGGTGACTTGTGTGTCTCGGACCAGGTTCTGTTACCCAGAATCCTTTGCAAAGCTCAAAATTTGGCTAAAAAAACACATGTTCCTCACATTTCTGTGGCAGAAAGTTCTGGAATCTGAGAGGAGCCATAAATTTCCTTCCACCCAGCGTTCCCCCACGTCTCCCGATAAAAATGATACCTCACTTGTGTGGGTAGGCCTAGCGCTCGCGACAGGAAACGCCCCAAAGCGCAACGTGGACACAGCCAAATTTTTGAAGGAAAACAGAGGTGTTTTTTGCAAAGTGCCTACCTGTAGATTTTGGCCTCTAGCTCAGCCGCCACCTAGGGAAACCTACCAAACCTGTGCATTTCTGAAAACTAGAGACCTAGGGGAATCCAAGATGGGGTGACTTGTGTGGCTCGGACCAGGTTCTGTTACCCAGAATCCTTTGCAAACCTCAAAATTTGGCTAAACAAAACACATGTTCCTCACATTTCTGTGGCAGAAAGTTCTGGAATCTGAGAGGAGCCTCAAATTTCCTTCCACCCAGCGTTCCCCCACGTCTCCCGATAAAAATGATACCTCACTTGTGTGGCTAGGCCTAGCGCCCGCGACAGGAAACGCCCCAAAGCGCAACGTGGACACAGCCACATTTTTGAAGGAAAACAGAGGTGTTTTTTGCAAAGTGCCTACCTGTAGATTTTGGCCTCTAGCTCAGCCGCCACCTAGGGAAACCTACCAAACCTGTGCATTTCTGAAAACTAGAGACCTAGGGGAATCCAAGATGGGGTGACTTGTGTGGCTCGGACCAGGTTCTGTTACCCAGAATCCTTTGCAAACCTCAAAATTTGGCTAAAAAAACAAATGTTCCTCACATTTCTGTGGCAGAAAGTTCTGGAATCTGAGAGGAGCCTCAAATTTCCTTCCACCCAGCGTTCCCCCACGTCTCCCGATAAAAATGATACCTCACTTGTGTGGGTAGGTCTAGCCCCCGCGACAGGAAACGCCCCAAAGCGCAACGTGGACACAGCCAAATTTTTGAAGGAAAACAGAGGTGTTTTTTGCAAAGTGCCTACCTGTAGATTTTGGCCTCTAGCTCAGCCGCCACCTAGGGAAACCTACCAAACCTGTGCATTTCTGAAAACTAGAGACCTAGGGGAATCCAAGATGGGGTGACTTGTGTGGCTCGGACCAGGTTCTGTTACCCAGAATCCTTTGCAAACCTCAAAATTTGGCTAAAAAAACACATGTTCCTCACATTTCTGTGGCAGAAAGTTCTGGAATCTGAGAGGAGCCACAAATTTCCTTCCACCCAGCGTTCCCCCACGTCTCCCGATAAAAATGATACCTCACTTGTGTGGGTAGGCCTAGCGCCCGCAACAGGAAACGCCCCAAAGCGCAACGTGGACACAGCCAAATTTTTGAAGGAAAACAGAGATGTTTTTTGCAAAGTGCCTACCTGTAGATTTTGGCCTCTAGCTCAGCCGCCACCTAGGGAAACCTACCAAACCTGTGCATTTCTGAAAACTAGAGACATAGGGGAATCCAAGATGGGGTGATGTGTGTGGCTCGGACCAGGTTCTGTTACCCAGAATCCTTTGCAAACCTCAAAATTTGGCTAAAAAAACACATGTTCCTCACATTTCTGTGGCAGAAAGTTCTGGAATCTGAGAGGAGCCTCAAATTTCCTTCCACCCAGCGTTCCCCCACGTCTCCCGATAAAAATGATACCTCACTTGTGTGGGTAGGTCTAGCCCCCGCGACAGGAAACGCCCCAAAGCGCAACGTGGACACAGCCAAATGTTTGAAGGAAAACAGAGGTTTTTTTTGCAAAGTGCCTACCTGTAGATTTTGGCCTCTAGCTCAGGCGCCACCTAGGGAAACCTACCAAACCTGTGCATTTCTGAAAACTAGAGACCTAGGGGAATCCAAGATGGGGTGACTTGTGTGGCTCGGACCAGGTTCTGTTACCCAGAATCCTTTGCAAACCTCAAAATTTGGCTAAAAAAACACATGTTCCTCACATTTCTGTGGCAGAAAGTTCTGGAATCTGAGAGGAGCCACAAATTTCATTCCACCCAGCGTTCCCTCACGTCTCCCGATAAAAATGATACCTCACTTGTGTGGGTAGGTCTAGCCCCCGCGACAGGAAACGCCCCAAAGCGCAACGTGGACACAGCCAAATGTTTGAAGGAAAACAGAGGTGTTTTTTGCAAAGTGCCTACCTGTAGATTTTGGCCTCTAGCTCAGCCGCCACCTAGGGAAACCTACCAAACCTGTGCATTTCTGAAAACTAGAGACCTAGGGGAATCCAAGATGGGGTGACTTGTGTGGCTCAGACCAGGTTCTGTTACCCAGAATCCTTTGCAAACCTCAAAATTTGGCTAAAAAAACACATGTTCCTCACATTTCTGTGGCAGAAAGTTTTGGAATCTGAGAGGAGCCACAAATTTCCTTCCACCCAGCGTTCCCCCACGTCTCCCGATAAAAATGATACCTCACTTGTGTGGGTAGGCCTAGCGCCCGCGACAGGAAACGCCCCAAAGGGCAACGTGGACACAGCCAAATTTTTGAAGGAAAACAGAGGTGTTTTTTGCAAAGTGCCTACCTGTAGATTTTGGCCTGTAGCTCAGCCGCCACCTAGGGAAACCTACCAAACCTGTGCATTGCTGAAAACTAGAGACCTAGGGGAATCCAAGATGGGGTGACTTGTGTGTCTCGGACCAGGTTCTGTTACCCAGAATCCTTTGCAAACCTCAAAATTTGGCTAAAAAAACACATGTTCCTCACATTTCTGTGGCAGAAAGTTCTGGAATCTGAGAGGAGCCATGAATTTCCTTCCACCCAGCGTTCCCCCCCGTCTCCCGATAAAAATGATACCTCACTTGTGTGGGTAGGCCTAGCGCTCGCGACAGGAAACGCCCCAAAGCGCAACGTGGACAGAGCCAAATTTTTGAAGGAAAACAGAGGTGTTTTTTGCAAAGTGCCTACCTGTAGATTTTGGCCTGTAAATCAGCCGCCACCTAGGGAAACCTACCAATCCTGTGCATTTCACGAAAACTAGAGACCTAGGGGAATCCAAGATCGGGTGACTTGTGTGGCTCGGACCAGGTTCTGTTACCCAGAATCCTTTGCAAACCTCAAAATTTGGCTAAAAAAACACATGTTCCTCACATTTCTGTGGCAGAAAGTTCTGGAATCTGAGAGGGGCCACAAATGTCCTTCCACCCAGCGTTCCCCGACGTCTCCCGATAAAAATGATACCTCACTTGTGTGGCTAGGCCTAGCGCCCGCGACAGGAAACGCCCCAAAGCGCAACGTGGACACAGCCACATTTTTGAAGGAAAACAGAGGTGTTTTTTGCAAAGTGCCTACCTGTAGATTTTGGCCTCTAGCTCAGCCGCCACCTAGGGAAACCTACCAAACCTGTGCATTTCTGAAAACTAGAGACCTAGGGGAATCCAAGATGGGGTGACTTGTGTGGCTCGGACCAGGTTCTGTTACCCAGAATCCTTTGCAAACCTCAAAATTTGGCTAAACAAAACACATGTTCCTCACATTTCTGTGGCAGAAAGTTCTGGAATCTGAGAGGAGCCTCAAATTTCCTTCCACCCAGCGTTCCCCCACGTCTCCCGATAAAAATGATACCTCACTTGTGTGGGTAGGCCTAGCGCTCGCGACAGGAAACGCCCCAAAGCGCAACGTGGACACAGCCAAATTTTTGAAGGAAAACAGAGGTGTTTTTTGCAAAGTGCCTACCTGTAGATTTTGGCCTGTAGCTCAGCCGCCACCTAGGGAAACCTACCAAACCTGTGCATTGCTGAAAACTAGAGACCTAGGGGAATCCAAGATGGGGTGACTTGTGTGTCTCGGACCAGGTTCTGTTACCCAGAATCCTTTGCAAACCTCAAAATTTGGCTAAAAAAACACATGTTCCTCACATTTCTGTGGCAGAAAGTTCTGGAATCTGAGAGGAGCCATGAATTTCCTTCCACCCAGCGTTCCCCCCCCGTCTCCCGATAAAAATGAAACCTCACTTGTGTGGGTAGGCCTAGCGCTCGCGACAGGAAACGCCCCAAAGCGCAACGTGGACAGAGCCAAATTTTTGAAGGAAAACAGAGGTGTTTTTTGCAAAGTGCCTACCTGTAGATTTTGGCCTGTAGCTCAGGCGCCACCTAGGGAAACCTACCAAACCTGTGCATTTCTGAAAACTAGAGACCTAGGGGAATCCAAGATGGGGTGACTTGTGTGGCTCAGACCAGGTTCTGTTACCCAGAATCCTTTGCAAATCTCAAAATTTGGCTAAAAAAACACATGTTCCTCACATTTCTGTGGCAGAAAGTTATGGAATCTGAGAGGAGCCTCAAATTTCCTTCCACCCAGCGTTCCCCCACGTCTCCCGATAAAAATGATACCTCACTTGTGTGGGTAGGTCTAGCCCCCGCGACAGGAAACGCCCCAAAGCGCAACGTGGACACAGCCAAATGTTTGAAGGAAAACAGAGGTTTTTTTTGCAAAGTGCCTACCTGTAGATTTTGGCCTCTAGCTCAGGCGCCACCTAGGGAAACCTACCAAACCTGTGCATTTCTGAAAACTAGAGACCTAGGGGAATCCAAGATGGGGTGACTTGTGTGGCTCGGACCAGGTTCTGTTACCCAGAATCCTTTGCAAACCTCAAAATTTGGCTAAAAAAACACATGTTCCTCACATTTCTGTGGCAGAAAGTTCTGGAATCTGAGAGGAGCCACAAATTTCATTCCACCCAGCGTTCCCCCACGTCTCCCGATAAAAATGATACCTCACTTGTGTGGGTAGGCCTAGCGCCCGCAACAGGAAACGCCCCAAAGCGCAACGTGGACACAGCCAAATTTTTGAAGGAAAACAGAGGTGTTTTTTGCAAAGTGCCTACCTGTAGATTTTGGCCTGTAGCTCAGCCGCCACCTAGGGAAACCTACCAAACCTGTGCATTGCTGAAAACTAGAGACCTAGGGGAATCCAAGATGGGGTGACTTGTGTGTCTCGGACCAGGTTCTGTTACCCAGAATCCTTTGCAAACCTCAAAATTTGGCTAAAAAAACACATGTTCCTCACATTTCTGTGGCAGAAAGTTCTGGAATCTGAGAGGAGCCATGAATTTCCTTCCACCCAGCGTTCCCCCCCCGTCTCCCGATAAAAATGAAACCTCACTTGTGTGGGTAGGCCTAGCGCTCGCGACAGGAAACGCCCCAAAGCGCAACGTGGACAGAGCCAAATTTTTGAAGGAAAACAGAGGTGTTTTTTGCAAAGTGCCTACCTGTAGATTTTGGCCTGTAGCTCAGGCGCCACCTAGGGAAACCTACCAAACCTGTGCATTTCTGAAAACTAGAGACCTAGGGGAATCCAAGATGGGGTGACTTGTGTGGCTCAGACCAGGTTCTGTTACCCAGAATCCTTTGCAAATCTCAAAATTTGGCTAAAAAAACACATGTTCCTCACATTTCTGTGGCAGAAAGTTATGGAATCTGAGAGGAGCCTCAAATTTCCTTCCACCCAGCGTTCCCCCACGTCTCCCGATAAAAATGATACCTCACTTGTGTGGGTAGGTCTAGCCCCCGCGACAGGAAACGCCCCAAAGCGCAACGTGGACACAGCCAAATGTTTGAAGGAAAACAGAGGTTTTTTTTGCAAAGTGCCTACCTGTAGATTTTGGCCTCTAGCTCAGGCGCCACCTAGGGAAACCTACCAAACCTGTGCATTTCTGAAAACTAGAGACCTAGGGGAATCCAAGATGGGGTGACTTGTGTGGCTCGGACCAGGTTCTGTTACCCAGAATCCTTTGCAAACCTCAAAATTTGGCTAAAAAAACACATGTTCCTCACATTTCTGTGGCAGAAAGTTCTGGAATCTGAGAGGAGCCACAAATTTCATTCCACCCAGCGTTCCCCCACGTCTCCCAATAAAAATGATACCTCACTTGTGTGGGTAGGCCTAGCGACCGCGACAGGAAACGCCCCAAAGCGCAACGTGGACACAGCCAAATTTTTGAAGGAAAACAGAGGTGTTTTTTGCAAAGTGCCTACCTGTAGATTTTGGCCTCTAGCTCAGCCGCCACCTAGGGAAACCTACCAAACCTGTGCATTTCTGAAAACTAGAGACCTAGGGGAATCCAAGATGGGGTGACTTGTGTGGCTCAGACCAGGTTCTGTTACCCAGAATCCTTTGCAAACCTCAAAATTTGGCTAAAAAAACACATGTTCCTCACATTTCTGTGGCAGAAAGTTTTGGAATCTGAGAGGAGCCACAAATTTCCTTCCACCCAGCGTTCCCCCACGTCTCCCGATAAAAATGATACCTCACTTGTGTGGGTAGGCCTAGCGCCCGCGACAGGAAACGCCCCAAAGGGCAACGTGGACACAGCCAAATTTTTGAAGGAAAACAGAGGTGTTTTTTGCAAAGTGCCTACCTGTAGATTTTGGCCTGTAGCTCAGCCGCCACCTAGGGAAACCTACCAAACCTGTGCATTGCTGAAAACTAGAGACCTAGGGGAATCCAAGATGGGGTGACTTGTGTGTCTCGGACCAGGTTCTGTTACCCAGAATCCTTTGCAAACCTCAAAATTTGGCTAAAAAAACACATGTTCCTCACATTTCTGTGGCAGAAAGTTCTGGAATCTGAGAGGAGCCATGAATTTCCTTCCACCCAGCGTTCCCCCCCCGTCTCCCGATAAAAATGATACCTCACTTGTGTGGGTAGGCCTAGCGCTCGCGACAGGAAACGCCCCAAAGCGCAACGTGGACAGAGCCAAATTTTTGAAGGAAAACAGAGGTGTTTTTTGCAAAGTGCCTACCTGTAGATTTTGGCCTGTAAATCAGCCGCCACCTAGGGAAACCTACCAATCCTGTGCATTTCATGAAAACTAGAGACCTAGGGGAATCCAAGATCGGGTGACTTGTGTGGCTCGGACCAGGTTCTGTTACCCAGAATCCTTTGCAAACCTCAAAATTTGGCTAAAAAAACACATGTTCCTCACATTTCTGTGGCAGAAAGTTCTGGAATCTGAGAGGGGCCACAAATGTCCTTCCACCCAGCGTTCCCCGACGTCTCCCGATAAAAATGATACCTCAGTTGTGTGGCTAGGCCTAGCGCCCGCGACAGGAAACGCCCCAAAGCGCAACGTGGACACAGCCACATTTTTGAAGGAAAACAGAGGTGTTTTTTGCAAAGTGCCTACCTGTAGATTTTGGCCTCTAGCTCAGCCGCCACCTAGGGAAACCTACCAAACCTGTGCATTTCTGAAAACTAGAGACCTAGGGGAATCCAAGATGGGGTGACTTGTGTGGCTCGGACCAGGTTCTGTTACCCAGAATCCTTTGCAAACCTCAAAATTTGGCTAAACAAAACACATGTTCCTCACATTTCTGTGGCAGAAAGTTCTGGAATCTGAGAGGAGCCTCAAATTTCCTTCCACCCAGCGTTCCCCCACGTCTCCCGATAAAAATGATACCTCACTTGTGTGGGTAGGTCTAGCCCCCGCGACAGGAAACGCCCCAAAGCGCAACGTGGACACAGCCAAATTTTTTAAGGAAAACAGAGGTGTTTTTTGCAAAGTGCCTACCTGTAGATTTTGGCCTCTAGCTCAGCCGCCACCTAGGGAAACCTACCAAACCTGTGCATTTCTGAAAACTAGAGACCTAGGGGAATCCAAGATGGGGTGACTTGTGTGGCTCGGACCAGGTTCTGTTACCCAGAATCCTTTGCAAACCTCAAAATTTGGCTAAAAAAACACATGTTCCTCACATTTCTGTGGCAGAAAGTTCTGGAATCTGAGAGGAGCCACAAATTTCCTTCCACCCAGCGTTCCCCCACGTCTCCCGATAAAAATGATACCTCACTTGTGTGGGTAGGCCTAGCGCCCGCAACAGGAAACGCCCCAAAGCGCAACGTGGACACAACCAAATTTTTGAAGGAAAACAGAGGTGTTTTTTGCAAAGTGCCTACCTGTAGATTTTGGCCTCTAGCTCAGCCGCCACCTAGGGAAACCTACCAAACCTGTGCATTTCTGAAAACTAGAGACATAGGGGAATCCAAGATGGGGTGACTTGTGTGGCTCGGACCAGGTTCTGTTACCCAGAATCCTTTGCAAACCTCAAAATTTGGCTAAAAAAACACATGTTCCTCACATTTCTGTGGCAGAAAGTTTTGGAATCTGAGAGGAGCCACAAATTTCCTTCCACCCAGCGTTCCCCCACGTCTCCCGATAAAAATGATACCTCACTTGTGTGGGTAGGCCTAGCGCCCGCGACAGGAAACGCCCCAAAGCGCAACGTGGACACAGCCAAATTTTTGAAGGAAAACAGAGGTGTTTTTTGCAAAGTGCCTACCTGTAGATTTTGGCCTGTAGCTCAGCCGCCACCTAGGGAAACCTACCAAACCTGTGCATTTCTGAAAACTAGAGACCTAGGGGAATCCAAGATGGGGTGACTTGTGTGTCTCGGACCAGGTTCTGTTACCCAGAATCCTTTGCAAAGCTCAAAATTTGGCTAAAAAAACACATGTTCCTCACATTTCTGTGGCAGAAAGTTCTGGAATCTGAGAGGAGCCTCAAATTTCCTTCCACCCAGCGTTCCCCCACGTCTCCCGATAAAAATGATACCTCACTTGTGTGGGTAGGTCTAGCCCCCGCGACAGGAAACGCCCCAAAGCGCAACGTGGACACAGCCAAATTTTTGAAGGAAAACAGAGGTGTTTTTTGCAAAGTGCCTACCTGTAGATTTTGGCCTCTAGCTCAGCCGCCACCTAGGGAAACCTACCAAACCTGTGCATTTCTGAAAACTAGAGACCTAGGGGAATCCAAGATGGGGTGACTTGTGTGGCTCGGACCAGGTTCTGTTACCCAGAATCCTTTGCAAACCTCAAAATTTGGCTAAAAAAACACATGTTCCTCACATTTCTGTGGCAGAAAGTTCTGGAATCTGAGAGGAGCCACAAATTTCCTTCCACCCAGCGTTCCCCCACGTCTCCCGATAAAAATGATACCTCACTTGTGTGGGTAGGCCTAGCGCCCGCAACAGGAAACGCCCCAAAGCGCAACGTGGACACAGCCAAATTTTTGAAGGAAAACAGAGGTGTTTTTTGCAAAGTGCCTACCTGTAGATTTTGGCCTCTAGCTCAGCCGCCACCTAGGGAAACCTACCAAACCTGTGCATTTCTGAAAACTAGAGACCTAGGGGAATCCAAGATGGGGTGACTTGTGTGGCTCGGACCAGGTTCTGTTACCCAGAATCCTTTGCAAACCTCAAAATTTGGCTAAAAAAACAAATGTTCCTCACATTTCTGTGGCAGAAAGTTCTGGAATCTGAGAGGAGCCTCAAATTTCCTTCCACCCAGCGTTCCCCCACGTCTCCCGATAAAAATGATACCTCACTTGTGTGGGTAGGTCTAGCCCCCGCGACAGGAAACGCCCCAAAGCGCAACGTGGACACAGCCAAATTTTTGAAGGAAAACAGAGGTGTTTTTTGCAAAGTGCCTACCTGTAGATTTTGGCCTCTAGCTCAGCCGCCACCTAGGGAAACCTACCAAACCTGTGCATTTCTGAAAACTAGAGACCTAGGGGAATCCAAGATGGGGTGACTTGTGTGGCTCGGACCAGGTTCTGTTACCCAGAATCCTTTGCAAACCTCAAAATTTGGCTAAAAAAACACATGTTCCTCACATTTCTGTGGCAGAAAGTTCTGGAATCTGAGAGGAGCCACAAATTTCCTTCCACCCAGCGTTCCCCCACGTCTCCCGATAAAAATGATACCTCACTTGTGTGGGTAGGCCTAGCGCCCGCAACAGGAAACGCCCCAAAGCGCAACGTGGACACAGCCAAATTTTTGAAGGAAAACAGAGGTGTTTTTTGCAAAGTGCCTACCTGTAGATTTTGGCCTCTAGCTCAGCCGCCACCTAGGGAAACCTACCAAACCTGTGCATTTCTGAAAACTAGAGACATAGGGGAATCCAAGATGGGGTGATGTGTGTGGCTCGGACCAGGTTCTGTTACCCAGAATCCTTTGCAAATCTAAAAATTTGGCTAAAAAAACACATGTTCCTCACATTTCTGTGGCAGAAAGTTCTGGAATCTGAGAGGAGCCTCAAATTTCCTTCCACCCAGCGTTCCCCCACGTCTCCCAATAAAAATGATACCTCACTTGTGTGGGTAGGTCTAGCCCCCGCGACAGGAAACGCCCCAAAGCGCAACGTGGACACAGCCAAATGTTTGAAGGAAAACAGAGGTTTTTTTTGCAAAGTGCCTACCTGTAGATTTTGGCCTCTAGCTCAGGCGCCACCTAGGGAAACCTACCAAACCTGTGCATTTCTGAAAACTAGAGACCTAGGGGAATCCAAGATGGGGTGACTTGTGTGGCTCGGACCAGGTTCTGTTACCCAGAATCCTTTGCAAACCTCAAAATTTGGCTAAAAAAACACATGTTCCTCACATTTCTGTGGCAGAAAGTTTTGGAATCTGAGAGGAGCCACAAATTTCCTTCCACCCAGCGTTCCCCCACGTCTCCCGATAAAAATGATACCTCACTTGTGTGGGTAGGCCTAGCGCCCGCGACAGGAAACGCCCCAAAGGGCAACATGGACACAGCCAAATTTTTTAAGGAAAACAGAGGTGTTTTTTGCAAAGTGCCTACCTGTAGATTTTGGCCTGTAGCTCAGCCGCCACCTAGGGAAACCTACCAAACCTGTGCATTGCTGAAAACTAGAGACCTAGGGGAATCCAAGATGGGGTGACTTGTGTGTCTCGGACCAGGTTCTGTTACCCAGAATCCTTTGCAAACCTCAAAATTTGGCTAAAAAAACACATGTTCCTCACATTTCTGTGGCAGAAAGTTCTGGAATCTGAGAGGAGCCATGAATTTCCTTCCACCCAGCGTTCCCCCCCCGTCTCCCGATAAAAATGATACCTCACTTGTGTGGGTAGGCCTAGCGCTCGCGACAGGAAACGCCCCAAAGCGCAACGTGGACAGAGCCAAATTTTTGAAGGAAAACAGAGGTGTTTTTTGCAAAGTGCCTACCTGTAGATTTTGGCCTGTAAATCAGCCGCCACCTAGGGAAACCTACCAATCCTGTGCATTTCACGAAAACTAGAGACCTAGGGGAATCCAAGATCGGGTGACTTGTGTGGCTCGGACCAGGTTCTGTTACCCAGAATCCTTTGCAAACCTCAAAATTAGGCTAAAAAAACACATGTTCCTCACATTTCTGTGGCAGAAAGTTCTGGAATCTGAGAGGGGCCACAAATGTCCTTCCACCCAGCGTTCCCCGACGTCTCCCGATAAAAATGATACCTCACTTGTGTGGCTAGGCCTAGCGCCCGCGACAGGAAACGCCCCAAAGCGCAACGTGGACACAGCCACATTTTTGAAGGAAAACAGAGGTGTTTTTTGCAAAGTGCCTACCTGTAGATTTTGGCCTCTAGCTCAGCCGCCACCTAGGGAAACCTACCAAACCTGTGCATTTCGGAAAACTAGAGACCTAGGGGAATCCAAGATGGGGTGACTTGTGTGGCTCGGACCAGGTTCTGTTACCCAGAATCCTTTGCAAACCTCAAAATTTGGCTAAACAAAACACATGTTCCTCACATTTCTGTGGCAGAAAGTTCTGGAATCTGAGAGGAGCCTCAAATTTCCTTCCACCCAGCGTTCACCCACGTCTCCCGATAAAAATGATACCTCACTTGTGTGGGTAGGTCTAGCCCCCGCGACAGGAAACGCCCCAAAGCACAACGTGGACACAGCCAAATTTTTTAAGGAAAACAGAGGTGTTTTTTGCAAAGTGCCAACCTGTAGATTTTGGCCTCTAGCTCAGCCGCCACCTAGGGAAACCTACCAAACCTGTGCATTTCTGAAAACTAGAGACCTAGGGGAATCCAAGATGGGGTGACTTGTGTGGCTCGGACCAGGTTCTGTTACCCAGAATCCTTTGCAAACCTCAAAATTTGGCTAAAAAAACAAATGTTCCTCACATTTCTGTGGCAGAAAGTTCTGGAATCTGAGAGGAGCCTCAAATTTCCTTCCACCCAGCGTTCCCCCACGTCTCCCGATAAAAATGATACCTCACTTGTGTGGGTAGGTCTAGCCCCCGCGTCAGGAAACGCCCCAAAGCGCAACGTGGACACAGCCAAATTTTTGAAGGAAAACAGAGGTGTTTTTTGCAAAGTGCCTACCTGTAGATTTTGGCCTCTAGCTCAGCCGCCACCTAGGGAAACCTACCAAACCTGTGCATTTCTGAAAACTAGAGACCTAGGGGAATCCAAGATGGGGTGACTTGTGTGGCTCGGACCAGGTTCTGTTACCCAGAATCCTTTGCAAACCTCAAAATTTGGCTAAAAAAACACATGTTCCTCACATTTCTGTGGCAGAAAGTTCTGGAATCTGAGAGGAGCCACAAATTTCCTTCCACCCAGCGTTCCCCCACGTCTCCCGATAAAAATGATACCTCACTTGTGTGGGTAGGCCTAGCGCCCGCAACAGGAAACGCCCCAAAGCGCAACGTGGACACAGCCAAATTTTTGAAGGAAAACAGAGGTGTTTTTTGCAAAGTGCCTACCTGTAGATTTTGGCCTCTAGCTCAGCCGCCACCTAGGGAAACCTACCAAACCTGTGCATTTCTGAAAACTAGAGACATAGGGGAATCCAAGATGGGGTGATGTGTGTGGCTCGGACCAGGTTCTGTTACCCAGAATCCTTTGCAAACCTCAAAATTTGGCTAAAAAAACACATGTTCCTCACATTTCTGTGGCAGAAAGTTCTGGAATCTGAGAGGAGCCTCAAATTTCCTTCCACCCAGCGTTCCCCCACGTCTCCCGATAAAAATGATACCTCACTTGTGTGGGTAGGTCTAGCCCCCGCGACAGGAAACGCCCCAAAGCGCAACGTGGACACAGCCAAATGTTTGAAGGAAAACAGAGGTTTTTTTTGCAAAGTGCCTACCTGTAGATTTTGGCCTCTAGCTCAGGCGCCACCTAGGGAAACCTACCAAACCTGTGCATTTCTGAAAACTAGAGACCTAGGGGAATCCAAGATGGGGTGACTTGTGTGGCTCGGACCAGGTTCTGTTACCCAGAATCCTTTGCAAACCTCAAAATTTGGCTAAAAAAACACATGTTCCTCACATTTCTGTGGCAGAAAGTTCTGGAATCTGAGAGGAGCCACAAATTTCATTCCACCCAGCGTTCCCCCACGTCTCCCAATAAAAGTGATACCTCACTTGTGTGGGTAGGCCTAGCGACCGCGACAGGAAACGCCCCAAAGCGCAACGTGGACACAGCCAAATTTTTGAAGGAAAACAGAGGTGTTTTTTGCAAAGTGCCTACCTGTAGATTTTGGCCTCTAGCTCAGCCGCCACCTAGGGAAACCTACCAAACCTGTGCATTTCTGAAAACTAGAGACCTAGGGGAATCCAAGATGGGGTGACTTGTGTGGCTCAGACCAGGTTCTGTTACCCAGAATCCTTTGCAAACCTCAAAATTTGGCTAAAAAAACACATGTTCCTCACATTTCTGTGGCAGAAAGTTTTGGAATCTGAGAGGAGCCACAAATTTCCTTCCACCCAGCGTTCCCCCACGTCTCCCGATAAAAATGATACCTCACTTGTGTGGGTAGGCCTAGCGCCCGCGACAGGAAACGCCCCAAAGGGCAACGTGGACACAGCCAAATTTTTGAAGGAAAACAGAGGTGTTTTTTGCAAAGTGCCTACCTGTAGATTTTGGCCTGTAGCTCAGCCGCCACCTAGGGAAACCTACCAAACCTGTGCATTGCTGAAAACTAGAGACCTAGGGGAATCCAAGATGGGGTGACTTGTGTGTCTCGGACCAGGTTCTGTTACCCAGAATCCTTTGCAAACCTCAAAATTTGGCTAAAAAAACACATGTTCCTCACATTTCTGTGGCAGAAAGTTCTGGAATCTGAGAGGAGCCATGAATTTCCTTCCACCCAGCGTTCCCCCCCCGTCTCCCGATAAAAATGATACCTCACTTGTGTGGGTAGGCCTAGCGCTCGCGACAGGAAACGCCCCAAAGCGCAACGTGGACAGAGCCAAATTTTTGAAGGAAAACAGAGGTGTTTTTTGCAAAGTGCCTACCTGTAGATTTTGGCCTGTAAATCAGCCGCCACCTAGGGAAACCTACCAATCCTGTGCATTTCACGAAAACTAGAGACCTAGGGGAATCCAAGATCGGGTGACTTGTGTGGCTCGGACCAGGTTCTGTTACCCAGAATCCTTTGCAAACCTCAAAATTTGGCTAAAAAAACACATGTTCCTCACATTTCTGTGGCAGAAAGTTCTGGAATCTGAGAGGGGCCACAAATGTCCTTCCACCCAGCGTTCCCCGACGTCTCCCGATAAAAATGATACCTCACTTGTGTGGCTAGGCCTAGCGCCCGCGACAGGAAACGCCCCAAAGCGCAACGTGGACACAGCCACATTTTTGAAGGAAAACAGAGGTGTTTTTTGCAAAGTGCCTACCTGTAGATTTTGGCCTCTAGCTCAGCCGCCACCTAGGGAAACCTACCAAACCTGTGCATTTCTGAAAACTAGAGACCTAGGGGAATCCAAGATGGGGTGACTTGTGTGGCTCGGACCAGGTTCTGTTACCCAGAATCCTTTGCAAACCTCAAAATTTGGCTAAACAAAACACATGTTCCTCACATTTCTGTGGCAGAAAGTTCTGGAATCTGAGAGGAGCCTCAAATTTCCTTCCACCCAGCGTTCCCCCACGTCTCCCGATAATAATGATACCTCACTTGTGTGGGTAGGTCTAGCCCCCGCGACAGGAAACGCCCCAAAGCACAACGTGGACACAGCCAAATTTTTTAAGGAAAACAGAGGTGTTTTTTGCAAAGTGCCAACCTGTAGATTTTGGCCTCTAGCTCAGCCGCCACCTAGGGAAACCTACCAAACCTGTGCATTTCTGAAAACTAGAGACCTAGGGGAATCCAAGATGGGGTGACTTGTGTGGCTCGGACCAGGTTCTGTTACCCAGAATCCTTTGCAAACCTCAAAATTTGGCTAAAAAAACACATGTTCCTCACATTTCTGTGGCAGAAAGTTCATGAATCTGAGAGGAGCCACAAATTTCCTTCCACCCAGCGTTCCCCCACGTCTCCCGATAAAAATGATACCTCACTTGTGTGGGTAGGCCTAGCGCCCGCGACAGGAAACGCCCCAAAGCGCAACGTGGACACAGCCAAATTTTTGAAGGAAAACAGAGGTGTTTTTTGCAAAGTGCCTACCTGTAGATTTTGGCCTGTAGCTCAGCCGCCACCTAGGGAAACCTACCAAACCTGTGCATTTCTGAAAACTAGAGACCTAGGGGAATCCAAGATGGGTTGACTTGTGTGGCTCGGACCAGGTTCTGTTACCCAGAATCCTTTGCAAACCTCAAAATTTGGCTAAAAAAACACATGCTCCTCACATTTCTATGGCAGAAAGTTCTGGAATCTGAGAGGAGCCACAAATTTCCCTCCACCCAGCGTTCCCCCACGTCTCCCGCTAAAAATGATACCTCACTTGTGTGGGTAGGCCTAGCGCCCGCGACAGGAAACGCCCCAAAGCGCAACGTGGACACAGCCAAATTTTTGAAGGAAAACAGAGGTGTTTTTTGCAAAGTGCCTACCTGTAGATTTTGACTGTAGCTCAGCCGCCACCTAGGGAAACCTACCAAACCTGTGCATTTCTGAAAACTAGAGACCTAGGGGAATCCAAGATGGGGTGACTTGTGTGGCTCGGACCAGGTTCTGTTACCCAGAATCCTTTGCAAACCTCAAAATTTGGCTAAAAAAACACATGTTCCTCACATTTCTGTGGCAGAAAGTTCTGGAATCTGAGAGGAGCCACAAATTTCCTTCCACCCAGCGTTCCCCCACGTCTCCCGATAAAAATGATACCTCACTTGTGTGGGTAGGTCTAGCCCCCGCGACAGGAAACGCCCCAAAGCGTAACGTGGACAAAGCCACATTTTTGAAGGAAAACAGAGATGTTTTTTGCAAAGTGCCTACCTGTAGATTTTGGCCTGTAGCTCAGCCGCCACCTAGGGAAACCTACCAAACCTGTGCATTTCTGAAAACTAGAGACCTAGGGGAATCCAAGATGGGGTGACTTGTGTGGCTCGGACCAGGTTCTGTTACCCAGAATCCTTTGCAAACCTCAAAATTTGGCTAAAAAAACACATGTTCCTCACATTTCTGTGGCAGAAAGTTCTGGAATCTGAGAGGAGCCACAAATTTCCTTCCACCCAGCGTTCCCCCACGTCTCCCGATAAAAATGATACCTCACTTGTGTGGGTAGGCCTAGCGCCCGCGACAGGAAACGCCCCAAAGCGCAACGTGGACACAGCCAACTTTTTGAAGGAAAACAGAGGTGTTTTTTGCAAAGTGCCTACCTGTAGATTTTGGCCTGTAGCTCAGCCGCCACCTAGGGAAACCTACCAAACCTGTGCATTTCTGAAAACTAGAGACCTAGGGGAATCCAAGATGGGTTGACTTGTGTGGCTCGGACCAGGTTCTGTTACCCAGAATCCTTTGCAAACCTCAAAATTTGGCTAAAAAAACACATGCTCCTCACATTTCTGTGGCAGAAATTTCTGGAATCTGAGAGGAGCCACAAATTTCCCTCCACCCAGCGTTCCCCCACGTCTCCCGCTAAAAATGATACCTCACTTGTGTGGGTAGGCCTAGCGCCCGCGACAGGAAACGCCCCAAAGCGCAACGTGGACACAGCCAACTTTTTGAAGGAAAACAGAGGTGTTTTTTGCAAAGTGCCTACCTGTAGATTTTGACTGTAGCTCAGCCGCCACCTAGGGAAACCTACCAAACCTGTGCATTTCTGAAAACTAGAGACCTAGGGGAATCCAAGATGGGGTGACTTGTGTGGCTCGGACCAGGTTCTGTTACCCAGAATCCTTTGCAAACCTCAAAATTTGGCTAAAAAAACACATGTTCCTCACATTTCCGTGGCAGAAAGTTCTGGAATCTGAGAGGAGCCACAAATTTCCTTCCACCCAGCGTTCCCCCACGTCTCCCGATAAAAATGATACCTCACTTGTGTGGGTAGGTCTAGCCCCCGCGACAGGAAACGCCCCAAAGCGTAACGTGGACAAAGCCACATTTTTGAAGGAAAACAGAGATGTTTTTTGCAAAGTGCCTACCTGTAGATTTTGGCCTGTAGCTCAGCCGCCACCTAGGGAAACCTACCAAACCTTTGCATTTCTGAAAACTAGAGACCTAGGGTAATCCATGATGGGGTGACTTGTGTGGCTCGGACCAGGTTCTGTTACCCAGAATCCTTTGCAAACCTCAAAATTTGGCTAAAAAATCACATGTTCCTCACATTTCTGTGGCAGAAAGTTCTGGAATCTGAGAGGAGCCACAAATTTCCTTCCACCCAGCGTTCCCCCACGTCTCCCGATAAAAATGATACCTCACTTGTGTGGCTACGCCTAGCGCCTGCGACAGGAAACGCCCCAAAGCGCAACGTGGACACAGCCAAATTTTTGAAGGAAAACAGAGGTGTTTTTTGCAAAGTGCCTACCTGTAGATTTTGGCCTCTAGCTCAGCCGCCACCTAGGGAAACCTACCAAACCTGTGCATTTCTGAAAACTAGAGACCTAGGGGAATCCAAGATGGGGTGACTTGTGTGGCTCGGACCAGGTTCTGTTACCCAGAATCCTTTGCAAACCTCAAAATTTGGCTAAACAAAACACATGTTCCTCACATTTCTGTGGCAGAAAGTTCTGGAATCTGAGAGGAGCCTCAAATTTCCTTCCACCCAGCGTTCCCCCACGTCTCCCGATAAAAATGATACCTCACTTGTGTGGGTAGGTCTAGCCCCCGCGACAGGAAACGCCCCAATGCGCAACGTGGACACAGCCAAATTTTTGAAGGAAAACAGAGGTGTTTTTTGCAAAGTGCCTACCTGTAGATTTTGGCCTCTAGCTCAGCCGCCACCTAGGGAAACCTACCAAACCTGTGCATTTCTGAAAACTAGAGACCTAGAGGAATCCAAGATGGGGTGACTTGTGTGGCTCGGACCAGGTTCTGTTACCCAGAATCCTTTGCAAACCTGAAAATTTGGCTAAACAAAACACATGTTCCTCACATTTCTGTGGCAGAAAGTTCTGGAATCTGAGAGGAGCCTCAAAATTCCTTCCACCCAGCGTTCCCCCACGTCTCCCGATAAAAATGATACCTCACTTGTGTGGGTAGGTCTAGCCCCCGCGACAGGAAACGCCCCAAAGCGCAACGTGGACACAGCCAAATTTTTGAAGGAAAACAGAGGTGTTTTTTGCAAAGTGCCAACCTGTAGATTTTGGCCTCTAGCTCAGCCGCCACCTAGGGAAACCTACCAAACCTGTGCATTTCTGAAAACTAGAGACCTAGGGGAATCCAAGATGGGGTGACTTGTGTGGCTCGGACCAGGTTCTGTTACCCAGAATCCTTTGCAAACCTCAAAATTTGGCTAAAAAAACACATGTTCCTCACATTTCTGTGGCAGAAAGTTCTGGAATCTGAGAGGAGACACAAATTTCCTTCCACCCAGCGTTCCCCGACGTCTCCCGATAAAAATGATACCTCACTTGTGTGGCTAGGCCTAGCGCCCGCGACAGGAAACGCCCCAAAGCGCAACGTGGACACAGCCAAATTTTTGAAGGAAAACAGAGGTGTTTTTTGCAAAGTGCCTACCTGTAGATTTTGGCCTCTAGCTCAGCCGCCACCTAGGGACACCTACCAAACCTGTGCATTTCTGAAAACTAGAGATCTAGGGGAATCCAAGATGGGGTGACTTGTGTGGCTCGGACACGGTTCTGTTACCCAGAATCCTTTGCAAACCTCAAAATTTGGCTAAACAAAACACATGTTCCTCACATTTGTGTGGCAGAAAGTTCTGGAATCTGAGAGGAGCCACAAATGTCCTTCCACCCAGCGTTCCCCGACGTCTCCCGATAAAAATGATACCTCACTTGTGTGGCTAGGCCTAGCGCCCGCGACAGGAAACGCCCCAAAGCGCAACGTGGACACAGCCAAATTTTTGAAGGAAAACAGAGGTGTTTTTTGCAAAGTGCCAACCTGTAGATTTTGGCCTCTAGCTCAGCCGCCACCTAGGGAAACCTACCAAACCTGTGCATTTCTGAAGACTAGAGACCTAGGGGAATCCAAGATGGGGTGACTTGTGTGGCTCGGACCAGGTTCTGTTACCCAGAATCCTTTGCAAACCTCAAAATTTGGCTAAAAAAACACATGTTCCTCATATTTCTGTGGCAGAAAGTTCTGGAATCTGAGAGGAGCCACAAATTCTCTTCCACCCAGCGTTCCCCCACGTCTCCCGATAAAAATGATACCTCACTTGTGTGGGTAGGCCTAGCGCCCGCGACAGGAAACGCCCCAAAGCGCAACGTGGACACAGCCAAATTTTTGAAGGAAAACAGAGGTGTTTTTTGCAAAGTGCCTACCTGTAGATTTTGGCCTCTAGCTCAGCCGCCACCTAGGGAAACCTACCAAACCTGTGCATTTCTGAAAACTAGAGACCTAGGGGAATCCAAGATGGGGTGACTTCTGTGGCTCAGACCAGGTTCTGTTATCCAGAATCCTTTGCAAACCTCAAAATTTGGCTAAAAAAACACATGTTCCTCACATTTCTGTGGCAGAAAGTTTTGGAATCTGAGAGGAGCCACAAATTTCCTTCCACCCAGCGTTCCCCCACGTCTCCCGATAAAAATGATACCTCACTTGTGTGGGTAGGCCTAGCGCCCGCGACAGGAAACGCCCCAAAGCGCAACGTGGACACAGCCAAATTTTTGAAGGAAAACAGAGGTGTTTTTTGCAAAGTGCCTACCTGTAGACTTTGGCCTGTAGCTCAGCCGCCACCTAGGGAAACCTACCAAACCTGTGCATTTCTGAAAACTAGAGACCTAGGGGAATCCAAGATGGGGTGACTTGTGTGTCTCGGACCAGGTTCTGTTTCCCAGAATCCTTTGCAAACCTCAAAATTTGGCTAAAAAAACACATGTTCCTCACATTTCTGTGGCAGAAAGTTCTGGAATCTGAGAGGAGCCATAAATTTCCTTCCACCCAGCGTTCCCCCACGTCTCCCGATAAAAATGATACCTCACTTGTGTGGGTAGGTCTAGCCCCCGCGACAGGAAACGCCCCAAAGCGCAACGTGGACACAGCCAAATGTTTGAAGGAAAACAGAGGTGTTTTTTGCAAAGTGCCTACCTGTAGATTTTGGCCTCTAGCTCAGGCGCCACCTAGGGAAACCTACCAAACCTGTGCATTTCTGAAAACTAGAGACCTAGGGGAATCCAAGATGGGGTGACTTGTGTGGCTCGGACCAGGTTCTGTTACCCAGAATCCTTTGCAAACCTCAAAATTTGGCTAAAAAAACACATGTTCCTCACATTTCTGTGGCAGAAAGTTCTGGAATCTGAGAGGAGCCACAAATTTCATTCCACCCAGCGTTCCCCCACGTCTCCCAATAAAAATGATACCTCACTTGTGTGGGTAGGCCTAGCGACCGCGACAGGAAAAGCCCCAAAGCGCAACGTGGACACAGCCAAATTTTTGAAGGAAAACAGAGGTGTTTTTTGCAAAGTGCCTACCTGTAGATTTTGGCCTCTAGCTCAGCCGTCACCTAGGGAAACCTACCAAACCTGTGCATTTCTGAAAACTAGAGACCTAGGGGAATCCAAGATGGGGTGACTTGTGTGGCTCAGACCAGGTTCTGTTACCCAGAATCCTTTGCAAACCTCAAAATTTGGCTAAAAAAACACATGTTCCTCACATTTCTGTGGCAGAAAGTTTGGGAATCTGAGAGGAGCCACAAATTTCCTTCCACCCAGCGTTCCCCCACGTCTCCCGATAAAAATGATACCTCACTTGTGTGGGTAGGCCTAGCGCCCGCGACAGGAAACGCCCCAAAGGGCAACGTGGACACAGCCAAATTTTTGAAGGAAAACAGAGGTGTTTTTAGCAAAGTGCCTACCTGTAGATTTTGGCCTGTAGCTCAGCCGCCACCTAGGGAAACCTACCAAACCTGTGCATTTCTGAAAACTAGAGACCTAGGGGAATCCAAGATGGGGTGACTTGTGTGTCTCGGACCAGGTTCTGTTACCCAGAATCCTTTGCAAACCTCAAAATTTGGCTAAAAAAACACATGTTCCTCACATTTCTGTGGCAGAAAGTTCTGGAATCTGAGAGGAGCCATGAATTTCCTTCCACCCAGCGTTCCCCCCCCGTCTCCCGATAAAAATGATACCTCACTTGTGTGGGTAGGCCTAGTGCTCGCGACAGGAAACGCCCCAAAGCGCAACGTGGACAGAGCCAAATTTTTGAAGGAAAACAGAGGTGTTTTTTGCAAAGTGCCTACCTGTAGATTTTGGCCTGTAAATCAGCCGCCACCTAGGGAAACCTACCAATCCTGTGCATTTCACGAAAACTAGAGACCTAGGGGAATCCAAGATCGGGTGACTTGTGTGGCTCGGACCAGGTTCTGTTACCCAGAATCCTTTGCAAACCTCAAAATTTGGCTAAAAAAACACATGTTCCTCACATTTCTGTGGCAGAAAGTTCTGGAATCTGAGAGGGGCCACAAATGTCCTTCCACCCAGCGTTCCCCGACGTCTCCCGATAAAAATGATACCTCACTTGTGTGGCTAGGCCTAGCGCCCGCGACAGGAAACGCCCCAAAGCGCAACGTGGACACAGCCACATTTTTGAAGGAAAACAGAGGTGTTTTTTGCAAAGTGCCTACCTGTAGATTTTGGCCTCTAGCTCAGCCGCCACCTAGGGAAACCTACCAAACCTGTGCATTTCTGAAAACTAGAGACCTAGGGGAATCCAAGATGGGGTGACTTGTGTGGCTCGGACCAGGTTCTGTTACCCAGAATCCTTTGCAAACCTCAAAATTTGGCTAAACAAAACACATGTTCCTCACATTTCTGTGGCAGAAAGTTCTGGAATCTGAGAGGAGCCTCAAATTTCCTTCCACCCAGCGTTCCCCCACGTCTCCCGATAAAAATGATACCTCACTTGTGTGGGTAGGTCTAGCCCCCGCGACAGGAAACGCCCCAAAGCACAACGTGGACACAGCCAAATTTTTTAAGGAAAACAGAGGTGTTTTTTGCAAAGTGCCAACCTGTAGATTTTGGCCTCTAGCTCAGCCGCCACCTAGGGAAACCTACCAAACCTGTGCATTTCTGAAAACTAGAGACATAGGGGAATCCAAGATGGGGTGACTTGTGTGGCTCGGACCAGGTTCTGTTACCCAGAATCCTTTGCAAACCTCAAAATTTGGCTAAAAAAACACATGTTCCTCACATTTCTGTGGCAGAAAGTTCATGAACCTGAGAGGAGCCACAAATTTCCTTCCACCCAGCGTTCCCCCACGTCTCCCGATAAAAATGATACCTCACTTGTGTGGGTAGGCCTAGCGCCCGCGACAGGAAACGCCCCAAAGCGCAACGTGGACACAGCCAAATTTTTGAAGGAAACAGAGGTGTTTTTTGCAAAGTGCCTACCTGTAGATTTTGGCCTGTAGCTCAGCCGCCACCTAGGGAAACCTACCAAACCTGTGCATTTCTGAAAACTAGAGACCTAGGGGAATCCAAGATGGGTTGACTTGTGTGGCTCGGACCAGGTTCTGTTACCCAGAATCCTTTGCAAACCTCAAAATTTGGCTAAAAAAACACATGCTCCTCACATTTCTGTGGCAGAAAGTTCTGGAATCTGAGAGGAGCCACAAATTTCCCTCCACCCAGCGTTCCCCCACGTCTCCCGCTAAAAATGATACCTCACTTGTGTGGGTAGGCCTAGCGCCCGCGACAGGAAACGCCCCAAAGCGCAACGTGGACACAGCCAAATTTTTGAAGGAAAACAGAGGTGTTTTTTGCAAAGTGCCTACCTGTAGATTTTGACTGTAGCTCAGCCGCCACCTAGGGAAACCTACCAAACCTGTGCATTTCTGAAAACTAGAGACCTAGGGGAATCCAAGATGGGGTGACTTGTGTGGCTCGGACCAGGTTCTGTTACCCAGAATCCTTTGCAAACCTCAAAATTTGGCTAAAAAAACACATGTTCCTCACATTTCTGTGGCAGAAAGTTCTAGAATCTGAGAGGAGCCACAAATTTCCTTCCACCCAGCGTTCCCCCATGTCTCCCGATAAAAATGATACCTCACTTGTGTGGGTAGGTCTAGCCCCCACGACAGGAAACGCCCCAAAGCGTAACGTGGACAAAGCCACATTTTTGAAGGAAAACAGAGATGTTTTTTGCAAAGTGCCTACCTGTAGATTTTGGCCTGTAGCTCAGCCGCCACCTAGGGAAACCTACCAAACCTGTGCATTTCTGAAAACTAGAGACCTAGGGGAATCCAAGATGGGTTGACTTGTGTGGCTCGGACCAGGTTCTGTTACCCAGAATCCTTTGCAAACCTCAAAATTTGGCTAAAAAAACACATGCTCCTCACATTTCTGTGGCAGAAAGTTCTGGAATCTGAGAGGAGCCACAAATTTCCCTCCACCCAGCGTTCCCCCACGTCTCCCGCTAAAAATTATACCTCACTTGTGTGGGTAGGCCTAGCGCCCGCGACAGGAAACGCCCCAAAGCGCAACGTGGACACAGCCAAATTTTTGAAGGAAAACAGAGGTGTTTTTTGCAAAGTGCCTACCTGTAGATTTTGACTGTAGCTCAGCCGCCACCTAGGGAAACCTACCAAACCTGTGCATTTCTGAAAACTAGAGACCTAGGGGAATCCAAGATGGGGTGACTTGTGTGGCTCGGACCAGGTTCTGTTACCCAGAATCCTTTGCAAACCTCAAAATTTGGCTAAAAAAACACATGTTCCTCACATTTCCGTGGCAGAAAGTTCTGGAATCTGAGAGGAGCCACAAATTTCCTTCCACCCTGCATTCCCCCACGTCTCCCGATAAAAATGATACCTCACTTATGTGGGTAGGTCTAGCCCCCGCGACAGGAAACGCCCCAAAGCGTAACGTGGACAAAGCCACATTTTTGAAGGAAAACAGAGATGTTTTTTGCAAAGTGCCTACCTGTAGATTTTGGCCTGTAGCTCAGCCGCCACCTAGGGAAACCTACCAAACCTGTGCATTTCTGAAAACTAGATACCTAGGGGAATCCAAGATGGGGTGACTTGTGTGGCTCGGACCAGGTTCTGTTACCCAGAATCCTTTGCAAACCTCAAAATTTGGCTAAAAAAACACATGTTCCTCACATTTCTGTGGCAGAAAGTTCTGGAATCTGAGAGGAGCCACAAATTTCCTTCCACCCAGCGTTCCCCCACGTCTCCCGATAAAAATGATACCTCACTTGTGTGGCTACGCCTAGCGCCTGCGACAGGAAACGCCCCAAAGCGCAACGTGGACACAGCCAAATTTTTGAAGGAAAACAGAGGTGTTTTTTGCAAAGTGCCTACCTGTAGATTTTGGCCTCTAGCTCAGCCGCCACCTAGGGAAACCTACCAAACCTGTGCATTTCTGAAAACTAGAGACCTAGAGGAATCCAAGATGGGGTGACTTGTGTGGCTCGGACCAGGTTCTGTTACCCAGAATCCTTTGCAAACCTGAAAATTTGGCTAAACAAAACACATGTTCCTCACATTTCTGTGGCAGAAAGTTCTGGAATCTGAGAGGAGCCTCAAATTTCCTTCCACCCAGCGTTCCCCCACGTCTCCCGATAAAAATGATACCTCACTTGTGTGGGTAGGTCTAGCCCCCGCGACAGGAAACGCCCCAAAGCGCAACGTGGACACAGCCAAATTTTTTAAGGAAAACAGAGGTGTTTTTTGCAAAGTGCCAACCTGTAGATTTTGGCCTCTAGCTCAGCCGCCACCTAGGGAAACCTACCAAACCTGTGCATTTCTGAAAACTAGAGACCTAGGGGAATCCAAGATGGGGTGACTTGTGTGGCTCGGACCAGGTTCTGTTACCCAGAATCCTTTGCAAACCTCAAAATTTGGCTAAAAAAACACATGTTCCTCACATTTCTGTGGCAGAAAGTTCTGGAATCTGAGAGGAGACAGAAATTTCCTTCCACCCAGCGTTCCCCGACGTCTCCCGATAAAAATGATACCTCACTTGTGTGGCTAGGCCTAGCGCCCGCGACAGGAAACGCCCCAAAGCGCAACGTGGACACAGCCAAATTTTTGAAGGAAAACAGAGGTGTTTTTTGCAAAGTGCCTACCTGTAGATTTTGGCCTCTAGCTCAGCCGCCACCTAGGGACACCTACCAAACCTGTGCATTTCTGAAAACTAGAGACATAGGGGAATCCAAGATGGGGTGACTTGTGTGGCTCGGACACGGTTCTGTTACCCAGAATCCTTTGCAAACCTCAAAATTTGGCTAAACAAAACACATGTTCCTCACATTTGTGTGGCAGAAAGTTCTGGAATCTGAGAGGAGCCACAAATGTCCTTCCACCCAGCGTTCCCCCACGTCTCCCGATAAAAATGATACCTCACTTGTGTGGGTAGGTCTAGCCCCCGCGACAGGAAACGCCCCAAAGCGTAACGTGGACAAAGCCACATTTTTGAAGGAAAACAGAGATGTTTTTTGCAAACTGCCTACCTGTAGATTTTGGCCTGTAGCTCAGCCGCCACCTAGGGAAACCTACCAAACCTGTGCATTTCTGAAAACTAGAGACCTAGGGGAATCCAAGATGGGGTGACTTGTGTGGCTCGGACCAGGTTCTGTTACCCAGAATCCTTTGCAAACCTCAAAATTTGGCTAAAAAAACACATGTTCCTCACATTTCTGTGGCAGAAAGTTCTGGAATCTGAGAGGAGCCACAAATTTCCTTCCACCCAGCGTTCCCCCACGTCTCCCGATAAAAATGATACCTCACTTGTGTGGCTACGCCTAGCGCCTGCGACAGGAAACGCCCCAAAGCGCAACGTGGACACAGCCAAATTTTTGAAGGAAAACAGAGGTGTTTTTTGCAAAGTGCCTACCTGTAGATTTTGGCCTCTAGCTCAGCCGCCACCTAGGGAAACCTACCAAACCTGTGCATTTCTGAAAACTAGAGACCTAGGGGAATCCAAGATGGGGTGACTTGTGTGGCTCGGACCAGGTTCTGTTACCCAGAATCCTTTGCAAACCTCAAAATTTGGCTAAACAAAACACATGTTCCTCACATTTCTGTGGCAGAAAGTTCTGGAATCTGAGAGGAGCCTCAAATTTCCTTCCACACAGCGTTCCCCCACGTCTCCCGATAAAAATGATACCTCACTTGTGTGGGTAGGTCTAGCCCCCGCGACAGGAAACGCCCCAATGCGCAACGTGGACACAGCCAAATTTTTGAAGGAAAACAGAGGTGTTTTTTGCAAAGTGCCTACCTGTAGATTTTGGCCTCTAGCTCAGCCGCCACCTAGGGAAACCTACCAAACCTGTGCATTTCTGAAAACTAGAGACCTAGAGGAATCCAAGATGGGGTGACTTGTGTGGCTCGGACCAGGTTCTGTTACCCAGAATCCTTTGCAAACCTGAAAATTTGGCTAAACAAAACACATGTTCCTCACATTTCTGTGGCAGAAAGTTCTGGAATCTGAGAGGAGCCTCAAATTTCCTTCCACCCAGCGTTCCCCCACGTCTCCCGATAAAAATGATACCTCACTTGTGTGGGTAGGTCTAGCCCCCGCGACAGGAAACGCCCCAAAGCGCAACGTGGACACAGCCAAATTTTTGAAGGAAAACAGAGGTGTTTTTTGCAAAGTGCCAACCTGTAGATTTTGGCCTCTAGCTCAGCCGCCACCTAGGGAAACCTACCAAACCTGTGCATTTCTGAAAACTAGAGACCTAGGGGAATCCAAGATGGGGTGACTTGTGTGGCTCGGACCAGGTTCTGTTACCCAGAATCCTTTGCAAACCTCAAAATTTGGCTAAAAAAACACATGTTCCTCACATTTCTGTGGCAGAAAGTTCTGGAATCTGAGAGGAGACAGAAATTTCCTTCCACCCAGCGTTCCCCGACGTCTCCCGATAAAAATGATACCTCACTTGTGTGGCTAGGCCTAGCGCCCGCGACAGGAAACGCCCCAAAGCGCAACGTGGACACAGCCAAATTTTTGAAGGAAAACAGAGGTGTTTTTTGCAAAGTGCCTACCTGTAGATTTTGGCCTCTAGCTCAGCCGCCACCTAGGGACACCTACCAAACCTGTGCATTTCTGAAAACTAGAGATCTAGGGGAATCCAAGATGGGGTGACTTGTGTGGCTCGGACACGGTTCTGTTACCCAGAATCCTTTGCAAACCTCAAAATTTGGCTAAACAAAACACATGTTCCTCACATTTGTGTGGCAGAAAGTTCTGGAATCTGAGAGGAGCCACAAATGTCCTTCCACCCAGCGTTCCCCGACGTCTCCCGATAAAAATGACACCTCACTTGTGTGGCTAGGCCTAGCGCCCGCGACAGGAAACGCCCCAAAGCGCAACGTGGACACAGCCAAATTTTTGAAGGAAAACAGAGGTGTTTTTTGCAAAGTGCCAACCTGTAGATTTTGGCCTCTAGCTCAGCCGCCACCTAGGGAAACCTACCAAACCTGTGCATTTCTGAAGACTAGAGACCTAGGGGAATCCAAGATGGGGTGACTTGTGTGGCTCGGACCAGGTTCTGTTACCCAGAATCCTTTGCAAACCTCAAAATTTGGCTAAAAAAACACATGTTCCTCACATTTCTGTGGCAGAAAGTTCTGGAATCTGAGAGGAGCCACAAATTCTCTTCCACCCAGCGTTCCCCCACGTCTCCCGATAAAAATGATACCTCACTTGTGTGGGTAGGCCTAGCGCCCGCGACAGGAAACGCCCCAAAGCGCAAAGTGGACACAGACAAATTTTTGAAGGAAAACAGAGGTGTTTTTTGCAAAGTGCCTACCTGTACATTTTGGCCTCTAGCTCAGCCGCCACCTAGGGAAACCTACCAAACCTGTGCATTTCTGAAAACTAGAGACCTAGGGGAATCCAAGATGGGGTGACTTGTGTGGCTCAGACCAGGTTCTGTTATCCAGAATCCTTTGCAAACCTCAAAATTTGGCTAAAAAAACACATGTTCCTCACATTTCTGTGGCAGAAAGTTTTGGAATCTGAGAGGAGCCACAAATTTCCTTCCACCCAGCGTTCCCCCACGTCTCCCGATAAAAATGATACCTCACTTGTGTGGGTAGGCCTAGCGCCCGCGACAGGAAACGCCCCAAAGCGCAACGTGGACACAGCCAAATTTTTGAAGGAAAACAGAGGTGTTTTTTGCAAAGTGCCTACCTGTAGATTTTGGCCTGTAGCTCAGCCGCCACCTAGGGAAACCTACCAAACCTGTGCATTTCTGAAAACTAGAGACCTAGGGGAATCCAAGATGGGGTGACTTGTGTGTCTCGGACCAGGTTCTGTTACCCAGAATCCTTTGCAAACCTCAAAATTTGGCTAAAAAAACACATGTTCCTCACATTTCTGTGGCAGAAAGTTCTGGAATCTGAGAGGAGCCATAAATTTCCTTCCACCCAGCGTTCCCCCACGTCTCCCGATAAAAATGATACCTCACTTGTGTGGGTAGGCCTAGCGCTCGCGACAGGAAACGCCCCAAAGCGCAACGTGGACACAGCCAAATTTTTGAAGGAAAACAGAGGTGTTTTTTGCAAAGTGCCTACCTGTAGATTTTGGCCTCTAGCTCAGCCGCCACCTATGGAAACCTACCAAACCTGTGCATTTCTGAAAACTAGAGACCTAGGGGAATCCAAGATGGGGTGACTTGTGTGGCTCGGACCAGGTTCTGTTACCCAGAATCCTTTGCAAACCTCAAAATTTGGCTAAACAAAACACATGTTCCTCACATTTCTGTGGCAGAAAGTTCTGGAATCTGAGAGGAGCCTCAAATTTCCTTCCACCCAGCGTTCCCCCACGTCTCCCGATAAAAATAATACCTCACTTGTGTGGGTAGGTCTAGCCCCCGCGACAGGAAACGCCCCAAAGCACAACGTGGACACAGCCAAATTTTTTAAGGAAAACAGAGGTGTTTTTTGCAAAGTGCCAACCTGTAGATTTTGGCCTCTAGCTCAGCCGCCACCTAGGGAAACCTACCAAACCTGTGCATTTCTGAAAACTAGAGACCTAGGGGAATCCAAGATGGGGTGACTTGTGTGGCTCGGACCAGGTTCTGTTACCCAGAATCCTTTGCAAACCTCAAAATTTGGCTAAAAAAACACATGTTCCTCACATTTCTGTGGCAGAAAGTTCATGAATCTGAGAGGAGCCACAAATTTCCTTCCACCCAGCGTTCCCCCACGTCTCCCGATAAAAATGATACCTCACTTGTGTGGGTAGGCCTAGCGCCCGCGACAGGAAACGCCCCAAAGCGCAACGTGGACACAGCCAAATTTTTGAAGGAAAACAGAGGTGTTTTTTGCAAAGTGCCAACCTGTAGATTTTGGCCTCTAGCTCAGCCGCCACCTAGGGAAACCTACCAAACCTGTGCATTTCTGAAGACTAGAGACCTAGGGGAATCCAAGATGGGGTGACTTGTGTGGCTCGGACCAGGTTCTGTTACCCAGAATCCTTTGCAAACCTCAAAATTTGGCTAAAAAAACACATGTTCCTCACATTTCTGTGGCAGAAAGTTCTGGAATCTGAGAGGAGCCACAAATTCTCTTCCACCCAGCGTTCCCCCACGTCTCCCGATAAAAATGATACCTCACTTGTGTGGGTAGGCCTAGCGCCCGCGACAGGAAACGCCCCAAAGCGCAACGTGGACACAGACAAATTTTTGAAGGAAAACAGAGGTGTTTTTTGCAAAGTGCCTACCTGTACATTTTGGCCTCTAGCTCAGCCGCCACCTAGGGAAACCTACCAAACCTGTGCATTTCTGAAAACTAGAGACCTAGGGGAATCCAAGATGGGGTGACTTGTGTGGCTCAGACCAGGTTCTGTTATCCAGAATCCTTTGCAAACCTCAAAATTTGGCTAAAAAAACACATGTTCCTCACATTTCTGTGGCAGAAAGTTTTGGAATCTGAGAGGAGCCACAAATTTCCTTCCACCCAGCGTTCCCCCACGTCTCCCGATAAAAATGATACCTCACTTGTGTGGGTAGGCCTAGCGCCCGCGACAGGAAACGCCCCAAAGCGCAACGTGGACACAGCCAAATTTTTGAAGGAAAACAGAGGTGTTTTTTGCAAAGTGCCTACCTGTAGATTTTGGCCTGTAGCTCAGCCGCCACCTAGGGAAACCTACCAAACCTGTGCATTTCTGAAAACTAGAGACCTAGGGGAATCCAAGATGGGGTGACTTGTGTGTCTCGGACCAGGTTCTGTTACCCAGAATCCTTTGCAAACCTCAAAATTTGGCTAAAAAAACACATGTTCCTCACATTTCTGTGGCAGAAAGTTCTGGAATCTGAGAGGAGCCATAAATTTCCTTCCACCCAGCGTTCCCCCACGTCTCCCGATAAAAATGATACCTCACTTGTGTGGGTAGGCCTAGCGCTCGCGACAGGAAACGCCCCAAAGCGCAACGTGGACACAGCCAAATTTTTGAAGGAAAACAGAGGTGTTTTTTGCAAAGTGCCTACCTGTAGATTTTGGCCTCTAGCTCAGCCGCCACCTAGGGAAACCTACCAAACCTGTGCATTTCTGAAAACTAGAGACCTAGGGGAATCCAAGATGGGGTGACTTGTGTGGCTCGGACCAGGTTCTGTTACCCAGAATCCTTTGCAAACCTCAAAATTTGGCTAAACAAAACACATGTTCCTCACATTTCTGTGGCAGAAAGTTCTGGAATCTGAGAGGAGCCTCAAATTTCCTTCCACCCAGCGTTCCCCCACGTCTCCCGATAAAAATGATACCTCACTTGTGTGGGTAGGTCTAGCCCCCGCGACAGGAAACGCCCCAAAGCACAACGTGGACACAGCCAAATTTTTTAAGGAAAACAGAGGTGTTTTTTGCAAAGTGCCAACCTGTAGATTTTGGCCTCTAGCTCAGCCGCCACCTAGGGAAACCTACCAAACCTGTGCATTTCTGAAAACTAGAGACCTAGGGGAATCCAAGATGGGGTGACTTGTGTGGCTCGGACCAGGTTCTGTTACCCAGAATCCTTTGCAAACCTCAAAATTTGGCTAAAAAAACACATGTTCCTCACATTTCTGTGGCAGAAAGTTCTGGAATCTGAGAGGAGACAGAAATTTCCTTCCACCCAGCGTTCCCCGACGTCTCCCGATAAAAATGATACCTCACTTGTGTGGCTAGGCCTAGCGCCCGCGACAGGAAACGCCCCAAAGCGCAACGTGGACACAGCCAAATTTTTGAAGGAAAACAGAGGTGTTTTTTGCAAAGTGCCTACCTGTAGATTTTGGCCTCTAGCTCAGCCGCCACCTAGGGAAACCTACCAAACCTGTGCATTTCTGAAAACTAGAGACCTAGGGGAATCCAAGATGGGGTGACTTGTGTGGCTCGGACCAGGTTCTGTTACCCAGAATCCTTTGCAAACCTCAAAATTTGGCTAAACAAAACACATGTTCCTCACATTTCTGTGGCATAAAGTTCTGGAATCTGAGAGGAGCCTCAAATTTCCTTCCACCCAGCGTTCCCCCACGTCTCCCGATAAAAATGATACCTCACTTGTGTGGGTAGGTCTAGCCCCCGCGACAGGAAACGCCCCAATGCGCAACGTGGACACAGCCAAATTTTTGAAGGAAAACAGAGGTGTTTTTTGCAAAGTGCCTACCTGTAGATTTTGGCCTCTAGCTCAGCCGCCACCTAGGGAAACCTACCAAACCTGTGCATTTCTGAAAACTAGAGACCTAGAGGAATCCAAGATGGGGTGACTTGTGTGGCTCGGACCAGGTTCTGTTACCCAGAATCCTTTGCAAACCTGAAAATTTGGCTAAACAAAACACATGTTCCTCACATTTCTGTGGCAGAAAGTTCTGGAATCTGAGAGGAGCCTCAAATTTCCTTCCACCCAGCGTTCCCCCACGTCTCCCGATAAAAATGATACCTCACTTGTGTGGGTAGGTCTAGCCCCCGCGACAGGAAACGCCCCAAAGCGCAACGTGGACACAGCCAAATTTTTTAAGGAAAACAGAGGTGTTTTTTGCAAAGTGCCAACCTGTAGATTTTGGCCTCTAGCTCAGCCGCCACCTAGGGAAACCTACCAAACCTGTGCATTTCTGAAAACTAGAGACCTAGGGGAATCCAAGATGGGGTGACTTGTGTGGCTCGGACCAGGTTCTGTTACCCAGAATCCTTTGCAAACCTCAAAATTTGGCTAAAAAAACACATGTTCCTCACATTTCTGTGGCAGAAAGTTCTGGAATCTGAGAGGAGACAGAAATTTCCTTCCACCCAGCGTTCCCCGACGTCTCCCGATAAAAATGATACCTCACTTGTGTGGCTAGGCCTAGCGCCCGCGACAGGAAACGCCCCAAAGCGCAACGTGGACACAGCCAAATTTTTGAAGGAAAACAGAGGTGTTTTTTGCAAAGTGCCTACCTGTAGATTTTGGCCTCTAGCTCAGCCGCCACCTAGGGACACCTACCAAACCTGTGCATTTCTGAAAACTAGAGACATAGGGGAATCCAAGATGGGGTGACTTGTGTGGCTCGGACACGGTTCTGTTACCCAGAATCCTTTGCAAACCTCAAAATTTGGCTAAACAAAACACATGTTCCTCACATTTGTGTGGCAGAAAGTTCTGGAATCTGAGAGGAGCCACAAATGTCCTTCCACCCAGCGTTCCCCCACGTCTCCCGATAAAAATGATACCTCACTTGTGTGGGTAGGTCTAGCCCCCGCGACAGGAAACGCCCCAAAGCGTAACGTGGACAAAGCCACATTTTTGAAGGAAAACAGAGATGTTTTTTGCAAACTGCCTACCTGTAGATTTTGGCCTGTAGCTCAGCCGCCACCTAGGGAAACCTACCAAACCTGTGCATTTCTGAAAACTAGAGACCTAGGGGAATCCAAGATGGGGTGACTTGTGTGGCTCGGACCAGGTTCTGTTACCCAGAATCCTTTGCAAACCTCAAAATTTGGCTAAAAAAACACATGTTCCTCACATTTCTGTGGCAGAAAGTTCTGGAATCTGAGAGGAGCCACAAATTTCCTTCCACCCAGCGTTCCCCCACGTCTCCCGATAAAAATGATACCTCACTTGTGTGGCTACGCCTAGCGCCTGCGACAGGAAACGCCCCAAAGCGCAACGTGGACACAGCCAAATTTTTGAAGGAAAACAGAGGTGTTTTTTGCAAAGTGCCTACCTGTAGATTTTGGCCTCTAGCTCAGCCGCCACCTAGGGAAACCTACCAAACCTGTGCATTTCTGAAAACTAGAGACCTAGGGGAATCCAAGATGGGGTGACTTGTGTGGCTCGGACCAGGTTCTGTTACCCAGAATCCTTTGCAAACCTCAAAATTTGGCTAAACAAAACACATGTTCCTCACATTTCTGTGGCAGAAAGTTCTGGAATCTGAGAGGAGCCTCAAATTTCCTTCCACCCAGCGTTCCCCCACGTCTCCCGATAAAAATGATACCTCACTTGTGTGGGTAGGTCTAGCCCCCGCGACAGGAAACGCCCCAATGCGCAACGTGGACACAGCCAAATTTTTGAAGGAAAACAGAGGTGTTTTTTGCAAAGTGCCTACCTGTAGATTTTGGCCTCTAGCTCAGCCGCCACCTAGGGAAACCTACCAAACCTGTGCATTTCTGAAAACTAGAGACCTAGAGGAATCCAAGATGGGGTGACTTGTGTTGCTCGGACCAGGTTCTGTTACCCAGAATCCTTTGCAAACCTGAAAATTTGGCTAAACAAAACACATGTTCCTCACATTTCTGTGGCAGAAAGTTCTGGAATCTGAGAGGAGCCTCAAATTTCCTTCCACCCAGCGTTCCCCCACGTCTCCCGATAAAAATGATACCTCACTTGTGTGGGTAGGTCTAGCCCCCGCGACAGGAAACGCCCCAAAGCGCAACGTGGACACAGCCAAATTTTTGAAGGAAAACAGAGGTGTTTTTTGCAAAGTGCCAACCTGTAGATTTTGGCCTCTAGCTCAGCCGCCACCTAGGGAAACCTACCAAACCTGTGCATTTCTGAAAACTAGAGACCTAGGGGAATCCAAGATGGGGTGACTTGTGTGGCTCGGACCAGGTTCTGTTACCCAGAATCCTTTGCAAACCTCAAAATTTGGCTAAAAAAACACATGTTCCTCACATTTCTGTGGCAGAAAGTTCTGGAATCTGAGAGGAGACAGAAATTTCCTTCCACCCAGCGTTCCCCGACGTCTCCCGATAAAAATGATACCTCACTTGTGTGGCTAGGCCTAGCGCCCGCGACAGGAAACGCCCCAAAGCGCAACGTGGACACAGCCAAATTTTTGAAGGAAAACAGAGGTGTTTTTTGCAAAGTGCCTACCTGTAGATTTTGGCCTCTAGCTCAGCCGCCACCTAGGGACACCTACCAAACCTGTGCATTTCTGAAAACTAGAGATCTAGGGGAATCCAAGATGGGGTGACTTGTGTGGCTCGGACACGGTTCTGTTACCCAGAATCCTTTGCAAACCTCAAAATTTGGCTAAACAAAACACATGTTCCTCACATTTGTGTGGCAGAAAGTTCTGGAATCTGAGAGGAGCCACAAATGTCCTTCCACCCAGCGTTCCCCGACGTCTCCCGATAAAAATGACACCTCACTTGTGTGGCTAGGCCTAGCGCCCGCGACAGGAAACGCCCCAAAGCGCAACGTGGACACAGCCAAATTTTTGAAGGAAAACAGAGGTGTTTTTTGCAAAGTGCCAACCTGTAGATTTTGGCCTCTAGCTCAGCCGCCACCTAGGGAAACCTACCAAACCTGTGCATTTCTGAAGACTAGAGACCTAGGGGAATCCAAGATGGGGTGACTTGTGTGGCTCGGACCAGGTTCTGTTACCCAGAATCCTTTGCAAACCTCAAAATTTGGCTAAAAAAACACATGTTCCTCACATTTCTGTGGCAGAAAGTTCTGGAATCTGAGAGGAGCCACAAATTCTCTTCCACCCAGCGTTCCCCCACGTCTCCCGATAAAAATGATACCTCACTTGTGTGGGTAGGCCTAGCGCCCGCGACAGGAAACGCCCCAAAGCGCAAAGTGGACACAGACAAATTTTTGAAGGAAAACAGAGGTGTTTTTTGCAAAGTGCCTACCTGTACATTTTGGCCTCTAGCTCAGCCGCCACCTAGGGAAACCTACCAAACCTGTGCATTTCTGAAAACTAGAGACCTAGGGGAATCCAAGATGGGGTGACTTGTGTGGCTCAGACCAGGTTCTGTTATCCAGAATCCTTTGCAAACCTCAAAATTTGGCTAAAAAAACACATGTTCCTCACATTTCTGTGGCAGAAAGTTTTGGAATCTGAGAGGAGCCACAAATTTCCTTCCACCCAGCGTTCCCCCACGTCTCCCGATAAAAATGATACCTCACTTGTGTGGGTAGGCCTAGCGCCCGCGACAGGAAACGCCCCAAAGCGCAACGTGGACACAGCCAAATTTTTGAAGGAAAACAGAGGTGTTTTTTGCAAAGTGCCTACCTGTAGATTTTGCCCTGTAGCTCAGCCGCCACCTAGGGAAACCTACCAAACCTGTGCATTTCTGAAAACTAGAGACCTAGGGGAATCCAAGATGGGGTGACTTGTGTGTCTCGGACCAGGTTCTGTTACCCAGAATCCTTTGCAAACCTCAAAATTTGGCTAAAAAAACACATGTTCCTCACATTTCTGTGGCAGAAAGTTCTGGAATCTGAGAGGAGCCATAAATTTCCTTCCACCCAGCGTTCCCCCACGTCTCCCGATAAAAATGATACCTCACTTGTGTGGGTAGGCCTAGCGCTCGCGACAGGAAACGCCCCAAAGCGCAACGTGGACACAGCCAAATTTTTGAAGGAAAACAGAGGTGTTTTTTGCAAAGTGCCTACCTGTAGATTTTGGCCTCTAGCTCAGCCGCCACCTATGGAAACCTACCAAACCTGTGCATTTCTGAAAACTAGAGACCTAGGGGAATCCAAGATGGGGTGACTTGTGTGGCTCGGACCAGGTTCTGTTACCCAGAATCCTTTGCAAACCTCAAAATTTGGCTAAACAAAACACATGTTCCTCACATTTCTGTGGCAGAAAGTTCTGGAATCTGAGAGGAGCCTCAAATTTCCTTCCACCCAGCGTTCCCCCACGTCTCCCGATAAAAATGATACCTCACTTGTGTGGGTAGGTCTAGCCCCCGCGACAGGAAACGCCCCAAAGCACAACGTGGACACAGCCAAATTTTTTAAGGAAAACAGAGGTGTTTTTTGCAAAGTGCCAACCTGTAGATTTTGGCCTCTAGCTCAGCCGCCACCTAGGGAAACCTACCAAACCTGTGCATTTCTGAAAACTAGAGACCTAGGGGAATCCAAGATGGGGTGACTTGTGTGGCTCGGACCAGGTTCTGTTACCCAGAATCCTTTGCAAACCTCAAAATTTGGCTAAAAAAACACATGTTCCTCACATTTCTGTGGCAGAAAGTTCATGAATCTGAGAGGAGCCACAAATTTCCTTCCACCCAGCGTTCCCCCACGTCTCCCGATAAAAATGATACCTCACTTGTGTGGGTAGGCCTAGCGCCCGCGACAGGAAACGCCCCAAAGCGCAACGTGGACACAGCCAAATTTTTGAAGGAAAACAGAGGTGTTTTTTGCAAAGTGCCAACCTGTAGATTTTGGCCTCTAGCTCAGCCGCCACCTAGGGAAACCTACCAAACCTGTGCATTTCTGAAGACTAGAGACCTAGGGGAATCCAAGATGGGGTGACTTGTGTGGCTCGGACCAGGTTCTGTTACCCAGAATCCTTTGCAAACCTCAAAATTTGGCTAAAAAAACACATGTTCCTCACATTTCTGTGGCAGAAAGTTCTGGAATCTGAGAGGAGCCACAAATTCTCTTCCACCCAGCGTTCCCCCACGTCTCCCGATAAAAATGATACCTCACTTGTGTGGGTAGGCCTAGCGCCCGCGACAGGAAACGCCCCAAAGCGCAACGTGGACACAGACAAATTTTTGAAGGAAAACAGAGGTGTTTTTTGCAAAGTGCCTACCTGTACATTTTGGCCTCTAGCTCAGCCGCCACCTAGGGAAACCTACCAAACCTGTGCATTTCTGAAAACTAGAGACCTAGGGGAATCCAAGATGGGGTGACTTGTGTGGCTCAGACCAGGTTCTGTTATCCAGAATCCTTTGCAAACCTCAAAATTTGGCTAAAAAAACACATGTTCCTCACATTTCTGTGGCAGAAAGTTTTGGAATCTGAGAGGAGCCACAAATTTCCTTCCACCCAGCGTTCCCCCACGTCTCCCGATAAAAATGATACCTCACTTGTGTGGGTAGGCCTAGCGCCCGCGACAGGAAACGCCCCAAAGCGCAACGTGGACACAGCCAAATTTTTGAAGGAAAACAGAGGTGTTTTTTGCAAAGTGCCTACCTGTAGATTTTGGCCTGTAGCTCAGCCGCCACCTAGGGAAACCTACCAAACCTGTGCATTTCTGAAAACTAGAGACCTAGGGGAATCCAAGATGGGGTGACTTGTGTGTCTCGGACCAGGTTCTGTTACCCAGAATCCTTTGCAAACCTCAAAATTTGGCTAAAAAAACACATGTTCCTCACATTTCTGTGGCAGAAAGTTCTGGAATCTGAGAGGAGCCATAAATTTCCTTCCACCCAGCGTTCCCCCACGTCTCCCGATAAAAATTATACCTCACTTGTGTGGGTAGGCCTAGCGCTCGCGACAGGAAACGCCCCAAAGCGCAACGTGGACACAGCCAAATTTTTGAAGGAAAACAGAGGTGTTTTTTGCAAAGTGCCTACCTGTAGATTTTGGCCTCTAGCTCAGCCGCCACCTAGGGAAACCTACCAAACCTGTGCATTTCTGAAAACTAGAGACCTAGGGGAATCCAAGATGGGGTGACTTGTGTGGCTCGGACCAGGTTCTGTTACCCAGAATCCTTTGCAAACCTCAAAATTTGGCTAAACAAAACACATGTTCCTCACATTTCTGTGGCAGAAAGTTCTGGAATCTGAGAGGAGCCTCAAATTTCCTTCCACCCAGCGTTCCCCCACGTCTCCCGATAAAAATGATACCTCACTTGTGTGGGTAGGTCTAGCCCCCGCGACAGGAAACGCCCCAAAGCACAACGTGGACACAGCCAAATTTTTTAAGGAAAACAGAGGTGTTTTTTGCAAAGTGCCAACCTGTAGATTTTGGCCTCTAGCTCAGCCGCCACCTAGGGAAACCTACCAAACCTGTGCATTTCTGAAAACTAGAGACCTAGGGGAATCCAAGATGGGGTGACTTGTGTGGCTCGGACCAGGTTCTGTTACCCAGAATCCTTTGCAAACCTCAAAATTTGGCTAAAAAAACACATGTTCCTCACATTTCTGTGGCAGAAAGTTCATGAATCTGAGAGGAGCCACAAATTTCCTTCCACCCAGCGTTCCCCCACGTCTCCCGATAAAAATGATACCTCACTTGTGTGGGTAGGCCTAGCGCCCGCGACAGGAAACGCCCCAAAGCGCAACGTGGACACAGCCAAATTTTTGAAGGAAAACAGAGGTGTTTTTTGCAAAGTGCCTACCTGTAGATTTTGGCCTCTAGCTCAGCCGCCACCTAGGGAAACCTACCAAACCTGTGCATTTCTGAAAACTAGAGACCTAGGGGAATCCAAGATGGGTTGACTTGTGTGGCTCGGACCAGGTTCTGTTACCCAGAATCCTTTGCAAACCTCAAAATTTGGCTAAAAAAACACATGCTCCTTACATTTCTGTGGCAGAAAGTTCTGGAATCTGAGAGGAGCCACAAATTTCCCTCCACCCAGCGTTCCCCCACGTCTCCCGATAAAAATGATACCTCACTTGTGTGGGTAGGCCTAGCGCCCGCGACAGGAAACGCCCCAAAGCGCAACGTGGACACAGCCACATTTTTTATGGAAAACAGAGGTGTTTTTTGCAAAGTGCCAACCTGTAGATTTTGGCCTCTAGCTCAGCCGCCACCTAGGGAAACCTACCAAACCTGTGCATTTCTGAAAACTAGAGACCTAGGGGAATCCAAGATGGGGTGACTTGTGTGGCTCAGACCAGGTTCTGTTACCCAGAATCCTTTGCAAACCTCAAAATTTGGCTAAAAAAACACATGTTCCTCACATTTCTGTGGCAGAAAGTTCTGGAATCTGAGAGGAGCCACAAATTTCCTTCCACCCAGCGTTCCCCCACGTCTCCCGATAAAAATGATACCTCACTTGTGTGGGTAGGTCTAGCCCCTGCGACAGGAAACGCCCCAAAGCGTAACGTGGACAAAGCCACATTTTTGAAGGAAAACAGAGATGTTTTTTGCAAAGTGCCTACCTGTAGATTTTTGGCCTGTAGCTCAGCCGCCACCTAGGGAAACCTACCAAACCTGTGCATTTCTGAAAACTAGAGACCTAGGGGAATCCAAGATGGGGTGACTTGTGTGGCTCGGACCAGGTTCTGTTACCCAGAATCCTTTGCAAACCTCAAAATTTGGCTAAAAAAACACATGTTCCTCACATTTCTCTGGCAGAAAGTTCTGGAATCTGAGAGGAGCCACAAATTTCCTTCCACCCAGCGTTCCCCCACGTCTCCCGATAAAAATGATACCTCACTTGTGTGGCTACGCCTAGCGCCTGCGACAGGAAACGGCCCAAAGCGCAACGTGGACACAGCCAAATTTTTGAAGGAAAACAGAGGTGTTTTTTGCAAAGTGCCTACCTGTAGATTTTGGCCTCTAGCTCAGCCGCCACCTAGGGAAACCTACCAAACCTGTGCATTTCTGAAAACTAGAGACCTAGGGGAATCCAATATGGGGTGACTTGTGTGGCTCGGACCAGGTTCTGTTACCCAGAATCCTTTGCAAACCTCAAAATTTGGCTAAACAAAACACATGTTCCTCACATTTCTGTGGCAGAAAGTTCTGGAATCTGAGAGGAGCCTCAAATTTCCTTCCACCCAGCGTTCCCCCACGTCTCCCGATAAAAATGATACCTCACTTGTGTGGGTAGGTCTGGCCCCCGCGACAGGAAACGCCCCAATGCGCAACGTGGACACAGCCAAATTTTTTAAGGAAAACAGAGGTGTTTTTTGCAAAGTGCCTACCTGTAGATTTTGGCCTCTAGCTCAGCCGCCACCTAGGGAAACCTACCAAACCTGTGCATTTCTGAAAACTAGAGACCTAGAGGAATCCAAGATGGGGTGACTTGTGTGGCTCGGACCAGGTTCTATTACCCAGAATCCTTTGCAAACCTCAAAATTTGGCTAAAAAAACACATGTTCCTCACATTTCTGTGGCAGAAAGTTCTGGAATCTGAGAGGAGCCACAAATTTCCTTCCACCCAGCGTTCCCCGACGTCTCCCGATAAAAATGATACCTCACTTGTGTGGCTAGGCCTAGCGCCTGCGACAGGAAACGCCCCAAAGCGCAACGTGGACACAGCCAAATTTTTGAAGGAAAACAGAGGTGTTTTTTGCAAAGTGCCTACCTGTAGATTTTGGCCTCTAGCTCAGCCGCCACCTAGGGACACCTACCAAACCTGTGCATTTCTGAAAACTAGAGATCTAGGGGAATCCAAGATGGGGTGACTTGTGTGGCTCAGACACGGTTCTGTTACCCAGAATCCTTTGCAAACTTCAAAATTTGGCTAAACAAAACACATGTTCCTCACATTTGTGTGGCAGAAAGTTCTGGAATCTGAGAGGAGCCACAAATGTCCTTCCACCCAGCGTTCCCCGACGTCTCCCGATAAAAATGATACCTCACTTGTGTGGCTAGGCCTAGCGCCCGCAACAGGAAACGCCCCAAAGCGCAACGTGGACACAGCCAAATTTTTGAAGGAAAACAGAGGTGTTTTTTGCAAAGTGCCAACCTGTAGATTTTGGCCTCTAGCTCAGCCGCCACCTAGGGAAACCTACCAAACCTGTGCATTTCTGAAAACTAGAGACCTAGGGGAATCCAAGATGGGGTGACTTGCTTGGCTCGGACCAGGTTCTGTTACCCAGAATCCTTTGCAAACCTCAAAATTTGGCTAAAAAAACACATGTTCCTCACATTTCTGTGGCAGAAAGTTCTGGAATCTGAGAGGAGCCACAAATTCTCTTCCACCCAGCGTTCCCCCACGTCTCCCGATAAAAATGATACCTCACTTGTGTGGGTAGGCCTAGCGCCCGCGACAGGAAACGCCCCAAAGCGCAACATGGACACAGCCAAATTTTTGAAGGAAAACAGAGGTGTTTTTTGCAAAGTGCCTACCTGTAGATTTTGCCCTGTAGCTCAGCCGCCACCTAGGGAAACCTACCATACCTGTGCATTTCTGAAAACTAGAGACCAAGGGGAATCCAAGATGGGGTGACTTGTGTGGCTCGGACCAGGTTCTATTACCCAGAATCCTTTGCAAACCTCAAAATTTGGCTAAAAAAACACATGTTCCTCACATTTCTGTGGCAGAAAGTTTTGGAATCTGAGAGGAGCCACAAATTTCCTTCCACCCAGCGTTCCCCCACGTCTTCCGATAAAAATGATACCTCACTTGTGTGGGTAGGCCTAGCGCCCGCGACAGGAAACGCCCCAAAGTCCAACGTGGACACAGCCAAATTTTTGAAGGAAAACAGAGGTTTTTTTTGCAAAGTGCCTACCTGTAGATTTTGGCCTGTAGCTCAGCCGCCACCTAGGGAAACCTACCAAACCTGTGCATTTCTGAAAACTAGAGACCTAGGGGAATCCAAGATGGGGTGACTTGTGTAGCTCGGACCAGGTTCTGTTACCCAGAATCCTTTGCAAACCTCAAAATTTGGCTAAAAAAACACATGTTCCTCACATTTCTGTGGCAGAAAGTTCTGGAATCTGAGAGGAGCCACAAATTTCCTTCCACCCAGCGTTCCCCCACGTCTCCCGATAAAAATGATACCTCACTTGTGTGGGTAGGCCTAGCGCCCGCGACAGGAAACGCCCCAAAGCACAACGTGGACACAGCCAAATTTTTGAAGGAAAACAGAGGTGTTTTTTGCAAAGTGCCTACCTGTAGATTTTGGCCTGTAGCTCAGCCGCCACCTACGGAAACCTACCAAACCTGTGCATTTCTGAAAACTAGAGACCTAGTGGAATCCAAGATGGGGTGACTTGTGTTTCTCGGACCAGGTTCTGTTACCCAGAATCCTTTGCAAACCTCAAAATTTGGCTAAAAAAACACATGTTCCTCACATTTCTGTGGCAGAAAGTTTTGGAATCTGAGAGGAGCCACAAATTTCCTTCCACCCAGCGTTCCCCCACGTCTCCCGATAAAAATGATACCTCACTTGTGTGGGTAGGCCTAGCGCCCGCGACAGGAAACGCCCCAAAGCGCAACGTGGACACAGCCAAATTTTTGAAGGAAAACAGAGGTGTTTTTTGCAAAGTGCCTACCTGTAGATTTTGACTGTAGCTCAGCCACCACCTAGGGAAACCTACCAAACCTGTGCATTTCTGAAAACTAGAGACCTAGGGGAATCCAAGATGGGGTGACTTGTGTGGCTCGGACCAGGTTCTGTTACCCAGAATCCTTTGCAAACCTCAAAATTTGGCTAAAAAAACACATGTTCCTCACATTTCTGTGGCAGAAAGTTCTGGAATCTGAGAGGAGCCACAAATTTCCTTCCACCCAGCGTTCCCCCACGTCTCCCGATAAAAATGATACCTCACTTGTGTGGGTAGGTCTAGCCCCCGCGACAGGAAACGCCCCAAAGCGTAACGTGGACAAAGCCACATTTTTGAAGGAAAACAGAGATGTTTTTTGCAAAGTGCCTACCTGTAGAGTTTGGCCTGTAGCTCAGCCGCCACCTAGGGAAACCTACCAAACCTGTGCATTTCTGAAAACTAGAGACCTAGGGGAATCCAAGATGGGGTGACTTGTGTGGCTCGGACCAGGTTCTGTTACCCAGAATCCTTTGCAAACCTCAAAATTTGGCTGAACAAAACACATGTTCCTCACATTTCTGTGGCAGAAAGTTCTGGAATCTGAGAGGAGCCTCAAATTTCCTTCCACCCAGCGTTCCCCCACGTCTCCCGATAAAAATGATACCTCCCTTGTGTGGGTAGGTCTAGCCCCCGCAACAGGAAACGCCCCAAAGCACAACGTGGACACAGCCAAATTTTTTAAGGAAAACAGAGGTGTTTTTTGCAAAGTTGCAACCTGTAGATTTTGGCCTCTAGCTCAGCCGCCACCTAGGGAAACCTACCAAACCTGTGCATTTCTGAAAACTAGAGACCTAGGGGAATCCAAGATGGGGTGACTTGTGTGGCTCGGACCAGGTTCTGTTACCCAGAATCCTTTGCAAACCTCAAAATTTGGCTAAAAAAACACATGTTCCTCACATTTCTGTGGCAGAAAGTTCATGAATCTGAGAGGAGCCACAAATTTCCTTCCACCCAGCGTTCCCCCACGTCTCCCGATAAAAATGATACCTCACTTGTGTGGGTAGGCCTAGCGCCCGCGACAGGAAACGCCCCAAAGCGCAACGTGGACACAGCCAAATTTTTGAAGGAAAACAGAGGTGTTTTTTGCAAAGTGCCTACCTGTAGATTTTGACTGTAGCTCAGCCGCCACCTAGGGAAACCTACCAAACCTGTGCATTTCTGAAAACTAGAGACCTAGGGGAATCCAAGATGGGGTGACTTGTGTGGCTCGGACCAGCTTCTGTTACCCAGAATCCTTTGCAAACCTCAAAATTTGGCTAAAAAAACACATGTTCCTCACATTTCTGTGGCAGAAAGTTCTGGAATCTGAGAGGAGCCACAAATTTCCTTCCACCCAGCGTTCCCCCACGTCTCCCGATAAAAATGATACCTCACTTGTGTGGGTAGGTCTAGCCCCCGCGACAGGAAACGCCCCAAAGCGAAACGTGGAGAAAGCCACATTTTTGAAGGAAAACAGAGATGTTTTTTGCAAAGTGCCTACCTGTAGATTTTGGCCTGTAGCTCAGCCGCCACCTAGGGAAACCTACCAAACCTGTGCATTTCTGAAAACTAGAGACCTAGGGGAATCCAAGATGGGTGACTTGTGTGGCTCGGACCAGGTTCTGTTACCCAGAATCCTTTGCAAACCTCAAAATTTGGCTAAAAAAACACATGTTCCTCACATTTCTGTGGCAGAAAGTTCTGGAATCTGAGAGGAGCCACAAATTTCCTTCCACCCAGCGTTCCCCCACGTCTCCCGATAAAAATGATACCTCACTTGTGTGGCTACGCCTAGCGCCTGCGACAGGAAACGCCCCAAAGCGCAACGTGGACACAGCCAAATTTTTGAAGATAAACAGAGGTGTTTTTTGCAAAGTGCCTAAATGTAGATTTTGGCCTCTAGCTCAGCCGCCACCTAGGGAAACCTACCAAACCTGTGCATTTCTGAAAACTAGAGACCTAGGGGAATCCAAGATGGGGTGACTTGTGTGGCTCGGACCAGGTTCTGTTACCCAGAATCCTTTGCAAACCTCAAAATTTGGCTAAACAAAACACATGTTCCTCACATTTCTGTGGCAGAAAGTTCATGAATCTGAGAGGAGCCTCAAATTTCCTTCCACCCAGCGTTCCCCCACGTCTCCCGATAAAAATGATACCTCACTTGTGTGGGTAGGTCTAGCCCCCGCGACAGGAAACGCCCCAATGCGCAACGTGGACACAGCCAAATTTTTTAAGGAAAACAGAGGTGTTTTTTGCAAAGTGCCTACCTGTAGATTTTGGCCTCTAGCTCAGCCGCCACCTAGGGAAACCTACCAAACCTGTGCATTTCTGAAAACTAGAGACCTAGAGGAATCCAAGATGGGGTGACTTGTGTGGCTCGGACCAGGTTCTGTTACCCAGAATCCTTTGCAAACCTCAAAATTTGGCTAAAAAAACACATGTTCCTCACATTTCTGTGGCAGAAAGTTCTGGAATCTGAGAGGAGCCACAAATTTCCTTCCACCCAGCGTTCCCCGACGTCTCCCGATAAAAATGATACCTCACTTGTGTGGGTAGGCCTAGCGCCCGCGACAGGAAACGCCCCAAAGCGCAACGTGGACACAGCCAAATTTTTGAAGGAAAACAGAGGTTTTTTTTGCAAAGTGCCTACCTGTAGATTTTGGTCTGTAGCTCAGCCGCCACCTAGGGAAACCTACCAAACCTGTGCATTTCTGAAAACTAGAGACCTAGGGGAATCCAAGATGGGGTGACTTGTGTGGCTCGGACCAGGTTCTGTTACCCAGAATCCTTTGCAAACCTCAAAATTTGGCTAAAAAAACACATGTTCCTCACATTTCTGTGGCAGAAAGTTCTGGAATCTGAGAGGAGCCACAAATTTCCTTCCACCCAGCGTTCCCCCACGTCTCCCGATAAAAATGATACCTCACTTGTGTGGGTAGGTCTAGCCCCCGCGACAGGAAACGCCCCAAAGCGTAACGTGGACAAAGCCACATTTTTGAAGGAAAACAGAGATGTTTTTTGCAAAGTGCCTACCTGTAGATTTTGGCCTGTAGCTCAGCCGCCACCTAGGGAAACCTACCAAACCTGTGCATTTCTGAAAACTAGAGACCTAGGGGAATCCAAGATGGGGTGACTTGTGTGGCTCATACCAGGTTCTGTTACCCAGAATCCTTTGCAAACCTCAAAATTTGGCTAAAAAAACACATGTTCCTCACATTTCTGTGGCAGAAAGTTCTGGAATCTGAGAGGAGCCACAAATTTCCTTCCACCCAGCGTTCCCCCACGTCTCCCGATAAAAATGATACCTCACTTGTGTGGCTACGCCTAGCGCCTGCGACAGGAAATGCCCCAAAGCCAACGTGGACACAGCCAAATTTTTGAAGGAAAACAGAGGTGTTTTTTGCAAAGTGCCTACCTGTAGATTTTGGCCTCTAGCCCAGCCGCCACCTAGGGAAACCTACCAAACCTGTGCATTTCTGAAAACTAGAGACCTAGGGGAATCCAAGATGGGGTGACTTGTGTGGCTCGGACCAGGTTCTGTTACCCAGAATCCTTTGCAAACCTCAAAATTTGGCTAAACAAAACACATGTTCCTCACATTTCTGTGGCAGAAAGTTCTGGAATCTGAGAGGAGCCTCAAATTTCCTTCCACCCAGCGTTCCCCCACGTCTCCCGATAAAAATGATACCTCACTTGTGTGGGTAGGTCTAGCCCCCGCGACAGGAAACGCCCCAATGCGCAACGTGGACACAGCCAAATTTTTGAAGGAAAACAGAGGTGTTTTTTGCAAAGTGCCTACCTGTAGATTTTGGCCTCTAGCTCAGCCGCCACCTAGGGAAACCTACCAAACCTGTGCATTTCTGAAAACTAGAGACCTAGAGGAATCCAAGATGGGGTGACTTGTGTGGCTCGGACCAGGTTCTGTTACCCAGAATCCTTTGCAAACCTCAAAATTTGGCTAAAAAAACACATGTTCCTCACATTTCTGTGGCAGAAAGTTCTGGAATCTGAGAGGAGCCACAAATTTCCTTCCACCCAGCGTTCCCCCACGTCTCCCGATAAAAATGATACCTCACTTGTGTGGCTACGCCTAGCGCCTGCGACAGGAAATGCCCCAAATCCAACGTGGACACAGCCAAATTTTTGAAGGAAAACAGAGGTGTTTTTTGCAAAGTGCCTACCTGTAGATTTTGGCCTCTAGCTCAGCCGCCACCTAGGGAAACCTACCAAACCTGTGCATTTCTGAAAACTAGAGACCTAGGGGAATCCAAGATGGGGTGACTTGTGTGGCTCGGACCAGGTTCTGTTACCCAGAATCCTTTGCAAACCTCAAAATTTGGCTAAACAAAACACATGTTCCTCACATTTCTGTGGCAGAAAGTTCTGGAATCTGAGAGGAGCCTCAAATTTCCTTCCACCCAGCGTTCCCCCACGTCTCCCGATAAAAATGATACCTCACTTGTGTGGGTAGGTCTAGCCCCCGTGACAGGAAACGCCCCAATGCGCAACGTGGACACAGCCAAATTTTTGAAGGAAAACAGAGGTGTTTTTTGCAAAGTGCCTACCTGTAGATTTTGGCCTCTAGCTCAGCCGCCACCTAGGGAAACCTACCAAACCTGTGCATTTCTGAAAACTAGAGACCTAGAGGAATCCAAGATGGGGTGACTTGTGTGGCTCGGACCAGGTTCTGTTACCCAGAATCCTTTGCAAACCTCAAAATTTGGCTAAAAAAACACATGTTCCTCACATTTCTGTGGCAGAAAGTTCTGGAATCTGAGAGGAGCCACAAATTTCCTTCCACCCAGCGTTCCCCGACGTCTCCCGATAAAAATGATACCTCACTTGTGTGGCTAGGCCTAGCGCCCGCAACAGGAAATGCCCCAAAGCGCAACGTGGACACAGCCAAATTTTTGAAGGAAAACAGAGGTGTTTTTTGCAAAGTGCCTACCTGTAGATTTTGGCCTCTAGCTCAGCCGCCACCTAGGGACACCTACCAAACCTGTGCATTTCTGAAAACTAGAGATCTAGGGGAATCCAAGATGGGGTGACTTGTGTGGCTCGGACACGGTTCTGTTACCCAGAATCCTTTGCAAACTTCAAAATTTGGCTAAACAAAACACATGTTCCTCACATTTGTGTGGCAGAAAGTTCTGGAATCTGAGAGGAGCCACAAATGTCCTTCCACCCAGCGTTCCCCGACGTCTCCCGATAAAAATGATACCTCACTTGTGTGGCTAGGCTTAGCGCCCGCGACAGGAAACGCCCCAAAGCGCAACGTGGACACAGCCAAATTTTTGAAGGAAAACAGAGGTGTTTTTTGCAAAGTGCCAACCTGTAGATTTTGGCCTCTAGCTCACCCGCCACCTAGGGAAACCTACCAAACCTGTGCATTTCTGAAAACTAGAGAACTAGGGGAATCCAAGATGGGGTGACTTGTGTGGCTCGGACCAGGTTCTGTTACCCAGAATCCTTTGCAAACCTCAAAATTTGGCTAAACAAAACACATGTTCCTCACATTTCTGTGGCAGAAAGTTCTGGAATCTGAGAGGAACCACAAATTCTCTTCCACCCAGCGTTTCCCCACGTCTCCCGATAAAAATGATACCTCACTTGTGTGGGTAGGCCTAGCGCCCGCGACAGGAAACGCCCCAAAGCGCAACATGGACACAGCCAAATTTTTGAAGGAAAACAGAGGTGTTTTTTGCAAAGTGCCTACCTGTAGATTTTGCCCTGTAGCTCAGCCGCCACCTAGGGAAACCTACCATACCTGTGCATTTCTGAAAACTAGAGACCAAGGGGAATCCAAGATGGGGTGACTTGTGTGGCTCGGACCAGGTTCTATTACCCAGAATCCTTTGCAAACCTCAAAATTTGGCTAAAAAAACACATGTTCCTCACATTTCTGTGGCAGAAAGTTTTGGAATCTGAGAGGAGCCACAAATTTCCTTCCACCCAGCGTTCCCCCACGTCTCCCGATAAAAATGATACCTCACTTGTGTGGGTAGGCCTAGCGCCCGCGACAGGAAACGCCCCAAAGCGCAACGTGGACACAGCCAAATTTTTGAAGGAAAACAGAGGTGTTTTTTGCAAAGTGCCTACCTGTAGATTTTGGCCTCTAGCTCAGCCGCCACCTAGGGAAACCCACCAAACCTGTGCATTTCTGAAAACTAGAGACCTAGGGGAATCCAAGATGGGGTGACTTGTGTGGCTCAGACCAGGTTCTGTTACCCAGAATCCTTTGCAAACCTCAAAATTTGGCTAAAAAAACACATGTTCCTCACATTTCTGTGGCAGAAAGTTTTGGAATCTGAGAGGAGCCACAAATTTCCTTCCACCCAGCGTTCCCCCACGTCTCCCGATAAAAATGATACCTCACTTGTGTGGGTAGGCCTAGCGCCCGCGACAGGAAACGCCCCAAAGCGCAACGTGGACACAGCCAAATTTTTGAAGGAAAACAGAGGTGTTTTTTGCAAAGTGCCTCCCTGTAGATTTTGGCCTGTAGCTCAGCCGCCACCTAGGGAAACCTACCAAACCTGTGCATTTCTGAAAACTAGAGACCTAGGGGAATCCAAGATGGGGTGACTTGTGTGTCTCGGACCAGGTTCTGTTACCCAGAATCCTTTGCAAACCTCAAAATTTGGCTAAAAAAACACATGTTCCTCACATTTCTGTGGCAGAAAGTTCTGGAATCTGAGAGGAGCCATAAATTTCCTTCCACCCAGCGTTCCCCCACGTCTCCCGATAAAAATGATACCTCACTTGTGTGGGTAGGCCTAGCGCCCGCGACAGGAAACGCCCCAAAGCGCAACGTGGACACAGCCAAATTTTTGAAGGAAAACAGAGGTGTTTTTTGCAAAGTGCCTACCTGTAGATTTTGACTGTAGCTCAGCCGCCACCTAGGGAAACCTACCAAACCTGTGCATTTCTGAAAACTAGAGACCTAGGGGAATCCAAGATGGGGTGACTTGTGTGGCTCGGACCAGGTTCTGTTACCCAGAATCCTTTGCAAACCTCAAAATTTGGCTAAAAAAACACATGTTCCTCACATTTCTGTGGCAGAAAGTTCTGGAATCTGAGAGGAGCCACAAATTTCCTTCCACCCAGCGTTCCCCCACGTCTCCCGATAAAAATGATACCTCACTTGTGTGGGTAGGTCTAGCCCCCGCGACAGGAAACGCCCCAAAGCGTAACGTGGACAAAGCCACATTTTTGAAGGAAAACAGAGATGTTTTTTGCAAAGTGCCTACCTGTAGATTTTGGCCTGTAGCTCAGCCGCCACCTAGGGAAACCTACCAAACCTGTGCATTTCTGAAAACTAGAGACCTAGGGGAATCCAAGATGGGGTGACTTGTGTGGCTCGGACCAGGTTCTGTTACCCAGAATCCTTTGCAAACCTCAAAATTTGGCTGAACAAAACACATGTTCCTCACATTTCTGTGGCAGAAAGTTCTGGAATCTGAGAGGAGCCTCAAATTTCCTTCCACTCAGCGTTCCCCCACGTCTCCCGATAAAAATGATACCTCACTTGTGTGGGTAGGTCTAGCCCCCGCGACAGGAAACGCCCCAAAGCACAACGTGGACACAGCCAAATTTTTTAAGGAAAACAGAGGTGTTTTTTGCAAAGTGCCAACCTGTAGATTTTGGCCTCTAGCTCAGCCGCCACCTAGGGAAACCTACCAAACCTGTGCATTTCTGAAAACTAGAGACCTAGGGGAATCCAAGATGGGGTGACTTGTGTGGCTCGGACCAGGTTCTGTTACCCAGAATCCTTTGCAAACATCAAAATTTGGCTAAAAAAACAGATGTTCCTCACATTTCTGTGGCAGAAAGTTCATGAATCTGAGAGGAGCCACAAATTTCCTTCCACCCAGCGTTCCCCCACGTCTCCCGATAAAAATGATACCTCACTTGTGTGGGTAGGCCTAGCGCCCGCGACAGGAAACGCCCCAAAGCGCAACGTGGACACAGCCAAATTTTTGAAGGAAAACAGAGGTGTTTTTTGCAAAGTGCCTACCTGTAGATTTTGGCCTGTAGCTCAGCCGCCACCTAGAGAAACCTACCAAACCTGTGCATTTCTGAAAACTAGAGACCTAGAGGAATCCAAGATGGGTTGACTTGTGTGGCTCGGACCAGGTTCTGTTACCCAGAATCCTTTGCAAACCTCAAAATTTGGCTAAAAAAACACATGCTCCTCACATTTCTGTGGCAGAAAGTTCTGGAATCTGAGAGGAGCCACAAATTTCCCTCCACCGAGCGTTCCCCCACGTCTACCGATAAAAATGATACCTCACTTGTGTGGGTAGGCCTAGCGCCCGCGACAGGAAACGCCCCAAAGCGCAACGTGGACACAGCCAAATTTTTGAAGGAAAACAGAGGTGTTTTTTGCAAAGTGCCTACCTGTAGATTTTGGCCTGTAGCTCAGCCGCCACCTAGGGAAACCTACCAAACCTGTGCATTTCTGAAAACTAGAGACCTAGGGGAATCCAAGATGGGGTGACTTGTGTGGCTCATACCAGGTTCTGTTACCCAGAATCCTTTGCAAACCTCAAAATTTGGCTAAAAAAACACATGTTCCTCTCATTTCTGTGGCAGAAAGTTCTGGAATCTGAGAGGAGCCACAAATTTCCTTCCACCCAGCGTTCCCCCACGTCTCCCGATAAAAATGATACCTCACTTGTGTGGCTACGCCTAGCGCCTGCGACAGGAAACGGCCCAAAGCGCAACGTGGACACAGCCAAATTTTTGAAGGAAAACAGAGGTGTTTTTTGCAAAGTGCCTACCTGTAGATTTTGGCCTCTAGCTCAGCCGCCACCTAGGGAAACCTACCAAACCTGTGCATTTCTGAAAACTAGAGACCTAGGGGAATCCAAGATGGGGTGACTTGTGTGGCTCGGACCAGGTTCTGTTACCCAGAATCCTTTGCAAACCTCAAAATTTGGCTAAACAAAACACATGTTCCTCACATTTCTGTGGCAGAAAGTTCTGGAATCTGAGAGGAGCCTCAAATTTCCTTCCACCCAGCGTTCCCCCACGTCTCCCGATAAAAATGATACCTCACTTGTGTGGGTAGGTCTAGCCCCCGCGACAGGAAACGCCCCAAAGCGCAACATGGACACAGCCAAATTTTTGAAGGAAAACAGAGGTTTTCTTTGCAAAGTGCCTACCTGTAGATTTTGCCCTGTAGCTCAGCCGCCACCTAGGGAAACCTACCATACCTGTGCATTTCTGAAAACTAGAGACCAAGGGGAATCCAAGATGGGGTGACTTGTGTGGCTCGGACCAGGTTCTATTACCCAGAATCCTTTGCAAACCTCAAAATTTGGCTAAAAAACACATGTTCCTCACATTTCTGTGGCAGAAAGTTTTGGAATCTGAGAGGAGCCACAAATTTCCTTCCACCCAGCGTTCCCCCACGTCTCCCGATAAAAATGATACCTCACTTGTGTGGGTAGGCCTAGCGCCCGCGACAGTAAACGCCCCAAAGCGCAACGTGGACACAGCCAAATTTTTGAAGGAAAACAGAGGTGTTTTTTGCAAAGTGCCTACCTGTAGATTTTGGCCTGTAGCTCAGCCGCCACCTAGGGAAACCTATCAAACCTGTGCATTTCTGAAAACTAGAGACCTAGGGGAATCCAAGATGGGGTGACTTGTGTGGCTCGGACCAGGTTCTGTTACCCAGAATCCTTTGCAAACCTCAAAATTTGGCTAAAAAAACACATGTTCCTCACATTTCTGTGGCAGAAAGTTCTGGAATCTGAGAGGAGCCACAAATTTCCTTCCACCCAGCGTTCCCCGACGTCTCCCGATAAAAATGATACCTCACTTGTGTGGCTAGGCCTAGCGCCCGCGACAGGAAACGCCCCAAAGCGCAACGTGGACACAGCCAAATTTTTGAAGGAAAACAGAGGTGTTTTTTGCAAAGTGCCTACCTGTAGATTTTGGCCTCTAGCTCAGCCGCCACCTAGGGACACCTACCAAACCTGTGCATTTCTGAAAACTAGAGATCTAGGGGAATCCAAGATGGGGTGACTTGTGTGGCTCAGACACGGTTCTGTTACCCAGAATCCTTTGCAAACTTCAAAATTTGGCTAAACAAAACACATGTTCCTCACATTTGTGTGGCAGAAAGTTCTGGAATCTGAGAGGAGCCACAAATGTCCTTCCACCCAGCGTTCCCCGACGTCTCCCGATAAAAATGATACCTCACTTGTGTGGCTAGGCCTAGCGCCCGCGACAGGAAACGCCCCAAAGCGCAACGTGGACACAGCCAAATTTTTGAAGGAAAACAGAGGTGTTTTTTGCAAAGTGCCAACCTGTAGATTTTGGCCTCTAGCTCAGCCGCCACCTAGGGAAACCTACCAAACCTGTGCATTTCTGAAAACTAGAGACCTAGGGGAATCCAAGATGGGGTGACTTGCTTGGCTCGGACCAGGTTCTGTTACCCAGAATCCTTTGCAAACCTCAAAATTTGGCTAAAAAAACACATGTTCCTCACATTTCTGTGGCAGAAAGTTCTGGAATCTGAGAGGAGCCACAAATTCTCTTCCACCCAGGGTTCCCCCACGTCTCCCGATAAAAATGATACCTCACTTGTGTGGGTAGGCCTAGCGCCCGCGACAGGAAACGCCCCAAAGCGCAACATGGACACAGCCAAATTTTTGAAGGAAAACAGAGGTTTTTTTTGCAAAGTGCCTACCTGTAGATTTTGCCCTGTAGCTCAGCCGCCACCTAGGGAAACCTACCATACCTGTGCATTTCTGAAAACTAGAGACCAAGGGGAATCCAAGATGGGGTGACTTGTGTGGCTCGGACCAGGTTCTATTACCCAGAATCCTTTGCAAACCTCAAAATTTGGCTAAAAAACACATGTTCCTCACATTTCTGTGGCAGAAAGTTTTGGAATCTGAGAGGAGCCACAAATTTCCTTCCACCCAGCGTTCCCCCACGTCTCCCGATAAAAATGATACCTCACTTGTGTGGGTAGGCCTAGCGCCCGCGACAGTAAACGCCCCAAAGCGCAACGTGGACACAGCCAAATTTTTGAAGGAAAACAGAGGTGTTTTTTGCAAAGTGCCTACCTGTAGATTTTGGCCTGTAGCTCAGCCGCCACCTAGGGAAACCTACCAAACCTGTGCATTTCTGAAAACTAGAGACCTAGGGGAATCCAAGATGGGGTGACTTGTGTGGCTCGGACCAGGTTCTGTTACCCAGAATCCTTTGCAAACCTCAAAATTTGGCTGAACAAAACACATGTTCCTCACATTTCTGTGGCAGAAAGTTCTGGAATCTGATAGGAGCCTCAAATTTCCTTCCACCCAGCGTTCCCCCACGTCTCCCGATAAAAATGATACCTCACTTGTGTGGGTAGGTCTAGCCCCCGCAACAGGAAACGCACCAAAGCACAACGTGGACACAGCCAAATTTATTAAGGAAAACAGAGATGTTTTTTGCAAAGTGCCAACCTGTAGATTTTGGCCTCTAGCTCAGCCGCCACCTAGGGAAACCTACCAAACCTGTGCATTTCTGAAAACTAGAGACCTAGGGGAATCCAAGATGGGGTGACTTGTGTGGCTCGGACCAGGTTCTGTTACCCAGAATCCTTTGCAAACCTCAAAATTTGGCTAAAAAAACACATGTTCCTCACATTTCTGTGGCAGAAAGTTCTGGAATCTGAGAGGAGCCTCAAATTTCCTTCCACCCAGCGTTCCCCCACGTCTCCCGATAAAAATGATACCTCACTTGTGTGGGTAGGCCTAGCGCCCGCGACAGGAAACGCCCCAAAGCGCAACGTGGACACAGCCAAATTTTTGAAGGAAAACAGAGGTGTTTTTTGCAAAGTGCCTACCTGTAGATTTTGGCCTGTAGCTCAGCCGCCACCTACGGAAACCTATCAAACCTGTGCATTTCTGAAAACTAGAGACCTAGGGGAATCCAAGATGGGGTGACTTGTGTGGCTCGGACCAGGTTCTGTTACCCAGAATCCTTTGCAAACCTCAAAATTTGGCTAAAAAAACACATGTTCCTCACATTTCTGTGACAGAAAGTTCTGGAATCTGAGAGGAGCCACAAATTTCCTTCCACCCAGCGTTCCCCCACGTCTCCCGATAAAAATGATACCTCACTTGTGTGGGTAGGCCTAGCGCCCGCGACAGGAAACGCCCCAAAGCGCAACGTGGACACAGCCAAATTTTTGAAGGAAAACAGAGGTGTTTTTTGCAAAGTGCCTACCTGTAGATTTTGGCCTGTAGCTCAGCCGCCACCTACGGAAACCTACCAAACCTGTGCATTTCTGAAAACTAGAGACCAAGGGGAATCCAAGATGGGGTGACTTGTGTGGCTCGGACCAGGTTCTGTTACCCAGAATCCTTTGCAAACCTCAAAATTTGGCTAAAAAAACACATGTTCCTCACATTTCTGTGGCAGAAAGTTTTGGAATCTGAGAGGAGCCACAAATTTCCTTCCACCCAGCGTTCCCCCACGTCTCCCGATAAAAATGATACCCCACTTGTGTGGGTAGGCCTAGCGCCCGCGACAGGAAACGCCCCAAAGTGCAACGTGGACACAGCCAAATTTTTTAAGGAAAACAGAGGTGTTTTTTGCAAAGTGCCTACCTGTAGATTTTGGCCTGTAGCTCAGCCGCCACCTAGGGAAACCTACCAAACCTGTGCATTTCTGAAAACTAGAGACCTAGGGGAATCCAAGATGGGGTGACTTGTGTGGCTCGGACCAGCTTCTGTTACCCAGAATCCTTTGCAAACTTCAAAATTTGGCTAAAAAAACCCATGTTCCTCACATTTCTGTGGCAGAAAGTTCTGGAATCTGAGAGGAGCCACAAATTTCCTTCCACCCAGCGTTCCCCCACGTCTCCCGATAAAAATGATACCTCACTTGTGTGGGTAGACCTAGCGCCCGCGACAGGAAACGCCCCAAAGCGCAACGTGGACACAGCCAAATTTTTGAAGGAAAACAGAGGTTTTTTTTGCAAAGTGCCTACCTGTAGATTTTGGCCTGTAGCTCAGCCGCCACCTAGGGAAACCTACCAAACCTGTGCATTTCTGAAAACTAGAGACCTAGGGGAATCCAAGATGGGGTGACTTGTGTGGCTCGGACCAGGTTCTGTTACCCAGAATCCTTTGCAAACCTCAAAATTTGGCTAAAAAAACACATGTTCCTCACATTTCTGTGGCAGAAAGTTCTGGAATCTGAGAGGAGCCACAAATTTCCTTCCACCCAGCGTTCCCCAACATCTCCCGATAAAAATGATACCTCACTTGTGTGGGTAGGCCTAGCGCCCGCGACAGGAAACGCCCCAAAGCGCAACGTGGACACAGCCAAATTTTTGAAGGAAAACAGAGGTGTTTTTTGCAAAGTGCCTACCTGTAGATTTTGGCCTGTAGCTCAGCCGCCACCTACGGAAACCTACCAAACCTGTGCATTTCTGAAAACTAGAGACCTAGGGGAATCCAAGATGGGGTGACTTGTGTGGCTCGGACCAGGTTCTGTTACCCAGAATCCTTTGCAAACCTCAAAATTTGGCTAAAAAAACACATGTTCCTCACATTTCTGTGGCAGAAAGTTTTGGAATCTGAGAGGAGCCACAAATTTCCTTCCACCCAGCGTTCCCCCACGTCTCCCGATAAAAATGATACCTCACTTGTGTGGGTAGGCCTAGCGCCCGCGACAGGAAACGCCCCAAAGCGCAACGTGGACACAGCCAAATTTTTGAAGGAAAACAGAGGTGTTTTTTGCAAAGTGCCTACCTGTAGATTTTGACTGTAGCTCAGCCGCCACCTAGGGAAACCTACCAAACCTGTGCATTTCTGAAAACTAGAGACCTAGGGGAATACAAGATGGGGTGACTTGTGTGGCTCGGACCAGGTTCTGTTACCCAGAATCCTTTGCAAACCTCAAAATTTGGCTAAAAAAACACATGTTCCTCACATTTCTGTGGCAGAAAGTTCTGGAATCTGAGAGGAGCCACAAATTTCCTTCCACCCAGCGTTCCCCGACGTCTCCCGATAAAAATGATACCTCACTTGTGTGGCTAGGCCTAGCGCCCGCGACAGGAAACGCCCCAAAGCGCAACGTGGACACAGCCAAATTTTTGAAGGAAAACAGAGGTGTTTTTTGCAAAGTGCCTACCTGTAGATTTTGGCCTCTAGCTCAGCCGCCACCTAGGGACACCTACCAAACCTGTGCATTTCTGAAAACTAGAGATCTAGGGGAATCCAAGATGGGGTGACTTGTGTGGCTCAGACACGGTTCTGTTACCCAGAATCCTTTGCAAACTTCAAAATTTGGCTAAACAAAACACATGTTCCTCACATTTGTGTGGCAGAAAGTTCTGGAATCTGAGAGGAGCCACAAATGTCCTTCCACCCAGCGTTCCCCGACGTCTCCCGATAAAAATGATACCTCACTTGTGTGGCTAGGCCTAGCGGCCGCGACAGGAAACGTCCCAAAGCGCAACGTGGACACAGCCAAATTTTTGAAGGAAAACAGAGGTGTTTTTTGCAAAGTGCCAACCTGTAGATTTTGGCCTCTAGCTCAGCCGCCACCTAGGGAACCCTACCAAACCTGTGCATTTCTGAAAACTAGAGACCTAGGGGAATCCAAGATGGGGTGACTTGCTTGGCTGGGACCAGGTTCTGTTACCCAGAATCCTTTGCAAACCTCAAAATGTGGCTAAAAAAACACATGTTCCTCACATTTCTGTGGCAGAAAGTTCTGGAATCTGAGAGGAGCCACAAATTCTCTTCCACCCAGCGTTCCCCCACGTCTCCCGATAAAAATGATACCTCACTTGTGTGGGTAGGCCTAGCGCCCGCGACAGGAAACGCCCCAAAGCGCAACATGGACACAGCCAAATTTTTGAAGGAAAACAGAGGTGTTTTTTGCAAAGTGCCTACCTGTAGATTTTGCCCTGTAGCTCAGCCGCCACCTAGGGAAACCTACCATACCTGTGCATTTCTGAAAACTAGAGACCAAGGGGAATCCAAGATGGGGTGACTTGTGTGGCTCGGACCAGGTTCTATTACCCAGAATCCTTTGCAAACCTCAAAATTTGGCTAAAAAAACACATGTTCCTCACATTTCTGTGGCAGAAAGTTTTGGAATCTGAGAGGAGCCACAAATTTCCTTCCACCCAGCGTTCCCCCACGTCTCCCGATAAAAATGATACCTCACTTGTGTGGGTAGGATTAGCGCCCGCGACAGGAAACGCCCCAAAGCGCAACGTGGACACAGCCAAATTTTTGAAGGAAAACAGAGGTGTTTTTTGCAAAGTGCCTACCTGTAGATTTTGGCCTGTAGCTCAGCCGCCACCTAGGGAAACCTATCAAACCTGTGCATTTCTGAAAACTAGAGACCTAGGGGAATCCAAGATGGGGTGACTTGTGTGGCTCGGACCAGGTTCTGTTACCCAGAATCCTTTGCAAACCTCAAAATTTGGCTAAAAAAACACATGTTCCTCACATTTCTGTGACAGAAAGTTCTGGAATCTGAGAGGAGCCACAAATTTCCTTCCACCCAGCGTTTCCCCACGTCTCCCGATAAAAATGATACCTCACTTGTGTGGGTAGGCCTAGCGCCTGCGACAGGAAACGCCCCAAAGCGCAACGTGGACACAGCCAAATTTTTGAAGGAAAACAGAGGTGTTTTTTGCAAAGTGCCTACCTGTAGATTTTGGCCTGTAGCTCAGCCGCCACCTACGGAAATCTACCAAACCTGTGCATTTCTGAAAACTAGAGACCAAGGGGAATCCAAGATGGGGTGACTTGTGTGGCTCGGACCAGGTTCTGTTACCCAGAATCCTTTGCAAACCTCAAAATTTGGCTAAAAAAACACATGTTCCTCACATTTCTGTGGCAGAAAGTTTTGGAATCTGAGAGGAGCCACAAATTTCCTTCCACCCAGCGTTCCCCCACGTCTCCCGATAAAAATGATACCTCACTTGTGTGGGTAGGCCTAGTGCCCGCGACAGGAAACGCCCCAAAGCGCAACGTGGACACAGCCAAATTTTTTAAGGAAAACAGAGGTGTTTTTTGCAAAGTGCCTACCTGTAGATTTTGGCCTGTAGCTCAGCCGCCACCTAGGGAAACCTACCAAACCTGTGCATTTCTGAAAACTAGAGACCTAGGGGAATCCAAGATGGGGTGACTTGTGTGGCTCGGACCAGGTTCTGTTACCCAGAATCCTTTGCAAACCTCAAAATTTGGCTAAAAAAACACATGTTCCTCACATTTCTGTGGCAGAAAGTTCTGGAATCTGAGAGGAGCCACAAATTTCCTTCCACCCAGCGTTCCCCCACGTCTCCCGATAAAAATGATACCTCACTTGTGTGGGTAGGCCTAGCGCCCGCGACAGGAAACGCCCCAAAGCGCAACGTGGACACAGCCAAATTTTTGAAGGAAAACAGAGGTTTTTTTTGCAAAGTGCCTACCTGTAGATTTTGGCCTGTAGCTCAGCCGCCACCTAGGGAAACCTACCAAACCTGTGCATTTCTGAAAACTAGAGACCTAGGGGAATCCAAGATGGCGTGACTTTTGTGGCTCGGACCAGGTTCTGTTACCCAGAATCCTTTGCAAACCTCAAAATTTGGCTAAAAAAACACATGTTCCTCACATTTCTGTGGCAGAAAGTTCTGGAATCTGAGAGGAGCCACAAATTTCCTTCCACCCAGCGTTCCCCCACGTCTCCCGATAAAAATGATACCTCACTTGTGTGGGTAGGCCTAGCGCCCGCGACAGGAAACGCCCCAAAGCGCAACGTGGACACAGCCAAATTTTTGAAGGAAAACAGAGATGTTTTTTGCAAAGTGCCTACCTGTAGATTTTGGCCTGTAGCTCAGCCGCCACCTACGGAAACCTACCAAACCTGTGCATTTCTGAAAACTAGAGACCTAGTGGAATCCAAGATGGGGTGACTTGTGTGGCTCGGACCAGGTTCTGTTACCCAGAATCCTTTGCAAACTCAAAATTTGGCCAAAAAAACACATGTTCCTCACATTTCTGTGGCAGAAAGTTCTGGAATCTGAGAGGAGCCACAAATTTCCTTCCACCCAGCGTTCCCCCACTTCTCCCGATAAAAATGATACCTCACTTGTGTGGGTAGGCCTAGCGCCCGCGACAGGAAACACCCCAAAGCGCAACTTGGACACAGCCAAATTTTTGAAGGAAAACAGAGGTGTTTTTTGCAAAGTGCCTACCTGTAGATTTTGGCCTGTAGCTCAGCCGCCACCTAGGGAAACCTACCAAACCTTTGCATTTCTGAAAACTAGAGACCTAGGGGAATCCAAGATGGGGTGACTTGTGTGGCTCGGACCAGGTTCTGTTACCCAGAATCCTTTGCAAACCTCAAAATTGGGCTAAAAAAACACATGTTCCTCACATTTCTGTGGCAGAAAGTTCTGGAATCTGAGAGGAGCCACAAATTTCCTTCCACCCAGCGTTCCCCCACGTCTCCCGATAAAAATGATACCTCACTTGTGTGGGTAGGCCTAGCGCCCGCGACAGGAAACGACCCAAAGCGCAACGTGGACACAGCCAAATTTTTGAAGGAAAACAGAGGTGTTTTTTGCAAAGTGCATACCTGTAGATTTTTGTCTGTAGCTCAGCCGCCACCTAGGGAAACCTACCACACCTGTGCATTTCTGAAAACCAGAGACCTAGGGGAATCCAAGATGGGGTGACTTGTGTGGCTCGGACCAGGTTCTGTTACCCAGAATCCTTTGCAAACCTCAAAATTGGGCTAAAAAAACACATGTTCCTCACATTTCTGTGGCAGAAAGTTCTGGAATCTGAGAGGAGCCACAAATGTCCTTCCACCCAGCGTTCCCCGACGTCTCCCGATAAAAATGATACCTCACTTGTGTGGCTAGGCCTAGCGCCCGCGACAGGAAACGCCCCAAAGCGCAACGTGGACACAGCCAAATTTTTGAAGGAAAACAGAGGTGTTTTTTGCAAAGTGCCTACCTGTAGATTTTGGCCTGTAGCTCAGCCGCCACCTAGGGAAACCTACCAAACCTGTGCATTTCTGAAAACTAGAGACCTAGGGGAATCCAAGATGGGGTGACTTGTGTTGGCTCGGACCAGGTTCTGTTACCCAGAATCCTTTGCAAACCTCAAAATTTGGCTAAAAAAACACATGTTCCTCACATTTCTGTGGCAGAAAGTTCTGGAATCTGAGAGGAGCCACAAATTTCCTTCCACCCAGCGTTCCCCCACGTCTCCCGATAAAAATGATACCTCACTTGTGTGGGTAGGCCTAGCGCCCGCGACAGGAAACGCCCCAAAGCGCAACGTGGACACAGCCAAATTTTTGAAGGAAAACAGAGGTGTTTTTTGCAAAGTGCCTACCTGTAGATTTTGGCCTGTAGCTCAGCCGCCACCTAGGGAAACCTACCAAACCTGTGCATTTCTAAAAACTAGAGACCTAGGGGAATCCAAGATGGGGTGACTTGTGTGGCTCGGACCAGGTTCTGTTACCCAGAATCCTTTGCAAACCTCAAAATTTGGCTAAAAAAACACATGTTCCTCACATTTCTGTGGCAGAAAGTTCTGGAATCTGAGAGGAGCCACAAATTTCCTTCCACCCAGCGTTCCCCCACGTCTCCCGATAAAAATGATACCTCACTTGTGTGGGTAGGCCTAGCGCCCGCGACAGGAAACGCCCCAAAGCGCAACGTGGACACAGCCAAATTTTTGAAGGAAAACAGAGGTTTTTTTTTGCAAAGTGCCTACCTGTAGATTTTGGCCTGTAGCTCAGCCGCCACCTAGGGAAACCTACCAAACCTGTGCATTTCTGAAAACTAGAGACCTAGGGGAATCCAAGATGGGGTGACTTGTGTGGCTCGGACCAGGTTCTGTTACCCAGAATCCTTTGCAAACCTCAAAATTTGGCTAAAAAAACACATGTTCCTCACATTTCTGTGGCAGAAAGTTCTGGAATCTGAGAGGAGCCACAAATTTCCTTCCACCCAGCGTTCCCCCACGTCTCCCGATAAAAATGATACCTCACTTGTGTGGGTAGGCCTAGCGCCCGCGACAGGAAACGCCCCAAAGCGCAACATGGACACAGCCAAATTTTTGAAGGAAAACAGAGGTGTTTTTTGCAAAGTGCCTACCTGTAGATTTTGGCCTGTAGCTCAGCCGCCACCTACTGAAACCTACCAAACCTGTGCATTTCTGAAAACTAGAGACCTAGTGGAATCCAAGATGGCGTGACTTGTGTGGCTCGGACCAGGTTCTGTTACCCAGAATCCTTTGCAAACCTCAAAATTTGGCTAAAAAAACACATGTTCCTCACATTTCTGTGGCAGAAAGTTTTGGAATCTGAGAGGAGCCACAAATTTCCTTCCACCCAGCGTTCCCCCACGTCTCCCGATAAAAATGATACCTCACTTGTGTGGGTAGGCCTAGCGCCCGCGACAGGAAACGCCCCAAAGCGCAACGTGGACACAGCCAAATTTTTGAAGGAAAACAGAGGTGTTTTTTGCAAAGTGCCTACCTGTAGATTTTGGCCTGTAGCTCAGCCGCCACCTAGGGAAACCTACCAAACCTGTGCATTTCTGAAAACTAGAGACCTAGGGGAATCCAAGATGGGGTGACTTGTGTGGCTCGGACCAGGTTCTGTTACCCAGAATCCTTTGCAAACCTCAAAATTTGGCTAAAAAAACACATGTTCCTCACATTTCTGTGGCAGAAAGTTTTGGAATCTGAGAGGAGCCACAAATTTCCTTCCACCCAGCGTTCCCCCACTTCTCCCGATAAAAATGATACCTCACTTGTGTGGGTAGGCCTTGCGCCCGCGACAGGAAACACCCCAAAGCGCAACTTGGACACAGCCAAATTTTTGAAGGAAAACAGAGGTGTTTTTTGCAAAGTGCCTACCTGTAGATTTTGGCCTGTAGCTCAGCCGCCACCTAGGGAAACCTACCAAACCTTTGCATTTCTGAAAACTAGAGACCTAGGGGAATCCAAGATGGGGTGACTTGTGTGGCTCGGACCAGGTTCTGTTACCCAGAATCCTTTGCAAACCTCAAAATTTGGCTAAAAAAAAACAAATTTTCCTCACATTTCTGTGGCAGAAAGTTCTGGAATCTGAGAGGAGCCACAAATTTCCTTCCACCCAGCGTTCCCCCACGTCTCCCGATAAAAATGATACCTCACTTGTGTGGGTAGGCCTAGCGCCCGCGACAGGAAACGCCCCAAAGCGCAACGTGGACACAGCCAAATTTTTGAAGGAAAACAGAGGTGTTTTTTGCAAAGTGCCTACCTGTAGATTTTTGCCTGTAGCTCAGCCGCCACCTAGGGAAACCTACCACACCTGTGCATTTCTGAAAACTAGAGACCTAGGGGAATCCAAGATGGGGTGACTTGTGTGACTCGGACCAGGTTCTGTTACCCAGAATCCTTTGCAAACCTCAAAATTTGGCTAAAAAAACACATGTTCCTCACATTTCTGTGGCAGAAAGTTCTGGAATCTGAGAGGAGCCACAAATGTCCTTCCACCCAGCGTTCCCCGATGTCTCCCGATAAAAATGATACCTCACTTGTGTGGCTAGGCCTAGCGCCCGCGACAGGAAACGCCCCAAAGCGCAACGTGGACACAGCCAAATTTTTGAAGGAAAACAGAGGTGTTTTTTGCAAAGTGCCTACCTGTAGATTTTGGCCTCTAGCTCAGCCGCCACCTAGGGAAACCTACCAAACCTGTGCATTTCTGAAAACTAGAGACCTAGAGGAATCCAAGATGGGGTGACTTGTGTGGCTCGGACCAGGTTCTGTTACCCAGAATCCTTTGCAAACCTCAAAATTTGGCTAAAAAAACACATGTTCCTCACATTTCTGTGGCAGAAAGTTCTGGAATCTGAGAGGAGCCACAAATTTCCTTCCACCCAGCGTTCCCCGACGTCTCCCGATAAAAATGATACCTCACTTGTGTGGCTAGGCCTAGCGCCCGCGACAGGAAACGCCCCAAAGCGCAACGTGGACACAGCCAAATTTTTGAAGAAAAACAGAGGTGTTTTTTGCAAAGTGCCTACCTGTAGATTTTGGCCTCTAGCTCAGCCGCCACCTAGGGAAACCTACCAAACCTGTGCATTTCTGAAAACTAGAGACCTAGAGGAATCCAAGATGGGGTGACTTGTGTGGCTCGGACCAGGTTCTGTTACCCAGAATCCTTTGCAAACCTCAAAATTTGGCTAAAAAAACACATGTTCCTCACATTTCTGTGGCAGAAAGTTCTGGAATCTGAGAGGAGCCACAAATTTCCTTCCACCCAGCGTTCCCCGACGTCTCCCGATAAAAATGATACCTCACTTGTGTGGGTAGGCCTAGCGCCCGCGACAGGAAACGCCCCAAAGCGCAACGTGGACACAGCCAAATTTTTGAAGGAAAACAGAGGTGTTTTTTGCAAAGTGCCTACCTGTAGATTTTGGCCTCTAGCTCAGCCGCCACCTAGGGAAACCTACCAAACCTGTGCATTTCTGAAAACTAGAGACCTAGAGGAATCCAAGATGGGGTGACTTGTGTGGCTCGGACCAGGTTCTGTTACCCAGAATCCTTTGCAAACCTCAAAATTTGGCTAAAAAAACACATGTTCCTCACATTTGTGTGGCAGAAAGTTCTGGAATCTGAGAGGAGCCACAAATGTCCTTCCACCCAGCGTTCCCCGACGTCTCCCGATAAAAATGATACCTCACTTGTGTGGCTAGGCCTAGCGCCCGCGACAGGAAACGTCCCAAAGCGCAACGTGGACACAGCCAAATTTTTGAAGGAAAACAGAGGTGTTTTTTGCAAAGTGCCAACCTGTAGATTTTGGCCTCTAGCTCAGCCGCCACCTAGGGAAACCTACCAAACCTGTGCATTTCTGAAAACTAGAGACCTAGGGGAATCCAAGATGGGGTGACTTGCTTGGCTCGGACCAGGTTCTGTTACCCAGAATCCTTTGCAAACCTCAAAATTTGGCTAAAAAAACACATGTTCCTCACATTTCTGTGGCAGAAAGTTCTGGAATCTGAGAGGAGCCACAAATTCTCTTCCACCCAGCGTTCCCCCACGTCTCCCGATAAAAATGATACCTCACTTGTGTGGGTAGGCCTAGCGCCCGCGACAGGAAACGCCCCAAAGCGCAACATGGACACAGCCAAATTTTTGAAGGAAAACAGAGGTGTTTTTTGCAAAGTGCCTACCTGTAGATTTTGCCCTGTAGCTCAGCCGCCACCTAGGGAAACCTACCATACCTGTGCATTTCTGAAAACTAGAGACCTAGGGGAATCCAAGATGGGGTGACTTGTGTGACTCGGACCAGGTTCTGTTACCCAGAATCCTTTGCAAACCTCAGAATTTGGCTAAAAAAACACATGTTCCTCACATTTCTGTGGCAGAAAGTTCTGGAATCTGAGAGGAGCCACAAATGTCCTTCCACCCAGCGTTCCCCGACGTCTCCCGATAAAAATGATACCTCACTTGTGTGGCTAGGCCTAGCCCCCGCGACAGGAAACGCCCCAAAGCGCAACGTGGACACAGCCAAATTTTTGAAGGAAAACAGAGGTGTTTTTTGCAAAGTGCCTACCTGTAGATTTTGGCCTCTAGCTCAGCCGCCACCTAGGGAAACCTACCAAACCTGTGCATTTCTGAAAACTAGAGACCTAGGGGAATCCAAGATGGGGTGACTTGTGTGGCTCGGACCAGGTTCTGTTACCCAGAATCCTTTGCAAACCTCAAAATTTGGCTAAACAAAACACATGTTCCTCACATTTCTGTGGCAGAAAGTTCTGGAATCTGAGAGGAGCCTCAAATTTCCTTCCACCCAGCATTCCCCCACGTCTCCCGATAAAAATTATACCTCACTTGTGTGGGTAGGTCTAGCCCCCGCGACAGGAAACGCCCCAATGCGCAACGTGGACACAGCCAAATTTTTTAAGGAAAACAGAGGTGTTTTTTGCAAAGTGCCTACCTGTAGATTTTGGCCTCTAGCTCAGCCGCCACCTAGGGAAACCTACCAAACCTGTGCATTTCTGAAAACTAGAGACCTAGAGGAATCCAAGATGGGGTGACTTGTGTGGCTCGGACCAGGTTCTGTTACCCAGAATCCTTTGCAAACCTCAAAATTTGGCTAAAAAAACACATGTTCCTCACATTTCTGTGGCAGAAAGTTCTGGAATCTGAGAGGAGCCACAAATTTCCTTCCACCCAGCGTTCCCCGACGTCTCCCGATAAAAATGATACCTCACTTGTGTGGCTAGGCCTAGCGCCCGCGACAGGAAACGCCCCAAAGCGCAACGTGGACACAGCCAAATTTTTGAAGGAAAACAGAGGTGTTTTTTGCAAAGTGCCTACCTGTAGATTTTGGCCTCTAGCTCAGCCGCCACCTAGGGACACCTACCAAACCTGTGCATTTCTGAAAACTAGAGATCTAGGGGAATCCAAGATGGGGTGACTTGTGTGGCTCAGACACGGTTCTGTTACCCAGAATCCTTTGCAAACTTCAAAATTTGGCTAAACAAAACACATGTTCCTCACATTTGTGTGGCAGAAAGTTCTGGAATCTGAGAGGAGCCACAAATGTCCTTCCACCCAGCGTTCCCCGACGTCTCCCGATAAAAATGATACCTCACTTGTGTGGCTAGGCCTAGCGCCCGCGACAGGAAACGTCCCAAAGCGCAACGTGGACACAGCCAAATTTTTGAAGGAAAACAGAGGTGTTTTTTGCAAAGTGCCAACCTGTAGATTTTGGCCTCTAGCTCAGCCGCCACCTAGGGAAACCTACCAAACCTGTGCATTTCTGAAAACTAGAGACCTAGGGGAATCCAAGATGGGGTGACTTGCTTGGCTCGGACCAGGTTCTGTTACCCAGAATCCTTTGCAAACCTCAAAATTTGGCTAAAAAAACACATGTTCCTCACATTTCTGTGGCAGAAAGTTCTGGAATCTGAGAGGAGCCACAAATTCTCTTCCACCCAGCGTTCCCCCACGTCTCCCGATAAAAATGATACCTCACTTGTGTGGGTAGGCCTAGCGCCCGCGACAGGAAACGCCCCAAAGCGCAACATGGACACAGCCAAATTTTTGAAGGAAAACAGAGGTGTTTTTTGCAAAGTGCCTACCTGTAGATTTTGCCCTGTAGCTCAGCCGCCACCTAGGGAAACCTACCATACCTGTGCATTTCTGAAAATTAGAGACCAAGGGGAATCCAAGATGGGGTGACTTGTGTGGCTCGGACCAGGTTCTATTACCCAGAATCCTTTGCAAACCTCAAAATTTGGCTAAAAAAACACATGTTCCTCACATTTCTGTGGCAGAAAGTTTTGGAATCTGAGAGGAGCCACAAATTTCCTTCCACCCAGCGTTCCCCGACGTCTCCCGATAAAAATGATACCTCACTTGTGTGGCTAGGCCTAGCGCCCGCGACAGGAAACGCCCCAAAGCGCAACGTGGACACAGCCAAATTTTTGAAGGAAAACAGAGGTGTTTTTTGCAAAGTGCCTACCTGTAGATTTTGGCCTCTAGCTCAGCCGCCACCTAGGGACACCTACCAAACCTGTGCATTTCTGAAAACTAGAGATCTAGGGGAATCCAAGATGGGGTGACTTGTGTGGCTCAGACACGGTTCTGTTACCCAGAATCCTTTGCAAACTTCAAAATTTGGCTAAACAAAACACATGTTCCTCACATTTGTGTGGCAGAAAGTTCTGGAATCTGAGAGGAGCCACAAATGTCCTTCCACCCAGCGTTCCCCGACGTCTCCCGATAAAAATGATACCTCACTTGTGTGGCTAGGCCTAGCGGCCGCGACAGGAAACGTCCCAAAGCGCAACGTGGACACAGCCAAATTTTTGAAGGAAAACAGAGGTGTTTTTTGCAAAGTGCCAACCTGTAGATTTTGGCCTCTAGCTCAGCCGCCACCTAGGGAACCCTACCAAACCTGTGCATTTCTGAAAACTAGAGACCTAGGGGAATCCAAGATGGGGTGACTTGCTTGGCTGGGACCAGGTTCTGTTACCCAGAATCCTTTGCAAACCTCAAAATGTGGCTAAAAAAACACATGTTCCTCACATTTCTGTGGCAGAAAGTTCTGGAATCTGAGAGGAGCCACAAATTCTCTTCCACCCAGCGTTCCCCCACGTCTCCCGATAAAAATGATACCTCACTTGTGTGGGTAGGCCTAGCGCCCGCGACAGGAAACGCCCCAAAGCGCAACATGGACACAGCCAAATTTTTGAAGGAAAACAGAGGTGTTTTTTGCAAAGTGCCTACCTGTAGATTTTGCCCTGTAGCTCAGCCGCCACCTAGGGAAACCTACCATACCTGTGCATTTCTGAAAACTAGAGACCAAGGGGAATCCAAGATGGGGTGACTTGTGTGGCTCGGACCAGGTTCTATTACCCAGAATCCTTTGCAAACCTCAAAATTTGGCTAAAAAAACACATGTTCCTCACATTTCTGTGGCAGAAAGTTTTGGAATCTGAGAGGAGCCACAAATTTCCTTCCACCCAGCGTTCCCCCACGTCTCCCGATAAAAATGATACCTCACTTGTGTGGGTAGGATTAGCGCCCGCGACAGGAAACGCCCCAAAGCGCAACGTGGACACAGCCAAATTTTTGAAGGAAAACAGAGGTGTTTTTTGCAAAGTGCCTACCTGTAGATTTTGGCCTGTAGCTCAGCCGCCACCTAGGGAAACCTATCAAACCTGTGCATTTCTGAAAACTAGAGACCTAGGGGAATCCAAGATGGGGTGACTTGTGTGGCTCGGACCAGGTTCTGTTACCCAGAATCCTTTGCAAACCTCAAAATTTGGCTAAAAAAACACATGTTCCTCACATTTCTGTGACAGAAAGTTCTGGAATCTGAGAGGAGCCACAAATTTCCTTCCACCCAGCGTTTCCCCACGTCTCCCGATAAAAATGATACCTCACTTGTGTGGGTAGGCCTAGCGCCTGCGACAGGAAACGCCCCAAAGCGCAACGTGGACACAGCCAAATTTTTGAAGGAAAACAGAGGTGTTTTTTGCAAAGTGCCTACCTGTAGATTTTGGCCTGTAGCTCAGCCGCCACCTACGGAAATCTACCAAACCTGTGCATTTCTGAAAACTAGAGACCAAGGGGAATCCAAGATGGGGTGACTTGTGTGGCTCGGACCAGGTTCTGTTACCCAGAATCCTTTGCAAACCTCAAAATTTGGCTAAAAAAACACATGTTCCTCACATTTCTGTGGCAGAAAGTTTTGGAATCTGAGAGGAGCCACAAATTTCCTTCCACCCAGCGTTCCCCCACGTCTCCCGATAAAAATGATACCTCACTTGTGTGGGTAGGCCTAGTGCCCGCGACAGGAAACGCCCCAAAGCGCAACGTGGACACAGCCAAATTTTTTAAGGAAAACAGAGGTGTTTTTTGCAAAGTGCCTACCTGTAGATTTTGGCCTGTAGCTCAGCCGCCACCTAGGGAAACCTACCAAACCTGTGCATTTCTGAAAACTAGAGACCTAGGGGAATCCAAGATGGGGTGACTTGTGTGGCTCGGACCAGGTTCTGTTACCCAGAATCCTTTGCAAACCTCAAAATTTGGCTAAAAAAACACATGTTCCTCACATTTCTGTGGCAGAAAGTTCTGGAATCTGAGAGGAGCCACAAATTTCCTTCCACCCAGCGTTCCCCCACGTCTCCCGATAAAAATGATACCTCACTTGTGTGGGTAGGCCTAGCGCCCGCGACAGGAAACGCCCCAAAGCGCAACGTGGACACAGCCAAATTTTTGAAGGAAAACAGAGGTTTTTTTTGCAAAGTGCCTACCTGTAGATTTTGGCCTGTAGCTCAGCCGCCACCTAGGGAAACCTACCAAACCTGTGCATTTCTGAAAACTAGAGACCTAGGGGAATCCAAGATGGCGTGACTTTTGTGGCTCGGACCAGGTTCTGTTACCCAGAATCCTTTGCAAACCTCAAAATTTGGCTAAAAAAACACATGTTCCTCACATTTCTGTGGCAGAAAGTTCTGGAATCTGAGAGGAGCCACAAATTTCCTTCCACCCAGCGTTCCCCCACGTCTCCCGATAAAAATGATACCTCACTTGTGTGGGTAGGCCTAGCGCCCGCGACAGGAAACGCCCCAAAGCGCAACGTGGACACAGCCAAATTTTTGAAGGAAAACAGAGATGTTTTTTGCAAAGTGCCTACCTGTAGATTTTGGCCTGTAGCTCAGCCGCCACCTACGGAAACCTACCAAACCTGTGCATTTCTGAAAACTAGAGACCTAGTGGAATCCAAGATGGGGTGACTTGTGTGGCTCGGACCAGGTTCTGTTACCCAGAATCCTTTGCAAACTCAAAATTTGGCCAAAAAAACACATGTTCCTCACATTTCTGTGGCAGAAAGTTCTGGAATCTGAGAGGAGCCACAAATTTCCTTCCACCCAGCGTTCCCCCACTTCTCCCGATAAAAATGATACCTCACTTGTGTGGGTAGGCCTAGCGCCCGCGACAGGAAACACCCCAAAGCGCAACTTGGACACAGCCAAATTTTTGAAGGAAAACAGAGGTGTTTTTTGCAAAGTGCCTACCTGTAGATTTTGGCCTGTAGCTCAGCCGCCACCTAGGGAAACCTACCAAACCTTTGCATTTCTGAAAACTAGAGACCTAGGGGAATCCAAGATGGGGTGACTTGTGTGGCTCGGACCAGGTTCTGTTACCCAGAATCCTTTGCAAACCTCAAAATTTGGCTAAAAAAAAACACATTTTCCTCACATTTCTGTGGCAGAAAGTTCTGGAATCTGAGAGGAGCCACAAATTTCCTTCCACCCAGCGTTCCCCCACGTCTCCCGATAAAAATGATACCTCACTTGTGTGGGTAGGCCTAGCGCCCGCGACAGGAAACGACCCAAAGCGCAACGTGGACACAGCCAAATTTTTGAAGGAAAACAGAGGTGTTTTTTGCAAAGTGCATACCTGTAGATTTTTGTCTGTAGCTCAGCCGCCACCTAGGGAAACCTACCACACCTGTGCATTTCTGAAAACCAGAGACCTAGGGGAATCCAAGATGGGGTGACTTGTGTGGCTCGGACCAGGTTCTGTTACCCAGAATCCTTTGCAAACCTCAAAATTGGGCTAAAAAAACACATGTTCCTCACATTTCTGTGGCAGAAAGTTCTGGAATCTGAGAGGAGCCACAAATGTCCTTCCACCCAGCGTTCCCCGACGTCTCCCGATAAAAATGATACCTCACTTGTGTGGCTAGGCCTAGCGCCCGCGACAGGAAACGCCCCAAAGCGCAACGTGGACACAGCCAAATTTTTGAAGGAAAACAGAGGTGTTTTTTGCAAAGTGCCTACCTGTAGATTTTGGCCTGTAGCTCAGCCGCCACCTAGGGAAACCTACCAAACCTGTGCATTTCTGAAAACTAGAGACCTAGGGGAATCCAAGATGGGGTGACTTGTGTTGGCTCGGACCAGGTTCTGTTACCCAGAATCCTTTGCAAACCTCAAAATTTGGCTAAAAAAACACATGTTCCTCACATTTCTGTGGCAGAAAGTTCTGGAATCTGAGAGGAGCCACAAATTTCCTTCCACCCAGCGTTCCCCCACGTCTCCCGATAAAAATGATACCTCACTTGTGTGGGTAGGCCTAGCGCCCGCGACAGGAAACGCCCCAAAGCGCAACGTGGACACAGCCAAATTTTTGAAGGAAAACAGAGGTGTTTTTTGCAAAGTGCCTACCTGTAGATTTTGGCCTGTAGCTCAGCCGCCACCTAGGGAAACCTACCAAACCTGTGCATTTCTAAAAACTAGAGACCTAGGGGAATCCAAGATGGGGTGACTTGTGTGGCTCGGACCAGGTTCTGTTACCCAGAATCCTTTGCAAACCTCAAAATTTGGCTAAAAAAACACATGTTCCTCACATTTCTGTGGCAGAAAGTTCTGGAATCTGAGAGGAGCCACAAATTTCCTTCCACCCAGCGTTCCCCCACGTCTCCCGATAAAAATGATACCTCACTTGTGTGGGTAGGCCTAGCGCCCGCGACAGGAAACGCCCCAAAGCGCAACGTGGACACAGCCAAATTTTTGAAGGAAAACAGAGGTTTTTTTTGCAAAGTGCCTACCTGTAGATTTTGGCCTGTAGCTCAGCCGCCACCTAGGGAAACCTACCAAACCTGTGCATTTCTGAAAACTAGAGACCTAGGGGAATCCAAGATGGGGTGACTTGTGTGGCTCGGACCAGGTTCTGTTACCCAGAATCCTTTGCAAACCTCAAAATTTGGCTAAAAAAACACATGTTCCTCACATTTCTGTGGCAGAAAGTTCTGGAATCTGAGAGGAGCCACAAATTTCCTTCCACCCAGCGTTCCCCCACGTCTCCCGATAAAAATGATACCTCACTTGTGTGGGTAGGCCTAGCGCCCGCGACAGGAAACGCCCCAAAGCGCAACATGGACACAGCCAAATTTTTGAAGGAAAACAGAGGTGTTTTTTGCAAAGTGCCTACCTGTAGATTTTGGCCTGTAGCTCAGCCGCCACCTACTGAAACCTACCAAACCTGTGCATTTCTGAAAACTAGAGACCTAGTGGAATCCAAGATGGCGTGACTTGTGTGGCTCGGACCAGGTTCTGTTACCCAGAATCCTTTGCAAACCTCAAAATTTGGCTAAAAAAACACATGTTCCTCACATTTCTGTGGCAGAAAGTTTTGGAATCTGAGAGGAGCCACAAATTTCCTTCCACCCAGCGTTCCCCCACGTCTCCCGATAAAAATGATACCTCACTTGTGTGGGTAGGCCTAGCGCCCGCGACAGGAAACGCCCCAAAGCGCAACGTGGACACAGCCAAATTTTTGAAGGAAAACAGAGGTGTTTTTTGCAAAGTGCCTACCTGTAGATTTTGGCCTGTAGCTCAGCCGCCACCTAGGGAAACCTACCAAACCTGTGCATTTCTGAAAACTAGAGACCTAGGGGAATCCAAGATGGGGTGACTTGTGTGGCTCGGACCAGGTTCTGTTACCCAGAATCCTTTGCAAACCTCAAAATTTGGCTAAAAAAACACATGTTCCTCACATTTCTGTGGCAGAAAGTTTTGGAATCTGAGAGGAGCCACAAATTTCCTTCCACCCAGCGTTCCCCCACTTCTCCCGATAAAAATGATACCTCACTTGTGTGGGTAGGCCTAGCGCCCGCGACAGGAAACACCCCAAAGCGCAACTTGGACACAGCCAAATTTTTGAAGGAAAACAGAGGTGTTTTTTGCAAAGTGCCTACCTGTAGATTTTGGCCTGTAGCTCAGCCGCCACCTAGGGAAACCTACCAAACCTTTGCATTTCTGAAAACTAGAGACCTAGGGGAATCCAAGATGGGGTGACTTGTGTGGCTCGGACCAGGTTCTGTTACCCAGAATCCTTTGCAAACCTCAAAATTTGGCTAAAAAAAAACAAATTTTCCTCACATTTCTGTGGCAGAAAGTTCTGGAATCTGAGAGGAGCCACAAATTTCCTTCCACCCAGCGTTCCCCCACGTCTCCCGATAAAAATGATACCTCACTTGTGTGGGTAGGCCTAGCGCCCGCGACAGGAAACGCCCCAAAGCGCAACGTGGACACAGCCAAATTTTTGAAGGAAAACAGAGGTGTTTTTTGCAAAGTGCCTACCTGTAGATTTTTGCCTGTAGCTCAGCCGCCACCTAGGGAAACCTACCACACCTGTGCATTTCTGAAAACTAGAGACCTAGGGGAATCCAAGATGGGGTGACTTGTGTGACTCGGACCAGGTTCTGTTACCCAGAATCCTTTGCAAACCTCAAAATTTGGCTAAAAAAACACATGTTCCTCACATTTCTGTGGCAGAAAGTTCTGGAATCTGAGAGGAGCCACAAATGTCCTTCCACCCAGCGTTCCCCGATGTCTCCCGATAAAAATGATACCTCACTTGTGTGGCTAGGCCTAGCGCCCGCGACAGGAAACGCCCCAAAGCGCAACGTGGACACAGCCAAATTTTTGAAGGAAAACAGAGGTGTTTTTTGCAAAGTGCCTACCTGTAGATTTTGGCCTCTAGCTCAGCCGCCACCTAGGGAAACCTACCAAACCTGTGCATTTCTGAAAACTAGAGACCTAGAGGAATCCAAGATGGGGTGACTTGTGTGGCTCGGACCAGGTTCTGTTACCCAGAATCCTTTGCAAACCTCAAAATTTGGCTAAAAAAACACATGTTCCTCACATTTCTGTGGCAGAAAGTTCTGGAATCTGAGAGGAGCCACAAATTTCCTTCCACCCAGCGTTCCCCGACGTCTCCCGATAAAAATGATACCTCACTTGTGTGGCTAGGCCTAGCGCCCGCGACAGGAAACGCCCCAAAGCGCAACGTGGACACAGCCAAATTTTTGAAGAAAAACAGAGGTGTTTTTTGCAAAGTGCCTACCTGTAGATTTTGGCCTCTAGCTCAGCCGCCACCTAGGGAAACCTACCAAACCTGTGCATTTCTGAAAACTAGAGACCTAGAGGAATCCAAGATGGGGTGACTTGTGTGGCTCGGACCAGGTTCTGTTACCCAGAATCCTTTGCAAACCTCAAAATTTGGCTAAAAAAACACATGTTCCTCACATTTCTGTGGCAGAAAGTTCTGGAATCTGAGAGGAGCCACAAATTTCCTTCCACCCAGCGTTCCCCGACGTCTCCCGATAAAAATGATACCTCACTTGTGTGGGTAGGCCTAGCGCCCGCGACAGGAAACGCCCCAAAGCGCAACGTGGACACAGCCAAATTTTTGAAGGAAAACAGAGGTGTTTTTTGCAAAGTGCCTACCTGTAGATTTTGGCCTCTAGCTCAGCCGCCACCTAGGGAAACCTACCAAACCTGTGCATTTCTGAAAACTAGAGACCTAGAGGAATCCAAGATGGGGTGACTTGTGTGGCTCGGACCAGGTTCTGTTACCCAGAATCCTTTGCAAACCTCAAAATTTGGCTAAAAAAACACATGTTCCTCACATTTGTGTGGCAGAAAGTTCTGGAATCTGAGAGGAGCCACAAATGTCCTTCCACCCAGCGTTCCCCGACGTCTCCCGATAAAAATGATACCTCACTTGTGTGGCTAGGCCTAGCGCCCGCGACAGGAAACGTCCCAAAGCGCAACGTGGACACAGCCAAATTTTTGAAGGAAAACAGAGGTGTTTTTTGCAAAGTGCCAACCTGTAGATTTTGGCCTCTAGCTCAGCCGCCACCTAGGGAAACCTACCAAACCTGTGCATTTCTGAAAACTAGAGACCTAGGGGAATCCAAGATGGGGTGACTTGCTTGGCTCGGACCAGGTTCTGTTACCCAGAATCCTTTGCAAACCTCAAAATTTGGCTAAAAAAACACATGTTCCTCACATTTCTGTGGCAGAAAGTTCTGGAATCTGAGAGGAGCCACAAATTCTCTTCCACCCAGCGTTCCCCCACGTCTCCCGATAAAAATGATACCTCACTTGTGTGGGTAGGCCTAGCGCCCGCGACAGGAAACGCCCCAAAGCGCAACATGGACACAGCCAAATTTTTGAAGGAAAACAGAGGTGTTTTTTGCAAAGTGCCTACCTGTAGATTTTGCCCTGTAGCTCAGCCGCCACCTAGGGAAACCTACCATACCTGTGCATTTCTGAAAACTAGAGACCTAGGGGAATCCAAGATGGGGTGACTTGTGTGACTCGGACCAGGTTCTGTTACCCAGAATCCTTTGCAAACCTCAAAATTTGGCTAAAAAAACACATGTTCCTCACATTTCTGTGGCAGAAAGTTCTGGAATCTGAGAGGAGCCACAAATGTCCTTCCACCCAGCGTTCCCCGACGTCTCCCGATAAAAATGATACCTCACTTGTGTGGCTAGGCCTAGCCCCCGCGACAGGAAACGCCCCAAAGCGCAACGTGGACACAGCCAAATTTTTGAAGGAAAACAGAGGTGTTTTTTGCAAAGTGCCTACCTGTAGATTTTGGCCTCTAGCTCAGCCGCCACCTAGGGAAACCTACCAAACCTGTGCATTTCTGAAAACTAGAGACCTAGGGGAATCCAAGATGGGGTGACTTGTGTGGCTCGGACCAGGTTCTGTTACCCAGAATCCTTTGCAAACCTCAAAATTTGGCTAAACAAAACACATGTTCCTCACATTTCTGTGGCAGAAAGTTCTGGAATCTGAGAGGAGCCTCAAATTTCCTTCCACCCAGCATTCCCCCACGTCTCCCGATAAAAATTATACCTCACTTGTGTGGGTAGGTCTAGCCCCCGCGACAGGAAACGCCCCAATGCGCAACGTGGACACAGCCAAATTTTTTAAGGAAAACAGAGGTGTTTTTTGCAAAGTGCCTACCTGTAGATTTTGGCCTCTAGCTCAGCCGCCACCTAGGGAAACCTACCAAACCTGTGCATTTCTGAAAACTAGAGACCTAGAGGAATCCAAGATGGGGTGACTTGTGTGGCTCGGACCAGGTTCTGTTACCCAGAATCCTTTGCAAACCTCAAAATTTGGCTAAAAAAACACATGTTCCTCACATTTCTGTGGCAGAAAGTTCTGGAATCTGAGAGGAGCCACAAATTTCCTTCCACCCAGCGTTCCCCGACGTCTCCCGATAAAAATGATACCTCACTTGTGTGGCTAGGCCTAGCGCCCGCGACAGGAAACGCCCCAAAGCGCAACGTGGACACAGCCAAATTTTTGAAGGAAAACAGAGGTGTTTTTTGCAAAGTGCCTACCTGTAGATTTTGGCCTCTAGCTCAGCCGCCACCTAGGGACACCTACCAAACCTGTGCATTTCTGAAAACTAGAGATCTAGGGGAATCCAAGATGGGGTGACTTGTGTGGCTCAGACACGGTTCTGTTACCCAGAATCCTTTGCAAACTTCAAAATTTGGCTAAACAAAACACATGTTCCTCACATTTGTGTGGCAGAAAGTTCTGGAATCTGAGAGGAGCCACAAATGTCCTTCCACCCAGCGTTCCCCGACGTCTCCCGATAAAAATGATACCTCACTTGTGTGGCTAGGCCTAGCGCCCGCGACAGGAAACGTCCCAAAGCGCAACGTGGACACAGCCAAATTTTTGAAGGAAAACAGAGGTGTTTTTTGCAAAGTGCCAACCTGTAGATTTTGGCCTCTAGCTCAGCCGCCACCTAGGGAAACCTACCAAACCTGTGCATTTCTGAAAACTAGAGACCTAGGGGAATCCAAGATGGGGTGACTTGCTTGGCTCGGACCAGGTTCTGTTACCCAGAATCCTTTGCAAACCTCAAAATTTGGCTAAAAAAACACATGTTCCTCACATTTCTGTGGCAGAAAGTTCTGGAATCTGAGAGGAGCCACAAATTCTCTTCCACCCAGCGTTCCCCCACGTCTCCCGATAAAAATGATACCTCACTTGTGTGGGTAGGCCTAGCGCCCGCGACAGGAAACGCCCCAAAGCGCAACATGGACACAGCCAAATTTTTGAAGGAAAACAGAGGTGTTTTTTGCAAAGTGCCTACCTGTAGATTTTGCCCTGTAGCTCAGCCGCCACCTAGGGAAACCTACCATACCTGTGCATTTCTGAAAATTAGAGACCAAGGGGAATCCAAGATGGGGTGACTTGTGTGGCTCGGACCAGGTTCTATTACCCAGAATCCTTTGCAAACCTCAAAATTTGGCTAAAAAAACACATGTTCCTCACATTTCTGTGGCAGAAAGTTTTGGAATCTGAGAGGAGCCACAAATTTCCTTCCACCCAGCGTTCCCCCACGTCTCCCGATAAAAATGATACCTCACTTGTGTGGGTAGGCCTAGCGCCCGCGACAGGAAACGCCCCAAAGCGCAACGTGGACACAGCCAAATTTTTGACGGAAAACAGAGGTGTTTTTTGCAAAGTGCCTACCTGTAGATTTTGGCCTGTAGCTCAGCCGCCACCTAGGGAAACCTACCAAACCTGTGCATTTCTGAAAACTAGAGACCTAGGGGAATCCAAGATTGGGTGATTTGTGTGGCTCGGACCAGGTTCTGTTACCCAGAATCCTTTGCAAACCTCAAAATTTGGCTAAACAAAACACATGTTCCTCACATTTCTGTGGCAGAAAGTTCTGGAATCTGAGAGGAGCCTCAAATTTCCTTCCACCCAGCGTTCCCCCACGTCTCCCGATAAAAATGATACCTCACTTGTGTGGGTAGGTCTAGCCCCCGCGACAGGAAACGCCCCAATGCGCAACGTGGACACAGCCAAATTTTTTAAGGAAAACAGAGGTGTTTTTTGCAAAGTGCCTACCTGTAGATTTTGGCCTCTAGCTCAGCCGCCACCTAGGGAAACCTACCAAACCTGTGCATTTCTGAAAACTAGAGACCTAGAGGAATCCAAGATGGGGTGACTTGTGTGGCTCGGACCAGGTTCTGTTACCCAGAATCCTTTGCAAACCTCAAAATTTGGCTAAAAAAACACATGTTCCTCACATTTCTGTGGCAGAAAGTTCTGGAATCTGAGAGGAGCCACAAATTTCCTTCCACCCAGCGTTCCCCGACGTCTCCCGATAAAAATGATACCTCACTTGTGTGGCTAGGCCTAGCGCCCGCGACAGGAAACGCCCCAAAGCGCAACGTGGACACAGCCAAATTTTTGAAGGAAAACAGAGGTGTTTTTTGCAAAGTGCCTACCTGTAGATTTTGGCCTCTAGCTCAGCCGCCACCTAGGGACACCTACCAAACCTGTGCATTTCTGAAAACTAGATATAGGGGAATCCAAGATGGGGTGACTTGTGTGGCTCAGACACGGTTCTGTTACCCAGAATCCTTTGCAAACTTCAAAATTTGGCTAAACAAAACACATGTTCCTCACATTTGTGTGGCAGAAAGTTCTGGAATCTGAGAGGAGCCACAAATGTCCTTCCACCCAGCGTTCCCCGACGTCTCCCGATAAAAATGATACCTCACTTGTGTGGCTAGGCCTAGCGCCCGCGACAGGAAACGTCCCAAAGCGCAACGTGGACACAGCCACATTTTTGAAGGAAAACAGAGGTGTTTTTTGCAAAGTGCCAACCTGTAGATTTTGGCCTCTAGCTCAGCCGCCACCTAGGGAAACCTACCAAACCTGTGCATTTCTGAAAACTAGAGACCTAGGGGAATCCAAGATGGGGTGACTTGCTTGGCTCGGACCAGGTTCTGTTACCCAGAATCCTTTGCAAACCTCAAAATTTGGCTAAAAAAACACATGTTCCTCCCATTTCTGTGGCAGAAAGTTCTGGAATCTGAGAGGAGCCACAAATTCTCTTCCACCCAGCGTTCCCCCACGTCTCCCGATAAAAATGATACCTCACTTGTGTGGGTAGGCCTAGCGCCCGCGACAGGAAACGCCCCAAAGCGCAACATGGACACAGCCAAATTTTTGAAGGAAAACAGAGGTGTTTTTTGCAAAGTGCCTACCTGTAGATTTTGCCCTGTAGCTCAGCCGCCACCTAGGGAAACCTACCATACCTGTGCATTTCTGAAAACTAGAGACCAAGGGGAATCCAAGATGGGGTGACTTGTGTGGCTCGGACAAGGTTCTATTACCCAGAATCCTTTGCAAACCTCAAAATTTGGCTAAAAAAACACATGTTCCTCACATTTCTGTGGCAGAAAGTTTTGGAATCTGAGAGGAGCCACAAATTTCCTTCCACCCAGTGTTCCCCCACGTCTCCCGATAAAAATGATACCTCACTTGTGTGGGTAGGCCTAGCGCCCGCGACAGGAAACGCCCCAAAGCGCAACGTGGACACAGCCAAATTTTTGAAGGAAAACAGAGGTGTTTTTTGCAAAGTGCCTACCTGTAGATTTTGGCCTGTAGCTCAGCCGCCACCTAGGGAAACCTATCAAACCTGTGCATTTCTGAAAACTAGAGACCTAGGGGAATCCAAGATGGGGTGACTTGTGTGGCTCGGACCAGGTTCTGTTACCCAGAATCCTTTGCAAACCTCAAAATTTGGCTAAAAAAACACATGTTCCTCACATTTCTGTGACAGAAAGTTCTGGAATCTGAGAGGAGCCACAAATTTCCTTCCACCCAGCGTTCCCCCACGTCTCCCGATAAAAATGATACCTCACTTGTGTGGGTAGGCCTAGCGCCCGCGACAGGAAACGCCCCAAAGCGCAACGTGGACACAGCCAAATTTTTGAAGGAAAACAGAGGTGTTTTTTGCAAAGTGCCTACCTGTAGATTTTGGCCTGTAGCTCAGCCGCCACCTACGGAAACCTACCAAACCTGTGCATTTCTGAAAACTAGAGACCAAGGGGAATCCAAGATGGGGTGACTTGTGTGGCTCGGACCAGGTTCTGTTACCCAGAATCCTTTGCAAACCTCAAAATTTGGCTAAAAAAACACATGTTCCTCACATTTCTGTGGCAGAAAGTTTTGAAATCTGAGAGGAGCCACAAATTTCCTTCCACCCAGCGTTCCCCCACGTCTCCCGATAAAAATGATACCTCACTTGTGTGGGTAGGCCTAGCGCCCGCGACAGGAAACGCCCCAAAGCGCAACGTGGACACAGCCAAATTTTTGAAGGAAAACAGAGGTGTTTTTTGCAAAGTGCCTACCTGTAGATTTTGGCCTGTAGCTCAGCCGCCACCTAGGGAAACCTACCAAACCTGTGCATTTCTGAAAACTAGAGACCTAGGGGAATCTAAGATGGGGTGAGTTGTGTGGCTCGGACCAGGTTCTGTTAACCAGAATCCTTTGCAAACCTCAAAATTTGGCTAAAAAAACACATGTTCCTCACATTTCTGTGGCAGAAAGTTCTGGAATCTGAGAGGAGCCACAAATTTCCTTCCACCCAGCGTTCCCCCACGTCTCCCGATAAAAATGATACCTCACTTGTGTGGGTAGGCCTAGCGCCCGCGACAGGAAACGCCCCAAAGCGCAACGTGGACACAGCCAAATTTTTGAAGGAAAACAGAGGTTTTTTTTGCAAAGTGCCTACCTGTAGATTTTGGCCTGTAGCTCAGCCGCCACCTAGGGAAACCTACCAAACCTGTGCATTTCTGAAAACTAGAGACCTAGGGGAATCCAAGATGGGGTGACTTGTGTGGCTCGGACCAGGTTCTGTTACCCAGAATCCTTTGCAAACCTCAAAATTTGGCTAAAAAAACACATGTTCCTCACATTTCTGTGGCAGAAAGTTCTGGAATCTGAGAGGAGCCACAAATTTCCTTCCACCCAGCGTTCCCCCACGTCTCCCGATAAAAATGATACCTCACTTGTGTGGGTAGGCCTAGCGCCCGCGACAGGAAACGCCCCAAAGCGCAACGTGGACACAGCCAAATTTTTGAAGGAAAACAGAGGTGTTTTTTGCAAAGTGCCTACCTGTAGATTTTGGCCTGTAGCTCAGCCGCCACCTAGGGAAACCTACCAAACCTGTGCATTTCTGAAAACTAGAGACCTAGGGGAATCCAAGATGGGGTGACTTGTGTGGCTCGGACCAGGTTCTGTTACCCAGAATCCTTTGCAAACCTCAAAATTTGGCTAAAAAAACACATGTTCCTCACATTTCTGTGGCAGAAAGTTCTGGAATCTGAGAGGAGCCACAAATTTCCTTCCAACCAGCGTTCCCCCACTTCTCCCGATAAAAATGATACCTCACTTGTGTGGGTAGGCCTAGCGCCCGCGACAGGAAACACCCCAAAGCGCAACTTGGACACAGCCAAATTTTTGAAGGAAAACAGAGGTGTTTTTTGCAAAGTGCCTACCTGTAGATTTTGGCCTGTAGCTCAGCCGCCACCTAGGGAAACCTACCAAACCTTTGCATTTCTGAAAACTAGAGACCTAGGGGAATCCAAGATGGGGTGACTTGTGTGGTTCGGACCAGGTTCTGTTACCCAGAATCCTTTGCAAACCTCAAAATTTGGCTAAAAAAAAACACATTTTCCTCACATTTCTGTGGCAGAAAGTTCTGGAATCTGAGAGGAGCCACAAATTTCCTTCCACCCAGCGTTCCCCCACGTCTCCCGATAAAAATGATACCTCACTTGTGTGGGTAGGCCTAGCGCCCGCGACAGGAAACGACCCAAAGCGCAACGTGGACACAGCCAAATTTTTGAAGGAAAACAGAGGTGTTTTTTGCAAAGTGCCTACCTGTAGATTTTTGCCTGTAGCTCAGCCGCCACCTAGGGAAACCTACCACACCTGTGCATTTCTGAAAACCAGAGACCTAGGGGAATCCAAGATGGGGTGACTTGCTTGGCTCGGACCAGGTTCTGTTACCCAGAATCCTTTGCAAACCTCAAAATTTGGCTAAAAAAACACATGTTCCTCACATTTCTGTGGCAGAAAGTTCTGGAATCTGAGAGGAGCCACAAATTCTCTTCCACCCAGCGTTCCCCCACGTCTCCCGATAAAAATGATACCTCACTTGTGTGGGTAGGCCTAGCGCCCGCGACAGGAAACGCCCCAAAGCGCAACATGGACACAGCCAAATTTTTGAAGGAAAACAGAGGTGTTTTTTGCAAAGTGCCTACCTGTAGATTTTGCCCTGTAGCTCAGCCGCCACCTAGGGAAACCTACCATACCTGTGCATTTCTGAAAATTAGAGACCAAGGGGAATCCAAGATGGGGTGACTTGTGTGGCTCGGACCAGGTTCTATTACCCAGAATCCTTTGCAAACCTCAAAATTTGGCTAAAAAAACACATGTTCCTCACATTTCTGTGGCAGAAAGTTTTGGAATCTGAGAGGAGCCACAAATTTCCTTCCACCCAGCGTTCCCCCACGTCTCCCGATAAAAATGATACCTCACTTGTGTGGGTAGGCCTAGCGCCCGCGACAGGAAACGCCCCAAAGCGCAACGTGGACACAGCCAAATTTTTGACGGAAAACAGAGGTGTTTTTTGCAAAGTGCCTACCTGTAGATTTTGGCCTGTAGCTCAGCCGCCACCTAGGGAAACCTACCAAACCTGTGCATTTCTGAAAACTAGAGACCTAGGGGAATCCAAGATGGGGTGATTTGTGTAGCTCGGACCAGGTTCTGTTACCCAGAATCCTTTGCAAACCTCAAAATTTGGCTAAACAAAACACATGTTCCTCACATTTCTGTGGCAGAAAGTTCTGGAATCTGAGAGGAGCCTCAAATTTCCTTCCACCCAGCGTTCCCCCACGTCTCCCGATAAAAATGATACCTCACTTGTGTGGGTAGGTCTAGCCCCCGCGACAGGAAACGCCCCAATGCGCAACGTGGACACAGCCAAATTTTTTAAGGAAAACAGAGGTGTTTTTTGCAAAGTGCCTACCTGTAGATTTTGGCCTCTAGCTCAGCCGCCACCTAGGGAAACCTACCAAACCTGTGCATTTCTGAAAACTAGAGACCTAGAGGAATCCAAGATGGGGTGACTTGTGTGGCTCGGACCAGGTTCTGTTACCCAGAATCCTTTGCAAACCTCAAAATTTGGCTAAAAAAACACATGTTCCTCACATTTCTGTGGCAGAAAGTTCTGGAATCTGAGAGGAGCCACAAATTTCCTTCCACCCAGCGTTCCCCGACGTCTCCCGATAAAAATGATACCTCACTTGTGTGGCTAGGCCTAGCGCCCGCGACAGGAAACGCCCCAAAGCGCAACGTGGACACAGCCAAATTTTTGAAGGAAAACAGAGGTGTTTTTTGCAAAGTGCCTACCTGTAGATTTTGGCCTCTAGCTCAGCCGCCACCTAGGGACACCTACCAAACCTGTGCATTTCTGAAAACTAGATATAGGGGAATCCAAGATGGGGTGACTTGTGTGGCTCAGACACGGTTCTGTTACCCAGAATCCTTTGCAAACTTCAAAATTTGGCTAAACAAAACACATGTTCCTCACATTTGTGTGGTAGAAAGTTCTGGAATCTGAGAGGAGCCACAAATGTCCTTCCACCCAGCGTTCCCCGACGTCTCCCGATAAAAATGATACCTCACTTGTGTGGCTAGGCCTAGCGCCCGCGACAGGAAACGTCCCAAAGCGCAACGTGGACACAGCCACATTTTTGAAGGAAAACAGAGGTGTTTTTTGCAAAGTGCCAACCTGTAGATTTTGGCCTCTAGCTCAGCCGCCACCTAGGGAAACCTACCAAACCTGTGCATTTCTGAAAACTAGAGACCTAGGGGAATCCAAGATGGGGTGACTTGCTTGGCTCGGACCAGGTTCTGTTACCCAGAATCCTTTGCAAACCTCAAAATTTGGCTAAAAAAACACATGTTCCTCCCATTTCTGTGGCAGAAAGTTCTGGAATCTGAGAGGAGCCACAAATTCTCTTCCACCCAGCGTTCCCCCACGTCTCCCGATAAAAATGATACCTCACTTGTGTGGGTAGGCCTAGCGCCCGCGACAGGAAACGCCCCAAAGCGCAACATGGACACAGCCAAATTTTTGAAGGAAAACAGAGGTGTTTTTTGCAAAGTGCCTACCTGTAGATTTTGCCCTGTAGCTCAGCCGCCACCTAGGGAAACCTACCATACCTGTGCATTTCTGAAAACTAGAGACCAAGGGGAATCCAAGATGGGGTGACTTGTGTGGCTCGGACAAGGTTCTATTACCCAGAATCCTTTGCAAACCTCAAAATTTGGCTAAAAAAACACATGTTCCTCACATTTCTGTGGCAGAAAGTTTTGGAATCTGAGAGGAGCCACAAATTTCCTTCCACCCAGTGTTCCCCCACGTCTCCCGATAAAAATGATACCTCACTTGTGTGGGTAGGCCTAGCGCCCGCGACAGGAAACGCCCCAAAGCGCAACGTGGACACAGCCAAATTTTTGAAGGAAAACAGAGGTGTTTTTTGCAAAGTGCCTACCTGTAGATTTTGGCCTGTAGCTCAGCCGCCACCTAGGGAAACCTATCAAACCTGTGCATTTCTGAAAACTAGAGACCTAGGGGAATCCAAGATGGGGTGACTTGTGTGGCTCGGACCAGGTTCTGTTACCCAGAATCCTTTGCAAACCTCAAAATTTGGCTAAAAAAACACATGTTCCTCACATTTCTGTGACAGAAAGTTCTGGAATCTGAGAGGAGCCACAAATTTCCTTCCACCCAGCGTTCCCCCACGTCTCCCGATAAAAATGATACCTCACTTGTGTGGGTAGGCCTAGCGCCCGCGACAGGAAACGCCCCAAAGCGCAACGTGGACACAGCCAAATTTTTGAAGGAAAACAGAGGTGTTTTTTGCAAAGTGCCTACCTGTAGATTTTGGCCTGTAGCTCAGCCGCCACCTACGGAAACCTACCAAACCTGTGCATTTCTGAAAACTAGAGACCAAGGGGAATCCAAGATGGGGTGACTTGTGTGGCTCGGACCAGGTTCTGTTACCCAGAATCCTTTGCAAACCTCAAAATTTGGCTAAAAAAACACATGTTCCTCACATTTCTGTGGCAGAAAGTTTTGAAATCTGAGAGGAGCCACAAATTTCCTTCCACCCAGCGTTCCCCCACGTCTCCCGATAAAAATGATACCTCACTTGTGTGGGTAGGCCTAGCGCCCGCGACAGGAAACGCCCCAAAGCGCAACGTGGACACAGCCAAATTTTTGAAGGAAAACAGAGGTGTTTTTTGCAAAGTGCCTACCTGTAGATTTTGGCCTGTAGCTCAGCCGCCACCTAGGGAAACCTACCAAACCTGTGCATTTCTGAAAACTAGAGACCTAGGGGAATCTAAGATGGGGTGAGTTGTGTGGCTCGGACCAGGTTCTGTTAACCAGAATCCTTTGCAAACCTCAAAATTTGGCTAAAAAAACACATGTTCCTCACATTTCTGTGGCAGAAAGTTCTGGAATCTGAGAGGAGCCACAAATTTCCTTCCACCCAGCGTTCCCCCACGTCTCCCGATAAAAATGATACCTCACTTGTGTGGGTAGGCCTAGCGCCCGCGACAGGAAACGCCCCAAAGCGCAACGTGGACACAGCCAAATTTTTGAAGGAAAACAGAGGTTTTTTTTGCAAAGTGCCTACCTGTAGATTTTGGCCTGTAGCTCAGCCGCCACCTAGGGAAACCTACCAAACCTGTGCATTTCTGAAAACTAGAGACCTAGGGGAATCCAAGATGGGGTGACTTGTGTGGCTCGGACCAGGTTCTGTTACCCAGAATCCTTTGCAAACCTCAAAATTTGGCTAAAAAAACACATGTTCCTCACATTTCTGTGGCAGAAAGTTCTGGAATCTGAGAGGAGCCACAAATTTCCTTCCACCCAGCGTTCCCCCACGTCTCCCGATAAAAATGATACCTCACTTGTGTGGGTAGGCCTAGCGCCCGCGACAGGAAACGCCCCAAAGCGCAACGTGGACACAGCCAAATTTTTGAAGGAAAACAGAGGTGTTTTTTGCAAAGTGCCTACCTGTAGATTTTGGCCTGTAGCTCAGCCGCCACCTAGGGAAACCTACCAAACCTGTGCATTTCTGAAAACTAGAGACCTAGGGGAATCCAAGATGGGGTGACTTGTGTGGCTCGGACCAGGTTCTGTTACCCAGAATCCTTTGCAAACCTCAAAATTTGGCTAAAAAAACACATGTTCCTCACATTTCTGTGGCAGAAAGTTCTGGAATCTGAGAGGAGCCACAAATTTCCTTCCAACCAGCGTTCCCCCACTTCTCCCGATAAAAATGATACCTCACTTGTGTGGGTAGGCCTAGCGCCCGCGACAGGAAACACCCCAAAGCGCAACTTGGACACAGCCAAATTTTTGAAGGAAAACAGAGGTGTTTTTTGCAAAGTGCCTACCTGTAGATTTTGGCCTGTAGCTCAGCCGCCACCTAGGGAAACCTACCAAACCTTTGCATTTCTGAAAACTAGAGACCTAGGGGAATCCAAGATGGGGTGACTTGTGTGGTTCGGACCAGGTTCTGTTACCCAGAATCCTTTGCAAACCTCAAAATTTGGCTAAAAAAAAACACATTTTCCTCACATTTCTGTGGCAGAAAGTTCTGGAATCTGAGAGGAGCCACAAATTTCCTTCCACCCAGCGTTCCCCCACGTCTCCCGATAAAAATGATACCTCACTTGTGTGGGTAGGCCTAGCGCCCGCGACAGGAAACGACCCAAAGCGCAACGTGGACACAGCCAAATTTTTGAAGGAAAACAGAGGTGTTTTTTGCAAAGTGCCTACCTGTAGATTTTTGCCTGTAGCTCAGCCGCCACCTAGGGAAACCTACCACACCTGTGCATTTCTGAAAACCAGAGACCTAGGGGAATCCAAGATGGGGTGACTTGCTTGGCTCGGACCAGGTTCTGTTACCCAGAATCCTTTGCAAACCTCAAAATTTGGCTAAAAAAACACATGTTCCTCACATTTCTGTGGCAGAAAGTTCTGGAATCTGAGAGGAGCCACAAATTCTCTTCCACCCAGCGTTCCCCCACGTCTCCCGATAAAAATGATACCTCACTTGTGTGGGTAGGCCTAGCGCCCGCGACAGGAAACGCCCCAAAGCGCAACATGGACACAGCCAAATTTTTGAAGGAAAACAGAGGTGTTTTTTGCAAAGTGCCTACCTGTAGATTTTGCCCTGTAGCTCAGCCGCCACCTAGGGAAACCTACCATACCTGTGCATTTCTGAAAATTAGAGACCAAGGGGAATCCAAGATGGGGTGACTTGTGTGGCTCGGACCAGGTTCTATTACCCAGAATCCTTTGCAAACCTCAAAATTTGGCTAAAAAAACACATGTTCCTCACATTTCTGTGGCAGAAAGTTTTGGAATCTGAGAGGAGCCACAAATTTCCTTCCACCCAGCGTTCCCCCACGTCTCCCGATAAAAATGATACCTCACTTGTGTGGGTAGGCCTAGCGCCCGCGACAGGAAACGCCCCAAAGCGCAACGTGGACACAGCCAAATTTTTGACGGAAAACAGAGGTGTTTTTTGCAAAGTGCCTACCTGTAGATTTTGGCCTGTAGCTCAGCCGCCACCTAGGGAAACCTACCAAACCTGTGCATTTCTGAAAACTAGAGACCTAGGGGAATCCAAGATGGGGTGATTTGTGTAGCTCGGACCAGGTTCTGTTACCCAGAATCCTTTGCAAACCTCAAAATTTGGCTAAACAAAACACATGTTCCTCACATTTCTGTGGCAGAAAGTTCTGGAATCTGAGAGGAGCCTCAAATTTCCTTCCACCCAGCGTTCCCCCACGTCTCCCGATAAAAATGATACCTCACTTGTGTGGGTAGGTCTAGCCCCCGCGACAGGAAACGCCCCAATGCGCAACGTGGACACAGCCAAATTTTTTAAGGAAAACAGAGGTGTTTTTTGCAAAGTGCCTACCTGTAGATTTTGGCCTCTAGCTCAGCCGCCACCTAGGGAAACCTACCAAACCTGTGCATTTCTGAAAACTAGAGACCTAGAGGAATCCAAGATGGGGTGACTTGTGTGGCTCGGACCAGGTTCTGTTACCCAGAATCCTTTGCAAACCTCAAAATTTGGCTAAAAAAACACATGTTCCTCACATTTCTGTGGCAGAAAGTTCTGGAATCTGAGAGGAGCCACAAATTTCCTTCCACCCAGCGTTCCCCGACGTCTCCCGATAAAAATGATACCTCACTTGTGTGGCTAGGCCTAGCGCCCGCGACAGGAAACGCCCCAAAGCGCAACGTGGACACAGCCAAATTTTTGAAGGAAAACAGAGGTGTTTTTTGCAAAGTGCCTACCTGTAGATTTTGGCCTCTAGCTCAGCCGCCACCTAGGGACACCTACCAAACCTGTGCATTTCTGAAAACTAGATATAGGGGAATCCAAGATGGGGTGACTTGTGTGGCTCAGACACGGTTCTGTTACCCAGAATCCTTTGCAAACTTCAAAATTTGGCTAAACAAAACACATGTTCCTCACATTTGTGTGGTAGAAAGTTCTGGAATCTGAGAGGAGCCACAAATGTCCTTCCACCCAGCGTTCCCCGACGTCTCCCGATAAAAATGATACCTCACTTGTGTGGCTAGGCCTAGCGCCCGCGACAGGAAACGTCCCAAAGCGCAACGTGGACACAGCCACATTTTTGAAGGAAAACAGAGGTGTTTTTTGCAAAGTGCCAACCTGTAGATTTTGGCCTCTAGCTCAGCCGCCACCTAGGGAAACCTACCAAACCTGTGCATTTCTGAAAACTAGAGACCTAGGGGAATCCAAGATGGGGTGACTTGCTTGGCTCGGACCAGGTTCTGTTACCCAGAATCCTTTGCAAACCTCAAAATTTGGCTAAAAAAACACATGTTCCTCCCATTTCTGTGGCAGAAAGTTCTGGAATCTGAGAGGAGCCACAAATTCTCTTCCACCCAGCGTTCCCCCACGTCTCCCGATAAAAATGATACCTCACTTGTGTGGGTAGGCCTAGCGCCCGCGACAGGAAACGCCCCAAAGCGCAACATGGACACAGCCAAATTTTTGAAGGAAAACAGAGGTGTTTTTTGCAAAGTGCCTACCTGTAGATTTTGCCCTGTAGCTCAGCCGCCACCTAGGGAAACCTACCATACCTGTGCATTTCTGAAAACTAGAGACCAAGGGGAATCCAAGATGGGGTGACTTGTGTGGCTCGGACAAGGTTCTATTACCCAGAATCCTTTGCAAACCTCAAAATTTGGCTAAAAAAACACATGTTCCTCACATTTCTGTGGCAGAAAGTTTTGGAATCTGAGAGGAGCCACAAATTTCCTTCCACCCAGTGTTCCCCCACGTCTCCCGATAAAAATGATACCTCACTTGTGTGGGTAGGCCTAGCGCCCGCGACAGGAAACGCCCCAAAGCGCAACGTGGACACAGCCAAATTTTTGAAGGAAAACAGAGGTGTTTTTTGCAAAGTGCCTACCTGTAGATTTTGGCCTGTAGCTCAGCCGCCACCTAGGGAAACCTATCAAACCTGTGCATTTCTGAAAACTAGAGACCTAGGGGAATCCAAGATGGGGTGACTTGTGTGGCTCGGACCAGGTTCTGTTACCCAGAATCCTTTGCAAACCTCAAAATTTGGCTAAAAAAACACATGTTCCTCACATTTCTGTGACAGAAAGTTCTGGAATCTGAGAGGAGCCACAAATTTCCTTCCACCCAGCGTTCCCCCACGTCTCCCGATAAAAATGATACCTCACTTGTGTGGGTAGGCCTAGCGCCCGCGACAGGAAACGCCCCAAAGCGCAACGTGGACACAGCCAAATTTTTGAAGGAAAACAGAGGTGTTTTTTGCAAAGTGCCTACCTGTAGATTTTGGCCTGTAGCTCAGCCGCCACCTACGGAAACCTACCAAACCTGTGCATTTCTGAAAACTAGAGACCAAGGGGAATCCAAGATGGGGTGACTTGTGTGGCTCGGACCAGGTTCTGTTACCCAGAATCCTTTGCAAACCTCAAAATTTGGCTAAAAAAACACATGTTCCTCACATTTCTGTGGCAGAAAGTTTTGAAATCTGAGAGGAGCCACAAATTTCCTTCCACCCAGCGTTCCCCCACGTCTCCCGATAAAAATGATACCTCACTTGTGTGGGTAGGCCTAGCGCCCGCGACAGGAAACGCCCCAAAGCGCAACGTGGACACAGCCAAATTTTTGAAGGAAAACAGAGGTGTTTTTTGCAAAGTGCCTACCTGTAGATTTTGGCCTGTAGCTCAGCCGCCACCTAGGGAAACCTACCAAACCTGTGCATTTCTGAAAACTAGAGACCTAGGGGAATCCAAGATGGGGTGAGTTGTGTGGCTCGGACCAGGTTCTGTTAACCAGAATCCTTTGCAAACCTCAAAATTTGGCTAAAAAAACACATGTTCCTCACATTTCTGTGGCAGAAAGTTCTGGAATCTGAGAGGAGCCACAAATTTCCTTCCACCCAGCGTTCCCCCACGTCTCCCGATAAAAATGATACCTCACTTGTGTGGGTAGGCCTAGCGCCCGCGACAGGAAACACCCCAAAGCGCAACGTGGACACAGCCAAATTTTTGAAGGAAAACAGAGGTTTTTTTTGCAAAGTGCCTACCTGTAGATTTTGGCCTGTAGCTCAGCCGCCACCTAGGGAAACCTACCAAACCTGTGCATTTCTGAAAACTAGAGACCTAGGGGAATCCAAGATGGGGTGACTTGTGTGGCTCGGACCAGGTTCTGTTACCCAGAATCCTTTGCAAACCTCAAAATTTGGCTAAAAAAACACATGTTCCTCACATTTCTGTGGCAGAAAGTTCTGGAATCTGAGAGGAGCCACAAATTTCCTTCCACCCAGCGTTCCCCCACGTCTCCCGATAAAAATGATACCTCACTTGTGTGGGTAGGCCTAGCGCCCGCGACAGGAAACGCCCCAAAGCGCAACGTGGACACAGCCAAATTTTTGAAGGAAAACAGAGGTGTTTTTTGCAAAGTGCCTACCTGTAGATTTTGGCCTGTAGCTCAGCCGCCACCTAGGGAAACCTACCAAACCTGTGCATTTCTGAAAACTAGAGACCTAGGGGAATCCAAGATGGGGTGACTTGTGTGGCTCGGACCAGGTTCTGTTACCCAGAATCCTTTGCAAACCTCAAAATTTGGCTAAAAAAACACATGTTCCTCACATTTCTGTGGCAGAAAGTTCTGGAATCTGAGAGGAGCCACAAATTTCCTTCCAACCAGCGTTCCCCCACTTCTCCCGATAAAAATGATACCTCACTTGTGTGGGTAGGCCTAGCGCCCGCGACAGGAAACACCCCAAAGCGCAACTTGGACACAGCCAAATTTTTGAAGGAAAACAGAGGTGTTTTTTGCAAAGTGCCTACCTGTAGATTTTGGCCTGTAGCTCAGCCGCCACCTAGGGAAACCTACCAAACCTTTGCATTTCTGAAAACTAGAGACCTAGGGGAATCCAAGATGGGGTGACTTGTGTGGTTCGGACCAGGTTCTGTTACCCAGAATCCTTTGCAAACCTCAAAATTTGGCTAAAAAAAAACACATTTTCCTCACATTTCTGTGGCAGAAAGTTCTGGAATCTGAGAGGAGCCACAAATTTCCTTCCACCCAGCGTTCCCCCACGTCTCCCGATAAAAATGATACCTCACTTGTGTGGGTAGGCCTAGCGCCCGCGACAGGAAACGACCCAAAGCGCAACGTGGACACAGCCAAATTTTTGAAGGAAAACAGAGGTGTTTTTTGCAAAGTGCCTACCTGTAGATTTTTGCCTGTAGCTCAGCCGCCACCTAGGGAAACCTACCACACCTGTGCATTTCTGAAAACCAGAGACCTAGGGGAATCCAAGATGGGGTGACTTGTGTGGCTCGGACCAGGTTCTGTTACCCAGAATCCTTTGCAAACCTCAAAATTTGGCTAAAAAAGCACATGTTCCTCACATTTCTGTGGCAGAAAGTTCTGGAATCTGAGAGGATCCACAAATGTCCTTCCACCCAGCGTTCCTCGACGTCTCCCGATAAAAATGATACCTCACTTGTGTGGCTAGGCCTAGCGCCCGCGACAGGAAACGCCCCAAAGCGCAACGTGGACACAGCCAAATTTTTGAAGGAAAACAAAGGTGTTTTTTGCAAAGTGCCTACCTGTAGATTTTGGCCTGTAGCTCAGCCGCCACCTAGGGAAACCTACCAAACCTGTGCATTTCTGAAAACTAGAGACCTAGGGGAATCCAAGATGGGGTGACTTGTGTGGCTCGGACCAGGTTCTGTTACCCAGAATCCTTTGCAAACCTCAAAATTTGGCTAAAAAAACACATGTTCCTCACATTTCTGTGGCAGAAAGTTCTGGAATCTGAGAGGAGCCACAAATTTCCTTCCACCCAGCGTTCCCCCACGTCTCCCGATAAAAATGATACCTCACTTGTGTGGGTAGGCCTAGCGCCCGCGACAGGAAACGCCCCAAAGCGCAACGTGGACACATCCAAATTTTTGAAGGAAAACAGAGGTGTTTTTTGCAAAGTGCCTACCTGTAGATTTTGGCCTGTAGCTCAGCCGCCACCTACTGAAACCTACCAAACCTGTGCATTTCTGAAAACTAGAGACCTAGTGGAATCCAAGATGGCGTGACTTGTGTGGCTCGGACCAGGTTCTGTTACCCAGAATCCTTTGCAAACCTCAAAATTTGGCTAAAAAAACACATGTTCCTCACATTTCTGTGGCAGAAAGTTTTGGAATCTGAGAGGAGCCACAAATTTCCTTCCACCCAGCGTTCCCCCACGTCTCCCGATAAAAATGATACCTCACTTGTGTGGGTAGGCCTAGCGCCCGCGACAGGAAACGCCCCAAAGCGCAACGTGGACACAGTCAAATTTTTTAAGGAAAACAGAGGTGTTTTTTGCAAAGTGCCTACCTGTAGATTTTGGCCTGTAGCTCAGCCGCCACCTAGGGAAACCTACCAAACCTGTGCATTTCTGAAAACTAGAGACCTAGGGGAATCCAAGATGGGGTGACTTGTGTGGCTCGGACCAGGTTCTGTTACCCAGAATCCTTTGCAAACCTCAAAATTTGGCTAAAAAAACACATGTTCCTCACATTTCTGTGGCAGAAAGTTCTGGAATCTGAGAGGAGCCACAAATTTCCTTCCACCCAGCGTTCCCCCACTTCTCCCGATAAAAATGATACCTCACTTGTGTGGGTAGGCCTAGCGCCCGCGACAGGAAACACCCCAAAGCGCAACTTGGACACAGCCAAATTTTTGAAGGAAAACAGAGGTGTTTTTTGCAAAGTGCCTACCTGTAGATTTTGGCCTGTAGCTCAGCCGCCACCTAGGGAAACCTACCAAACCTTTGCATTTCTGAAAACTAGAGACCTAGGGGAATCCATGATGGGGTGACTTGTGTGGCTCGGACCAGGTTCTGTTACCCAGAATCCTTTGCAAACCTCAAAATTTGGCTAAAAAAAAAAACATTTTCCTCACATTTCTGTGGCAGAAAGTTCTGGAATCTGAGAGGAGCCACAAATTCCCTTCCACCCAGCGTTCCCCCACGTCTCCCGATAAAAATGATACCTCACTTGTGTGGGTAGGCCTAGCGCCCGCGACAGGAAACGCCCCAAAGCGCAACGTGGACACAGCCAAATTTTTGAAGGAAAACAGAGGTGTTTTTTGCAAAGTGCCTACCTGTAGATTTTTGCCTGTAGCTCAGCCGCCACCTAGGGAAACCTACCACACCTGTGCATTTCTGAAAACTAGAGACCTAGGGGAATCCAAGATGGGGTGACTTGTGTGGCTCGGACCAGGTTCTGTTACCCAGAATCCTTTGCAAACCTCAAAATTTGGCTAAAAAAACACATGTTCCTCACATTTCTGTGGCAGAAAGTTCTGGAATCTGAGAGGAGCCACAAATTTCCTTCCAACCAGCGTTCCCCCACTTCTCCCGATAAAAATGATACCTCACTTGTGTGGGTAGGCCTAGCGCCCGCGACAGGAAACACCCCAAAGCGCAACTTGGACACAGCCAAATTTTTGAAGGAAAACAGAGGTGTTTTTTGCAAAGTGCCTACCTGTAGATTTTGGCCTGTAGCTCAGCCGCCACCTAGGGAAACCTACCAAACCTTTGCATTTCTGAAAACTAGAGACCTAGGGGAATCCAAGATGGGGTGACTTGTGTGGTTCGGACCAGGTTCTGTTACCCAGAATCCTTTGCAAACCTCAAAATTTGGCTAAAAAAAAACACATTTTCCTCACATTTCTGTGGCAGAAAGTTCTGGAATCTGAGAGGAGCCACAAATTTCCTTCCACCCAGCGTTCCCCCACGTCTCCCGATAAAAATGATACCTCACTTGTGTGGGTAGGCCTAGCGCCCGCGACAGGAAACGACCCAAAGCGCAACGTGGACACAGCCAAATTTTTGAAGGAAAACAGAGGTGTTTTTTGCAAAGTGCTTACCTGTAGATTTTTGCCTGTAGCTCAGCCGCCACCTAGGGAAACCTACCACACCTGTGCATTTCTGAAAACCAGAGACCTAGGGGAATCCAAGATGGGGTGACTTGTGTGGCTCGGACCAGGTTCTGTTACCCAGAATCCTTTGCAAACCTCAAAATTTGGCTAAAAAAGCACATGTTCCTCACATTTCTGTGGCAGAAAGTTCTGGAATCTGAGAGGATCCACAAATGTCCTTTCACCCAGCGTTCCTCGACGTCTCCCGATAAAAATGATACCTCACTTGTGTGGCTAGGCCTAGCGCCCGCGACAGGAAACGCCCCAAAGCGCAACGTGGACACAGCCAAATTTTTTAAGGAAAACAAAGGTGTTTTTTGCAAAGTGCCTACCTGTAGATTTTGGCCTGTAGCTCAGCCGCCACCTAGGGAAACCTACCAAACCTGTGCATTTCTGAAAACTAGAGACCTAGGGGAATCCAAGATGGGGTGACTTGTGTGGCTCGGACCAGGTTCTGTTACCCAGAATCCTTTGCAAACCTCAAAATTTGGCTAAAAAAACACATGTTCCTCACATTTCTGTGGCAGAAAGTTCTGGAATCTGAGAGGAGCCACAAATTTCCTTCCACCCAGCGTTCCCCCACGTCTCCCGATAAAAATGATACCTCACTTGTGTGGGTAGGCCTAGCGCCCGCGACAGGAAACGCCCCAAAGCGCAACGTGGACACATCCAAATTTTTGAAGGAAAACAGAGGTGTTTTTTGCAAAGTGCCTACCTGTAGATTTTGGCCTGTAGCTCAGCCGCCACCTACTGAAACCTACCAAACCTGTGCATTTCTGAAAACTAGAGACCTAGTGGAATCCAAGATGGCGTGACTTGTGTGGCTCGGACCAGGTTCTGTTACCCAGAATCCTTTGCAAACCTCAAAATTTGGCTAAAAAAACACATGTTCCTCACATTTCTGTGGCAGAAAGTTTTGGAATCTGAGAGGAGCCACAAATTTCCTTCCACCCAGCGTTCCCCCACGTCTCCCGATAAAAATGATACCTCACTTGTGTGGGTAGGCCTAGCGCCCGCGACAGGAAACGCCCCAAAGCGCAACGTGGACACAGCCAAATTTTTGAAGGAAAACAGAGGTGTTTTTTGCAAAGTGCCTACCTGTAGGTTTTGGCCTGTAGCTCAGCCGCCACCTAGGGAAACCTACCAAACCTGTGCATTTCTGAAAACTAGAGACCTAGGGGAATCCAAGATGGGGTGACTTGTGTGGCTCGGACCAGGTTCTGTTACCCAGAATCCTTTGCAAACCTCAAAATTTGGCTAAAAAAAACACATGTTCCTCACATTTCTGTGGCAGAAAGTTCTGGAATCTGAGAGGAGCCACAAATTTCCTTCCACCCAGCGTTCCCCCACTTCTCCCGATAAAAATGATACCTCACTTGTGTGGGTAGGCCTAGCGCCCGCGACAGGAAACACCCCAAAGCGCAACTTGGACACAGCCAAATTTTTGAAGGAAAACAGAGGTGTTTTTTGCAAAGTGCCTACCTGTAGATTTTGGCCTGTAGCTCAGCCGCCACCTAGGGAAACCTACCAAACCTTTGCATTTCTGAAAACTAGAGACCTAGGGGAATCCATGATGGGGTGACTTGTGTGGCTCGGACCAGGTTCTGTTACCCAGAATCCTTTGCAAACCTCAAAATTTGGCTAAAAAAAAACACATTTTCCTCACATTTCTGTGGCAGAAAGTTCTGGAATCTGAGAGGAGCCACAAATTCCCTTCCACCCAGCGTTCCCCCACGTCTCCCGATAAAAATGATACCTCACTTGTGTGGGTAGGCCTAGCGCCCGCGACAGGAAACGCCCCAAAGCGCAACGTGGACACAGCCAAATTTTTGAAGGAAAACAGAGGTGTTTTTTGCAAAGTGCCTACCTGTAGATTTTTGCCTGTAGCTCAGCCGCCACCTAGGGAAACCTACCACACCTGTGAATTTCTGAAAACTAGAGACCTAGGGGAATCCAAGATGGGGTGACTTGTGTGGCTCGGACCAGGTTCTGTTACCCAGAATCCTTTGCAAACCTCAAAATTTGGCTAAAAAAACACATGTTCCTCACATTTCTGTGGCAGAAAGTTCTGGAATCTGAGAGGAGCCACAAATGTCCTTCCACCCAGCGTTCCCCGACGTCTCCCGATAAAAATGATACCTCACTTGTGTGGCTAGGCCTAGCGCCCGCGACAGGAAACGTCCCAAAGCGCAACGTGGACACAGCCAAATTTTTGAAGGAAAACAGAGGTGTTTTTTGCAAAGTGCCTACCTGTAGATTTTGGCCTCTAGCTCAGCCGCCACCTAGGGAAACCTACCAAACCTGTGCATTTCTGAAAACTAGAGACCTAGGGGAATCCAAGATGGGGTGACTTGTGTGGCTCGGACCAGGTTCTGTTACCCAGAATCCTTTGCAAACCTCAGAATTTGGCTAAATAAACACATGTTCCTCACATTTCTGTGGCAGAAAGTTCTGGAATCTGAGAGGAGCCACAAATTTCCTTCCACCCAGCGTTCCCCCACGTCTCCCGATAAAAATGATACCTCACTTGTGTGGGTAGGCCCAGCGCCCGCGACAGGAAACGCCCCAAAGCGCAACGTGGACACAGCCAAATTTTTGAAGGAAAACAGAGGTGTTTTTTGCAAAGTGCCTACCTGTAGATTTTGCCCTGTAGCTCAGCCGCCACCTAGGGAAACCTACCATACCTGTGCATTTCTGAAAACTAGAGACCAAGGGGAATCCAAGATGGGGTGACTTGTTTGGCTCGGACCAGGTTCTGTTACCCAGAATCCTTTGCAAACCTCAAAATTTGGCTAAAAAAACACATGTTCCTCACATTTCTGTGGCAGAAAGTTCTGGAATCTAAGAGGAGCCACAAATTTCCTTCCACCCAGCGTTCCCCCACGTCTCCCGATAAAAATGATACCTCACTTGTGTGGGTAGGCCTAGCGCCCGCGACAGTAAACGCCCCAAAGCGCAACGTGGACACAGCCAAATTTTTGAAGGAAAACAGAGGTGTTTTTTGCAAAGTGCCTACCTGTAGATTTTGGCCTGTAGCTCAGCCGCCACCTAGGGAAACCTACCAAACCTGTGCATTTCTGAAAACTAGAGACCTAGGGGAATCCAAGATGGGGTGACTTGTGTGGCTCGGACCAGGTTCTGTTACCCAGAATCCTTTGCAAACCTCAAAGTTGGCTAAAAAAACACATGTTCCTCACATTTCTGTGGCAGAAAGTTTTGGAATCTGAGAGGAGCCACAAATTTCCTTCAACCCAGCGTTCCCCCACGTCTCCCGATAAAAATGATACCTCACTTGTGTGGGTAGGCCTAGCGCCCGCGACAGGAAACGCCCCAAAGCGCAACGTGGACACAGCCAAATTTTGGAATGAAAACAGAGGTGTTTTTTGCAAAGTGCCTACCTGTAGATTTTGGCCTGTAGCTCAGCCGCCACCTAGGGTAACCTACCACACCTGTGCATTTCTGAAAACTAGAGACCTAGGGGAATCCAAGATGGGGTGACTTGTGTGGCTCGGTCCAGGTTCTGTTACCCAGAATCCTTTGCAAACCTCAAAATTTGGCTAAAAAAACACATGTTCCTCACATTTCTGTGGCAGAAAGTTCTGGAATCTGAGAGGAGCCACAAATTTCCTTCCACCCAGCGTTCCCCCATGTCTCCCGATAAAAATGATACCTCACTTGTGTGGGTAGGCCTAGCACCCGCGACAGGAAACGCCCCAAAGCGCAACGTGGCCACAGCTAAATTTTTGAAGGAAAACAGAGGTGTTTTTTGCAAAGTGCCTACCTGTAGATTTTGGCCTCTAGCTCAGCCGCCACCTAGGGAAACCTACCAAACCTGTGCATTTCTGAAAACTAGAGACCTAGGGATATCCAAGATGGGGTGACTTGTGTGGCTCGGACCAGGTTCTGTTACCCAGAATCCTTTGCAAACCTCAGAATTTGGCTAAAAAAACACATGTTCCTCACATTTCTGTGGCAGAAAGTTCTGGAATCTGAGAGGAGCCACAAATTTCCTTCCACCCAGCGTTCCCCCACGTCTCCCGATAAAAATGATACCTCACTTGTGTGGGTAGGCCCAGCACCCGCGACAGGAAACGCCCCAAAGCGCAACGTGGACACAGCCAAATTTTTGAAGGAAACAGAGGTGTTTTTTGCAAAGTGCCTACCTGTAGATTTTGCCCTGTAGCTCAGCCGCCACCTAGGGAAACCTACCATACCTGTGCATTTCTGAAAACTAGAGACCAAGGGGAATCCAAGATGGGGTGACTTGTTTGGCTCGGACCAGGTTCTGTTACCCAGAATCCTTTGCAAACCTCAAAATTTGGCTAAAAAAACACATGTTCCTCACATTTCTGTGGCAGAAAGTTCTGGAATCTAAGAGGAGCCACAAATTTCCTTCCACCCAGCGTTCCCCCACGTCTCCCGATAAAAATGATACCTCACTTGTGTGGGTAGGCCTAGCGCCCGCGACAGTAAACGCCCCAAAGCGCAACGTGGACACAGCCAAATTTTTGAAGGAAAACAGAGGTGTTTTTTGCAAAGTGCCTACCTGTAGATTTTGGCCAGTAGCTCAGCCGCCACCTAGGGAAACCTACCAAACCTGTGCATTTCTGAAAACTAGAGACCTAGGGGAATCCAAGATGGGGTGACTTGTGTGGCTCGGACCAGGTTCTGTTACCCAGAATCCTTTGCAAACCTCAAAGTTGGCTAAAAAAACACATGTTCCTCACATTTCTGTGGCAGAAAGTTTTAGAATCTAAGAGGAGCCACAAATTTCCTTCCACCCAGCGTTCCCCCACGTCTCCCGATAAAAATGATACCTCACTTGAGTGGGTAGGCCTAGCGCCCGCGACAGTAAACGCCCCAAAGCGCAACGTGGACACAGCCAAATTTTTGAAGGAAAACAGAGGTGTTTTTTGCAAAGTGCCTACCTGAAGATTTTGGCCTGTAGCTCAGCCGCCACCTAGGGAAACCTACCAAACCTGTGCATTTCTGAAAACTAGAGACCTAGGGGAATGCAAGATGGGGTGACTTGTGTGGCTCGGACCAGGTTCTGTTACCCAGAATCCTTTGCAAACCTCAAAGTTGGCTAAAAAAACACATGTTCCTCACATTTCTGTGGCAGAAAGTTTTGGAATCTGAGAGGAGCCACAAATTTCCTTCCACCCAGCGTTCCCCCACGTCTCCCGATAAAAATGATACCTCACTTGTGTGGGTAGGCCTAGCGCCCGCGACAGGAAACGCCCCAAAGCGCAACGTGGACACAGCCAAATTTTTGAATGAAAACAGAGGTGTTTTTTGCAAAGTGCCTACCTGTAGATTTTGGCCTGTAGCTCAGCCGCCACCTAGGGTAACCTACCACACCTGTGCATTTCTGAAAACTAGAGACCTAGGGGAATCCAAGATGGTGTGACTTGTGTGGCTCGGTCCAGGTTCTGTTACCCAGAATCCTTTGCAAACCTCAAAATTTGGCTAAAAAAACACATGTTCCTCACATTTCTGTGGCAGAAAGTTCTGGAATCTGAGAGGAGCCACAAATTTCCTTCCACCCAGCGTTCCCCCAAGTCTCCCGATAAAAATGATACCTCACTTGTGTGGGTAGGCCTGGCACCCGCGACAGGAAACGCCCCAAAGCGCAACGTGGACACAGCCAAATTTTTGAAGGAAAACAGAGGTGTTTTTTGCAAAGTGCCAACCTGTAGATTTTGGCCTCAAGCTCAGCCGCCACCTAGGGAAACCTACCAAACCTGTGCATTTCTGAAAACTAGAGACCTAGGGGAATCCAAGATGGGGTGACTTGTGTGGCTCGGACCAGGTTCTGTTACCCAGAATCCTTTGCAAACCTCAAAATTCGGCTAAAAAAACACATGTTCCTCATATTTCTGTGGCAGAAAGTTCTGGAATCTGAGAGGAGCAACAAATTTCCTTCCACCCAGCGTTCCCCCACGTCTCCCGATAAAAATGATACCTCACTTGTGTGGGTAGGCCTAGCGCCCGCGACAGGAAACGCCCCAAAGCGCAACGTGGACACAGCCAAATTTTTGAAGGAAAACAGAGGTGTTTTTTGCAAAGTGCCTACCTGTAGATTTTGCCCTGTAGCTCAGCCGCCACCTAGGGAAACCTACCAAACCTGTGCATTTCTGAAAACTAGAGACCTAGGGGAATCCAAGATGGGGTGACTTGTGTGGCTCGGACCAGGTTCTGTTACCCAGAATCCTTTGCAAACCTCAAAATTTGGCTAAAAAAACACATGTTCCTCACATTTCTGTGGCAGAAAGTTCTGGAATCTGAGAGGAGCCACAAATTTCCTTCCACCCAGCGTTCCCCCACTTCTCCCGATAAAAATGATACCTCACTTGTGTGGGTAGGCCTAGCGCCCGCGACAGGAAACACCCCAAAGCGCAACTTGGACACAGCCAAATTTTTGAAGGAAAACAGAGGTGTTTTTTGCAAAGTGCCTACCTGTAGATTTTGGCCTGTAGCTCAGCCGCCACCTAGGGAAACCTACCAAACCTTTGCATTTCTGAAAACTAGAGACCTAGGGGAATCCAAGATGGGGTGACTTGTGTGGCTCGGACCAGGTTCTGTTACCCAGAATCCTTTGCAAACCTCAAAATTTGGCTAAAAAAAAACACATTTTCCTCACATTTCTGTTGCAGAAAGTTCTGGAATCTGAGAGGAGCCACAAATTTCCTTCCACCCAGCGTTCCCCCACGTCTCCCGATAAAAATGATACCTCACTTGTGTGGGTAGGCCTAGCGCCCGCGACAGGAAACGCCCCAAAGCGCAACGTGGACACAGCCAAATTTTTGAAGGAAAACAGAGGTGTTTTTTGCAAAGTGCCTACCTGTAGATTTTTGCCTGTAGCTCAGCCGCCACCTACGGAAACCTACCACACCTGTGATTTTCTGAAAACTAGAGACCTAGGGGAATCCAAGATGGGGTGACTTGTGTGGCTCGGACCAGGTTCTGTTACCCAGAATCCTTTGCAAACCTCAAAATTTGGCTAAAAAAACACATGTTCCTCACATTTCTGTGGCAGAAAGTTCTGGAATCTGAGAGGAGCCACAAATGTCCTTCCACCCAGCGTTCCCCGACGTCTCCCGATAAAAATGATACCTCACTTGTGTGGGTAGGCCCAGCGCCCGCGACAGGAAACGCCCCAAAGCGCAACGTGGACACAGCCAAATTTTTGAAGGAAAACAGAGGTGTTTTTTGCAAAGTGCCTACCTGTAGATTTTGCCCTGTAGCTCAGCCGCCACCTAGGGAAACCTACCATACCTGTGCATTTCTGAAAACTAGAGACCAAGGGGAATCCAAGATGGGGTGACTTGTTTGGCTCGGACCAGGTTCTGTTACCCAGAATCCTTTGCAAACCTCAAAATTTGGCTAAAAAAACACATGTTCCTCACATTTCTGTGGCAGAAAGTTCTGGAATGTAAGAGGAGCCACAAATTTCCTTCCACCCAGCGTTCCCCCATGTCTCCCGATAAAAATGATACCTCACTTGTGTGGGTAGGCCTAGCGCCCGCGACAGTAAACGCCCCAAAGCGCAACGTGGGCACAGCCAAATTTTTGAAGGAAAACAGAGGTGTTTTTTGCAAAGTGCCTACCTGTAGATTTTGGCCTGTAGCTCAGCCGCCACCTAGGGAAACCTACCAAACCTGTGCATTTCTGAAAACTAGAGACCTAGGGGAATCCAAGATGGGGTGACTTGTGTGGCTCGGACCAGGTTCTGTTACCCAGAATCCTTTGCAAACCTCAAAGTTGGCTAAAAAAACACATGTTCCTCACATTTCTGTGGCAGAAAGTTTTGGAATCTGAGAGGAGCCACAAATTTCCTTCCACCCAGCGTTCCCCCACGTCTCCCGATAAAAATGATACCTCACTTGTGTGGGTAGGCCTAGCGCCCGCGACAGGAAACGCCCCAAAGCGCAACGTGGACACAGCCAAATTTTTGAATGAAAACAGAGGTGTTTTTTGCAAAGTGCCTACCTGTAGATTTTGGCCTGTAGCTCAGCCGCCACCTAGGGTAACCTACCACACCTGTGCATTTCTGAAAACTAGAGACCTAGGGGAATCCAAGATGGGGTGACTTGTGTGGCTCGGTCCAGGTTCTGTTACCCAGAATCCTTTGCAAACCTCAAAATTTGGCTAAAAAAACACATGTTCCTCACATTTCTGTGGCAGAAAGTTCTGGAATCTGAGAGGAGCCACAAATTTCCTTCCACCCAGCGTTCCCCCACGTCTCCCGATAAAAATGATACCTCACTTGTGTGGGTAGGCCTAGCACCCGTGACAGGAAACGCCCCAAAGCGCAACGTGGCCACAGCTAAATTTTTGAAAGAAAACAGAGGTGTTTTTTGCAAAGTGCCTACCTGTAGATTTTGGCCTCTAGCTCAGCCGCCACCTAGGGAAACCTACCAAACCTGTGCATTTCTGAAAACTAGAGACCTAGGGGAATCCAAGATGGGGTGACTTGTGTGGCTCGGACCAGGTTCTGTTACCCAGAATCCTTTGCAAACCTCAGAATTTGGCTAAAAAAACACATGTTCCTCACATTTCTGTGGCAGAAAGTTCTGGAATCTGAGAGGAGCCACAAATTTCCTTCCACCCAGCGTTCCCCCACGTCTCCCGATAAAAATGATACCTCACTTGTGTGGGTAGGCCCAGCGCCCGCGACAGGAAACGCCCCAAAGCGCAACGTGGACACAGCCAAATTTTTGAAGGAAAACAGAGGTGTTTTTTGCAAAGTGCCTACCTGTAGATTTTGCCCTGTAGCTCAGCCGCCACCTAGGGAAACCTACCATACCTGTGCATTTCTGAAAACTAGAGACCAAGGGGAATCCAAGATGGGGTGACTTGTGTGGCTCGGACCAGGTTCTGTTACCCAGAATCCTTTGCAAACCTCAAAATTTGGCTAAAAAAACACATGTTCCTCACCTTTCTGTGGCAGAAAGTTCTGGAATCTAAGAGGAGCCACAAATTTCCTTCCACCCAGCGTTCCCCGACGTCTCCCGATAAAAATGATACCTCACTTGTGTGGCTAGGCCTAGCGCCCGCGACAGGAAACGCCCCAAAGCGCAACGTGGACACAGCCAAATTTTTGAAGGAAAACAGAGGTGTTTATTGCAAAGTGCCTACCTGTAGATTTTGGCCTGTAGCTCAGCCGCCACCTAGGGAAACCTACCAAAGCTGTGCATTTCAGAAAACTAGAGACCTAGGGGAATCCAAAATGGGGTGACTTGTGTGGCTCGGACCAGGTTCTGTTACCCAGAATCCTTTGCAAACCTCAAAGTTGGCTAAAAAAACACATGTTCCTCACATTTCTGTGGCAGAAAGTTTTGGAATCTGAGAGGAGCCACAAATTTCCTTCCACCCAGCGTTCCCCCACGTCTCCCGATAAAAATGATACCTCACTTGTGTGGGTAGGCATAGCGCCCGCGACAGGAAACGCCCCAAAGCGCAACGTGGACACAGCCAAATTTTTGAATGAAAACAGAGGTGTTTTTTGCAAAGTGCCTACCTGTAGATTTTGGCCTGTAGCTCAGCCGCCACCTAGGGTAACCTACCACACCTGTGCATTTCTGAAAACTAGAGACCTAGGGGAATCCAAGATGGGGTGACTTGTGTGGCTCGGTCCAGGTTCTGTTACCCAGAATCCTTTGCAAACCTCAAAATTTGGCTAAAAAAACACATGTTCCTCACATTTCTGTGGCAGAAAGTTCTGGAATCTGAGAGGAGCCACAAATTTGCTTCCACCCAGCGTTCCCCCAAGTCTCCCGATAAAAATGATACCTCACTTGTGTGGGTAGGCCTAGCACCCGCGACAGGAAACGCCCCAAAGCGCAACGTGGACACAGCCAAATTTTTGAAGGAAAACAGAGGTGTTTTTTGCAAAGTGCCTACCTGTAGATTTTGGCCTGTAGCTCAGCCGCCACCTAGGGAAACCTACCAAACCTTTGCATTTCTGAAAACTAGAGACCTAGGGGAATCCAAGATGGGGTGACTTGTGTGGCTCGGACCAGGTTCTGTTACCCAGAATCCTTTGCAAACCTCAAAATTTGGCTAAAAAAAAACACATTTTCCTCACATTTCTGTTGCAGAAAGTTCTGGAATCTGAGAGGAGCCACAAATTTCCTTCCACCCAGCGTTCCCCCACGTCTCCCGATAAAAATGATACCTCACTTGTGTGGGTAGGCCTAGCGCCCGCGACAGGAAACGCCCCAAAGCGCAACGTGGACACAGCCAAATTTTTGAAGGAAAACAGAGGTGTTTTTTGCAAAGTGCCTACCTGTAGATTTTTGCCTGTAGCTCAGCCGCCACCTACGGAAACCTACCACACCTGTGCATTTCTGAAAACTAGAGACCTAGGGGAATCCAAGATGGGGTGACTTGTGTGGCTCGGACCAGGTTCTGTTACCCAGAATCCTTTGCAAACCTCAAAATTTGGCTAAAAAAACACATGTTCCTCACATTTCTGTGGCAGAAAGTTCTGGAATCTGAGAGGAGCCACAAATGTCCTTCCACCCAGCGTTCCCCGACGTCTCCCGATAAAAATGATACCTCACTTGTGTGGCTAGGCCTAGCGCCCGCGACAGGAAACGCCCCAAAGCGCAACGTGGACACAGCCAAATTTTTGAAGGAAAACAGAGGTGTTTTTTGCAAAGTGCCTACCTGTAGATTTTGGCCTGTAGCTCAGCCGCCACCTAGGGAAACCTACCAAACCTGTGCATTTCTGAAAACTAGAGACCTAGGGGAATCCAAGATGGGGTGACTTGTGTGGCTCGGACCAGGTTCTGTTACCCAGAATCCTTTGCAAACCTCAGAATTTGGCTAAAAAAACACATGTTCCTCACATTTCTGTGGCAGAAAGTTCTGGAATCTGAGAGGAGCCACAAATTTCCTTCCACCCAGCGTTCCCCCACGTCTCCCGATAAAAATGATACCTCACTTGTGTGGGTAGGCCCAGCGCCCGCGACAGGAAACGCCCCAAAGCGCAACGTGGACACAGCCAAATTTTTGAAGGAAAACAGAGGTGTTTTTTGCAAAGTGCCTACCTGTAGATTTTGCCCTGTAGCTCAGCCGCCACCTAGGGAAACCTACCATACCTGTGCACTTCTGAAAACTAGAGACCAAGGGGAATCCAAGATGGGGTGACTTGTTTGGCTCGGACCAGGTTCTGTTACCCAGAATCCTTTGCAAACCTCAAAATTTGGCTAAAAAAACACATGTTCCTCACATTTCTGTGGCAGAAAGTTCTGGAATGTAAGAGGAGCCACAAATTTCCTTCCACCCAGCGTTCCCCCATGTCTCCCGATAAAAATGATACCTCACTTGTGTGGGTAGGCCTAGCGCCCGCGACAGTAAACGCCCCAAAGCGCAACGTGGACACAGCCAAATTTTTGAAGGAAAACAGAGGTGTTTTTTGCAAAGTGCCTACCTGTAGATTTTGGCCTGTAGCTCAGCCGCCACCTAGGGAAACCTACCAAACCTGTGCATTTCTGAAAACTAGAGACCTAGGGGAATCCAAGATGGGGTGACTTGTGTGGCTCGGACCAGGTTCTGTTACCCAGAATCCTTTGCAAACCTCAAAGTTGGCTAAAAAAACACATGTTCCTCACATTTCTGTGGCAGAAAGTTTTGGAATCTGAGAGGAGCCACAAATTTCCTTCCACCCAGCGTTCCCCCACGGCTCCCGATAAAAATGATACCTCACTTGTGTGGGTAGGCCTAGCGCCCGCGACAGGAAACGCCCCAAAGCGCAACGTGGACACAGCCAAATTTTTGAATGAAAACAGAGGTGTTTTTTGCAAAGTGCCTACCTGTAGATTTTGGCCTGTAGCTCTGCCGCCACCTAGGGTAACCTACCACACCTGTGCATTTCTGAAAACTAGAGACCTAGGGGAATCCAAGATGGGGTGACTTGTGTGGCTCGGTCCAGGTTCTGTTACCCAGAATCCTTTGCAAACCTCAAAATTTGGCTAAAAAAACACATGTTCCTCACATTTCTGTGGCAGAAAGTTCTGGAATCTGAGAGGAGCCACAAATTTCCTTCCACCCAGCGTTCCCCCACGTCTCCCGATAAAAATGATACCTCACTTGTGTGGGTAGGCCTAGCACCCGTGACAGGAAACGCCCCAAAGCGCAACGTGGCCACAGCTAAATTTTTGAAAGAAAACAGAGGTGTTTTTTGCAAAGTGCCTACCTGTAGATTTTGGCCTCTAGCTCAGCCGCCACCTAGGGAAACCTACCAAACCTGTGCATTTCTGAAAACTAGAGACCTAGGGGAATCCAAGATGGGGTGACTTGTGTGGCTCGGACCAGGTTCTGTTACCCAGAATCCTTTGCAAACCTCAGAATTTGGCTAAAAAAACACATGTTCCTCACATTTCTGTGGCAGAAAGTTCTGGAATCTGAGAGGAGCCACAAATTTCCTTCCACCCAGCGTTCCCCCACGTCTCCCGATAAAAATGATACCTCACTTGTGTGGGTAGGCCCAGCGCCCGCGACAGGAAACGCCCCAAAGCGCAACGTGGACACAGCCAAATTTTTGAAGGAAAACAGAGGTGTTTTTTGCAAAGTGCCTACCTGTAGA